>NW_024704744.1:21580324-22803725 GCF_018977255.1 Callorhinchus milii
ACCAGTTAGCTTTCTTGAAGTAACAGACGCCTCAAGCTAGAGGAATCCATTCCGTATGATATCTTGGTAAGAACAGGGACTGGCGTCCAGTAAACCCTCGGACCCAACCAGTCATACACAACCACAGTAGTACTGACGATACAGCGACGACAAAACGTATCCAGGCACTGTTTCGTACTCCAGACTAAACAGTAGATCTGGGGTCACACCTTGACATAGAAAAATCATAGAACTATCACACAGAATCACAGAGGTTGGCTCCTGGAACTCAACAGAAACAATCAGCTCTTACCCAGTACCTCACTCGTGCTGCTGACCACTACTCTTCTTTCACTTCTGATGGTCACTTTCTTACTGGAGGTAAATTCCCTAACTCCTGTACACATACATAGATATAGTAGAATCGATATCGATTCCACTGGGAAGTGCTCTGACCCTCTACACAATTCAAACTATTCCAAAGTTACATCTTTTATGTGTTTCTAACTCCACCTCCCCTTGTCACAGAGATAGCCCCCACCCTTCGCAGACTGCTTTGCACAGAGAGAAATATGGACAACTTCTGGGCAGCCTTCCACAGCCTACTTGTTTCTCAGGCTTGAGATAGGCAGGTGTCTGAGGCTGCAGCCGTTCCTTCTGCGATTCATTGTTCTTACAACTATACTCAACAACAACAGATTACACTTGTGTAGCACCTTTCACGTCAGGAGGACGTCCCAAGGCGCTGGACAGTCAGTGTTTTGGACCCGAGCTGGGGGTCGGGATTGGGAGGGAAGGAGGGTGATCGAAGGCACGGTCGAAGAGGAGGGTCTTGAGATGGGTCCTGAAGGAGGCAAGAGAGGGGGCGAGGTGGAGAGACTGCGGGATAGAGTTCCAGAGGGTGTGGGCAGAGTGGCCAATAGTGGGGCGGGCCAGGCAGGGGACGTTTAGCAGGCCAGAGGGATTTCCCTGAGGGAGTTGTCCCTGAGGGATTTCCAGGGGCTGATCTCTGCTGTGTATTTGTCTGGAGTACTGAGCAACCCCTCAGTGCATGCTGTGCGGTAAATGTTTTGCTCACGTAGATTTGTTGTGTTGTTATTGTGTTGTTATATGTAGTATAATTTGAATACAGATTATTAATCGTATGTTTCGTCTTAGGCAATAAACTCTATACTCAAGGAACCGATCGCTCATTATCTCAGAGGAGTGAACATCTTCCCAGGAAAATATGAAATGTAATCAGAAGCTAACCTCAGCCGATCCAGCAAAGCTACTTTTAACCATTTAACTATCAAACCTTCTGGAACATTCGGTTGCTGTTTGAAATGTACAATTGTATCCCAAAGTGATAGTCAATATATTTCAACATCTCTACTCCATTGGCCTTCAGCCTTTCTACCCCCACCCTTTGGAACTCCATCCCACAGTTGTTTTGCCTCCCCATTTCCCTTGCCTCCTTCAAGACCCTCCTCTTCGACCGTGCCTTCGATCACGCTCCTTCCCCTCTGCTCTCCACCCTCCCTGATCCCAACCCCCAGCTTGCGTCCAAAACACTGATTTTCCAGCACCTTGGGACGTTCTCCCAATATGAAAGACGCTATACAAATGTAATTTTGTTTGTTGTTGTTCTTGACAAGTGCTAGACTTAGCAGCTTTTGCAACTTCATTTACCCTATTTCATCCAGGAAACTGGATTGTTTGGTCTCCATGTTACTCTGCATTAACCAACATTGACTCCACTGAGTTAGGGGTGACTCTTCAAATATTGAATGATCTGTTCAATTCTGCCTTCGGTCACTTTCCTACCCCTTCCCTCCCTATCCTCCACTTCTCCTGATTCCCAACCCCCCAGCTCAGTTCCAATTCCCTATCCAGCGACTTAGGATGTTCCCCTGACACGAAAGGGGCTATACTAATGTAATTTGTTGTTGTATTAGATTTGTCCTAATTTGGGGTTAGTAACCCCTTAGAAGGAGGTTTAGTGTGTATCTGTGTGGGGTGGGAGGCAGGAAAGGGTAGAAGGGTTGCTGCATTCTGCCCTTTTACTTTACTTCTTTGAATTTGTAATCAGCCTTTTGTATTTTAATAAAGTCATTGAGTTTCTTCTTTACATTTTGCCTTTTCCTCAAACTCTTCGCCAAATTTGCAGCTGCAGCATCAGTTTACCAGAAGACAGAAAACACTTGCCCATCCATCTCTAGCTGAGCATTCCGCAGTTGATGTAGAATTTAAAAACAGAAACTGGCACAAAATTGATGTTTTCAATTCTCCCAAGACTCAAGAGAAAAACTGCTGTTTTTACAAAACGGTAAAAACCTGTGATGGGATCTTTTTTCAATTTTATTTGTCTCTTGTGGTGCACAGCCTGTGATTGATTCTCATGGCAGAAGAAAAAAGAACTAAAGCTGACACATACAGGGGCAGTGTCCCAGCTAGTCTCAATGCCAAATGTAATATATTTAACCATGAAAGCAGTAAATATTCTGACTATGCAAGTCTCTCATTTACATCATAAGGGACATGCAGCAGAACAGTTAGGATTTCAAAGGTTTAGAAACATTTTCATTTGTGATGACTTACTGAAAATTTCAAGTAGTTTTTTTTTACAAATCCTTTATAGTCTATTCTGTTATTTATGGATGAGTTAACACATGTACAATAGTTTAGCTACTAATTGTGACTGGTGTGGATGTCAGTGATACTAGTTCACCACTTACGATGAACTCAGAAATATGTAAAACTAGAAATACAAGAATCACACATTATGTTGGTGTCAGCCTGCCACAGTTGGTGACTCTTACCTCTGGGTCAGAGGTCTGGGATTCAAGTCCCACATTGGGACTTTGAGATCATTCTAGGCTGAAATTATAATGCACTACTGGGGGAGCACTGCATTCTACAAGGTGTCGACCTTCAGAAAATGAGTTCCCAGCTGCTTGTTCAGGTGGCTGTTAAAAGATTGCATGACGCTATTTAAAAAGAAAAGGCAGTTTCACCCAGTGTCCTGGCCAACAATCGTACATTAGCCGTTTACATCATGGCGGTCTGTGAGACTTTGCTTTATGGAAATTGGCTGGCACACTCGCATACAATTACAGACACTGCTCTTGACAGCAATTCTCTGTGAAACAAGTTAAGACATTCTGATGTTAAGACCCTAAATCAACTGGAAGGATTATTAAATACATAGATCAAAATCAATGCGGTGGGAGTGATATTGGGTACTTAATGTGCACTCATGTTAAATATAAAGATAATCATGTCCATTAAACAGAAACAGGAAGGTTCAATGAAAAACAGATCAAATGACACTTTACTACTTAGTGATGGCTGCAGACTTTGCTGCTACTAATTACCACTGAAGCTAAATCCATTTTGTTTTAATGCTGCAGGCTAATTTCCATTTCAGAGCACCAACATCACCATGATAATTTTTCTAATAATAATACTTACAATTGATATAGTGCCATTTATGTTGGAGGACATTGCAAAGCTCTTCTGAATATGTATTTTGCAGGTGAATGTGGCAGCCAATTTGCACACAGCAATGTCCCACAAACAGCTACGAAGTGAAAATAAACTTTTAAAATCGTGCTATGAGATCTTGAATGTTCATCTGAATGGGCAGGCGGGACCTGGATTAACATCTCATACAAAGGATGGCACCTCTGACAATGCAACACTCTCAGCACTGCATTAGACTCAAATGCCCTGCATGGGGCTTGAGTCTACAACCTTCTGACTCAGAGCCAAGAGTGCTGCCAACTGAGCCAGGCTCTAGTGATTTACTATTAAAAGTAGTATTTTTCAAATCTTAAATCAACAAATGCAACCCTAGTAAATCCATACGCTGTGATTAAATAATTGTTAACTATTTTTGTGTTAATGTGTTCTATCAGCCCACTGAGCTTTAATTTTATTTTTTAAGCAAACTTAAGTGTCTCCTGTGTACCCCACAATATTTCCTTTGAGAATTATTTTAATATATTTTTCATAGCATATACATTGTATCCTTTGTACTCATACAGCGTAGTAACTATGTTGACTATGTTCCCAGGTTGGACTGACCTTGATGTGAAATATAAGGGACATTAGATATTCCAACCATATTTTATAGCTTAGCCATATGGGTTGTAAAATGGTTGTAAAACATAGGTCACTCTGCCATTAGCTTCTAAACACAAGGTAAATGATAATAATAATAATAATAATAATAATAATAATCCTTGCATTTGATATAATGCTTTATTACCTCTTTGAGACGTCTCAAAGTGCTTCACAGAATATATTGTAAAGTGAATTGACTGTATATTTTGTGGGCGAAACACGGCAGTCAATTGCTCGCAGCAGTGTCCCACAAGTAGTCGTGAATTGAGTGACCAAATTATGATTATTCTATTTATTATTTATTTGTTTTGTTTCTTTCAAAGGGATTATTATCCTCGGAAAAGCGATCCACCAATCGACTAACAACCGGATTCCTGTTCCTCGGTAAACAGAGGCAATGTCGAGTAAGGAAACTTGCCCAACGTCTCGCCCTGCCGGGGAATCAAACCTAGGTCCATTCGATTGAGTTACTATTCTCACGGTTAAGATTAGGAAATGATGGGTGTGAACAGGGTAAAGACAAAGTGCTTTTATTACAACAAGCAGTCACAAAGGCTGCTTTCTCAAAGACTGGTTTAAATAATGTGCGCGTTTAAAAGATGCGATTGTTCCCTTGTTAAATAAACCAAACCAAACAGAACAGGACAGAACAAAATATGTGCTAGTCAGTTATGCAGCACGCATATGCTTTATAGCTCAAACTCACAAGTGATATCAATCCAATAATCAAAGTTTACCATCAAGCAAGTGGGCAAAGTGTGGTGTTTTTTTCATTAATAATTTTATTCCAGTTTGTATTTTTGTGATCTGAAAGAACGTATTAGTGTATTTGAAGCAGCTTGGACTTCTTGCCATTCTTTTTTTTAAGTTTACCATCCTGAAGGTGCTATTAATAGAAATTTAAGCTAAAACCTACAAATGGGTAAAACCCATCAACTGAATCAGTTAATATTTGAAAAATGTAATCTTTAATCTGTAATTTTGGCTCTATCATTTTAACATCACTATATTTTATCAGTACTATCTCTGGTAAAAGCAACGCATTTCCCCATAATAATCTGTATCTTTATAACTGAATACATCTTAAGAATGATAGAACATAGCTTATTAAAAAAAGTTGAAAACCTTTCTTACAAATAAAAAATAATTTTCTTACCCCTCGTTTATAATTTCCCATGTATGAGAGGAGAGGTAATCAACCTATGTTCAACTGTTTGAAGCTCTGGATGGACAAGAAGCAGATCTTCAATGCAGATAACAGAAACGTACCTGTCATATTCATTCCTGCTGGGATACACCAAATATCTACTCAGGATCAGGAACAAATCACATAAATATGTACGGGTACCATTTTTGTGTGTCATCCTGGCTCAGTTGGTAGGACTCTCTTGCCACTGAATTAAAACATGGTTCAACAACAACAGCAAAATTACATTTGTATAGTACTTGGAACCTATATAGTCTAAGGTGCTGCATTGTCAGAGGTGCCATCCTTCAAATCTGACATTAAACTGATGCCCTGTCTGCTTGTCTAGGTGAATGTTAAAGATCCCATGGCACTGTTCGATGAAAAGGGAGTTATTTCCAGTGTCCGGTCAACAATCTTCCAAACAAAATTGGTCAATCATTCCATGGTTGGTTTTAGGGTACTGATTGCACAAATTGGCTGCCACATTCGCCCACAAAATACAGTCACACCACTTTTCACTTTTCTCTGTTTATCATTTTGAGACAGCTCAATGATAATAATAATAATCCGTACATTTGATATAGCGCTTTATCATGTCTTCGAGATGCCTCAAAGCACTTCACAGAATATACTATTATTATTATACTGTAAAGTGAATTGACTGTTTTGCGGGCGAAACGTAGCAGCCAATTGCACACAGCAGTATCCCACAAACAGTCGTGGATTGAAGTGACCAATTTTTTTTCAAGTAGTTATTACCCCCGGAAAAGCGATCCGCCAATCGACTAACAACCGGGTTCCTGCTAGGTAAACAGAGGTGTATAGAGTAAGGAAACTTGCCCAATATTTCACCCTGCCGGGAATCAAACTCAGGTCTCTAGCTTGCGAGTCGAGTGCTCTAACCACTGAGCTACAGGACTCCATGTGATATGACAAGGTGCTATATGAAATTATTATCATACATTATATATCTTGATTGGCATTGTTGGCTGGCACACAAAGTTTGTTTTTCTTTAATTAAGTTATCAAGGTTTCTGCTCGCCCCCCCACCGAGTTCTGTCATGTACAAAATAATGCTTGAGTTATAGTATGTAGTAAATGTTAGTACATTTACAATGAACAAAATCTGTCAAGATGCATAACAATTTTAAATGTGTACTTAATATACCAAACATGTGGTATGGGTGTGCAGTGTGCATTGCGGTAACAGTATGGATCAATAACTGAGGTCAAGCTCTTTAACATTTAAGAAATACTGGTTCTGCATCCAGAACCTTGAACAATAAATGTTGACTCCTGCTAAAGAACATCACGCATCAGTATTACATTATGTTTTGGAAAACATATTGAATGCTGCACAGGGAATTCACTAGTCAAAAGCGAAAAGTAAAAAATACCAGACTTGCCAAATTCAACACCATGAAAGGAATTCAAAACAGAAAAAAATGATTTTTCACTCACACATGTACTTATTTTAAATTGACAACTTCCCATCCAAGTGTGGCTGTGTCAATTACTGGGACTATAAATTCCACTTAAGGGACATTTTTGTAAAGTGAAGACAAATTGGAAATCCAAAACCAGTTTCCGTCTGAAACTATTAAGTTCACTTTTGTTAACACAGTTTGTGTGCTCTCATTAACAAGTGGGGATTTTTTTTACACAAATCAATGTTTTGCTGCGTTTACAGCCCAAACTACAAAATCACTTTCTGTAAAACTTGTTAGTTGGCTCCTACTATCTCTACAAAATAAGGCCAAATACAAATTATAATGTGCAAGGGTTTTTGGAAGAACTGGTGAAAATTGAATATGGAAAACTGAAACAGGAAACTAAAAGTGTTTCAAAACTCATTCCAGACAAACATAACATTGCTGCAACATTTACTGAACAACAGTTAATCAACTGTTTACTCATCAAATTAGTTCATTATAAACACACCACATAATATGGCCCTACGTCCTCCCAACATGAAAGGCACTATATAAATGTAAATTTGTACGTCACACAGAACCGGAAGATTTCAGGTTTCATCTCTTCTGTGTGGAATCAGCTTTGTGGGTTCCAGAACTAGTCTTAAGAATCTCAAACAGAGAGGGACAATCAGCTGGGGTTTCCACACCTTATTTGTATCCAGCGACCTCTGTTGGAAATTAATGAATGTGGATAAAGTGATGACAGAATTTAGTTTTAGCCACGATGGCTTTGCCCCAATGTCAAATACCCTGTCGACACAGACTTCAGCATTACAAAGAAAAAAAAGGTCACGTAGGAGAGCAGGTTTGTCTAAATTGTGGAAAGCCTTTACAAGTAGATAAGGCCTTGAATAATACTGAACGTTACAACAGCTTCATCAACATGTAATCAAGATAATACTTGTGTTTGTGACAGCACCTTTAATGTCAGGATGACATCCCAAAGTGCTTCACAGGATGTGTAAATAATGTGCAGCCAAACCCAGCATTTTTCGAATAGTGCCATGAGATCTTTAACGTCCAACTAAACAAGCTACTTAGGCGGCTACTTAGTTTAATGCCTTACACTAAGGACGGCACCTCCGATAATGCAATGTTAAATTTACATCGCGTCTTTCACGTCGGAAGGACATCCCAAGGTGCTGGACTGTCCATTTTTACCCAAGCTGGGGGGAATGGGGTGGGGTAGTGAAGAGGGAAAGGTGGTCAAAAGCGTGATCAAAGAGGAAGCTCTTGAGGCGGACCCTGATGCAAGCAAGGGAAGGGCGAGTCAAAGGGACTACAGGATGGAGTTCCAGACTGTGGGGGCAGGCATAGTGAAAGCCCGGTCACTGATGGTGCAGCAGATCCATGAAGCAAGCCGGTGCCTCCTACAACAACAACTTGGATTTATATAGCGCCCTCCACGCCGGACGGCGTCTCAGAGCGTTTTACAGTTTAGGATCCCAGGACCGAGCCAGGGGGAGGGGTGGGAAGGTGACGAAAGGCCTGCTGAGAGGAGGGAGCAGCCAAGTTGGTAGGGTTTGAGGAGTTCGGAGATACAGTTCTTATTTTGACAGTGTAGTGTATTTATATTACACTGCATATAAAAAAAACTTTAAATTCTCTCCCTTAGCCACACATTTGCCTTAAGCATTCAATTACCCATGCTCAGAAGTATCCTGCTTGTGTACTACTGTAATGTTATGATTCAGTGGCCGTCTTAAGTTCCAATTCCAGTCCCTCCACCAGATGCAATGTGCAATTTGTCTCCACGAACAGTTTCTCTTCAAGCACCGGCAGTCTTGTGTGGTGTTCCTTAGGGCTGTCCTTGGTCTCCTCCTCTTCAACCTCTACACGTTCCCCCTTGGTGACATCATCTGCAGACGTCCACATGTACGCGGATGACAACCAACTCTATCTCTCTGCCTCCACCCTCGATTCCAGGACAACTGACGTCCTGACAAACTGTCTGCCTGACATCAAGTCCTGGATAAGAACCAACTTTCTACAGCTGAATGTCAGCAAGACTGAGGCCCTTCTGATTGGCTCACGCCAGAGCTTTCGCACCTCAAGCACTGGCACCATCAGCATCCACGGATGTAGTCCACCTCACCAAGCCAGTTAGGAATCTGGGTGTCTTGTTTGACCCTCAACTGTCCTTTCTCCCCTATATCCATGCCATGACCCGCTCTGCCTTCCCCCACCTTCGCAACGTTGCCCGACTCTGCCACTGCCTCACCCCTCTGGCCACCGAAACTCTTATAAACGCATTCGTCACCTCAAGGCTCGACTACAGAAACTTCCCCCTTGTCGCCCTCCCCAACTCTTCCCTCCAAAAGCTGCAGATCACCAAAACTCTGCAGCTCGTGTCCTCTCCTGCACCAGGTGATCCCATCACCTCCACCCTTGCCCGACTCCACTGGCTCCCCATCCCTCAGAGGATAGAATTCAAAATCACTGTCCTCTTTCAAGGCTCTCCATGGCCTTGCCCCCTCCTACCTCTGACCTGCCGACTCCCTCCCAACCTGCCCGTTCCCTCCAGCCTGCTCCAGGTCTCCCGCCAGAGCTGCCTTACCATCAGCGGCCGAGCTTTCAGCCTCTCTGCCCCCATTCTTTGGCACTCCATCCCATTCCCTCGCCTTGTTCCCTCTCTTGCCTCCTTTTCGATCGTACATTCAGCCGCCCTCCTACCCTCGCTGCTTTCCTGATCACAACCCTGTCTCCCCCACGCTCGGGTCCGACGGTTCAGCGCCTTGGGACGTCCTCCCAACGTGAAAGGCGCTTTACAAATGCAATTTTGTTGTTGTCGTTCAGACGTCCTGTATTTTTTTAAACTTGCAAGGCATTATCTTCTTGGTAGCCTGTTTGAATCTATAGGCCAGAACTGGTAAGGTATAATCACATTACAACTATATAATGTTAATGTTATAAAGAAGTTAGTTCCTGCGGATCTAAACTCCTCAACCTACCTGGGCTCTCCCTCAGACTCACCAGACCATTGCGCAACCTAGGCATCCGGTTCGACCCCCAGCTGTCCTTCCTCCCCCAAATCCAGTCCCAAACCAGAACTGCATTCTTCCAACTCCGCCACATTGCCCACCTCCAACTGCACTTTACCCCCCAAATGCAGCCGAAATCCTCATGCATGCGTTTATCACATCCCTCTTGGATTACTCCAACGCAACTCCTCGCTGGTCTCTCCAACTCCACCATTCACAAGATCTAGCTCATTCAAAACTCTGCCGCCTACATACTGACCCGCACCAAACTCCATACCCTCACCTCACCACTTCTGGCCAGCCTCCGCTGGCTCCCCATCACCGAATGGATCGACTTCAAGATCCTCACACTTGTGTTCATATCCATTCACCCCTTGACACCTCCCTACCTCTCCAACCTCCTCACTCCCAATCCACCACCCGGCGCCTCCGCTCTACTGGCACCGGCTTCCTGCTCGTTCCTGCGCACCATCGGAGGTCGCGCATTCTGTCACTACGCTCCAAAACTCTGGAACACTCTCCCTCAATCCTTTCGCCTTGACCCCTCTCCCCTCTTTCAAGTCCGGCCTGAAAACGTTCCTCTTTGACCGTGCTTACGGCCATCTCCCCCTCCCCCGGCTAGGAGTCAGGCTCCACCACTCTTAAGTGCTCTGACACGCTACCCTACGTGGAGAGCCCTATATAAATGCAAGTTGTTGTTGTATTTAGTGCGGGAGATGTTTTGACCAACTGAAAGAGCGCAAATCAATTTAGATGTCTGAATCTATTCCTACAACTTAACAAACATATAAAAGGGCAGACTCCAACACTAAGTTTCAAAGTTAGTATTTATTTGCTTGAAAACATTCAATGTCAGGTAAATCATGTTAACACTTATTTTATTACATCCTGATGTGGAATTTTCAACTTGAAAGAAACAGTTTTTTTCTGGCTGCATTTAACAATTATATATATATAGATGTTCTTATTCACTTAAAACCACAATTCACACAAAGTTAATATCTGAATTCAAGTTAACACATTGGATTATTGGCATCAAGTTATCAAATTAAATCAATCCCACCATTCTTTCACTGACTTCCCACAATTTCTTTGCAACTGCATCATCCTTTGCTTTTGGCAACAATTCCTCCTCTTTGCAGTCTCCAAAATACTTCCCGGACACTTGCTCAACTTCAGGAGCTGTAGCCAGGTAAAGTGGTGTCTCTGCTCCTTGCAATGGAGTTTTAAAGAAAGCCCAGGAAACCATTTTGAAGAGTGGCATTCCAAGCATAGGGATATTAATATGTCTTCCCAGGTTTGTGCGCACAATGCCTGGATGTAACACGTTAACAGTTACACCAGTGCCCACCAGACGTTTATCCAGTTCATGAGTGAACAGGATATTGGCCAGCTTGCTTCTGCTGTAACTAAAACTCTTGTTATAGTTCTTCTCGCTATTCAGATCATCGAAGTTGATCTCACCATACTTGTAGAGTTTGGAAGACACCACTACGATCCTGCTTGGGGCTGATCTTTTGAGGAGATCAAGAAGGAGGTTAGTCAGCAGGAAATGTCCCAGGTGATTCACCCCAAACTGCATCTCAAAACCATCCTCAGTTTTCATATAAGGGCACTGAAAGATTCCAGCATTATTGATCAGCACATCAAGCCTCGTCTCTTCCTGGAAACAGGGAGGAGGAAGAGATCCACTATTATTTACCATGATTAGACAACAAAAAGAGACAAAATGTGTTAATTATTTTAACGGCAGTTTTAATTTTTTATATATATATACACACACATATATATAAAATCGCTTTGGCTCAAATCACTGTTCCAGCATGTCACACAATGCTCTTGCCATCTTTTCACGATAACTAAAAAGATGCACAAATGGTGACAGTAATGTTGCTGTTATACTTGCTGCACACCTGCTGTACTGCTCAAATTTGTATAGTGTTGCACAGAAAAAGTTTCACCACAGGGTAAGATGTACCTCTGAGTGCACATATTCTGAGTGCTTCTTATTATCTAAAT
The DNA here is from genome assembly GCF_018977255.1 of Callorhinchus milii. NCBI lineage: Eukaryota > Metazoa > Chordata > Chondrichthyes > Chimaeriformes > Callorhinchidae > Callorhinchus > Callorhinchus milii. The sequence goes on from NW_024704744.1 coordinate 21,592,075, forward strand.
TTCTTGCAGAAAAATCAGCTAGTATATGAAATCAACTATTATTTCAGAAAAAGTAAAAGTTTAAACTGATATAAGTAAAAGGCAGCATTGCAATGGAAAGATTATTGATTTTGAAAAAAATGCACATCTACATTTCACTAGAAAAAATGCATTAACAGGAAACTGATAGTAATCCTTGTATTTGATATAACATCTGTCGTTGAAACTCGTCATGGAAATTACTGGAGTGAGTGCAGTAGTTATGTATTTGCAGGTGAACACTGCAGCCAATTTGCGCACAGCAATGTTCCATAAACAGCCATGAAGTGAATGACAATTGTTGGTTGGTTTACCGGGAGAAATTCCCTGATGCAAATGATTATATGAAGTATGACCTGCTCCATTCAGGAACATAAGGGCTTGAAAGTATTCAAGGCCCAAACATGGTAGTAATAATCTTAAATCCATCCAACTGATAAAGGTGAAAGATATGTCTATAATTTCTTGTAATAAATACTGCAGTGATCCTAAAATAATTGGACAAACCCTAATGTGTTTAATCCCAATGCCTTTTCAAAAAAATGTGTGAATTCCTTTCCCCCATTAACAAGTGGCAAAACAAGAAAATATATTGTTGGTTGTCTTTATATTAAAGACACTGATTTATAAATATGAGAATGAAGATAACCATAAGATAACCATAAAAGGCCTTCTACTGATTCTAGAACATGTGGTCTGTGAGACTACATGTTGTTTAAAGTGTACCAAATAAGATGCCAGGAATAGAGGGGGCAAGAGAAAACAAAACAATTAAGTAAAAGAAACTCTGAAACCTTATAATGTTAAAAACACTGATACATTCTTTGACAAAAAGTTCACGTGGATATCTCACGTATCAGGAATTGGTGCATGGTATAATTTCACTAACAACCTAACAAGCTAGATTATATCTGAAAACATTTTAAAATAGTTATCGCAAAACCGTGACAGATTCAACAAGCATCAGTTATTTGGCACCATAACTCTCTTGCCAGACAATAATCTCCTTAAATTCAAAAAAGCTTTGTCATTGTCAGTTCGAAGGTTACATAATATGCCATCACTTTGCATTTCTAAAGGGTGAAGAGTTTGAGAGCCTCTGACTAATATTTGTTCCTAAGAGTATATTTTGCAATATTTCAGTCAGAGAAAACTTGTGGCAGTTTGCCTGCGTAAATTTTTAAAGTATATAGTCTAGTCAAAGATGTAAAATGAATGGCTTGCTTTTCATCTGTCGTTTTCCAATCTTCCTAGGCAAAACTCATACATCTGTCTCTGGTTTTACCAAGTTCATTCACAGAATGATGCCAATATCTGGATTTCAATGTCAAATCAGTTGACTTCAGAGTCCCAAGACATTATGGCCAAGCTTTACAGAGCTCAGGTCAGGCCTTGTACTGAATAGAGTACTCAATCCAGGTCTAAGTCACAAAGAAGCTGCCAAACCCTATAGGATTGCTGCGGAGAACAATAAGGCTGATCACAGTATTAGAATTATTCTATAAGGAACACCTAAATAAATTCGGGCTTTTCAGTCTTGAGAGCATATCATTGAAGGGATCTTCTAAAACTGTTTTAGACGATAAGTGAAAGAGAAAAAGTAAACCAATACTCATTTAAAAAACTGAATGCTGCAACCAGTTTGTAGTATTCTTACCTCTGTGCCAGAAAGTTGGGGGTTCAAGCCCTACGTCATGACTTGAATTTATAAATTAGGCTGGCAGTTCATTACTCTCGGGATCCTGCTATACTGGAGGAGTCTTTATTCAGATGACATTGAAACAAGTGGACGTTAAAAATAGGTTATTAAAAATGATTAAATTAAATATTTAAAAATCCCATGACATTATTTGAAAAGATAAGTTTCACCCAGTGTCCTGGTCAACAGTCCTCCAGAATAATTGGTCATTCATTTCAATGGCTGCTTGTGGGAATGTGCTGGCGCAAATGGCTGCTGCATATGCCTACAAAAACAATCACAATACTCAACAGTAATTATCTTTGAAGGGCTCGGAGACGTTTTGACATGATAAAGTGCTTTAAAAACGCACATTTTTTCTTCCTTCAATAATTTCTGGAAAACAGGAACAAGGGTGATGTGGAGAATCCAAACAGGAAGGGGCTCACCAAGCTATTGCTGAAATGAGATGGATTGGCCTCCACTTTAAAGCTCAGACATCATCAGTCTCAAATGAAGGGGATTTACATCCACTGTAACTGAGATGGAAAATGGTGAGGCTTGAAAACAGATGGAATCAAAAAATGAACAAAACATAAAGTAGGGGAATCAAGAGGATTATAAACAGAATTGCTGAAAATCCACAGTAGATCAATCACCATCGTAAAAGAAAGGTAGGTAACCAGTTTGGATAGAACATTTTGCCAGTTCTGATGAGAGGTCATGTCTGAAATGCTATCCTATCTCTCTTTCAGGTGCTGATTGATCTGCTGTGAATTTCTAGCATTTAATGGGAATTTAAAGGATTTGCTAAAACATTTAGCTGCTTTTGATACCAGAAAATTGTACTTCAAAAACACAAATCAAGATGATTTTGCAATCTCTTCCACTGCTAAAGTCACCACTTTGGTGCCAAACATTCATTTTACTCTTGACTTAACTCTTTTACAAGACCTAGGTCGATGTAGAACAAACTAAGTCTGTCGGTGATGTGAAATTCATCCAATTGCATTCCAGATAGATTCTACAATTATATTAGTGAGAAATTAGCCCATCCTAGAAAGGGCAATAGGAAGGAGAGTTTAGGAAGGCTTGTACAGTAGTATCAGTTGGACCATAATTTAATATGACTGATGCAAAGTATGAGTTATGTCAAACTTGCATAAATTGTATTATGTATGACTCATATAAAGTTATATATTAAGGCGGATTTTATATAACTTACACCTAACAAATACACAAGTACTGAACTGCCCAGTGACATTAAGGCAAGGTTTAAAAATGGAAATTTTCAGACCCATCATTTTCCGGAACAACCATTTTCATTTACTTTTTAATCTGTTTTATTATCTATAAATGTTTTATTTGAATGTTCCTGTTGACTCCCTGATTTTATTGCATTTTTCTTGCATTGGGAGATGATACAAATGTGTAAATTATTAAGAGTTGTAGTGGGATGTTAAGGGTCCACTTAATTGTCTTAATTATAAAGGGAGGTATGTGTTCTGTTTTAGTTATGCGCGGGAAACAAAGGTTTGACCTTGCATCCGACAAGCGCGGTAGCAGCGTTACGAGTTGAACGATTTTGACGAGATGTATGACTGAGCCAATTATTCAGATCATACAGATCAGACTTATGTGAGTTTTACTTGAGGAGGGAGCTATTGGTATCAAGTGTTGAGTATAATTTATGAACGAGTGTCTGTTGTTTCTCCCTCAATTCCTGTTTTAGTCAACAACTTACACTTATATAGCACCCTTCATGGGGTAGTAGTCTCAGTCCCCCCATCTATGCCTATCCTGGCTCCCCATGAATCTGTTCTTTGTCTTTCACTCTGTCTTTGCGTTTGTCACCTTTGTTGTCCAGCTAATACTATAGATTAGTATTCTAGGTTACTGTGTCCCAACCGCCAGCTCTGCTGCAAACCCAGGACTGTCCAGCGCCTTGGGACGTCATCCCGACATCAAAGGCACTATAGAAATGTAAATTGGTTGTTGTTATACTATATGGGTTAATATTATCGGGTATTACTCCATCTTTCATTGGGTTATTACTCAGGCTATTTTGTTCCTCCAGTTATTACCTGGGTTATGTGTGACTCCATTTTACCATAAATCGATGATACTATAATTCATAATATCATTTTACTCATTATTACGTGTGATATTGCACATATTATTACTCTTTATAATTATAGTGTTATGCTATCATTGCTCAGGTGAGGTAGTAACTGAGTATTTCTCTCTGTATATTATTCTGGTTGGTATTCCTGTTACTATTATTCTTTTGTTAGTACTTTCTGTTGTTATTAGTCCCCATTTCTATGACTGGCTCTTATTACTCCTTGTTACTATTACTCTTTGGTTGTTATTACTTTTTGTTGTTATTATTTCCTATTGCTATGACTCTGTTGTTATTACTCTATTACTCTTGTTATTGCTGTTACTATTTATCTGTTTTTGTTACTCTTTGTTACTATTTTATTATAATTATATTATTACTATATCTCTTTGTTATTGTTCCTCCAGGTGCATGTTCATCCCCGGTAAATATTGATTGGATTGTTATTACTGTTACTATTCTTTTGGTAGTTATTTCTATGGTTGTTATTCCTCCGGTGGTTATTACTCTGTTACTGTTACTCTGGTGTTGATCAATCTCTAATGGCTATTACTCTGTGTTACGATTAGACTGGTGGTTATTAACTGTCCATTACTCTGCTGATTATTAATATTATTCTGCTAGTTATTACTCTCTGTTACTGTTACTCTAGTTGCTATTACTCCCTGTTACTATGGCTGTTATTACTCTCTGTTACTATGCCTATTATTCTGTTACTGTTTGGTGGTTATTACTCTGACTATTATTACTCTGTTAGTCTGGTGATCATTATTCTGTGTTGCTGTGCTATTGTTGCTGTGTGTTGCTGTTGTTACTGTGTGTTGCCGTTATTACTGTGTGTTGCCGTAGTTACTCTGTGTTGCTATTTGAGATGTGGATTTGAGCACCTGGCTCAAATCCAATATAACGGTCCATCGGCAGATTTGGCTAAACCTTACCAAATCTTATTGCTCCACCCTCGCCTCCGCTAAATCGTCATTTTACACCAAGAGATCTTGGAGTCCAAAGACAACCCCAGGCTCCTCTTCTCGAGTACCAACCGGCTCCTCCGCCCACCCTCCACGCCTCGCCCATCCTCTCCTCCAACATCAACTGCGAGGCGATGTTGGACTTCCTCGAAACTAAAGTTGAGGGAATCCGCTCAGCTGCCTCGGCCCTTCCGTCCACTACCCCCTCCCCATCTCCCACTCACACCCGGCCCCTATCCATTCCTCCTTCCACACGTTCGAACCTGTTTCCTGCTCCTTTCTCACTGCTTGTCGACCTCCCCGACTCCTCCCTCCACAGACTGCAGATCATCCAGACCTCTGCAGCCCGTGTCCTCTCCCGCACCAGGCCCCGCGACCCTATCACCCCCATCCTCACCCAACTCCACTGTCTTCCCATCACACAGAGGATACAGTTCAAGATCCTGGTCCTCAGCTTCAAAGCCCTCCATGGCCTTGCTCCCCTCTACTCTGTGACCTGCTAACCCCTACCATCCCGCTCACTCCCTCTGCTCAGCGGGCTCCGGCCTGCTTCACGGCCCCCGCCTCACTCGCTTCACCACTGGTGGACAGCCGACAGCCACCCTGCACCCACCCTCTGGAACTCCGTCCCGCAGTCCCTCCGCTCGTTCCCTCCTTCAAGACCCATCTCAAGACCCTCCTCTTCGATCCTGCTTTACACATGTCATTTTGTTGTTGTATTATAACTCTGAATTGCTGGTGTTACTCTGTGTTGCTGGTGTTACTGTGTGTTGCTGTTGTTACTCTGTGTTTTGCTGTTGTTACTCTGCTTTGCAGTTGTTATTCTGTGGTGCTGTTGTTGCTCTGTGTTGCTGTTGGTTGTTGCTCGGTGTTGCTGCTGTTACTCTGTGTTGCTGTTGTTACTGTGTGTTGCTGTTGGTTGTTGCTCAGTGTTGCTGCTGTTACTCTGTGTTGCTGTTGTTACTGTGTGTTGCTGTCGGTTGTTACTGTGTTGTTGTTGTTACTGTATGTTGCTGTTGGTTGTTACTCTGTGTTGCTATTGTTGTCCTATGTTGTTGTTGTTACTCGGTGTGGCTGTTGTTACTCTGTGTTGCTTTTGGTTATTACTCGGTGTTGATGTTGTTACTTGGTGTGGCTGTTGGTTGTTACTCGGTGTGGCCGCTGTTACTCGGTGTGGCTGTTGGCTGTTACTCGGTGTGGCTGTTGGGCTGTTACTCGGTGTGGCTGTTGGGCTGTTACTCGGTGTGGCTGTTACTCGGTGTGGCTGTTGGGCTGTTACTCGGTGTGGCTGTTGGGCGGTTACTCGGAGTGGCTGTTGGGCTGTTACTCGGTGTGGCTGTTGGGCGGTTACTCGGAGTGGCTGTTACTCGGAGTGGCTGTTGGGCGGTTACTCGGAGTGGCTGTTAGTCGGAGTGGCTGTTGGGCTGTTACTCGGTGTGGCTGTTAGTTGGAGTGGCTGTTACTCGGAGTGGCTGTTGGCTGTTACTCGGTGTGGCTGTTAGTTGGAGTGGCTGTTGGGCGGTTACTCGGAGTGGCTGTTGGGCTGTTACTCGGAGTGGCTGTTGGGCTGTTACTCGGAGTGGCTGTTACTCGGTGTGGCTGTTAGTTGGAGTGGCTGTTACTCGGAGTGGCTGTTGGCTGTTACTCGGTGTGGCTGTTAGTTGGAGTGGCTGTTGGGCGGTTACTCGGAGTGGCTGTTGGGCTGTTACTCGGAGTGGCTGTTGGGCTGTTAGTCGGAGTGGCTGTTGGGCGGTTACTCAGAGTGGCTGTTACTCGGAGTGGCTGTTGGGCTGTTACTCGGAGTGGCTGTTGGGCTGTTACTCGGAGTGGCTGTTACTCGGAGTGGCTGTTGGCTGTTACTCGGAGTGGCTGTTGGGCGGTTACTCAGAGTGGCTGTTACTCGGAGTGGCTGTTGGGCTGTTACTCGGAGTGGCTGTTGGGCTGTTACTCGGAGTGGCTGTTGGGCTGTTACTCGGAGTGGCTGTTGGGCAGTTACTCGGAGTGGCTGTTGGGCGGTTACTCGGAGTGGCTGTTGGGCTGTTACTCGGAGTGGCTGTTGGGATATTACTCGGAGTGGCTGTTACTCGGAGTGGCTGTTACTCGGAGTGGCTGTTGGGCTGTTACTCGGAGTGGCTGTTACTCGGAGTGGCTGTTACTCGGTTACTCGGAGTGGCTGTTGGGCTGTTACTCGGAGTGGCTGTTACTCGGTTACTCGGAGTGGCTGTTGGGCTGTTACTCGGAGTGGCTGTTACTCGGAGTGGCTGTTGGGCTGTTACTCGGAGTGGCTGTTACTCGGTTACTCGGAGTGGCTGTTGGGCTGTTACTCGGAGTGGCTGTTGGGCGGTTACTCGGAGTGGCTGTTGGGCGGTTACTCGGAGTGGCTGTTACTCGGTTACTCGGAGTGGCTGTTGGGCTGTTACTCGGAGTGGCTGTTACTCGGAGTGGCTGTTGGGCTGTTACTCGGAGTGGCTGTTGGGCGGTTACTCGGAGTGGCTGTTGGGCGGTTACTCGGAGTGGCTGTTACTCGGTTACTCGGAGTGGCTGTTGGGCTGTTACTCGGAGTGGCTGTTACTCGGAGTGGCTGTTGGGCGGTTACTCGGAGTGGCTGTTGGGCGGTTACTCGGAGTGGCTGTTGGGCGGTTACTCGGAGTGGCTGTTGGGCGGTTACCTGCAGCACTTGTTGGCAGAAGCTGGTGACGGAGCTGAGGGAGGACAGGTCCAGGCGGCGGAGGAGCAGCTCTCCGGCCGGTGTGAGTCGCCTGATGTCGGCCACGGCCTCCTGTGCGGCGCGGGGGTCCCTGCAGGCGAGGATCACCCTGGCCCCGGCCCGGGCCAACTCCCCCGCCGCCGCCTTCCCGATCCCGCTGTTGGCGCCCGTCACGATCACCGTCTTCCCGCGCATCGGCATCGCCATCGTCACCCGCCGCCGCCGCCCTCCCGGCCCCACCCTCAGCAGCCTCCGGGCCACCAGCAGCCCCGCGCCGAGCAGCGCCAGCGACACGGTCACCAGGGCCACCGCCGCCATACACCAGCCCCCGGCCAACCGCACCCGCCCCCGGCGGTGATCACAGCCCCGCACCAGGACCGGCCAACCGCACCCGCCCCCTGCGGTGATCACAGCCCCGCACCAGCCCCCGGCCAACCGCACCCGCCCCCTGCGGTGATCACAGCCCCGCACCAGCCCCCGGCCAACCGCCCCCGCCCCCTGCGGTGATCACAGCCCCGCACCAGCCCCCGGCCAACCGCACCCTCTCCCTGCGGTGATCACAGCCCCGCACCAGGACCGGCCAACCGCACCCGCCCCCTGCGGTGATTACAGCCCAGCACCAACCCCCGGCCAACCGCACCCTTTCCCTGCGGTGATCACAGCCCCGCACCAGGACCGGCCAACCGCACCCTCTCCCTGCGGTGGACAACAACAACACCAAATTACATTTGTGCAGCGATTTTCACGTTGGGGGGGACGTCCAAAGGCTCTGAGAATAGAGCCTGGGACGCCCTCTCCACACCGTCTCCCTGTGGTGGCAGAGCCTGGCACAGGGCCGGCCACTGCATTTACACGGCACCCCTCCCCGGGGTAGCCTCCCAGTGCTTGACCCAGTGGCAGTGCACAACACCGAGCCGGCGGGGTGGGGGCACAGGGAGAGGAGAGGTGACCACAGGTCCGGTCGAAGGGGAAGACAACAACAGAATTGCATTTGTAAAGTGCCTTTCACGTCGGGAGGACGTCCCAAGGCGCCGGACAGACAGAGCTACGGACTCGAGCTGGGGGTGGGGGTGGGGGAGGGGAGGGGTCTGGTGTACCAGGACCGCACCCTCTCCCTGCAGTGACAGAGCCCAGCGCTATCATCAGGCCGAGGGTGACCAGCACTAGGTCATCACTGCCCAGCAGTGACGGGCTCTGCCACCGCCTTACACCGGTGGGTCGTTCAGAACTCCAATTTCCATGTTGTGGCCAAATGACGGTCACCTGCCCTGCAGACGTATCCGAGATCCTTGCTGCCATTTCGTGTATCGTGTGGGTAATAATAAACTATACATTTTGTTTCCTTCATTTGATAGAGTGCATTTCACCCTGGGAGTCCGTCTCAAAACGCTTCTCAGGATTAACCATAAAGTAATTTGTGCTTTTGGCAATGAACAAAGCGACTGTTAATCAGTTTGTAACTCAAGCAGTGATGCTTCTTTCATGTTTCTTGTGCTGGTGCCTGGATGTATCTTCCATGCAGGTATTTCGGAGAGAGAAGCAGGGGAAAGGGTAAGATAGGACACACAGCCCTTTTACCCTAAGGTTCATCTCCGTGCCTTTGGGACATGTCTCATATGAAATGCGTTTGGGCAATTATCACAGTCCAGTTCCTTGTAGCTGTGGGACCACCGAGCAATACCATTGGTGGCCGGGCCTTCAGCCACTCTGCCCACACCCTCTGGAACTCCATCCCGCAGTCCCTCCGCCTCCATTGCTCCCTTCAAGACCTGTCTCAAGACCCTCCTCTTAGACCGTGCCTTTAGTCACCCTCCTCCCCCCCATGCCCTCCATCCTCCCTGATCCTGACCCCCAGCTCGGGTTCGAAACACTGACTGCCCAGCGCCTAGGGACGTCCTTCCAACGTGAAAGGCGCTTTTCAAATGTAATGTTGTTGTAGTGCACATGTTGGCAGTTTCACTCATTCTCTGATTATTAGGTAAATAATATCAGATTAAAACGGAAATTAAAAAAAACAGTTTACAGAGAGGATGGTTGGAAAGTTAAATTCTCTAGCACACAGAGAGGCTATTGTTGTAGCAGAGACCATAAATTCTTTCGAAAGCGAATTAGTTAGATACTTGAAAAAGAGCATTGTTAAAAGAAATGGTGAGAAGGAGTGCGGGATTAGATTAGGTAGCTCATGTGGAGAATAAAAAACAACTCATACTTGATGGGCCAAATGGCTTGTTTCTCTGCTGTAACATTCAATAAATCAAATATTCGAATGATGATTCTGTCAAATCTGAGAACACTTGGATAAATTTAACAATGCCTAACTTCAACAAAGATCCAAAGCAACTCCCTAATCTCAGTCACTAAATGTGTTTGCCAGCACCACTTTTAGATCCCTTGTATTGTTGCCACTTCACCCAATTGCTTCTGGTTTCTTGGCTTGCAAGTTGCAGATTTTCCACACTTGCCCTGTTTGCTGTGCAGGGATCAGATGAAGAAATATTGTCATTTTTCACCCTGCATGCCAGTGGTTCACAGAGTTGGCAGGGACATGAATGTTTAGAATTCTGTTGAATACAACTGCAAGTTAGATATTAAATTTGGCATCGTAAACACTGCAGTGTGGTCTGCGTGGAAAGTAGATTGAAACATTCTGGTGAGGTTAACAGATTTATTCAGTACCCAGTCTCAGCCATGCCTGTGAATGTTTGATACTGAGATTGGTGTCAAAATTGGTTCGTAATTAATTTGTTCTTCACAGTGATAAATAGAAAACCTATTCTAAATATACTATTTATACAGTATTTTATATTGCAAAAATACAGTGCATCTCAAAAAAGAGACTTGACAAATGATATGGAACTGAGTACAAGGTAACTTTGAGTATTGTTCAGGTTCACATTGTCATCCATTGGGCACTTTGTTTTCCAACAAGTAGAACTCGGCAGAAGGGGAAGTTAGCCTCAGGCACTAGCACAAGAAGCAAGTAAGAAGTAGACTTACTTCTTTGATTGCAAACTGATTAAGAGTTGCTTTTATATTGTATCTATCAGAAGACGACGGTCTTATGGATGAATCAGAGGTAAGCTTTGAAACTCTGCTTATGGGTCAAACATATTACCAATTTTAGGCATCATCTGATTCAGACTGAGTAAGCAGCCGGGGAGGTCAATGGAATAAGAAGCACATCATTTCTAGCAAGAACCAAATAAAAATGTTTCATGCCTTTGATGTTTGGCTGCACAAAGTGATGGCTCATCCAGTGTATATGATAGATAGCTGGTCAGCTAGAAATTCTAAAATGTAATTTTAATTTGAAAGCCAGTTTTCTTTAAGTTAATTTCAGAACTACAGAATATCAGGTTCAAAGCTGAGTCTGAATTAAACAATTTGCCAATTTTTGCACATATTGAAATGCGAAGAAAAATCTAAACCTAGATGGAATTTTTCCCTCACAGCTTGCCATTGGGAACACTGGCAAGTTTCCTGCTTTGTGTCCCCATTTCACTTACCCTCCCCCGAGGGGTACAGGCGCCAGTTGGTAGACTTTAATTTCTTACTTACAGATAATGGTAAACATGAATCTTAACGATCTCAGTACTGTTTTTTCCTAGTTGAGAGGAGTAAAGCCGATGCAAGGGATGAAAAATCTTATAGGATCCACCCATCCTCAGATAATACTGTTTGCCTTTTTTGCCTTCTTGAAAGATAACATATATGCATAGAGAACAATTTTAATTTGAACCATAACTATTGCATGTCAATGTAAATCATCTACTTTTTACCCTTGAAAAAAGCCAGCTCCTTTAAAAAGAGCTTAAACATTAAGTTGTACATCATTTGTGGCACTGTAATGCGCAATTACTGGTCCAAAACACTCTAGTAATGTTTTTTATTAAGAGTGGTTTATCTCAGCTTGGTTACTCATAGCAACTCACAGTTTATTCAGACAAATTGACAAAATTATTCAACCATGCTACTGGTTACCTTCCTTCCTGCTTGGTGTCCAGGATGGTCTCTGAGATGTTAGTTATTACTGTGGTTATATATACTCGCATGAGTCCACTTAGAGGTTCAAACTGCCCTCTGATTATTGACTTAAATCTACCTCGGTGCTCTTTGTTTGGTTACTTAAATCATAGAATGGCAGAAATTTCCAGCACAGAAAGGTCATTTGGCTCATCGAGTTTGTATTGGCTCTAAGAGCAAGGTGTTCATTCAATAGCACTGCCCTCCGCATAACACCCCCCAAAAAAATGTTTTACTTCAATTATTTTTTTTAACCCGCTGGTTGCCTCCTTATGTCACGGTGATGGTTGCATAGCTGGTTGTTCTCCAGTAACCGACCCAAGATCTTGGCAGCATTAGGCTACTCGACTTTCCCAGCTGAGCCTGGTCTCTCCTCACCCAGCTGCTTCACACATGTACAACCAGTGGAGGGTGCAAAGCAGATACAAGAGGAAAAGTGCTCTGGGATGCTACCCCGCGTGAAGGGCACGAAACTGGATTTCCCCTACGTAAATCTACCACACCATCCTCTGATTAGCTGCCCAAATACTGTCCTTTGGTTACTTAACAATGTTCTCTGACCTACTTAAATCTACCACATTGCCCTTTAAATTGGTTACTCGAAACTATCCAATTGCAGGCAACAGCGAGCCACTCAGCAGTTAAATTCAGTTTCACTCTTACATTGGGTAAAGGCAGATTTACTGCCATTTCTTGAGGAAGATATTGAGAAATTTTTTCCCATATATCCAAAGTAGAACCACAGAAATCATCCATGAATCATAAGCACATTTATTGTTTTATTATCCTCAATATTCACTTCTCCAGCGAACCCATCTATTCCAATAATTATATAGAGCCATACAGTTGTGATGCAGGAAAGTAAAACCATTTTGCACAAAATTTGCCACTAGATGGAACCTTTGTGCTAATTTTAAAAATATGGTTAAAATTTAAAACAAATGTTCAGTGTGCAAATGGTTTAGTAAAGAATATACGGATATCTGATTGTATAATTCATTCATGACATGAGAACCTGCAGCATTCTGTGTCATGCAATAGTGTGTTTTGGATGGACTTTCTCCAAGTCTAATTTCAGGATTCCCATGTTAATTGCTTATACATGGTTAATACTTTTATGGTACAAAAGTGGAGAGGCCAGTTACAATAAGTCTGTAATCAGATGTACCTGTTGTACTATATAATAATAATTAATAATAATAATAATCTTTGCATTTGAAATAGGAGCTTACCACATCAAAACATCTCAAAACACTTCACTGAGCTTTCTGTAAAGTGTAATGATGGTGTATTTGTAGACGAATGCAGCAGCCAATTTACACACAACAATGTCTCTCAAACAACCATTATGTGAAGAACATTTTTTTAATCTGGGGGATTATTGGCCAGGATACCAGGAGAAACTTCCTTCTCTTTTCAAATAGGGTCATCCACCTGATCAGGCGGTTGAATCTTTGGTTTTTAATGTCTCTGAGAGACGGCACCTCGACATTAATGTGCTCCCTCAGCACCTCTTTGTAGACCCTGCCGAGCCTGTGAGTTCAAAGTCCTGATATAAGGCTTTAACCCACAACCTTGTGACTCAAAAGCAAGAATGCTATCAGCTGAGCCAACCTGACGCCTAGTTTAATATCAGTCCAGTGAACCACAAGAGTGAAGTATGTAATTAATTGTGATCGCTGAAGTTTGCAATTAAATTGCTCTTGTATATTTATTGACACCTATCCAGTAATAACAGTATTTAGAAGATGGATTAGCTATTAGAATATTAGCAGTGACTGGTATGTATCTGGTTGTCTTGGAATCATAATTTAACATAAACTGTCTATTTTACTGGTCTTTTCTCAGACTTTGTTGAGTTTCAGGATTTGCATTGAACTGTTTTGCAAATCTTACAATTCAAATGCCTTCGGATATTCACAAAGTCATAATCAACTCAACAAAAACAGTTTGCGACTATGGTAAATTTAACTACAGTACAATCTAAGAGTGGTTTTCATATTATATAATAATAATCCTTGCATTTGATATTGCGCTTTTTCACGTCTTCTCGACGTCTCAAAGCGCTTCACAGAATATACTGTAAAGTGAATTGACTGTATATTTTTGTGGGCGAAACACGGCGGCCAATTGCGCACAGCAGTGTCCCACAAACAGTCTTGGATTGAAAATGACCAATTGATTGAAAATGACCAATTTATTATTGTTTTGTTTTTTGGAGGAATTATTATTGGGCGTGTGGCGTAAGGAAACTTGCCCAAGGTTTCGCTCTGACCTGCCTGGAATTGAACCCAGGTGTCTCGCTTGCAAGGCGAGTGCTCTAACCACTGAGCTACAGGACTCCAATTGCAATTGTATGAAATAATTTCACAAAAGAGGCTTTCAAACTATGGACAGAAGAAACTTAACCTATCAGCCTGGACTGGATTCAAACCAGGTCCAGAGGTGAAAGGCAAGTGGGTCATTTTGTATCTGACAAGACCAGCTTTACAATCAGTTAATTTTATGCTGATTAAAATAGTGAATAATAACAAATAAGAATGTTATCGATGCCCAGGTATACTTTATTTATGGAATCAACCACTGTGACAACTGCACTGTGTAAAATGTGCATTGGTGATGGTGTGACAAGTGGTTACACTTCCTTTCATGAAAGTTGATCCTTCATTTGGAAATGCAGCAAGTAGTAATCAGTGCTCAGTAACATTTCTCAACAGGGTAAACAGGATGTAAAGAGGAAAGAATGTGCAGGATTTCTTTTTTACTGGATAGAGATGGGTTGTGTTTCAGAATAAACCAATGGATTCTTGAATAGACCAAGAAGCGGTACCATTTTGGAAATATCAAATTATGTGCTGCATCAGTATAATCAAACCACAAAGTCATTGAGGAGTTAATCGGTGAAGCGGTAATGGGTGATTTAAAAAAAAGTGCTCAGGCATTTTTAAAAGTTTATTTTAATTAATTGGTTAATTCTCTCTGTTCAGTGAAAAGTGGCTTGCTTCTGTCAAAGGTGCCCGCTCTGTCTCACCACCAGTGGGCAAGCCTACAGCCACTCTGTTCCCACTCTACACCCCAGAGTCGCTTCACCTTGTCCTCTGCCTTCAAAGCCCACTTGAAGACCTCTCCCTTTGATCTTGCTTTTCAACACCTTTCTTGTATCAATTTCCCCACAGTTTCAGTTCTTGATCAGTCATGTGAAACATTTGAAGCCCTCCTACCTGTTGGACAACACTGATCTAACATAATGTCATTCACATTCATGAGCTCTGCATTATCAGCCATTATTGGCCTCTTGAGTGTAGATCCACTGTAGTATGACTTATTTTCAAATATTGCATTGGAGCAAGGCATATTTGGCCACATGATAAGTTCAGAAAATGTATAGATGAGTTGTTCAATGAACAGGAATTGTGGATTTGAACCTAATGTTACTTTTCCCAATTATTTTTCCTTTTTCTAAAGTTTAGATAATTTTGCGAAATAAATCTCTGGAAAGAAGTGTTTTTGCTAAAATTGAACCCGAAGGCTTCACAAACCTTTCTCATCTTATACCCTGAACTGTCACCAATTTTGAAATATATGGTGCTGTACATCTTAATAAGAGTATTCTGTGCAAGTACAATTTGAAAACGATCGATCCAAAATACATAATATCTCTTGGACAACTAGAGACATAGATACTTTCATATCACCAAGTTTCCGTTGAGAAAAATCATTGAAAACTGCTTTTCAGCATTTCATTATTAATTTCTGGACACAATAGAATATATATATTCAAATAATAATTATATTCATGATTCACTACACTTTTCATTTGTCTAAAAATATAAGATTGTGTAGAGTTTTGAAAACTTAAATTTGGTCTTAAATTGGAAGCTACTGAAAATCATCTTCCAAATCAAAACTGAACTCAAGAATTCTCCAAAATTCTGCACAATCTCAAAATGTAATCCCCACCCTGCCAGCCCCACCATCAGTGGTCGGGCCTTCAGTCTTTCTAGCTCCACCCAGTGAAACTCCATCCTGGAATCCCTTTGCCTCGCCCCATGTCCTGCCTCCTTCATGGCCTGTCTCAAGATCTTCCTCTTTGGCTGTGCCTTCGGTCATCTTCTCAAACCCCAAACCCCTTCCTACCCCTCACAAACCCCCTCTTGAATCCAACCCCCCGTTCAGGTGCAAAACCTTGATTGAGCACTTTGGGATGCCCTTCAAACGTGAAAGGCACTATATAAATGCAACTTGTTGGTTTTGACTTATGGTCTTAACGCTAAGACCATGAGAGGTTTAGACCGCAGACTTGTAGATATTACAGTATTTTGCCCACAAAATATACAGTCAATTCACTTTACAGTATATTCTGTGAAGCGTTTTGAGACGTCTCAAAGACACAATAAGTTGCTATATCAAAATGCAAGGATTATTATTATTTGCAATAAAAAAAATGCAGCTCTGAAAACTGCCAGTAGAATCCTTTTAATTGTCATTGTTACAGACACCGTGCATTCTTATACGTTACAGAAGATACTTTTTAAACACTAGTACATTTTAGACTGTTAGATAGTAAAACTTTCCGAGAAGTGATACAAGATAAGGCCAAGTTCTCATCAAAGAAAATATGAGGGTGGATTGCTTCTAAGACTGGTCCTTTCGGTGAACCAGCCAAGAAGAGAGTTTTATTAATCTCCAGGCCACAATTGTGAATATCCTTCAAAACTTTCTCTACTTTGCTTGCAGGACTTCTTTCTGTGATTAAGTATGTTCGGATGGGACATTCCAAACGTTCGTTTTTGTCAAAGAATTTTCTCTGGATCTTTCCCAGGATTTCTATAAATCCTTTGATATGGTTCTGTTTGTGAAACAGGTAAATTACAACTTCAGAAATAGTTGCTGTTTAATATCTCACACATTTAATATGTTAATATTTTCATACTTTGTCATTTCAGACCATTAAGGCCCAGTGGCTAGTTCAAAGAAATAGTGGGCTCTCTTCATCTTTTAGTTGTGCTTAAACCAATGTCTGGTCTATTGCCTGGCTCAGGAACTGGTCTACCGAGACCACTGCAGAGCATTGACTCGATGCTGATATTCCGTTGTCAAACATGTCACCTTGGCACCAGTTCAGTTCCAATAAGATCCAGCTTACCTGCTCTTTCCCTCCAGATGGTAATCACTTGTAGGTCATTTACTATCTGACAAGTCCAGGTTTGATTCCTGAATAGCAGGTATCAGGAACTCCCTACAAACGTCTCTATAAAGTATTACTGAGAGATGTAGTATAATTTTTTTTGAAAAATACACACCTGAGAGCGAATGAGCTCCTATGATGCGCAAATACAACTTTTTGAGTCACTATTATTTTGCTGACAGGATTTATTGTAACACCAGCCCATCTTATTATTAAGCATTTAATGAAATATTAGAATGAAAATTGTGCAGTGTGCTGTGAAAATGACCGCCTGTGCTTATTATCACATTGTTGAAAACCATAGTTGAGGCCGGCCGATATTTATCCACAAGTACTGAGTCATAGGTGAGACAGTGAACTCCTGGTTGACATTGTTACTATCCTTCTCTTCTGTAAACCTAACAAAGCTCATATTACCACGTGTAACCAGTTGAAATGCTTTGAGACATTCCTGTGATATGAAAGGCACTATATAAATGGCCTTATTAAGATTATAGCTGAACTGTATTTTATTTGTTAAATTCAGCACATAATAAAAATTTCTTACAATTGTTGTTGCCCCTTATCACATAGTTGTAATGACTCAAAGCCCTTCACCAGATTTATTGTAAAGTGTAGTGACTGTATTTGCAGGCGAATGCCACAGCTGGTTTGTACACAGCAATGTCTCGTAAACAGGCAACAGCAATTTTATCTGAGGAATTGTTGGCCAAGCCAGGACATCTACCTGTTGCACTTGAATTTAGATTTTCTCTCAATATTTGATCTTTAACTATGAAGATATTGGAAAGTAGGAAGCTATCACTGACATAAAGATAGGGTTGTGAGGGTACTCAAATCCATTAAGTATGGCTCCTGTTGCACTCAAACATCATAATACAGGTGTGGAATTTCTGTTTTTTTCTTCAAATTCATGCATGAACTGGATCGATTATAAATATTAGTCAATTTGCAGAAGTTTCTAAATTTTATCCATTAGATGGAAGTACCTTCCCTGATTTTGCACCAGAACAAACACATTTTAATGCAAATTGATCCAGAAATGTAGCATTTTTGGAAAACAAAACATTTTCTGTTGTGCAATTGACCTTCCAACCTACTCACTAATAATCAAGGCCTAACCTCTTAATATATTTAATATATTTGAGAAGCATTCAGATAAGAAACTCTTTGCTTGGGTTGATAAAATATTCTAACTAATAATATAATAAATCTAAATTTTCTTATAAAATATTGCCAATTCTATGATTCTCAATTGGCTAATAGGTACAAACTAAAACAGACAAAGTTTAACTTCAAAAGTAATTATTGGACAGACAGTAAACCATAAATGATTGCCTAAATACACCAGTGTATTGTTCAGAGCATCAGAATATTGAATATGACAAAAAACAGACATTTTGCTGCAAAACTATTAGCTAAAAAAAATTAGACATTTGACCAGTTGAAAAAATAAAATTTTATCTTATATTTGAAAATCTTTGAAGAACATGAATAGGTACAGAGTAACGTGTTCAAACTTTGTATACTCAGTGACAGCTCATCATTCCTGTTTTGGATAATACTGTATCAACAAAAATGTAGATGTGTGCAAACAGGACACAGTGCCAGGAGATTGTTTTTAATATCATGTCAAAACATCTCAGTGTTTCACAGAGTTTTTCTGCAAAGTGCAGTGACTGTATTTGCAGGCTAATATGACAGCCAATTTGCACACAATAATGTTACTTAAATAACAACAAGTTGCACAAACAGCCATAAAGTGAATGACTAATGTTACTGGCAACAATGGACAAATTGTTCATGTTACAGCTATGTTTAAGGGTTTCTCCCTCTCAGAGGCTGGAGATAAAATCTTAATCCAAACTAAAATAAAATAACCAATTGAAGGCTTTGTTAAAACTACTGAAGACCAGCTTTTGTAACTTTTTGTAACACTGAAACGTGCACTATTGAATCCCCAGGGTAGCCATGCAGTTACTGAGGTTAACAAAGAGGACCATTCAGAGATATAGTATCATCACGGGAGTAAGTGATATTAGGAGAGACATTTTCTACCTGAATGCATAGAAATGATTAGTGTGCATCTTACAATAGAGGACAGGATAATCCGGCAGCACAGAATATTTAGACTTTGCCCTGTGTGTAAAAATGGCTGCCGCATTCCTCCACAAAAAACACAGTTCACTACACTTTACCATATATATGGTGAAGCACTTTGGGACGTCCTCCTGATGTGAAACATGCTACACCAAAGGTAAGGATTAATATTCAGGAGACACAGAAATAGGAGCTGGTTTACTTCCCCAAGTAACAATCCCAGGGTTGTGCTTAGTCTTTGAGTAAGCTTCATAATTCAAAAATGTTGTGTGGCCATGGAATAGTTTTTGTTGTTGATATCTTACTGGGAGGAATCCAAAGTTCTCAACCAAATCCTAAAACTGGGAACTGACATTGATGGGCTAACAGCCCAGAGCCAGTCAACTGAACATGACTTGATTAAGATAGGCTACAATGAGATGGTGCTTAAAATGGCACAGGTGAAAATGATACAACCATGGAGTAACATTAAGCAAGATCTAAATCAGGACAAAGAGTCTTAATAACAATAAATAATAATAATCCTTACATTTGGTGTAGCTCCTTCCAAGTTGGAGGACATCTCAAAGCACTTCACAGGAAAGGGTAGTGACTATGTATTTATAGACAAACACGGCAGCCTAATTTTGAACAGCAATGTCCCACAAACAGCCATAGCTCCATAGATTGGACAGATCAGAACTAGGTCATTTGACCCATCCAGTAGGGCTGGTGTTTATACTTCACGAGTGTCTATTCTAGACACCTTATCCCTGGTCCACTATCCCAGCTTTTTCTTCATATTCCTCAACTTTATTCACTCTTAACTGCCCAGTGATACTTGAATGTGCACATGGTTGTCGGCACAACAACTAATTTGCAGCAGAGAAGTCCACACGCCTACCATTCTATATTTGAAAACGGTTTTGTTCATCTCTGTTTTGAATCTCTTAGTTCTGATTCTAAAACTGCACCCTCTAGCTCTTGATCCCCATGCTACTGGAAATAATCTTTCCTTATCATCTTATATACCTCTAGGATACCCCCTCTTAGCCTTCTGAGTTTCAAAGAAAAAAAAGCCCCAGCTTATAAGCCTTTTTCTATAACTACATTTCCTCATTCCAGGCGACATCCTAGTGAATCTTCGTTGTACTGTCTCCATCGCCTTAACATCTTTCCTATAATGAAGAGCCCAAAGCTGCACACAATATGAATGGCCTGTGGTTAACTGTGGTTTTTGTACAAATTCAACATGACCTCCTTATTCTTATACTCTATTCCCTTAGCTATAAACCCAAATGTCCCATTGCTTTTTTAATGGCCTTATCCACCTGAGTTACTTCAGTGATCTATGAATCTGCACTTCTAGATCTCTCTGTTATTCTACCCCTTTAAGATTTAAGTTGTAGGTTCTTCCTATGTTTTTGCTCCAGGTTTACTGTCGATGGAGCTAGCACAGACACTATGGGCTGAATGGACTTCCTCTGTGTTATAAATTTGTATGGTTCTATGGTTGTTGTCACCAGTCGTTGTTATGTGTTAACCTGGCTCAGCTGAGTCAGAAGCTTGTGGGGTTCAAACCCAATGTGGAACTCATATAATCTAGGCTGATTTTCCAATACAGTACTGTGGTGCATTACATCGTTGGAGTTGTTGTCCTTCAGATGAGACATTAAACCAAAGTCCCATCTACCTGTTCAGGTGAATGTTAAAATTGGACTGCCGCATTCAATCACAAGGTACACAGATCAAAAGATATAAATGTTATAACTGTGGCCCGTACAAGATAATATTAGGTACTTTAACAAAATATAGATTCCTGTCTAGGCTTTTTCCTTTAAAGATACCAAGCAGATAATATTTGGAACCATTTACATAGCTGGTGTATGTCAGTGATGTTTCTTTTAATCGTCCTTGACATTTACAGCTTGCATTGTCATTCACCACAGAAGGCATTGATTTAACAATGACATATACCCTGACCGTGTGATGCTACTTCTTGGTGATGAATAATTTGATCAGGTGGGAACATCTGTCGATTCAACAGAATATGAGGTTGTATTTTTTTGAGGATTGAAGTTTTCATTGAGCCAACGAGGAAGAGTGCTTCATCAATCTCAAGTCCCCAGTTCTGAATTTTCTTCAAAGCTTTAACTCCAATACTTGCAGAACCTTCTACCATGATTAGATATGTTCGGACAGGGCAATTCAAGCGTTGAGATTTGGCAAAAAATTTTCTTTGGATTCTTCCCAGTAGTGCCAGAAATTCTCTCATGCAGATCTATTTGTGAAACAGGTCAATTACATCTTCAGGAACAACTACCGTGTAATATTTCCTAAAATCTTAAAATGCCTGCTAGTTTTGCAATATGTACTTTAAGAAATTAAATTAATTTGGATACTCTATGTGAACCCTAAATGATAGTCATGCTTAAATCAATGAACAATGAAAGGTGTATGAACAGTATCAGTGATATTTATCATAATGTAGTCCATCAGCTTCAAACATGAGCCACTAACATGATTTGAATTCTTCAAGATGTCATTGGAATATGCAGGAAGTTTCTGCCAATGAATAATCTGTGTTCCACAGTGTAGCATTCAGTATTATTAGATTTAGAGATACAGAAAACGAATCCAATCCAGAATTACATGGGTAGTCTAACCCCATTGATAGTCTATTCCTGCCTGAAATTGTTCCTATGTTTAATCGTTATTAGCAATTTACAATGAAACAATAGAAATTGAGTCCCAATTTCTAGTAGCTATTTGGGGCATTTAAAAAAAACTGGACAAGCATATAATGTGTATTAGGTGGTACAGGAAATAACAGAGAATCTGCATTAGGACAGATAGCTTCTTAGAGGAGCAAATACCGACACACAAAAGAGGGTGAATGTATAGTTTTTATGTTTGTGATGTATAGTTTTTATGTTTTGGAATCTACAAAATACTCTATAATTATTTCATCCATTCAAAATATTAATCTAGATACTAAATAAAACCATCAAGTACCATCATAATAATAACAAATTCCAGAAGATTATTCGAGATATGACCCTTGATGACCAGAAATGTATCAAATTAAATTATAATTAGTGACAATGAGCTCCTCATGGAGCTCTGCTTAACCTACCCATGATCATCACTAATATTCTATAATAATAATATTCCCTGCATTTTTATATAGGACCTTATCAAGTCCTTGGGACGTCTCAAAGCACTTCACAGAATATACTGCAAAGTGAATTGACAGTATATTTTGTGGGCAAAATGCAGCAACTAATTATACACAGCAATGTCCCACAAACAGTCGTAGATTAAGTGTCCAAATCATTCTTATTTATTTATTTATTTATTTGTTTGTTTGTTTGTTTGTTTGTTTGTTTATTTATTTGGTTGTTTGGTTGGTTGCTTATTTATTTGTTTGTTTGTTTGTTTGTTTATTTATTTATTTGGTTGCTTGCTTGTTTGTTTGTTTGTTTGTTTGTTTGTTTGTTTGTTTGTTTATTTATTTATTTATTTATTTATTTATTTATTTATTTATTTATTTATTTATTTATTAGGGATAAGTGAAGCTTATGCATATGTGTTTGTGACTTAGGGATGATCACTTCCTTTCCTATTTGTATTTCTTAAAGTATTGAAGTGGATAAAATAATAAAAATCCTTGCATTTGATAGAGTGCTTTATCTCAAAGCGCTTTATACGATATACTGTAAAGTGGATTGACTGCATTTTGTGGGCAATATGTAGCAGTCAGTAGCACATAGCAAAATAATTACAATGACTTATTTTAGTTATTTAAAATAACTTATTTTAGTTATTTAAAATAAGTACATAAAACTTTACACTTTCAAGAACACAAAAGCGCTGGCTTCACAATCAACAGATATGTTGTCAGAAGCCTTTTTTTNAATAAATGTAGAAACAAAAGGTTTTCCAAAATACAAAGCTCTGCAATATAAAATTCATGAAGATATGAATCCACACCCCCTCCCTATTTCTGCAACCTGCTAAAACCTTACCAACCGCCATCTCCTTCCCTTTGGTGGGCACTGACTTGCTCCATGTCTCCTGCCCTGTCCCCTCCACCGTCAGTGGTTGGGTTTACATGCTTTCTGCCCCCACCCTCTGGAACTTCATCCCAGAGCCCCTCCGTCTTGCCCCCTCCCTTGCCTCCTTCAACGCCCGCCTTAAGATCTTTTGTTGTCCTGTAAAAACTCTGGTCCAGAAGTAAATTATGTCATGATGGAGTTCCTATAGACGTGGTAACCCACAATCTGTTATTGGAAAGAATTCCCATTTACTTGATTCAGATTCCTTATTAAGGAACACAGTTATGAAACAGTCTAAATACGACCCTTTTGTGCTTTGCACTGAGGTCATCTCTTGTGTTGTCAGTACTGCAGCACTATTGAAAGAATAAGCAATTTGGCAAGCCTAATGAATTGGTGAGACTCTCTCTGGTTTGATGTTGTCTTTTTCAAGTGGAACCTCTGGAAATCCCTCCCTGGATCCCCCAGTCTTGCCTCTTCTCTATCCGTCTTTAAATCCCATTTTAAAACATACCGCTTCACCCACACCTATGGTCATCTCCCCCTTCCTCACTTTCCCCCTTGCCGGCTCAGCAACCTTCTCTGCCACTGTAAAGCTACAACATTATTCTATATGAAGGGTGTGATATGTACACAAATTGTTATTGTTCTTAAATGTGCATATGGACACTTGCGTATTTCTCCTTGAGTTTCTGAATTATCTAAGTTTAGCCCCTGAATATGGGATCAAAGCTGATTTTCACTAAAATTAATTCTAGGAATTTCCAATTCCATTCAATCAAGTGCATCGTTTGTATGCAGTTCAATACATTGCTAGAGCCTTACTTCTATTTCATATTATGAAGGTATCAGTGGAGTATATTTCTCCAATGAAATCCTTTTTCCTTCATTGTTTGAGTAGAAAATAATCTTCCATTTTAGCTATGATTTTTTGCCAGCATTTTGGAGTCATTTATTAAATAGTGACATTGACAATATGAGTTAACAATGACACTCAGCATAGGTTGGTGTGCATTGTCAAAGTTACTACACTGTGGTATGAGGAATGTTATGCTCTTTCCATCCTCTTCTACTACACTGGATAAAATCTGCCATTAGGATGACAGGTATTCAAAGTTCTCTCCAGGGATATAATTTAAGACTACTAAGTAATTAAAATGACCACTGTTATGTTAGTCCCCTAACACAACAATGCAACCATTCACTGATGTGCTTTGCAGCAGTTGAAGGTCAAGTTCTTCTGAACCCCATTCACACAGATGTGTATATAAATATAACTTAAAATCTACTCACATAGCGCTATGGAAGTTTAGGATTTTTTTTTTACTGTTATCATTTAGTCATTGTATATCATTGGTAGTTTAAACCACAGGGTCATAAGCATTGAAGCATCAGGAGGATGCACAAAGATTGTGACAGCAGAGACAAGTAAAGGCATAAAAGAGACTTGGTAAAGAAAGGCCCAAGAAAAAAAACAAGAAAGGATTTATAGGCAAGAATCTTGCGATAGGCAAAGCTGTAGGATACATGTAAAGTGTATAGAAGAGGTTGCAAAACTGTTGATAATGAGAATGTGTAAAATATTATTAGCAATCATGGAACATGGGGTACAAAGATCTTGGAGGTATAGAGTTCCATGTCTTAGTTACCTTCAGAGATCAATTGCAGCCAACCCTAGATGACGTAGTGCAACAATGTGAAGTGCATTCCCAATTGAGCAGTTTAAAGGGAACAACAAAACTAATCCATCTTTGGAAAACATTTGTGTTCAGCATGAACACCATGTATCAACGAATGAGCAGATTCACCAAAAAATGCCTAAAGCTATATATCTAGTGAAGGTTATTGTAGGTTGTGGTGATAACTCCAAACAGCTGTCCAAACAATGTCTGTGAGTAGGTCCATAACCAGAACAAAAGTGTGCAGGGATGTCTGGTCTGTGTTGCACCCATATTTGTTTTGATATTAAGCATACAATATTAGAGCAGAAGTGGTGAGCTACATGTATTTGTGCTTTGTGAAAAATCCAGTTATAACATGGTAATAATGGACGAATCATCGGCGATTCAAACATTTTTTCTATTCATTGTCACAAATTTATATTTTTACTCCTTTTCACGATTTGTTTCAAAATCCATACGTGTTCTTTGCTCTCCCAAGTGTTGGGACAGTTTAGTGAAGGTTGGTCTTCTTACCTTTAGTATTACTACCACAGGCCATCTGTGCATGGATGTGCCATGTCACCAAAGTGTAACCAACCTGAGTATTGGGGCTCCGAAAAAGATCCACCATTGGTTGCTGCCCCCATGATTGCATGGACATTGGTGGACTACAAGCTTACAGTTTATAAAATTCAATAGGAGATCCAGACAATGATAATAAGATTTCCGCCAACTGTAACTTGTGCCAAAGTGAAACCTGCTATCTGTGCATAATCTTGTTGCTTTGTACATTGTCTTGTGTATCATGTGAAGCATGATATCGTGGTTCATCTTTGTTTAGCAGATTTCTGTTACCTTCTGACCCAGGCCTGAACATTTCCAGAAATATAGAAACGCAGCTGTTATGAAACATGGCCACCAGCACTGTCGTAGAATCATCTTGCTTCCAAATCTGCCTGCAAATGTGGGCCACAGTAGCCAGAAATCTGCATGAACAGCTACTCCATCATTCTGCAGGCATGGCATTCTGTTGTAGTACACATGATCCATTGGTTAGTAGCAAAACTATTGGCAGAGATGGTGGTAGCGTCATTCCCATGTTATTATCCCATCTTCATCTGGCACTGCCAGAAATCACAATGCTACATTGTTTCCCAAAGTAAATCAGCTTCTGAAAATGGCTAAGAATAGCATGGTTGATGTCCCACTTTATGAAGAATTCTACTTTTCCACAAGGCAGATCAGCAAATGTCACTCATTTTACTGTTAGCCAACACAACAATGCATACAAAGGTTTTCTCGATGTGACCTAAACCCTGACCGCAATTTTTCATGACTTTACATTGGAAATATGGCATGATTATAGTTTCATTACTTTATCAACCAACGCTTTATGGAAAACGTCTTGTCTGCTGTTTAACTCCTGCCCCAAATGACTATTAGCTGTAAAATTTCATTCAAATTTGGGGTATATAATGAATTAGTTGGTAGCACGCTTGCCTTTGAGTCGACAGGTTGAGGGATCAAGCCCCACATCAGGATTTTGAACCCAAGTAGTCTGGGCAGATACTTCAGTCCAGTGCTAGGGGTGTGCTGCATTATTGATGGCCTGCATTGTTGAAGGCCCTTCTTTAAACTGAGGTCTGTCTGCCTGTTCAGGTGAACGTTAAAAATCCCATAGCACTATTAGAAAAGAGAAGGGAATTTCTAACTGGCCAACTGGACAGAAAGAAATATCATTCATTTCATGGCTGAGGGACATTGCTAGAGGAAAATTGTTTGCTGTGTTACCCTACAAATATACAGTAACTACACCTTACAGAAAAAAAAACCTCTGTGAAGTACTTTGAGTCTTTTCAACATGACAATATCATACGCAAGGATAATTATAGTATTGCCCAAAATAAATTTCACAAATGAAGTGATAATGGAGATGTTTCGTCAATATTTCTAAACTTGTGTGTTAGTCTGATGCAGTGGTAGCATACTTGCGTCTGGGTCAGAAGGTTGTGGGTTCAAGCCCCAAGTTGGGACTTGGAATCGCATAGCCTAAGATGACACTCCAAAGCAGTGCGGGGACTGTGTTGCATTGTTGGAGGTGTTTTCCTTCAGATAAGTTGTTAAACTGAGGTCCAGTCCGCCTGTTCAGGTGGATGTTTAAGATCCCATGGCACCATTTGAAAATAGAAGGGAGTTTCTTCCAAGTGTCTTGGTCAACAATCCCCCAAATTAAATTGATCACTCACTCCATGGCTTTTGTGGGACACTGCTGTGCACAACTGGCTGCCGCATTTTGCTCACAAAATACACAGTCAATCCACTTTACAGTAAGTGCTTTGAGACTTCTCGACGGCATGAACGATGCTATATCAAATGCAAGGATTATTGTTGTTATTATTATTTGTGATTTTACATGAGCTACCTCCAGTTGTTGAAAGGAACTCAGAATCTGAAGAGAGAAAGCAATGCATTATCTGTTGGAGAATGTAACATTATCAGTTGGGTGAAAATCACATGGTATTTTAGAGACATGTAATGCATCTAAAAATATGCGTTTATTGGAGGCGGAAATAATTTGTAAAATTATTTGCTTAGAGTCCAACCCAGTCACAGTATAGTGTGACACTATTCTGCATGAAGAGCAGGTTGTTGTTGAGAACAAAATACTAGCAAAATCAATACTTGAAAAAGGTAATTGTTGTAAAATTGCGCAAAAAGCAATATTTTTTTTAAACAAGCACTTGCATTAACTTAATGTTTTATCTACAGATTATACATATATGTAGTATTCAATATTTCAGAATTATCAGATGTACAAAAATCAAACCTTTATAAAAACAAAGGCGCTATACAAAGTGCAAGGATTATTATTATTACCAATAGTGCAAATAAAATTATTTTAACACACTTTAGATCAACTTTAGGCTTCAAGCACGTTCTTAATGTAAGAACAATGATGTGAAATCTAATGCCGATTAGAAGTTCTTAAACAGATAATGCTTGCTTGCTTTTTCCATTAAAGATTACAGGCAAACAGAAATTATTCATAATAAAACACAAAGCTATGAAATCGTTCAGTTAAATCCCTTTAATTCTCCTTGATGTATACAACAAGCATCCGTAATCACTTTCAAAAGGATCTTAATGCTTCTTGTATGTTGTAATGGGTCCCGACTGAACTGTTGAATGAAGTGCTTGGTCATCAAAGAAAATATGAGGGCGAATTTTATCTATGATCAGTAATTTTGGTGTACCGTAAAGAACAAAGGCTTCATCCACCTCAAGGCCCCAGCCGCGAATTATC
This sequence comes from Callorhinchus milii, assembly GCF_018977255.1. Taxonomy (NCBI): domain Eukaryota; kingdom Metazoa; phylum Chordata; class Chondrichthyes; order Chimaeriformes; family Callorhinchidae; genus Callorhinchus; species Callorhinchus milii. Next base: position 21,619,881 of record NW_024704744.1, read on the forward strand.
TTCAAAGCTTTTGCTCCATTAGTCGCACCGCATTTTGCCATGATCAAGTATATTCGGATTGGGCAATCCATACGTTCATTTTTGGCAAAGAACTTTTTCTGGAGTTTGCCGAGAGCTTCCAAAAATCCTACGAGGGGGGCCTGTTTGTGAAACAGGATGAATTACAACTTCAGAAACAACTGGCGTTCAATACTTCCTAAAACCTCATCATAGACTTAAGTTAATCTCTGCTAATTTCACACTCTTGTCACTTTAGATAACCAGCACAATAGTTAGTTTAAAGGGACATAAGTCTCATTTCCCCTTCATTTTTTGTGCATTGTGCTTGTCTCCTTTTAGGTGACCCATACTAATAATCCTTGCATTTGATATAGTGCCTTATCATGTCTTCTAGACTTTTCAAAGTGCTTCACAGAATATACTGTAAAGTGAATTGACTGCATATTTTGTGGATGAAACGCGGCAGCCAATTGCGCACAGCAGTGTCCACAAACAGTCGTGGATTGAGTAACCACATTTTTTTTTAAAGGAATTAATAACCCTGGACCCATTCCCAAAATATTTTCACAGACAGAATTCCCCAGCTTTGTCGTGTCCTGAATGCTAATCTACAACCAGTGCTTAGTATTTGTACAATACAGCCAGGTTGTCACATCTTGCAATATTTCCTCTATCCTTATGCATCTCAGCTCCACTCAGCATCTCTCCTGACTGATCTGGACAACTGGGCATGGCCTTGGAGGGATTAGCAAATTAACGGTGTAGAAAGGCTTCTTTCCTTCACAATGTGTTTGCAAGTCACCCATTGCAGAACATACACTTACATTGCTCCTGGGCACCCACCTCCCTGCAGAAATATGCAGAATGCAGAATGATACGAAAACCGCAAGCATTCAACATTCCCACCACTCGAACGCCAACATGTGATAGAAAATGGTTGACAAGTTGATCACAGGTTGTTAAATTGTATGTTTGGAAGCTTGGAACCCCAAACAATTCCCTAGGTAACCGGGACAGTTGGGGTTGGAGGGATTTTTTAATATAAAAATTTAAAAAATAATATAAAGAGGTGACATTTACTGCAAACAGAAGCATTTATTATTGCATAGTATACTGATCAATGCCCTACATACTTAAGAATAAAAAGGATTCTTGGAAACGCATTCCCCCCACTCAATGTTTGAAAATGTATTTCAAGCACAAATCTTCCACTTTCGGAGCAACTAAGATCCAAAATGTGGCCTGAAAACCTTTTTCAAAAAAATCGTTAAACTGAACCAAATCTTAACTGAACCAATTAAAGAACCCAAATCTGTTTTTATCTTTACTCACTCTTAAAAGTGCTCACTGTGGTAAATCGTTGCATTTCAACAGCTACTTTTATTTTAATCTGAACATAGGGTTTCTCTGATGGTATGGAAGAAACTCTGCTAACGAGTGCCAACAGTATTCCTTTCATTCAGTGACAGAGAAACCAATGTGGGAAAATGCAGCTTCGGAAAGTGAAACTGATAAATGGTGAAAATTCATATTCATAACAATTCTAAATGCTGCTATGACTACAGACAATGTAACATAATAGAAATTGAAGAATAAACTTAAAAGAAAAAATCACAGAACATTTCAGTGAACAGAACATTATGTTGACAGATATTGACAGATCAGAGTCAGCAGCTCTGAAACAGAGACAAATTCCTAATACCATGAACAGGAAAAGAAACAGAGACAATAAGAAACATAATTATAAAATTAGGTTACTCACTTTTAACGGCTTTGGTTGTTCATGTGGTTGTAAGATAGAGAGTGTAAGTGGAAAAATTATTTTGCTGCAGAAAAAAATAATCTGACCCTGCATTCTCTCTGGCCCCTACAGTATAACTTGGGCAAAAATAAACTTCCGAGGTGGTGTGTCAGGCAATGGTTGAAGCATTGGTACTCTGATTAGACATTGTTCTAATTGCCAGATTGACACTATTGACAGAGTGTTCTGGAGGCAGAGTTTACTATCTTACCAGATGCCAGTTATGAAGAATATTTTTTTAAATGTCGTTATAAAGGGTATCATAAAGAGTGTTGTACTGCAACCTGTCACCATTGCAGACAGCCATGTCCATAGAGTTCATTATTCTAAAAGTGCCTTCCTCGCTGATCTCCCCAACTCCACAATACACAAAATACAACTTATTTAGATCTCCGCCGTCAGGATTCTCACCCGCACAAAACTGCGTACCCATCACACCAGTCCTTGCCAGGCTCACTGGCTCCCAATTACTGAATGGATTGATTTCAAGATCCTCTCACTCATTTTCAAATCCCTTCATATCTTCGCACCTTCTTACCTATCCGATGTGCTTACACCCCACTCCCCCATTCGCTGACTCCGCTCGGCTGGCTCCGGCCTCCTGTTTGTCTCTTGTCCACTCTGCTCCACCATCGGCGGCCGTGCCTTCAGCCAGTACACCCCGAAACTCTGGAACTCTCTCCCTCAATCCCTCCGCCTTTCCCCCTCCCTCTCCACTTTCAAACCCCGCCTAAAGACCTTCCTTTTAATTGTGCTTATTGTCACCTCCCTCCTGCCTCTCCCCCTGGCTAGGGATTAGACTCTTCCACTGTCAAGCACTCTGGGACGCTACCCCGTATGAAGGGCGCTATATAAATGCAAGTTGTTGTTGTTGTTGTGGATGTGCAAAGATCAGCTCTCACCCAAATCATTGGGTGTTGTAGGAGCAGATCATTGAACAGGATCCCAATGCTATGTGTCCAGGGGAAGAATAGCAAAGAGAGCGATAATATTTATAGTTGTCTGAACCATGGAAGACAGATTTCAATGCAAATGATTGCACAACAGTAACAACTTACATTTGTAATGTTGAATGAAGCATTTCACAGAAACACTAGGAAGCATTGAGCAGAGAGCAGAGACGATGGAATTTAAGGTTGTTGATCAAAGGCATGGTCAAAGAGCGAGGTTTTAAGAGGATTTTAAAGGCAGGAAGGAGCGAGCCAAATGGATTTTTAGAAAATGTTTAAGGGAACGGATAAATATATGTAAATGCTTTTTAGAAAAGGAAATGATAAACAAATAGTAAACCATTAGTAAGAACTAACTTGCATTTTTATGGCACCTTGACAAACAAGACTAATCTAGTTTCAGTTAACTAAATCTAAAAGTACTTCACCGATAATTAACATAAAATCCAGTAAATAATCAGTAGGCCAACACAATAGTCTTTTACATAGCAAAGTTGCATAAAAAGTCCTGAGGTGCATAGCCAATTTATTATACTATTAATATCTCATCTGAAATCATATCTCTGATAATGCCCCCACTTACCCCACCCCCTCCCCCCAAGGAGAATAGTCACCAGTTGGTAATTTGATATCCAACAAGTGCGGGTTTAAGTCCTCACTAGGTGAATGGGAGGTAACAGGAACTCCTGCGAGCTTCCTGGTGGGCAACACATCTCAGCATGAAATGCTTAAGAGTATCCAAACCAAGCTGAGATTTCCATGCATCCCACCTACACATGGAAATTCCAGAGATAGATTGTTGGAATGGAATGTGCACTCTCTCCCTGGAGGAACACATCCGTCTTACCTAATTCTGGAAGGTATTAGGTGCAGTTTGGCAAGAGCGAAGGCTTGGGGACCCATGATTGTGCATAGGGGTACTGCTGGAGTCTGACCAGCTAAAACCCTGTCCCCAATGACTGGTCTGCCCTTCCAAATCCTGCCAATGAGCCAGGCTGGCTGTGCTGTCATCAGCAGTGCCCTGGAATACTGCAGACCCACCTGGCTCAGGAACCGGACTACCGAGACCACCACATACCATTCAAGCAAGTCACCTTGGAGCCAGTTCAGCCCCCACTTATCTCCCTCTTCCCACCCAGGAGCATAGTCACTAATTGGTCATTCGACACCCAGCAAGCTTGGGTTTGAGCCCTCACTATGTGGATGGTAGGTACGAGGAACTCCCTGTGAGTTTTCCCGGTGGGTAACGCATCTCAGCATGAAATGGGTGATAGCATCGACACCGTCTTCCTGGCCACAGCTCGGACTCCAGGTAGAGCCTTCCAGCAGCTGTCACCCCAAGCCTCAGAGTCTCCTCATCAGCTATCTGTGGGAATCTGCCTTCAGCGTGGTGGGTGGATCTTTACATGACAGCTTGTGACGTGCTAGCCACCTTGATGTTCTTGAAGTCCAAGTCTATTATCGTGTACCAGGTTTACTCAGTACCAGCTGCTCCAGGTCCTCATGTGAGGAGCCTTGGCAAATAAATATGCCCATTGTGAAGCCAATTCCATCTCCAGGGTGTTCAGTGACAGATCAGTGTAGGCTGGAGGCCTCCATCCTTGCAGCCGCTTCCCGTGTTTGCCACAAATTCCACCTTACTGCTTGATCCTGGACTTTCCAAATGGGCCAGAGGAAGTCTCTCCACCGCCAGGTGCAACAAATTAATTATTGTCTTCCACGTAACTTTTGCAATTGTATCCATGTAATGCAATCCATATATTGTAGCATACAATCTCTTTTCTAATGAAAACATGTTGAGTTCCATGAGTCTCTCAAAAGAGCCAAATTGATTTGCACCGCATGCATTTATACTCTAACAGTATATATTCAATATTCTGGTTAAGCTATTTCCTCAAGGCGATCTCAGCAGCTGAGTTCCAGAGCGAATTCCTTCATGCTTCAATGCCTCACACATGATTTACACTAGGATTTTCATGGCAATTTGGCAAGTTTTTTGTGCCAATTTGGCATGAATTTCATGGTGAATCAGCACAAAAAGCATTGTATAAACTATACATTAATCTTTTCTGTAAGCCTCATGTTCGAACATTTAAGTAGATTATTGCCAGTGAATTGTCCTTGTGAACTCACTCACTAGTATCCTGAAAGACTTTCAGTGGATTTAAAGCACATTATTACTTATAAATCCATTGCAATTATATATGAAGATCTATGGGCTCCTTTAATGAACATAATAGTACGTTGTCAAATGTTCTGAAGGACTTGCCCAAATGTCCCCAGTACTAGCATTAATTCAAATGGTCTACAATTCAAAATGTAAACAGCCATAACTTTTTGATATCCTGAGATAGCTTCATGCTATCCCACTCCCTTAATCTTCCCATCCCTTATTTCTTCCAACCTTTTCTCCCTCACAGCCATGACTCTACCCTCTGCGGTTTATCTCTATCTTTCAATCTCTTACACAGCTCTCATCAAACTTGTATGAAGTCTGTTCATTTTACCGTTCAGCAACTTAGCCACTAATTACATAACAATGGTTCTAGACTTAATTCTAGACAAAAATGTCAACTTCCCTTATTTTCAACAAATAAACAGATTTTGAAATTCTTATCATCGTTTGCCTTATTAAAAAGCTCTTCCATGATCCCTCGACCTTCTCAACTTGCTCTTTCTTGCCAACTTGGTAGCACATGTTGACACTTGACTAAGCTTTCACCTCTATCATCATTCCTTGATCAAGACCCTGGCACACCACTGATCAAAGTTACCAATTACATTTGTCTGTCTGCAACCAGGGTTTATTGTCTGTCAACAAGAAGCTGTTCCTCAGTTTTGGAGAATGATCTCCACTGGTGGAGGAATGAACTATGAGCAACATTCAGGGCTCTTCGGACTTGAAAGTTGCTTCAGGAGGGATCATGTAGAGGTATACAAGATTTTAAATTGAAAATGTAAACCCAGAACAATACATTTTATGCATCATAGAATGAGAGGTTTAGAGTTGCAGAGGGGAAGTTCAGGAACTATGTCAGGAAGTATTTCTTTACTTCTGGGTATCTGTCCAGAATTTGCCCGTTGGATGAGACCAGGACACTGGATTCATTAAAAAAACAAATTGAAGGATATTCTTCATCTGAACCAATCTTGTGGTGTAAATTTGAGTTTCTCCAATGTTTGCTGCTGTTGTTGAGCATTTCATTTTTGTACATTACATTTCCTCCATGATACAATTCTATGGCACCACAATTTTGACAAGCATTTTGGCAACATGGTCCCATAAAAAGCCTTAAGGTGAATAAACAGAAATTCTCTTTCTTAATAGCCACATGAACAGGTAGACCATATTTCAGTTTAAACATCTGATCTGAATTATAGCACGTCTGACAATAAGTGTTGACCCAGAGTCAAACATTGCATCAGCCTAGAGTTATTTCATCGTGGGAATTGAACCCACCATCAAATTGGTGCCAACTGAGCAAACTTTGACACGTTATATGTGGTCTTGGAAAGTGAATCAAAACCTTATATATTGAGTTTAAACTAGCTGATTCCTAAAATCCTCAGCTCCATTAATGTTAATATTTAAGGTGACTGCCAAGATGTCAGTCAAATATCAGAAATTGGTGACAAGAAAAACTGAGTAAAAATCTGATCAAGAAATCAGATCAGTGGAGTCCAGTAGTGTATTGGTTAGAACAATCACCTCACAATTTAATTCTCGGCCGGGGCAAAACCTTAGGCAAGATTTCTTACACCACATGTTTCTGTTTGCCTGGCAGTAAGTAGGAACCCAATCGATTGGCAGATTGCTTTGCCAGGGGTAATAATTCTTTTAAAAAATAAATAATAATTTGGTCACTCAATCACTCACAACTCACAACTCTTTATGGGACACTGCTGTGCACAATTGGCTGCTGCCCTTTGCCCATGAAATATATAGTCAATTCACTTTACAATATATTCAGTGCTTTGAGATGTCTCAACAATGTGATAAGGCACTATATCAAATGCAATAACTATTTTTTGATTATATATATATTAATTCGACAAAAAATGATCCAGCTAAGTAATACCCATTTGTTCAAAAGGGATTGGGTTGTTGGGATGGAACACCTACCTCAGGTAAAGAAAAGACAGCTTCAAATTAACATCCCTAATGGGTATTACTCAGCTGGATCATTTTTTGTCTAATTAATGTATATAATAATCAAAAAATAGTTATTGCATTTGATATAGTGCCTTATCACGTTGTTGAGTCACCTCAAAGCACTTGACTGATTAATATTGCCAAATGGTCAAGATTTTCAATCAATAAGTGGTTCAGTCTAATTTCTGATCCAAATGTGATAATTTTAGTCCTGGGGTGATTCATTTCTGTCTGGGACTACTGCGGATGGTAACTGGAGCCTCTTGCACAACCAGAAGCCCATATAGGCTGAGGTCCGCATCAAGAGAAGGTACTGGAGATAAAGGATTGAATCACGATATTCACAAACTGTCAGAAGTCTCAAGTAATGCAGGAATTTCTGGTTTGTGAATATCACATTTTCCTTCCTAGTGGGCACGAATGGGAAGGACCCTCTGCAGTCAATACAAAGCTGAAACATTCTGTAAAACACTCTTGTTATAAGAAATTTGATCAACTTTGCAAATAAAATGATATTTTTGCCTGAAGGCCAGGAAAAAAGTATAATACCATTAGAAATTACTTCTCAGAAAACATAAAAGATATGATGTGACAAGACCAAATAGCTTGATAAAAGAATTATGAACACACAGTCATATTTCATACGGTTATATTCCAAGCCAGATCCAATTTCTAAATATGAACAGAATATTTCTTAGTTAAAAGCTGTATAATCTGTAATGATCTATATCACTGAATTTCATGGCCACCAAAAACATATTTTTTCATTTTTAAGGCACAGTAGCTGTTTATAGTCAAATGCATTTTACAAACTATTCATTGTCTTTGAGATGTCTCAACAATGAGATAAGGCACTCTATCAAATGCAATAATTATTTTATATATTATATACATTAATGAGACAAAAAATAATCTAGCTAAGTAATACCCATTTATTCAAAATGAAATGGGTTTGGGATGGTGTATGTGTTGGAGGATATGGGGTTAACACAAGACAAATTTGTACACACATCTCTTAGGAGGATTGTTCTTATGCTCTTTTGAGCCCAATTCTCAATGTAATATGAATATACAGAGTTAATTTGCCTATTTGCAATTCCTATATTGAGGGATTTTTAAGGGAAAGTTTGCATTTGTCCTAACTTAATAGCCTAATATCTTTGGCTACTTTCTATTTTTGGTTCAGAATTCTATCTTTATTACCTAGCAGTTCATACTACTCATATTACTGCTTTATTGTATGTGTGACATTGAGTTAATATCTACAGGGTAGTCAGAGGCTCAAACTGCTTCTGACCATTTCACGTAGACAATTGCAGATAATCAATATCTAAAATAAAAACAAAAAGCTGGAAATTCACAGCAGGAAGAATGAACAGCTGAAAAAGAAAAAAAAAAGTTCATCTTTCTGGTAATTGAGAACTCTGAAAGAGTCATAACAAAAACATTAACCTATTGTTCTCTTTCAGATAGTAAATGATTTGTTATCTATTTCCAGTCTTTATGATTCAATGTTAGATACCTGGCACTCTCAGTTTGTCTTTGCTGATTTTTTCTCCATGAAGTCAGTTTTAAAGCAAAAAAACCCCACCAACATCTCACTTGGCTCTTACATCTTACTTTGCTCAAGTGAATTACAAAGTTAAAAGCTCTTATGAAAGCCACCAAAATCCAACAAATAATTGGTTTCTACTACAACACACACTGTATGAATTACTATTGAAATTAGTAGAATAACTTTGGCAGAGTAAAACAAACATGATGTGTCTTATTCAGTAATTTCACATCTTTTTAATAATTTTTCAAAAGTAAATATTGACAGTGTGAAACCTTTGGTGATTATCAGCTGCCATCTTGGCTCAGTTGGTAGCTCCCTTCTTCTTGGTCTGAAACTATGAGTTCAAGCTCCATGTGGAAACTTTACAGTCCAGGCCTCGCCACTACACACTGAGGGATTCTTGAAAGTTCTTTGTTTCTGTGCTAACGTAGATGTTAAAGGCCCCATAATATTATTTGAAAAGAGAAGTTTCTCTTGATATTCTGTGAGGCAAACCACCAGTCAAACTGACCATTCACTTCATGGCTGTTCGTGGAATCTTGCTGTGTGCAAAATAGTTGCTGCATTTGCATACAGTTGCCTGTGAAGTGCTTTGTGACATTTTGGCATTAAGGTTGCCACATCAAATGCAAGAATTATTATTATATTCCATTAGACTTGTTATTATTGTTGGAAGGAGTGAATTTTTAAACCAAGTTTTCTTCATTCCAAATGCTCATAGGAAACTATTTCTCCATACACTTGATCATGATATACAATTGTGTCAATATTGAGTTTGACTACATCCCAAGCTGATGTGATGACAATTTGCCTTGATAGGTTGGATTTAAGTGAACTGGGACAATTCCAAGTGTATGCAGATGTACAGTATTAACCTCAACATATCAGGTTGTATTCCCACCTAAGGAGCCAATGGAAAAGGATGGTATGGAAGATTGAAACATTGTGGTAGCTGTAGCTCAGTGGTTAGAGCACTCGTCTTGCAAGCGGGAGGCCTGGATTCGATTCCCGGCAGGGCGAAATGTTGGGCAAGTTTCCTTACTCCACACGCCTCTGCTTACCTAGCAATAAGTAGGAACACAGTTGTTAGTCGATTGCCAGATCGCTTTTCTTGGGGTAATAATTCCTTAAAAAAAAAAAAATTTTTTTTCACTCAATCCACGACTGTTTGTGGGACACTGCTCTACGCAATTGGCTGCCGGGTTTCACCCATAAAATATAGTCAATTCACTTTACAGCATATTCTGTGAAGCGCTTTGAGATGTCTCATAGATGTGATAAGGCGCTATATCAAATGCAAGCATTATTAATATTATCACACTAGTGCAGAAAAGAAGTGTGCTGGAATTGGAGCTTGGACATGTTTTATTGAGCCAATATAAAGGAGTTTGTCAGCTTTACTAGCTGGTGGTAAACATGACCAAAGAACAGTTTATGTTTAACATGGGGTGGCAAAGCCTTAGCATTCACCAGGACTAAACTCTCTTACTTGAGTACAAAATTCCCAGCAACTACCTTTATCTGTCATTATTTAAATATGGTTATACTGTGGGTCAAATGGTAAGCACATTTTACTGACTACATTTATTGCTAGGAGTAATTTTAAAACATATTCATGCAGAAAAAAAGATAGGTAGATTTGAATAACCAGACTTGGTTTCTAACCATATCGTATTTAGAATGTGATCATTCGTCTATTTCTAGGTCTTGGTGATGGTAATTTATGATAGAAATTCCCATTATAAGGTCATACATTGAGATTACTAAATTTTTGATTAGTGAAGAATATGTATCTCTGTGAATGTATATAAAGTTACAAGAACCTGGAAAACCATTCATCAAATTCCTTACTGATTTTATCAGTTGAAGCAGCAAAGGCAATATTCACCTTAACACAGTTTTATGATTTGTCAAAATTAATGTTTTTATTCCAAATCCTATTAAAAATGAAATTTTCTCCTTTACATGAAGGAGATTTGGAGTTGTACTGTAGTACAAAACAATTCTTTGATTCTTGAAAGTATCACATTAAGTTGACAAACACAAGGACAGGTTCCAGATTACGTGTGTATATTTTAGTTGTTTGGTTAGTTTTCTAGGTTAGATAATAAGAACATAATATAATAGAATAGAAATAATCTCAATGATGTGATAAGGCACTATAAATGCAAAGATTATTATTATTATGGGTGCCTATGGTCGGAAAATGCAGCTTGTTGGTTAGAAGACCTGGTATTTCCTTGGTCCCCTCCTTTGCAATATCTATATGACATTATCCGCATGTATGCAGATGGCACCCAACTCTATCTCTCTGTCTCCACTCTCGACTCCAGGACCACTGCTGTCCTGACAAAATGTCTGTTAAACATCAAATCCTGGATGAGAGCTAACTTTCTACAGCTGAATGTCAACAAGACCGAGGCCCTCCTGATTGGTTCCCTTTAGCACTTCCACACCCCAGGCACTGAAAGTATCACCATCCAAGGATGCACACTCCACTTTACGTAAGCCTGTCTGGAACCTTGGCATCTTGTTTGATTCTCAACTATCCTTTCTCCCCTACATCTGTGACCCGCTCTGCCTTCCCCCACCTCTGCAACATCACCCGGCTCCACCATTGTCTCACACTGCAGGCCGCCAAGACCCTCAGACACACAGTCATAATATCCAGGCTCAACTATGCAAACTCTCCGCTTCTCGGCTCCACGACCCTATCGCCCCCATGTTCACCCGACTCCACTGGCTTCCCATCACGCAGAGGATACAGTTCAAGATCCTGGTCCTCACCTTCAAAGCCCTCCTCTCTCTTGCTCCTCCCTATCTGTGACCTCCTAACCCCTACCAACCTGCCCGCTCACTACGCTCAGCGGGCCCCGGCCTGCTTCACATCCATTGGCAGACAGGCCTTCTGCCACTCTGCCCCCACCCTCTGGAACTCCATCCTGCTGTCTCTCCGCATCGCCCCCTTCCTTGCCTCCTTCAAGACCCATATCAAAATCCTCTTCGACCGAGCCTTCGGTCACCCTCCTTCCCCCCCCATGACCTCCACCCTCCCTGATCCCAAACCTCCAGCTTGGGTCTGAAACACTGATTGTTTAGCACCCTGGGATATCCTTCCAATGTGAAAGGCGCTATAAAAATATAATTTTGTTGTTATTGTATTTATCATTGCTTTGACACTGATATATTTATTTATAGTTTGGGTATGAGCACTAAATAGGTCTGTAGGCTCATTTTGGGGAGGCAGAGATGAGATTCTCTTTGGTTTGCTCCTGAGGCTCTTTATATATTTATGTACTCCGAGATCTCGTCCGGCGTGGAGGACACTATATAAATGCAAGTTGTAGTTGTTGTTGGTATTTAAACGACAAATTCACTCTATTTTGACAGTTTCATTTTTCTCCTCTTCCAGCATCACCATCTCTCTCATCCTCATCAAGATTGTCTTATTAATCCTTGCATTTGTTATCTTGCTAAGACATCTCAAGTGTTTCACAGTTTTCTGCATGGTGTGTATTTACAGGCAAAATTCTTTCTTGGTAAAAGGTAGGCCAGTCCTGTCAAATTTGCCCATTTCCTAGCTGGCTCGAGCTACCAGCTGCTACGAGCTGCCAGCTGCTAGTTGCCAGTGCCTTGGCACATCCTTCCGATGTGAAAGGCACTTTATAAATGTAATTATTTGTTGTTGTTGCTGGCAGGGGAGATTCTAACACAAATATCCCAGCAGGGTTTGTACAGAAAATGAAGTTGGCAAAGATTCTGATTGTCCTCCATCTGTTGATAGATATACAAGACAGATTAATTTATTGATTTTATGATGTGAACATACACTTTCTCATTGAATGATACTTGAACTTAAGGTAATCACAGTTTACCATTAAAGGGAAAATCAGTTTGCAACATTCTGCAGTTTTCGGAAACATCGATGTTCTTAACATATGTCCTGAGAAATTATTTCCACTGGTTGGGTAGTCAGTGATTAGAAGGCATCAATTTAAGATTGTTTGTAAACTAGCACATGGGGAGGTTAGAAGAATTTTTTTTCACACACAAAGTAATTAGGATATTCTGCTAGGTGAGGCAGAATCCATATTGGCTTTCAAAAGTGTAAAGATAAGTACCTTAAAAGGAGTCAGCTACAAGAATAAGGGGATAGGGCAGTAAAATGGTTCTAAGAGGATTACTTTTAAAGAACCAGGCACAGACACAATGGGCTAAATGGAGTTCTTCAGTGCATTTGTACGGAATAGATTTTTGCATCCAATAGTGAGTTTGCAGATTGCTTTAATTTTGCTATGCAGAGTTAAGATGCTTTAGTAATAACTGACCTGTTGGTTGATCTCTTTATTGCAGGTCACGGTTACATCCTGCTCCACCACAAGCTACAGAGATGGAAATCGTCCAGTACTTGGTGAGACTTGGGCTGTTCAGGAATAGCTAGAACCCCATTTCACTTGTGCCTCTGCCTAGAGGCATAGACTTTGCGTTCATGCCAGTTTATCATTGGCTTCATGACCTGTAAAGTGACATTAATTTAGAGTCCATCACCTCCCATATCCTCTTCCTCACTACTGGAAGCGAGGATGGAACTCGCAGGTCTTAAAAAACAATTCACAATATCATATAGAACCTAATCCATCAAGAAGTCAGCTCTTGCCTCAGTGAATATGGAATCACACTACATGCCAGGATGTAACTCTGCTCCAGTGTCATTTATTTTGTGCTTGTGAAGCATGTTTCTTTGCTGAGTATTCAAATGTCTCCAGTAGATATTGATGTGCATGGAACTCTAAGTGCATTTATTACTTGAAAGACAATAAGCCACTGATGTGCTGCATTAAAGAATTCATAGAATCATAGAATTATACAGCACAGAAGGAGGCCATTTGGCCCATTGTGTCTGTCCCGGCTCTTTGAAAAGAGCCATCTAATTCACTCCCATTTCCCCGCTTTCTCTCTATAGCCCTGCAAACTTGTCCTTCTCAAATAATTATCTACTTCTCTCATAAAAGTTGTTATTGAATCAGCTTTCACCATCCTTTCAGGCAATACATTCCAGATCCGAACAACTCGCTGTGTGAAAAAATTTCTCTTCACCTCCCCTCTGTTTCTTTTAACAACTATTTTAAATCAGTGTCCTCAGGTTACAGACCCACCCGCCAGTGGAAATAATTTCTCCTTGTTCACCCTATCAAATCCCTTCATCATTCTGAAAATTTCTATTAAGTCTCCTCTTAACCTTCTCTGCTCCAGGAGGATAATCCTAGCTTCTCTAGCCATTCCTGATAACTGAAGTCCCTCATTCCTGGTACTATCCTGGTAAATCTCCTTTGCACCCTCTCCAGTGCCTTGACATGTTTCCTAAAGTTTGGTGCCGAGAACTGAACACTGTACTCTAGCTGAGTACTTAACCAGTGTTTTATAAAGGTTCATCATAACTTCCTGACTTTTGTATTCTATGCCCCTATTTATAAAGCCTGGTATCCTGTAATTATGTAGTGTGTGAAAGTGGAAATGGTTTTATAATAATAATAATAATCCTTGCATTTGATATAGAGCTTTTCACATTTTCTAGACGTCCCAAAGCGCTTCACAGAATATACTGTGAAGTGAATTGACTGTATATTTGTGGGCGAACGTGGCAGCCAATTGCGCACAGCAATGTCTCACAAACAGTCATGGATTGAAAAATGACCAATTTATTATTGTTTTGTTTTTTTGGAGGGATTATTATTAGGCGTGTGGAGTAAGGAAACTTGCCCAAGGTTTCGCCCTGCCTGGAATTGAACTCAGGTCTCTCACTTGCAAAGCGAGTGCTCTAACCACTGAGCTACAGTAAGAGACAAAAAAATTAGAGAGATCACAAATAAAGTTAAAATAACAAAGTCATATAATATTATAGTTCTCCTGCAAAGACCTCAGAGAGCCCAAACTTTCCAAACAATTTTTTAATCTTGGATGTAAAACAGCAGTAAATGCACTAGATCACAATGGCCTACAGAATACTAAATTGGGACTAGCAACTAAATTTGTCCTTCCTTCCTTCCTTCCTTCCTTCCTTCCTGTACCTCCATCTCCCTGACAAGGAAACGTAGCCCTACCAACCTCATAGAATTACATAGATCTTCAGCCCAACTGGAACATACTAGTGTTTACACTCCACATAAGCCTCCAACCCTTCTAATCCCCTCTCCAAAACCCTATATTCCCTACTCACTCATGGATACAAAGGTAAAATCGTACAGACATATATATGATGTGTGCAAGAATAATTTAAGATCATGTAAGCAAATGTGTGCAAATGTTATCTAACTTTTACTGTATCAAGTTTCGAAAAAATAAAGGTTTGAAAAAAACACTATTGGCGGATTATTCATTTATAGCTTCCTAACAAAATCATTCAATAAATTTTCTTCAAACAAAAAGCACTATATACATTTTCAGACACCAATCCATTACTCATTGAGGAACATACTCCAATAAAGAACTATGCAACCATTGTAGAGACCACTATAATTCAGAATGAAACCACATTGGATCTTGAAGGGATGTTTTAACATGCAAAATCTGTTCGCTTCCTTTTGGACATGAAAACAGCAAACACTCCAGACCACCCATGTACTAAAAGTACTAAATACTGTAGAATGTGGCATATTTGAGAATATAAATCTTTATTAAAGTCATGAGATGGTTTGGAAATATATTCCTGACATAAATGGCTGTTTGTTCAACCTTGGCAACAAAAGCAAAGTACAGAAGTCTGGACCACACTCACATGGAAAATAACCAAATGCCAAGAAATGTGCCTTTTTATATCTGATTCTAAGTCTTGATGTCCATCAACAGTCAAAGGAAAAATACTTTTAAGTATCACAAGGGCCATTTAATGCGTCCAGTATTCAACAACAACTTGCATTTTATATAGCGCCCTATTACGCAGGACAGTGTCTCTGAGTGCTGCACAGTTCCAAACTAGAAAGTGTTAGGTAAAATCCACCTAAAGGGCAGAAACTGAAGCTACTGCAAAGTGACTCACCACTAATGTATGTAACTTTTTTTTNCTGACGTAATAAAAGAACACCAAGTTGATGTTGCTCAATGGAGGCAGTATCTAGTTAACACTGGCAGTGAATCTCTTTCTAAATTGTTGGAATTTTGCACTCTTGGTGGTATGCCCAGGTGGCATTTTTGTCTGCAGCTCCAACAATGTGGAAAGGCTAGACTGTCCATCTATGGGGTGAGCTGGTAATGACAAACATATCTTTGCTGCAAAAAATGTTCAAAATACCAGGATAACAGTGATAAATTGATTACCTTGGTGGGTGAGCAAAGGCTAACAGATACAGCTTAAAGAATAATTCTTAAATTGGGGGAATCTGGTCGTTTAAATCCAGCATAAATCTAAAATCAAACACATAGTCAACCTATGCAGTTAACACAGCATGGAGTGAGGATAAGCATTAGGTCAGAAATAAGACCCCCAGTAAATTGACATTTTTCAGTTGGTTCAGTTGTGTGAAATATGTACAAATGTATAACTGTACTTAACCAAACACAAACCAAACTAGAAACATAGAAAAGTACAGCAGAGAAGAAGGTTAATAATAATACTCCTTACATTTGGTATTGTACCTTTACATCGGGAGGACATCTCAAAGCACTTCACACTGTAAAACACTTATATTGTAAAGCGTAGTGACTGTGTGTATTTGGGTGAAAGCAGCAATCAATTTGTGCACAGCAATGTCCCACAAACAACCATGAAATAAATAATCAATTTTATCTGGAGGATTGTTGGCCAGGACAACAGGTGAAATTCCCTTCTCTTTTAAAATAGTACTGTGGGATCTTTAAAGTCTACCTTAAGATGCAGAGAGAACCTTAGTTCAATACCCCATCCCAAGGATGGTACCTCAGCACGGCATTGGGATGGCAGCTCAAAGGCCCATGTCGGGTTTGAACTTTCTAACTCAGAAGGTTGAGGATATTTGCCATAACTCTACAAATTATTGCTTTTTAGATATCTGCTGAGCATTCCACATATGCATGACATTTCCATTTGTCTAAAATGGAATGCATTCTTCCCACCTTCAGGAAAGCACCTTGCTCACCTAATGACCTAGGCAGAGATTGGCAAGAATCAAAGTACTGTTGCAGGTTAACTAGCTTTACCACGCAACCTGCCATTACAATCATTACCTGGGAAGCTTCCTGCTGCTTGACCAGCTAGGAGTATCCTACAAGTTAGGGCTTTGGCTTCCAGGGTTAAAATGAGTTGATGGGAAGAGTCCCTACAGCCAAGTAAACAGTAAAGCACTTTGAGAAAGGCAGATATAATATCTGGCTAAAGCATACTACAGGTCAAATCTGAAGCTATTTAAATAACGGTGGGAAGCTGAAAAGCAATGATAATGATGCGTTTGAGATGTTATATGTAATCCTAAATAATCCTTGCATTTGATACAGTGCTTTTCGTGTCTTCTAGACATCTCAAAGCGCTTCACAGAATAGATTGTAAAATGAAATGACTGTATATTTGTGGGCAAAATGCGGCAGCCAAATGCGCACAGCAGTGTTCCATAAACAGTCGTGGATTGAAATGACCAATTTATTATTGTTTTTTTTTGAGGGATTATTATCAGGCGTGTGGATTAAGGAAACTTGCCCAAGGTGTCATCTTGCCAGGAATCGAACCCAGGTCTCTCACTTGCAAAGCGAGTGCTCTAACCACTGAGTTACAGGACTCCACCTATATGGATGGTATCCTGATGTGGTTACATGTCAAAATACATTGTGGGGGAAATATTAGATTAGAGACCCTACAAATTTATGTGTGTGCCTTCAATATTAATCTGTTTTGGATTTGAACTCAGAATTAAGGCTGATACTCAAGTCCAGTACTGGAAGTGGTGTATTGCCAGAGTGCTATCTTTTGGATGACACAGTAAGCCCTTCAGCCCATATAATCTCATCCTTCCAGAACACCCAAATTACTGTCTTCCCTTGACAGCATTGAGTTGTTGTTTTAAATAAGTCCAGTGTCGTGGCATCAACCACCCTTCTTGATAACCTGTTCCAAAAGGCAAGAATGCTACCACCAATAAGAACAACAACTTTGCTTTTGTACAGTAACCTTAATGTAGGGCAGAATCTCGGAGTGCTCAACAGTGGCGGAGCCCAATGCCTAGCCAGGGGGAAGGAGGAAGTGAACGTAAGCACGGTTGAAGAGGAAGCTTTTCAGCTGTGATCTAAAAGAGGGGAAGGAGGGGGTAAAATGGAGGGATTGAGGGAGAGAGTTACAAACCTTTGGGGTGTCACTCTGAAGCTTTTGAATGAATCATGGTTGAATACTAAGCAAATTGTCCCATTCGGCCCATTATGTCTGCACCGGCTCTGAAAAGAGCAATCCAACTCAATCCCACTGGCCCGCTTTCTCTCCATTGCCCTGCAATCTTGTACTCCTCAAATACCCATCTACTTCTCTCTTAAAAGTTGTTATTGAATTGGCTTCCACTACCCTTTCAGGTAATGCATTCTAGACCCGAACAACTCGCTGGGTGAAATTTTTTTTCTTAACCTTTACTCTGTTCCTTTTAACAACTAACATAAATTGGTGTCCTCGGATTACTGCCTCACATGCCAGTGGAAACAGTTTTTCCCGGTTCAACCTATCAAATCCCCTCATGATCTTGAAAACCTCTATTAAATCCCCTCTTAATCTTCTCTGCTCTAGGGAGAATAATCCTAGTGTGCTAACCTCTCCTCATAACTAAGGTCCTTCATTCCTGGTACCATCCTGGTAAACCTCCTTTGCACCTTCTCCAGTGCCCTAACATCTTTCCTAAAGTGCAGTGCCCAGAACTGAATGCAGTACTCCAACTGAGGCCTAACCAGTATTTTATAAATATTCAACATAACCTCCTGACTTTTGAATTCTATGCCCCTATTTATAAAACCTAGTATCCTGTATACATTTTTAACAGTTTTTTCTACCTGTCCTGCCATCTTCAGAGATTTGCTTATGTGGACCCCCAGGTCTCTCTATTCATTTGTCTCCTTTAAGATTACACCATCTAGCTTATACGGCCTCTCCTCATTCTTCCTAACAACATGCAACACTTTGCATTTCTCCACATTAAGTCTCATCTGCCACGTTTCTGCCCATTTTACCAATCTGACTAAGTCCTCTTGGAGTCTGGTGCTATCCTCCTCACCATTAACTACTGTTCCTCGTTTAGTATCGTCTGCAAATTTGGAAATTTTGCTCCCTATATCCAGGTCCAGATCATTAATATAGATCAGAAAGAGCAGTGGTCCCAATACCAATCCCTGAGGGACATTCCTACACACCTCCCTCCAGTCAGAAAAGCAACCGTTTACTACCACTCTCTACGCTCTGTCTCCTGGTCAGTTCTGAATCCATGTCGCCACAGTCCCTTTAACACCGTGGGCTTCTATTTTGTTGATATGTCTCTTATGTGGCACTTTGTCAAATGCCTTTTGAAAATCTAGATAAACTACATCTACTGCACTACCTTCATCCACTCTCTCAGTCACTTCATCAAAAAATTCTATTAGGTTTGCCAGACACGATCTGCCTTTAACAAATCCGTGTTGACTGTCCTTTATTAAACCATATTTTTCTAAGTGAGAATTTATATTGTCCCGGATTATAGTCTCCAGCACTTTCCCTGCTACTGATGGTAGGCTGATTTGCCTGTAGTTCTCAGGTTTATCCTTCTGCCCCTTTTTGACAGGGGAGTAACATTTGCAATCTTCCAGTCCTCTAGCATCTTTGATGACAATAAAATAGTTAAAGGGTAATTTGACTGTGGAATTTGCAATAATGAAAGAAAATTACAAGCTAAATTAGTTAGTGACCCTTCCGATGAAGGGATCGAAAATAATGGGGACATAATTAGAGCTGGTATGGTTAGAAATTAGATCAGAAAATAATTCTTCACACAGAGCATTTAAGAGTATGAATGAACCACCCCAGAAGGCCGTGAAGTCAGAATCCATTGGGACATTTGAAAGGGAAATAGACATTTAGGAAGGAAGAGGCATGGGAAAAGGCTGGGAAATGGGAAAAATATAAATCTGATTATATCTGATGTAATCCAATCAACTGTTAGAATAGGCTAGGCTTGATGGGCTGAATGGCCTCTGCACATGTCCTGCCCTGAACAGGCTCATTGCATTATAATGAAAACTCATCACACAATCTCGCACTCAAACTCATTCATTACTGAAAACCTCAAAA
Organism: Callorhinchus milii; assembly: GCF_018977255.1. Classification (NCBI taxonomy): domain Eukaryota; kingdom Metazoa; phylum Chordata; class Chondrichthyes; order Chimaeriformes; family Callorhinchidae; genus Callorhinchus; species Callorhinchus milii. Next base: position 21,639,606 of record NW_024704744.1, read on the forward strand.
CATTGGCACCGTCACGGACTTAAACATGTTACCATCTAAGGCCTGAACATACTCCTAGCCTTAAGATCATTGCCTTGAAATGTAATATCATGGAGATCTTCTGTACCAAAGTAGAAAAAAAGCAAAGAATTTTTTTNAGGTAAGCTGGAATCCCATGAACCAGCATGACAATTGTCATATTTCATGGGCCAAAATCGTTGTACCAAATGTAGTACATTTGAAGCGGGCTTTAGTTATCAACTCTTTCAATTGTATTTATCAACCAGGTTGTAATTATCACTAGTGAGAGTTTTCATCAATAAGGCTTCATCAAACAGAATGACGTTAGATAAATACAAAGTTTCACATGTTGCACCATCTCCACAAACATAATTAAATTAGTTTTGTACTTCTTTGCTATATTACAATATTCTACCATCATATGCCAATGGTTAAGCATTCCCTTATATCCATACCCCTGGGAAGGTAAATTAAAAAGGGAAAGAGGTAAAGGCACTGAGATTGAGTTCCGCAAAAAGGGGAGAGGAAACCAAAGACCATGAACAGCCTGGTTGCATCTGCCAGTTACACCTTAGGCTGTGGTAAGACCTGTCAATCAAAATCTGTTGGACAGCTCTTTCTCTAGGGTAGCTGGCTCTAAATCTGATACCAATAAGAACTGAAACTGCCTCATCTTGCTTTGGTCTGTGTAACAGTTTCATGTGAACTGTGCATGCCTCCTTCCATAGGATGATGGGGTTAAGTATTTAAACAGATTATATTTAACACACCTTTCAGTAATACTGAAAGTTTTTGGCATTTGCAAACTTAAGGTTTACTTGCATGTAATTACTCAGCCTTAACATTATTTAAGTATTTTGTAACCATTCATAGTCTTCACATTGCTCCCTGGTTTATGGTTTTGGGTCTGTGTGAATAAACACAAGGGTAATTTTCTCTTTAGCTTCCCTTCAGATTAGACAGCAACAGATAAACAATACATCAGTCAATATAACACAGTTAGTAAGACATATCATGCATTGTGTATTATAAATACAGTAAAAATTTGCACTAGTTCAATCAGTCAGAAGCATAACATTTAATATGATTTACACAAAGTATGAAATGCAGGCAGACTTCTATAAATCTGATTTTTTACGACAATCACATAACAGTAAATAAGTATCTTGTTTTTTGTGGATGTTTCAACGGATCACAATGCATTGTACTGCACATGCGGTATTTCAGCACTGTAGCTAGTACTTTCACATGTAGTGACTGGTCAAGACTTCCTTTCCCGCGTTTGTTTCAAATGGAATGCATGCATACTTCAATGCTGCCGGTATATGTGCTTAGGGGAACGGATCAAGAGTTAATTTCCCGCAATTCACTGAAGATGTTAAGTGTGCATGCAGTGATGGATCAAAATATTGCACATGCGTTTTTCAATGCAGCCAGAAAGGTGATGGGCTAAGACTGCATTTCCATGCAATGTTTGAAACAAGCGTAGGAAGTGGCAGCCATTAAGTGCCGTAGTGGTCTTACAAGGTAAAAGATAATTTACATAGGATTGAGGATCATTTGGGACCAAGAAACGGTTGCGATTTAGCCATTTATCCGATTTATAGAATACAACTAATGCAAAGAAATCTAAGTGTTTTTTGCTAGGAAACTGTGGAGTCCTGTAGCTTAGTGGTTAGAGCACTAATCTCGCAAGCGAGAGGACATGGGTTTGATTTCTGGGCAGGGCGAAACGTTGGGCAATTTTCCTTACTACACACACCTCTGTGGTCAATATATTTGTCAAAAAGTGGAAAATAACCTCTTTTAGACTACTTATATTATATTTCTCGCTTCTGTAGCTATGCTATAAAACATGTATACCACAGAGCAGATAATATGTGACTTTGTAGCTCAATGATTTTGCAGACACTTTTACGTTACACATAAAAGCTTAGTTGTGCCATAGTTTGCAGTGGTTTATATAAGGCACATAACTGCACAAGTTATTTGGATGGATTCAGCATGCCCTATATTTCACTGCATGAATTCTAGAATATGTCCTTGTTACACAGATTACAAAAGAAGAATGGGATTGAAAGCAACTGAAGGTCTCAGGTAAGCACTACTCCTTTGGAAAATTTCGGGAAAGGAATAAACATTCAAATTCATTTAGTCAAATGTCCAAATTCATTCAGAAGTCCAGCAATCCTTCTCTTCAGCACAAGACTGCATCATGTTGATTGCATATTTCCTTCTTCATCTCTTCCTTGATCATGTTTCCCATTCATGTATCCACTTTATAAAATGGTACATTAAAATTAATTTGCCTTGAGCCCATGTGGTGAATAATTCCAGATCTGTTAAATGTTGTTCATCCCCACAATATATATCAAATGTCTATGTAGCATGGCATCATCACAAATGTTGTCAAATTAGTAGCAGCTGGCTTCTCCAAGATACTTATGAAGTTAGTTGTGAACAATAGAGGGCCCAGTGAAGTCCTCCAGGTAATGCTACCAGTCATCCCCTCAGCAGGGCTGTTTTCTTCTCATCACTTCAATTCAGGTCAATCATTTGCACTTAATCCAAAAATCCATGTTGACTACTCAGAGTAGCCTGTAATGCTCGTTGTACATTTATTATTAACAAGTTGGACTTATATAGCAGCATTTACACAAAAGTACTAACAGATTTAGCAATAGGAGCATTGGATACCAATATGTAGGGGGGCTTCAAAGTGACCAAAGACATAGTTGTAAAGATAGATCTCTAGAAGGTTTTTAAAAGATGAGACATTAAACTAATTGTGCTACAATTTTCAGGCTTATGTCCTATTCCAAAAAAATATAAACCGGATCCTTACCGAGTTTCTTTCCATTTCTTTGGTGATTCTTGGGTGTATTCAGTCGAAGAGAGACATAAATAAATTGTCCCCAGAAATCACTGAGACAGTCTCTTCATTGGTTCCCATCACAGTCCATGGAAGATGAGGCCAGACAGGAGAGATGTTTTGTGTTTTCAATGATGGAACGTTCCTGTGTCCAGTCCTTGCCTCAAAAACAATCAACTTACCCTGGTGCAAGAATGTATTCAATACACAAGTAACCATTGAAAAATAATAGCTGCTTTATTTTGGTTCAAATGGCTTTGAAAAATGTAATCAGATCCAGAGGCCTGAATTTGGTCATGGTCTTTTTCATAATTCTCCATAACGTGAAATTTTGAGACAACGGTCTTAAGGCTAAGACCATGACAAATTTCAGACCTCGTGCTCTTTGAGAACTCCTGTGCTCCCACTTCAGATCACATTTAGGAATTGCAGACACTGCCTTTAAAACACTGTCACCTCATTGGGCTATTGCTGACAAGTGTATGTGTGAGTGAGAGACAGAGCAATAAAACTAAGGGGTGTTTCAAATAAACACATACGAAAAAGAGACAAGAGACACACATGTACATGCATCATACCAAGAGACACGTGTAGAACTGAGCAAGAATGGGCCTTAATTATTTTATGGAACATATTGGGTTTTGTGATTATGAGTTTGCAAAGTGTGAAGAGCAAAGGTTGTCCTGTAACCCTAAGAAAAGACAACATTGTTGTTGAGGCAAGTAAGGCTTAGAAATGAAGAATATTGAAAAGGTAACAGAAATGAACATTAAGCAGAGCATAGAATGGAAAAAAACAAAGGGAGAAAAGAAAGGAAATCTGAGAAAGAAAAGTTTATACCAGATGCCTGATTTTGCTTAAGAGAGTGACCCCATTGAGTTGGACAAATGAAGTTTAGTTTTTGAAATAAACTCTTAAAGTTGGACAGCTTCCTAGAAATATAGGAAATATGTCATTGACGTTCTCCATATAATTCAACCTGGAAAAAATCTTAAATAGACTCAATGTTTGCTGCGCTCACTACAAACAAATCATGCATTCAGTCCACCCATTAAGAACAGTTATGAATGCACTAACGAATCACACATACATTGAAACTGAGTCAAATATAAATTGTTGAGGACTGAGAAAATACCAACAAGAACTACAGAATAAAGACTGTTCTTGCATAACTATGTTCTTGTATTGAGAAGCTGGGAGATCGTTTGCTTTCCCTCAATAAAGATTAGTGAATCATGCCACAATCCCAATATGTAATGCTGATCGTATTTCTTACTCTCCAAATACAGAACATTTTGATAGATTGTTAATACTAAAACTGTTGAAGTTGAAAATCACGATCCGATAATCATCAAGCCGATACAACAAATATGGGATCACATATGTTTTGAACTTATTACACATTATAAACCACAGGATTCATTCAGAAGTCCAGTATTGCTACTTACGTAAAATAGCCGAATATTGCAAAAGAAAACTCTAATGAAGAATGAAGCATACCTGTGATGGCTTAGATTCCTGCTTTGATTCACATTTGTCTAACTCAAAGGACATGTCTAATCCATGACTCCTCCCATATTTCTCAACATTGTCTTCATGGTGCACAAAAGAATCTCCATCAAATGCCACCCTGAGTTGTTGCTCTGAAAGATTGGAATCTTTGTCTAGGTGATTCGTACAAGCTGCTGCAACTCCTGAAACCGCAGAAACAAGTTGTAGGTTTAAATAAATTAGTTGCCCTTCCTGCACATCAGTTATCACACAATCGGTTTGGGTGAAGAAGACACTTTGAACTTATCATTTCAGAATACCCACCCTACCATATTCCCATTGCAATATCAAGTTGATTTTCAAATAAATCCAGCTCAACCGCACTTCCGGATAATCTGACTCAATTGTTAAAGGGTCAGACATCAGTGTCTGGATGAGCACTAGCTTTCTGCAGCTGAATGTTGACAAGACAGAAGCCATATCCTTTGGCTCCCATCAACGACTTCTCACCTGTAGTTCTAATCTCTTTAACCTCCCTGACCTACCCCCCGCCCCCACCACCACCCTTACTGAACCTGTGCATAACCTTGGCATCAGATTCGATTCACAGCTGTTCTTCCTACCCCACTTCCAGTCCCTAATGAGCGCCGCATTCCTCTATCTCTGCCACATTGCTCACCTCTAACTTTACCTCACCCCCAATGCACCCAAAATCCTTATTCATGCTTTGTTGCCTCCCTCTTTGATTATTACAATACCCTCCTCAACACTCTCCCCAGATCCACCATTCATAAAATCCAATTCATTCAAAACTCCGACATATTTCAGCTTCTACTACCCCAAACTATGGAACTCTACCTCAATCCCTCCACCTTGCCTCCTCCTTGCCTATCTTCAGATCACACCTGAAAACCTTCCTCTTCGACTGTGCCTATGTAGGTTGTCGTTATTGACAGCATCACAGATTCAAGAATCAGAGGACTGAACTTCCATCTAGTCTTATCTCATATCATAAAATTACACCAATATCTTGAAAAATCACAGATTTCACTTTGCAAGTTACAAATCCAGTCAACATATAAGGAAGCAAATCTCCATTCACTGCTGCTTATTAGCAGTATTTTATGTGGATAAGTTTAAGGGTTCGCAAACAATTCACAATAGGGATAATAGGGATGGGCGCAGCACAGACGTGCTCAAAATTTTCATTAAATTTGTATTAAATTTACAATTTAAATTTAAATTTCCCGACGTGAAAAGCGCTATATCAAATGCAAGGATTATTATTATTATTATTATTATTATTATTATTATTATTATTATTATTATTATTATTATTATTATCACTCAAAGAGAGGCATTGTACTTTGTGTGCGACATACAACAATATCGATAATAACCCTAGGCTTTTGTGTAGTGTCTTTCAGATTGGGAAGATCTCTGAAAGCACTTCACATGATATACTATGTATATATACATTTATTTTACACATATACATATGATATATCCGCTCTACTGGCACCAGCCTCCAGCTCATTCCTCGCACCCACTGCCCCACCATCGGAGGTCGCACTTTCAGCCAGTACGCCCAAAACTCTGGAACACTCTCCCTCAATCCCTATGCCTTGCCCCCCCGCTCTCGTTTTTTAAATCCCACCTGAAAACCTTCCCATTCAACTGTACTTACGGATGACCATCGACTCAACAATGTAGAGGAGGTTTCACAATAAACTATTATTCGAAGAACAACACCAAGGTAAAACATTAATAATAGTGGGCAGCAAGATTATAGACAAGAAGCTATCTATGCGCCAAAAGGGAAAGTTTTAAATGCTTATAGTGATAAAACAACTGTTAGCTATAATATAGAAACCAATATGTAAAAATCAGGAAGAATATGTAAATTACATTGCAAAGATGGGAAAGCTATTGAATTAGAGGAAGAAACTTCCATTAACTAAATCACTGCGTTTCACTCAGCAATGCTTCTATTTTTAAAAGTTAAAATTGGTATTCAATTGACCAGAGAATAACTGATATTAGGCACCAGACCTGGAGAAGTTTTGTACGATATGTTTTTTACAGCAACAAAACATTCTACAACAAAAACAACAACAATTTGCATTTATATAGCGCTGAACAGTGGCCGAGCTGGGGGGAAGTGACCACAAGCACAGTCAAACTGAAAGGTTTTCAGGTGTGATCTGAAAATGGGGAAGGAGGGGGCAAGGAAGAAGGCTTGAGGGAGAGTGTTCCTACTAATTTATGTATGAACCTGTCTGTCTCTGGTTATAAGGGCAAAAAAGTATAAAGTACTAAGACTAAGTGTATTGTAAAATGTTGACAGCCACTGATTTATCGAAAGTAGACAACAGTGCACATGGGTTATACTCAGCAGTTGTCATTAAAAACTATCAGTTTAACATAAAGCCTCTGCATAGCTGATCTTTTGAAAGAATTATTGATATTTGGTGTAGATCTTCTACACTTCTACACCATAGTGTTGCCTAATGTTGAAATGTATCATTTTGTGATATACATGCTGCAAATGTTATTTCTGTGATCTATTAGTTTCTTTGCCCTTACCTTCGCCTAATGCTTTTGCAACTTTTAAAGGATCTGATGACAGGTACAGGTTGGTGTGATATGCTTTTAAATAATTGACAGGATTTGTTCCTCCTGTCATACAGAATCTTTCAATTGTCAAACCTAAAACAAAAATGGAAATAACAATTTAAAATGTGTTTTCATTTGATGTTTGTCTAACCAACTGGTGTTAAGTGAGATATTGTATAAGAAGTATTTGACAACAAACTTTGCAATACACATGTCTAATTACTTTTTTTATTTGGATTCAATAAGCTAAATTCAGTGATTTATGTGTTGAAGAAATAATACTTTTAGTATTAGTAATAGTACCAAAATGAGTCAGTGAGGTATAATCCCTCACAGATACAAAGCTTTACAAGATGCAAGTCCTCCACACTTAGACGGAGATAGCACAGACAGCTCGTGAGATATTGTTGAACGCTTTATTGGAAACTTGAAAAGGAAATGGTCAGACCACTTGCTAAAAAATTTTAAACTCAGAAAATTAACCTGAATAAGAAATAAAATACACCCTCAGGTTAACTGCGCAGCTGACTCGTGAGATAAGACAGAGCTTCAACAAGAAATTGAGGATTAGATGCAGATAACATACAGAGAGATAAAATAATTGAAAGTGGAGGGATAATCATACCAATATTGCTTCCATCAATATTGTACAACTCGTGGAAACTGAATAGTAGCTTGCAGCTCTGCTATAGTTATGTACTTTGATAATATATTTGCAATGAATGTTAATGTTGGTAAAAAATGCAAGTTTTGGGTGAACATACCGTAATGATTGATGCTGTTTATCAACCTCACTCCTACTTGGGCATGGTTATTGGTCATTAGAACAACATCAAACAACTCTTCACTGCCAGGATAAAGTTCATGTAGTCGAGAATTAACGGCTTCCATTGCCTAGAAGGAAAGCATATGTTGTATTTCTATCAGACAATTACAATTATTTCAGGCTTTTGTATACAAAGTCCACCCCCACCAAAAAAAATTACATAATGCAAAGGGAAATAATAAATAAAAATAATTCTTGCATCTGATATAGCACCTTATCACATCTTCCAGATGGCTTAAAGCTCTTCACAGGATATACTGTATAGTGAATTGACTGTATGTTTTGTGGGCGAAAAGCAGCAGCAAATTGCGCACACCAGAGACCCACAAACAGTCATGGATTGAGTGACCAAATTCTTTTGGTTTTGTTTGTTTGAAGGTATTATTACCCCCAGAAAACCGATCCACCAATCGACTAACAACCCGGTTCCTAATTACTGCTAGGTAAACAGAGGCATGTGAAGTAAGAAAACTTGCCCAACGTTTTGCCCTGCCGGGAATTGAACCCAGGTCTCTTGCTTGCGAGGCGAGTGCAGACTGAGCTACAGAAACTATACAAAAATTATAAGATGACAGAGCATTCAGTGAGGTTGAGTGGTGGTCCTTACCTTGAGTAAAGGGAACCCGTGTCCCTTCTTGAGTGGCTCGTTTTCGTGATCCTGCTGGTATTTCACGTAACACTCCAGGCCTTCTGCCTCGAAGATCGCCCTTTCATCGCTCATGTTGAAGAGGGTTCGTGAAGACACGGCCACGGTGATGGCATGCTGAGCTTTGGGCTAAAAACAATCATTTAGTCTCTTCTGTCTCAAATTGACAGGCGTGCACACAAACTTACCTTTCCTGTAAATTTCCGGATCACCTTTTAGATACACATACAAATACACAGGCATTCGGGGACATTGACAACACAGATGTACTCACAACTCTGTTTTTCTTCTTGGCTGAAGATGGTCTGTCTGGAAGTATCGTGTGGCACATATCCTGGTCATCCATAGTGTAGAGCCCGCTATCACTCATCCCACCTGCTTTCCACTCCTTCCCAGAGACTTGCCGTTGAAAGGCTGGTGACTTAGTGCAATGCAGCTGCAAAGAACAGGACTGTGTTGGGAGGGGGTTTGGGGAGATGTTAATGTGAGGGGTTTGGGGTTATTTTGCTGCCCCCCCCCTTTCCTGCTGCCCTGCTCCTCCAGGGTGTTACCCGGGGGAAGTGTCACAAAGACCTGCAGGTTGGTCACAGATAGAGGCTGGGAAACCATCCTGAGCTGTGCTCACTGGGAACAGGCCTGGGGTGTGATAAGACAACATTATCAGACTGCAAACACCAGAGGGAATAAAGATCCTCTTTCCTCTAGCCTGCTATCAGGGTGATATCAGGCTATTAGACACTGCTATTATTACATGAATATTCTAAAACTTCAGTTTGCTGTTTTAGACCTACTTATAACATGATATAATAATAATAATCCTTGCATTTGATATAGTGCTTTATCATGTTGTTGAGACGTCTCAAAGTGCTTCAAAGGATGTATTGTAAAGTGGATTAACTGTATTTTGTGGGCGAAATACAATGGAGTCGCTCCTGTTATCCTAGGAAACTTGTGGTTTGTGGAAGCCTGCTGTGCGGAAATTGGCGATCGTGTTCACCCACAAAACACACAGTCACAACAAGACACAGCTTATCCTGTGAAGGGCTTTGAGATGTTTTGATACATAATAAGGTGCTATATCAAATCCAAGGACTAATATAAATAATGTAATTGAATATATACTCATTTCCATAAAGCAATACTTATTGGTGAAGTGGAATGATAGCTGACTCATGATACTCACATTAATAAATTATTTGGGAATGTTATATATGGGGATATATTTGTGATAATTTATAACAGTTTTAATGTGATAATTATCAAATGTTTTACAAGATTTATGGACTATCTTAGGTTAGAGTGCATTATAGATTATATACAGTACTATAATTCAGGTTGAATAATGTTTCGTCCACAGAATCACAATCTATTCACTTCACAATATCTTCTGTAAAGTGCTTTGAGACGTCTCAAAGATGTGATAAGGTGCTATATCAAATGTAAGCCTTATTATTATTACTTACAGATGCATGTGGTAAGGGTTGAGTACAATTTGGATAGTGATTTTGGATCACCTCTTGTCAGAGTACTGAGCCAAGTACTCCACAGGTGGATCTGAATGATCCATTGGGCGAATGGCGGTCACATGATTTTGATAATTATTCTAGTAGAAATGCAGAGATCTGCGTTAATGTGCAATGATATAAAAAAAATTTACACAGCCAAACATATTAAAAATCTCATGAAACTTCGAAAAGAGAACGGATTTTCATGCAGTCAATTCACTTTACAGTATATTCTGTGAAGCGTCTCAAAGACATGACATGAGCTATATCGAGTGCAAGGATTAGTATTATTACCATGTGTACTTTCCAATGATCCTCCAGATTAATTGATCATTCATCTTATGCTTGTGAGACCACACTACGCGAAACAGCTGCTGCGGCTGCATTGTCCACAAACATACAGTACCTACACTTTCCAATAATCACTTGTGAAACTGTGAGATGTTCAAATATGTTAAGGTGCTATAAAAAAAACAAGAACTAAAAATTTCCGTTGATAAAATCATTTTAAATGCATCTTTCCAGTCAAAGGGAAGTAGTGAAGATTATTGTCGATTTGAATTGAATGGAACTGAACAGTGTTGAAAGAAAGCCAATCACGACCAAAGCAGAGTTGAGGAATGAATGCTGGAAAGTGAGACTGTGTTATTCACTTTAGAAGAGAGAATGAGTATTAGATTTGGACATATGTGTTGAGGCATTGAAAACCTTGGGTAGGAGATGATGAGATTTGAAGGAGAGATTTCCAGACTGAGTAGTACTTTTGGACATCACTGTGGGCTAGATTCATAGAATAGAATCATAAAATGTTCATAGCACAGAAGTGGCACATTGTGTCGGTGCTATTTTAGACTCAGTTCCATTTGACAACTAAAACCATTCCAAATGACTCACTTCACTCTTCAGTCAAAGAGTCAAAGTAATAAAATTCAAGTTTCAGTAGACAATGTCTGATCTAGATCTCTAGTCCCTTCTTCCTACGGTTGTTACCTGCCACTTTGATCCAAGCTCCCCACCTGTGTCTTCCAGTTTTATCCAATTTTACTCTTTTCTTCTATTGCTCAAAGCCTTGGAGAGGGTGCAAAAGAAATTTACCCAAATAATACCAGGGATGAAGGACTTCAATTGGCAAAACAACCAGAGGGGAGAAAAGGATAATTTTGTTTTACTCAGAGAGTTGTTACTATCTGAATGCACTGTCCAAAAGGGCGGTGAAAGCAGATTTGATAGTAGCTTTCAAAAGGGAATTGGATGGGTATTTGAAAAAGAAAAAATTGCAGGGCTATTGGGTAAGAGCACGGGAGTCGGACTAGTTGGGTAGCTCCTTCAAAGAGCTGGCACCGGCATGATGGGTCGGATGGTTCTATAATATAGTGGCTTTTTGTTGCGAGGACGTCTCAAAGTGCTTCACAGGATTTACTGTAAAGTGTAGTGACTGTGTATTCTGTTAGGAGCCAAGGTCCCCCAAAGGGCCATGAAATGAATGATCAATTTATCTGGGGAATTGTTAGTCAGGACACCAGGAAAAATTCCCTTTTCTCTTTGAATGGTGCAATAGATGTCTCAAAGATCGTGATAAGTCACTATATCAAATACAAAAAATATTATTATTATTATTATAAGGTCTTTAATGTCCAATTGAGCAGGCATATGGGACAGACTTTGGTTTAGTATTTCATATGAGTGGTGGCATCTTAGACAATTCAGTAGAATTGTCCCTTAGCACTACTTTGGGGTGCCAGCCTGCCTTAGACTGTGACTTTAAAATCCCTACATGGGGCTTGAACCCACAATCTTTTGACACAGAGGTGAGAGTGCTACCATGTTTATTTATTTTATATTCATTTTATGTATTTTATTATATTATTCATTTTATGTAATATATTTTATAAATAAATTATTTAAATACATATTTATTCTATTCTTTTATTTCATTGTTTCTCTCTGTTTTTTAATTTTTTTTTATAATTTTAAAGGTCAATCTATTGTAGCTTTGCCATTATTCTCCCCCTAACCTAAATTTATCAAAAAATTCAAATCAATCGGTTACTTACCTCACTATTGTTCTTGAGATGATGCTGGCGCTGATTAGCTTCCATGTTTACCCACAAAAGAGTCCCTAAATGTGTTGACAAGATAAGTTGCTTTTAATTCAATACAAGTATTATTTGTGATTAATTTATTCAAGATCATTATCCCTTTTCCGAACGAGTTGTTAAACTGAAGTCTTGTCTGCCTTGTGACTCAGACAGACATAAAGATTCTGTGCCACTATTTCTATTAAGATTAGAGATTCTCCGATTGTCCAGGCTCACATTCCTCCTTCATCCAAATTCATCCACGAAACCTCAGAGTAATTGGTTACTCATCTTATGGTTGCTTGTGAGACACTGCGGGTGGAAATAAGATGCCACGTTTCCTTAGACAGCAGCATTCACTTAGTTTCAAGCTATTCTTATTTTGTGAAGCACTTCAAGATGTTTCTCTGTGTAAAGATGTAAAATTGGTTTTGAAGTATCTGCTTATCTCCTTATCCTATCCGTTTGCTTTGGGACTGGACGTCCAATGACCTTTCCTGCTCCTGCAACTTTCTGTGTAATTGTTTGTTTTGCAATATCTACTCTACTGGCAACTTCCTTGTGATGTCATAAAGAAACCCAGCGATCTCTACTCTTTATTTTCAGTGACTCTCCTTCCCCGGAGGAAAGGTAAGTGAGTCTTCTTGGAGCTGAATGAAACTCTCCAAGACGCTGCCCTGCGTGAAGGGCTCTATATAAACGCATTGTTGTTGTTGAATTGGCTCAGTTGAAGGAAGAAAAGGGTCAGTTGCTTCCTAAAGATGAGAAAAGCAAAGGAAAATGATAGGCAGAGAAAGGTGAACTTTCGTAACCGTTTACAATTTATTAAATTCAGGATATGAATTTTAGTTTGCAGTGGTGTCTAACACCCAGGTTTTGGAACAGCAAATCACAAGTAGCAGCTCATGCCAATAACCGGACGTGAGTCACATGAACCTGTGATCTATTTCTGATTGTATTGATGCATAGTTCTCATGTATTAGCGTGATATATATCTGGTTCCCAGCAGGAATCATTATTTGGGACATGCTGCACAATTATTTTATTTCACTTCTCACCCCCCACCCATCCCCCTCCCCCCTGGCAGAAAAAGATTCTTATGAGGGTGAAAGATGAACAAAAAAGGCAATATACTTCATGTACACTGCATGATATTGACCAGATGTTGACCTTGCAAGCAATGATCAGATAATACAAACAGGGAGAGAAATTCCCTTCGACTCGATTTACTCTTATTTCTTAGCGTGCCAAAGTGTACAGAGCTTGGCAAATTGTAGAACACCACCTTAATTTTTAAATTGTTTTTCTGTAGGTTTTAAAAGAATAGAAAACCAGCTTCAAAAATTAAAACTACAATTGAGCTCCATTATAACATGGGGGCTTGGATCCATAAAATCCCGACGTGCGGTAGCCAGTTTCACTGTGAATGCATGTAGCCAGCACGCTCCCTGCAAGTCTGCTGGTTCTTGCTAAGTAACTTCCTGATCATCAGAATTGCCTCAGACATTACTTTTGTTTTGCACAATCTGATAATCAGGAAGTAGGTCTTTTTTTTAATACTTTTTTTGGTCAACTGGGTGTCTGACACAAGTGGAAACCCATCACGCTTAAAGGTATCCAAACCAAGCTGAGAATTCCATGCATCTCACCAACACACAGAAATCCCAGAGATAGATTGTTGGAATGGAGTGAACACTCTCTCCTGGAGGGCCGCATCCCACTTACCTAATTCCGGAAGACATTAGCTGCAGGTTGGCAAGAGTCAAGGCTTGGGGACCCCTAGGGTATACTTTGGGGTACTGCTGGAGTCTAACCAGCAAAAAAATAAGTAGCTTGCCATTGATATCGCTGTCTGGCAAGCTTTACTGCTGTTTGTTTACCTAGGATCACCCTACCCATTAGGACTTTGGCTTGCAGGGTTAACAAGAGTGATTGGGAGACTCCCTGCCCCCAGTGACTGGTTTCTCCTTCCAGATCCTGCCGATGAGTCAGGCTGGCTGCTTTGTCATCATCAGTGCCCAGGAATACTGTGGACCCGACTGGCTCAGGAATCGGACAATCGAGAATGCCACAGAGGGCTGTGCCTCGATTCCAAAATTCCAATGTCAAGCGTGTCACCTTGGAGCCAGGTCAGCTCCAAGGAGATGCCACTTACCTCCCCCGCCCAACACCCCCAGGAGGACAGTCACCATTTGGGTATAGTACAAAAGTCAATTAGCTGGGCTGGGAGGTTGTATACAAAGCTCTGGTATAATATAGGTTTACTGTACTCCTGTGAGTTGTGCTGCCACTCTGGGCCTCATTGTGCACGTATTATGTGTCCAGTGATTTTAATTTCCAGTCAATTCTGTTGTTTCCATGTAATATGTATCTGAGATCCAAATAGAACGTGTTGAATGGCCTCCATCTGTATCCTCGATTTCTGTGAGTTCCCATCCTCTCCTGTTTGTTTGGCTCTGAGCTGGGTGACAACACACACATTAATTGCTATCCATTAATTTTTCCCTATGTTTAACACTTTTTTTNAATGTGATGTAAACAATACAGTAGTAAATATTATCTGTAAAATCAAAACTATATTTAATATTTCTCCAAAGGTCATAAAGTCATTGAGTATAAGTGATTTCCTTTTGATGTAACAATAACACTACAACAATAGATTGCATTTATATTGCACCTTTCACATCGGGAGGATGTCCCAAGGTGTTGGTGCTACAACAGCAGCAACCCTGCACCCTACACGCAGGATAGTGCCTCGGAGTGCTTACACGACTAATATAAAATTAAAACAATTGGATAGCATCAGAAGAATAAGCTTGGGAGCAAAGCAACAAAAAAACTGATGAATCACAATGTTCCATAAGCCAGCTTTATTGAAATAGAAAAACAAACATGAATTTATGAAATAATCTGAGAGATCAGCTCCGGTAAACAGAATATATAAAATAAATGTAAAGTACAAAGTAGCTGCTAGCCAATAGCAGTATTTATATCAGTAAACCACAACAGGCCACAACAAATTATCTATCTTCTCAAAACTCATTATCATGGCATTAAAACCAAGCGTTCCATCAAACCATGAATTTATGAAATAATTTGAGAGAGGATTATTCCGGTAAACAGAATATACAAAATAAATGTAAAGTATAAAGTAGCTGCTAACCAATAGCAGTATTTGTATCAGTAAACCACAACAGTCCACAACAAATTATGTATCTGCTCAAAACTGATTATTATGGTATTAAAAACATTGTTTTGAACAAAAAATGTTCCATCAAAACATGCTTCCAACAGGATTTCATTAAATAAAAGTTGCAAAGAAAGTGCTACAATACAGTACAGTCGACTTGAATCATCTACATATACACCAATTCTCTAAAGAGGCAAATATATTAAACAAAGGTGCACAAAAACTCAACTTATATCACACTTGATTTAAAATACAGTGAATTCTACCCTGTTATGAATAATAGTCACTTGAAGGAGAAGGAGACATGTTTTTCAATTATTACTTAACTTCCTTCTATCTAGAATTTTACTGAGGGTGGAGTTATTTTAGTCTCTACAAATTATCAGCTAGGTGAGGAATATTAGAAAATAGAATATTTTCTCAATTCAGGAACCCCAAATTTATCTTCTGCTGATCAGCAAATTTACCAAATCGTTCCTTGGTAAATCTCATTGTAACCCCTTTCCCTAGACCCCAATACATTCAAATAATATGTCTTGATTGGTGTATTTATGGACAACCAGAGAATATCCCTCTCCTTGAGTCAGAATGAAAATAAGGTCTACTTTTAGATGAGCCAGCTTCCAAGTGAACCTGCTTCTACTCTAACTGCAACATACTCTAGCCCCGATGCTCAACAGAACCCTCTTACTACAAGAGTCAGACGGACAATTTTGCCAATTTTGTACCCATCACCACTAGTTATTCGGATAAGCCTGTTCAAAACTGCTTTATGTAGCCCATCTCGCATTGGGGAAGAAAGAGAGAGAGAGATTTTCACTTCCTCAATCTGGGTTGGAGTAAACCAAAGTGCAAGAAGTTGAAAGAACAACATGCTAAGATATTGCAATATCCTGAGAGTCCCTACCAGATTGTTCTTAAAAAAATTACTAATTTATTTGAAAGGGTTAAATAACTACATTCACCAAAACAGGCTTTAGAAATATGTCACCAGGGAGTCTCCTCAGAATATAACTGACTTTAATAAGCAACAGTTTAAAAAGGTGATCATTGAAGTGAACGACAGTAAAGTATTAAAATAAACACTTTTTCAAGAAATTTGCTTTAGTTATTGAATAGTCGCAAGAATTAAAAATTATTAAAAAATCAAAAACACAGCACTTAAGCACAAACATTCCTCAAGACTGTTCACTCTCCAATGATGACAATAATAAAATCAGTCAGAAAGTCTTTCAGTTTAAAACTTTCTACAAAGGCCTTGTGGGATACAGGCACCTCCGGGTTGGGCACTAAACCACGCTGTTCGAACGATTGGTGGTTAGAATGTGTGCAAAATTAGCTGATCTCAGATGGGGCAGCAGCTGGGGCTCAACAACCCCAGGCTAGCATTCCCACCCCAGAGACTCCTCCCGCTATGCGTGTGTGAACATTAGTGAGGACAGGACTGAGTGTGATGCTAATAACTACTAAATAAATGCTGACACACTATGCCCATATCAGCATTGCGATGAATGGCCATTTCCTGAAGGTACTATAAGTTCCTGCTGTGCACCTCAGCAAGAGATCCAGGAGACAAAGGGAAAATTAGCGATATATTTTTCAAAAATTGTACAAGTAAAAAGAAACTGCAATACTTTATGGATGTATCCCACTTTGATTCTTTAGTTTTATACTGACACAGACTTTATCATAGATGAGAAAAAAAACACGTTCTAAAGAACCTATAGTATAATCCTCGCCTGAAACCATCCATTGTGGTATTCGATCTCGGAGAAAATAGCATGTATGCACATCTCATTATAAACAAATTCGACACATTATTAAAATTTAATTCTAAAATGTTGCTTGCTTCTTTGTAAAACTAGGTTAACTCTTTTCGAGAACCAACTTGTTAAGATTGTAACATAGACAGAAAAGAGAGCAAGGAAGTACAACACAGACAAATAGTTATGTAAATCTGGAATCAGTACTTGCTCTTTTTGTGAGCTTAAGATTGCACTCAACAACAACTTGCAATTATATAGTGCCCTTAATGCAGCGTAGCACCTCAGAGCGCTTGCCCAGTTGAGGAACACTGATTCTTTACATTATAATGTGTCTTCACAGATGAATTTATCTGTGATATCTATAAAATGATCTACTATACAATGAAATTCTGTTAATTGAATACTCAATCTTCAGCGAAAACTATTCGATAATCTGAACTATTCACATAGCCGGACTAAACATCCTCTACCAGTCAGATACACACTCACTCGCACGTGGACAACTGATCAATTGCCAGCGGCCTCACTGGTGAGCAAGGAGAGTCTAGGGGAGGGGAGGAAAAGAGGTGGGGGCCACCGATGATGTTCACGCTGCAATGTAGAAGGTAGTGACTTGGGGCTTAATTTATATATGAATGGTCACAAGAAAAATTATTCAATGAACCAAATTATTCATATATCCAGTATTCAATTAACCAATCTATATTCTTAAGATTAGGTGTGCAAATTTGGGATTTCTAAATTCTATTCAATAAATCGAGCTATTCAATTATCCGATATTCAATTAACTAAATTTCACTGTGTACAGTCTTTTATCGATTCAAACATAACATGAACCTTTAGATTTATATATATATATGTATATACTCAATTTACCTTCAACACTATGGGCTCCAACCAATGGCCTGAACTTTAGAAATATGAACATATTTTGCTGGTGTAAACATTTAAATATTGCACTGAGTAACATGCGCTGTATAACACACCAATATGAATTATATTCTGTTATATTGGACAGGTAAAAAGAAAATCTCTGATTATAATATTTTTTCTTAAAAAATTCTTGAATATATATGCAGAAATATATCTTACGCTGTAATATTTGTGGAACGTTAAAAAGAATTAGATCTGGGAGTTCTGTGAATCTATCTTCAAACCCCAAATTGTTCAACTCTGGTTCCACAAACCCTGAACATACAATCACTGTTTGTCAAGTGATGCTCTGCTAAAAGAGTTCTGCAATTTAGGCACATCTTGCAATCCAATTTCAAAATGAAACGAGAACGAGATGAGAAAAAAAATCAGTTAGAAGTTTTGTAAAAATCTGACAAAGCATTTCTAATGTTAGTAAATTAACAGAGAACGGTGAGGAACAGCATTACAGAGGATCTAATCAAGTTTTTCAAAGCTATGATTGTTTTTTATAGGAGAAATAGAATTGAATGATTAATTGAAAAAAATATTGAAGGGTATAAGGAAAGAAAAGGAGAAGTAGCTAGCACCAGCACAGACAACACAAGGGGCCGAATTGCCTCCTTTTGTGCTGTAAATATTCTATGATCATAATACATAGAATCATAGAATCATACAGCACAAAAAGAGGCCATTCGGCCCATTGAGTTTGTGCCGGCAATACATCTGACTACATCTACAGAATATTAACTAGTACAGTATATTATTCAGATATTACAAACATTCCTTAAACATAAATGCACTATAGCCTATAATTTGTTTGTAGAATTACTTTCCCCTAGCTAATAAACTTAGATTTGATAGTGAACACCCTCAAAGAACTTCTTCATGTATTGGCATTTGCCTTTGCAGTGAAGTTCTCAATCTTAATGGTATTTCCTATCATGGAGACAATAGTGTGGTATTCCTAACATATTCAGTTCCTTAATAGTGTTTAGCAATACACTGTTCTACAATTTTGATTCCATTGTGTGCACGCTGGTCAATATTTTTTGAAAACCAGCAAATGATCCATCGGTTTTAAAGTGATTTTGGTCTAGAGAAAATCGAATTCCAAATTTCTATCATCTTCAGTTGTTTCATGTTGTGCTTTGAATCAAAGGGACATCACAGATTTAGAAAAGCATTTGTCCAGGTCTCTGAACCTCTATGAATGATTCATTGTCTAACTGAACAATCTGAGTTTCAACAGGTGCCAAATAGAACGAAAAGAATGAAGAAATTCAGGTATATTCTATACAAAACCATGGTATTATTGAAAGCTTTTATTCTATTCTAAGCACCTAGATGCCTAGAATTCCATAGGTCTGGGTCATAAAATCATTGTGTTAAAAATATGATTGCAGGGCAACTTGGAAAATCATTTAAATTCTGTCTAAATTTGGAAGTTGTTCAGTTCACCAGTGATCATTTCCCTGGAATTTGGCCTATAAGTGTCCCTGGTAGAAAAGCTGAGAAGGTTTAATGAGAGAAAACCACAGTGCTCAGAAAATAATGTAAGTAGGACTGGCAGGTATTGTGAACCGCTTACAATTGAGGCAAATTATGAAACACAAAATAAGGTGATTGGAGGCTTTTATGTATTAAATGTGTTTGTGATGAGTTCAATGGTTTCAAAGTTAGTGTGGCCAGCAAAATCTAAATGATGTGAACAACTCCATTACCCCAAACTAAATAGCGTAAGAGAGAAATAATCTGAGAATGGGATTTTGAAGTGTGCAAAGGACAAATTAGGTGTGCAAATGTGAGCTATGCAGAAGAAACCCTCAGCTTTATAGATAAGGCCTTTATCATATTCTCAGTTGAACAATAAGGATAAAGATCTTGAAGATGTGATATGTATTTGGAATGCAGTGCTGCATGTTTACTTCTGTTTAGTAGGAGTTTCAGCTATGGGAGTGCTCTTGTTGTACTTCTGCCCAATACCGTACGGTACATGTGCTGCAATGGTTCCCAGCTCCTGTGCTCCTTTAATGTGGAACATCTGGTCATCAAAGAAAATGTGAGGCCGTATTTTTTCTAAGAGTGGCCCTTTTGGTGCTCCAGCGAGGAAGAGCGCTTCATCAATCTCCAGCCCCCAGCTCCGAAGGGTCTTCAATACCCGGGCTCCAGAACTAGCAGCACTTCTCGCTGTGACTAGGTAGGTCCGGATAGGGCAACTCAAACGCAAATCTTTGGCATAGAACTTCCTCTGAAGTTTTCCGAGCGCTTCTAAAAATCCTTTAAGTGGCCCCTATTGGTGAAACAAGAGAGCGACTTATATCAGAAGCAGTTGCTGTGGAGCAGCCTTTAAATAATAAATAAATGATAATAATATTTGTGGGCGAAACACGGCAGCCAATTCCGCATAATAGTGTCCCAAAAACAGTCGTGGATTGAGTGATCAAATTATTACATTTTTTTTCCTGAGGGATTATTATCAGGCGTGTGGAGTAAGGAAACTTGCCCTGCCAGGAATCGAACCCAGGTCTCTCACTTGAGAGGCGAATGCTCTAACCGCTGAGCTATAGGATTCCGGTAGGTGTTAGTTAACTTCAAACTTTTGCATGGCTCGATTGCTTGTGTCTCTGCCTAGAACAAATCTGAGCTGCACAAATTCAGATAGAGCAAAGTTCAATCTGAGGTCTGGGCTGATCCCAACCTAGGCAGCAACAGCACGATGTCAGGAAAAATCAGACGGGCTTCTTATTCTGCAGCTGTGTACAAGTGACCCCTGCTGTAAAGTGTGCCTGACTCTGATTCTCTTCCTTGCCCCCACCAACACCCCCCCCTCACACATACACAGTTGAACAGACTGCCAAAATTCACTGGCAGTTATCTGACCCAGTTTACTAAATATAGTAATCTTTTTGCTATGCCTTTAAAATTGGATGTCCCACTGCAGTGGTGAGGATATTTGAAACCAAACTGCACAAACTGTTTTGCCACTGGCGCCTGGAATATGTCCCTCAAAATAAACAGGGCACATATCCATTGCCGACTTGGACACACTCCATTTGAAGTTATGGCTAAGTTAAATGTATATACTGTAAATACTAACATTAATATTCTTCTGCAATCTTGCCCACAAAATATACAATACATTTACTTTACAATATATTCCGTGAAGCGCTTTGAGACGTCTCGAAGAAGCGATAAGGCGCTATATCAAATGCAAGGATTATTTTTATTATTAAATATTGCAGTACCTGTGCAAGTGGCTTGTTTTCATACTTCTGCTCATGTTCGAAAAAGGTGTCTAAGCCGTGAGCTTTCACAATCTGCTCAGATTCATCAGAGAAGAGCACAGCATCACCATCGAACGCCACCCTCAGCTGGTCATCTGAAAGTTCCTGGTTTTTCTTGGTTTGAAACATAGTCGCTGCTGCAATTCCTGAGATCACAGAAACCAAAACCAGACAAAGGATTAGCGTCAGTGCTAAATAGTACAATAATGCAAGGACTGAAATAGTCCTGATACATTAGTGAAAATCATTAATGTGGTGGTAACATGCTGCAGTCTAATGAATGTTAAATTGTGAACAGGATTGATCTGTGTATCTGTAGGACATTTGTACAGAATGGAATATTAAGCAGGTCTGATAGATAGAGTGAATCTAAATCCACTTTGCAGATAATCCAGAACTCTGCAGCCCGTGTCCTCTCCCGCACCAAACTCTTTGACCCCATTTCTCCCATTCTTGCCCGACTCCATTGACTCCCTATCCCCCAGAGGATCGAGTTCAAGATCCTCGTCCTCATCTTTAAGGCCATCCATGGCCTTGCCCCCTCCTACTTCTCTGACCTGCTGACTCCCTACCAACCTGCCCGCTTCCTCTGTTCAGCAGGCTCCAGCCTGATCCATGTCTCCCGCCCGACCCACCCTACTATCATTGGCCAGGCTTTCAGCCTCTCTGCCCCCAGTCTGGAACTCCATTCCATGGTCCCTCCGCCTCGCTTCCTCACTTGCCTCCTTCAAGGCCGGTCTCAAGACCCTTCTCTTCGACCCTGTCGCCCTCCCACCTCTCTGCCTTCCCTATACCATCCCTCCCCTATGCTCGGGCCCCGACACCTGACTGTTCAGCACTTTGGGACGTCGTCCCGATGTGAAAGGCGCTCTATAAATGTAATTTTGTTGTTGTTGTATCCTTCAGAGGATCCAGTTCAAGATCCTGGTCCTCACTTACAAAGCCCTCCATTGCCTCTCCCCACCCTAACTCTGTGACCTCCTAAAACCCTACTAACCCGCACGCTCCCTCCACTCAGCCGGCTCCAGTCTGCTCCACGTCCCCCGACCCACCTGTCCCACCATTTGCGGGAGAGCCTTCAGCCACTTTGCACCCAACTTCTGGAATTCCATCCCCCAATCACTCTGCCTCGCCCCCTCCTTAGCCTCCTTCAAGTCCTGCCTCAAAACCCTCCTCTTCGACCATGCCATCGGTCACCCCCCTTCCCCTCCCCTACCTTATCCCTCCCTGACCCTAGCTGGAGTCTGAAATGCTGTACACTGTCCAGCGCCTTGGGACGTCCTCCTGACGTGAAAGGCACTATACAAATGCAGTCTTGTTATTGTTGTCCTGTAGCTCAGTGGTTAGAGCTCTCGCCTCGTAAGTGAGAGACCTGGGTTTGATTCCCGGTAGGGCGATACGTTGGGCAAGTTTCCTTAATCCATACGCCTCTGTTTACCTAACAGTAAGTATTGCTTTTACAGGGGCTTGCTTTTACATTCCTTAAAAAGAATCGGTCATTCAATCCACGTGAGTGTGTCTTTCTCCTCTGTATATGTGTGTGTTTATGAGTGTCTGTGTGAATGCGTAAGTGTCTCTCTCAGTTGTCTGTGTTTGTGTGTGTGTGTGTCTCTCTCTGAGAATACGTGTCTCTCTGTGTCTCTGAGTGTGTGTGTGTGTGAAACTCTCTCTCTCTCTCTGGATCTCAGTGACTATGTGTGGTGCCGGGCTCTTAAGAGACAGGAAGTGGTGATCTCCTGTAGCCTCGCTGATGTCTACCCCAAAAAATATTGGGACAACCAGTTTTTGTTAAAGAAGCAATTAATTTTTTAATCTAGTCTAATGTGTTATTTCCTCATGTTTAGTTTTTAAAGTGAAAAAATGTAGGTTGGCAGTAAAATGTACGTCAATAGCACCAATCAACTAATTCCCCACAATTTCCTGCAAAATCTGTCAAAAATTTCCTTGTATTTTTCCACAAAATTTTCAAATCTCCTCAAAGTTTGGGCAAATATTACACTTTTCTATTAGCCCAGGCCATGAGCCACAGTTTTATATAATCCCCACATGAAAGAAGATCACCTCCCAACTCACAATAAACATATGTTCAAACTGAGACCATTGCCAGCACTCTTACAGCCAGCAGTGCTATAACTCACTGCAGGATCCAGTTCACACCTCCCACTCAAGAGAAAGTGACCGAAAAAAGAAAGGCATGTGGAGTAAGAAAACTTGTCCAAGGTTTCACCCTACCAGGAATCAAACCCAGGTTTCTTGCTTGCAAGGCAAGGGCTCTAACCACTGAGCTACAGGACTCCAGTTATCTATTGTACAGTTATTACCCTCTGTACAATAGATAATGTATAACTAATCCATATACGAGCTTGAGTTTCACTCACAATCTGTTGTTTCACTTTATTACATTCAGTGCCAGGGAAAGATCCTGAAGGATTCTCTCTCAGGAATGACCAGAACCTCCAGTTACAAACCACTAACAGAAGCATTTAACAAAGGAACGACAGCTTGATGCACAAGCAACCAAAGGTGCTCTAAAGTTGAAAAAGCGCTCTTCAGGAAAACATAAGCATTCCTGGTGCCTCACTGCTGGAAAGAGCATCTAAATGCTTTGTGACAACTTGTGAACATTCATCTACAGCTAGAAATTGCTTCAGACCTCATAATCTAACCTCACGAGTCAGTGTGATGCATGTAGATTTCCCTGCAAAAAAGAAATCAATTTATATCTCAAGATTTTTTTTCTGGTAGTGAAACACAAATAGGGCCAATGGTCTCCGGGGGATGTTTTTTCAAAGTCTTCTGCTTGGGAAATATTAGAAAGTGAAAGAGTTCACTGAGCAGTTAAGGTGGTCTAATTCCTCAATTGAATCCAGTTCACACCTCCCACGCAAGAGAAAGTGACCGAAAAAAAATGGTGCTAGAATGGTTTAGTTAAATATTAATAATAGCTAATAATAATCCTTGCATTTGATATCGCGGCTTATCACGTCTTCTAGACTTCTCAAAGCGCTTCACAGAATATACTTTGAAGTGACTTGACTGTATATTTGTGGGCGAAACGTGGCAGCCAATTGCACACAGCAGTGTCCCACAAACAGTCGTGGATTGAAGTGACCAATTTATCATTGCTTTTTCTCTTGAGGGATTATTATCAGGCGTGTGGAGTCAGGAAACTTGGTCACTCAATTCATGACTGTTTTTGGGAAGCTGCTGTGACCAATTGGCTGCTGTGTTTCACCCACAAAATATACAGTCAATTCACTTTACAGTATATTCTGTGAAGCGCTTTGAGACGTCTCGAAGATGTGAAAAGCACTCTATCAAATGTAAGGATTATTATAATAATATCGATAAGGCTCTGCTGGCTTCAAAGTAATTACCTCCATGAAATACTCAATTTGCAAAGCAAAGATCAGGTTTATGCCATGTTTATTACTGCAATGCCCTGCAGAGCTGCTTTAAATACTGCTAAATCCAGTCCCTCGAGGATTCCATTGCTAGAGCAAACTCACGCGTTATGCTCAATTTTGGGTGCACAAAATTAGAAAGAATATCCTAGCTTTGGAGTGCATCCTGTACTGTAGCGTCTTGGTTAGAGTACTCTCCTTGCAAACGAGATGACCTGGGTTTGATTCCGGACGGGGTCAAAACCTTAATAATAATAATAATAATCCTTGCATTTGATATAGCGCTTTTCACGTCGGAAGGACGTCCCAAAGCGCTTCACAGAACACACTGTAAAGTGAATTGACTGTATATTTGTGGGCGAACGCGGCAGCCAATTGCGCACAGCAATGTCCCGCAAACAGTCATAGATTGAAAATGACCAATTTATTATTGTTTTTGTTTTTTTTGGAGGGATTATTATTCGGCGTGTGGAGTAAGGAAACTTGCCTAAGGTTTCGCCCTGCCTGGAATTGAACTCAGGTGTCTCGCTTGCAAAGCGAGTGCTCTAACCACTGAGCTGCAGGACGCCACTTAGCTAAGTTTCCTTACTCCGTACCCCCATGTTTAGCCAGCAGTAAACAGGATCCCAGTTGTTAGTTGATTGGTAGATCGCTTTTCTAGGGATAATAATCCCTTCAAAATTAAATGTAAAAAAAAATTTGATCACTCAATCCACGACCGTTTGTGGGACACTTCTTTGTGCAATCAGTTGCCCTGTTTCGTCCACAAAATATAGTCACCACACATTACATTTAATTCTGTGAAGTGCTTTGAGACATCTCAAAGGCATAATAAGGCACTATATCAAATACAAGGATTATTATTATTTTCCACCATTCATTGACCATGTTAATACTTAGATGATGGAGCTCAGTTATAATCCATTGCATGGATTGAGGCTTTCAAAATACTGAAGGGAATTGATAAGCCGTAATAAGGGATGCTTCAAGCCTCTGGTAGACCCATGTCCAGAAAAAAATATAAAATTGTAAATTGATAATAATAATCCTTGCATTTGATCACGTTGCTGAGACGTCTCAAAATGCTACACAGAATATATTGTAAAGTGAATTGACTGTATATTTTGTGGGAAAATACTGGTAAATAGTGCTTTAAACAAGGAGATAAAGATTTGGGCCTAAAGTGCAAGGAATCCCATGACCTGCTTGACCCTAACTGCAACCCAAGATGGCCTCTGAACTGAATACTTATGCTTTGGCACTTCACATAATGTTTCCTTCAAGAGATGCACTTTAACATTCCAAAGCACTTTCGCCAGCAATATTTAAACTGTCGCTTTTTAAAAAATTTTCAACCAGTCTTAAAATTTGAATTTTGCAGATTAGAAGTGAAATCTCATTCATGACCACTTCATTTTTTACTCTTTAGGATGTGTGCCTCCATCCTGCTAAGCACAATGAGCCATCCTCATCTGCAGGCACCCAGATGTATATATCTTGAACTTTGCTTAGATGCTCCCCCAGCAACTGCACTGTCAGTCTAGACCAGAGCGATCCAGCCTTTTGGTTGCCGCCGTCTGGATTCCCTACGTCAGAAAGCTCTGCAGGCTGCATTCAACCCAAGACAATTTGCAACATTCCAACCCACTCCCTCCCTCCCTGGTGAACATACTCCAATGGCAGTGACAGGAGCCGGCGGTTGGGAGGACCCAGAGAGTGGAAATAATACTGGCCGTTACTCCAGTCAATCAGAAAGGCAAATGCTTCTGCTACCAACCACGTTCTTAGCAACATAGTCCTGCCGCTGCAGATAGTGAACCGTGGAGGTGATTGGGAGAGAGAGGGATTGGGGGGGGGAGGGGTGCGATTGTGGATGCAGCAGGAAGTGATAGCTTCAATAAGACAAAACTCAAAATCCTGACACATTAATTTAGAAGGAATTTGTCAGAGCCACGGCTTAAGTAAGAAAATAGCAGGTAGCAATACTGAAGATTCAACAAACATTTTCAGCAAAGAAAACATGAAGCACAACTTTAATGCTTAACCAAAAGAAAATTACACCCGTCATGAGGGGCTGAACAGAAAGGATTCCATACAGCAACATACTGCTGTTTGCAAGGCAGCCACACATGAGTCCTGTAGCTCAGTGGTTAGAGCACTCGCTTTGCAAGCGAGAGACCCGAGTTCAATTCCAGACAGGGCGAAACCTTGGGCAAGTTTCCTTATTCCACACGCCTAATAATAATCCCTCCAAAAACAATAATAAATTGGTCATTTTCAATCTACGACTGTTTGTGGGACATTGCTGTGTGCAATTGGCTGCCGCGTTCGCCCACAAATATACAGTCAATTCATTTTACAGTGTGTTCTGTGAAGCGCTTTGAGACGTCCTCCCGACGTGAAAAGCGCTATATCAAATGCAAGGATTATTATTTTATTATTATTATGAGCAAAGGTCATCACTTCCATTCTTGTGCAACTAAACAATGCAGTTTATTACTTCTTAACAAACTGTTGCACAATTGGTCCTTACCTGCCTCTATTGCTTCTTGTACTTTCTCAGAATCTGCTGAAAGGTAGAGATTGGTGAGATAGGCTGTCAGATATCCAATAGGGCTATTTCCACCCGTCATACAGAACCTTTCAATCAATAGCTCTGGTGAAAAAGAGGTAAACAGCAAAATGAGTCAACAGTGTCAGCCAATGTTAAACAGTTTGATAAGCACATGTATGATCTTGTACATGTAAAATCGGCCTTTGTACTAAATCATAAGTGAACCAGTGGTCCTCAATTTATTAGTCTATCTAATTCGTCATTTTTTTAAAAATCCTGAGAGAACCAAGCACTTACAAACTGACTGAATATGCTAAAGTTCGATTCACAACAAAGTGTGAATGTCACAAATTTGCTTACAGCAAAAAGCTGGTATCAAAACAAGACAGCAAGTGTTAGGACTTCTGTCCTCCTGGGATTCTTAGGCTCACACATTGTGAGGTTGAAAATTGCTGTATTATTACAGTAATAATGCTGCTGAGATGTCAAGGGCATATTATTAATGTAATATTAATATATACTAGAATAATTCTAAATAAAAGTACATTTCTGCTCTGCCCCTTTTCTACTTTCGCTAGTCTTTCCACCTTTCCTATGTTAAAATTATTCAGAATGATTAATGATACCTTGAATGATTAATTCATGATACCTTATTCTGAATGATTGTGAATTTTACATTTTGTTATTTGTTGCTAACTATGAGCACAGAATTTAGCACTTAATGTTATTTTAAGGGTCAATGCAAATTTTGACAAGTTCGAAGTGCTACTTTCACACCACTTGGGTTTCACACCAGCTGAAGTGTAACTTTAAAGTTATACCTCTAATGTTGCTTATTGAGGTGATAAAAGATCCTATGGGGCTGTTTGTATGGTATTCTACGGACAGTAAAAGCTGACGATAAAGCTCATGAAAAAGTATCATTGAAAACTTCACCAACAATTAGACCTGATGAACAGAACTCTGTGCTCCACTTTGCCCAAGTCCAAAGCAGAGATTGCAGTGTATATAAATGTGGCTAGTCCTAGTTATCAAACTGCAGAGTAACTTGCGGATGATGGAATGAAATAGTTTCATTTTCAGACTACGTACTTTGAAATCATCGTTTTTGGATTATCAAAATATTAAAATATAGTAATAATAATTTGTTTTATGTTGTTTTATACAAAGTTTTCGGCTTTATTTCGTGTTATTTTTTATTTACAAACAATACAAGACTAATTATTATTTTACTATTTGTTAACAAAATATCCAAAAATAAATTTGGAGTCAAATGTTTAAATTTTCTCTCCTATCTAAGGATACAATTGATATTGATACAGTGCCTTTCAAGTAGGGAGGACAGCTCAAAACGCTTGACAAAGCTGGATGGGTGCCTAAACTGGGTGTGGGAGCCGAGCGGGTGAGGAGTGGAAAGATTACTCAAAGCGAAGTCGAAGAAATATGTTTTGACTCATGCCTTGAATGAAGGGAGGGAGCAAGTGAGACTGAGGAACTCCAGGATGGCTGTAATGTCACCCACCATTTGTGGGGCGGATAGGGCGGGTGATTTGAAACAGACCAGTGTTCGCTGAGCGAAGGAAATGGCCAGGATGGTGTGATTTGAGGAGGTGACAAAGGAGACAAGACGGTTGAGGGATCTGAACATGAGAATGAGGATCTTGAACTCAATTCGTTGGAAGATGGGAAGCCAATAGTGCTGGGGTGAGAGGGAATGTTCTGGACTAAGGGAAACTGGTGCCACAGAAGACACATTTCTGTCCTTGGGCAACAGAATCCTTAGGCAACAGAGCCTGTGCGTGGAAGAAAGAAATTAAAGGCCTCTCATTTCTCTGGAGAAAAAGAAGAAAATAGTGGTAGGTCTAAGCCTGTCACATAGCAGCGCACATCAGGGGAACAATGACTGTGACAAGCTGTACAGCACAGGGGCTACAGCTCCTCTTACCGAAAAAAACATAGTGTATTGTTAGAAGAGAAGTGCGATTCATAGATATTGGAAGGAATGATATACATGTTAAAAAAAACAAGTCAAATTCCTCTGTGAACATACCGTAGTGATTGATGCTGTTGATCAGTCTCACTCCTACTTGGGCATGGTTATTGGTCATCAGAACAATGTCAAATATCTCATCACTGTCAGGGTAAAGTTCACGCAGTCGTCCATTAACATTTTCCAGTGCCTACAAGGAATGAAATCAGTACAGCCTAACACAAGATGTTTTCTGAGATCAACAGATAACATGAACGATCATTCAAAGAGAGAAGCACAGAAGTTGCATTTTTGAGACCCTCATTGATGCTCTCCTCACCTCACGGAGCCAGTGCAGAACCTAGATATCTTGTTTGACCCACAACTATGCTACATCTGGGCTTTCACTCACTCAGCTTTCTCTCTCTGATACAACATTTCTTGCCTCTGAAACCAGCTTTCCCCCTAGCCTGCCAGGAAACCCCCAGGCTCTCCATCCCTCATACTTCACGGTTATTATCATCAAGGGCAGGGTCTTTTCTTGCAGACAAACAACGTCCCACGAATGACTATGAGGTGACTGACAAATTATTACGTATTACACAGAAATACAACAACAACAATTTGGATTTATATAGAGGCCTCCATGCCGGGCGGCGTCTCAGAGCGCTTTACAGTAACGGATCCCCGGACCGAGCCAGGGGGAGGAAGGTAACCAAAGGCGCGGTCGAAAAAAAAGGTCTTCAGCAGACCTGAAAATGGGATGGGAGGGAGCGAGACGAAGGGAGTGAGGAAGGGAGTTCCAGAGCCTGGGGGCATAGTGGCTGAAGGCACGGCCGCCGAGGGTGGAGCGGAGGACTCAGGGGACGAGGAGGAGGGCAGACCCGGAGGAACAAAGGCAACGGGTACTGTTTTGAAAATAGATAAACAGCCCCAAAACAAATCATTTGGCCCAACTTGTCTGAACTTTATCACCTACGGGAATTCTCTCCTCGCCGGCCTTCCCGGCACCTCCTTCCACAAGCTGCAGGTCATTCAGAACTCTACAGCTCGTGTACTGTCCCGCACCAGGCTTCGCGACCACATCACTCCCACCCTCGCTCGCCTCCACTGGCTCCCCATCCCCCACAGGATCGAATTCAAGATCCTCATCCTCACCTACAAGGCCATTCACGGCCTTGCTCCCTCCTACCTCTCCGACCTACTATCCCCCTACTTACCTGCCCGTACCCTCCGTTCCTCTGGCTCCGGTCTGCTCCACATCCCACGCCCTAACCACCCTACCATCGGTGGCGGGGCCTTCAGCCTCTCAGCCCCTAGGCTCTGGAACTCCATCCCCCAGTGTCTTCGCCTTGCCTCCTCCCTTTCCTCCTTCAAGGCCAGACTCAAGACTTTTCTCTTCAGCCGTGCCTTCAACACCCCCCCCTCTCAGCTTTCTACTCCCTCCTCGTTCCCTCCCTTCCTTCCCCTCACCCTGACCATTTCCCCCTGCTCGGGTCCCGACCCAACTGTCCAGCGCCTTGGGACGTCCTCCCGACGTGAAAGGTGCTCTATAAATGCAATTTTTTTGTTGTTGTTGTTGAGCCAGTGTTTACATTCCACAACCTTTGCCTATCGTAATCTCCCCCTCCTTGGACTCTGCCCAGACCTTTCTCTAGAAAATACAATACAAAATTATGTCCGTAAAACACCTTCATGTCGGAAGGACGTTTCAAGGTGGTGGACAATCAGGGATTTGGATTACCTTACCTTTCATGTATCATTTCTGTAGAATTGTTCACCAAGACACAGAGAGAAACTCTTTTTTGAGGGAGACTAATATCTCCCTCAGAACAGACGGAAAGGAATCTAGTTTAACATTTCATCAAAAAAATACGATCGGACTTCCCTCAGTACCGCACTAAAATTATAGCCCCTGAAATTGAAGTGTGCTGAATTTCAAACTGCACAATATTTATACAAAGGTCATTGAGCTCAAGTGTCGGCTTGGTTCAGCGTGCTGCATTGCTGGAAGTGCCATTCTTCACATGAAGTCCCATGTGCCTGTTCATTTGGATGTTAAAGATCCCATGGCATCATTTGAAAAGAGAAGGGAGTTTTTCCTGTGACCAGGCCAACAATCCCCCAAATAAAACTGATCATTCACTACATGGCTGCTTGTGGGACATTATGTGCTCATATTGGTTGCCAGTTTGTCTACAAATACACAGTCACTACACTTTACAGTAAAAAATGCTTTGAGATGTCTCGATGACACAAAAGGCGCTATATCAAATACAAGGATTATTCAACAACAACCAGAACAACATTACATTTATATAGCACCATTCACGTCAGGAGGATGTCCCATGGCGCTGGACAGACCGAGTTTTGGACCCGAACTGGGGGTCAGGGAAGGTAGAGAGCAGGGGGGGAAGCAGGAAGATGGGCGGCATGGAAAGCCGATTGGGGGGGTGTTGTGAAGGGAGTGACAGGAGAGGAAGGCGGGAACTTGAAGAGGAAGGGGAAGTTGGAGATGGGGAGGTAGTTTGGGAGTAGAGATGGGTCCAGGGAGGGTTTTTTAAAGATAGGAGCGGTTTTTAATGGGGTGGGAAGAGTACCAGAGGACAGGGAGAGGTTTATGATGTCAGTGAGTAGAGGGGCAAGGAGATGGAGCTGAGAGGTAAGGAGAGGGGTAGGGATGGGATCAAAGGAGCAGGGGGTCGATTTCATGCGGGTTATAATGGGATGAGAGAGGAGACGGAGACAGGTTTGAAGGTATGGACGGAGGGATGGGTGGGGACCGTGGTGGGATGGGGAGGGAGTAGCAGATGCAGTGGCAGAGGCAGTGTGGATTCCCTCAACTTTGCACTTGCATTTGGCATTTGGAAGTGAGGATGGGCGAGGCGTGAGAGGTTGGGCAGAGGAGCCGGTTCGTGACAGAGAAGAAGAACATGGGGTTGTCCTTAGCCTCCAAAATTATCTTGAAGTAGAACAACAATTTAGTGGAGACGAGGGCGGATTTGATATGATCCAGCCAGATCTGCACCCACCTGTGCTTTAAGGGAGTGGAGCTGGCTGGTGTATCATGGTGACTTACATGAATAGGAGACGGTTCAGGAAGAGAGGGGAGCAAGGGAATCAAGAGTGGAGGAGAGAGCTGTGTAGAAGAACAATCACAACTAACATTTATATGGTGCCTTTCACGTGGGGTAGCATCAGTCCCATACACAAATAAGGAGGAGCAACATTCAAGTTATCTTTACAGATGTGGGGGAAACTCATGATCTGAGATGATTTAGATCAGATGATTTAGACTGGCGTATGACGAAAAGTTTCATCAAATGAAAATGGACCTTTTCTGTGTCTTTACAGATTATCCAGATTTATTATCTGCTTCCATTCTAGACTTCCAGTAATTACTTTCTAAGATTTAAATTTAATATTGTCACAAATTTAGTCCAAGAGTCAAGATAAGTTAGTGATCAGTAACCAAGGCAGTTAGTTACTTCAAAAGTAAGGCAGATGGTGACCACTAACCAAGGCAGCTTGTGCAATAGCAAAGACACAGAAAAGGGTCATGTTCATTTGAAGAAACTTTTCATCACAACCAGTTTAAATCATCTCAGATCATCTGATTATCCCCCTCCTTTGCGAAAATACCTGAATGGAGCACAAATTATCTCAAATTACTGTGTTTCTTCACACTATTTGTATCTGTGACTGATGCTGTCCACAGCAAAAATATGTTCACAATTACTTTATTTCAGAATTGGTGATGAAGAGGGTTAGTAATCTAAAAATCTGTTTTAGAAACCAGCAAAATAAAACTAAAAAACTCATTAAGAGCGAGAAAAAGGAGTATGAGGGTAAACTAGCTAGGAACATTAAGTCTGATTGTAAAAGTTTTTACAAATATATTAAGAGGAATAGGCTAGTGTGGGTAAATGTAGGTCCACTTCAGTCAGAGACGGGAGAAGTTGTAATGGGGGATAAGGACATGGCAGAGTCCCTAAATGGGTACTTTGCATCTGTCTTCACCCTAGAAGACACAACAAGTCTGCCAACAATAGAGATGCACCAAGGGGATAAGGACAGGGAGCAACTTAGGGAAATTTTCATTAGTAGAGAATTGGTGCTAGGGAAACTGTTAGCACTAAAAAGTGACAGATCCCCTGGTCCGGGTGGCTTGCATCCCAGAGTTTTAAAAGAGGGAGCTTATGAGATTGTGGAGGCCTTATGTTTGATCTTCCAAAATTCCTTGGATTCTGGAATAGTCCCCATGGATTGGAAGATCGCAAATGTCACACCACTATTTAAAAAAGGTGGAAAGGAAAAGATGGGGAACTATAGGCCAGTTAGTCTCACATCAGTGATAGGAAAAATTTTAGAATCATTGATTAAGGATGTCGTAGTGCGGTATTTAGGGGAGCACAATATACTTAGGCCAAGTCAACATGGCTTTATAAAAGGGAAGTCATGTTTGATGAATCTCATAGAGTTTTTTGAGGATATTTCCAGTAAACTACATAAGGGTGAATCAGTGGATGTGGTCTATTTGGACTTCCAGAAGGCATTCGACAAGGTGGCGCATAAAAGGTTAGTCCAAAAGATAAGGGCCCATGGAATTGGGGGGAGCATATTAACGTGGATGAGGAATAGTTAATGGGTAGGAAACAAAGAGTAGGGATAAACGGGTCCTTTTCAGATTGGCGGGATGTGACTAGTGGAGTACCACAAGGATCAGTCCTTGGGCCTCAGCTATTTACCATCTACATCAACGATCTAGATGAGGACATCGAAGTTAATATATCTAAATTCGCGGATGACACAAAACTAGGAGGAAGTGTCAACACAGAGGACGACATTAAAAAAATGCAGCGAGACATAGATAGGTTAGGTGATTGGGCAGGTAGGTGGCAGATGAAGTTTAATGCAGGGAAGTGTGAAGTCATCCACCTAGATAGCAAAAACATTAGAGCGGGTTATTTTTTAGAAGGGGATTGGAATGTGTTAGCGTCCAGAGGGACTTGGGTGTCCTTGTACACCCAATCACAGAAAGTTAGTCTGCAGGTGCAGCAGCAATTAGGAAGGCGAACGGTATGTTAGCATTCATTATGAAAGGATTAGAGTATAAGAGTAGGGAAGTCTTGCTGCAACTGTATAGGGCCCTGGTGAGACCACACCTGGAATACTGTGTCCAGTTTTGGTTTCCTCATTTAAGGAAGGACGTACTTGCCTTGGAGGGGTGCAGCGTAGATTTACTAGGTTAGTACCAGGGATGAAGGGGATACGTTACGGGGATAGGCTGACCAATTTGGGCCTATATTCTCTAGAATATAGAAGAATTAGAGGGTATCTTATAGAAAGCTATAAGATCATCGAAGGGCATGATAGAGTAGATAGTGGGAGATTGTTTCCCCTGGTTGGAGAAACTAAAACCAGGTGTCACAACCTTAAAATCAGAGGCCAGCCCTCTCACACTGAGTTGAGGAAGAACTTCTTCACTCAAAGGGTGGTGAATGTATGGAACTCACTACCCCAAAGGGCTGTTGACGCTCAGTCCTTGAACATATTCAAGACTGAGATCGATAGATTTCTTATTGCAAACGGGATTAAGGGATATGGGGATAAGGCAGAATTAGGTTATTAGCTGGAGTTAGATTAGAAGATCTGCCATAATTGAATAACGGGGCAGGCTCGAAGGGCCGAATGGCCTACTCCTGCTCCTACATGTTATGTTATGTTAAAAATCACTAAACTGGTTTTCTGTAACTTTTCAAGCTGCAATTCAGAAAATGTGCTGAACTGAAGTGTTTATTCAAGGAATGAACCTAAACAGATTAAATTATATTATTTCTTCAAATATCTAGACTGTGTTGTATGTTTGTAGGGGTGAGAGATTCATACACACATTGCTTCAGGTCTCAGTAAGTCTTTAACACAGAATGTTGAAAATGGCTGATATTCACTTTTTCCACAACCCCACCCATATACGTACTAAACCTGGGAACCAGTCCAGCAAAAAGCCAAACCCATATTTAAAAGGCTCTCCACTGATTCTCCAGATTTATAATACCCATCCTTGCATTTGATATAGAGCCTTATCACTTCTTCGGGAATTCTCAAAACGCATCGCAGAATAGTCTCAAGATTAAGGATCCGCCTTTTCGAACTGAGTTGAGAAAACATTTCTTCACTCAGAGGGTAGTGAATTTGTGGAATTCTCTACCCCAGAAGGCTGTGGATGCTCAATCCTTGAACATATTTAAGAATGAGGTTGATGGATTTCTAAAGGATAGAGGGATTAAGGAATATGGGAATAGGGCAGGTAAATGGAATTAGGTTAGAAGATCAGCAATGATCTTATTAAATGGCGGGGCAGGCTCGAGGGGCCGAATGGCCTACTGCTGCTCCTATGTCTTATGCTGCAAAGTTGATTGACTCTATATTTTGCAGTCCAAATGCGGTACACAATTGCACGCAGCAGTGAGCAACAAAGAGTCGTGGATTGAGTGACCAAATTCTTCTTATTATTTCAAAGGGATTATTATCCCCGGAAATACGATCCACCAATCGACTAATAACCAGGTTCCTACTTACTGCTAGGTAAACAGGCGTGTGGAGTAGGGAAACTTGCCTAACGTTCGCCCTGTCTGGGAATTGAACCCAGGTCCTCTCGCTTGCGAGGCGAGTGCTCTATACCCTGCAGGACAACAGACTTTCTATCTGCATCCATTTTGGCCTCCAGTAATGACTTTCTAAGACTTACGTTTTTAATATTGTCGCAAACAGTGCAAGAGCCCAGACAGTTAGTGACCCCTAACCAAAGGAGCTACAGTGCAATGGAACAGACACAGAAAAGGGCCATTTTCATATCAGGATACTTTTCATTACATATCAGTCTGAATGGAGCTCAGGGTGTCTGAGTTGCCTCCACCTTTCTGAAATATCTGTGAACGTTTCTCCACACACATTTACATAAACACACACAGGCAGACTGACAGCAAACAGCCTGCACTGCCGCAAATAAACCAGCAAAGCGGGATCGTGCAGCGAAGTGCAATACCTTGACGAATTGGAAAGCGGGTCCTTTCAGCAGCGGCTCATTTTCGTGCTCCTGTTGGTATTTCACGTACCTTTCCAAGCCCTCTTCCTGGTAGATTTTCCTCTCCTTCACCATGTTAAACAGGCACCGGGAAGACACTGCGATGGTGATTGCACAGTGAGGTTTGGGCTAAAGATAACAGCGGACAGAGGGGGAGAGAGAGAGAGAGTCTGGTTACAGTTGCACGTTAGACAGCACATGAACGTTGCACACACGCCTTCCCCGTCTCACCCACACTCACAGTCCGGGGCTTGTTTTTAGGAGGTACGAGGTTTGCATAAGGATCCTTCATCTTCCCGAGTCCCTGCCCTGTGCTGCTCTGCTCACTGCTGACGCTCTTTGCTTTGGGGGAGTTTTCCTGCTTCTCCGCTTTATTGTCGCTCATCTTGAGGAGCCGTTTCTGGGGTTTTTGCTTTGCACAAACACACACACACACACACACACACACAAAAAAAAAATGTCAAGAAGAACGAGCTGGATGTGGGAGCTCCGGAGGGCTGAGGGCTGGGGGTTGGGTTGGATGATGGAGAAACACTCAGCTCCGAGGAAGTGTCAGAAGGAAGTTGTCAATGTTGCCAATGGGCGTTCCTGGACCTCTGACTCCCTGAGGCTCAGTGAGTCACGTACCACAGAGCCAGAGTCACCAACACTGGTTACAACACAGCGGCCCTGGGACCAGCTCACACACAGCCTCCAGTTGCTCAGGCACAGAGAATCTGCTGCGATGTTTTGTCAACCTGCCACGCTGTTTTCACAACAGTTTAACCCTTCTTTTAATCTGCTTATTGACTCCAAATTAAAAGACTCTCCTCGTCGACCCGACCGTCACCCTCCTAACCTGGGTTCCATTCCCGGCAGGGCGAAACCTTGGGCAAGTTTCCTTGCTCCACACGCCCGAGAATAAACCCCCAAGAGAAAGAAAAACATTTAACAAAATCCGCTTTAATCCTCGACCATTTGTGGGACACTGCTGTGCGCAATTGGCTGCTGCATTTCACTTTACAGTATATTCTGTGAAGCTCTTTGAGACGGTTAGAAGATGCTATATCAAATGAAAGAGTCATTATTATTACCCTCACCCTCTCTGCACTCGCCCCTCCTGATCCCATCTGGGGTGCATATCCAACACTTTGGGACACCCTCCCAACGAATAGCACCTTTATACATTGAAATATACAACAAATTACATTAATCTGTAATGTATTAATTACATTAAATAATACATTGCAGTGAAAGGCGCTAGACAAATGTAATTCGTTGTTTCTGTTGTTGCTCAGGGAAAGCTTTGCCAAAGATGTCTGGACTGTTGGATCCCCAGAGCTTCTTTTGATTCTGGGAACCTTTGTGAGTTATTTTGTGCATGTTTAACCTATTGCGTTTCCTTCCTCTTTGTGATGCACATTTGCAAAGCAGTGACATGCTTTATTTTGTGATCTTTAAAGTGTACAAAACAATCATTTATAGTAATCAGTTATTTTAAAGGATGAGACAGGTTATTAAAAATAAGCAGTCAATATGTAGACTGTGGGAACAAAATAAGAGGGACGTGGGGTTAAAATTATAAGGCCTCATGAAGCATCGAGGATGAATTTTCCATACAGAGAAATAAATATAAGGAACAGATTCCTAACAAAAATAGCTGGTGCAGCATTAAGAAATTTCTTCACAAAAGCTGTATTCACCTAAAAAAAATACAGTCACTACACTTTACACTACAAGAGGCACTACATCAACAATAAATTGCATTTATATAGCGTCTTTCATGTCGGGAGACCCGGGGCACTGGATAGTCAAGAATTAGCACCAGAGCTGCGGTTTGGATTCAGGAGGGGTGGGGGACAAAAGTGTTGGGGGGGTAGAAAGTGTATGGGGTGGGGGATAGATGACCGAAGGGGAAGTCAAAGAAGAAGATCTTAATACGGACCTTGAAGGAGGCGAGAGAAGGACTAGGCAAAGGGACTTCAGGATGGAGGTTTCAGAGGGAGGGGGCAGATAATATCAAATGCAAGGATTAAATCCTGTGAAGCTCTCTGGGACTTTCTCCTGACATGGAAGCCACAATATCAAATTCAAGGAATATTATGATTAATATTATCATTATAAAAGAATTGTATGAGTCAAATATTGAAAAATATAAGGACAGGTGCAGACTGAAGTGGAGGCCTCAGGATACATGATGATTTGTTTGTTGCTGAAAGACTGACACCGTTCAAACCTTTAGCCTTCTGCCATCCAGACAGCAACAACAAAGAAATCATTGTGTATCCTGAAGACTTCATTCCAGCCTAACCTATCCTTATATTTTTCAAACTTATCTCATACAATTCTTTTATCATAATAATAATCATATTCCTTGCATTTGATATTGAGGCTTCCACTTCAGGAGGAACTCACTGAGAGCTTCACAGGATTTACTGTAAATTGTAATGACTGTGTATTTTATAGTCAGAGATGATTTTTGTGAAGGAGTTACTTAATGCTTGACATTTATTTTTGTTAGAAAATCCCTCCTTATCCTTCTTTTGTCTGGTGAAACAGTATCAGCTTTTCATGTATTTCCACAACTATGACCTCTCATCCTTACTATTCTTGCAGTGATGCAATGCTGACAGGTGGTATCCAATATCCACCAGCCTCAAGCAACTTCAGAACCAATGCTGTTTGAATAGGCTCTTAAATAGCCTGCTAGCTAAATCAAGCATACAAATGAGACAAGGGCATTGGGTTCAGCCAGCTCAAACTAATGTCAGTATTTCAACATGCAATATGCACATTTTTGCTGTCAACTTGATTTTGTGATATTCAGATTCTGAATGATCTTCACAAACTCTGTTTGACAACGAACATTTCACAGTTTATAATAATCCATCTTGAACTTTCCTCATACTATCTTCATTGTGTAATAAATCAGTGTTGCTGCTTTTTTGTAATGCCATCGTGGGTGTCAACATAAGACTAACATGTTCAAGGTAAAATGGGAAAGGGACATAGTAATAAAATGTTAGGAGGACATCTCAAAGTGCTTCACTGGATTTACCATGAAGTGTAGTGACTGTATTTAATAGGTGCAAGTGGCTGCCAATTTGTGCACTGTAGTGACTCACAAACAGGCATGAAGTCAATGACTAATTACACCTGGAGTATTGTTGGCCAGGATGCCAGGAGTAATTTTCTTCTCTTTTTGGGTAACATCTGGAAATCTTTAACATCCACCCAATCAGGCAGCTAGGACCTTGGTTTAAAATATCAACAACAACAACTTGCACTTATATAGCGTCCTCCACACTGAGCGTCTCAGAGCGCTTAACAGTGGTGGAGCCTGACTCCGAGCAGGGACAGGGTGGTGGCGGCGGCGGCGGCGGCCCTTAGCACAGTCGAATAGGAAGGTTTTCAAAAGGGATTGACAAAGAGGAGAGAGGGGGTCAAGGCTGAGGGATTGAGGGAGAGCGTTCCAGAGTGTCGGGTCGTAATGGCAGATGGTGGGTGTGTTTGAATAATCCAGGCGGGAGGTAACAAACGCATGCACAAGGGTTTCAGCTACATTTGGGAAGGTACAGTCGGAGGCAGGCAATGTGGCGGAGGTGGAAGAAGGCGCTCCTGGTCAGGGACTGGATGTGGGGGAGGAAGGACAGCTGGGAGTTGAAACGGACTCCTAGCTTGCGCACTGGTTCGGGGATTCTGAGGGAGGTTGAGGAGATTGAGTCCAGGGAGGTTAAGGAGTTCAGATCTACAGGACTGAAGACGTTGACGGGAAGAAAGGAGTATGGCTTCCATCTTGTCCACATTCAGCTGCATGAAGTTTATACTCATCCAGGCCCTGATGTCTGCCAGACAAGCTGATAGAACATTGGTGGACCTGGAGTTAGTACTGGCGGAGGAAAAGTAGATTTGTGTGTTATCCACCTACGTGGAATTTTACCCCATGTCTGCAGATGGCATCGCCCACAGGGAGCACATAGATAAGGAAAAGAAAAGGCCAAAGAAGAGGGCCAGGAGGAGAAACCTGCCATATTACGGGAGGATCACAGCTCCAACAATACAGCACACACTCAGCACTGCACTGGAGTGTCTATAGTATGTGAACTCAAAGTCCCAATGTGGGGCTTGAACGCATATCAGTAGATTGTAAGGAAAACCACCTAGTTCATACACTACAATAATAGCAATAAATATAAATAAATTAACTACAAATAATAGCAATAATCCTTACATTTGATATAACACCTTTCATGGTGGGAGTACGTAAAGTGTAGTGGTGTGGCGACTGTATTTTGTAGGTGAACATTGCAGCTAATTTGAACACAGCAAGGTCCCACAAACAGCCATGAAGTGACTGACCAATCTTATTTGGAGGATTGTTGGCTAGCACACTGAAAGAAACTCTCTTCTCTTTTCAAGTAGTGCCATGAAATCCTGTGGAATGTACACTTAAACAAATAGACAGGATCTCTTTTTTTCAAAGAATGGCACCTTCAACACTATATTGGATTGTCATCTTAGAATGTGTAAGTTCCAAACCTCAAGGTGGGGCTTGAACCCACCATTTTCTGACTCAAAGTTGAGAGTGCTACTAACTGAACTATACTGACACAAATAAGGATTGTGTTAAAAAGATCTCAGGCCAGATGCTTTTCCTTCTTCCTCATGTTGTTCAATCATACATCTGTAGATGTGAACCACAATACTCATTATTGAAACATGGTATCAGGATTTCTGCATGTATCACTTGCCATAGAAATAGAATATTACATATGACACATGCAATGAACAACTCTAGTTCCAGGACTCTGATATGATTGTGTTCATCCTGTTTACAGGAATAAGTTAGTCCTTTACATAAAACGTCATTGTAAAATCCAAAGATCATTGCAATTTAGCTGCGGGCAATATCACCAGCACTGCTGTCTCTAGCTTCATACTGTGCTTCCCTGTTGGTGAGTTGTATGATGACATTCACCGCAATCTCCTTCCTGATGGCAGGTGTTCCTTTAACCAGCTTCCTTCTGTTGCAATCTTTGCCCGTTAAGCGAATGTAAGCTCCAACTGCAGAACAAGCATTCCCATGAAGGTCACAGTGAGTAAGTGAGCTTTGTTTTATTTAGTGCCTAGTGAATTAACTGCTCAATAATGCAAAATATTCCATAAGTATTTTGGTAACGGTCCAGCACTGCATTCCTTATGATGAGCTATGACTATCTTGTGTGTGTGTGGTGGTGGGGGTGGTAAATATGGTCTCCTTAGGGCTGAGTTAGTTCCACGTTAACATGTCTGGCAATGGAATATCAGAATTGAGTCAATATCCTTTGTTAGCAAGACTTGTAGGGGCAGACCAGTCACTCTGAATGGGAATCTCCCATTCAGACACCTCAGACACGCAGGAGTCTAAGATGTTGCTTTTCCCTATTTTCACTAGACTTTCAAATAATTGAAATACAATTTGAAGGTTAGATTAAGCCTTGTTTAGTGTATACAACATCAACTACAAGTGATCATAATTATGTGATTAATAACCAAGCAAAAACATTGGATCATTTTTTGCATTTCATGCAGCCTTGCAACATTTCATAAATGCATTCTCTACACATGAATTTGAAGTGGTTGGAGCAGCCCTATTTTATTTTTAAATACATTTCACGTTAAGTATTTCTAAGACGCTTGACATATTTATGCCTCCCCTTCTGCTTTGTTGGCATCCAATCCGACTGCAGTGCAGCACTTTAAGACATTATCTTCTGTGAAGGGTGCTGTACAAGTGAAAATTGTTGGTGGTTAAAAGCTAAATGATACATAGCAGGCAAAAGATTTTGCCATTTTCATTTCTTCAGTTTATTTGTTTTTCTCTCTTACTTCCCCAGTAGTCCAATGTCTATGTTCTTAGCTGTTGACACCTCTTGCATTTCACATCTCCTCCAATACATGATGCATGTCTTCTGCTCCCCCTACCACAAATATCCTATGTTCACCTGGCTGAAATGGTAGCACTCTCGGCTCTGATTAAGAAGGGTGTGGGTTCCATTCCAACATTGGGGGACTTGGAGCTAATGGTCCAGACTGATCCGACAATAAATTGTTGAGAAGTGCTGCATTATCAGTGGTGACATTCTGCAGATGAGACATTAAACTGAGATCTTGCCTCTTCAGGTAAATCGATAATGCTACGTACCGCACATTACACAATTGACATTTATATATAGTGTCTTTCATGTCAGGAGGTTATCCCAAAGCGCTTGACAAAGCTAGATGGGCACCCAAGCTAGGGGTGGAAGCTGGAGAGGGGAGATGACTGAAAGCTCTGTCAAAGATCTATGTTTTGAGACGAGCCTTTGAAGGGAAAGAAGGAGGGACAGAATCATAGACACTCTGGAATGGAGTTCCAGAGAGCAGGAGCAGAATGGCTGAAAGCTTGCTCACCAATATTGGGACAGATATGTTGAGGGACATGATTTGAAAAGAGAAAGGGGTTTCTCCTGTTGTCCTGGTCAACAATCCTCCAGCTAAATCCATTATTCACCTTCTGGCTGGCTGTGCCACATTGCTATGCACAAATTGGCAACAATGCTTGCCTACAAAATACACAATAACTGCACTTTACAGAAAACTCTGTGAACCACTTTGAGATATTTCAATGTGATTAAAGCACTGTATCAAATCCTAGGAATATTGTTGTTGTCCTTCCTTCTCTGACCTAATCAATTACTAATGTCCTCAGAGATGTCTCAGTAAATTGTATAATTCCTGTTGCTTATTCCGTTTCCAGCAGCTGGATGGCCAGTATCTACTGGCACATTTATGCAGAATATATAGAATTCCCTGCATGTTCATTGGACTTCAATTATTGCAGCAGTCACTTGAGTGACTCCACAAAATAGTGCACACATTTCAACTCCACTGTGAAACCCTGTGAAAAAGTAGGACATATCCCAAAGAACATGATGATGCAAAATTGCATGTGATCAAGTGTACAATTCATATCAAACCGTTTGATGCTGCACAAAGCAATATTCTAATCAATTACCTCTATTCAGTTTCATTTACTTTAGTAAATGCAATTCAGTTTTATTTACTTTATTAAAGAATTTACAAAATAAGTGAGTATTCAATAATAGCAACAACTACTTGAATTTGTACAGCATTCTTCACATTGGATAACGTTAAACAATAATAATAATAATAATCCTTGCATTTGATATAGCGCTTTTCACGTCGGGAGGACGTCCCAAACGCTTCACAGAACACACTGCAAAGTGAATTGACTGTATATTTGTGGGCGAACGCGGCAGCCAATTGCGCACAGCAATGTCCCACAAGCAGTCGTAGATTGAAAATGACCAATTTATTATTGTTTTTGGTTTTGGAGGGATTATTATTAGGCGTGTGAGGTAAGGAAACTTGCCCAAGGTTTCGCCCTGCCTCGAATTGAACTCAGGTCTCTCGCTTACAAAGCGAGTGCTCTAACCACTGAGCTACAGGACTCCACAAGGACAGAGGTTGGAAGCCAAGCAACAGAAAGAGTAAAGCGAGAGTGGGAGGCAGCACAGGCGCTTTCGAAGTGTAGCTTAAACCTTACTGATGCATCATAATTCATCTCCAAGCAGCACAAATCAGTTGTTAACATTGTTGTTTGATCCAAAACTTATCAGAAATCAATTTTCATTTATTTTGATCACCCGGGTGTCTGACCCATGCCATTGCCATGTTTGTATGCCATTTATGTAAACCAGACTAAGAATTCCACATCTGCATGCCACCTGGAAATTTCTCATTTGTCTGGAATGGAGTGTGCATTCTCCCCTCACCGCCCACCCCATGGAGGGACATATCCTGCTTAACTAATACCGGAGACTATTTGGTGTAGGTTTTCAAGAGCCGACTGCTGGTTCTGCTGGAGTCTAATGCTTGTCTGGCAAGCTTCTTGTATTTGTCCAACTAGGCCTATTTGGCTTGCATGGCCAAGAGATGCTGAGTTGGAAGAATCCCTGC
Source organism: Callorhinchus milii (assembly GCF_018977255.1). Taxonomy (NCBI): domain Eukaryota; kingdom Metazoa; phylum Chordata; class Chondrichthyes; order Chimaeriformes; family Callorhinchidae; genus Callorhinchus; species Callorhinchus milii. Next base: position 21,683,789 of record NW_024704744.1, read on the forward strand.
TCCCAGTGATACATCAGACTTTCCAAATTCTACCAATGAGCCAGGCTGGATAATCTGTCATTAATGGTGCCCTGGAATACTGGGAATCTGCTTGGCTCAGAAACTGGACTACTGAGACTGCCACAGGCGGTTGACTGAATTCCAACATTCTATTGCAGGCACATCATCTTATTAAACAAGCACAGGTAGGAGCCCTTGCTGGATGGATATTAGGCACCAGAACTTTATGCTGTGCTACTTCATTTATCTTATAATAATCCTTTCCTTTGATATCACATCAAGAAATGTTTCTGTAAAGTATGCTAACTATATATTTGTAGGCAAACAGCAATGTCCCTCAAACAGCCATGAAATGACTGATCAATTTTATCTGGAGGATTGTTGGCCAGGAATACCAGGAGTCACTCCTTTTTTGAATAATGCCATGGTATTGTTAACGTCCATCTGAACAGGCAGATGGGATAATAATAATGATATGAATTATATTTTAATATAGTGCATCTAACATTGGCAGGACATCCCAAAGTGCTTCACATAATATAATGTAAACTCTAGTGACTGTGTATGATGTAGGCAAAGGCAGCAGCCACATTGCACACCGCAGTGTGCTACAAATAATCGTGAGGTGAGTGACCAATTCTATTTGGGAAATTGTGGCCAGGACACTGGGAGAACCTCACTTCCCTTTTCAAAATATGCTATAGAATCTTTAACATCCACCTAACAGGTTTAGTGATTTAGTTTAACATCTCATCTGAAGGACAGTACCTCCAACAGTGCAACATATCCCCAACATTGCAATTGAGTGTCACCATAGACTATATGAATTCAAAGTCCTGATCTGGGGCTTGATTCCCTCAAACTTTAACCTGATTCATGGGCAAGAGCCATGATCCACAAAGCAGTATAATTAACATAATATGATATATTTTAGACAATATTTTACATGGCTTTGATAATATGTTTTAAGTGAACTTTGCAGACCTTTCCATTACGGCACTCTAGATGGCACTAAATATCTTTCATTGCCTAAAACAGACTTCCTACATTTCAATTGCAACTTGCACCTTGTGTTACCATTGGGATGATTTTGCAGTTAGGCCTTTGAATCTGAAGCAGTTTTAACTTTTTTAACCTCATCAAATTCCATCTAATGCTCTCAAAACTATGTTGCCTTAAAATGTAAGATTAAGTAGAATCCTAATAACAATAATAATCCTTGCATTTAATGAAGTACCTATCATCATAAAAATGTTACAAACTGCTTCACAGGATTTACTGTAAAGTGTAATGTTTTGTGACTTTATATTTTGTGCACATGAGGCAGCCAATTTGCACACAACAATTTGCGGGATTGTTTGGAGTAAGGAAACTTGCCCAACGTGTCACCCTACCAGGAATCAAACCCAGGTCTCTTGCTTGCAAGGTGAGTGCTCTAACCAATAAGCTACATCACTCCACACAGTATACCATATTATGTTAATCATACGACTGTTGACAAGACGCTAACAGCCTAATGAATAAATACTGCAGCACTTGGTCACACGGACAAGAATATTTCAGGTTCAAATCCTGTTCTGTGCTGAATCAGCGAATCTCATACTAGGGCAAGAAACCAACTCACTATCATGGTTTGTACATGAATAGTTGCATTTGGGCAATGTAGCTGCCTGTTTGTGTGGCGGTGCACTCCAATCAAAGGTAAAGCATTGGAAATATTTTCAGGAAAGAGGGTGAGGGAGAATATTGAATAAATAAAAGTGGCGTGTCCAAAATGTCCATAATGGGATCTAAAATGTGACAATCATAAATCAAATTTGTTATGTTAATTTGGTTTTCCAGCTTGCAATTATATTACAAAGCTTGCCGCTTGTGAATCATGAATCATGATGCAGCAAAGTTTGGGGAAAAAGGGCAAGTGGGCAAAATGCCAGCCATCTCCCGCTAATGTTTTGCTCACTCTTTTGAATTTTTTGTTGTTATGTGAGATTTATATTTCATGACCTTGAATCTACCTATGAATCAGATAGCTACAAACTAGAAGTTGCAACTTGTGTAAATAATTTAATTTAGACATATTGCATTTAAGACCCAATATTCCCCAAAAGGATGATCCATTTCCTTTCATTTAATAATAATCCTTGCACCTTATCATGTCATCGAGATGTTTCAAAGTGCTTCACATAATATACTGTAAAGTGCATATTTTGTGGGCAAATGTGGCAGACAACTTGTGCACAGCAATGTCCCACAACAAACTATGGAACGAGTGACCAATTTTATTTGGGGGATTTTTGGCCAGGGCATTGGGCATTCCCTTCTCTTTTTGAATAGCACCATGGGATCTTTAACCCCTCACAGAGTTTTGTTTTTCCTGTTTAGCTTGATATCCTTCATATATTGTTAAAAACAAATTCCAAATCATTAAATCATTCCTAACAATACATTCACTAGTGAGAACTAAGAAAATCATAATTAAAAACATGTAAAAGCTACATCAAAGCACTTTTTTTTATAGTTTCGAAAATAAATTTCACATCTGCGCGAGAGGTTATTAAAGTTGAAGAAGAGCTTAGAGTGCAGAATGTGGTGGGATTGTTACCTTATATAGTAACTTTGTTTGTATAAAAAAAGGTAATGAAGTAGATAAGTTGCACCTGCCATAATGTAGTATCATGTTGCTGTGGGAGCCTGTTGGGAAAACAGTACTTTATGTCATTTGGTTTTGAACATTATAACTAGGAAAGAATTCAAAGCACCTTTTAGAAATAAACATTTGATCTTAGCAAGGGAACACATTTCAGAAATCTCATTGACAATCGTTAAGAGAAAGGATTTAACCCTTGAATCACCTTGTAGCTACGGTGTGTTTTTCACCCTCTTTATTCTACAGTACCTTGGTCTGTGTTATTGCACTAATACATTCCAACTGCTGTTATGACTGATTTTGGTATCTACATTTTAATCTTCATTAAGACACGGTAACAAATATTTATGTTAATGACTTCATTTTTTGACACAATATGAAAACTTGTCAATTTTACTTTTTTTAAAATCTGGAAATATTTTAGAATTGTATTCCCTGAACCAATTACAATTCTATTTGTTCAGGCAAACTGCCAAGGTTCACAAAGCTGAGCTTGTTGTTCAAACTTTCCTTCAAATCACTCTTGGGGCTTTCTTAATATTTTAGAATCGTGTTATACAGTTTTGATGCACTGGAAGCATTCTGAGATGTTTAAATGGGTTAGTTAGTGATGAAGTAAATATCAGCAAGGAAATCTGATCTTTATACTAACAGCAGAAAACGCTTTCATCATTGTAATCCATCATTTAGAATTTTATTCTTGGGAATCATAAAAATAGCGTAATCATAACAGTTGAAAATAACGGTGCAATTAAGAAGTGTCAAAACAAACAACATTTGAGATGGCTGTAGCACTGCACCAATCTCCCACTCCGAGTTACAAGCACATTCCAAGCCAAATATTATATTCAATGGGCAAGGAAATGTTACAGATCACAGCTGTGTTAGGTCTGCAAGCAAAGCCTTCTTATAGCTGAAACCATGACCTACTCTACAACAGAGTAATATGGAGCAATATGATTGTTTTCCGCTGGTATTGTTCTCAGTGTGCAGTGTTACACATTTGAAGAAGCAAAAATAATATTAGATTTTTTTCGATTGTTACTTCTTCCTTCCTAACATCACCCCAAAAGCTTTAATTTTCCATCGTCTCCCCTGCCCTTGAGGTTTTCCTGGTGTAAAGATCTGTTCTCTGATTGAGAGGAATTAAAGTCAATCTTTCGATTTTTGTTCTACGCAGTTTTGAAATGAGCCACGAGGAGGAACACAAGAGCAGCTCAGAAAACTCCTCCCACCAGCCTGCTCTGCCTCTCTCTTGCAACTAACACATCATGGACAAGAATCAATGTCTTAGTACACTGTAGCACAAGGTGCAAACACAGATACCTGGTGTACCATTCAGTTTGATGTCATGTTCCGTGTAGTTTTAAATGTTAAATTCAGTGTTTGTCCATGTTTCAAAATTAAAACCTTTGTTTTATTTTCTGAAACAGAGGATAAGAATTTTCTTCTCACGGTTTTCCCATTGTTTTTCTGCTCAGTTTTCAAGAGAGATGGGAATCATCACCGGTTAACCTCCAACATTAGGGACTTGGGAACAGAAGCCACAATTTCAAATTGATATTTGAAAGGGATTATGTAGATCTATCAGCTAATTATCAAATCTTTGCATATTTTTTCACTCAGATCGTGGCAGTGGAGTTACCTTGTCTGGCGTGAGTATTATTTTTACTCAGCCGTGTTATTCAGACTCCCATGTTGTGCCTTCAGTAGAATAATACTCTGCCAGTGCTAACTGTCTGATACATTATGGGCTCCTGGCACACAATAATAATTCTTGGATTTGATATAGCGCCTTATCATGACTTTGAGACGTCTCAAAGAGCTTCATAGAATATACTGTAAAGTGAATTGACTTTATATTTTGTGGGCGAAATGGCTCAGGTGGACCTTCCAGCCTCTCTCTGCCATCTGACAAAAGTAAGTGGCTGTCACAGTACAAGTATTCATTAATGACAGCTGTCATCACTCTTTAATCCCCCCCCCCCTCCCCACCACTGAAAAATGCATGGAGGTTGAATTATCCATCACCTCTGTATTATTGCCCACCTGCAGTACTCCCTCTCCCCTTGGGGCATCGAAGCCCCTAATCCATGCATTTATGACATCCAGGCTTGACTATGCCTATGCTCGGTGGACTCCCACCACTCTTCCCTGCACAACCTAGTGTCTATCTAATCCCTGTAGCCCATGTCATTTCCCTTACTAGGCTCCACAAGCTTATTATCCCCATCCTAGCCTGGCAACATTGGCTCCCTTTCCCCCAGCAGATCAAGTTCAAGATCCTCATCCTCATCTTCAAATCCCACCACTGTCTTGCTCCCACCCTATCTCTTTAACCTCCTCAAACCCCAACGACCAGGCTGCTCCCTTTGTTAAGCGAGAAATGGCCTCCTTCACGTCCCCCGCCTCACCCACTCTACTCATGGAGTCCTGTAGCTCAATGGTTAGAGCACTCGCTTTGCAAGTGAGAGACCTGAGTTCAATTCCAGGCAGGGCGAAACCTTGGGCAAGTTTCCTTACTCCACACGCCTAATAATAATCCCTCCAAAAAAAACAATAATAAATTCCTGTTTGACTGCACTTTGTTAATCTTGCCCATCCCCACCACCCTTGGTTCAATCCTCCCGACATGAAAGGTGCTATATAGATGTAAATTTGTATTGTATTATATAGACCCCCAAGAATGAAGCCCAAGTGCCTACAGCCTTGTGTCAGTTTGTGTTTGACCACATTCCTGTGCACAGAAAGTAGAAAATAAGGCCCAGTATAATCTAACATCCAATGCACAACAATGTTTACATTTTATAGCAATGTGGCAGAAGTTAGCCTTTCTGTGCAAAGGAGTTATTTGTGATAGCATGGAAAAACTAAAGACTATTGGCTTAATTAAGATGAAGGATTTCATCCAGCAATCTGCAGTGAACATGTATAAATAATTAACTGGGAATGATGAATAAAATTTCAGTCTGATAAATTAAAACATTGTTGATTGGTCATGCTTGAAAAGCAAAAGCAAATCAAGAACAGCCCAGGAGAATAACCAGAGGAAAAGATAGAATCTTATGAATATACACAGAACTTTACTGCTTTACTTGAGTATATAAACCTTATCATAACATGTTCAATCAAAAGCACGGTGCAGCAAAGCATTGCGAGTGGAGAGACAGACTGTATAGAGTTACGCAATGCAGAGAATGTGGAGTACATACCTTACACAGAGGGTTCGTTCACAGAAAACCATTTGTGACTGCTTCTTTTTAAAATTTGGATAGACAAATTAAAATTTACCAAAGCGAATATTTAAAACTAGTTTTCATTGGGTTGCTATGGTACGAAGAGAAAAATAGGACACAGAAACTCTCCGATTAATACCCTTCCCCCTCAATACAACACAATACAATATAAATTACATTTGTATGGACAATGGCATGGAAACGTGATTGGAGGCCAAACCGCTGGAAGAAACTTCCCTCTCTTATCATATATTTTAATGAGATCTTTAACATCCACCTGAAGAATAGGCTGAAGAATCGATTTGATGTTTCATGTGAAAGGCACATGAGAAAATAAAGCACTCCCCAGTACTGCAATGAGTATCTGCTTAGAGTGGAGTGAAGAAAGAAGCAATTACAATTGGGTCAATTTACAGTCATAGCCCACATGTGACTTTTGGTAGGAAGTAAATGCATGGTCAATGTTTATGATAGCCCGCTGCTGTAATTCCAATGGGCCCAAGTCAACTGATCTTGGTATTAGTCCCAGGGAACCATAGACATTTTCAGCACAGAAGATGGCCTTTTAGCCCTTCGTGTCTATTCTGGCTCTTTGAAAGAGCGCTGGATCACTAAAGTTATCACTAAAAAAACACTGAAGGTGAGAAAGTACAAATTTATTAGGTTGTACCAGTATTAAACTTATTGTTGTAGTCTGTTCTTTGCTGTGCTCTCCCCTGGAAAACTTTTGTGTTTTTATTGCAATTTGCTCTCACAAAATATATGATTCACCTCGTTGGTACGAAGTTGTTGTAATAACACTTTTACAAATGGGTTGGAATTCCACTACTGAAAGCTCAGGGCATAACCTCATACAATTAGTATGTTTATTTAGCATTAGAAATATGTTCAAGGTGGATTATATTGCACTTGAATGGACATAAAGTCACATAATTCTGAATAATGAAAATTTGACGAATGGAACTTTAAGATTTCCTTAAGTCTATCCCTCAAAATAAGCAAGAAACTTGATTGATAGTGGTAAGTAGATTGATAAACCTACAAGTACAGTAACTGTACTTTGAAGTGAACCTGCAAAACTCTTTGAAATGTTTCAACAACATGAAAATAATAACCATTCTTGCATTTGATACAGCACCTTATCTGTAGACGTTTGAAGACATTGAGACATTGAGACGTCTGAAAGCGCTTCACAGAATATACTGTAAAGCGAATTGACTGTATATTTTGTGGGCAAAACGGTGCAACCAATTGCACATAGCAGTGTCCCACAAACAGTCGTGACTAAATTATTATTACTATGATAAAGCTCTATATCAAATGCAAGGGTTATTATATGTTATTATTGTTATTAAATTATACTGTCCAATTACTGAGTGTTTTCATTATTACTTCAGTGGACTAAAAATCAGCGATACTATTTTGGTGAAGTATTGTTTTGTGTTATAGCAAAGCTGTGATGATGAAGAATATTTATGTTATAAATGCCACCGAGCTCAGAAAATAACTATCTCAGTTTGCAAGGTCCAGAATAAGAGAACTTGTCAAAGAAAAGTTAGCACCTTTTCAGAAGAAGGTTAAGAATGTTCTTGTGCTGATATACAGTATACAGTTTCATTGTTTTCATTTGAAGCTCATTCTGTACCTGTCAAATGGGTAAAACTGTAGTCTGCTCCTCAGACTCTTTCACTCAACAAATGTAATCATATTTGAGGAGCTCTTTAGTTTTTCCAATCCAAGGTATGAAATATCATATCTTATTCTTAAAACCATTGGCTTAAAAATGAAATATCTTGCAGAATTTTGGAAAGCAGCTATTAATTTAGTTGTAATTTGAACACAGTTTTTTTTCAGTTCTTTTTAGATTTTCGTGCCTCAACTTTATTCCCCATCAGCACATGGTGAGAAAGTAACACTGGCTTTTCTATCAAGGATGCCAGGATTGGAACTAAAGCTTTGCTTGCAGTGTTCTATATAATTCAGAGTTACATAGAGAGATATATGGTGCAGAAACCGCCCAACCAGTTCATGTCAATATTTACACTCCACACAATCTCCCACCCATTCCCTCAATTTATTTCACCCTCACATATGAATCTTTCATTTGTACAGTCTGTCGATTGTTAATGTAGATTATTTAAAAGAAGTAAATTTCATTTTCCAACAGAACTGGACTCATTAAAATGTCTATGGAATATTTTAAGAATACAAACTTTGCCTAGTTTAAAGAGAGAAGGATCAGCCTTGGATTTGCTTCATTGGGATGTTTACAAGTGACATATTGTGCGAAATCCAGTGACCATTCCATCTGAATTGTGCCTGCAACTTGAAAAGAACTCGTTATTTTGAACTTTGAACACCAATATTTTATTTGACAAAATGCAATATTTTATTTGAAACTGGAGAAGCTGAGAGTGAAGGTTACCATTATAAAACGTCAGCTTGGTTCAGTTGTGCATTGAAGTTCCATGTCGTCCAGGCTGACATTCCAGCACAGTGCTGGGGGAATGTTGGATGGTGCAGGTTGCTGTTTTCTGAATCAGATATTGGGTTGAGGTCCTGTTTACCACTTCACGTACCCACTATTCACAAAGGGAGTTTCTCCTGGAGTCAGGATCAGACAAATTAATTGAGTAATTCTTCTCAAGGCTGGTTGTGGGACCTTGCTGTTACTACACTACAGCTGATAGCAGTTACTTGTGAAGCACTTTGAGATGACAAATGCAAATTCTTTCTGTATCTGCAAGCTGTTTTCAAATAATTGAATTCATAAGAATATGACACCCTCATCTGCCATTGTGAAACTGAAAACCAGCTTTGGTTCAGAATTCTTGTAGGAATAATGTACAGCATGTTCTGGTACTATTCCTTTGTTTATTTTTCTATGTTACGCTAATGTCCATCTATTTGCATACATGTTTTTAGTGTTAATTTCAAACCAGATTAGGTTAATTGTACAAACCTGTAAATACGAGCTCAAATCCTAAGGAGATTTATGTTTGAACGAGAGATTGTTTATTTCTTCTTTTCATTGGCCTTTACTTTAACAAGAACATATGAGAGTATGGAGCAAGAAAATGACATTGGGTCATTAAACTTATTTGTTCCACTGGAATACGTTTAAGTTTACCATCATGGATTCTGCTCAATTTATGTAGTCACTTTTATTTCTTTCCTCTCTTTCACATATGTAGGCTTATCACTAGCAAAATAAGTCAATACAGATAAGTAGAAGGAAATGAAAATAGAAGGCACAGGTACAATACAATACAAATTTAATTTATATAGCACCTTTCATTGGGAGGACGTCTTGAAGCAGTTCACAGTGCTAGATGGGGGTGGGAGTGAGGAGATGGGGAAGAGAAAGATGCCTGAAAGGGTTGTCAAAAAGATATTTTTGTGATGTGTCCTAAAAGAAGGAAGAGAGAGAGGGAGTGAAAGACTGAGTCGGAGAGATGCTGGGAAAGAGTTACAGGGAAAATTAGCAGAATGTCTGAAAGCCCGTCCGCTTATAGTGGGACAGATACAGCGGAAGGTATGAAGCAGGCTGATGCTTGCTGAGCTAAGGGAGTGTACTCAAAGAATGGGACAGAAGCAGCAATTTGAATAAAGGCCTAAGGATGGGAAGCAGTAAAGCAAACAGGTTGCAACTATATTGCTGAGTAGTTGAATTCTGAAGTCACACTCCAGGCCATCGAGGCAGTGTAGAGAAGAGCGAAACAAACGATCCCCAGTGACAAAGGCATGAGGAATAACTAGATAAACTGCAGCTCTTCAGCCTTGATAAAAGACATCTCAGAGTAGATTTCATAATACAATACGATACTTAACAGAATAGGGAAAGTAAAAGTGAAACTATACTTTCAGAAAACTAGCTTCGATATCAGGCTCTACACTGTATATTTTTTTATCCGTAAACATTCAGAAAACATGTTTAAAGAAATATTATACCGTTTCTAATCTCTACATTACTGCATTTACTATATGTGAAACTAATTATTCAGGAATCTGTATTAATCTGAATTGTCACATGATTAGAAATATTATGAAGAGAGCTATTTATACACTTATTGGTATCTCTTAGCCTGATTCCTGTGTTTTATGCTGTTATACTGCTGTGACACGTTGTTTAGGAAAGATGGTTCTGCCTGGCTCTCTGTAATGAATGGTGAGTGTTACTCTCTGTCACAATTACACTGAAGGGAGAGGAACTTGTGGTATCACTGAAGAGAGGATTGACCTGCTCACAGGCTTGTCTTGGGACATCATTCAAAGCAAACAAAACACATTTAAACAGAAATAATTAATACATATAACAGAAACATGATGCACAAATGAGAGAAAAAGGTATAGAGGGATATGGGGGGCTGGGGGTGCGGTGGGGGGGCGCGGGGGGACTAGGCAGGGAGGATTTGAATGGTTCGGATTTAATTGGAGAAATAAACACTGGCAAGGATGAGTTGGACCAAATGCCATCATTCAGTCCTGGAGATTCTATGTATGGATGTGCCACACTTTATAGCAGTACAACAACAAGAACTTGCATTTATATAGCACTCCTCAGCAGGGTAGAGTCCCATACTGTGAAATTTGAGACTATAATAGTCAAGCTAAATCATTTGTTAAATTAAAACTATTTTGAATATGGTATAAAAACTGACCATGAAGTTATCTTGCCTAAAGTAATCAAGCTTTTACACTGGTATCAAATAAGTATATTTTTCTATTCACCAGAATGCATTGGAGTACTGCCGGAACTTAACCAGCCCAAAACCCATAACTTGCCATTCAGAGCACTGTTTGGCAAGCTTTCCACTTAGTGTTCAGCTAGGGCCATCCTACCAATTAGGGCTTTGAGTTGTAGGGTTAACAGGAGATGAGTGGGAAGTATCCCTGTTCTCAGTCACCGGTCTGCCCGCTCCGAGTCCTGCTGATGAACCAGACTGGCTGGGCCGTCATCAGAAGTGTAGTGGAGTACTACAGACCCGTCTGGCTCAGGAACCAGACTCCTAAGACCCCCACTTGATTAACTTGATTCTGACATTCCATTGCCAAGCAAGTCACTTTGCAGTCAGCTCCAAGGAGACCCTGCTTAAGTATCCCCAAGGAGTATAGTTACACATACATAAGTGTAAAAGGCATTCTTGCATCAAACTGGTATTCCTATTGTAGCACATCTGCTAACTATTGATGTAATGTATTCCTCTTCCCTGTGATATATCATATTTCATGTGATTTTCATCAGCTAATTCTTGGACTTCAACAGAATTCTGGTGGAATTTCACTAGTTTTGCCACATTTGCTATTTGTCTCAACTTTATTATCCTTCACACCCTATTATTAGCTGCTTCTTTGTACGAGCTTTTGGTTTTCAGTCTGAGTTGGAGTGAATTGGGACCACTTCTTAGGTCCAGAAAATGTTGTGCCAACATTAGGAGCTCTACTCCGATGTAATCTATTATCAAAATATAACTGCTGGGAGTTGATAGGAATTCTCATAGGAATGCCATTAAATAATAACTCAAATTAGGCTTTGATACTTTTGCTTTGCTTCGTCTGATCCTATTACCCCTTGTTTACTCCATTTTATAACATTGTCTCCCCTTCCCATATGACTCTCACCAGTGGGCTAACCATGCCTTGCTGCCCCCCACCCCCGCTGCTTGCTTTTAGTCTCGGAATGTGCATTATGGCTGCCGCCACCGACCTGTGCTGCTTCCCCACAATGCCCTCATCCTTGGCGATTTCAACCTTCACTTCACCCCCTCCTACTCTACCTCTGCTGACTTTTCCTCCTTTATCTCCTCCCTCAATCTCTCCTTCCACATCCACTCCGTCACCCATGACCGCGATCACCCCCTCGACCTGATGATCACTCAGGGCCTCACTGTCTTGGACCTCACCATCATCGCAAAAGTGATCTCGAACCATCACTTCATCTCCCTTAACTCCTCAATCCCTCTCCCCACGGCCACCCAACCCACCTCCATTTCGTACCACCCCTGGAAAAAAATCTCCCCCCCACTCCCTGCTTTGGAGGCATGAGAACTCCTTCCCCTCTGGGCGTCCTCCCGCAATGAGCTATCCTCCTCGGTCACCCTTCTCCACAGCTCCCTCTCCTTCACTCTTGATTCCCTCGCTCCCTTCTCTTCCCGAACCGTCTCCTACTCACGCAAATCACCTTAGTACATCAGCCACCTCCGCTCCCTCAAAGCCCAGGCGTGTTCCGCTGAGAGCACCTGGCTTAAATCAAACCTAACTGTCCACCGGCAGATTTAGCTGGACCCTGTCAAATCCTACCACTCCGCCCTCGCCTCTGTTAAATCGGCGTTCTACTCCACGACAATTTTGGAGGCTAAGGACAACCCCAGGGTCCTCTTCTCCATCACGAACTGACTCCTTCACCTACACTCTCATGCTTCACCCATCCTCACCCCAAATGCCAAATGCGAGATGATGCTGGACTTCCTCAAGTCGAAGGAATCCGATCAGCTGCCTCTGCTACTGCTATTGCTACCCCCTCCGCATCTCCTCCGCCCAGCCCAGCCCCTATCCACCCCTCCCTCCACACCTTTGAACCCGTCTCCCCCTCCTCTCTCATCACCATCATAAACTGCTGTCATCACTCCTATCCTTAAAAAACCCTCCCTGGACCCTTCTCTATTCTCTAACTACCGCCCATCTCCAACCTCCCCTTCCTCTCCAACTTCCTGGGATGAGTTGTTGCTTAACAGCTTCGCTCCTTCCTCTCCCACCACTCCCTTCTCGAACCCCTCCAATCGGGCTTCCATGCCACCCACAGCACAGAAACCGTCCGGTCAAAGTGACAAATGACATTCTGTCCATCTGCGACCAGGGCTCCCTCTGCCTCCTCATCCTCCTGGACCTCTCTGCTGCTTTTTACACAGTCGACCACTCTATCCTCATCCACCGCCTCTCCACTCACCTCAACCTCCACGGCGTTGTTCTTGATTGGTTCAGATCGTACCTCTCACACCACCTGCACTTCATCTCCTCAAACGGCTTCTCCTCTAGCCCCCGGACCATCTCATGCGCTGTTCCTCAGGGCTCTGTCCTTGGTCCCCTCCTCTTCAACATCTATATGCTACCTCTTGGTGACATCATTCGCAGACATGGGGTCAACTTCCACTTGTATGTGGATGACACCCAACTCTACCTCTCTGCCTCCACCCTTGACTCCAGGACCACTGCTGTGCTGACAGAATGTCTGTCGGAAATCAAGTCCTGGATGAGAGCTGACTTTCTTCAGTTGATTGTCAACAAGACCGAGGCTCTCCTGATTGGTTCCTGTCAGCGCCTCCTCACATCAGGTGCTGATAGCATCACCATCCATGGTTGCACACTCTACCTTGCTAAGCCTGTCCGGAACCTTGGGGACCTGTTTGACCTTCAACTATTCTTTCTACCCCACATCTGCGCCATGACCCGCTCTGCCTTCCCCCACCTCCGCAACGTCGCCCGGTCTGACACTGTCTCACACCGCAGGCCGCCGAAACCCTCATACACGCTTTCATTACATCAAGGCTCAACTATGCAAACTCACTGCTTGTCGGCCTCCGCAACTTCTCCCTCCCTCTGCAGATCATCGAGAACTCTGCAGCTTGTGTTCTCTCCTGAACTAAGCTCCGCGACCCTATCACCCCCATCCTTGCCCAACTCCACTGGCTTCCCATCACACAGAGGATACAGTTCAAGATCCTGGTCCTCACCTTCAAAGCCCTCCACGGTCTTACTCCCCTCTACCTCTCTGACCCCCTAACCCCCTACTACCCTATTCCCTCCCTCCACTCAATGGGCTCCGGCCTGCTTCACATCCCCCGACTTGCTCGCCCCACTCTGCCCCCACCCTCTGGAACTCCACTCTGCTGTTCCTCCATCTCGGCCCCTCCCTCTCCACCTTCAAGACCCACCTGAAGATCCTCCACTTCGACCGGGCTTTCGATCTCCCTGCTTCCTCCCCTGCCCTCCCCCTTCCCCCATCCCGACCCTCAGCTCAGGTCCGTAACTCTGCCTATCCAGTGCCTTGGGACGTCCTCCCGACATGAAAGGTGCTATACAAATGTAATGTAATGTTGTTGTTGTTGTTTATCCATTCACCCATCCATTTTATTTGTTACCCATTGCCCATTGTATTAAATTAACCTATCTTTCTCATTCGGATGTTGATCAACTTGTTAAACATTGTCATCATTTTCTTGTATTATTCCACATTTCCAACATTCACCGTTTTTATTCTTACTTAAACACTAAAAGATGCCGGAAGATTCAATTAGGTAAATATAGGGCATAAAAGATTCCAGTATTTGTGCAGGCATCCCCTTGCAGTACCTAACAAGAAAAAGCATGACATATTTTGGTGAAAGTGATTACTGCATAATAATCCTTGCTTTTGATTTAACATCTTGTTGTTCACTGAGTCATCTCAAAGTTCTTCATATGATTTTACTGTGAAATGTAGTGACTATGTATTTGTTGGGAAACTCGTCAGCCAATTTCCTCACAACAATATTCCTCAAAACAACCTTGAAGTGAATGACTAATTTTATTTGGGGTAATTGTTGGCCAGGACACCAGAGAAATCCCTTTCTCTTTTCAAATAGTATCATGGGGTCTTTAACGTCCACCTGAGCAGGTAGACGGGATTTCGGTTTAATGTCTGCACCTCAACCAATACAGTGCACCCCTAACATTGCATTGGGGCATCAGCCAAGACTGTATCAGTGAAACAGGGATAGAAATATACATTATTTACATTAAATTATTCCTCGGTGGTCAAATGGTGATTCTTTGGACGACTACAAGCAACATCTAAAGTCTTTATACTCCACGTCTGATGTGATTCTCAGTAAATTAATGCCAACTGCTGAAATATTGATAAATACCGTGAGGTGTTATAGCACTGTTCTGACTTTGCACTGGACACATGGAAATAGGAGGATTCACACATAAGAGTTCAATCCAAGCCTGAAGGTTAAAGGCTATTTCTATTTCTGTTTTGTATTGAATCTGTATTGATTCTCGTTTTATCATGTAATACTGGATTGTGCCAGTCAAATGTTTTGCATTCCATTGTATAGATTGGATAAAGAAGCAGCATAAGTTTATAAAGTGAGATTCAAACCATTTGCTTGACTATATTAGACAGCAGAAGAACAGGGAAGCTTCTGAAGACAGCTGTAACAAGATATCTCTTATGACTGGACAAATCTCAAATTTCCTATAATTGAACCCATGTATCAGGAACCCTAGTTCACCATTCACTGTTTAACTCTGAATGACTTTTGTGTACAAGAGAGAGAATCACAGTCTGAGAGAAGCAAAGTGTGAGGCTTTGTCACTGCTTTTCATACAGCAACTCTTGGGAATCCCAGCATAAACGTGGAAGTCTGGCTATAGTGCGTGCTCCAGATGTGACCTTGTAGAGTATTGACAGCCCTTCGGTATTGTACAGGCATTGATTAGGTCATAATCACCATTGCTTTGTAACTGAGTCCACAAATGGGTTTCTGCTGGAGCCTGTCACACAGAGGTAGAATACAGACTTGGAAGAAGACTAATGTTGTGAAACTTTGTCGTCTCTCTCCTCCACATGTACGTGTGGACCACTTGTACAACTTTCTTAGATTTCTAGTTATATATAGAAGCACATGTGAGTATGGTATGAAAGAGTATAAGGAAAGAACAGAAAATCTGGATTAACATAGATGGCTTCACTGGAGAACCAAACACAGACACCAATACAGTAGGTTAAATGGTCTCCTAAAATGTTGTAGATTTCTATGGTTCTTACTGTTCCTTTAAACAAATCTTCTTACAATTATTATACCAGGATCAATCTCCACTAAAATGTTTATTTTTTAAACCCACAGACGAAGCAAACAAACCTATCTTTATTGACAACTGTATTTTTTTAATCCTTATCTCTTTCAATATAATTATTTACATCTTTATATTCCATTTGTCTCACTCTCTATTTCTAATTCTTCCTTTTTTATTATTTTGTTTTACATGTTTTTTATTCCTTTTTCCCTCGTTTCTCCTATCGCTTCTTTGTTACTGGATGTTATTAACAACAATAACAACAAGATTCCATTTATAAAGCGCCTTTCACGTCAGGAGGACGTCCCAAGTTGTATTAAGCCAAAGCATATATTGGTGTGTCATATTTCTGTATTTCTGCACAGTGCTACCTATTGTGTGGAGTCAGGCACTACGTCCATGGGTTCAAGTTAGCAGTACATTCAATATTTAACATATATGCACCCAGTTCAGCTCCCTATCCTTCAGAGGATCCAGTTCAAGATCCTGGTCCTCACAAACAAAGCCCTCCATGGCTTCGCCCCACCCTACCTCTGCGACCTCCTAACCCCCTACCAACCCGCCCGTTCCCTCCGCTCAGCTGACTCCGGCTTACTCATTGTTCCCTGACCCACCTGCCCCACCATTGGCGGGGGAGCCTTCACCCACTCTGCCCACAACCTCTGGAATTCCATCCCCCAGGCACTCCGCCTCACCCCCTCCTTAGCCTCCTTCAAGTCCCGCCTCAAGACCTTTCTGTTCAACCATGCCATCGGCTACCCCCCTTCTCCTTCCCTCCCTTCTCCCCCCTGACTCCAGCTTGGGTCAACAGCAACAGCAAGATTACATTTGTATAGCTCCTTTTAAGTCAGGAGGACGTCCCAATGCATTTCAGCATTTCAGACCCAAGCTGGGGTCAGGGGGGTGAAGGGAGGGGAGTAGAACGGGGGTGGCCGATGGCATGGTCAAAGAGGAGGGTCTTGAGGCGGACTTGATGTAACAGCAACAACAACTTGTGTTTGTATAGACTTGAGGCGATCTTTTACTAGAGCGGGACAGAATCGTGTTAATAAATTCGGGAGAGGGGAAACATCTCTGGGAATGTAATGGGCCATAATGTAATAATTCTCTTGGAACATAGAATATCAATTAAATATTAAACAGAATTTAATTCTAATTCTAATAGTACAAGTTTAGAGTATTGTGTTAAAATGCTTTCACGTTTCATGTTGTTAAACAAGTTAGCAGTGCAAAAAAAGTAACATAGAATAGTGCTCTACCACATGGGAAATAGAAGGTTTCCAGATTTTAGTGCTTCATAATATTCTAAGAATATAGTTAGTGATGCCAAATTACAGTGTATTACACTTAACGTTATATTTATTTTTGTTAACTAAATAATGTCATTTGTATTCAGCTGTAGCTGTTAAAATAGTCCCTCTCATGCAGAATTATCCCCCTAGTGCTCATTTATTAAACAATTTCTCATCATTTCGGTGCCAAAGTCTTAAGAAAACAAATTGAACTGTTATGGTGGAATTGCCAAGCAAAATATCTATCATTTCTGGTAATTGCTTAATTTCCAGGTTTGTTAACAAGGCCAAAATTGATATGTCAGTTAAGTTAAATAGAAATTTTGCAGCTTGGAATGTTACTATATGTCATCTTTTGCCACTTGTTTGAAAAAAAAGCCTTTCTTGGTGACTAATTTAAAATTCAGTTCAATTCACTATTTGAGCCTCATGCTAAAAATACTGCATATGACAGACAGGTCTTATCTAAGAGTGAATAATGAGCTTTAACTGAATGAAATTGAATGAATGCAATGTGAATCCATTGCAACTATTATTTTATAATTTTTCAAGTATAACAATAATAATAATCCTTGTTATATGATATAGTGCCTTATCATGTCTTCAAAACATCTCAAAGCGCTACACAAAATATATTGTAGTGACTGCATATTATTAGATGAATGTGGTAGCAGATTTGCACACAGTTATGTCCCACAAACAGCCATGAAGTGAATGAATAATTTTATTTGGGTGTTTATAGGCCAGGATCTTTACATCCACCTGAACTGGCAGATGAGACCTTGGTTAACTGTGATATCTGAAGGATGGTGCCTCCTACAATTCAGTGCTCCCTCCACACTGAATTGGAGTGCTGTACTGTACAGTACAGGAGTCCTGTAGCTCAGTGGTTGGAGCACTCGCCTTGCAAGCGAGAGACCTGGGTTCGATTCCTGGGCAGGGCGAAACCTTGGGCAAGTTTCGTTACTCCACATGCCTAATAATAATCCCTCAAGAAAAACAAACACAATAATAAAATTGGTCACTTCAGTCCACGACTGTTTGTGGGACGCTGCTGTGCGCAATTGGCTGCTGCGTTTCGCCCACAAAATATACAGTCAATTCACTTTACAGTATATTCTGTGAAGCGCTTTGAGACGTCTCAAAGACGTGATAAGGCGCTATATCAAATGCAAGGATTATTATTATTATTAGTTATTTGAGCTATGAGCTCCATGTCTAAACTCATAGCCTTCAGTTTCAAAGGTAAGAGTGCTACCAACTGTAGTCTTCAAGGTGATGTAGTTTGCACACAGCAAATGACTCACAGCAGAGACTCTCTGCCCATGTTTTCTTTCCACAAATAAAACAGGCATGAAGTATTTTTAAAAAAGCATTTAAATTAACCATAACAAACCTCATTAGTATGGTAGATTCCCGAGTGGGGAGTGTGTGAATGGTGATTTTGTTAGCAAGACATTTGAGTCATAGAGCGACAACTAGCAGGTTTTTGGTAAGTAATAAATCACAATGGTCCCAAAATTCCACCTTATTTTATCCTGTAAGACTATATTGTGTTACAATTCAAGATAATTGCAGATCCTTAATTTCGAAGGTGGTTCTTTTTAAGAACTGCGGGGAAAAAAAGGATTTAAGAATATTTTGCAATTCCTCACGATCATAAATTTTAAGTCAAAAATAGTCTTGTGGGCTGAGACTAGGAGGAATTTCAGCAGATCACACTTTTGGGAAATCAGCAATGTTAATGTCCCTGCAGATTTTAGTTCCTTCTAAGATGCATGTCATCAGAGGTCTAAAATTTCTCATGGTCTCAGCCTTGCACAGCTCAGTCTCATTCTAATTGCGTAGTCCAAAACTGTTACTGTTAATGGGATTCCAAGAAGCAGTTACAAGTTAACAAGATGTGCAAACTTAAAAGCATAGGACGAACACTAGCACACAATCTTTTCACAAAGCTCTTGCTGAACTCGCTCAATTGGTCCTTTATTTTGCTAAGAATTTTAATGCTATTTTTGTAGGGGTAAGAATTCCAGAAGCTGCAATTAAAATCTCATTCGCTGAAATGTCCTGTATCTCACTCAGCTACAATTTTTACTAACATTTTCAAACAGAGGAGTTTCAGTCCCTAGAGAATGATACAGCCACTGAATAAATTCTGAAAGATATAAAAATGTCTGTGGCTGTGACAGATGCTGTGGTTAAACAAATATGCCTCTTTCAAGATTTGAAAAGTGTACAAAAGTGTACTCGCTTCACAAGCAAGAGAACTCGAGTTCAATTCCTTGGTAGAGCAAAATCTTAGGTATGTTTCCTCTTTGTACCTAGTAGTAAGTAGGAACCCGGTTGTTAGTCAATTGGCAGATGGCTTTCCGGGGGTAATAATCCCTTTAAAAAATTTAGTAACTCAATCCACATTTGTGGGACACCGCTGTATGCAATTGGCTGCTCCGTTTGTCCACAAAATATACAGTCAATTCACTTTACAGTATATTCCGTGAAGCACTTTGAGACATCTCAATGCATGGTAAGTTACTATATGAAATATAAATATTATTATTATCATTAAAAGTTGGAGTAATGTGCACTGAAAAATATGACAAATTTCAAGCAAGCACAGTGACTAGTGGGCAAATGTTTATTTCGTTTGCAAGTCTGTTAATTGGAACAAGGAGTCAGGAGTCAGAATAAAGCCAAGGCAGATAAATGTTGTGTTTTTTACCCTTACCCAAAGGATTGGAAAGAAATAATCCTACTGCAGGCAATTGCATGTTAACTCTCACTGTTAAAACAAAACCTCTTGACTGTTGTATGGAACAGGAGGTAATAGTGTAGAGGTTTTGATATTAGTTGGGAGAGTAGTCAGACTTTGTTGGGTGATGCTCCTTTCTGCATTGCTGGGAAATCACAATGAGATGGGATCATTGAGTTAAGGGTTATAAACTTGGGAAGCAGTGATATTATAGTTTGAATTATCACATCATTTACCCAGTTCATTTAGAAAAAAATACTAACATAAAGAGGCATCATTTTCTGAGTTTTCAAAATGTGCGACAATCCTACATATTTATTAAAAATGCACTGCTTAGACTTGTAAAAGATATATCACAATGTTCCCAACTGGATTTGATATGTGAATAGTAAAATATATCTAATCTATGATATTCATGAAATGGCAAATTGTGAATTCAGAAACTGACAAAATATAGAAAAGGCCAGGGAGGAAAATGCCACCTGGCTGTTTGGCCTTTAATCTCACTTTGCCTGTGTTCAGAAAGCACGTTTATATATCATATTCCTTGCATTATATATAGTGACACATTCACCTACAAATACACAGTCACTAGATTTTAGAGTAAATTGTGTGAAAGGCTTTGAAACACTTTGACAAAATAATAAGATGCTGTTTCAAATTCAAGGATTATTATTTATTATAGTTCATGAAATGGTGTGCAGTTTTGGACAGCACATCTGAAAGCAACAAGTTGGAAATTCAGAATGAAGATGTTTGATGATCAGTTTTAAAAGAAAAGAGAGTAAGAATTATCTGAGATTGTACTACTTGTGTGAGGTTAGGGGATGTTGAATAAATATTTTACCAATTAAAAAATTCTCATTTGTGGAGTTTATTAATTGGACTAACTTCCTATTAAGTCTCTAAAACTGCCTCCGTTAAAATCATTGTGATGTGCTTCACACTGAAATAAATAAACAAATAAACAGACAGGAGGGCAGGCAGGCAGACAGATGGGCAGACAGACAGACAGATAGATTCTGTTCACAGCTACATGTTGACAAGAACATAATTCATTTGCTTCTTGTAATACTTAAAACAGGCAAGACAGTTTTGCCTTGTAGTTGCTTAAAATCTAACAATACCCAATATAACTCTTGGGTCTCCAAGCATTAGTTCCTGCCAACCTGTGTCTAATACTTTCTGGATTTAGGTAAGCAGTGTGCATCTCTCCAGGGAGAGAGTGCACATTCCATCCCAGGCACAGGAAAATCTCCAAATGTAGGTGGTGTACATATGTGGAACATTCAGTCTGGTTTGAATACTGTTAAGCATGGCAACGTATTTCCACATGTGTAGCAACTGGCTGACCAAAGCAATTAAAAAGGCAATTATCAGGGAAGTGGTTAGACTTGTTAAATAACCAATAATTGAAATAAATACGGGTGATATTCGCAAACTCAAACCCACCACCTGCTCCCTTGATCCCATCCCCACCTATCTTCTCATCTCCCAGCTCCGCATTCTGGCCCCTCTTCGGTCCGACTTCATCAACCTCTCCTTGTCCATGGGTTCAGTTCCCACCCCCATAAAAACAGCCGTCATCACCCCCATCCTGAAAAAACATTCCCTGGACCCATCCCTCCAGCTACCACTCCCATTCCTCTCCAAGGTCCTGGAACGAGTCATCGTGTCCCAGCTCCACTCCTTCCTTCCTTCCTTCCTTTCTTGCCATTTCCTGTTTGAACCCCTCCAATCCGGCTTCCGCACTGCCCATACCACAGAAACAGCCCTGGTCAAAGTCACTAATGACATTCTGAACATCTGTGATCAGGGCTCCCTCTGCCTCCTTGTCTTCCTCGACCTCTCTGCTGCCTTTGATACTGTCGACCACTCCATCCTCATACGCCGCCTCTCCTCTTTACTTAAACTTCGCGGACCTGCCCTTGCCTGGTTCGATTCCAACTCTCTCACCGTCTCCACTTTGTTGCCTCTAACAGTTTTTCCTCCAGTCCCTGCACTCTCACGTATGGTGTCCCCCAGGACTCTGTCCTTGGCTCTCTCCTCTTCAATATCTACATGTTCCGCTTTGGTGATATCATCCGCAGACATG
Source organism: Callorhinchus milii (assembly GCF_018977255.1). NCBI lineage: Eukaryota > Metazoa > Chordata > Chondrichthyes > Chimaeriformes > Callorhinchidae > Callorhinchus > Callorhinchus milii. Next base: position 21,705,648 of record NW_024704744.1, read on the forward strand.
GGGTCAACTTCCATATGTATGGGGATGACACCCAACTCTATCTTTCTGCCTCCACCCTCAACACCAGGATCACTGCTGTCCTGACAGACTGCCTTCAGACATCAAGTCCTGGTTGCGGGCAAATTTCCTACAGTTGAATGTGAACAAGACTGAGGCTCTTGCCTGCGCCTCTGCACCTCAGGTTCTGGCAGCATCAACTTCTATGGTTGCACACTACAACTCACCAAGCCAGTCAGGAACCCAGATGTCTTGTTCGACCCTCAGGCCGCTGGAACTCTTGTTCATGCCTTCATCATCTCCAGGCTCGACTATGCAAACGTCTTGCTTGTCGGCCTTTCCAACTCCTCTCTCCACAGGCTGCTGATAATCCAGAAATCTGCAGCCCGTGTCCTCTCCCGCACCAAACTCCGTGACTCCATCTCCCCCACTCTCGCTCGATTCCATCGGTTCCCTCTCCTTCAGAGGATCCAGTTCAAAATCTTGGTCCTCACCTAAAAAGTCCTCCATGGCCTCACCCTACCCTACCTCTTTGACCTCCTAACCCTACCAACCCACCCGTTTCCTCCACTCAGTCGGCTCTGGCCTGCTCCATGTCCCCCGTCCCACCCACCCCACCATTGGTGGGATAGCCTTCAGCCAATCTGCCCCCAACCTCTGGAATTCCATCCCCCAATCACTCCGCCTCGCCCCCCTCCTTAGCCTCCTTCAAGTCCCACCTCAAGACCCTCCTCTTTGACCATGCTATTGGTCACCCCCCTCCCCTCCCTTCTCCCTCCCTGACCCCAGCTCGCGTCTGAAATGCTGTCAGCGCCTTGGGACGTCCTCCCAACATGAAAGGAGCTATACAAATGTAATCTTGTTGTTGTTGTTGCTTGGTGTTTTTTTTTAATCTTTTAATTTATTGCCATAGAAAACTTCATTCTGACAGATAAATATATTATTTACATGGTTCACCCTTTATTCTTTAATATTACTGTGGCAATGAAAGCATTTATTCTAATGTAGTGAAAAGATTTGCCAATACCATAATCCTTGTATTTGGTGCTGCATGTTATCACATTATTGTGATGTCTCAAAACCCTTCACAGGATTTTACTGTGACACTTGTAGATAAATGCAGGAATCAATTTATTGTCAATAATGTCCCACGAATAGCCATGAATTGAAGGACCATTTTGTTTACATGATATAATGAACAGTGTAAAATCTAATTGAGTTTAATAATACTGTGATTGTCATATTATTTAATAATAATAAACCTTGGATTTGATCTATAATAATAATAATAATAATCCTTGCATTTGGTATAGCGCTTTTCATGTCTTCTAGACGTCCCAAAGCGCTTCACAGAATATACTGTAAAGTGAATTGACTGTATATTTGTGGGCGAACGCGGCAGCCAATTGCGCACAGCAGTGTCCCACAAACAGTCGTAGATTGAAAATGACCAATTTATTATTGTTTTGTTATTTTGGAGGGATTATTATTAGGCGTGTGGAGTAAGGAAACTTGCCCAAGGTTTCGCCCTGTCTGGAATTGAACTCAGGTCTCTCGCTTGCAAAGCAAGTGCTCTAACCACTGAGCTACAGGACTACCATCTAATGCTTTATCATGTCATGGAGATGTCTCAACGTGCTTCACAGAATATATTGTAAAGTGGATTGACCGTATTTTGTGGACAAAACATGGCAGCCAATTATGTACAGCTGTGTCCCACAAACAGTTGTGGATTGAGTGACCAATTATTAGTTTTTAAAAAATTGGTAGAGGATTATTACTCCTGGAAAGCGATCTGCTAATCGACTAACAACCAGGTTCATACCTACTGTTAGGTAAATAGAGGTGTGTGGAGTAAGGAAACGAGCTCACTAGCCACTATGCTACATCAGATACAATAGGTCTTGATTATCTACTTTGTAATTCTTTGATACTCTCCATTCTCTTCTGTGGCTAAATTCCCAGATCCTGCTCTCCTTCCCAGTGGAACTTCTGGCTCCTCCATTACCTCCTAACTTGGCTCCTGCTCATGTTTAAATATAACATATATCAATGTAAAACATATGTAATTTCAAAAGTTCATAACGTCCTATGAGCTATATTGTTTCTGTATGCTTTATTTTTAATTAAAACTGTAGAACTTTACAGTCATAACAAAATTGCAACAGTACAAATTATGTTCAGTCACCAAAAACAATGTCAGTCCTGAATGGAATTTTCCACTTACAGTCGTGTGACCCCAAAGGTGCTACACAAGCGAGAGGACCTAGGTTCAATTCCCGGGTAGGGTGAATCATTGGGCAGGTTTCCTTGCTCCACACGTCTCTGTTCGCCTAGCAGTAAATAGGAACCCGGTTGTTTGTTGATTGGCGGATTATTACCCCCCTTTTCCAGTGGGGTTATATTCCCATCAAAAAGCAAATAATGATTTGGTCACTCAATCCACGACTGTTTGTGGGACACAGTTGTGCGCAATTGGCTGCCGCATTTCGCTCACAAAATGTACAGTCAATTCACTGTACAGTATATTCTGTGATGCACTTTGAGAAGTCTCGAAGACATGATAAGGCGCTATATCAAATGCAAGGATTATTATTAATATTATTTTGGAAGATAATTGAGATGCCACTGTATATAAGTCATACTCATAGAGTTACAATAAAGTATAGAGTAAAATGCCACAGAATTCAATCCATTCAGTCCAACCACTCCGTGTAATATTTATACTCCACACAAGTCTCCATCCCTCCTATTACCTTCTCTTTCCCTTCTATTTCCTCCTCCTCATGTATGATCAATTAATCATTCACTTCATAGCTGATTGTGGAACATTGCTCTATGCAATTTGAATGCCACATTTGTCACAACTGCAAAGTCACTACACTATAGTAAAATCCTGTGATTCATTCTGAGATATTTTGAAGAGGTAATAAGCCATTATATCATATTCAAGGATTATTATTAATTGCAAACATTTCTCTATATCTCACATTAGACTGAATTATTTATTTATTTTGGAATATATATGTTGCACATGGATGATTTGACAACACATTTATTAATGATAAAAAGGGTTTTCTGTTGGAATTTGCACAATATAATGCACATTCAAATGTAATGCAGCCAACATGCTGATGAATCACTCCACAGTGAGATTGAACATCAAACATGGAGGAGGAACCATGACTGGAAAGGTATGTGAATATTTAAATACTTTTTACTCTAAATGTAGAAAATATAATATAGATTACAGTGCAGACTCGATGGGCCAAATAGCCTACTTCTAAACAGGCCATTCGTCCAACTAATCCATGCAGGTGTTTAGCCTCCATCCATCTTAATCCTCTCTCTCATAACTGATATTCCCGTCTCCATTATGTCTGTATCAAGTTTCTTCTTATATACCTTGATGCTTCCAATAGTTGTTTCTAATTTCTAGTTTTAGATTTAGTGAATGGTGATGAGTCTCCTACCAATGAGTAGTTGATTGGGAACTCCCTTCCACGGATGCAAACTCACAAAAACAACAACTGGCATTAATGTAGTGCCTTTTTTGCAGGGTAGTGTCTTGGAGTATTTAACGAGAATACAAGAGAGGTTGGATAAAGATAGCCCTTAAGCCCATTTGCCTACAAAATGCACTTTACATGAGGAGTTATATCAAATGCAAAGATTATTATTATTATTAGTGAATATCAACCTTCCAGAATATTAACTTTATAACAATAATAATCCTTGAATTTGATTTAGTGCCTTATCAAGTCATCGGGATGTCTCAAAGTACTTTACCAGAATATACGGTGAAGTGAATTGACTTTGTATTTTGTGAGCGGTCAGTTTGTGCACAGCAGTGTCCCACAAGCAGCCATGGAGTGATTCACCAATTTTACTTAGGGGATCTGTTGTCCAGGACACCGGGAGAAACTCCCTTCTCTTTCCGAATAGTGCCGTGGAATAATTTACGTCCACCTGGACAGGCAGATGGGATCTCGGTTCAACATCTCACCCGAAGGACGGCACCTCTGACGCTGCAACACTTCCCAGTAAGGCATTGGAGTGTCAGCTTAGACTTCAAGTCTTGACTAGGGGTGGAATCCATAATCGTTTGACTCAGAGTCGAGAGTGCTAACACTGCACCTGGCTAACACTTCCTAAACTATAAATTGAGAGGGTAGACATAGGGAAGATGTTTCCACTTGTGGGGGAGACCAAAACAGGAGGCCATCAACATAAAATAGTCGCAAATAGATTAAATAGGGCAGTGGAAGAAATTTCTTTACACAGAAAGTAGTGGAACTTGCTACCACAAGGAGTTGTTGAGGCAAATAGCATAGATATATTTAAGGAGGAAGCTACATAGGTACATGAGGGAGAAAGGAATAGAAGGTTATGCTCTAAGTATAGACCAGTTGGCCTGAATGGCCTGTTTCTGTGCAGTATATTCTAATGTATTCTGATGTATTGCAGGATCAAGCTGTTTCATAAATGGGCCCTGGCCACATTCACCCTTTTTCTAACCCCTTTTTCTAACCTCCAAAAAGAGCCCGATATGCACAAGGGCTAATAGCTGGCAGATGAAGCTTAATATAGTTACCATGCAAGGTACCACATATAGGATGATAGGAAGTACCTAATCACTTTCATATATACAATATATTCATTTACACACCAGTGAAATTAAATTTGTTAGTAAGTCCATGAACTATGTCAAATTACTTTTTTTAATCTATTAACCTTCAGCTATGCTTTTAAGAAATTGAACATTTTTTTAGCGGGCTATTAAATGTCAAAATCAATTGGCAGCACAATTGTATAATTAACCTCATAACTCTTAAAGAGGTTTAATTAATCACAACACAGTCTTTGGCTGGTCTGCAAGATATCATAAAGAGAGGAATTTTTGGCTTCATTTTATCCATTAACACATATTTCCAAAATCTGTTATTCTCGGACTGTAAAATCCTGCTGTTCCCGCGTACATAGTTATATTAATGTGTTCAGCTCAAAACTTTCTCAAGCATTTAGGCCAATCTCCAGGAACAGTAACGTCATTCAGAAAAAATCTAAATAAATTAACTTTGCACTTGTTATCTGTAAAAGTGGCAATATATAATCAGTCATATTAATGCGCTCATTTAGCTGAAATTACCGAGCAAATACTTTCAAAGGTTTTAAACATAAATGAGCTTGCTGTGAGGTTTGCAGCAGAATCTCAGGCACTGGAAATGCTTTCAACATTTTACCTTTTTTTGTTATGTATACTGTATTAAGAAAAATAATAGCAGCTTGCAAAGAAGGAGCTTGCAATAATTGAGGTAACATTCTTGCCAGGATGTACAATCAATATATCTTTAAAGTGGTTGTTATGAATTTGGGAAATATTAAGTGCCTGTAATATGAAATTAATTTCACACCTTTTGTCACGTAACATAAACAAAAGGTTCACATTCTGCCCATTTGTCAAATTTCACAGATAACTGAAGCAATAACTTTTGAGTTTGGTTGCAGTTACGAGCTAAGTTTTAAAAAGTTACTGAGGGGAGTTTGTGCCTCAGCTTAAGGCAGAATGAATAAAGGGTAACAACTGCAACATTTCCTGAATGTTAATTAACATTGACGTTAACTTAACGCTGACAATAATTATTGCTGCAACTAGCATTCCAGTCGACCTACTGAACCTGCTGTAACATACTGTTATTTCAGTCAGCCGAGTGTCTGACATATGCAGAAGCCCCTCGCCATGCTTAAGAGTATCAAAGCCGGACTGAAAGTTCTACATATGTACACCACCTACACACAGAAATTCCCCTGTGTCTGGAATGGAACATAGAACATAAGAATTGCTGGACGAAAGAAGACTAAGGTCCATCCATTTTGCAGTTCACCATCCTGGCAGTCGCTTGCACATTTAATGTCCCAAACTATATCCTGTATTCCAAGATATTATTTCCTAAAATAAATCTAATTTGCTTTTGAAAGAATTGATACTTTCTTTTTCCACCATTTCCCAAGAGAGCCTGTTCAATATATTTACTATTCGTTCACCGAAGTAATGTTTCTGCAGATTTGTTTTCAATTTACCCCTCTTCAAGTGGAATGTGCAATTTCTTCCCGGAAGGACTTACCTTACTTACCCAATTCTGGAGAGTACAGGCACAGGATGGTGAGAGCCAAGGCACGGGGACCAGAGAATACTGGAGCATGGCTGGAGTTTAACCAGCTAAACCTGTATAGCTTGCTCTAGGGAGCTTTGTCTGGCAGATTCCCACTTCCTTCCCCCCTTCCCAAGCGCTCCAAATTTCAATCTGATCTGATCCTCTGCCATCTTGGATTTCCAGTCTGAAATTTTGTTATTTGGCCTTTAGAGAATCAGATAGGTATCTTTTTGTTTTAATTCTTGTTTTCTGAGCTGGATCTTTAGGAGAGTGGCAAAAATCATGCTCACCCCAGGCTAGAAAATGTTATTTCACTCTCAAGGTCGGGGCCTAGCAGGGTCAATGCCTCCATTATTGTTGCATTTCATCGACCGCCTCCAGGCACATTATATCGTATTGTATAGTACATTGTATGGTACATCCAAATCCTTTTGCTAACTCGTTTGCTGCTTTTGGCTTCACTGTTCATTGTATTTTACTATAATAGGCAATGTTTGTCAAATTTTGCAATTAGCTGATATCCAGATCACACTTCACATTTTTTTTTGGTCAGCTGGGTGTCTGACACATGCGGAAACCCATCACCATGCTTAAGAGTATCCAAACCAAACTGAGAGTTCAATGTATCCCACCTTCACATGAAAATTGCAGAGATATTTATCAGAATGGAATGTGCTTTCTCTCCCTGGAGGGACTCATCCTCTTACCTAATAACATAAGGTATTACAACAACGACGACGACAACAATAAAATTACATTTTACTTTTACGTCGGGAGGACATCCCAAGGCGCTGAACAGTCAGGGATCAGAATCCGAGTGTGGGGGGGTGCAGGGTTGGGATAAGGGAGGGCAGAGGTGGTTGGAGAGCTGATAAAGGCATGGTCAAAAAGGAGGGCCTTGCATTGTGTCTTGAAGGAGGCAAGAGAGGGAATAACGCAAAGGGATTGTGGGATGGAGTTCCAAAGAATGGGGGCAGATGGACTGAAAGCCCCTGCGCTGATGTTAGGGTGAGTCGGGCAGGAGACCTGGAGCAGGCCAGAACCTGCTGAGCGTAGGGAGCGAACAGGTCGGGCGTGGGTGATGGTGATGGGCTTATGGAGCCTGGTGCCAGAGAAGACATGAGCTATAGAGTTCTGGATGCTCTGCAGCTTGTAGAGGGAAGTGTTGGGGAAGCCGACAAGGAGCAAGATTCCGTAGTCGAACCTTGAGGTGACGAATGCATGTATGAGGGTTTCAGCAACCTGAGGGGTGAGGCTGTGGTGGAATCGGGCATTGCTGCGGAGGTGGGGAAGGCAGAGCGGGTTATGGCATGGATATGGGGGAGAAAGGGCAGATGAGGGTCGAACAACATGCCCAGGTTCCTAACTGGCTTGGTGGAATGTGCAACAGTGAATGTTGATGCTGCCAGTTACTGAGATGCTGAGGCGCAGGCACGAGACAATCAGGAAGTCCTCAGTCTTGCTGACATTCAGCAGTAGAAAGTTGGCTCTCATCTAGGACTTGATATCATCAGACAGACACTGTGTCAGGACATCAGTTGTCCTGAGAATCGAGGGTGGAGGCAGAGTGATAGAGTTGGGTGTCTTCCGCGTACATGTGGAAGTTGACCCCATGTCTGCGGATGATGTCACCAAGGGGGAGCATATAGAGGGTGAAGAGGAGGGGACCTAGGACAGAGCCCTGAGGAACACCACACAAGACTGTGCAGAAACTGGAAGAGAAACCGTTGGGGGAGACAAATTGGAGACAATGTGAGAGAACCTTGAAGGTTGAGGTGAGAGGAGAGGCAGTGGAGAAGGATCGAATGGTCCACGGTATTGATATTATCGGTATTAGGTGCAGGCAAGAACCAAGGCTTGGGGTCCCCAGAGTGGGTTACTGCTGGAGTCTAACCAGATAAAACGCATAGCTTGCCATTGCCATTAAGAGAGCATTGTCTAGCAAACACTGCTTGTCCAGCTAGGACCACCCTACCCATTATAGCTTTGTTTTGCAGGGTTAACGGTTGTTGCCAGCCAGATCTTTCAAGTCCTGCCCATGAACTAGCCTGGCTATGCTGTCATCAGCAGTGCCTGGTGACTCATGTAGTGGACTACCCAAATCGTCACAGAGGGTTGGCTTGATTCTTGTAGCCAGTTCAGCTCCCCCCAAGGAGGATAGTCACTAGTTGGTCATTTGATATCCAACTAAGGCCCCTGGCATTATACAAAAAGTGAAGGTCTTTCTAGTGATACTCTGGCTTACAATCCTAATTGTAAAATTAATCATTCACTTCAAACCTATTTGTGGGATATTTCCGTGCACAAATTGGTTGATGCCTACAAAATACAAAGTTACTATAGTTTATGGCAAATCATGTGAAGCACCTTGAGACATCCTTTGAACCTCTCCAAGATATCATCTTACAAGAATAGTGCTATATTTTGTTCTCCTGATGGGAAAGACACTAAATTGAATGCAAGGGTTTATTATTTCAAAAAATTAATTTGCATCACCAACAGGTTTGTGAATTTCCCCTAACATCTATATAAAGTTAGAAATGCCATCTGCTTTCAGAGTAAGTTATTTTAAGAACTGCAGAAAACTGCTATCAAAGTTAAAATTGAATTCAACAATTTTTAAAATTCTGAAAAATTCACTCTGAAATGCTAATGAACTAGAAGAGAGCGGTGCTTTGAGATGTCCTCCCGACACAAAAAGCACTGCATAAATGTATATTTTATTGTAAATTTAGACCCATTTAGAATTTCCCCATTGTGGTTTTTGATGGCAGTAGTCACAATCAACTACTGGGGTTCAGGGTAAGAAGTGATGTGGTTCTGCTAATAACCTACTACTAACACTGAATTGATATTACCAGAGGGAGGAAAATGCCAGACAGAAATTCATTAATTGGAGAAATCTGCTCTCTGACTTATGTAGCCATGATCAAAAATATACAAAATGAATATTATTTTTGAAACTGCAGCAGCAAAGGTTGATTAATGCATGTGTGATGTGACGCCCACAAATATACAGTCAATCCACTTTACAGTCTATTCTGTGAAGCGTTTTGAGACATCGAGAAGACATGAAAAGCATTATGTCAAATACAAGCATTATTATTATTATTATTATTATTATTAACTGCTTCTCAGTATTCTGCTTCACAATGGTCAAATAAAAAGTGTATCAATGTAAGTGTGAAGTCCGCTTGGTATATATTCGTACCCTATAAAAATAAATTCCAACACTCAGGAGGAGAACATGCAATGTTATGGTGGCACAACTGGCAGTAATTCTAGTACTCAGTAACCCAGTGTAACATTCAACCCTAGGTTATTTTATTTAATTCCCATCTGCTGTTGCCTGACTCACCACTACACAGTACCAGTTGAGCATTTTAACAGGGCAATAGCATTTTAAATTCTATTATATAAGCTGCTGCTAAAAACATCAGATTTCATTTAAATATTTTTACCATGCAATTATCTTACCTCTCGGTTCATGTGGGGAATATATTTCATCTCACTAGCTGAAGAAGCCTTTTCCCTGTCACTGGTCCCCAGGCTAACTCAATTTCCACTGACATATAATTCATTGGCTGCATTTAAACTTATTTTTTTGGTCAGCTGGATATCTGACACATGTGGAAACCCATCACTATGCTTAAGAGTTTCCAAACCAAATTGAGAGTTCCATGCCTCCTGCCTACACATGGAAATTGCAGAGATATTTGTTGGACTGGAATGTGCACACTCTCCCTGCAGCGATGAATCCTGCTTACCTAATTCCAGAAAATATTAGGTGTAGGATGGGAAAAGTCAAGGCTTGGGTTCCGAGAGTGTGCGTTGGAGTTTAACCAGCTAAAATCGCATAGTTTGCCAATGAAATTGTTGCCTGGTAAGCTCTCCCACTACTTCTCTATCTAGCACCATCCTACCCGTTAGGACTTTGACTTGCAGGGTTATTGGGAACTGAGTTGGAAGAATCTCTGCTCCCAATAACTGGTCTGCCCTTCCAAGTCCCACAAATGAGCCAAGCTGGTTGTGCTGTTACCAGTAGTGCTTTGAAGTATTGCGGTTCAGCATGGCTCAGGAACTGGACCACCAACACCATCACAGAGGGTTGGCTTGATTTTGACACTGTGTTGCCAAACATATCACCTTGGAGCCAGTTAAATGTCTAACTAAGGCATTGTAATAAATGGTTTTGTAGGTTATGAACAGAGAATGTGTTTTCCACTGAATATAATGGTCATTGGCTCCAAACTTTAGATTTCAATACAATGCCAGTGGGCACAGAACCTCAATTTACCAATTAATAAAGCAAATGGTGAATTAACTCATGCCAGATACATTGTGTGATATATTGATAGTTTTAAAAAAATTGATAGGAAAATAGCGAAGACTAGATAGTTACTAAATTATCTGTAATTTAACCAACTTCTAAACTAAATAATAGAATTTCTATATATTCCTATATAATACATTGAGTCATAAAGGCTGGAAAAAAACCTCCATTATCAAGTGAAATCTGCAAAATCTTTCACTGTAAGAAATACATAAGAGATAGATTAGACTTTTGAAACCAGAGAAATTCCACCCGAGTCTAGTTTCACTCTATTTGTGTAACATTTCAGAGCATCTAGAATTTGGTAAATTCTTAAATAAAGTCTTAATTTTGAAACCGGTTTTCTGTAAGTTATTTTGAAGCTGGAGTGAGAAATGACTTTAAAACTGAGATTGCATTTAACAATGTGCCAAATTCTGTATATTCTGAAATGCGAACAAAATAGAGCAAATCAAGAGCCAGGTGGAATTTTCCCTCATAATATGAAGGAATGATCTGCCCACCTCACCCCTCTTCTCTGACAAAATGGTTGGACCCCAAGCTGTCTCTTGGTGTCCATTGGACCTCCCTGTCCACAGGTCACAACACTAGTTCATAGGATATTGGCTTGAACTCAATAAAATCATAATAGTAAAGCCAGTCTCTTATTAATTGTCACTCTAATGCCACAGTCCACAGGTTAGTATCCGTGGCCTGGATTTGGGATCAAGCAATGCTACATTTGGGGTTTTGTATGACTTGACAATAATGATTGTTTATAATTAATAAGATCATATGTTATATGTTTTCACCCCATTAGACAGGACAAACAAAAGGCCCTTTGATTTCCATCAGGAAGCTGACTTTAGCTACCGTTTCTTTCCGATGCATTTGCAGCATTTGTAAAAGTGATACTTTACTTCTAATCAGTTTCCTTCGGGCAGCAGCCAAAAATGACTGCAAAGCCATCATTTACCACATATGCCTCCTATATGTTTGGTAATTTTCCTACAAACATTTTGTAAACTATTCTGGACGTTTGTGCCAGTTGTTGTCCCCTGAAGGCTTTAGCTCAATCTGGGGCACAGCTCTACAGGCACTGGCCACCCTTTGGTACCCCACCCAGATGTTTTGTGTGTTTATAAACATTATGATTTTCTCAGCTCAAGACACTGGAAGTCAAAGTAATACAAAGACATGGCACTGGAATGGATGTCTGTCACTAGAATATAGGCAGAGATGAGTCAGGTGATGTTGTGTGGCCAGAAGCTGGACAGAGGCTGAAGAGCTGTGGTTTTCTGCTTAGAAATGGATGAGAGAAGCTTAAAATCTGTGTAAAACTCTCGGATGATTTCTGTAAACGTATGCCGCTAGCTGCTAGAAGGTAGAATTGTAAACCATGGCACTCTACCCAATTTGAAGATTGATCGGACATAGTGTGGAGCCTCATACTTTGACTTTCCATGTCAATTACAATAAACTCACTGTGATCGGAGAGAAGTTATATCGAGTTTAAATAACGGAACCACCCCAAGTTGGGAAACTTGAAACATTCTTGGCACAATATAGAGAGTATAATTAAATGTTCCACATTAATGTCTAAGTTCCTATCACTTAATTATGAAGGAATAATTGTTGGGTCAGTGCCTGTAAAGCCAAACAAGGGGAAAAAATAGGCATACATCACCTCTTGACCATAAACCCACCACAAAATAGAATCATAGAAATGTATGACGCAGTAGGAGGCCATTCGACCCTTTTTTTGTGCGAGTGTTTGCTCATCCAAGTACTATCCTATTCCCTGATCCATCAAGATGAAATGTATAAACAAGCTAACATTACAATTGTATTGTATTCCCATATTTGATATAATGCCATATCACATAGTCTGTAAAGTGATTTGTGGGCAAATGTGATAGCTGACTCCCTCAGCATTTAATCAGAGTGTCAGCATAGCCTGATAAAAGTAAGGGTGTTAATATGTGGGATTCAAATAGTTTCAAGCTCTAACTAAGAGAACCATTGGAAGGGTGGATCAAACTATGGAAACCAAAGAAATCTATGAAGAAGGCCATTCGACCATTGTAATAGTGCTAGAGTTTGCTTTTCTATGAAGCATTATTAGAGTTAAGAGAGCATGACAATGAAGCACCTATATAGTTCATACTATGTGACCATTGCTAAGGCAATATCTAACAGCTTTAACAAGCTGAATTAAGGTTCAAATCTTCTCACAAATGCTACAGGCTGTGAAAGAAAACCAAAAATGTTGCTGCCAACTTTACTCATTGAACGACAGTAATCTGTAACACAGTAGGAGGTCATTTGACCACAGTAGGAGACCACTGTATTAGTGTCTGTGCTTTTTCCCTCCAATGAAACCATCCATTCAAATCCCAATTCCCTGCTCCATTCTCATAACTTTTAATACACTTCTGCATGTACTTAGATAATTCCCTTTAAATGCCTCAATTAACTCTGATCCAACTGGCAAATCATTCCATATTCTGATAACCCTTTGGGAGAAAAGATTCTTTCTCAACTCTTCTCTTATGTCCCCAGTTCTCTTAAATTAATCCCCTCTTGTCTTTGAATCATCTATGTGAAATTGGTCCCTCACCATTTATCCATTCAAAATCTTAATTGTCTTAAACACCTTCATTATTATCACTATCTTGTTAAGCGCTCCGAGATGCTACCCCGCATGAAGGGCGCTATATAAATGTTGTTGTTGTTTGAGTGGGAGAGTGCGTTCTGTCCAAGTGGAGCTGCCACCTAGTGGTTGTTTCGTGTTAACACTAAACAATGCAAACTCCAAAAACTTGTCACAATCAATTGTTTTAAATTCAGCACAGCTTTTAACTATTTTTAGTATTGCTTTCATTTGAAAAGACCACAGATTTTATCGTATAAATCCTTGATATAATTATGTTACATATCTCCGTCACTCTCTCCTATGAATCCATGGACAAGATCATTCTACAGGTCAGGCAGCATCTATGGAAAAAGAAAAGTGAGTCAACATTTCGGCTCCATGACCCTTTGTTAGAAGTGCCTTTGTCCAGTTCTGACGAAGGATCATGGACCTGAAATGTTGACTCAATTTCCTTTCTCCGTCGATGCTGTCTTGACCTGCTGAGTGTTCCCAGCGACTTCTATTTTTGTTTCAGATTTCCAGCATCTGCAGTATTTTGCGTTTTGACAAGATCATTCTGCAGTGCTTACACACCAAAAGACTGCCCCAATCCTCAATCGTTTTAAGTTCTGCACAGCTTTTAAATATTTTTAGCATTGTTTTCATTTGAAAAAGACCAAAATATACAGAATCAAGTAATTATATCACAGAACAAATTGCTGTAAGGCTACAATTGAATCAAGGGATTCAGGTGACATCATAAGTCAAATAGGATAAAGTTATTTTAAGATATATCTTTGAACTAGGCATTGACCCCACTCCTGCTTCTGCCCACTGCTCCGCTTTTCCGTGAGAAACATCGGACTAACATTGAACAGGCTTGACCTCTTGTGGCTTTGTAAGTCAACACAATAATTCGAATGTTGAATACTCAAATACACCGAGACTGAAATTAACAATGAAAATAGAATGACTTAGAAAACCTGGAAAGGTTTTGAATCATGCACCTTAACTCAATTTCTTTCTCTGAACAATAACAAACTCAATTTACATTTATTTAGCGCCTTTCATATTGGGAGGATATCTCAACTTGCTTCCAGTACAACAACAACAAATTACATTTGTATAGCGCCGTTCCTGTCCAGAGCTCGTGCCATAGCTAACTGGGTGCCTAAGCTGAGCATCCTATGTAATGTGCATTTGTTGCAGGCCCTTCCCACACTACTAGGCACTCTGCCTATGCATATGGTGATGCTTTCTTTAAAGACATTTATATTGAAATCTGTGCAATGTAATAACAAGCATAGATTGTGTGTTGAGTCTCTCACTTCCATGTGGATATGCTGTATATGTCAGTTTGGGCATATAGTTTGCTGAATTATAATAATAATAATCCTTGCATTTGATATAGCGCCTTATCATTCAAGATGTCTCAAAGCCCTTCATAGAATATACTGTAAAGTGAATTGACCGTCTATTTTGTGAGCGAAACAAGGCAGCCAATTGCGCACAGCAACAGTCGTAGATATTGAGTGACCAAATTATTTTTAAAAAATTTGAAGGGATTATTACCTCCAGAAAAATGATCCGCTAACTGACTAACAACCGGCTCAGTATATCTCTCTGAATAATGCCCATGAATGGCAGCTTGCGACATGGAGAAGTGTGTGTATAAATCTGCATCAGATGCTTTATTCCTTCTTGTATGTTGCTGTCAAAAAACATTTTACGGTATTTATTCATCAGAAAATCTGGATATCCATGGTACAGACTCGTGGGAACCTTCTAACTCAACCTATTCTCAGAGTGTGATGCATGTTACATACTTTCAGTTAAAGGAAAGGGCCCATTTGGATTTACGAAACCCTGGTAAGAAAAATCGTACAATTAACCCTTGTTCCTAAGGTCAACACAAAGGCAGTGATTACATTATAAAGTTTATTATTATCATTATTTTTGATATAGCCTTGTCATCATGTTGGGTTGTCTCAAAGCCCTTCCTTCTTTCTGTGTGAAATGTTTTATTATTGTTTTATTATTCCTGTTTTCCACATTAAAACTACTAAAATTAAGACTGATAACAATCAATGCAATGCATTTTTATTCAATTGCCTTGTAACTAGGATTATATTTTTTGTGATATCCAATGTAGTATTGTTCTATTTGCAGCTCAATAGTCCATGGAAAAATAATACTGGCATTTGATGTAGCACCTTAACACATTGTTGAATTTAAGATCGCATTTCACTGTTCAAAAAGAGAAGGGAGATCCTCCTCGTGTCCTGGCCAACAACAACAACAGATTGCATTTATACAGCGTCTTTCACATTGGGAGGTCATCCTAGCCCTAACCCTAACGGAAAGATTTGAAAGATTTCACCTGAGCTGGGGTTTGGGATCAAGGGGTGGAGGTCAAGGGGGATGGGAGGGTGGCCGAAGGCACGTTTGATGGGGAAGGTCTTGAGATGGGCTTTGAAGGAGTCAAAGTAGGAGGTGAGGCGGGATGAAGTTTCAGGGAGTGGGGTTGAAAGACTAAAGACTGATGGTGGAGTGGCAAGGGCAGGGGATATGGAGGAAGCCAGTTCCTGCTGAGCGTAGGGAACAGACAGGTTGCAAGCAGCCTTCAGATAAAAATTGTCATTTACTTCATGGCTGTTTGTGAGACATTGCTGTTGCATTTTCCTCCAAAACATACAGTCACTATAATTTACAATACATCCATGGAGTGTTTTGAGATGTCTTCCTGATGTGAAAGGAGCACTATCAACTGCAAGGATTATTACAGTGATAATGTACAGTTTTTGTAGGTGAACGAAAAACATTGTACCAGAAAGAGCACTTTAAGCACACTGAAATGGCACTGTTCCCATTGAATGCTGATGTGAGATAATAATAATAATCCTTCCATTTGATATAGTGCCTTATCACATCTTCAAGACGTCTCAAAGTGAGACTGTAAAGTGAATTGACTGTATATTTTGTGGACGAAACGAAACAATAGTGTCCTACAAACAGTGGATTGAAGTGACCAATTTATTATTACTTTTTTTTAAGGAATTATTACCCCCGGAAAAGTGATACACCAATCAACTAACAACCGGGTTCCTACTTACTGCTAGGTAAACAGAGGCTTGTGGAGGAAGGAAACTTGCTCAATATTTTGCCCTACCAAGAATCAAACCCAGGTCCTCTCGCTTGCGAAGCGAGTGCTCTAACCACTGAGCTGCACGACTCCTGTAGCTCAGTGACTACATGATCCAAATGACCACATTATCTGAAATTTTCATTCCCCATCTATCAGAAATTGAGGAATAAATGCTGCTTCTACCTCAGCAGCACTGTCCAGTGGGGAACCTGTGTCTATTTTCGCATTATTTGTGATTATAGAAATGGATGTGGTGATATAGAGCCTGGATCACATTATAACTAAGAGCAATTCCTGATGTCTAAGATTGAGGAATGCATAGTGCTGAAATGTTGAGAGTGAGGTGCTCCTGTTGAATTCATTGCCTTAACGCAGATAACCCTGGTCCAGAGATTTCTAACCAGCAGTAGTACAGGAAAAGTTTGGGCTGTTGGGAATATTATGTGGGAGGATAGAGTTTAATTTAGTAGTGGCACCACAAATTAATGATTATGCTAGATATTACACCACAACTGTGCATTTGCAGAGTAGGAACAGAAATTCTCTCCTATTTTGTTACCTGCGCACATACAGTGTTTAACTTCCCAGCTTTACAATACACTCCAGCAATTGTTTTCTTTTAATGTTATAATGATTTTAATAATGATATAAAACATTTCGAACACCACAGAAGAATTTTTCATCAGCAGCGCCCTCTGAAAAAATAATTAACAATGCTATGTTTGGGGAAAAAACGCTATAAAAGGCCTGGAACTGCTCACTGTTCTGTTACTGGAGCACCAGTAAATAGGTTCCAGATGGAATATATTAGCTAAAGAACTCAGCTGCCAAATATTTTTCCTTTTATAAGATATTAGGATTGACGTTTGCTGCAGGTAATTTGGCAAAACACATCCGTCTATTAATTAAAATTTGCCGCTCGTGTAAGTAGAGAAGAGTAATATGATCAGTCCGAGGTTGCCTTTAATTGCAGGTGAAATGTAAGGTTTCCTACCTGCTGGCTGATATATCTTAGTTGCATAAAAGGAGATTCTATTAGAATTAAAGCTCTTTGAGGGGCTATCCTGCATGAGGGTTGCTATATAAATGGAAGTTGTTGGTGTTGTTGTAAACAACTGTAGCACAGTGGTGTCCACCCAGTGATATGATGTGGGCATGACACAGTGATGTGATATGGGGGTGACACAGTGATGTGATGTGGGGATGACAAAGTGACGCAATATGTTATGGAGTTGATACAGTAACACAGCAGATGGATGATTGGTTCACCAGCGGCCAAAACATCAAGGCTGAAAGAGAGGTGAGAAATTTGAACTGAATTGGTGAGTTGGTCAGTAACCATCGAGTCATTCCTAGATATTGAGGTTTCAACATGGACTGAATTAAAAAAAACTAAGTTTAAGTTACAAATTGCGATATTACTGATTGCAGGTCTCTAAGGTTAGAAATGATTTAAAAGCTGGACTGGCCAATTGTTCACTTTGTACTAAGTGAAATCGGGTGGAGTTCTGTAATTTAGTGGTGAATACCCTCGCTTCGCAACCGAGAGGACCTGGGTTCAATTCCTGGGCAGGGAGAAATCTTAGGCAAACTTCCTTACTGCGTACACATCTGTTTACCTAGCAGTAAATAGGAACCCTTGTTGTTAGTTGATTAGCAGATTGCTTTCCCGGGTTAATAATGTGCGCAATTGGTTGCCATGTTTCACTCACGATATACAGTCAATTCATTCTACAATACATTCTGTGAAGCGCTTTGAGACATCTCAATGATGTGATAAAGCAAGTTCAAATGCAAGGATTATTATTATTATTACAAGTGTAAGTTTCTGTGATATTCAGAATTATATGAATGATCACAATGGAGATGTATAAGGGGCTGCCTTTGGCACAGGGATTAGGTTTTGAATGACAGAAGTTTTTGTTTTATGGGTTTTTCTCTAATCTTTCGGGATACAACTTGTTCTGAAAGATCCCAGTCATGTCAGTTTGGCTCAGTCATTAGCACTCTTGCTTCTTGGTCAGGATGCAAGGATTTTCTTTGTGTCCTTACAAAATACTTTGTGGTTCACTATTTATATCTTTTGACCTTATTTTTGTTGCCTTAAGAGGGAGGAATCTGAAAACTGGGTATGGCTCTACCAAATGTATATTTAGTGTTCTGGCTCAGATTACTTGTAGCTCAGCTGCAAAATTCTTTAGATAGCAGAATTAAAAATCCAATTCATCACTGACGTTTTTCTCTTTGTTTTGACTGAAAGCAGACAGAGCATTGGAATGCATATTTTCCCCTGTATAAAACAGGTTATGTTCGTAACCTTACCTGCCTGCCATAAAGCGAAAGATTCCTGCTTGCTGAGATATTATAGATATTAATGTTTAGTGCCAAGATTTTCCTCTGAATAGGAGGTAGAATGATTCTCAATATGTTTTATAACACCTACTTACTGGTAACATTGGTCATCTGGGGAAACCAATTTCTCACTATTCAGAGCAGTTGTAATGCTTTATTACTAGAAGGCAAAGGATAGGTAAGAAGTACAGTATGATCAGATTCCAATTGATTACTGCAGATGGCCCCTGTATTCAACTTACTGGTTAGAAGGCTGACAAGATCAATGAGCACTGACCACAATAGCAGGATTTTTCAAAGATATGATTGTTTGCATCAATTTTAACATATCACAAGTCACAATTTTAACCAATGCTTTGGTTAAAAGCATTGCTGCTTCATTTCTTACATGCATTTGTCATCTCAAGGCTCGATTATGAAAAATTCCTCCTTGTCGGCCTCCCCAATTCTTCCCTCCACAAGTTGCAGATCATCCAGAACTCTGTAGCTCGTATCCTCCACTGCACCATGACCCCATCAGCCCCACCCTCCTCTAGCTCCACTGGCTCCCCATCCCTCAGAGGATAAAATTAAAAATCCTCGTCCTCACTTTCAAGGCCCTCCACCTCTGACCTGCTGACCCCCTATCAATCTGTCCACTCACTCCGCTCAGCAGGCTCCGACCTGCTCCAGGTCTGCTGCCCGACCCACCCTACCATCGGCGGACGGACTTTCAGTCCATTTGCCCCCACTCTTTGGAACTCCATCCCACAATCCCTTTGCCTTGTTCCCGCTCTTGCCTATTTAGAGGCACAACGCAAGACCCTCCTTTGTGACCGTGACTTCACCTGCCCTCCTACCCCCTCTGCCCTCCTTCATCCCAACCCTGACCCAAGCTCAGGTCCTGATCCTTGATGTTGAGCACCTTTGGACCTCCTCTCAAAGTGATAGGCGCTTTACAAATGTAATTTTGTTGCTGTTGTTTTATTATCTCATCCGAAAGCTGGTACCTCCGACAATGCAGCTCACTCCAAAGCATTTATTGAAGTGTCAGTATAGACTATATGAGTTCTAGTCCTGACAGTGACACTTCCAGTAAACTTCCATATTCTAATTTAATTTCCACTGAGCTGGCAACTGCTTGTTAAAGTTAAATTTTTATTCTAGAGCCTAAACAAACCATTTTTATAGAGGTTCTGCCATCTTCTCCAGTATTGAAGCTTGTCATTCCATGGTTGACTATAAGATGTGCTTTGTAATATGGATGCTGAATTTTGAAAGTTCTCTGACTTTATCCAAATATACGCACGTTTTGAAAAAAATTGAACAAAATATATTATTCTTTGATTAAAAGAAAAGGCTTTGTAAGACAAAAGTTAAAACATCTGGCTCGTTACAAGCTCACTGATTTAAAAATAAAATGGCCTTTTTGTAAACCTTAAACAGGGAAATACCACCTGCTGTTCCATTAAACGTGACCTGACCCTTTCTTCTGTCTAGTTATAATAAACACTCCACTTTCTATAAGCAAAGGCTGTTTGAAAGATAGTGGACTGTAAGTGTGCCTTCTCAGATCCCAGATGAAGTTGCAGACTTGTGGAGTGTTTGATCTTTTATGATTGTCAGATAAATCGGGTCTGGCACCTGGCAACTGAAAGTCACTGACTGCTTGGGCACAACCTTTCTGTCAAACATTTTGACCAAGCTCATTGTTTGGATTAAAAATATTGATATCTGCTGTGGTGTGTTTATGCAAGAATACTCTCATTGATGTTTCTCATTAGCAGCCCGCAGATGAAACAGCCTTGAGTGGAGATCATGCAGCCTTTCAATTTTGCTACTTTTATATGTTGATTTTTCACTATATTAAGATCTCATTTTCTCTTGACGTCTATAATTCCTAAGCGTGTTACATATATTTTTTTAAAAAAAAACCTTAGTACTACAACGGTGATATTTTTCTTTGTTTCTGCTTGTTGGAGGGCAAATAGAGTTCCTTGTTGAAGCACAAGTGGGCATCCCACCAAAGATGACCACCCAAGGATGGAAGTTGCTGAACATATGAAAGTTCATAAATATTGTGTTACAAGCAATCTAGCAGTGACACTACTCGGTACATAGAGAGGTCAAAACCATAGTGCAGCAGTTGCCAGTTTAATGGACCCAATATAAGTGAGGGCATTTGTTAAAAGGCAATACTCTTCAGCTGTACTCTCGCTCCCTATATGTATGCCTGTAAATCACAATGGTTTTAGGACAGATTTAAGATTTTTGTGTTATTGAAATAAAGTTACTGCAGCTATGAGATTAGCGATTGCAACTGATACTAATAAAAGCAACAATTAAGAGTTTTATTAAAGTAGCTAAATGGGACTGCTTGTGGTGAGTGTTGATTTTGTTTTGAGATGTTGAGGTAAAACTTGGCCATTTGATAACACATTCTTTGTGTGATATTAACACAAAAAATGATTAAAACTTTATCCCCAAATCATCATAAAAGCCACCCTTAAACTACTGGCTTGGCTCAGTTTACGGCATTCTTGCCTCTGTATTAGAAGTTGTGGGTTAAGCTCCATGTTGGAAACTGAGTTTGCAATCCAGGTCGACCCTCCAATGCTGCATTGTTTGAGGTGCTTGTCCTTTGGAGGAGACTTTAAATCAAGGTCCTGTTCAAGTTGATGTTAAAAAAAATGACGCTATTCATGATACTTCATGAAGATGTGTTCTGCCAACAATCCTCAGGAGAAATTGATCACTTCTCTGCTGTCTGTGCACAAATTGATTGAAGTGTTTGCATAAAAATATACAGCCATTACACGTAACCGTTATTATTGGTAAGCATCTTGATATAAATCAGGTACAAAGAATTACCAGCAATAATGTATTTGGAGTTATTTCTTTGATCTTTTTTGCAATACAGTATTTTCTTTTAAACATGATTGCTGATTGCATCATTGGGAGAATTAATGAATATTGTGAGAAAACTGAAATAGGATTTATGCTGAGGCTGAAACGCCATGTGTTAACTAGTGATGTTAACACAGCTGCTTTCCAATGATCCAGGGAAATTTTATAATAATCTTTATAATCATTCCATTTGATAAAATAAATAATAATCTATGCATTTGATATAGTGCCTTTCACATTGGGAGGATGGATGTCTCAAAGTGTTTCACAGAATTTACTGTATGGTTATAGAGACTATTTTGCAGGCATATATGGCACCTAATTATGTGCACAGTAATGTCCCACAAGCGGCCATGAAGTAATTGACCAATTTTACTTGAGAACTATTGGCTAGCCCAGAATACTGGGATTATATACCTTCCATAATCGCACCCAAAAAAATAGTCACACCACTTTACAGTAGGTCTTGTTAAGCGCTTTGAGACATCTTGATGAAGTGTTAAGGCATTATATGAAAAGCAAGTACTGTATTATTATTATATCAATATTCTATATTCTACATATTCAATTAGCTCTCCCTGTTATGTCACCAGGAGTCTCCATCTGTGTGAATCAGATTCCTTATTGTAGAATCCTATCAAGAAAAACCACAACTTAGACGATTAGGCTCTTCCATCTGCTTACGAGAATTTTTTTGCCATTTTTATTTTTAAGTCTTATCAAGTTATTGACCCCAATCATTAGGTAACTAAAATGGCATTGGTAAATTTTTAGTCAAAATCCCAAGAGTAATTCAGAATCGGTGATATAGTTATTTCAGTTCCTTTATGCCAAGGGGTCTCCGACTGATCAATTACCCTTAGGTAGTGCTCTCGTGCACCATCAAATGTCCATAGCAAGATCTGTGTTATTATTGAGGCGATTGGAAATGAAGCCAGATGCTTTGAAATAAAAATATAAACTTTAATGTTTAAACTGTGGTAAATATCATTCCTTCCTCTTGTTTTTATTGAGCATGTGTGAGACTCCACCTAGTGGTGATCGATTGGTTGGAGGCCGCTGCCTTACGCCATCAAATTCAGAAGCTAACGCTATCATTGAAGCCAACGATGTTTTCAATACTTGATTTTAATTACCTTGTAAACTGAAAAAGAATGTCATACGTATATAGAAATAAACCATTGTTTTATGTTAAGAGGTGATTTAATGCATTGGGATGTCCTTCTGACATGAAAGTCACTACATAAATATAATTTTGTTGTTGATTCATTAAAGAAAGAGCTTAATGCCTTGAAGGAAGGACAATAGAGTAGGTATTCTGGAAGGATTAGACCAAATGGGCCAAAGAACCATAGAAATTTACAGCACAGAAGAAGGTCATTCGGCCCATTGTGTCTGTGATAGCTCCCGCAAGAGCAATCCTTTCAGTCCAATTTACCTGCCCTTCCCACATAACCCTCTTTTTAAGGGTTTTATCTGGTTCCCTTTTTAAGGCCAATGTGGGTTTTGACTCAACTCCAGCTCTCAGCAGGGAATTGCATATCCTAGCTATTCTGTTCATGAAAACATTTCTCCTAGTCTCCCCCTTTGCTTGTTTGCTAACTATCTTAAATCAATGCCCTTTAGTTACTGACTCACTGAGGAAATAATTCCTCCCTACTGATTCTATCAAAACCCTTCATATTTATCATTCAAGCCTCTTTTGATTAGTGATTCAATGGATGCTGTATTTGGTTGAAGTCACCATAGTGATCAGACAATGGTATGTACCTTCTAAAGTTATATTTTATTTACTCTTTACTTACTGGTGGAATACACAGTGTGCAGATCTTAGTGAGACTGACAAGGTATTTACTTATTCACTATTTCATTATTCATTATTTCCCTAATTCACTATTTTCTTTTAAACAACATTCATTGGGAGTGCAGGAGAAAGGGAATGGAGCCTCTTTATAATGATGTTGACTGTAATAAGAGAATGGTATTTGCCTTGTCTTCTGTTATACATCCATTTGGGTTGATTTATATTTTGAAATACCTTCTTTTGAAATTTTCGGCCTAGCCCAGTTGGTGGCACTCTCACCCTGAGTCTGAAGGATGCGGGTTCAAGCCCCACGTTGGGACTTTCCACTCAAAGCCTAGGCCAGTGGTGGCCAACCTTTCTTGCTCTGCCAACCGAATATATTTTTCTTGATTGGATATTTCTTGTTTTATGACCACACCATGAATGTGGAGTCCTGTAGCTCAGTGGTTAGAGCACTCGCTTTGCAAGTGAGAGACCTGAGTTCAATTCCAGGCAGAGCGAAACCTTGGGCAAGTTTCCTTACTCCACACGCCTAATAATAATCCCTCCAAAACCAAAAACAATAATAAAAAAAATTGGTCATTTTCAATCTACGACTGTTTGTGGGACATTGCTGTGCGCAATTGGCTGCCGCGTTCGCCCACAAATGTACAGTCAATTCACTTTACAGTGTGTTCTGTGAAGCGCTTTGGCACGTCCTCCTGACGTGAAAAGCGCCATATCAAATGCAAGGATTATTATTATTATTACTATTATTATTATTAAATATCACTACTCAGTTGTGACTGGAAATAAAATATTGATTTAACACAGACTAACCTAGAGTAATGTTCGGCAGGCCACTTCTTGGCCGCTGCCACCCAACCCCTGCACGCCACCAGTGGTCGAGGCTGATATTCGAATACCGTACCAGGCGAGAGCTCCAATTGCTACAAGTTCTTGAGATGAGACTTTAAACTGCAATCCCTTCAGCCTATTCAGGTGGACGTTAACGATCCCATGACATTATACAAAAAGAGAAGGGAGTTTGTCCCAGTGTTCTGACCAACAATCCTCCAGATCAAATAAATCATTCGCTTCAGTTGTTTAATAATGATAATAATCTTTTCATTTGATATAACACCTTATCACGTCTTCAAGAGTCTCAAAGCGCTTCACAGAATATACTGTAAAGTGAATTGACTGTATATTTTGTGGGCGAAATGCGACAGCCAATGGTTTGTGGATATTGCTGTGCACAAATTTGCTGCTGCATTGGTTTACAAATAGACAATAAGTGCACTTTCCAGAAACATCCTGCGATGTTCTTCGAGACGTTTTGACAATGTGATAAGACGCTATATCAAATGCAAGGATTATTATTACAGCATTTCTACATTGTAAAACTATTTTTTAGAATGACTGGATTAGAAATACAATATTTATAAGAAATACAATATTTCTTATTATGATTTGTTACAGTAGTTTATTGTGCATTATGTTTTACTGTCTGTTAAAACACCTGGTTGCTTCTCATTAACTTTTCTTAACTGTTCACTTAATCTTACAGACATTCCTTTCTCTCCTTATTTAACAAACAATGGTGTGCAGAAAGGGTAGCATTTGTATTATTTGAACTGACCTGAAATCCGAAGGATCATTGCCATTCACATTCATCCTTTGACAAGCAGATTCACATTTTGATGCGATTTATTATCAGTTGCACTGGCAAACATTTCTACACGTAAACCATTCATTGTGATGTTGTGGTTGAAATTAGATTTCAAGTTGAACTGAATATATCTGATTCAGTTCCATTGGACTATTGATAAAATGCTGACTTTGGCAGCCATACACGTGTTACAGTGAGAGAATGTAATGAAGAAGGTGATTTACAGGTCTTAAAGCCACAAATAATGCGTTACATCAAAAAGAGATTGCAGTATTCTGGGGAGCATTTTAGTGAGGGCCAGCTCTGTTTATAATATATCAATAATCCTTGCATTTGATATACAGTGCTACGCACTTATTTTGAACCCATTTATATTGACATCCAGCATATGTTGACAAAATGTTGAAGTCCCGTGGAACACATTAAACTTACTGTGTATGTCGACGTTGACATAAATTTCGGCATGTTTATATGGACACATTCTTCAAGCCCCTAACAGCATTAAGTACATTTGTGTTCTTATCGCTTATGTTGGCAGGCAAGTTTTTTTTAACCCTTGCATCCCCACCGGCACCTGGCTCTGACAAGCCGCTGAAATGCTCTACTTTGAGGCGTGAAACACATATTTATTCACCCTGGAGTTGCAGGGCATGGCATTCAGCGTGCGCATCGACCACAATTCCCAGGGCTTACCTCAGCTGCCAGCAACTGACAGAACTTAGTTTGTTCATTATGCTGACATAAATGGGTAGGATCGAAGTACCTTTTACGTTGGGCGGATGCCTCAAATTTCCTATGAATTGTAGTAGCTGTATGTTTTGTAAACAGCAACAGTCAGATGGGACCTCGGTTTAACGTTTCATCCAAAGGACAGCACCTCCATCAATAATAATAGCCCTTGCATTTGATATAGCGCCTTATCATGTCTTCAAGATGTTGCAAAGCGCTTCACGGCATATACTGTAAAGTGAATTGACTTTATATTTTGTGAGCGAAACGCAGCAGCCAATTGAGCACAGCAGCGTTGCATAAACAGTCATGGATTGAAGTGACCAATGCAGGTCTTCCCCCAGTCATTGTGGACTATGTGAGCTCAAAGTCATATTGTGGGACTTGAACTCCCACCATTACTCAGCTGTGAGAGTACTATCAACTGAGCCAAGCATCCATCTTCATTGTGGCTACACAGAATGTTCTATGCTGGAATAGAGAATAGAGAGATTGTTAGCATTGATAAATTTATCAACCTTGCAGGGTGAATGTGTCTTATCCTACTGGTTAATTATTCTTCAATAAATTTATTGGCAGGGGGAGAACCACACCTAAGGTGTTAAAGAATGTTTTGTGCCCAGTGTCCTGGCCAACAATCCCCCAGATTAATCATTTATTCACTTCATGGATATTGTGGGAGTTTAGTGACAAATGACACAGGATTTGCCAAGAAAATCAGTCACTATATTTGATAGTAATTGCCCATGAAGAGCTTTGATACTATTTGAAGTGAAGGTGCCATAATTGGGTTATTCCCTTCATGGCCTCTGTGGGACATTACTAAGAGAAGTTGGCTGCCATGTTCATCTACCAAATACAGTCACAACACGTTGTATGAATCCTGTGAAAGGCACTAAATGAAATATAAGGATAATTTTGTCTTATTTTAATAATGTCAATTCTTTCTTTCTTGTTTTAAATAAACCACAGGTCTCTAAATCCAGCATGAAAAACACTGAGAAATTCAATATAGCAAATAGCTGATATGAGACTGTTAGACCATTCATTTAGTTTAAGTGTCAAATATCCTGTTAGATTATGATGCTGCAGGGATTCATGATTCTTTATGGATGTCTGAGTGCTACTTTTTTGGAGTTTCAAAGCCCAACTGGGACTTTAACACATACCCATACCCACCTCACAGCCAATATGTTAATACAAAAAGAGGTAATCAACTGCATTTGTTAAATACTTCCATACTTTCCAAAATGTTAAGTGGCTGTGAAATGTTGCTGAGAGCAGAAAAGAAAAAAATAGTTGCAGAAACATTCAAATAAACTCATGCTGTGGAACAATCTGATACAGGGAAAATAGCAGATGTGAACTGAGTAAGTTCAGCATTTGTTTCAGTTCTACAGTCATCTGTAAAATAATGATCCTTACATTTGATATAGTGCCTTTCAAAGCATGAACCTCAAAAGTGTAGTGACTGTTTTTTGTAGGGGAATGTGGCAGCCAATTTGCGCACAGCAATGCCCCACAAACAGCCATGAAATAATTGACACTCACCACTATTCTTTAGGAGTTAAAGGGAAAGTGAAATGCTTCCTAACAAAATGTTACAGCATATTTAATAATAATAATAATCCTTGCATTTCAAATAATGCCTTATCATGTCATTGAGACGTCTCAAAGCACTTGTCAAAATATGCTGCAAAGTGAATTGAATGTATATTTTGTGGGTGAAACGCAGAAGCCAATTGCCACAGCAGTATCCCACAAACAGTCGTGAATTGAGTGACCAAATTATTATTGTGATTTTTTTGGAGGGGTCATTATCCCTGGAAAAGTGACCCGCCAATCAACTAACAACATGGTTCCTACTTACTGCTAAGTAAACAGAAGCATGTGGAATGAGGAAACTTGCCCAACGTTTCGCCCTGCCGGGAATAGAACCCAGGTCTCTTGCTTGTGAGGTGAGTGCTCTAACCACTAAGTTACAGGACGCCACATGTTGGGACATGTATCAAAATAAGACTATAAAAATCCCTGCATATTTAGGGAAAACACGTATACTGATAACTTATAGAATATTGGTTGGCTGAGAATATGATTGAAACATATAGGAATGTAGGAAAAAGAGGAGGCCATTCAGCCCTTCAAGCTTGTTCCAGAAATGTATTAGATCTTTGCAAAATGTTTAGTTGCAATGCCTACCCTTTTGCCATATCCCTTAATATCTCTATACAATAATAAACCTTGCATTTGATATAGCACTTTATCATGTCTTTCAGACATCTCAAAGTACTTCACAGAATATACCGTGAAGTGAATTGACTGTATATTTTGTGGCCAAAACGTGGCAGCCAACTGCACATAGTGGTGTCCCACAAACAGTCGTGGATTGATTGACAACTTTTTTTTAAGCGATTATTACCCCTGGAAAAGCAATTCGCCAATCGACTAATAATCGGGTTCCCACTTACTGCTAGGTAAACAGAAACAAATGGAGCAAGGAAACTTGATTAACATTTCTCCCTGGCCGGGAATCGAACGCAAAGTATTTATCTATCTCTCATTTTAAACATCCCAATTAATTCCATCTCTACAGTTTTCTGGGACAAAGCAAAACTGATTTTGCAACCAAACTCTCTTCCACAACAACTTCTTGTCAAGTTCTTAAAGTCACGTGGTAAGGAAAGCATATAGGACTCACCCAAGGGAAAAACTGGATCACAGGATCAAATATTTGAGAGACATTTGTGAGTTGAAGTGTTAACTTCAGTGGGAATAAACTGCAGTTCAGGCAATTTCAAAAGATACCATGCAAAGCTATGGATCATTGTTAATAGAACAATCCAGTTTTTAACCACTTAGACACATGATTATTTTATGATGATTTTCTACACCGAAGATTATGTAACAAGGGCTCTTAGGGAGCATATATTTTATGTTTGGGTATTCATGTTCAGCAAGGCTAAGTTGGAGGATCTGATTTATTACCACAAGTAGACAATTTTCTCTTATATAATAGACCAGGGTGAAGTAATCTCACTTTACATGTTTCACTTACACAACTTTATCAACCACAGTGATTCTACACCTCTTGTTTCTAGCCATTAACATAGCAACCAAAGAATGACTCCAAAGACCTTTTGGCACTTACTTCTTACTGTGCGCCAATACATACGACACTGAATAATACCTAACCCTCAAGTAAATATCTCCTATTACTTTGCGTCTCTTTAGAAATAGATGGGGCAATTGAACTTGAGAAAGCCAATCACATAACATTCAGACTAAATGAACTAGATTTTCTGTGCAGCAGTATTTAAAGTAGAACGTATCTCTCCAAGTTTTGTTTGACTGAGGCCCAAACTTCACATTGGCATTAATGTTAGATTATGGGGTTATGTGCTAATAGAAACTGATGGTTTGCGAATTCACTATGAACTAGATTTTTTTTTTAAAAAATCGGCTCAGAAAAGAATCAGGAATTAGCTTCCGTTCCTCAAATGATCCCACAGGAAGTCCTGCACATGAACAGTACTTCCTGCACTGCAACATTCTTGGGTATGTAGAGAAACTGCTTGTCACTCCAAGAATTTCAAGGAAGTCTCAAAGTGGTTCACAGAATATACTGTAAAGTGAATTTTCTTTATATTTGTGGGCGAATTGTGGCAGCCAATTGCACACAGCAGTGTCCCACAAGCAGCCGTGGATTAAAGTGACCAATTTTATTATTGTTTTTTTTCTTGAGAGATTATTATGTGGAGTAAGGAAACGTGCCCAAGATTTCACGCTGCCAGGAATCGAACACAGGTCTTTCGCTTTCGAGGCAAGTGCTCTAATCACTGAGCAACAGGACTCCTAATCTCACCCACGCTACCCTCATCAAACCAGTCCTTGCCAAGCACCACTGACTCCCTATCACAGAACGGAGATATTTTAAAATTCTCTTACTCATTTACAAATCCCTTCACCTCCCTACCTTTCTGAGCTGCTTTCTCCACTATCTGCTGTCTCGACTGTCTTCATGTGGAGTCCTGATTGAGTGTCCTGTCCTCCGCTCCACCATGGGTGGCCGCGCTGTCAGCCACTAC
Organism: Callorhinchus milii; assembly: GCF_018977255.1. Classification (NCBI taxonomy): domain Eukaryota; kingdom Metazoa; phylum Chordata; class Chondrichthyes; order Chimaeriformes; family Callorhinchidae; genus Callorhinchus; species Callorhinchus milii. Next base: position 21,735,399 of record NW_024704744.1, read on the forward strand.
ACCCTGAAACTCTGGGACTCTCTCCTCCTCTCCCTTTGCATTGCCATTGCATATTATATACTTATATAACTGACAGTCTGGGAGATAATACCTGACCAGCTTTCTCTTTGTGATCATCAGACCAGCCGGAAGTGACGAAATGCGGCGACTGTTTGCAATTTGACCGTTAAGCATCACTTGCGGTGTCAGGAAATGCCTCCTTTTATGGGCAAGTAAGTAAGTGAGTGAGGGCTCGATGAGCGTGCCAGTATTTTCTCTCTCAACCCCCCCCTCCCGCCGTTCTCACTGACATGTTCGCCCAGTTGCGGGTTAGTTTAATTACAATAACTGTCCAATCACACAGTGATGGAGTGAGTGCCACCTGTACTGTACTGTCCTGTCCCTCAATCCCCATCTCCACTGGGACCAGGTTGAGTGTCCTTTTGTTCTTTTGTGTGTGAAAAACGCCGATGTCTAATTTTTAGAAACAATTTAACACTGCAAAAGTTTTGTTTCCCCTTTGAAGACCTTTCCTTACAGTTTGAAAGCACTCACCTAAATTGGCCATTTTGCTACCCATAGGAGGCAACACATATTATTGGGCTACTTCTGTTTATTGCCTGTATCTGTGGGACTGAGAGAACTTTCTAATTGTGTTGAGAAGGAGACAAATGTGGTTTGTGCAGGTCCCAATAAAGTTTTTTTTGATAGCTTTTAGAACGTATTGCTCTTCTGCTGCAAATGTTTTTGTTTTAGCCAAACTGCTGACAGAAATATGGGTACACATCAATGTTGATGGTATTTCATTACAGGAATAAGAGTTCAGCTAATGCTTCTTTACATACCTCACCAACAAGTGTGTAAGGCTCATCACTGAGCTTAACGCCTGCATCGTATCAATATTATAACTCTCATTCCTTAACAAGGACAGAAAGAGTATGCATTATGGCTAGAGTTGTCTTGTGTGTAGGATTTGTATTGTAACTGGTATAATCTTGCAGGAAATTGGAGGATGTTTCAAGCATTAATATCAGCTATATAAACAGTTTCAAACATTATTTGCAGCTGAAAATTGATTTAGTCAATCTCTTTGTTTCTTTATTTGTATTCTCCTTAGTAAAGTACTGTGTTGGCAGCATCTGAACTAATTTTTCTTCTGGTTTTCAGCCAGGCAATTTTAGAAGTTGTTTCATTGTAGGCAAATATAAACCATGATATTAAGGAAGAGGTCAACTATAGTGTGTGAATATAGTGGTGTGGATCCCTGGCTGTCTACCTTGGGACGTCCTCCTGATGTGAAAGGCGCTATACAAATGTAATTTGTTTTTTGTTGTTATTGTTGTTGAATATACCTACATTTCATATACGTTCAATGTTAATTTTGAAAGCATTTAAAATAAATCATTATCACTTATTTGTGCCATTCACAGTTTCCAGGAAGGTATTAATATAATAATAATCCTTGCATTTGATATAGTGCTTTATCACGTCTTCGAGACGTCTCAAAGTGTTTCACAGAATATACGGTAAAGGGAACTGTAAAGTGGGCTACAGCTAATTGCACAGAGCAGTGTCCCACAAACCATTGTGGATTGAAGTGAACAATTTATTATTAGATTTTTTTAAAGGAATTATTACCCTCAGAAAAGCAATCCGCCAAACGACTAACAACCAGGTTTGTACTTCAATGGTGAAACACAAGTGCTAAATCTATCAAAATCAACTGCTTGTCAATTAATTAACTGCTGGAATAGGTGATTCTCTTAATTTCCATCATAGAAAGGCAATCATTAGCTCCCGACCTTTTCCAAGGTAGATTTCCAACATGAAAGGCAAAATATAAATGTAATTTTGTATTGTATTTCAGAAGTGCAAAACAATGTTTCAGAGCAAGGATTAAATCAACATTTGAATTGAACATTTTCCTTTTAGAAATGAATCACCGTAAGAGCATATTTTTTCACTATCAATCCAATGTATTTGCCTTCTCTCAATTCTCTACTGGGATATGGCTAAGCAAGCTCACCTAAGTACAGGAACAACAACAAAATTGCACTCGTAAGGCGCCTTTCACTTAAGGGCTTCCTTCCGAAATCCCAAAGTGCTGACTATTTCAAATAAATAATTTAAATTTAACACTTATTTATACCATTCACAGTTTCCAGAAAGGTATTAACATTTATATAATGCCCTCCAAGCAGGGTAGCGTCTCAGAGCACTTAACAGTGGCAGAGCCTAACTCTGAGCCCAGGCAGAGGGGTTGAAGTTGAGTGTTCCGGAGTTTCAGGGCATAGTGGCTGAAAGCACGACCTCCAATGGTGGGGCCGAAGGTGCAAGGGCACCGAGTGGTGGATTGGGGAGTGGAGAAGTAGGGAAATGCCAGAGAGTGAAGGGATTTGAATATGAATGTGAGGATTTTTAAGTCGATCCATTCGGTGATGGGGAGCCAGTGGAGGCTTGGCCAGAACTGGTGAGATGTGGGTACCCAGTAAATATCAAGCCAAGTGATCCATTTATTCATCTCTATGCCCCCATTCTCTGAAATTCTTTCTCAAAATTTCTTTACTTCATGCCTTCTCTCTGTGAACCTATTGTCTTTTGAAGCTCCAGCTTATTAAAAAATTTGCCGCTTGCATCCTCACTCGCAACAAACTGCATGCCCATCATTCCAGTCCTCGCCAATCTCCACCATCTCCTTGTGGATGAGTTTCAAAGAACTCACCTTCTCAATAGGTCCCCTCATGCCCTTGCATCTTCCTGTTTCTCAGAGCTTCTCTTATCCAACTGCTCTGCTCGCTCCCTCTACTTGGCTACCTTGGGATTCTGTCCATCCCTGCCTTCTCCTTATCACCATCGGTGGCCAAGCCTTATTATCTACACCCCTAACCACTCAAACTCCCTCCTTCTAACCCTCCATCTTGCTGTCTCTCTATCTGTCCTTAGGTCCTGTCTTAAAACCTACTCCAACCATGCCTAAGGTTGCCTCCACTCTCTTTTACTGGTGTCTGATCTGGTCTTTGTAAAATGCTCTGAGACATTATTCCCCACAAAGGGAGCTGTATAAATGCAAATTGTCGTTGTTGAATTGCTTTGAGATATTCATTCAACATAAAAGGCAAGTTAAATGTGTAAATTGTTGCTGTTATTGAACTATTGAGACAATGAGGCTATTTGTTCACTCTTGACTATTCTCCCTCCTCTCCTGAAGATTCCTGAATCATCATCCATGTTCAACTTCTGTGGAAACCCATCACCATGCTTAAGAGTATCCAAATCAAACTGAGATTTCCCTGCATCCCACCTACACATAGAAAATCAAGAGAGAGATTGTTGGAATGGAATGTGCACTCTCTCCCTGGAGGGTTGCATCCTGCTTACCTAATTCCCTATGCGTTAGTGATTTGGCTTGCAGACTTAACAGGAGCTGAGTTGGATGATTCCTTGCCCCAAGTGACTGGGCTGCCCTAGTCTCAAAGCTCTTCACAGAAACTTACTGTGAAGTGTGGTGACTGTGTCTATTTTGTGGTTGAACACAGCAGCCAATTTCCAAGGGTGTTGGTTGCCCTCTGCTACCTCAACCAACTAATCATTCCTCATTTGTGAGTCCAGAAACTAAGTGTTGGCAGATTGCTCCACTGTGGGGGAGCATTATAATCAAGCCCAGTGCATTCCTCACCCGTTATCCACACGTACACTTTCCAACAAGGGTCACTGTATACCAATGAGGAGTGAAATTCTGGCTAATTTTTCTCTCCTTTATCCAAAAGCCTTGAGGCCAATTGTATCACCCTAACTGCTGCTCTGGCTGACACCAGCTAACACAGTACACACAAGGAATTGAACCTGTGATGTTCCACAGGTGTGTGTGGCTGAATTGTCCTTGAAATACTAATTTCAACAGCTGAACTATTGGGTTCATATTGACCCATATTTATCACTAAAGATAAATAAAGAATCCGCCTGGATACCTGCAGGGTATCCCAAGGCTCAATTCTTGGCCCCCTTCTTTTCCTTAACTACACACGCCCTCTCGGCGATGTCATCTGCAGACATGAGATGAACTTCCACATGTATACAGATGACACCCAAATCTAGTTGTCCTCTTCCAGCTTCGACTCCCAGTCCGCTGATGGACTGTCAGCTTGTTTGATGGACATCAAGGATTGGATGAGCGCAAATTTCCTACAGCTGAGTATCAGCAAGACGGAAGCCATACTCTTTGGCTCCCATCAACATCTTCTTTCCTGGGATATGAACTCCTCAACCTCCCCGAGTTCTCCCTCAGACTCACCGGTCCCATGGGCAACTTAGGTGTCGGGTTCAATCCCCAGCTTTCCTTTCCACCATACATCCATTTCCTGACCAGGATTGCTTTTTTTCCACCTCCTTCTGTACCTCACAGGAAAATCAGCTGAAATCCTCATCCATGCCTTCGTCACTTCCCGTCACGAGACTATTCCAATGCCCTCCTCTTTGGTCTCCCCAGCTCCACCATACACAAAATACAACTAATTCAGAACTCTGTCACCTGGAAACTCACCAGCAAAAAACTCCATATCTCCATCATACCAGTCCTTGCCCAGGCTCCACTGGCTCCCAATTACTGAACAGATTGATTTCAAGATTCTGTCACTCATTTTTAAATCCCTTCATGCCTTCGCACCTCCCTACCTTTCCGATTTGCTTATCCACCACCCGCTGCCTCCACTTGGCTGGCTACGGCCTTTTGTTCATCCCTCGTACCCACTGCTCCACCATCAGGCACTGTGCTCCAAAACTCTGGAACACTCCCCCTCGATCTACCCGCCTCGCCCCCTCCCTCCCCACTTTCAAATTACGCCAAAAGACACTGCTGTGCGCAATTGGCTGCTGCATTTCGCCCACAAATATACAGTCAATTCACTTTACACTATATTCTGGGAAGCACTTTGAGATGTCTAGAAGTTGTGAAAAGTGCTATATCAAATGCAAGGATTGTTATTATTTGACTCAACACCTTATCGCATCATTGAGAAGCTTCAAAGCACGTCACAGAATTTTACTGTAAAGTATAATGACAGTGTTTATTTTGTGGGTGAACGAAGTAGCAAATTTGAATTGTTCCATAACAACCAAGAAAGGAATGACCAATTTCATATGGAAGATTGTTGGCCAGGACACTGAGAGGAAATCTCTTATCTTTTCAAGTAATACTATGGAATCTATATTTTCCAACCCAACAGGCAGATGGGACCACCTGAAGGACAGCCCAAGCACTGCACTGAAATGTCAGCCTAGACATTAAGCTTAAAGCACTGACTTGAACTCACAATCTTCTGAATCAGAAGTGAAAGTGCTACCAACTGAGCCAGGCAGTTTTTAAGTCTTAGCTTGTAAGGCCATTTTAGCTTAAAATGTAAAAAAACTGCACAATTCTTAACTTTTAAGACAAAATGTTTATACAGGTTAAGTCCTGGTGGAATTTTGGACCATAAATGGTATAATAAATAATTAAGGTATTGTGAAGAAACCCAGTTTTGACAAAAATAATGCTATGTTAAATCGTAAAAAAACAGAAAAAGCATTGGGGTATGCTTGGAGCTCAACTGGCTCCAAGATGACATGCTTGGCAATGGAATGTTGGAATTGAGACAGCCCTCTGTGGCAGTGGGAATTTGACATATTACTAATAATAATTCTTGCATTTGATATAGCACCTTATCATGTCATTGAGACGTCTTAAAGCGCTACACAGAATATACTGTGAAGTGAATTAACTGTATATTTTGTGGGCAAAACGTATTTGTGGAGTCCTTTAGTGTATTGGTTAGAGTACTCACCTTGCAAGCAAGAGGAACTAGGTTCGATTCCCGGGCAGCGTGAAGTTAGACAAGTTTCCTTTACCTAGTAGTAAATAGGAACCCGTTTGTTAGTCGATTGGCAGATTGCTTTCCGGGGGTAATAATCCCTTCCAAGAAACAAATTTTAAAAATTATAATTTGGTCACTCAAACCATGGCTGTTTTAGTCACAATGTACTATCAGCGCAGTTCTTATGGGTTTGTGTGCCATATTCACTGTTACTATTATACTGGTGATCCATGAAAATACCCTCCATTTTAAACACTGCTATGTGAATACCTAGTACATTGTTTTACATTGGTAGAGGCGGCAGAAAATCTTTTCCTCTATGTTTTGTTCCAAAAAGGATTTAAGCACAAACTCAGAATCACTTCAGTCGATGTGCTTTTTATAGCAGGTGTGGAATGAAGGATGGGATTTCAGCCAAACCAGCTGAGAATACAATGTACATGCTGTGCGAGAGAATAATAATAAAATGCATAAGTAAGTTTATGGATTTATAATCATTTCCACCTGGCCAAAACATTTGTGCTCAATATATCTGAGCTTGCCAATGCACTTAGCTTCAGTAGCTCGTGTGTTTCTCATTTTTACTCTATTGTTACAAGAGGGTCCTTATTTACTAAATTTAAATGCAAGGATCAATCGAAGCTCATTCTCGGGTACATTATGGTTCCAGGGCTATATATGGAGGCATTTCAACAGGTCGCTGAAATCAATATAATATATTAAAATTAGAATACAGTCTTATGTTTAGTATAAGTGTTCGGCTCACCTGGAAAATCAAGCCAATAGGGAGGTGGAAATGACCAAGTGCCATTGCATGCATTGAACATACAAGAGATTTTTTGTGAAGACAGAACCAAATGCTCTGCCAAATTATGCCTTTTTTACCTTCGAGTGAATCTAAGCCAAGGAAATAAACTGAAAGACATTGTAGCAAAGGCTGTCAATGGGTTTGAGAAGAATTGGTGAGGATGGTTAATAAGAATTAGGGTAGAGGGAAACTTCTTAATTCTATTTAACAACAACTTGCATTTATATAGCACCTCTCACCCAGGGTAGTGTCTCGGAGCGCTTGACAGTGGTGGATCATGACACAATAGTGAAGAAATAGAAATTGATTTACTGTGATTAAAATCATTCATGGTCAAAAGAGCTTTGGCATTTTTCTCCACAAGAGTCACCACAACTATTCCCACTCATTTCACAACTCGCTTTGGGCTGTGCTGCTCAACCTTAATGTGAGTTGTGTTTGGGCTGTGAAAAACCCAGGATAAGCACGTTGTTCTTTCATCTCTGCAACTGGGTTAAAAATCCAGGCCTGACTGATGGGAGCGAAGTCTCTCTCTCTGCCAGCTATAAGACTTTTATGTGAAATTAGCTTGTGCAGTGCAAACTCAAGTCCCAGTGGTACACTTTGGAAACACACACCTGCCATATTTCATTGCTAATTGGCACTAAATTGGCAATCTCGCTGAGAGATCGTAAAGATGGCTGGTGTGAAAAATTCATACTAGTGCAGGAGGGAGCCCTCTTCTGAAGTTGTGTTCAAGAGGAACACAAGCCTAGAGGGCTCCTATTCTGTTCAATGTACTATCCATAAATAGTGAGGAAAAAATGTATTTATAAAATTATAATTTACACAAAGCGATGAATTCTTGTTTTCTCCAGTCCCTGGGATCCACCTCCTGCAGCTGTAGTAACATGTGGCTAAGAGCTGTATGTGACTTGAGGCAGCTGCATTTAGTTTAATAGGGCAGTCACTTTGCACAGGCCTGGGAGACAATCCAGGAATGCCTAGTATGGTTGACTGTGTGGCCACGCACGACTGGTCCTGCACTTTCCTAGGAACAGATGGTTTCTCCCCTTCAGAAAAGTGACAAATCCCAGAACTCAGAAAGGTATCAGATAGTATAGATGCATTTAAGAGGGAGCTAGACCTTCAACAACTTGGATTTATATAGCGCCCTCCACGCTGGACGGCATCTCAGAGTGCTTCACCTGAGGGACAAACAAATAAAAGGATGAAGGAGGGAGTAAGGAATGGGTGGAGACTCGTGTGGAATATAAACCCTGGCATGGACTGATTGGGCTGAGTGACATGTTTCTGTGCTGTATATTCTTTTAAATCTGTGTTGGTAGATTTTGACATTGAAGGGATATGTAAAGTAGGTTAATGGATCTGGACAAACTGACTATTATTGTCTATTTAACTTCCCATGTTCCTATTTTCAGAAACCCCTCCAAAGCAATTAAATAGTGATGAATATGTTTCTCAATAATTAAAAATTGTATCATTTGGAATAGATATTTTGCTGGAAGGTCAGTTTCCTGTAACACTTTGCTACATAAGGAATCCTGTTAGAATTCCCATCGACCTAGAAGTAGAACACGTTGGAGTGGATTCATGAGGTTCAGTGTGACCTGGAAGTAGAACACATCGAGATTTATGGGATTTATGTGACTTACTTAATTGTGATATTACACAATCCAGATTTCTATTGAAGCATCCTTTTAAGAAATACTGCATGTTAGAAGCCCATCTATTAGCAGTCGGTAGTTTAGAAGCTCAGTTCTCTACATGAAACATTGCACATCTGACTCCAGAAATACATGTTCACGATCCACAAAATTTGTGCAGAGCTCTTCCAGAGTAATTTATTTTGTGGAACCTTGCAGGTGTAAATGGCTGCCACATTGTGATGTCCTGTAGCATATTGGTTAGAGCACTCACCAACAACAACAACTTGCATTTATTTAGAGGACCCACCTTTGATTTCCAGGCAGGGTGAAACCTTAGGCAAGTTTCCTTACTCCACATGTCTCTGTTTTATCTAGCAGTAAATAGGAACCTGCTTGTCAGTCAATTGGTGGATCGCTTTCTGGGGATCATAACCCCTTTAAAAAACAAATAATAATTTGGTCACTCAATCCACGACTGTTTGTGGGACACTGCTGTGTGCAATTGGCTGCCGCATTTTGCCCACAAAATATACAGTCAATTCACTTTACAGTATATTCTGTGAAGCGCTTTGAGACAACCCAATATCATAAGACATTATATCAAATGCAAGGATTATTATTTGGCTTTAAATGTAGTTACAGTAATTTCTAGTAATCACCTGCAAATTTATTTGGGATATTTTGATGTGATAAGGAGATATATAAACACATGTTTCTTCTTCTATTTCATAATTATTATCCTCCAAAAGACAGCCTATCAATCAAAGTTATTGTTATTGAAACACAAGGTTGTGAATATTTGTCTTGTTTATGTTATTTTAGAACCAAACCAACTGAGGCAGACAGAGAGGTTATATTGCATATAGTTTATTATTTATTGACAAAGTAGGTGCAAAATGCAATCAGTTGATCTGGTTTTGTATTGAAATGTGGTAAGATAATCACCTTTCTTTCTCCACACTATCAAAGGAGTTGTAGCCAACTTCAAGTTAAAAAACACTGTTGAGATACGAGAGATGCTCCATCAGCTCACTCTGCTTTCTCTCTTGGGAGTTTTACAGCAGCAAGAGAATAAAGAGACACGGTGAAAAGCAGAGCTAAGTATGCTGACTGATAACTAACTGTTCGCAGTATTAGGCAGTTCATGACTGAAAATACCCATGGACATTCATGTGCATGTCACGAACTGAATAAAATCCTCTATGTGGCTTTGCTTTGCACTAAACCTGATGAAAGAGTTATTGTTGGAGATGAATGTTTGATTTAATTTGAACCACTATTGCACTGTACTTCACTGCTGTGGGAGAATCATAAGAATAACAATCCTTGCATTTGGTACAGCTCCTTATCATGTTGTCAAGACGTCTCAAAGCACTTCACAGAATATACTATAAAGTGAATTGTTGTGGGCGGCTGGAGCTGGTTAGATCACTTCTCCTACGTAGGCATGCATGTTCTCTTGTAGAGGCTGGTGTTATCTCAGTAGTTTCATCCTTCTCAAGAAGAAAGCTTCAACAGAAACTCTCCTCTACCAATGGCATTCAGCTTCTGTGCAAAATACCAATCCAAAGTGTGCCAGGGTTACTTAATACAGTGTGCTGCAAACAAAGCAGGGAATATTGTAAAACTGTAAATCCAGCAAACTAGTGACTCCAAGTTGTAAACATATGTGGAACCAGATGAAAGAACCAATCACTCTATGAAGAGGAAGGTATCACCTCCACTGTTGAGAAAACCATAGGGGTGCCACATTTTATAGAAACGTAAAGCTCTGGTTTTAAATAAAATAGAGACCTGCTGTTAGAGCGAGCCAAGTCCTTAAGACAAAAGCAAAAACAATATTTCCTACTAAAATGAAAATTGTTAGATGGAGGAAAAAGCAATGAAAGCTATAATGAGGTGAATGTTATTTGTGATACACTGGAACAAGATTTAAGTACAAAACAGCACATGGCTGGAAAAAATCAATTGAAAGCAATAATAGTAAACAGGTGTTACTTACACTCTGTGAAGTAGACTGCTTAGTCTCCATTTACACACATTTCCATATTTTTTCCAGCTTAGCAGAATCCTTTCATTTAATGTTTTGTAAATTATAAACATTTTTGTTGCCGAGCCGGGTGTCTGACACAACTGATCAGTACGCTTAACAGTATGCAAACCAGATAGAGGGTTCCACACATGTACGCCACCTACATACAGACATTTCCCTGAGGCTGGAATGGAATTACACACTCTCTCCCTGGAGGAATTCTCTTTGCTTACCCAATTCTGCCATGAGCAATGCTTTGCAGTACTACAGACCCATCTAACTCAGGAACTGGACTGCTGAAACTACCACAGACAATACATTGCTAAGCACGTCAAATTGGAGCCAGCTCAGCTCCAAGGAGACCCTGATTTTCACCACCAGTCATGAGTTTGTTATTTGACATCTAACAAGCACAGGTATGAACCCTTACTGGGTAGATAACAGGTATCAAGAACTCCCTATGAGCTTCCTAATGGGTAGCAACTCAGCATTAAATGTATAGAACATTGACACCAAGTTCCTACCCACATTTTGGATACACATCTCTACCCATTGAGTGATTCTTCCACCAAATGGAAGTACAAAGCTTCAACAGAAGCTGCTTACCTCTCTGCATGCGAAGGCATATGAAGCCCTGGAATATATGAATGGATAGTCATAAACCTGGATTCCAGATAATCCCTTCCAGCAGCTGTTGGCCCAAGCCTCAGATTTTCCTCATTAATTAATTGATGGATGTCTTCCTTTAGGGTGGTGGGAATACCTTTAGAGGACAGCTTGTGATGTGACAGTCACCTTGATGTTCTAGAGTTCCAATGTCTTGAAGGTTGCTCAACACAACGTTAATTCCAAATCCTCATGTAAATGTGTTTGACAAATAGATATGCCTCCCATGAAGCTGACTCCAGGGTGTTTAACAACAAATAAGTGTAGTCCTGCAACCACTTTCTAATTTCATTACAAATCCACCTTATTACTTGTTCCTGGACTTCACAAATGGACCAAAGGAAACCCCTTCACTCCATGCCCAGGAATGTGAGACCATAAAGAATTGTTTGGACACACAATTTATATGCCAAAAAAATAACCTGAGTTTGGAATATCTTATCACTGAAGAGAGATGATATTGTGCTGTTAGGAATCTAATATGCTGCACTCACCATCTTGAACACTGGGCCACTCAGTGGGACATAATGGTGGATGTCCCTTAGTGTGGTATTATGGCTCTGCATTGGTTGAGAGAAGACTTTGTTGGTATTGCCTGAAAGATACAAGGGGCATCGGTCCCAAATAAAAAATACAAGATGGGTTTCACATTGGCCTCCAACTATACTGATCTCCAGGATCCTTGACTGACAAAATGCAGGCAGAAGCAAGGTTGAACTCTCTGACTTAGAAGTGGGAGAAACCGTCTGGTTAATCAAATTCATTTTAGTTGTAAAATACAACTTTTTGGATGATGAAGTCAACTTTAAACAGCAGACAAGAATGTTGGCAGCATCATGCAAAACACATTCAGGAAATTAAGATTTCTATCTATTTAATTAAATGAATGTGGGCGTATACATCAATGAAAGCCATTTAACAAGTTTGCAATTCTTGCATTAATAACAGTAACTCACCTCTGAGTCAGAAGATTGTGGGTTTAAATAACTCATCATCATCTAGGCTGATACTCCAACAACTTGCAATTATATAGTACCCTTTACACTGGACGGCATCTCGGAGGGCTTATTTTAGTATCACGCTGAGCTGTATTGCATTGTCAGAGGTGCCACCTTTTGATGAGAGATTAACCTGAGGTCCCATCAGGGCAATGTTATAGATCCTATAGCACTATTTAAAAAATAGTTTCTGTCAATAACAGTCAATGGTTTCTGGTCACTAAAACCAGGGGTCACAACCTTAAAATCAGAGGCCAGCCCTTTCGCACTGAGTTGAGGAAGAACTTCTTCACTTAAAGGGTGGTGAATGTATGGAACTCGCTACCCCAAAGGGCTGTTAACGCTCAGTCCTTGAACATATTCAAGACTGAGATCGATATGTTTCTTATTGCAAAAGGGATTAAAGGATATGGGGATAAGGCAGGGTTATGGTATTAGCTGAAGTTAGATTAGAAGATCAGCCATGATTGAATGGCGGGGTAGGCTCAAAGGGCCGAATGGCCTACTCCTGCTCCTATATGTTATGTTAATAATCCTCCAGATAAAATTGGTCATTCACTTCATGGCTGCTTATGAATCATTGTTTTGCATAACTTGCATTTCATAGCAGACCTTTCATATAAGGGGATGTCTCAAAGTGTTTCACAGGATTTACTGTAAAGTTGTAAGGACCGTGTATTTCGTAGGCAATGTGATGATCTCCAGACCATGCAGTTTCAACGCAGTCAAATCCACAATCACTGTGCCGTGACTGTATACGAGGTGTGTGTGGGGGGGTGAAGAGGTGCCATATTGCTCCCTGGGATGTATGCATGGTCTACTCCTTTGCCTCACCTCAGACCTTTGGGTGAATCAGTGGCCTCCACTCGGACCCTTCTTTAATGATCTACGACTGAGATCAGAAACTCAATGAGTTGGGCATCAACCAATGGATTACCACTACTTGCCCAAAGTGTTGGAGAGGGAATGAGCAGAGCCACAGAGCTAGCCAGAATAATTTTCCTGCTGGCAGTCATTATGGCCCTCCTGCCACTTGTTCGTCAGTAAATGCCTTCAATTTCAGCTCACACTGGAACACAGGATTTTTCAATAAGCTGCAATCTAGCTTACAAATGGCAGTATTGGAAGCACCTCATCAGTACTAAGCACAATAATTTCTCCAAACCAAATAGGAAATGAGCCTCCTGGTATGAGAAGGTGGCAAACCTGATGTGGTGAAAAATGCAAAACAACTGGATCACACATTAAGGAAGCTAACATTCAATGAGGTGGCGTAGGTGCTCAACATAGAGGATACACTATTGTGGGGGTATCAAAGTCTAGTTTTGGCTATACCCTCCCAGAAAGAAACAACTTTAACTTTTAGAGTGCCCATAACGTGTTAGGCTGGCTCACTTGGTAGCACTCTCACATATGAAGTAAAAGATTCTGAGTTCAAACCCTACATAGGGACTTTGAACTCAGATAATCTAGGTTGACACTCAGTACTGCAATGTCAAAGGTGCCAGCCTTCAGATGAGCTATTATAATTAAACTGAGATCCCCTTTTGCCTGTTCAGGTGGATGTCAAAGATCTTATGGCACAATTAGAAAAGAGAAAGGAGTTTCTCTGTGTCCTATCCAACAAACTTCTAGATAAAAAAAGTCACTTATTTCATAGCTGTGTTGTGAGACATTCCTATGCACAAATTCACCATTATGTGAGTGGCAGGAGTTGTGCAGGGCCTGAAAAAGGCGAGAACAATTCAAATGAGCTGTTGAAAAACTATGCTTTGTTTGTCATGTACCCTTGTATTATAATGATGGAAGGCCAGTTAGAGGAACATTCCTCGCTTAAAAAATAATTGATGAGGGTGCTGCTCGACTGGGTGGCCTTTCACCTCTAGAACAAGAGTTAAAATCCAGTCTGAGCTGATGGAGTGAATTCTTGCTCTTTCTATTGGCAATAAAGATCTATTTAATGGCCAAGAAAGAAAATCATACATGAGTATATCTTACCTTGAGCCCAGTCTGTTGGAAAAGGAATGAGCAGATCTTGGTTGAAATGAGTCTGGTCAGTATCAATCCAGTCCCTAGTGAGAGCGTGTGCTCAGTACAAAACTGCCCTTAATTGACTGTTAGCTTGCGTTCTCACTCAGAGATGCCAGATATATGATTAATGAGGGAGGAGGCCAGCTGATGTATATGAGGTGCTCTGCTGAGGTTGAACGGAAACATGTTGTTGAGGCAGATTTGCTTTCTATCTAGCTGTGCTGTTATTGACCAGGAAGTTCCCAATCCTAACATTGATTCTCTTAAATGGTAAAGTATTGAATACAGCAGCAGCAACAGGCTTCACCTGGATGAGTGCAAAGAAAATCTTTATGAAAAAAATGATGTGAGTTGTAGGGCCAGCCTAACTACGTCAACAACAACTTTTACATACAGTATTTAACATTTTTCAGGTAGAATAAGGTCTCAGGCACTTTTTAATGGCTGGAGGGTGGAGAGAGGTGACTGACCATATATATACACGCACATACACTGTTAACTTGGCTCTACCCCACTCCTCACCCCATTTGATTGAAAGTATTTAATGTTTTCATTCCATGATGATTGACAGACAGTTTTTTTTCCATGTAAAATTGAAAAAATCCAATTCATCCATTGTGTTTCCATCTGGAATTTGCAGAATCCCACCTTCCATTTCCTGTTCTTTTTATTTCCTGACAGCTCACTGAGATCGAATAGGAAGTGCCAGAGAATTTGTTTTGTAAAAGGTTGATGGGTGTGTGGGAAAAAAAACGGCCGCACAGGGAGTAGAACACAAACAATGAATAGTTTTAAATAGGAACTAGAGATGTTCCTTGGAATTAAGGATTCAGAGTTAAAAGAGGATGAAATCCATATGTCAATGCAAGTCCTTCCTTCACTTCCTATTAGATCTGCTACTGGTTATCTTATATTTATGCCCTCTCATTTTGGACTAGTCAACAAGTGGAAACAGCCTGGCAACATCCACACCAGAATTTTAACCACCTCTATACGGTCTCCACTCAATTATCTCATCTCTAGAGAGAATAGCTCCAACCTGTGCATTCTTTCTTGATACCAGTATCGACTCATCCCCGGCAACAACAAAATTACATCTGTAAAGCACCTTTCGTGTCGGGAGGATGTCCCAAGGTGCTGAACACTCGGGGATCAGGACCGGAGCATAGGGGGCAGGGTTGGGATGAGGTAGGGCAGAGAGGTAGGAGGGCGGCTAAAGGTACAGTTGAAAAGGAGGGTCTTGAATCGTGCCTTGAAGGAGGCAAAGGGATTGTGGGATGGAGTTCCAAAGGGTGGTGGCAGAGAGGCTGAAAGATCGGCCGCAGATAGTAGGGCGGGTTGGGCGGGGACAGTTAGCTGCAGAGTTCTGGATGATCTGCAGCTTGTGGAGGGAATAGTTGGGGAGGCCGACAAGGAGCGAGTTTCCATAGTCGAACCTTGAGGTGACAAATGCACCTTGTGAATCTTCACTGTATTCTCACTCCATTGCTAAATAACCATTCTTATACTATGGTGACCAGAACTGCACTATAATGACTGCAACGCTCCCAGTCTTTGATCCTGGGATTTCTCAATGAAATTTTAAGATGTCTCAACTAATGGAACTCTATTCTTCAACCATTCCATCTCACCTCCTCTCTAGTTTTCATGTCTTGTCTCAAAGTCCTATCTCTTCGATCTATTCTATATATCAATGGTCACCTCCCCCTTCCCACTTTGTCTGCCCCACCATTGTACTGTGGTCCGAGACTTTATTGTACATGAAGGGCACTATATAAATGCAATTTTTTTGGTGAGGCTGGCATCCCCACAACCCACATAAGGAAACCAACTTTCTAGTCAATTTCCTGTGGGGAATTTTATTAGGCTGCCTAAAATGTAGGAGTGCCCCAGCAGACAGGATGAATGCTTTAGGCAATCCTACAAATTTGCCCTGTACATCAACTATATAATAATATTAATAATAATCACTATAATCATAATAATAATCCTTGCATTTGATCCAACACTACACTTTTACATTTATATAGTGTTTTTCATATTGGGAGGATGTTTCAAAGCACTTCACAGGAATGACTGTGAAATGTAATGATTGAAAACTTGTAGATGAAAGGTATAGCCAACTACAGCAATATCCCACAAGAGCTATGAAGTGAATGGCCATTTTTTTTGTACATTAGCATCATATGTACAAAGGAGTTGGGAAAATGTCAGAGATAATACTGAAAAAGGCGATACAATTCCAACAATACTTTTGTACCATCACAGTTCCAAACCTTAATATTGTATATGTTTTTTATATTGTTTTCTGTTTAAAGGCAGAACACTTTTCCAAATGACTGATAAACCCACATAAGAATATAAAATGATAAGCAAGCAAGGAACAAGAACCTATTCCTTCCACAGACCGTGTAAAATGTACCATACAAAGCACTCTAAACTGTCCATTTAATCTCCTGGGAAACATTATGCCTAAATGCTACCTGATTTCCCAAATGTAATTTAGGAAATTCCAAAATATTTATCTATCTCCAGATTACTATGATTCAGCTGTGACCTGCTGCCCTTCATAGACACCTTGCAAACCACAGCAGCACAGCAATCATCGTATCCTGCAGAGTAATTCAACAGTTCAGTTTCTGTCCTTTTAACCTCCAATTCCACTCTCAGCAAGTTGCGTGGCTGAGAACAGGAATACAGTAGAGTTGAGATGAGGGGAAAATCAAACCAGGGCCCCCTCAGTTCCGGACACTGTGCGTTGGCTTTCGTTGTGGATATCTATGATTTTTGTTTGATTAAACAATTTGCAAGAGTACTTATAAAAATATTGATGGTATGGTGCAATGCATCAATGTACATCAGTGTAAAATGTGAAAGACCACAACCACATACAGATTAGCGATTCTAAACTCTGAGGAAAATTGATGGCTGACAGAGGTTAAACGTACCCACAACATATTACAACTTCATGTTACAGTCGTGCAATACATTTAGTTCAATATAATCTTTAAAATATTGCATCTGAAACCACCAGTAATAGTAACAAAATTAATAATCCTTGTGTGTGATATAATGCCTTTCACATTGGGAGGTCATTATAAAATACTTTACAAGTTGTACTGTCAAGTGTCAAGTGTAGTGACTGTGCACTTTGTTGCAACACCCAATTTGCACACATCAATGTCCACAAACAGCAATGAAGTGAATAACCAATTTTATTTGGAGGATTGTTGGCCAGGACACCAGGAGTAACTCTTTGCCAAAAATCTCACATAATATCACGGTGAGCATTTTAATCGAGAGTTTAATTTGGCACCATTCATGTTTTGTTTCTAAAAAAGCATCATCAGCAACATTTACGCCAGTAATCAGCAGAAAGTTCTTTGAAACTATTTTGTTAACATTGTCAAGTCGTGATTCTAAAACATATCAAAGGTTTCCCTTTCTAAAATGGTCCACTAGACAATGCCATTCAGGATATGGGATGCCACAGGTCATTGCTTGTTGGGATATGGCTTCCTGATATCATGAAGTACATTTGATTATTATTTCTGTTTAAATCCAATCTTTCCCAGTAAGCTACATTACATACATAAAAAACACCACACAGAGATACCCCACTGCGTAGTATTAACATAACAGACCCAGGACGTAACAGAAATAACAAGACCATGTGGTGCTCCTTGTCTTTCAGACCATGTTTGTTTCCAATTTAATAAAAAAAGGACAACGTGAAAACACAGTCGCTAAAATAAACCCACATGTCTCAACTCAGATTGAGTAGAAAGTTAGAGATTGAAATTTAGACTACATTAGTAAATGTAATTCACATTCTGGTTCCAAGATTTGCAAATTGTGGAGGAAGCTGGTCAAAAAATATATAGTGATAATAATCCTTCCATTTCCCATAGTGCCTTATCAGATCATCAACATATCTCAAAGTACTTCACAGGATATACTGTAAAGTGATGAAACTGCGTGTAATTTGTGGGCGAAACTTGGCAGCCAACTTCATCTCAGTAATGTCCTACCAACAGCATTGGAATGAGTGACTAATTTCTATTTGGGGAACTGTAAGTTAGGATGACAGGAGAAACTACCTCTCTTTTTGAATAGTGTCATGGGATCTTTAACGTCCACCTGAACAGGCCGATGAGACCTTGGTTTAACGTCTCATTCAATAGACAGCATCTTTGACAATGCAGCAGCGGTCCTCCAGCATTGTATTGGAGTGTCTGCATAGAGCTTATGAGTTCCAAGTCCCAATGTGGGGCTTGAACCCGCAACCTTCAAACTCAAAGGCAAGAGTACCAACTGAGCCAGACTGAAGCACCAAATATTTGGTACTAGATTTTGAAAATAAATCCAGAAATCACATTTCCATTGGCACAATAATTAGTTCCAATCCTTTACCAACTTGTAATTTGGAATTTGAAAGCCACAAATTTCACAAACTGGAAGTCACAAACATAACATTGCAAATTTCAATACTGAAATTAAACACTATTTTACAAAACGCAAAATAATGCAGATGTTGGAAATCTGAAACAAAAACAGAAGTCGCTGGGAACACTCAGCAGGTCAGGCAGCATCTATAGAAAAAGGAAAGTGAGTCAACGTTTCGGGTCCACGACCCTTCGTCAGAACTGGACGCTATTTTACCCTGTTAGAGACTGGAAATTCCAAGCTGAACATTTATAAAACATATTGTCTTATCAGTTTGTTTTAAAATCCCTGCAGCCCATAATTACTTAATAGAAATCAGACAAGCAGTCTCTTTTGGAATTCTCTAACAACAAAATAATTCAAAAGTAATGGAATTTTGGGGGAAAATTTAAGACTTATTTCATAAAAACACTATCAAATTTTGTTAGGTTTGTCTTGGCATAAAACACCAACAAATCACAAGGGTTCAAAGCAGGTCAGCCCCTTTGATCTCACCTGAAGTCAGCAGGATTTCAGTATAACAAAGATTTTACATTGATACAGCGCTTTTGATGTCAGGAGGACGCCTCAAAGCGTTTCACAGAATTGTCTGGGCACTCGAGCTGGGGGATGGGTGGGGGAGCTTATGAAGGGAAGGGAGAGAAATCATTCAATATTTCTTGGATTTTGCACACATTTCCAGTAATGTATAAATATGGCTGGTAGGAACAAGAGGAAAGAACCAAACAAATCATTGGAGAATAAAGAGGATCATTGACAGGCAAACATTCAGAATTTACAAAATGCTTTTGGGAGTGGATATGTATGCATCTTGCACCTGCAGAATAATAAAAAAAATTGGTCACTTCAATCCATGACTGTTTGTGAGACGCTGCTGTGCGCAATTGGCTGCTGCATTTCGCCCACAAATATACAGTCAATTTAGTTTACAGTGTATTCTGTGAAGCACTTTGAGACATCTAAAAGATGTGAAAAGTGCTCCAAATGCAAGGATTACTATTATTATTATAATATGACACTTATAATTTCAAGTTGCTGCTGTTTTCAGTGTCAGAGGGATGGAGTCCTGTAAAGTATTGGTTAGTGTACTCGCCTCGCAAGCAAGTGAACCTGGGTTTGGTTCCCGGGCAGGGCGAAACGTTAGGCAAGTTTCCTTATTATAGATAGCCAGAGAAGACTTACTGCAGCACGTTTTATTTTTATTATAGGTGGTCCTGGTGTCAAAAATCTGGTTTAACCACATCGTGGTATTTATGTGGGTTTTGCCTAAGGATTTGACCCACCCGATTCCCAGGCATTGTGAAACATTAGGCAAGTTTCCTTATTCCACACGCCTCTGTTTACCGAGCAGTAAGTAGGAATCTGGTTGTTAGTCGATTGGCAGATCTCTTTGAGACATCTCAAAGACGTGATAAGGCGCTTTTGTATAATAAGTTTTAAAAATTAGCAATCTGTCTTTTTATATATGTGAAAGACAAATAATAATAACAAAAATATTACATTTAATCAAATTACCATATTTCTGTGGGCAAATAGTTCAACCCTTCTAAAGATTATTGTTCACATGTCCTAATTGATCTGTGTTAACAGTCCCATGTAAAATAGTTCACGATTTCAAATTAAAAACCCTTGAGCACTTTAACGGAAAATCAGTGGAATTTTGACCAATAAGTTTTGTGATTCAAATGCCATCACCCGTTATAGTAACATTCAAGACATACAGTGACATTGAAGACCACTGATCCATTTTTAATGAATTGGGAAAATAGTGCACTTATTTTGTACCTCCTCTGATCTTACTGCTCTCTCCCAGTACCACTACTACAAAATTAACTACGCAATGGCGTTATTTGACAAAAAGGCATCAATTGGCTGGTGATGCATCTCCACACAGAGTTCAACATTTCAATAATAATAATCCTTTTATTTGATATAGCACTTTTGTTGTCAGGAGGATGTCTCAAAGCCCTTCACAGGATTTATAATAAAGTATAGTAACTGTGCACTTTATAGGAAAGCCAGCAATTTCAGTGCTAGTTTAGGGGAAAAAATGTCTTAACTCAACTTTAAACGTTGAATTTTGAACTGACACTGAAATGCTGGGATACAGACAGTGGGTGGTTCAAACGCGCCATCAGCTACCCTCATCAAGGACTTCAGACCTGGCTTTGGGCTGACCCAGAACAGTGGGAATCTGGAGGTCCTGGCAGAAGAAAAAAACACAAAATTCCTGCTCAGGAATAAAAGCAAAGTACTAAAATAACTTTCACAGACATAGGAGCAGGATTGAGGTCTTGGATGGTCTCAGACTTTATAGTGAGTTAACAGTTGTTGCAGTGAATGATCTGCAGATTCCTCCTGGAGAATGTTTCATTTCAACACTGAGCAAGGCTTCAACATGTCCATGTTGCTAATTTAATGCTGATGCTGTCATTACATTGGCACTGTCAGAGCAATATAGACTCCATGGTAGCAAGGACCATATGGCTATAATGGCCACTTGCTATGAACACATGGAAGAGAACAGTAATATTTTGTGTGCGTATACAGAGGGCAATTTACTGGTCTCCAGCACTGTCAGTGTGTTTTCTACTGATCAAATAAAGCTGTCAAAACAGTCAGCTTTTTTCAATAAGCAGACAATAGGAAGGTAGACTTTTGTCATGCCAATTTTTTGAAAGAAATGGAAGCTGGGCTTTGGGCCAACACAATTATACTCTGGCTGGTACAAAGCAAAACCAATGTGGGATGACCTCTTGGAGGCAATCTTTCTTGCATCAATAGATTAAAGCCAGGGCCAGACCTGGGAATGCACTGTTTTGGCATCAGCTCAATGAAAATCTCACATGATTGTGTCCCAAATGTGCAGTGTATGGGCAGCAAGAATGTCAGTATTTCTGCAGATACTCACCCATCACATATACCACTGTCATCTGTGACCCCCTCTCGATGTAAAGTTGTTGTAAAATATGAGGAGGCAGCATTATTGCTTGCAGAGTTATTCATTGTAAGAACATTTATTCCTTATGCAAAGACCACTTGAAGCCATGTGCTGCACTGGTGTATTCAATAACAGTCACATCCAATAAAATCAACTGAGATAAAGAAAAGGGATTAACATTTGCGAGGGAAAGATGAAAATTGAGACAAGAAAATTCTAACAAGGGAGAAAAGAATAAAAAAAGGCAAAAAACTGTAAAGAGGTTTCAACAAAAAGGGCAAACAACAAGAATTAACCTGTTATAAAATATATTATAAAACATAATAATTTTGGCATTTGATAGCGTGCAATTCACAACGCTTCACAAAATTTATTGTAGAGTGTAGTGTCTCCCAGCACCTTGGGAAGTCCTCTCAACATGAAAGGCGTATACAAAGGCAATTTTGTTGTTTTTTCCGCAGACATGGGGTAAATTTCCGCATGTATGTGGATGACACCCAACTTTATCTCTCTGCCTCCACCCTCAACTCCAGGACTACTGGCGTCCTGACCGACTACCTGTCCAACATCAAGTCCTAGACGAGGGACAACTTTCTCCAGCTGAACGTCAGCAAGACCGAGGCCCTCCTGATTGGCTCGCGCGAGCGACTCTACACCTCGGGCGCTGGCAGCATCAGCATTCACTGCTGCACACTCAACCTCACTAAGTCAGTCAGGAACCTGGGTGTCTTGGTTGACCCTGAACTGTCTTTTCTCCCTCACATCCGCGCCATGACCAGCGCTGCCTACCACCACCTCCGCAAGGTTGCCAGACTCCGCCACTGCCTCACCCCTCAGGCTGCCGAAACCCTTATCCACACATTCGTCACATCAAGGCTCGATTACGGAAATTCCTTCCTCATCGGCCTTCCAAACTCTTCCCTTCACAAGCTGCAGATCATCCGAACTCTGCAGCTCGTGTACTCTCACACACCAGGCACCGTGACCCCATCAGTCCCACCCTTGCCTGACTCTACTGGCTCCCCATCCCTCAAAAGATCGAATTCAAGATTCTCGTCCTCCCTTTCAAGGCCATCGATGGCTTTGCACCCTCATACCTCTCTGATCTGCTGACTCCCTACCAAGCTGCCTGCTCCCTCCCTTCAGCGGGTTCCGGCCAGCTCCATATCTCCCACCCGACCCACCCTACTAATAGTGGATGAGCTTTCAGCCTCTCTGTCCCCACACTCTGGAACTCCATCCCACAATCCCTTTGCCTCGCTTCCTTCCTTACTCCCTTCAAGGCCGGTCTCAAGACCCTCCTCTTTGATCATGCCTTCAGTCGCCCTCCCACCTCTCTGCCTTCCCTCACTCCTACCCCACACCTCCCCATGCTCAGGTCCTGATCCCTGACTGTCCAGTGACTTGGAATATCCTCCCGACATGAAAGGCTCTCTATAAATTGAATTTTGTTGTTGTGTTGTTTTTTGTAGTGACTGTATTTTGTAGGAGAGATGCTGCAGCTAATTTTGCACAGCAATATCTCATAGTATTATGTGATTTTTAACATCCACCTGAACAGGCAGCTTAATGTTTCATCTGTAGGAGGATGGCCCCTCCAATAATGTAGTGCTTCCACCAGCGTTGTATCAGAGGGTCAGACTAGATTGTGCATTCAAATTCCCAATGTTGGGCTTGAACTTATGATTCAGAGTCGAAAGTGTTGGAATGGTTAAGTTAAATAATATGTTTGAAAAACAGGAACAACAACAACTTGCATTTATGTAGTGTCCCTCACGCAGGGTAGCATCCCAGAGCACTTAAACTAGTTAAGGATCATGTGATTACCCCTTAACTTTGGTACAATAGTAGGGCCTGAAGCTGGCCTAACTCTTTCAGTGGTCGCCACTAATGTGGTTGTCAGCTATAGCAATATTTAAGTGATCATACCCATGGACCGGCCGATTGTTATCAGTTGCTTGAATTGATTTTGTTGGACTGCCGTCCTTCGGATGAGATGTTAAATCAAAGTCCCATGTGCCTACTCATGTGGACATTAAAAGATCCCATGGTATTCGAAAAGAGAAGGGAGTTTTTTCTGGTGTTCTGGGACACAATCACTCAAATAAAATCGGTTGTGACTTCATGGCTGTTTGTGAGACATTGCTTTGCACAAATTGGCTGCTGTGTTTGCCTATAAATACACAGTCACTACACTTTACAGTGAATCCTGTGAGACTCTTTGAGATGTGTTTCTGATGTGAAAGGCATCAAATCTAATACAAAGAGTATTTAGTATGAATTTTCAGTGATGTGACCCATCAGCAGTGAGAATTTTCACATCACAGCCCATTATTCACCCATAGTTAACGCACGCCATAAAAGATAGAAACATGAGAAAATAAAGATCCAGGGGAAAAGTATAAATGAATACAATAAACTGTTCTAAATATAGATGTTATCTCAACTGTGTTGCAGCTAGCAAATATTCCACATTGTTATATGTGGATAGTATAGTTTAACTATAAAAATAAACCTTAGATACATGTTGTACCCTGTGGGCATCACTACTCACAAATATGGTTTGAATTCATTTGTGACCCGTGGAGCATTTACTGTAGTATCTAGTGTAGAAGTCACATAATTTCTCTGTGTATTTTATATCCTCGAAATATTAGGAGTGACTTATAATCCATGTTTTACAGTACACAATATTCCCCTAATGTTGATCTGTGTTCTGATTTTTGCAACATTTTCCAACTGCTTAATTAATTTACGTGTAACAAAAAGGGATAGTTTTACTTTACCTTTAGGTAAATTCTGCTAAGGATCTACTATTCCTTGTCCCTGCTTATATATGTATCTGTACCTCTTGCTCTCTGTTTAGCAGAATATTGCATACCATTGGGATTTGGCCTGTGACTATGTATTTCCTTTGGTTTCTATAATTGCGTCTTGTTCCCCATCCAAACCTGGAGTAAAGGGTTACATTGAGCACAAACATTTATTGTAACACATGTATTAACCCCATTACTTATGCTTATCCTCTTGTACGCTAAACCTGTGCCAAAGTAAAGGTGAATTTAATAGTAGTACTGCATGTTCACCATCTGGTACTGGATATCTAGTGGCAGGGATGAGCTCTTTAAAAACCTTTCCATAGTACTTATGTTAATATAAGTTGTATCTAATTTCTAAATATTCAGACAATGTTTTAACATTAACCAATTAATATTTGAGTTAGAGATTAGTGCATGCTGTACTGTTCCTGTGAATGTCTTGTTAACTGCATAGCGTTCCAGTTCAGAGGAGACTGATTAAGTATTAAGTAACCTACTTTCAATCTATAAAGAATAGCAGATGGTTCAGGGTGACTTACAGATGTTTATGAAATGCTGAGTGGTTTTAAACCAGTGCTGGCATAAGCAGCAAAGGCACATAGAAGCACTAAACTGATTCAGGACCTCATGCACATCTGTAATTCATCCCTGACCATCCATCTAGTTATATGGTTTATACAATGCACTTTTCTGTTTATTGCTATTCAGGGAAAGTTGCTGCTATTGAGTCAGGGTGAATGAACTGTAAATGAGAGGAGACAGCTGTCAATAATACAGGACTGAAGCCCAACTTGTGGAGTTATGCAGCTCAGTGGTTAGAGCACTCGCCTCACAAGCGAGAGATGTGAGTTTGATTCCCAGCAGAGCAAAATGTTGGTCAAGTTTCCTTACTCCACATACCTCTGTTTATCTACCAGTATGTAGGAACCCAGTTATTAGTCGATTGGCAGATCGCCTTTCCGGGGGTAATAATTCTTTAAAAAAATAATAAGAATAAATTGATCACTTCAATCCATGACTGTTTGTGGGCCATTGCTGTGCGCAATTGGCTACTGAGTTTTGCACACAAAATACACAGTCATTCACTTACAGTCAATTCTGTGAAGTGCTTTGAGATGTCTCAAAGACATGATAACATGCTACATCAAATGCAAGGATTATTAGTATTAATAACCACGTGACCCTAAAGGGGCAGAGGGTTGGTTATCTGCTTTGTGAATTTTCTGACCTTGGCAGGGGACAATATTGTATACTCCACTGGCTGAAACTTTTATTGCTTTACAATGTGAGTTTATAATTTGAAAAATCCCATTATAAATCCCTTTGTAAGATCACATCAGCAAGATCAGGTAATGTACTGACCTGAGGCCTGTGATTTCAGCTATTCTGACCAGAAAGAGCATTTTGTGTTTAAATTAAAGCAACAACAACAAATTGCATTTACATAGCATCTTGCATGCCAGGAGGACGTCCCATTGAACAGATTACATCCTAGTTCATGCATCCATAGCATTACAGGGAACGCTATAGCATGGAAACAGGCCATCTGGCCCAATTAGCCCATGCTTGTCTTTATACTCCACCATGAGCGTCCACCTCTCCAAAACCCTCTCCTGCACAAGTCTTATCACTTCTTCCACAGGTTTGCATCAAATATCCAATT
The DNA here is from genome assembly GCF_018977255.1 of Callorhinchus milii. Taxonomy (NCBI): domain Eukaryota; kingdom Metazoa; phylum Chordata; class Chondrichthyes; order Chimaeriformes; family Callorhinchidae; genus Callorhinchus; species Callorhinchus milii. Next base: position 21,761,280 of record NW_024704744.1, read on the forward strand.
AAATACACTGACACTTTTTAATGAACTACACATTTACACCAGCCTCTACATCAAGAAGCTCCTCCTGAACTTTCTTTTAGATCTGCTAATCTTATATTTATGCTCCCTGGCATTGGACTCGCCAACAAGGGAAAACATAAACTAAGAAAGAATTTGAATGTCACAGCACATTATCATGTCAAAAGATGCTTCACAGATAATTACTAAGAGGTTTGCGGTGTCCTCCAGTCCAAAATCAAGGGAATCCGCTCAGCTGCCACTGCCCTCCCAACTTCCAACCCCTTCCTACCACCCCCCACACTCTGACCATTACCCATCCCGCCCTCCACACCTTTGAACCTGTCACCCCCTCTTCTATCATCACCACCATATCCTCCATGAAGCCCACCACCTGCTCCCTGGAACCCATCCTCATCCCTCTTCTTAAATCCCAGCTCCACCTCCTTGCCCCACTACTTGCCGACATCATCAACCTCTCCTTGTCATCTGACACTGTATCTAGCCCCATCAAAACAGCCACTATCACCCCCATCTGGAAGAAACCTTCCCTTGAACCAACACAGCTATTCAGCTACCGGCCGATCTCCAACCTCCTTTTTCTGTCCAAGGTCCTTGAGAGAGCCGTTGCCTCCCAGCCTGCTCTTTCCTCTCCTCCCACTCCCTCCATGAGCCCCTCCAATTGGGTTTCCGTGCTGCCCACAGCACAGAAACTGCTCTGGCCAAGGTTGCAAATGACATACTGACCATGTGTGACCAGGGCTCCCTCTGCCTCCTCGTCCTCCTCGACCTCTTTGCCACTTTTAACACTGTGGATCACTTAATCCTCCTCCACCGCCTCTCCTCCCACCTCAACCTTCAAGGTTCTGTCCTTGACTGGTTCAGTGCCTACCTTTCACACTGCCTTCACTTCATCTCAGCAAACGGCTTCTCCTCCAGCCCCTGCACCGTCTCGGCAGTGTTCCTCAGGGCTCTGTCCTCGGTCCCCTACTCTTCACTCTCTACATGCATCCCCTTGGGTGACATCATCCACAGACATGGGGTAAATTTCCACATGTATGCGGATGACACCCAACTCTATCACTCTACCTCCACCCTCAACTCCAGGACTACTGGAGGGACAACTTTCTCCAACTGAACGTCAGCAAGACTGAGGCTCTCCTGATTGACTCGCGCAGCACCTCTGCACTTTGGGTCCTGACAGCATCAACATCCATGGCTGCACACTCAACCTCACTAAGCCAGTCAGGAACCTGGGTGTCTTGTTTGACCCTGAACTGTCCCTTCTCCCCCACATCCACGCCAAGACTGGCACTGCATATCACCACCTCCACAAGATTGCCAGACTCTGCCACTGCCTCACCCCTCAGGCTGCCGAAACCCTCACTCACGCATTTGTCACATCAAGGCTTGATTATGGAAATTCCCTCCTCATCGGCCTTCCCAATTCTTCCCTTCGCAAGCTGCAGATCATCCAAAATTCTGCAGCTCGTGTACACTCGCGCACCAGGCTCCGCGACCCCATCAGTCCCACCCTCGCCCGACTCCACTGACTCTCCATCCTTCAAAGGATCGAGTTCAAGATCCTTGTCATCACTTTCAAAGCCATCGATGGCCTTGCCCCCTCCTACCGCTCGGACCTGCTGACTCCCGCTGCCTCCATTCAGCAAGCTCTGGCCTGCTCCATGTCTCCCACCCGACCCACCCTACCATTGGTGGACGAACTTTCAGCCTCTCTGCTCCCATACTCTGGAACTCCATCCCACATCCCTTTGCCTCGCTTCCTCCCTTGGCTCCTTCAAGGCTGGTCTCAAGACCCTCCTCTTCGATCATGCCTTCGGTCGCCCTCCCAACTCTCTGCCTTCCTTCATCCTTACCCCACTCCTCCCCCATTGCTCGGGTCCTGATCCCTGACTGTCCAGAGTCTTGGAACGTCCTCCCGATGTGAAAGGCGCTCTATAAATGTAATTTTGTTATTGCTGTTGTTGTTGTGACTGTATTTGTAGGCAAACATGGCACCTTGTTTGCACCAGCAATATCCCATGGACATGAGATGAGTAATAAATTAATCCAAAGGATTGTCGATAATAAAAATGGGAGAAACTTCCTTCTCTTTTGCAATCTTGCCCACAAATACACAATCAATTTACTTTCCAATATATTCTGTGAAGTGCTTTGAGAAATCTAATTGATGTGATAAGGTGCTATATCAAATGCAAAGAGTATTATTGATAATAGTGCCATGAGATCTTTAACATCCACCAGAATACGTAAACAGGTCTTCAATTTAATGCTCTTCTTTTCAAAGAGCCAGGACAGACATGGTGGCCGAATGGCCTCCTTCTGTGCTGTATAATTCTATGATTCTATGAATGTCTCATTGCCCAAATAGATTGTCTGATTAGGAGTTCCTGTACTTTGGCTGAACATTTAGTAAATCTGTATTAGCTCCAGGAGTTGTGTTTAAATCTTCTAAAGACTAACCCATTGTTCAGAACCACTGTTTGGAAGATTGATGTAGCTAGGAAAGGTTGGCTGAAGCGAAACACATCATGAAGGAGATGTGGTCAGATAAATTGTCTTCAAAAGTTAAAACAATAACAACTTGCATTTGTATAGCACCTTTCATGCGGATAGTGTCTAGGAGTATTGTACAATGTTAGGGTTGGACATCAAGGGAAGGCAGCATGACCATAAGCGCAGTGGAAGAGGTAATTCTTAAGCTTGCACTTATAGATAACTAGCTCTACCCGTCGCAGCTTCGCTTACAACCAAAGGATCCAATATGGAATGTAGATTGAAACACAGACAAACACACATTTCATCTTTATCTATACTCATCTGGGAGGACACCTGTGAGAGGACTCGACACCTTAAAAATTTAATTTTGTTGTTGTTGCCATGACTTAGCTTTGTCTGTGTTCTTTGTTTTGTTCCCGCTGCTTGGTTACACGCGTGCTCTGTGACCCAGGATGCCACAGTGCCACGGTCAGCCAGCGCGGCCACCAGGCGTAATTGCAATGAAAAACGCAAAACTGAAAATAAGTCATGAATGAGAGGAGATACCCAACAACAAATATGCTAGAGTCACTCCCAGATGCAACAACTTTCCGATGAGGTCTAAATCTTGTCTCTACATCAATCAGTTATTGAGATCCTTCTTGAAGCGCAGACACACATTGTTGTTTTATTAGTATAAGAAAGAGGAGGCAAGTTGGAAGTTTGAAGTAATGAGTTCCAGAGGCTATGGGCAAAGTGACTAAAGGCACAGCCACTGATGGTGGTACAGAGGGATCAGGGGACATGTTGCTCAGCAAAGGGGGCAGGTAATGGAGTCGGCATGAGCATATTTTTACATTGTTATGACAAGCCATTTCCTGAGTGTGTTCAATAATTCCATACCCCACCCTTGGATGCTCCTTCCCCTGTGTGATTGCTAGGTGACAGAAGTTCATTAATCTCCCAACTAGATGTTAGAGACCCTTTTACAAGACCATCTGTCACTTCCCACATGTTGGAAGTTAGGGAAGATGTACATCTCTCCTGGTATATTGGAGCTCTACTGAACCAGCGCAAATTAAAACGTAAACTAACGCTATCTCCTTTCAAAGTTTGTGTACCGAAATATCAACCCCACTGGAGCTTGTCTTCCAATGGAAATACCATGTTATTAATGATATAGGCAGCAGAGGACTGTTGAGACCAGCTATAAAAACTTCTTCACCAGCTGGTGGTCCCACTTACTGTGAAGATGTTTATAATAACTCTGGAGTGTTCCTTATGAACTGTTTGACCAGAGTTTAAAATATGCTTGTTTTTTCTCCATATCCCAGAGACTGTTCAGAATTAGTATCTTTAATTAAAATGACCATGAAATGCACACACAAAGCTATGAGTAGCACAGAAGGAATTAACATCTAACATATCTTGGGTCCAAATTTGTTGCAATGAAATTCAACTCAATTTACTGGAACAATGTCATGAACTTTAATTGTGGGATACAGCAAGTGAAGCATAAAATTTGCTTTCTTTTCCAAAATGTTTTCTTCCTTTACCAATTTACAGTCCCAGATGCATGCGATTTGATGTTTAAAGTAGGACTGGAGATCGCTAGATACCAGCTATTTCCTTTTTTTTTAGTAACACACCCTCTAAGAGCTGACATTAGCATCACATCCTTGACGGTCACATGTTCCCTGAGAGCTGCCATCTATTTGTAAAGGCGACATATGTCATTTGTATTGGATTGAAGTTTGCCTGAGTTAATTCAAGCCCATGAAATGAATAGCAAATTAGCTATTAAAACAGTGTTAAAAAAGGAGCAAAAGGCATTGAAAATTGGAAAAAGCTTTGTCTCTGGCCGTGACTTTGTGGAATGGGTGGGTTCTGGATCCTCTGCTGGTCACACGGCTTCTAAATGACTGCAGAATTGATAGATAATATCAAATTAATAATTGACTGATAATACCATGTTAATAGTATGAATAACATGCAGGTGAATGATATCAGAAAAATAAATAGAATCCAGGATGACCTGGATCAATTAAGCAGGCGTGCTTAAGAAGGAATAGAGGACATGGGAGAGGGTGTTAGGAGGGGTGGAGGCTGCTGGTAGGGAGGGGTGAGGGGGCTAGAATGGGGTAGAGTGGAGTGGGGTAAAATGGGATGAGTAACATCAATTTTGGACAGGGATCTAATTTTCAAACAGCTTTTTGTATTAATTGTGATCTCTGGCTTAAAACTATTCGATTGGGAAATTTGTGGAAAATTGAACACTTCAAAGAAAAAAATCTTCAGAAACATACAGCAACACTACACCTGTTTCCTCAAAATGAGCTTTGTTCAGGGAGCATCTGAGTCAGGCACATTGTTCAGATACAGGTTTCATCCCGATTTGTCTTGAGTTTGCTGATCCTAGTTGGGTGCCATGTCAATCATAGTTTCAAGTGCTGGCCAGGATTACTGTCCAGCAACATTACTATGGGTAAATGGAAGCTGAGGACAGGATCAAGCTTGTCTGTCGTGCTCTCTCCCTCACCCCCACCCCCACTCACCACATGAACTTTGGCCCTTAGAATGACATCCTCAGTAAATGGAATGAAGCATCTTCAAGACAGGAGGAGGGAGGAAATTGTCAAGAGAACACAAAATGACACGTAGTGGGAGCAGGTGATTTATGATAACAAAATGATTCCTGTCTCAACAGTCTTAAAAAAACACAATTCTGTGTTTGGTTTGGCGGAGGCATAAGTCTCTGAGGGTAAATCCATGGAAAAAAACAAAACACCATACAAACGTACATATTCACCTGTGACATTGCCTCACTTCTCTTCAGGCTTAGAATTTTCGAGAACAATCCCTTCACTGTTCAGTTTCATTTTCATGTGCCACAAACTGCCAGACTTCTTTGTACGGTCACTTTGACTGCATGTAATGTGTTGTGTCTAATCTAAGCCTCACTTATTCAACATTTCACATTAAATCCAAAACCAACCCCCTGAACTGATGCTTTTAAACAGTTCAAAGACAAGGACTTCAACTGTCACTAAAATACCAGTGAACAGAGCATTTAAATACATTGACTGTTGCTAAGGTAAAATAGTGAAGCAAATTTGAGCTTTTTTTGTGAGTTACTCACAAATCTATCATCTTTCTTAAGAGAATTCAAATTAGACTGAGATTTCCACATTTGTATGGTACTTAGACATGGACAATTCCCTATCTTTGGAATGAAATACCCATTCTCTACCTGGAGAAATGCATCCAGCTTACCTATTAGGTGCAGGTTGGCAAGAGCTAAAATCTGAGTACCCCTAGTGGGCATTGGGGTACTCATGGAATCTAGCCAGCTAAAACCATATAGCTAGCCATTCAGCAAGCCACTTGCTGCTTATCCAGCTTGGACCGCCCTGCCTGCTAGGATTGCAGAATTAACAGGAGCTGAGTGAGAAGAACCCCTGCCCCAGTAACCATTTTGGCACTCCAAGTACTGCCACTGAGCCAGGCTGGCATATCTGGTATCAGGAGAGCCCTGGCCTTGCCTGGCTCAGGAACCAGAAAAATAAGGCTACTAGAGAGGGTTGACTCTACTCCAAAATTCTGAGGCCAAGTGTGTTACCTCAAAAGCAATTTAGCTTCAAGACCCCTTATGCCCACCACCCCAAACCCCAACCACCCCCAGATAATCATTAGTTGGATAGTAACTGTGTTTTCAATGATTAAACACATTGAAATGCATAACAGCTGAAACATTAAAACACCTAATACAAATATACAGTTTTTACAAAAAGTGCTTGATTCATGGGGTACCTGTACTGTATCTTTGCAAAGTTGGCTTGAAAACTTTTAAACATTTTATTGCACTGGTATCAGGGATTGTGAAATTGTTCTGTTCTTGGTTTTCAACAAATGTTAAAAGTGCCAACGTTTCAACACTGTCATACTGTAGATCGAACTTTGTAATGTGACAGATAATGTGAGCCTTTGTCCCATGCAAATACTGTATAATAATAGTAATAATAATAATAATCCTTGCAGTTGATATAGCGCTTTTCATGTCTTCTAGACGTCCCAAAGTGCATCACAGAATATACTGTAAAGTGAATTGACTGTATATTTGTGGGCAAAACACGGCAGCCAATTGCACACAGCAGTGTCCCACAAACAGTCGTGGATTGAAAATGACCAATTTGTTATTGTTTTGTTTTTTGGAGGGATTATTATTAGGCATGTGAGTAAGGAAACTTGGCCAAGGTTTCACCCTGCCTGGAAATGAACCCAGGTGTCTCACTTGCAAGGTGAGCGCTCTAACCACTGAGCTATCGGACTGCACAGTATCTGGGCTCAGATAGAAACAGATAATGTGAAAAAATGACAAAGAGGCATTGAATTTAATGCAAGTTTTTCTGGGGTTGTTCTCCCAAAACTAGCTGATAAATGTCTCAATGCATATAAATACTCTCAGTGAAGCCCTGAGCGAGTCATATTTTCAACAGCATGTGTGTTGTATCAGAGACAGCGCTTTGGCACTCTCTGCACAGTGAAGATATGTGTGCAGCTGCACAGCAAAGGAAATATGCAATAGAAAGTACTGAAACCTACTTTATGTATATGCCATCCCTGGGCTAATGCACTACAAGAATTGAATTAGGTAAACAGTTAAAACTCAACGATGACATTTGCTGGGCTATGGGTCAGTTCATTGCACTCTTCTAAGTCAGACGTTGTGGGATCAAGCCCCATGTTAGGACATGGAACTCACATGGCTGACACTCCAGTGCAGTGCTAGGGGTGCGCTTCATTGTTGGTGTTTACATCCTTCAGAGAAGATGTTAAATCAAGTTCCTATCTGCCTGATCAGGTGGACATTCAAGTTCCTGTGGTACTGCTTCAAAAAAGAAGGTAGTTCCCCCAAATAAAATTGGTCATTCATGTTATGATTTTTTGGGGTCTGTGCTGTGTGCAAAATAAGCCGTCGCATTCAGCTCTAAAATACAGAAACTCCATACAGTCACTGGAGTCCTGTAGCTCAGTGGTTAGAACACTCACTTTGCAAGCAAGAGACCTGGGTTTGATTCCTGGCAAGGCGAAACCTTGGGCAAGTTTTCTTTCCTTAGCACGCCTGATAATAATCCCTCAAGAAAAAAACAATAAAATTGGTCACTTCAATCCACGACTGTTTGTGGGACACTGCTGTGCGCAACTGACTGCCGTCTTTCGCCCACAAATGTAGAATCAATTCACTTTACAGTATATTCTGTGAAGCGCTTTGATACGTCTTAGAAGACATGAGATGCGCTATATCAAATGCAAGGATTATTACTTTTATTATAACTGCTGTGAAGTGCTTTGAGATATCCTCTTAAAGTGAAAGGCACACTATCAAATGTTAAGGTTGACATTCTTATTATTGTTAAATTTGTCTTTCAATTCATTTATTATTCATGCCAATAGGACAAAACATGCAGCATGGTTAACACTTGGGAACACATAAGTTTTAGCTCTTTGCTACTTGATTGACATGAGTGCATGAAGAATGTACAAAATGTCTCATGTAGTCTAAACTAATAAGGGGAAGCTTAGGCAGAGGGAAATGCAACTTTTATGTGTCATACAATGTATGTGTAGGCCTCACCCTTAACACCTGCATCATTTTAAGCTTTCAACTCCTGAAACTCGTACTCTATTCCTCTGGCTATAGTCATTTTCTTACTGCTCTATTCACTTCCTGATAGCTTCAATGAGCCATTTACTATTACATCCAGATCTCGTTTGTCTGTGTTGCCTCCTGCTATCTCTTTCTGTGTATTTTATAGAGGTGTCAGTTGTTCAGTTGTTAGTGCTATTATCACTGGCTCAGTTTCTAATACTCTTACCACATGGTCAGAATTCATGGATTTAGGCTTAATTTTGTCAGTATGAGCTCAAAGTCCAAGTTAATACTCTAAAACAATGTTGGGAAGTGCTATATTGTCAGAGTAACTTTCAGATATAATACTTAACCAAGATTTGTCTGTACAGGTGAATAATAATAATAATCCTTTCATTTGATATAGCGCCTTATCACGTCTTTGAGACCTCTCAAAGCACTTCACAGAATATGCTGTAAAGTGAATTGACAACAACAACAATAACAAACTACATTTGTATAGCGCCTTTCAATTCAGGAGGACATCCCAAGGCGCAGTCAGGCAGACAGTCAGGCATCCGCACCCAAACTGGTGGTTAGGAGAGGTGGAGAGGGGCAGGGTAAGGGTAGGAGGGTGACTGAAGGCACGGTCAAAGAAGAGGGTTTTGAGACAGGTCTTGAAGGAAGCAAGGGAAGGGGTGAGCTGGAGGACTGTGTGATGGAGTTCCAGAGGGTGGAGACAGAGAAGCTGAAGGCCTGCCCGCCAATGGTGAGACGACAAGGCGGGGGACATGAAGCAGGCCGGAGCCCGTTGAGTGGAGGGAGCGGACAGGTTGGTAGGGGGTTAGGAGGTGAGATCACAGAGGTAGGGAGGCGCAAGGCCTTGGAGGGCTTTGAAGGTGAAGACCAAGATCTTGAACTGTATCCTCTGAGTGATGGGGACCCAGTGAAGCCGGGCGAGGATGTGGGTGATAGGGTCGTGGAGCCTGGTGCGGGAGAGGACACAGGCTGCAGAGTTCTGGTTGATGTTCAGCCTGTGGAAGGACGAGTTGGGGAGGCCAACAAGCAGGGAGTCACAGCAGAATGAACAGACACGTGTAAATGCTGTATTATTTCATAAATACAGGAAATGTGCAGTCAGCCTAATCGAGCATAATCAAGCCTGGATGAACTGCATATATTGTGGGATATTTTGTGTATCCCATGGCACTATTTGAAGAGACATATTTATTGTTTTTTACTTGCATTTGATATAGTGCCTTTCACATTGGGAGCATGTCTCAAACCACTTTGCAGGATTTAGAATGAAGTGGTTGCAGTGTATTTTACATCTGAATGAAGTAGCCAATTTTGTGCATAGCAATGTCCAACAAACAGCTTTGAAGTGAATGACCATTTTTTGTTTACTTGGGGGGAGTGTTGGCCAGGACATCAGAAGAATCTCCTGTCTCCTCCATGGGATCTTGAACATCTTCCAGAACAGGCAGACGGAACCTCCATTCAGCATTTCATATGAAGGATAGCACCTCTAACAATGCAGCACAATGCATCAGCTTCAATTATTTGAATTCAAAATCCTGATTTAGGACTTGAACCTACTACCACCTGACTACCATGTGACTATGCTACCTATTGAGCCAGGACCGACAGCCAATTGTTCAATATAATGTGTGGTATTTCAATGTCCTTTCTTCTGGTGTCCTGTCCCACTCTCATTCCCTTCATAGCTGTTTGTGGGACATTCCTATGTGCAAAATTGGCTACTCAGTTCACATGCAAAATACACTGTAACTATACCACTCTAAATTCTAATCCGATCTAATGAACTATGCTCCAAAGAACCATCCAAGTGATGATCAATTTGGATATGGATCTGTATATTCCCAGTTGCTAAGGATGATTAATCAAATATTCCCAAAGTGCTTGACTGCGTGTGACTGTTTTGTCCAAATCTAAATGAATTGTCATTTTGGTGAAGCATAGAAAGATTTGACAAAACTTGCTGAAACCTGTACAAAATTTTGTAGGGTCTGAAAAATAAAATCCCATTGAAAAATGCAGATTTAGAAGACTCTGATGGATTAACATACCTATTAGATTACAACATTGACAGGCTGACTACACATTTCCTGTATTTATTAAATAATACAGCATTTACAAGTGTCCGTGCATTCTGCTGTGAATCAGGAATGGACTTCCCTGTAGAGAGAAGACTTAGAATAATACTTTCCTGCATGTATATATCATATTGGTATGAAACCCACCCTTCAACCACTGGTTAACATTGGTATGAGCAGTATCTTTCATATTGTAGTAACATAAATACAATTGGAACAATGCAAAAAAGTGTTTGATTTCCTCTAGCTGTCTGGAGTAAATGGCAGAAAACAACAATATATACTGACCTTAATGGTATGTGTTACAGTTTGGAGATTGTCATCAAATATTTAATTGCATAACAATTTCTAGGTACTGAAAATTCACTATTTGTTAGCATGGCATTGCACTCTGCTTAAATGCATATCTGATAATTGCATTATTCTCTTAATTGCATGAAAGATAGACAGCCGATTTAATTCGTATCTGTAATAATTCATTTTTATAATTGCATTGGTTGAAGAGTTGACCGTGTGATGTATATATACGTAAGAGAGGCACCGCAGCGACCGACGGGAAGAGAGTTGGAGCGGGAGGTATGAAGAGAGGCAGCATGGAGAGCGACAGAAAGGTGTTGCCACTAATGATTTTCAGTAGTTGCACACTTTATATAATTGCAGGCATCCATCCGGTCCTGACTCCATGTACTTATATGGAATGCACTGTAATGCTTTTCTATAAACTGTTGTGACTATGTGTTTTGTAGGTGAACACAGCAGCCAATTTGCATCTAGCAATTTCCTACAAACAGCCAGGAGTGAATGATAAATTTTATCAGAAGGATTGGCCATGTTAGGAGGAAAATCTCCCTTCACTTTTTGAATAGTGCCATGGGATCGTAACATCCACTTAAACAGGCACATACAGATGTCCTCCATTTAATGTCTCATCAGAAGGACAGAACCTCTTACAATGCAGTACACCCCAGCACTTCATGGAGTGTCAGCCTAGACTGTGAGTCCAAAGTCCTGACATAAAGCTTCAATCCACAAGCTTCTGACTCAGAGCAGAATGTGCTACCTACCAACTGACATAGGTCAAGTATTGACACCTCAATACTTCAAAGGCTTTTTGCAGTTTAAGTTTCTGTTTGATAGTTGGCAGTCAATATATTTGTAAACATTAGGAAAAGAAAAACAAATCATAGGTTCACGGCCTTGCTTCCTGTTCCCTCCCTGTACATTTTGCAGCACAGTGATAGCTGCCGGGTGAACCTCCGATTTAATTACTGGTGACAGCTGGATATATGGCAATGGAGCAGAGAATGTAAGGGTGCAAAGCCTTGTAACTTCAACACATTTTTTTTGAATGAGTCTGTCTGTCAACCAGCTGTGGATCTAATGAGAGTTATATATTAAAGAAAGATTGTTTTTGCTGCAGAGAGAGAAAAGCAGACCATGAAGGATAGAGTGGAATAGGATGCACAGTGATAGACCTCATTTTCAATGGATAGCAGTAATAATAATAATCCTTGCATTTGATATAATGGTTTTCATGTAGTGCAGACATCTCAATGTGCATCACAGGATTTACTATGAAGTGTAATGATGTTTTTGTTGATGAATACCATACCCAATTTGAGCACAGCAATGTCCCACAAATAGCCATAAAGTGAATGACCAATTTTATTTTGAAGATTGGTGACCAGGACAGTGGGAGAGAAAATACCTTCTCTTTTTGATATCCTCCAGAACCTGCATTGGAGTGTCAGCCTAGACAATATGTTTCAAGGGCTGACGTGGGGCTTGAACCCACAACTTTCTGATTCCAAAGTGAGAGTGCTACCAACTGAGCCAGGCTGACACAAAGATAGCATACAATAATCAATCAGTTAGATTGATCATGAAAATAAACTAATGGTTGTTAACGCCAGTCCTCAACTACTCCATCTTGTACCCTCTCTTTCTGTCAAATCCTATCTCTTTGAATACGCTTATGACTACCTGCCCCTACAACAACAATAACAAATTAAATTTATAGCACAGTTCACGTCGGACGGATGTCCCTACCTTTCTTGTTCGGTGCCCAACCCCACCCTTGTAAAGTGCTCCAAGAGGTTAGCTTATGTGAAGAGCGGTATTAAATTTTAACAACAACAAATTATATTACAATTGTATAGCACCATTCATGTCGGGAGGACATTCCAAGGCACACAAGGCATTAAACTTGTTGTTGTTGGGGTTGAGTTCAGAATCCCAGAAGCTATACTTGAGCTGTTCAGTGCTCTGGTCAGGCTGCACTTAGAGTACAAGAATACAAGAGTTCTAGTCACCATGACATAAGAGGGCTGCCCAGACCTGAAAGAGCAACGAGGATGATCCCCAGTGCTAGAAGAATGAGCTATGAACAAGCACCTTCATCATCCAATCCTCTCTTGTGAGTTGTGTCACACCTTGATAGGTATTAAAGATTGCAGAAAACTGAGCAGCAGTTCCATCCTCTTGGAACTATTATAGACATTATGTAAATATGGTATCCCATTCACTGCTCCTAAATTTTAACACATATAAAAAAAACTTGCTCTTATGTAGCATCTTTTATGTAGAATGAATGACCAGAAATATTTCAGGAAGTCAATGTGAATCACCAATAGGGAGGAAAGGGGAGATGAATTTGAAGGTTCTGCCCAAAGTCACTTTGTGTCGGCCTGGCTCAATGGTAGCACTCTTGCCTCGGAGTCAGAAATTTGTCTGTTCAAGCCCCATGTCGAGATTTGAACTTGCATACAACAACAACAACAACACGATTCCATTTATAAAGCGCCTTTCACGTCAGGAGGACGTCCCAAGGCGCTGGATGATAAGTCTAAGATGATATGTCTAAGATGATACTCCAATAAGTGCTGGGGTGTGTTGATTGTTGGAGGTGCCATCCTTTGGAGAAAACATTGATCCGAGATCCTGTCTGCCTGTTCAGATGGATGTTAAATATCCCATGGTAAAGGAAAAGTGAAGCAAGTTTCTTTTGGTTACCTGGTCAACAATCCCCCAAATAAAATTGGTCATTCATTTCATGGGTGGTTTCGGGATATTGCTGTGTGCAAATTGACTGCTGCATTCACCCACAAATACACAGTCACTCCTCTTCACAGTAATTTCTGTGAAGTGCTTTCTGGTATATTTTCGACATAAAACCTTATTACAAATGCAAGGATTATTATTATTAATAACGTTTCTTCAATAAACATCAGCATTACATGTTGAGTTGGTTCGAGGAAACAAAGAGCCTTGCCAAGCTTTTTATTAATAACCAGAATAATGGGCTTCCATTTATGAAGGGGAAACTAATAGTTGCTAAACTTGTTTTTATATAAAAGAGTTCATTTTACCAAACTAAAGAAAGACAGGCTACATCTTCTACCCGATCAAGTGCATCTTGCTACTAACAGGCAAGTATTTATTTGGCTTTGCTATTTTATTTTAATGAATCACTTTTTAAACTGTAAGAAAAACAGATTATTGACTAAAATGCCATCTGGGGTCTGTGGGCAGATGTAATTGCAAGAATCCAGTGCAGCAAGTTCTGTCTTTGATCTGCCCAAGGTCTTGAAAAGCTCTGTCAGTCAATTATGTTTTTATAGTATATTTTGTTATTTTAGTGAGTGTTCTGGTTTAGCTTTTTTTGGCGGAGCTGTATGTTCTTTTAAACTGGCATCAACTTGTCAGGTGATTTAGTTGTGGAGACAGCTCACTTTAGTACTTTGTTGCCCATTGTAGATAAACAAAAAATATGAGTATGTGTGTGAGCTCCATCCTTTGGAATCAACTTATGTTTTCCTTTCTTCTTTGTTCCCCATTATCAGTCTGAATTACACAGTAGCAGCTCCTGATTTCAATAAGGGAAGGCTAAAATATGAGACAGAAACAAATTATCTCCATTGGTTATCCCATAGGAATCCCGACCATTTTCTTTTCTGTCTCTGACAATTAATTTTTCAGACGTTCTTCCTATCATTTCCACTCTGACGTACTGTGTGTGTATTTCACTGACCTTCCTATCTTTTGTACAAAAATAATATAATAATAATAATAATCCTTGCATTTGAGATAGCGCTTTTCACTTCATCGCGATGTCTCAAAGCACTTCACAGAATATACTGTAAAGTGAATTGACTGTATATTTGTGGGCGAAACACGGCAGCCAATTGCGCACAGCAGTGTCCCACAAACAGTCGTGGATTGAAAATGACCAATTTATTATTGTTTTGTTTTGGAAGGAATATTATTAGGCGTGTGGAGTAAGGAAACTTGGCCAAGGTTTCACCCTGCCGGGAATTGAACCCAGGTGTCTCGCTTGCAAGGTGAGTGCTCTAACCACTGAGCTACAGGACTCCACATCAACGCTTATCTATAAACTTTGCATGTGTGTGCAAAACTGGTTGCCCAATTCTATTGCTTATCATGATGGCTTGGGATTCTGTCATAATAGGCAACAGAAATATAGTGGAGAAAGGTTAACCTCCCCAGCCTCTTATGGCAAGACACCACTGGAAGCACATGTCTAGACCTGTTATTGTTTATCCTTTCATTTGCAGAAGTTCAAATGCAGCTTAACTCAAAATCGCCTCTAATTAAGGAACCTTTCACATGAAATTTACTGCTTACACCTTTATATGTCAACTTTACTCAATGTGGAGCAGCCTCACCTCTGGGTCAGAAAGTTGTGGATTGCTCATCGTCTAGGCTGCCATTCCAATGCATTAGAGGGGTAATGCGGCATTATCAGAAGTACTGTACTTCAGCTGAAAAATTAAACTGAGGTCCTGTGTGCCATTCAAAAGGCATTAAAGATTCCATGGTATCATTTGAGAAATGGAACAATTTTTTTTCCTGATACTCCAATGCAGTTCTAGGGGTGTGCTGCAGTGTCATGAATAAAACAAAAATTCCCAGATAAAATTGGACATTTACTTCATGGCTGTGTGTGGACTATTGTTGGTGTAAATTGGCTACCACGTTGTCCAACAAATACCCAGTCACTATAAGTTTAAGTACCCAGTCATTTTGAGACGGTCTCGATGTATAAGTGCTCCACCAAATGTAGACTTATTTTTATTTATAATGGAAAGGTTAGAAAAAATGCTTTATTTACTATGAATGTATTTACCTTTTTAATATTGATGTAATGACTTTCAATTTTTGCTGCTCTTCCTAACAGGTTTAATATGTGCATTCTATGATATTTGTGCACACAAGTCTTATTAACCTGTGAATGTTTTTCCTCCCTATTATTTTCACTGATGTGAATGCCCATTATGTTTTGAGGTTAGGCGCTCTTGTGGCCCAACATATAATATATCTTTATTGACCCCATGAAAGTGTGTCTAATGTTTTTGGAGTTTCTCCTAATGTTCAGAGCTACAGTGTGAGAGATTAATAGGGGCAGGAGGGTTTGATGATGCAAGATGGTACACAAGATGGTGTGGCCTGAGAGGGCGATTCAGAATAGAACAACATGCGTCCCCAATTGAATAAAATGCTGGTTGTTTGACGGAGTTGATAACTCTGAACTTCAGCCTTGGGAAGCTTGTTTCCTTCTTGCATGGCTGCTATGTGCTGCCTTCTTGAGCTACCATGCAGAGCTGTGATTGACTGCACTGCTTACCATTTGCTGGATGGTGGTGATTCTCTGGATTGTCAAAGTGCGACTAACATGGAGCATAAAGGAATCCTTAACTGGCATTAACTCTTTCAGTGTTTCTGTACTAGAATTTCAACCCTATGAAGGGATATGGGAAAACATGTGTGGAGGCAGCAGAGGTACAATGGGCCAAATAGCCTTCTGCACTAAAAAAAGTCTGTTTCTTTCATTCTCTGCCACTAAACTTGGGTTATTGATGCCTGGGATTTGTATGACAGAGGGAGCATGGGAAAGGTATGCAATTTCACCGTCTCGAGGTTCTGGCAAAGAATGGGTTAGAGTAGGAGAAACAGCAACTCAGCCCAGTGACGATACAAGGAGGGAAGAGAATGTTTAGGATGCATATTTGGCAAAGCTGTACCTATAATCAGGCAAAGTACAGGCTCTAAATTCCAGCGTGTTTGGGCCAACTTATGCTCTGTGAACCAGTGCCAATATAAACTTGACCCACCTCAGGGTTTGATTTCACACTGGCATCGATAACCCAGACGTGAAATCAATACAGAATCAAGCCAACAGGACCATATGGATCTGCTACTCCATCAAGGTGCCTCTTCCTTGTTCTCACGCCACGTGTCAGTAATTGCTCTTAGGCATTACCTCACTTAAATGCAAAAATAAATGAAGGCTTAATTGTCTGCTTACTTGCAAGGCAGTCTCAATGTTGCATATAAAAATACTAATCCTTGCATTTTTCGAGATGTCTCAAAGCGCTTCACAGAATATACTGTAAAGTGAATTAACTGTATACTTTGTGAGCGAAATTCGGCAGCCAATTGCACACAGCAGTGTCCCACAAACAGTCGTAGATTGAGTGACCCATTTATTATTATTTTATTTATTGTTTTGAAGGAATTATTACCCCCAGAAAATTGATCTGCCAATCAACTAACAACGGGGCTCCTACTTACTATGAGGTACAGAGGCGGGTGGAGTAAGAAAACATTTTGCCCTGCCAGGAATCAAACCCAGGTCTCCGGCTTGCGAGGGGAGTCTCCAACCATTGAGTTAAAGGATTCCATAATACATATAATGCGTATGATCTGGTGTGACGTTAGTAAGTCAAATCCCCCCTGCTTGGTTCAAATCCCTGACTGTCAGTGCCTTGGGTCGTCCTCCCAATTTGAAAGGCGCTATGCAAAAGTAATTTGTTGTTGTTGTTGTTGTTGACATTGCCCAGGGAATCGGTGTGGATTAAATATATTTAGCTCATGTTACTGGTTCTCATTATAACCTCAGCAACGCTGATCACTAATCCATTTCCAGATAAACAGAGGATGCCCTTGAGTCAATGAAAGATTTTTAAAAATATTTAAATCTTTAAAAATCCATAATAATAATTCCTGCATTGGAATTGTCTCTGTATCTGGAATGGAATGCACACTCTTTTCGTGGCGGGCCACACCCTGCTTACCTAATTCTGGAGAGAACAAGACTTGGAGACCTCAGAATATGTATTGGAGTACTGCTGGAGCTTAACCAGCTAAAACTGCATAGTTTGCCATTGACAGCACTCCCTGGTAAGCTTCCCGTTTCATGTTGAGCAAGGACCATCCTATCCATTAGGGTTTTAGTTTACAGCATTAACAAGAGCAGAGTGGGAAGAATCTCAGTTGTGGATTCGAATCCCAGGTGACTCAGGCAGTCCATCAGAAGCTACACTTATGGGGAACTCTCAATTGGAGACTCTTAAGGATTTCCGTGTGTTAGATATCCAGCTGTCCAAAAAAAATACCCTTTGCAAATGAAAATCGAGAATGATGTCTATAAATAACTTTAGAGGAAAGGTAAGTGGAGATTTCCTGAAGCTGTACTGGCTTTGAGGTGACATGCCTATCAAAACTGGGAAGACTCACAGGAATCTAAAACAATTTTCAGAGAAACATATAAGTGAAATGTGCAATGTTTCTTAATTGTTATTACTTAATATTTGTAATTATGTTTCATAATCATTATTATTCAATCTATGACTGTTTGTGGTACGTTGTTGTATTCAATTGGCTGCCGCATTTTGCCCAGAAAATATACAGTCAATTCACTTTAGGGTATATTCTATGAAGTGCATTGAGACGTCTCGAAGATGTGATAAAGCACTTTAACAAATGCAAGGATTATTATTATTGCTTTAACTTTAATAGTTTACCAGTTAACAATAAATAATAATAATCCTTGCATTTAATATAGTCCTTGTCGCATAGTCAAGATGTCACAAAGTGCTTTATAGGATATTAGATGTACCTGTTGCAGCTTTGCTTGAAACAAAAGGATCCAGTATGGAACTTAGACACACAGACAGACATTTTGTTTAGACATTATATTCAGCTGGGAGGACTCCTGTGGGAGGACTCCTTGAATATATTTTCTCTCAGTCTCTCTGATTCTCTCTCAGTCTCAGTCTCTCTGTTTCTTACCAGTGTGTCTCCCTCCCATCCTCTGTCTGTTTCCCTCCCCTGTCCTTTCCCTGCAGGCTGCTCATTGCTAACCACAATGAGAGCCCTCCCCACTCTGCGCCACCTCTAGCCCCCACAGCCTCCTGCAGGCTGACAATGTCCCACTAATCCGCTGCCTCTCGTCTTAGCGTGCATATCTTGGCTGCCGCCCCTGACCCGAGCTGGCACTCCCTCAAAATGCCCCCTCCCTGCAACTCTCCCGCTCTGTCCTGCTCTTTCTCTGCCTTCCCCGCCTCTTATTTATGCTTAACGCCCACCCCACTGCCTCCCTCTGCTCCAGCCTGGGAATCCTCCACCGGGATCATCGTGGAAACTCAGCGTTGGCTGTCCAGCAGCAACAGCACCGACTGCCCCACTCCCCGCTACTGTCGCAAGGCACCCCGGACCCAGACCCCGGGGGCTAACCTCTCCTCCCTCATCCGCATCCCCACCCTCCCTGCCAACCAATCCACTACACCCTCATGTCTCACACATTCCCCTGCCAACTGTCCACTCCGTATTGGCCTTCAAAATATCCGCTCCATCTGCAACAAGACCCTGGCCATCAATGATCTCATCCTCAATGAGAACGTTGATATTATGGACCTCACAAAAACCTGGATTACCCCAGGTGACAACTTCCCCCTCACTTAGGCCACACCACCCAGTACCATGCCCCATACCCCAACCACCATGGCGGCGGGGTGACCTTCATCTCCAGGGAGTCACTTGCCCTATCCCCCTACTCTGCTGGCTCATTCCCCTCTTTTGAACACCTTAGAGTTGCCATCCCTCCCATCTCTCACTGAAAATTCTCCTATTTTACTGCCCCCCCAAATCCCACCTTCATCTCTGACATCTCCACCCTTCTAGCTTCCCTCTGCCTCTGCTCCGACTGCCTCATCATCCTAGGTAACTTCATCCTCCACTTCACCCCCTCTTGCTCCACCTCCTCAGACTTCTCTCTTCTCTCCTCTCTTAACCTCTCCCTCCACATCCACTCCATGTTCACGGCCACCTGCTCGACCTGGTGATCACCCAGGATCTCAACATCTCGGATGTCACCATCACCGACAAAGCCATTCTGAAAACCATTTCAGCTCCCTCAACTCCTACATCCCTCTCCCCACTGCCTCCAAACCTACCACCATATTCTACCGCCCATGGAAGAAGATCTCCCTGCAATCCCTCTCCGCTGCCCTGGAGTCCTCTGAACTCCTCCCCCTCTGGCCCACCTCCCGCACCAACCTAGCCTCTGCATTTACTCTCCTCCACAGAACCTTCTCCACCACACTCGACGCCCTTGCCCCCCTTCACCTCCCGAACTGCTTCCTATTTCCCGATCCTTACGCTGGTTCACCAACCACCTTCGCTTGCTCAAGGGACAGGTGTGGGCTGCCGAACACAGTTGGCTCAAATCCACCCTAACGGTTCATCAGTACATCTGACTGGACCACATCAAAACCTACAGCTCAGCTCTCACCTCGGCCAAATTGTCCTTCTACTCCAGGTTAAGCCTGGAGGTGAAGGGCAACCCCAGTTTCTTGTTCTCTACCACCAACCAGCTCTTCCGCCCTCCCCGCCAAGCCTCCCAGATTCTTTCATCCAACTCTCACTGCGAAGAAATGCTGGACTACTTCAAGTCCTAAATCGAGGGAATCCACTCAGCTGCCACTGCCCTCCCAAATTCCACCCCCTCCCAACCACCCTCCACACTCTGACCATTACCCATCCCTCCTTCCACACCTTTGAACCTGTCACCTCCTCCTCTGTCATAACCAACATATCCTCCATGAAGCTCACCACCTGCTCCCTGGAATCCATCCCCACCCCTCTCGTTAAATTCCAGATCCACCTCCTTGTCCCACCTACTCGCCAACATCATCAACCTCTCCCTGGCATCTGGCACTGTTCCTACCCCCCTCAAAACAGCCACTATCACCCCCACCTTGAAGAAACCTCCCCTTGACCTATCACAGCTATCCAGCTATCGGTTCATTTCTCACCTCCCTTTTCTGTCTAAGGTTTTTTAGAGAGCCGTTGCCTCCCAGCTTCGCTCTTTCCTCTCCTCCCACTGACTCCATGAGTCCCTTTAATCAGGTTAATCAGGTGCTGCCCACAGCACGGAAACTGCTCTGGTCAAGGTCCCAAATGACATCCTGATCATGTGTAACCAGGGCTCCTTCTGCCTCCTCATCCTCCTCGACCTCTCCACCGCCTTTGATACTGTGGACCACTCAATCCTCCTCCACGGCATCTCCTCCTACCTCAACCTTCAAGGTTCTGTCTCTGACTGGTTCAGGTCCTACCTTTCACACCACCTCCGCTTCGTCTCAGCAAACTGCTTCTCCTCCAGCCCCTGCACCGTCTCGTGCGGTGTTCCTCAGGGCTCTGTCCTTGGTCTCCTCCTCTTCACTTTCTAAATGCTCCCCCTTGGTGACATCATCCGCAGACATGGGGTAAATTTCCACATGTTTGCGGATGATACCCAACTCTATCTCGCTACCTCCACCCTCAACTCCAGGACTACTGGCATCTTGACCGACTGCCTGTCCGACATCAATCCTGGATGAGGGACAACTTTCTCCAACTGGCCGTCAGCAAGACTGAGGCCCTCCTGATTCACTCACGCCAGCACTTCTGCACCTTGGGCGCTGGTAGCATCAGCATTCATGGCTGCACATTCAACCTCACTAAGCCAGTCAGGAACCTGGGTGTCTTGTTTGACCCTGAACTGTCTCTTCTCCCCCAAATCCGCGCCATGACTGGCAATGCCTACCACCACCTTCCGTCCATAACATTGCTAGACTCCACCATTGCCTCACCTCTCAAGGTGCCGAAACCTTCACCCACTCATTCGTCACATCAAAGCTCGATTATGGAAACTCCCTCCTTATCGACCTTCCCAACTCTTCCCTTCACAAGCTGCAGATCATCCAAAACTCTGCAGCTCGTGTACTCTCACACATCAGGCTCCATGACCCGATCACTTCCACCCTCGCCCGACTCCACTGGCTCCCCATCCCTCACAGGATCGAATTCAAGATCCTCATCTTCACTTTCAATGCCATCCATGGCCTTGCCCCCTCCTACCTCTCTGACCTGCTGACTCCCTACCAACCTGCCTGATCCGTCCGTTCAGCGGGTTCCGACCTTCTCCATGTCTCCCGCCCGACCCGCCCTACCATCGGTGGCCGGGCTTTCAGCCTCTCTGCCCCCACACTCTGGAACTCCATCCCACAGTCCCTTCACCTCGTTTTCTCCCTTGCCTCCTTCAAGGCTGGTCTCAAGATCCTCCTCTTCGATCGTGCCTTCAGTCACCCTCCCACCTCTCTGCCTTCCCTCACCCCTATCCCACCCCTCCCCCCATGCTTGGGTCCTGACCCCTGTCTGTCCAGCACCTTGGGATGTCCTCCCGATGAGAGAGGCACTCTATAAGTGTAATTTTGTTGTTGTTGTTCTCTCTCAGTCTCCCTTAGTCTCTCTCAGTCTCTCTCTCAGTCTGTCTCTCTGTCTCTCTCTCTCTCAGTGTCTCTCTCAGTCTCCCTCTCTTAGTCTTTCACTATTACAAGCTCTCTCAGTCTCTCTCCCACTCTCTCTCTCAGTCTCTCCCTCGCAATTTCTCTCTCTCTTAATCTCTCTCTCCCAGTCCCTCTCTTTCTTTCAGTCTTTCTGTCTCTCTCTCAGTGTCTCTCTCAGTCTCCCTCTCTTAGTCTTTCACTATTACAAGCTCTCAGTCTCTTTCCCACTCTCTCTCTCTCAGTCTCTCCCTCGCAATTTCTCTCTCTCTTAATCTCTCTCTCCCAGTCCCTCTCCTTCTTTCAGTCTTTCTCTCTCTCTCTCAGTCTCTCTCTCAGTCTCCCTCTCTTAGTCTTTCACTATTAGAAGGTCTCCCAGTCTCTCTCCCACTCTCTCTCTCTCAGTCTCTCCCTCGTAATTTCTCTCTCTCTTAATCTCTCTCTCCCAATCCCTCTCTTTCTTTCAGTCTTTCTGTTTCTCTCTCAGTCTCTCTCTCTCTCTGTCTCTCTATCTCTGCCTCTCTCTCAGTCTCGCTGTTTCTCTCTCTGTCTCTTTCTCAGTCTGTCTCTCTCTCGGTCTTTCTCTTTCTCCCGCAAAACACACACCGCCACTACACTTTATAATATATTCTCTCTCATAGTCTCTCTCTCTCTCAGGCTCTCTCTCTCTGCTTCTTTTTCTGTCTGTCCCACATGGGAGGACTCTAGCTCCCATGACAACCAGAAAAGTGCCATATATTTGTATATATGTATCTCTCTGAAAGGTGTGTGCTTTCCTCTGTCGCTACATAGCTGCTGCAGAATACAATGCATACCTCATATTTTGGGGCTTAATTGAAGCATTTTTTAATATAGCTCATCAACGATACAAGACTCCCCCCAAAAAAAATGCCCATGATACTGCCAGATGCAAGACCTTTCTGATGAGGTATAATTCATGCCTCAACATTAATCAGTTATTGCATGATTGTCAGATACACTGACACACAAACAGACAGACATTGTCGTTTCATTCATATAGAAGATAGAAGGGCATACTTCTGTATGCCTATAGTTCGCTACACAGTGAGCTTCCTGGTCTCAGCCGTGCTGTGTTGGGGCAAGTTTAATCTCAAAATAGAATGACATTAACAACAACAACAAAATTACATTTGTATAGCGCCTTTCATGTTGGAAGGACGCCCCAAGTTAACAGATCTTACAACCATAGAAATTTACAGCACAGAGAAGGTTATTGTGTCTGAATTAGCTATTTGAAAGCCCCATTTATCTGCTTTTCCACATACTCTTGTAAATTACTCATTTTTAGATATCTCTTCATAGTAGTTTTGTCTTTCAAGCTAATCTGGATCACCACACCTAGAAAAGCATTCCATCCCCAATAAATCTGTGCAAAAAGAAATTCCTTCCCCCTTTGCTGCCTTGCTAGCTCACTTATGGTCTATTCACCAGACAGTCTCCTTTCCATTTATGGACCACTAGCTGTACCCGTTGCAGCTATGCTTGCAACCAAAGGATCCAATATGGAATGTAAATTGACACATAGACAGACATTTCATCTTTATCTATACTCATCTGCGAGGATTCCTGTGGGAGGACTCAGTGGGAGGATTCGGCGCTTTAAAAATGTAATTTTGTTGTTGTTGCCGTGGCTTAGCTTCGTCAGTATTCTTTATTTTGTTCCCATCACTTGGCTACGTGCATGCTCTGTGATGCAGGATGCCACAGCATCACTGTCAGCCAGTGCAGCCACCAGGTGTAACTGCAGTGTGTGTGTACATACATAGATGCTCTGTGACACATGATGCCACAGCACCACTTTAACTCAGCAGCCACCAGATGTAACTGCAGCGAAAAACGCAAAACTGAAAATAACTCATGAATGATGGGAGATACCCAACAACAAATATGCCCACGTCACTTCCAGTTGCAAGACCTTTCCGATGAGGTATAAATCATGTTTCTAAACCAATTGATTGTTGAGATCGTTCTTGAAGCGCAGACAGACATTGTCATTTTATTAGTATAGAAGATTACTGTATCATGGCATCCACCTACCATTCAGCAGCGGTCTCTGGATAGTGAGCAGGAGCAGGAAGACAATCCTCACTGATCTAAGGTCACTGAGGTCATATGTAGCATTGTTTCTGGTGCCCCAATTAAAAACTAGTAAACTTAAGTGTTGGGATTGAAACTTGCAACATTCCCTCAGTGCAACAACAACTGTTGGATTGCATGTGAGGTAGGAAGGACAGCTGAGGATTGAACCAGATGCCTAGGTTATGCACTGAGTCTGAAGGATAGACAGGTGAGAAGACATTGACGGGAGTATGGCTTCCGTCTTGTTCAGCTGCAGAAAACTGGCACTCATCCAGGCCATGATGTCAGACAAACAAGAGGACAGGACATCAATGGCCTAGAGTCAGGGCTGGAGGAAAAATAGAAGATCATTTGGCCCATTGTTTCTGTGCTGGATCCCTCAAGAGCAATCCTTTCAGTCCTACTTGTAAATGAGAAAAAGAAGACTGGCAAGGATAAAGCTTTGGAGTATGCCACAGGTGACCAGGCAGGAGCGGGAGGAGAAACCGTTTGGAAAACAAAGTGATGACTACGTAGGACTCGAACCAGGAGAGTATGTTCCAAATGAGGTGAATGAGGGAGGAGAGATCAAGGAGAAACCATAGAGCCATAGAACATAGAAATTTACAGCATAGAAGATCATTCAGCCCATTGTGTCTGTGCCGGATCCCCAGAGCAATCCTTTTATTCCTACTTCTTGTCCTCTCCCCATACCCCTAGATGACTCTTTTTTAAAGCTATTTGTCTAGTTCCTTCCTAAAGGCCAATATTGATTTTGCCTCAACTGTTGTTCCCGGCAGAGCAATCCATATCTTAGCCATTCTGTGTCTGAAAAAAATTCTTCTAACTTCCCCATTTGCTTGTTTACTATCTTAAATTGATGCACTTTAGCTACTGACTCACCGACCAGTGGAAATAGTTTTTCTCTATTGACTCTATCAAACTCCTCATTATTTTAAAGACCTGTATTGGTTCATCCTTCAATTTTCTTGTTCTTGCGGAAAAAAAAGTCCCAATTCCTCCAGTCTCCACTCATAGGCAAAACCACTCATCCCCGGTATCATCCTAGTAAATTTCTTCTGTCACCTTGACTAGGATGGCATGGTCGACTGTATCGAAGGCGGTGGAGAAGTGCAGGGGGACGAGAAGGCACAGGGAGGCACTGGTTGCAGAGAGACAGAGAACATCTATTGGCTAATTCACATGGTGCCTTTGCTACTACACCATCAGAGCCTCAGATGTGGTTGTATTCTGAATAGTTCTCAATTACAAATGAGCTTGTTAAAAGACTGACTATACATCTTCATAATCAGGACAACTGATCAAATTAACTGATCGCTGCATCCCTTTCTGTTTTACATTACATTGTTACTTTTGACTTTTATCAATAGAGGGTGCTCTTTCATTATCTATTGCTCAACTTCAGTCACTGCATGACAGGTTAATTAGCAATGGCTTGATAATCTCTTCAACATTAACGAATACCTCTGACTTTGCAGAGAAAGTGTGTAACTAAACAGATTATTCTTTGTCAGTCTGAGGGTGGCAACTGGTGTGAAACTGATCTCTTGGCATCAAATCCAGCTTTGTGCTATTTTTTCAGTGGATATCTTGTTTACCTTAATACATAAACTATCACAACTGGCACATGCACAAGACATGACAAAACATGTTTGCTCACTTTTGATCTGATTTGGGCTTATTTGGAAGCTAATGATTCTGTATCATAAAGTTATGTGTTGAAGCTCCACATTTTGACATGATCTTAAAGTGTGGCTGACACACATGGAAAGTGCTGCATTGCGCAGAGTATTACCTAGTTTGGTTGGCCTTCCAGTGCTGTGAATGTACTTTGGGTTGTCATTCTGATGTGAAAGGTGTTATAGAAATGTAAATTCTACAGTGTTGTGGACTGCATTGTTAGAGATAAGCCATTAACACAAATTATGTCTGGCTGTTCAAATGAATCTTAACTATTTCATTACAATATTTGAAGAAAGAAGAGCATTCTTTTTGGTATCCTAGCCAACAATGCTCTGTATTAATTGTTTATTCAATTATTGGCTGTTTGTGGGAGGGAGTTCGCCTTTGCAAATAACTAATGCATTTGCCAACAAAACTCAGCAGTTATTACTTGCGAAGCATTTAAGATGTTGTGAAGCTGTAAGTCGTTATGAAAATGCACGTTCATTCCAATGCACTTAATGTGACTTTATGCGCCATTATTTGTCAATATAATATTTATTACACCAGCCTGAATTCAGAACGCAACACTGTCATGTATCTAAAAGATTCCAAGGTAACCACAGATCCGCATTACCTGCTAAAAAGTCAAGTCTAGAAATGTCACCTTTATTAAGCTTTCATGACTTAAAAACCTGGAAGTGAATCTCATGCACTGGTGTGCTCTAGCATTTGTTATTAATCATAGGAATTACAGTTTTAGCCAGGGCTGCAATCGGAAGGCTAAATTGGCCCAGTTCTTCCAAGGATCCATTGTAAAATCATGCTCCAAGTGGATTTCCATTCTCGTGAAGCTCTTATAAATAGTATATTACAACTTAAGCAATAATTTAGGTATAATTGGATGGGTGTGGTGAGTAGGAATGGTTAGGAATACATAAGAATGCATTCACCATTGCTGTATGTGTGTCAATTCAGGGACTAAAAACGGTACTCGTGGTAAAGAAGAGATATTGTGTGGAAATAGAGTCCTGTAGCTCAGTGGTTAGAGCACTCGCCTCGCAAACGAGAGACCTGGGTTTGATTCCCAGCAGGACAAGTTTCCTTACTCCACACTCATATTTACCAAGAGGTAAGTAGGAACCCGGTTGTTACTCAATTAGTGGATCTCTTTTCCAGGGGTAATAATTCCTTAAAAAAATTATAATAAATCAGTTACTTCAGTACACAACTGTCTATGGGACACCGCTGTGTGCAATTGCCCGTTGCATTTAGCCCACAAAATATACAGTTGATTCACTTTTTGAAACATCCGAAGTTGTGATAAGGCGCTATATCAAATGCAAGGATTATTATTTTATTAAAATTGACACTTATATTTACATATGAAAATAGTGAGCCTTGCAACCATTGTTTTGCTCTCCAATCCACCTGATCACTATTAGGGACAGAGGTGAAGCCAGCGCTAACAGCTATATAGAGAATGCTGCCTTCTTCCATGCAGATGTGCAAGATGATTTGCTGAAGGCTGTTTGGACATGATCGATTGGTTGATTTGAAAGTTTTTGCCTGAATGTTCCAGGAGTTTGAATCCATGCTGATATAAACCAGATTTTTTTTGTAGTAGTCCATGTCAATTGCACATAGTCTACTTGCTATGTATGCTTAGTAAGAGATTCTATTCCTTGCACATTGCTGTGTGTAACCTGTGCAGCGTTGCCAAAAGTAATTCCTGGAACAAGATGCAGTGTCTGCATGTACTTCAAAATCAATTCCATTGACTCTTATAAAACTGTGGTAAGACATTGCTTCGAAACTGCTCTGCTTGAATCCAGGACTCTTAGTTCAGTCAGTCATTTTTACCACTTTTTTCACAAGCCAATAAATTAATGTGAAGTATCCTGTGTACATTTAAAACAGCTTCATAGCCACCTTGAAAAAAGTACAAGGAAGCACAAAAGTGCATCTTTCCGGATGGCTGGAAAGCATTAAACAAGTCTGGCACCTCATCTCTGGGTCCAGATCCAGAACAACAGCTGCCTATCACTTGAGGCTAGGTTTCCAAATTTTCTTCACTGATAATTTTTTTCTATTACAAAACATTTATTTAGTCTCCAATTAATTGCTTTCTAATTCAAAATCCAAACGTTTGGGAATTATGCGAATAGTATTTTGGAAGGCTGAGCAGTAAGGAAGCAATAACAATAAGGAGAGTGGGATGCACTCTTGTAACTGCTGTTGAGGCTCCGATTTGGAAGGAAAATCATCCCATTACTCTTCAATTGACTATTAATATCTGGCAGAACCATAGCCTGCACTTCTCCAAAGAAAACTTTGTCGCAGTGAAATGTGCCCTTCAGTTGTGAGTTCAAACATTATCTTTTCAACCCCAGCTTTGAATCCATCACAGACTCGGGTATCAAAAGTCTTTTTCTGATAGATCTTAACTGAAATAAATTTAAGGAGGATGAATAATTCCTGATGCTTTGAAGAGGGAAGAATACTAGCAAAATAAATATTTTATACAGCGCAAAATGGTGCAGTTGAGGTTTCACAGAATCACAATTGGAGTTAGATCAGTCCTTTGGAAGGTACTAATCAGTTTAAAGCTGATCTTATATGAGTTCCTCAGAAGCAGGAGAGAGGCATATGATAAATCACTGAATCCCTTGGTGATGTGGGCAGTGGAAGTCAAGAAAGTGAAAATATTTTTTGGATGTAAGGCTAACTTAAAACTTAAAAATACTCATGAGAACTTGAATTAAAATATAAAAATCCACTCCTAACAAATAAAAGAATTCAAGAGGCGATTTCCTCCTGTACGGATCTACTGCCTTGCTTTATTAAAACCATTGCTAGGAGGCACTAAAATCAGTGCAGTTTCTGTAATAATAATCCTGGCATTTGATATAATACCTTATCACTTTATTGAGACATCTCAAAGTGCTTCACAGGATATATTGTAAAGTGAATTGACTGTATAGTTTGTGTGTGCACTATTAGCAAATATTTTCCATCCTAGGTTTTTAAGTGATAGTATTGCAAGGTCTTTAGAATACAGGCCCAGTTGCTGAATAGTGTAAATGAAGGAAGAACACCACTCTTTCAGCATTTAAATGTAAATGAGGAGAACCTGATTGACTTTATGTTGGGTTGGGCACTGTAAATCTATTGGTAACATTGGTTGATTGAGTAATAATCAATCTTCTGATGATGAGCGAACTCTGGATCAATCATGTCCAACAGCTAAACATTATTACCATTGTGAATAAGTAAGTCGGGCTATCTGATGCATGCAATGGGTTGTTGGGAGCACTTTCTCCCGATACCTCAGGGCAACATAGTTGCATGCTAGGTTACTGTCGTAATTGTCCTAGGAATTAATACTGAACTTATAAAGAACACTAGTCTGGCCCCACATGAGTGCTGTGTACAATTCAGGACATCTGAGATTACATTAAGGACATCTTGTAATTGAAGAGGGAACAGCAAATAACAAGTAGATTGATAGCTACAATTAGGTATCTAAGTTCTAATCAAAGGCTATGGAAACTAAGAATATTCACATGAAATAACAGAAACTCAGGGGAGATCTTGTTGATATATTCATGATCAAAGCATCATAGAAATATATAACAATAATAATCCTTGCATTTGATATGGCATAGAAGGAGAAAATTCAGCCCATCAAATTTGCTTCAGGTCTCAGAGCAAGCTGTTTATTCAATCCCACTGCCTGGCTTTTGCTCAATACCCCTTCAATCCTCTATTTATCATATACCTGTCTACTTCCCTCTTGAAATCCACAATTGTCTCTGCCACCTTACTTGGCAGGCAATCCACATTCCAACAATTCTCTGTGGGAAATAAATTATCCTATGCTCTTCTTTCACTCTTCTTGTGATCTTAAAGGCTATATGTACACTGAACTCTAATAATGTTTAACACGATCAATCCATCCAAAGCAAAAGCAAGGGTTCACAGATTTAAGAGAGTTTTGATGATATAAGATAGACTTTCCAAGGAGGCAGAGGAGAATGCATCTGCAAATTCCAGAATGAATTAATTAGATATTTGATGAAGAATTCAATTGAGGGGATGAGATAAATGTTTTATTTTGTTTTAATTTGGGAACAACCACAACTTTCATGGTTCTATACATTTCATGGTTCTATACATTTTTATGTCTCTATGTTCCTATGAATTCAATTTGAATTTTCAGACCTTACAAAGAAGGTAAATCAGCTGTTTCGTTTGAAACAAATGACAATGGGTTTATTTGTTCTCACTGCTCTAAATTAGTTCTCTACATTGACAGATAGATACTGTATCTGTATAGTGACATGGAGAAAAGGCAGGGAAATAGAATAAAGAGTTAGTATAGGCTTAATAGCAGTGTAGGCTCAATGGGCTGAATGGACAACTCCTATTCCTCTGTCTCTAATTGGTGACTACTAGGTCTCATGTTGGTTCAGTTCAGTTGGCAGTAATCTTACCTTTTCAATCAGATCTTAACTCAATTGTTTTTCATGTTTCCTTCAATTTGTATGAAACTCATGGAAAATAACATTTAACTTCTGGCATTAGAAGATTTATAACAAGGTGGAAAAGATCAGAGCAGACTTTCAAGAAACATCTATGGGAAGGAGTTCCCATTCTGTACCATCTGCACAAACACATCACATGTATGAGATCATCACATCTGCACATACAGCAGTTCTGGCAAACAGCATCTCCCACGGTGAAAGCTCCCAGAAAGACTTATTTTATTAAACTTGAAAAGCATTGTATATTATTAACTCTACTATATTATTAAACAGCCTGAAGGAATCTGGCTCCTAAGTTAATGTCTACAGTTTTTCAGATCTCTGTGAGTCACTAATGCTTTACATAATATTTTTCTCCACATAAGGTATTTAATCTGTGGAGCTACTCACATAAAAATCTTTGGGTCAAACCAAGTAGTGGATGGCTGCCAATGAGATACAAAGTAGCAGTTAAATTGAGTGCACTTGGTGATTTTAGTTTAGTTATTTTTAACATTGCTAAACCTCACGATCTGAAAACTACCCTCCATTATAGTTCAATCCATTGGCTGGACGTTATAATATATCAAGTAATATGTGGTTATTTCAGTTACTATTCACCTCCTTTATTTTGTGACTTTGCCTCCTGAGGTAAGACCTCTCACCAGGCAACCCATACATTCTCTTGGCACAAATGTGTGGCAACCTCCTAGGAATTGGATCGACTGTTGCCTTTTCCTTAGCCAAAGTCATTAGTTAACAACCAGCATTCTGTGAATCCTTACAGCATCCTTCACGCCTCAAAACAATGCAGTAACCCACGCATCAATTATTATTAGGAACACTAGGAGAAACTCTCTTTTCTTTTATAATAGTGCCATGGGATCTTTAACATCTACCTGAACAAACAAACAGTTTAACATTTCATTCAAATGATGACCCCCATTCCCCCCTTGCTGCACAAATCCAGCATTTCATTGGAGTGTGAGCTTAGAACGTAAAGTCCTGATGTGGATAATGAACCCAGAAACAGAGGGAAGAATGCCAAGAAGCGATTAAGTATGACACCTAAATTAAATCTATTACAATTTAGATTTATATAGATATATAAAGAAAATTAATGCTAATCATTGGTATATATTAAATGCCTGGATTAATAAAATGCTTCATGGAGGTGTGTGAAGTAAATTGGGCAAAATATACTTATACAACACAAAGTCCTACACTAACAAATGGTCTAGGGATCCTATTGAAGCCAATTGATCAAAGGATATAATGGCAAGACAAAAGGGAGCAATGTATTAACTGAATTAAGGTTTGATTGATCCAACACATTTCTGTGTTGGTGGGGGTTTGGTGTTACTGAGTGTATTCCTGCAGAGATACAACTCCTCCAGTTAAAAACACACATGCAAGAAAAGCTAAACAATGGCGATATTGGATGGCAATTGGAGGCGTCAGACTTAAACCAACATTTACCCTTTACAGGCCCTGTTTTTAATTCAGCTAGCAGTCATCAGCTACAATGTACACATTACCATGGCATGTCAGCCACTTGTGAAAAACAAGTTAGCATTTTTCATTTGTTTACATCGCAAACTACAAGTGAGCTGACATGATAATATCTCTGGGATCATATTCTTCTCAGAGATAATACATTCACAGTTTACAGATGAACTAATACAATCCTTAAAGAATAGGGGTTGCAGTGCAGTCGTCTCTCGGTAAAGACAAAAGCGCTTTCTGTTTAACACTGAGACTATTTTTTCCCAGTGCAGGTCACTTCTACTGAACACAAAAGTCCTCATTATACAAGTCTGTTAAAATCTGCAGATTTCAAATCTTTAGGTGACAAATTCTCAAATGGCTTCAGTTAGACCAAGGAAAAACAAGAACCAGGATCGATTTTAAGAAATAATAGGAGAAGACCAAGAATGATTCTAAAATCACAAGAACAAAAAGGGTTTAAGCAAACCAGGCAAATCTTACTTTGACAGTAATATGATGATGGTCAGTGATGAACTTGAATCAGCAAACCTATCTACTCTGATTTGAGACAGTCTTGGATCAATATTTGTCCAAGATCATAGTGAATGTTGTTAGGAATGATTTGTCTAATTTAAAACAACGTAGCGCTACAATGTACAACAACAACGTATTTATATAGTGCTCTTCACACAGCCCAGTATCTTGGAGTGCTTAACAGTGCTCAGCTGTAGGGAAGGAGGAATTGAACGTAAGCATGGTTGAAGAGGAAGATTTTGAGCCGTGATCTAAAAGAGGGGAGGGAAAGGATGAGGTGGAGGGATTGAGGGAGAGGGTTCCAAAGCTTTGGGGTGTAGTGGCTGAAAGCGCAGCCACTGATGATACAAGCTTGAATGCAAAACATGAGAAAAACATTTTCATGTATCATGAAAGTCTCGGTACATAATAATAATAATAATCATTTAATTTGATATAGCACCCACTTTATCACGTCCTTGAGACCTCTCAAAGCCCTTCACAGAATATACTGTGAAGTGGATTGACTGTGTATTTTGTGGGCAAAATGCGGCAGCCAATTGCCCATACCAATGTCTCATAAACAGTCGTGGATTGATTGAACAAATTTTTTTTTGAGGGCTTAGTATCCCCAGAAAGCGATCCGACGATCGACTAACAACCGGGTTCCTATTTACTGCAAGGTAAACAGAGGCTTGTGGAATAAGGAAACTTGCCTAAGGTTTCACCCCTCCCAGTAATTGAACCCAGTTCCTCTCACTTCTGAGGTTAGTGTACTATGGGCCTCCACATTTACCACACATCTGACAGGACAGTGCCACCAAATATCAAAAGTTTCATTCCTGCACAGGATCAATACTGAGTTCTCTCACCTTGACTCTTTCATTTTGCAGATAGAGCCAACTTACGTTTTGAATGAGGGAGTAAAGAAATTTCCTGCCCTTCTTCAAAATGGTTTCATGGGATCTTTAACGTCCAGCTAAATCACAAAGATGGCAGATCAGAACTCAGTTATCTCATCAGAAGGATGACTCCTCTAGCAATGCAGCACTTCCTCTTTGGTACATGTTAATGTCAGCAGCAACAACAACAACAACAAAATTACATTTATAGAATACCTTTCACGTCAGGAGGATGCCCCAACTTGCTGGACAGTCAGGGGTCGGGACCCGAGCATGTAGGGGTGGGGTGGGGTAGGATTGAGGGATTGCAGAGAGGTGAGAGGGCAATCGAAGGCACAATCGAAGAGGAGGGTCTTGAGACCGGCCTTGAAGGAGGCAAGGGATGAAGCGAGGCAAAGGGACTGTGGGATGGAGTTCCAGAGTGTGGGGGCAGAGAGGCTGAAAGCTCGGCCACTGATGATAAGATGGGTCAGGCGGGAGATATGGAGTAGGCCAGAGCCCGTTGAACGGAGGGAGCGGGCAGGTGGTAGGGAGTCAGCAGGTCAGAGAGGTAGAAGGGAGGAGGGGGCAAGGCTTTAGATGGCCTTGAAATTGAGGACGAGGATCTTGAATTCGATCCTCTAAGGGTTGGGGAGCCAGTGGAGTCGGGCGAGGGTGGGAGTGATCGGGTCACGGAGCCTGGTGCGCGAGAGTACATGAGCTGCAGAGCTTTGGATATTCTGCAGCTTGTGAAGGGAAGAGTTGCTGACATTCAGTTGGAGAAAGTTGTCCCTCGTCCAGGACTTGATAAAACTATCAAGTAAAGCTATATAGTAAAACTCATAAATTGTATAATCCATTCAGCGGGCTCCGGCCTGTTCCGTGTCTCTCACTTGACCTGCCCTACCATCGGTGGCCGGGATTTCAGCCTCTCTGCCCCCACACACTGGAACTCCATCCCACAGTCCCTTCGCCTCACTTACTCCCTTATCTCCTTCAAGACCAATCTCAAGACCCTCCTCTTCGATTGTGCCTTCAGTCGCCCTCCCACCTCTCTGCCTTTCCTCACCCCTACACCACCCCTCCCCCATGCTCGGGTCCTGACCCCTGACTGTCCAGCGCCTTGGGACGTCCTCCTGATGTGAAAGCCGCTCTATAAATGTAATTTTGTTGTTGTTGTTGATGTCGGACAGGCAGTCTGTCAGGTCGGCAGTGGTCCTGGAGTTGAGGGTGGAGGCAGAGAGATAGAGTTGGGTGTCATCCTTATACATGTGGAAATTTACCCCATGTCTGTAGATAATGTCACCAAGGGGGAGCATGTAGAGGGTGAAGGGGAGGGGACCGAGGACAGAGCCCTAAGGAACGCCATACGAGACGGTGCTGGGGCAGGAGGAGAAGCCTAGATTATGAGCTACATATGGTGGGGAGCTGAAACCTGCAGCCATCTGACCCAGAGGTGAGAGTGGAAGACATTGAGTCAAACTGACACTTCACTTTGTTGTGGTTAGTTGTCTCAATACTTTAGTTTTATCTGTTTGTATATTTTTAGTCAGCTGGGTGTCTGACACACAATTAAACCCTTTCTCAAGCCATTCCTCAAGTGTTTACAGTTTAACCACTGATACACTCAGAAAGTCACATTTTCTTTGCCAGTTAGAAGACCAAAATCCATCTAGTTCGCCTTCAACCATCCTGGCAGTCGTTTGACATGTCATGGACCAAACTATATACTGTATCCCAAAATATTATTTTCTAGGAGAAATCTATCTAATTTGTTCTTGAAACAAACAACACTTGCTGCTTTCACCGTCTCTTTAGGGAGCCTGTTCCGTACATTTACTACTCCCTCACTGAAGTAGTATCTCCACAGATTAGTCCCACTTCAATCGCAGACCATCTCCTCTGGTTCTGCTGTTCAGTATAAGATAAAACAGCTTATCATGGTATACATTATCTAGTCCCTTCCGAACTTAAAGACCATAATCATATCACCAAAGTTTCTGGGGTGTGTATTCCTTCCTGAGCTACTGTAACATGTTTACACTCCTTCATCTCTCTCCATCCTCACCTACTGTCCTTTGAATGAGATGTTAAACCAAGGTCACAATTATCCGTTCAGGTAGATGTTAAAGATCCCATGGCACTATTCAAAAAGAAAAGGGAGTTTCTCCTGTTGTCCTGGCCAATAATCCTCTAAATAAAATCAATAATTCATTTTATGGCTGTTTGTGGGACATTGCTAAGTGCAGATTGGCTGTTGCTTTCATCCACAAAACATACAGTTACTTCACTTTACATACAAACCCTGTGAAATGCTTTGGACGTCCTCCCTTACATCCAGTGACACACTGAGCAATATTATTTTTCTGTACCTTTTTGATCTAAGAATATAGTTACTACACTTTACTATAAATTCTTTGAAGCACTTTGAGATATTTAACAATGTGATATTATTATCTTTCCCACACCCGCGTCACAACACCGTCACTGCAAAAACCCCAAGTCTCAGAAACTCTCTCCCTTGATACCTCCATTTTTTCCCCATTCTCTCTTGAAAAGCCATTTAAACACTTACTTCTCTGAGTATGTCTGCAGTCAGTCATCTCTCTCCTCCCTCGCGCTGTCTGCTCAGTATCCAGCACTGTTTCTTTAAAATCTCTGAGACAGTATTCTACATGAGGAGCATTCTATAAATGCAAGTTCTAATAATAACAATCCTTGTATTTGATATAGCGCTTTTCACGTCTTCTAGACATCTCAAAGCGCTTCACAGAATATACTGTAAAGTGAATTGACGTATATTTGTGGGTGAAACGTGGCAGCCATTTGCGCACAACAGTGTCCCACAAACAATCGTGGATTGAAAATGACCAATGTATTATTGTTTTGTTTTGGAGGTATTATTATTAGGCGTGTGGAGTAAGGAAACTTGCCCAAGGTTTCGCCCTGCCTGGAATTGAACCCAGGTGTCTCGCTTGCAAGGCGAGTGCTCTAACCACTGAGCTACACAAAGTGCTTCACAGAATATACTGCAAAGCGAATTGAATGTAAAGCGAATTAAAGCAAATTGAATGTAAAGCGAATTGAATGTATTTTTTTTGTGGGTGAAACGCTGCAGTCAATTGCGCACAGCAATGTCCCACAAACAGTCGTAGATTGAGTGACCAAATTATTATTGTTTTTTTTCTTGAGGGGTTATTATCAGGCGTGTGGAGTAAGGAAACATGCCCAAGGTTTCACCCTGCTGGGAATTGCACCCAGGTCTCTCGCTTGCGGGCCAAGTGCTCCAACCACTGAGCTACGGGACTCCAAAGTGTTGTTGTTTACCAAAACAAAGTGCTAATAAACCTCCTGCTGCTAATCTGGTGAGGCCTACACTGCTATTCAGTAAGTCTATAAACAACAACTTGCATTCATAGAATGCCCTTCACACGGGGTAGCATCTCAGAGTGCTTATCAGGAGCTGAGTGGGAAAAATCGTATCTCCCCCTTGTGACATGTTCACCCCGCTAGCTCACAGGAATGACATTGAGCACTTGGAGAAATAATAATTCTTGATTTGAAGTAGTGTCTGTAACATTTGATATAGTGTCTATAAATGTCTGAAAAGTAATTGTGACATGGGCTTAAGCACAAAACCTTCTGACCCGGAGGCAAGAGTCCTAATAACTGAGCTAATTTGAGTACTGTGAACTAGCCTGACTGAAGGATTAGATTACCAGAACTATCATAGAGGTTGATTCAGCTTCACTCTCTCTTCATCCGATTTGTCACCTCGAAAGTCTCAAGAGGATAGTCGCACATTGATCAACATTTAGGTTTTAAACGAGAAGTAATTGTAGGGCAGAAGACTTAGGTATTATATATAACTCAGTACAAGTTTAATTCAGTTGTCCCTGGCATGTAATTCACATATTTACCCCATACTTCTCTAATATATACATGAAATGTACATCACAGGATACAGTCAATGTTTGCCTGAATGTATTTTCTTAATCATTTCAAATGGTATGTGAATAGTCTGACACACTGGATTATTGTTTACTGAGCTTTCATATCTTGCAGTAAAATAACCTGTTCCAACTCTAAACATGACAGCAGGGATAATTTCTCAGTGGGGACTGGGCGGACGTATTGGACTCATGTTTCAATGTTAAAACGAACATTACTGTCTCACTGAAGAATTTTCAGGCAGGTTCGATTCCTGTCAAACTCTGCCTTGTAGAAAGTCAGGGCACGTTTGACCAATGATTACATCAGGGTTTACTGTTATTTTCATTGCTTTGTAATAATTACATTTTCAACAATACAATGGCAGTCATGTTGCCAGTCATATATTGCACTCTCATGTTGTTTCCAACAATACAATAATTAACCAGGCAAAACCCTCTTTAAACAATTCATGTGAATCGTAACAAGAAGTTGGAACTTGAGCCTCTTTCAAGTAATAATAAAGCTGCCAACAAATTGCTGCATACATCTCAAGGTTACATGTTACCATTGTCTTTTCCTTTCACTTAAGTCATACCACTGTACACAACAAATCTGCTGAGGTCAATGTGGAAGTATTAAACCAAATTCTGTAAATAAAAATGAATATAAATAATGAGGAATAATTAATGATAAACTGAATGATGTAAAATGCTTACACGCTAACTTTTCACCTCTGGAAATTAAAGTTGAAATAATATAAAAGGGTATGTAGAAACGGGAGGAGAATTGGGATTAGAGCAGTTAACTCCAATGAAAGAGTGAGCATCAGCACAGTTTAAATCGGCTGTTTCTATCCCATAATTTCCTTCTATCCCATAATTTCTAGGAGGCCAAAATAGCAGTATTTGTAAAACACATTTTGTTACTTAATTCTTGCCATTTGGGAACATTACAATTTTGACTCATTGATTCCATGAAATCAACCCAGCCTGATGGGATGAAAGTTTGCAGTCGGTCTACTGGGAGTAAGAATTAAATTGATCCTTGGATTTGATACAGAGCCTTTCAAATCGTGAAGACGTCTCAATGCTTCACAAGATTTACAAGCGGGAGTTTGACAGGAACCTAACCTGCCTGAAAATTCTTCAGTTAGGCTGTAATGTTCATTTTAACATTGAAACATGAGTCCAATATGTCCGCCCAGTCCCCACTGTAAAATTATCCCATCTGTCATCATTTTGCCCACAAAATACAATTAATCCACTTTACAATATATTCTGTGAAGTGCTTTGAGACACCTCAATGACATAATAAGATGCTGTATCAAATGCAAAGATTATTTTTATTATTATTAACTGAAGTGTGTAGTGTCTCTATATTCTGAAGGCAAATGTTGGAACCAATTTGCACACAGCAATGCACCACAAACAGGCTTGAAATGAATGATTAAAATGAAATTGGGTTGTTCAGTCTCAATCCAGTTACTGGATTTATAGTACAAACAATGTCTTTATGTAAACACCAAGACACCAATTCCACCTGGGTCTAGATTTACTAACATTCAACATTTCAGCGTATGCAGAATTTAGTAAAAGAACTTACAGAAACCCAGCTTCAAAATTACTGTATTTGAGAATTTGACAAATTCTGGATGCTCTAAAATGCTACACTAATAGAGTAAATTTAAACCCAGGTGGAATGTCTAGTCACAAATTTGTACAGTGACAGAGGTTATATCAACAGCTGTTTTAAGTTTTTATTTCAGGTTTCCAAACTCTTCCGAGTTCTTTTTATTAAAAGTTCAGAATAATCAACCATTCCTACAACTTCATGCCTGGTGTACACTACAGTTACCTCTCTTCCCTTTTGCAGGCTGTCACAACACAAATAGCGTTCATTGAATTATTTGTTCATATCAGTCTGCACCTATTCCCATAACCACCAATATTGTTTAGTTAAGTGGCTGGGACAGATCATGTAGTGCAGAATAATTTATTTATCATTCTAGAACCTGTCAGATGAACTGTACCAGTCTTTTATCATTCTTTACATTCCTATTTTTCGACTTGAAACATATATCAAATGCAAGGATTATTATTATTTTGTCAATTATTGCTGAAATTTCTCAAAACTTAATTAGTGTAGGTTGTTACGAATCAAATGGACTGGTACTCTTGTGAATGATATCTGTTCAGTTTCTCTATTCCAGGCTATTCACTGTACAACTTGTGGTGGGGGAATGATGGATCACCACTGGCTACTAAAATACATGGAGGATGGAGCTGAAGTTTTTCTCTGTCTCTTTACTGTGGAAAGTAAACGGAGCTGAATAGTAATAATACAAAAAGGCAACAAGATAGGGGCAAATTTGAAAAAATATACTATGCAAGAGTAAGTTTTCTTGTCAATGAAAAGAGGCATTTATTGCAAATACCAATGATTGCACCATCGCTGATTCAATAAAATAAAAATGATTTGAGAAATCATTTTAGTTTAATAGCATATGGGAATTGTCATCTTCAGAGACAATGCAAGTCTTAAATTCCACCTACACTGAACTATTGAGACCATTTTTAATTTGAATATACCGTCACTTCACTTTACAGTAAATCCTGTCAAGCTCTTTGAGATGTCCTTCTGATGTGAAAGGCACTATATCAAATGCAAGGATTATTATTATTGTGTCAATCATTGCTGAAAATTCTCAAAACTTAATTTGGAAGCTGTTTTTTCTTTTAAAAAAAACTGCAGAAAAATGGCTTCCAAATTAAGACTGAATTTAAGAAGCTTCCACACTTAAACTTTTGAGACAAAATGGCTAAGACGAGGTGGAAATGCTTTTGAAGCCTTTTGAAGTTAATTTCCTTCAAAGAAAAAACAGTATATATAAATAATGGACAGAGGGGATGCTCAGTACAAGGTCTGCTGTTTCGTCTTGATCCTGTTTCTGACCTTTTTCACTTTATCTAACCTAAATCAGCAACAGGGTGTTAATTACGGGGTAAATAAGCAGTTACTTCCTACAGCAAATCAGTGAGCAGTGGGTTTGTTTTGGAGGTCTCAGGGATCACAGTCCTGCGTTTCTTCAGGTTTCAGTTTACTGGGCTGAAGCCACTTAAAGGCATAAAAGGGATGGTTGTGGAGTGATCATTTTACAGCTGACCTGGGAGACCATCTCTCACCCATTGAATAAAGTTCATGTAATCAGCTTCATGCAGATAAATCTCTGACAAGTTAACTCTACCAGATCCCCAATCAAAAAGGTCCTTTCATTGGTCTTATCATTGCCAGCACGTCATTCTCAGCTTAGTTGATAGTTCATAAGCAATGTTCTTGCTATACTTTCCTGACCTGCCCTGAATTCTTGTTAAGTTAATATGAATTTAACAGCTACAAATAACACTATTTGGAAAACTGGTGATCTTTTATTAGATATAGGACTGGGAATGGATAAAATCAATGAATACGAATAGTTTAAATCCTTTTAATGACAACGTTAAGCTAAGATTGGTCTTTTATTTCATGACTATTTGGAGGGTATTGCTGCGTGCAAATTGGCTGCCATATCTGCCTTCTAATACAATGACTGTATTTCACAATAAAATCATGTGAAGTACTTAGTGACATCTCTGTGATCTAGGCACCATATCTAATGTAAGAATTATTATTGTTTATTATCTTCAAGAAAAAAAACTGGATATTAAAATTTGATTAAGGATGCTTATAACTAGAATTACACTATTTGCCTACAAAATGCCCACTCACTACACTTCATAGTAAAATCCTGTGAAGCACTTTGAGACGTGAAAGGCATTGCACCAAATGCAAACTGCAAGACCTACTGAATTAAAATACAGAAAGTGTTGAATTATTTGAGACATTCATTACATCAGGTGTATATATGTAAGAATAGGGCAGCTTGTAGAGTTATTTTTGCCATTTTCTCTTCTTTCTGCGTCTCCTAAAGCCAGCTGATTCCCCCATTTCCTCTTATTGGAGGCTCGGTTTAATGGGGGCTGGCCTTCTTCCAATTACTTGCCTAAATGCCCCTTAATCATGCGTAAGCCTTTACAGTACATTTCGCATTTATCTATCTTTCAAGTTAAGAGGACATCTCAAAGCTCTTCACACAGCTGGCTGGGGACCAGGAAATGTGTACTGTAATGTTCAGAGGGTCGAATTTTGATGGTTGTAACAGGAATTCACAAAGAATGACTCCGCACAAGAACACAAGAATAGTTTGGATGAAGAAAGCCCTTTGAAACTATCTGATCTCATCCCTCCAGAATACCCATCCTACCGTTCTCGCAACAAAGCATCAAGTTAGTGTTTTTTTAAATAAGTTCAGCAGGGAGTGTTATCTGGCTATTTAATTGAAAGGGAATCACAGCCCACCTGATCCTGTCATGGTCCCCAGTGCCGCATGTTAAAGGTGGGGTAAATGAACATCTCAACAAATTAGTGCAGTTAACATCCAGCATGTGCCGCAATTAATATCTGAGGCCTGACATTTCTCATGGTCTCAGCCTTAAGATTGTACTAAAATTTAAGATTGGGAGAATTCTTCAATCCAGACATAATTCAAGAATACCTCCTGAATTAAGCCTATCGCTGGCTTGATATTCAAACCCAAGATGTTATCTAACGTAAAGGGCATTATAGTTATTGTTGGTGGCTGGCTCCAAAATTGAAGGAGACCAAGGGATGTTCTCAGGCATATCTGGACAATTGATCAATGAGCAGCTTTGTTACTGACAAAAACCTAGCAGCAAAATTGCCTAGGTGCCCAGTCAGCTGGGGAACAGATCAAAATCAATAATTTTTAAATGAGAACAATCTCAAAGCAGCTTACACGTTCTGGAGTTTCAGAATGACATGCTGAGTTTGCCATTAAACCATCACAATTTTGTTTGCTTCAAATCTGCTTTATTAGAAACTATAAATATTCCAATGGCATAAGGAACAATCAATCATTTCATAGCTACAATGACAAAAAAAGTGACACCAAGCAGAAGTACAGCCAAAGTGAAAGAAAACCAGTCCCAGTTGGCTCTCCCCCGTAATAGTTAGGAAGGATGCATGTTCCAGCAAAACCTCCAAATCCATTGAGATTAACTCCTGGAATAAAACTCAAATAATGAAATTGGTTCTGTGTAGAGGAGTTACCCTTTGCACGTACCTGTACTTTAGTCTCGGCAATGCAATTTAATACATGTACCAGTTGACATGGAACAAGGAGTCTGAAAATCCTGTTAATGATCAAACCTGGGCCAACAGTCTGTTAAACGTTAAGAATTCACCTTAATAAAATCAAAAAACTTGCAGCACCCAAAATTCCTCAGCACTGAGGGGATTTTAGCTAAGCTTTGCAAATATCTACAAGCCAATGGAGTGCCTCTTTCAGTGATGAGTATTTCACACTGTTAGAGTAACTTATTGAGCCAATCTAGGCTTATAAATGAAAAAAACACCAGTAATTCAGCTCTGGAGAACAGCAGTTTGGGCAAGATGCCATAACATCAAGGCATATTTTCAGCCAAAACCCTGCAGATTTTTGAGGGGGAGGACAGCATGCGAATAATGAGGGAAGCGTGATAACATGATAATATGTTACAGACAGCACCAGTGCTGCCTCATTGATTCAGAGGACCTGGCAGGAGGTCTAGAAGAAATTGCATGACTTAAAAATTCTGTTGAAAGGGTATATCTGAGAGTTTAGCCCATTTTTCTATTTCAGGTGCTGATGGGCCTGCGTTGCATTTCAAGGCATTTTCAATTTTTATTTCACATTTTTCAGCTTTTCTCTTTATTCCAGCACTGAGTGGTCAGTCCTGCTGAGAACATCCTCAATGGAAACTTGTGTAGGAAAGGATCAAAGTTGGCTTAGGTACAATAGATGATCAGCAATGCAGCAGTAATCCTCTCTATTTGGGGTTAAGGTAGATTATTGGACCAGAGTAAAGGTCAGATTTACTCTGCAACTGTTTATGCTGTGCTTGTTTTCCCTGACATCCTTCATACTCACAATAGCATCTAAGTTGTGTGGTGATGTGCTAACAATGGGGAAGGGCATGTTTATAGTTGTCTACCTCCCCCTCATGCCACCCCACCCACCCATCCCCCCCACCCTCGGCGCTCCCCCCTTTCAGATCAGGATCAAGCTAACAGTCAGCTCTGTGAACCACGTTGAGCCAAGAAAGGACAGGATATAAACATAAATTGTTGTTGCTATTGATTTTGTAACATTTTAAGTCTATCTCAGGTACAAGATTGTAGGAATACAAAAGTATTATTTCCAGTAAATTGAATCTCTTATAGAAGTGGCATTTTCAATTTTGAGTTTGTGGCACATTTAGCATGAAATTTTTTTTAAGAAACCAATTTGCTTTGTATATAGGAATTTGATACAGTTTTCAGCAGTTATGGTCACCAATTCCCTATGGAATAAGCAGATTAATTATTGATATCTTCTCTGTGGTGCCAATCATATGTGTGTCATATAAACAGGGAGCCAAAACCTCTAGATTGTTAACCTCTAGTCGTGCCTCAACATCCAGTATTTGGCATTGCTATTTCCCTGCTGTGCTTTTATTTCGGACTATGTTAACAGTAATTAAATCATTACACAGGACATAAAGCTTTTAGTTCCTCTATATACAAAGGCAACCAGCAGAGCTAGAGGCCATGGACAACCCTGCAGGGACTGTCCCCATAAATCCAATCATAAAATTGTGTTTTCAGTAAACATCAGCTTAAGCACAGGCAATAAATTCCCTTCACCAGTTTGTAATCAAGCTATATTTTCAATTTACATTCCTTCTTGCAGAAAGGTTCTGTTATCTTCCTTTGCTGTCTTTACGGAACCCAATTCCATTGTTGTTAGTGTTTCAAAATACACTTTCAGAGCAAAAGAATCAAAGTAAACAACAACAACTTG
The DNA here is from genome assembly GCF_018977255.1 of Callorhinchus milii. Taxonomy (NCBI): domain Eukaryota; kingdom Metazoa; phylum Chordata; class Chondrichthyes; order Chimaeriformes; family Callorhinchidae; genus Callorhinchus; species Callorhinchus milii. The sequence continues at coordinate 21,805,189 of NW_024704744.1, forward strand.
CATTTATATAGTGCTCTTCACACTGGACAGTGACTCGGAGCACTGCGCAGTGGCAGGGTTAGATGCTGAGTAAGATAGAAGGGGGAGGGGGAAGTGACCATAAACACGGCTGAAGAATTAAGTGTTCAAGTGGCATTTAAAAATAAAGATGAAAGATAGATTGAGGTGGCGAGGCAGAGGAATTCAGGCAGGGAAGTTTCCTTTCCATCAACAATCACAATATGCCTGAAATGTTATTTAATCTTAGCCTGTAAGACAATTTTACATTCAGAATTCCACGTAACTTTAGCTTGTGGTAAAATGTAAGATTATGCAGAATTGTGGAAAATTCTTAAATCTAGTCTTAATTGAAAAGCCAGTTCTCCATTGTTCTCAAATTAACCTCCAAATTAAAACTGTATTGAAGAATTTTCCAAAATTCTATGCATGCTTAAATTTTAAGACAGAGCAGACGTACAGGCTAAGATTCAATGGAATGTTGTGCCTTTTGGCCCAAATTGCACAGAATTTGTGGCAAATTCTTAAATTTAGGCCAGATTCAAAGCCGATTCTCTGAAGTTTGTAAATGTCACCCTGGCAAAGTTAATGGCACTCTTACTCTGTGTCATAAGGTTGTGGATTCAAATTCCACATCAGGATTTTAAACGCAAGAGTCTAGGCTGACACTCCAATCTATTGTTGGCGGAGCGTTGCATTGTCAGCTGTCTCGTATTTTGGATGAGACTTCGAATAATCCTTCTGCCTTGTCCCCTCCTTCCCCATTTTCAGATCATGCCTGAAGATCTTCCTCTCCGACCTTCCGCTCCCCCTGGCTTGGCATCATTCTTCATCATTGATAAGCACTCTGCAACACTACCCTACATAGAAGATGCTACATAAATGCAAGTTGTATTAAAATAAAGCCAGTGTTTTAAAATAATTTCTTCTTTTAGATTTCATCCAACCTGATGAGTGGCTGAGCTGAAAAGTTATCAATTGGCTTGGGGAAACACGGGTTCCATGCTTCTTCACCGGATAATAGACTAAAAATAATACTAACACTAAAACAACAGCAGTTCAAAGGCCAGGAGCATCAGAAGATAAAAGTGTTCACAATCTTTAAAACAACAACATGGTGACACTGATGAAATGAGCTGTAGAGAGAAACTGTTCACCAGAAATCAGTGGTGGGGGAACGGGGGAGGTAGCGGGGGTTGGGGTGGGGGCAGGATTCAGCTCCCAAAACACCCATTCGCCTACAAAATATAGTCACTCCTCCACTTTACAGTAAATGCTGTAAAATGCTCTGCACCATCCTCCCACTGTGAAATGCACTACCTTAAACTATTATTCATCACTTGAGAAAAACAAATTATTAACAATTGTTACTATATTAATAATTAATAATAATAATTCTTGCATTTCATATTGCACCTTTCAGGTTGGGAGGCCGACTCAAATTGATTCACAGGATTTACTGTAAAGTGGAATTATTGAGTTTTGTAAGTCACATAATGTAGATACATCCCATGTGTTTAAATGTATACATTCACCTTTCAAGTGAATGGAGTTGACCAAATGAGGAGCAATGTCTAGGAAAAATACAATAAAGTCAGCATGAATTAAGCATATTTATGGGAGAACAAAGATGGACAGGTTAATAATGCTCTAATCCATTGCCTCTGTTCAAAGGACTCTCATTATGGAGATGTGTAGCTGTTGATCTAGTAGCTGCTTGAGACTACATTAGTGCCCAAGATTAGACCTGGTTTGGAGAAGGGCTTGAACTTTATTTTTCTGTTACTCAAAAAGAATGATACACTGAGGCACTGGAAAAGCAAGAGGAAATCAATTGAAAAGGGACAACTTTCTCATTTCTCTTCACAAGAGAAAGATTGAAAGCCTGTAATCCATTTCCCGCCCACAGACTGGAAGCACTGACCCTTATCATATCCTGCTAGTGCTCTCTCAGCTGGTCACGCCTGAACTTCTGGGCTGTCAACCCCTGTCCTTGTGCCCTTTTTTGGCTGGTGGCTCGAAGAAAGCAGGGAAAAGTATGTGTCTCAAACTGACCCCCAATCCTTCAGTTACCAGTTCAGCCAATGTCAAGAAAGTTCATAGGAGATCACTTTCAATTAAAAAGTGCATCAACTGAGAAAGATTAGAGAAAATTCTTCACTACTCTTAAGACAGCGGGGTCAGACAACTGCCAAGATGAGTCACTGAAATCTCGGTGACCCAGGATAAGTATAAAAACACCTCTTAAAAAGAGATCATTTGGAAGGTTAAAAAGCAGTGACTGATTATCAGAATGTCGCTTGAGAAAGGAGATGAAGAGTGGACAATCATTTGCACATACACCAAGACATTTCTGTCATCACATTATATCACTCTTTGTTATCAATTTGTTTTTGCTTTGTTATCATCTAGTTGTTGCACAAATAAGGAAAGGTCACATCAATGAACTCCTTTTCTGTACTTTCGTGGACTAGTGAACCAGACCTTACTGCAAACAGAGTGTTACATATAATAATAGTAATAATAATACTTACATATTATATAGCACCTTATCAAATCGAAAATGCTCATAGATTTTTTTTCTGTGTATTTGTAGGTGAACACAGAATCATCGTACTTCCCCCCCCTGGCCTCCACCCTCCCCAATCCCAACCCCCAGCTCAGATCCGAAACACTGACTGTCCAACACCTTGGGATGTCCTCCTAACATGAAAGGTACTATACAAAATGAATTTTGTTGTTTTTGTTGAACATGATAGTCAATTTGCACCAGTAATGTCCCACAACTAGCCATAAAATAAATGACCAATTTTATCTAGGTAAACATTGGCCAGGAGAAACTCCCTTCTCTTGTTGAATTGTTCCATGGGATCTTTAACTTCCACCTGAACAGGCAGGCAGGATCTCAGTTTAATGTTTCATCCAATGGACACCACCTCTGACAATGCAGCTCCACCCCAGCAGTGAATTTGAGTGCCAGCTTGGACTACAAACTTAAAGTTCTAACGTGGGATTTCAACCCACAACTTCCTAACTCATAGGCAAGAGTGTAACTGAGCAACTGAGCCAAGCTGACACCATCCAAACATTTTGGATTAAATTCCATTCAGTTACATGCATCATCATTGGTGATGTTGGCCAATTATGGGATTTCTCCATTATAGTCATACATCAACAAAGGTACTATATGTTGTGAATTTTGGGAAATACCTAAATTCATTGATAATTGGGAAGCAGATTTCTTGACGTTCATTACAAAAATAGCTTCCAAAGTTTGACGGAATTCAAGAATATTTCCAAAACTCTGGCCATCCATACATTTAAGTCAATGGACATAAGGCAAAGAGCATGATAAATCATGTGTCTACTGTCTGGGGCTTCATGTGTTCAGCACTCTTTTTACCATTACACAACAACTTGCACGTATATAGCGCCCTCCTCTCAGAGTGCTTAACAGTGGCGGAGCCTGTCTAATAATAATATTAATAATAATCTTTACATTTGATACAGTGCCTTTCGCATCAGGAGGATGTCCCAAAGTGCTTTACAGGATATAAAGTGAAGTGTCTGTGTTTTGGGGCAAATGCAATAGCCAATTTGCACAGAACAATGCCCCACAAACAGCCATGGAGTGAATGAGCAATTTTATTTAATTCTCCCTTTAATACACAGTATTGTATGAATTTAAACAGAATGAAGCCAAAACACAATTTATTTGGATGGTGCTAAGATAGAGACAAACAACCATGCTAACACTGGTCACTATAATTAGATGTATCCTTAATACAATTTTACAATTTTAGAAAAAGTTTCCTTTTTTAAAAAAAAGTAGAGTAATAATAATAATCCTTGCATTTGATATAACGTCTTATCATGTCATTGAGACGTCGCAAAGCGCTTCACAGAATATATTGTAAAATGAATTGACTATATATTTTGTGGGCGAATCGCAGCAGCCAATGTGCACAGAAGAGTCCCACAAACAGTCGTGGATTGAGTGACCAAATTATTATTGTTTTTTGGAGGAGATTATTACCCTCACAAAGTGATTCCCTTCTCCTTTGCTTGGCATCCAACCTCCCCAATGTGGAGAGTGCTGTGACGTCATGCTATGTGAAGTGTATCATGTAAGTCCAAATTATTATTGTTGTATGCATGAGTCTGCACAGTGAGCATCTGTTTGCTATTCAACTGGGGATAGAGAGAGAGGTAAGAGGTTGACATTGTTAATTCACACACAAAGAATCAGCACATGATGGGCCGAATGGCTTTCTTTTAAATTTCTATGGTTCCAGGGGGTGCTCAGTCGATAGTAATAAGAAGCAGAAACCCTAACTATTGTTTTCAATTTCCAACCAAAGAAGTGCTGAGGCCAGTTCTAGGGCCCAATCTCAGATCAGGTTAGTTAATTCAGCACAGAAATTGGGGAATCGAACTTGGGATCTTCCAGGTTTGTAAAACTCATGTTCCCAACTGAACTATAAAGGGGGGCATCAAGACCATAATTATAACCTCTGGCCATTTCTAATCCAATTCCCAACTTTCCTTCCCAAGCAATAACATTGCCTGCTTCTCTGATGGCAAATAGAAGTCAGATTTCTCCCCAAATCTGACCTCTCTTTTGCAATGTAAATGTTTTGAATTATGTTTTTTCCAAATTGGCACCAGTGTGATCTAGACCTGCCTCAGGGTGGCCATCACTGTGTTGCCTGTCGAGAAATATGTCAATCGAAATGAACAAAACACATGGGTTATTTCAGTGTCATACAGGCTGCTTTGGACTCTAAAGGACCAAAATTCTTATGGTGTTAGTCTTAGGATTCAAAATTGAATGCACAAACATTAAGGAGTGAGATTGGAGAAGAGGTCAACGTTAGAAAAGTTAACAACACACAAAAAAATTGTTTAGAGCGCTTGAAGTTTTCCTTTTATAAATTTTATTAAGTGTCATTCTGGAATCTAGTATAGATATTCGGTTTGCTGCTCTAATGTAATAATATAATAATAATCTTGCATTTGATATAGCGCTTTTCACGTCTTCTAGACATCGAAAAGCGCTTCACAAAATATGCTGTAAAGTGAATTGACTGTATATTTGTGGGCGAAACGCAGCCAATTGCACACAGCAGTGCCCCACAAACAGTCGTGGATTGAAAATGACCAATTTATTATTGTTTTGTTTTGGAGGGGTTATTATTAGGCGGAATAAGGAATATTAAAGGAATAAGGAAACTTGCCCAAGGTTTCGCCTGCCTTGAATTGAACCCAGGTGTCTCGCTTGCAATGCGAGTGCTCCAACCACTGAGCTACAGGACTCCAATGTAGCTGAAATAGTTGCTTTGGAGTAATTGCTTTGATTGTAGTTGCTTTGGTGATCATATCCAATATTTGCACAGTGGATTTTGCACGCAGGCCGCCAAAACCCTCATACATGCTTTCATTGCATCGAGGCTCCACTATGCAAATTCATTGCTTGTCGGCCTCCTCAACTCCTCCCTCCACAGGCTGCAGATCATCCAGAACTCTATAGTGTTCTCTACCGCACTAGGCTCCACGACCCTATCACTCCCATTGCTTGCCCAACTCCACTGGCTTGCCATCACACAGAGGATAGAGTTCAAGATCCTGGTCCTCACCCTGAACCCCAGCTCGGGTATGTAATTCTGTCTGTCCAGTGCCTTGGGACGTCCTCCTGTCATGAAAAGCGCCATACAAATGTAATTTTGTTGTTGTTTTATGAATTGTATTAATATGCTGTGTTAAATCAAACACTCCAGCATGCTACCTTGTGTAAAGGACGCTATATAAAGGCAAATTGTTGTTGTTGTTCTTGTGTCCATCCCCCATTGTTAAATACTTCTTTGAAGTGTCAGCCTGGATCTGGACCACAAATCCAGATTTGGAGCCAATGTTAAGTGCTCTGAGATGCTAAGCTGCGTGGAGGGTACTATATAAGTGCAAGTTGTTGTTGTTGAACTGTGGACAATGAGATTTGGGGTTGAAGTTAAGTTTTTGTAAATTAGTAGGACAATCATACCATACACCATAGGTGGAGTGGAAGAGACAGTTTTGCATCCCAAAGCACTTTTTCCAGGTCCAAAATGCTTGCCATCATTTGCTGTATGAGCAAATCAACTTCCTCCATAGCACACGGTCTACTTCCTTTATCCAATGGCATTGGTCACTGACCTCATTTGCTGTCTGCCTGGGACACTGCAGTGTGCATATTTGCCGGTTCGCCTACCTGGATTTGTGCTCACAATAAAATCCCATGAAGTGTTCTGAGGTATCGCGATGATGTGATAAATAATAAAATAATAGATAATCCTTACATTTGTTATAGTGCCTTTTAATGTCTTAAAGCACTTCACAGGATATACCGTCAAGTGTAATAACTGTGATTTTTGTTGAGGCACTATATCAAGTATTTGATCCATCATCATTTGCATTGAACTTCATCTCACGTTAGTGTCAGTGACATGTATAGGAAAGAAATTTTCAGTATGAAATGTGATATGTAATAATATTAATAATCCTTGTGTTTGATTTTGCTGCTTATCACATCCTCGAGACAACTTAAAGCCCTTCACAGGGTATATTATTAAGTGTATTGATTATGTATTTTGTGGGTGAAACGCAGCAGCCAATTGCGCACAGCAGTGTCCCACAAACAGTTGTGGTTTGAAGGGATCAATTTGATTGTTTTTTTCTTGGAGTCATGGAATGATTGACCAAATTTTGTTTGAGGAAATATTACCCCCAGAAAGCGATGTGCCAATTGACTAACAACTGGTTCCTACTTACTGCTAGGTACACAGAGGCATGTGGAATAAGGAATAAGGCCTAAGTTTTCACTCCGCCCAGGAATAGAACCCGTGTCCTCTCGTTTGTGACAGAAATAGAGTTGTAAGATATCCTGAAAACATATTCTTAATGACCAGATTGAGAGTGAATAGCATCACCTCTCCCCCATGCCCCCACACCCCCTTTGACTTGGTGATGCTGGTTTCGCCCAGCACCACTGCAGATTCAGGTTTTAATCATGCAAGGAGTATGGCCCAGCTATGGGATCTGACAGCTTCACCACACAACAGCTAATTGTTTTTTACTGTCAAGCCATCAAAATGAATAACAATTGTTGCATTTGATCTACCACCTATAATGTTGAAATGTCTCAGCGCTTCACTGGCAATTGCTGTCAAGCATAGTAACTGTATTTGTAGGCAAACATGGCAGCAAGCAATATACACAGCAAGGTCTCATCAGCAGCTATGAATGAATGATCAATTTATATGGAGGATTGTTGGAGGATTGCCAGGACATGATGAGAACCTGACTTCTCTTTTCGAATGATATGATGGGAATGTTAACATCCACCTGACCAAACCTTGGTTTAACATCTCGACTGAAGGATAGTGCTCCAGTGCAGTGAAAGGAGCTCAGAATGAATTCAGACAAATGTAAAGATTTAAACCTTTGCTTATTCTTTCTCTGCTTCATTTCATGACAACTGTCCTCTTCTCTTCAGATCTTCCTAATTCAGTCCGAGTTCCATTATTCCCTGGTCTTTATCTTGGCTTTCCAAGATTTAGTTCTCTCTGCCTGAATCCTTGCCAATTGTTGCCCATAATGCAGACAAGGCACCTGGCCTCAGACCTTTCATTGCCCAGGAAATTGGGTGAAAGCAATACGGACTAACATGCCCTTCTTTCCTTTCGGGGAAAACCACATCAGCTTCATGAGGTTTCCTTCACAGAAGATCCGACTGAGATGGAGAATTCATCATGTGATGTGTTGGGAAACACCTCAGGTGCCAACACTCCATGGTACAGAGGATTAATATGTTTCCGACCACTTGATCGTCCTGTGAAGCAAAGACTTCTTAATAAAGACTTTCAACAAATAGCCTTAAGGCATGTGGTAATCCTACAAACTGTAAATATCGTAATTTCATTGAAAAAAATATGGGAATATAAATTTGCCAGCTTCGTAATTGCAGTTATGATAGTTTTAATTTATTGTGTTTGTAACTTTTTTTAATCATTGGCATTCCTTAAATTGACACCCTACTCCAAGGATTTCAAGTTGTTTATTATTTTTTACAGCTCTCTTCAACAAAGACATGGCATGTGTCACAGATGATACAAAACAGTTCTTTGCTCATTACAAGCCAAAACACAATGGAGCTCAAGTTTCTCCATAGAGATGTTTAATTGTATTGAGCAAATTCCTCTGCCCTTTGCAACACACCATTGGTTTTATGGCCTCCTTTTCACCTTTCAAAAAGATTGAGTCATTAGAAACATTAATACTCACCAATCCTGCAATCACTCACAGCTTTGACTGAGATTCCCTCAGATTTGACTCTGCAACATTTGTGTTTAATCTAACTTGAGTTTCTGAGGCTGACCATTGCAGATCTGTGGTGTTTTAAATATTTGCCAGTCTTTCCTGTGTCAGTGTTTAATGTCGTCTTTGTCTGTGACAGGAATTGTGGGCAGCTCCCCATTCTTTAGTGTTTGCCTGTGGAAGATCGTTACTCTGCTGTCAGGTCAGTGAATTGATGTAATTAGTAATTAACGCTACAAAATGCATGACTGGAGTGAATGGGAGAAAGTAGGAGAAATGAATGTCTGGGCTTAACAGAAACAAGTAACTGTGGGGTCAAATTTGCAATCCAAACGATATATATCACATCAAATGGAACAGTGGCAGATCCCCTGTGACCATTCTCCATGGTGAATTTAGAGAAGCTTGGTCGTGGCGCTGGACTTCTCGATCGCAGTCTTCGACTGCTGGTTTGTGGGATAGAAACTTAAAGTTTTTACTTTAATTAAAAGTCAGTCACAACTGAGCTGGAAATCCAACATTATTCAACTTCATCAAGCCTTCTGTCTCTGGCTCAACAATCGTCACATTTGATATAACATCTATAATATCGAGAGGATGTCTCAAATTGCTTCACAGGATATATTGTAAAGTGTCGTGACTGTATTGTGTAGGCTAATTTGGTAGCCAGTGTGCGCTTAGAAATGCGTCAAAAACAATCATGAAGTGAATGATCGAATTTATCTGGAGGATTGTTAGTCAGGACACCAGGAGAAACTCCCTTCTCTATTCAAATCTTCTCATGGGAACTTTAACGTCCATAGAATCATAGAATTATACAGCACAGAAGGAGATCATTCGGCCCATCATATCTGTGCCGGTCCTTTGAAAAGAGCTATTCAATTCCACTCCCCCGCGCTCTCCCCATAGCCATGCAAACCCTTTCAGGCAATGCATTCCAGATCCAAACAACTTGCTTTGTAAAAAAAAATTCTCCTCACCTCCCCTCTGTTTCTTTTAACACCTTTTTTAAATCGGTGTCCTCGGGTTACCGACCCACCCGCTAATGGAAAAAGTTTCTCCTTGTTCACCCTATCGAATCCCCTCATAATTTTGAAAACTTCTATTAAGTCTCCTCTTAACCTTCTCTACTCTAAGGAGAATAATTCCAGCTTCTCTAACCGCTCCTGATAACTGAAGGTACCATCTTGGTAAATCTCCTTTACACCCTCACCAATGCCTTGACATTCTTCCTAAAATGTGGTGCCGAGAACTCAACACTGTACTCTAGCTGAGGCCTAACCAGTGTTTCATAAAGGATCATCATAACTTCCTGATTTGCATTCCATGCCCCTATTTATAAAGCCAAATATCCAATGTGCTTTTTTAAAAAAAAAACAGCTTTATCTACCTGTCCTGCCACCTTCAAAGATTTACTTATATGAACCACCAGATATCTCAGTTCCTTCACACCCTTTAAGATTATACCATTTAGTAGTCCTGTAGCTCTGTGCTGTATAATTCTATGGTTAGAGTACTCGGCTCGCAAGCGAGAGATCTGGATTTGATTCCAGGCAGGGCGAAACCTTGGGCAAGTTTCCTTACTCCACACACCTGATAATATTCCCTTAAGAAAAAAACGATAATCAAAAAATTGGTCACTTCAATCCATGATGGTTTGTGGGTCACTGCTCTATGCAATTGGCTGCTGTGTTGCACCCACGAATACACAGTCAATTCACTTTACAGTACATTCTGTGAAGCGCTTTGAGATATCTAGAACACGTAAATACCGCTACATTGAATGCAAGGATTATTATTATTATCTATCTTATATTGCCTCTCCTCATTTTTCCTTCCAAAATGCATCACTTACATACATCACGCTTTGTTTCACATTAAACTTCATCTGCCACATGACTGCTCATTTTACCAGTCTGTATATGTCCATTTGTAATTTGCTACTATCCTCCTCAATGTTTATTAATTTTCCTAGCTTAGTATCATCTGCAAAATTGGAAATTGTACTCCGTGTACCCAAGTCCAGGTCATTTATATAGATCAAAAACAGCAGTGATCCCAATACTGATCGCTGACGGACATCATTGCACAATTCCCTTCAGTCAGAAAATCAACCATTCACCACTATTCTGTTTTCTGTCTCCCAGCCAGTTCTGTATCCATGCAGCCATTGTCCCTTTTAATACTGTGGGCATCTATTTTGCTTACAAGTCTCTTATGTGGCACTTTATCAAACGCCTTTTGAAAATCTATATAAACTATATAAACTGCACTACCTTCATGCACCCACTCCATTACTTCACAAAAAAAACCTATCAGGTTTGTTAGACATGATTTGCCTTGAACTAATTCCATGTTGGCTGTCCTTTACTAACCCATAATTTTCTGAGCGAGAATGTATTTTGTCCCGGATTATAGTTTCTAGAAATTTCACAACTACTAACGTTAGGCTGACTGGCCTGCAGTTCCCAGTTTCATATTTCTGTCCCTTTTTGTATAGGGGAATAACATTTACAACCCTTCAGTCGTCTGGCACCACCTCAGTGTCCAAGGAGGTTTGTGATCGCAGCCTCCATTATTTCCACACTTATTCACTCAGTAACTTAGGATGCATCCCGTCAGGACTGGGTGAGTTATCTATGTTGAGCACCGACAACCTTTTTAAGTACCTCCTCTCGGATTATTCTTATCTTATCCAATTTCTCGACCCTCTCCTCCAATACTGTGGCATTGGCTGCATTGTCTTCTTTTGTGAAGACAGATACAAAGTACTCATTCAGTACGTCAGCCATGCCCTCTGCCTCCACAAGAAGATTTCCTCTTTAGTCCCTAATTGGACCCACCCTACCTTTGACTAACGTCATTCTTTATTTTCTTATAAAATATCTTACGGTTCCCTTTTATGTTACCTGCTAATCTTTTCTTGTACAATCTCTTTGTCCCTCTTATTTCTTATTCCAGTTCTCCTCTGTACATTCTATATTCTATTTGATTATCTTCTGTATCTTGGACCCGAAATTTACCATAAGCCTCCTTTTTCTGTTTTATTTTAATCTCAATTTCCTTATTTGTCCAGGGAGATTTGGATGCCCTACATTTCCCCTTTGTGGGAATATATTTGTTCTATCCCTGAACTATCTCCTCCTTGAGGGCTTCCCATTGCTCATTAGCTGTGTTACCTGCCAATCTTTCTTTCCAGTCCACCTTGGCTAGGACCCTTTTTAACTCACTGAAATAAGTTCTCTTCCAGTTAATATCTTCACCTTTGATTAATCCTTGTCCCTTCCATAAGTACTCTAAACCTAATGATGTTGTGGTCACTGTTGTCCAGATGCTCTCCTACTGAAACCTGTTCCACTTCCCCCACTTCATTCCCCAGAACTAGATCCAGCACTGCTTCCTTCTTTGTTGGGATGGAAACATACTGATTCAGAAAGTTATGCTGCACACATTTCAGAAATTCTTCCCCCTCCTTGCCCTTTACACTATTATTTTGCCAGTCTATATTAGGATAATTAAAGTCCCCTATTATCACTACTCTATTGGTTTGGCATCTTTCTGAAAACTTTGTGCAGATTCTGCCCCTTAACTCTAACCAAATTGATTCTGTTTTTGGACCCTCTAGCATATTCTCTCTTTCCAGGGCCGTAACCATGTCTTTAATCAATATTGCCACCCGCTCTTTTTTTCCTTCTCTATTCCTCCTGAATACATTGTAGCCAGGAATATTCAGCTCCCATTCCTGCCCTTGTTTGAGCCAGGTCTCCGTTACTGCCAATACATCATAACCCATGTGGCAACTTGAGCCTGCAGCTTATCAAGCTTATTTGTCACACTCTGCATTTACACACATGCACTCCAAGACGACTGAGTCTGCTCAGCATTTCTCCCCCCTCTTAACCCTCCTTTTTCTGGACTACTCCTGGACTACTATTTCTATTCACCTCTACCAGCCCTCTATGTAAGTTGTTTGTCCTCTCTAATGCAACATCCTGATTTCCTTTCCCCTCGAAATTAGTTTAAACCCTTCCCCACAGCACTTCCCTGCGAGGGCATTGGTCTCAGCCCTGTTCAGGTTTACCACATCTGCCTTGTACAGGTCCCACCTGCCCCAGAACTGGTCTCAATGATCCAGAAACCTGAAACCTCCCTTTCTGCACCATTTCTCCAGCACTTGGATTACTCTCAGTGTCTAACGAAGGATCAAACACGCATTCATGTGTTTAATCCTTCGTTAGACACTGGGAGTAATCCAACGATCACCACCTTCGAAGTCCTGCCCTTTAGTTTTTTCTCTAGCTTCTGATACTCTCTCTGGAAGATCTCAGCCTTTTATTTCCCAGATTATAGATCCCAACACGGACCACAACTTCTGGATGTTCCCCTTCCCCCTGCAGAATGTTTTGCACCGTTCCTTGATGTCTTCAACCCTGGCACCAGTAAAGCAACATACCATGTGAGTCACATCTTCGGCTGCAGAAATACCTGTCTACTCTTGCCTTATTTGAGCTGGTTCTCCATTATTGCCACTACATCATAGCCCCATGTGACAACTTGAGCCTGCAGCTCATCAATCTTATTTGTCACATTCCGTGCATTTACACACATTTCACTCCTACACCGACTTAGACTGTTCTGCATTTCTCCCCAGTCTAATCCCTCATTTTACTGGATTACTCCTTATTACATTGCTATTCATCTCTCCCAGCCCTCTATGTAACTTGCTTGTTCTCTCTAGTACTACATCCTGATTTCTTTCCCCCCTCAAAGTTAGTTAAAACCCTTCCCCACAGCACTACTTACCCTACCTGCGAGGACATTGGTCCCAACCCTATTCAGATATAACCCATCCACCTTGTACAGGTCCCACCTCCCCCAGAACTGGTCCCAATGATCCAGGAACTTGAACCCCTCTTTTCTGCACCATTTCTCTAGCCATGCATTCATGTGTTTGATCCTGCTGTTTTGATCTTCACTTGCATGAGGCACTGGGAGTAATCCAGAGATCACCACCTTCAAGGTCCTACTCTTTAGCTTTTTTGCTAGCTTCTGATACTACTTAAGGATACTCCGCTTCCTTAAGGCATACACAACTTCCTCCTCCCTCGTACATACCCTCCCCAAGTCTCCACTCCCACCACACTCCACAGCCATCTCTCCTGTACACCCTAAAATCCTCTCCGTATCACGCGCTCCTCACTCTCCTCCTACCAGCAAAACCACCCGCATTTTCCTTCAAAATGTGTGTTCCCTCTCTAACAAAGCCTTCACCATTCATGACCTCATATTGGATGAGCACCTTGACATTCTTGGGCTCACAGAAACCTGGCTCTCCCCCAATGACCCTGTCGCCCTCGTTGAAGCCTCCCCTCCAGGCTACTCCTTCCACCACCACCCCGTCCAAACCAACGTGGCGGCGGGGTGGCCCTCATCTCCAAAGTCTCTCTTGGTCTTTTTCCCTACTCCTCTGGCTGCTTCCCTTCCTTTGAGCACCTCACCCTCTTCCATCCCTCTCTCCCACTGAAAATCCTTCTGGTCTACAGTTCCCCTAAGCCCCCCGGCTCCTTCCTCTCTGAGATCTCTACTCTACTCTCCTCTCTTCCCTGTCTCTCTGCTCCAAACACCTGCTTATAATGGACGATTTCAACCTCCACCTAAGCTTCCCTTGCACCACTTCTTCTGACTTCACTGCCCTCCTCTCCTCCCTAAACCTCACTCTTCACATTAATTCACCGATCTACAACTGTGGCCATGCCCTCGACCTCGTCATCATCCATGGCCTTGACATTTCCAACCTTAGCATAGTGGACAAGGCCATCTCGGACCACTTCCTCATCTCCTTCTCCTCTCGCATCCCTCTCTCCTCCACCAAGCCCTCAGCCATACTCTACCGCTGTGGAAAAGGCTACCCCCTGAAACCCTCACAAAGGCCCTCACATTCTCATATCCTATCCCTCTGGCCTTCCACCCGCAGAGATCCTGAAGCAGCCATCCAGCTGCTCCATGATCACCTCCCCTCCACCTTCAACTCTCTCGTCCCCCTGAAATCCAGGACCATCTCCAAACCCACCCAATCCCCCGGTATAATAATCATCTCCGTTTCCTAAAAACCCCAACCTGGTTGCTCGAGTGCAGATGGCAGAAAACTGGGCTGACAGTTCACGACCAACTGTGGCTCGAGCATCTCCACAGCTACCACCGTTCTTTGACGCGCGCGAAAACAGCCTTCCACTCCAACATCATCTTGGAGGCAAAAAACAATCCCAAAGTCCTTTATTCCACCACCCACAACCTCCGCCATGCGGAGGCCTCCTCAATCTTCACATCTAATGCCAAGTGCGAGGAAGTCATGGACTTCTTTTCAACCAAAATACATAACATTTGCCAAGCAGCCTCATCCTCCTGTTGCTTGTCACTCACCACCAACCCCTCTCCATCCCCCTCACTCTCCCCATCATCAGCTCCTATCACGACCCCCATCCTACATTCCTTCCTCCCCATCTCTCCTTCCTCACTCTCCACCCACCATCATTTGATGAAACCCACCACCTGCAGCCTCGACCCCCTCCCCACCAACTTGCTGGTCACCCAGCTCCCCCTCCTCTACCCACTGCTGGCTGATGTCATCAACCAGTCCCTCTCCTCTGGATCAGTCCCTGCCCCCCTCAAAACTGCTATCATCACCCCCCTCCTCAAAAACCCTTCTCTAGATCCCTCAAACCCCGGCCACTACCCCCTATTTCAAACTTGCCCTTCCTTGCCAAAGTCCGAGAATGCATTGTTGCCAATCAACTCCACGCACACCTCTCCTCCCATTCCCTCCTCTAACCTCTCCAGTTTGGTTTCCGCCCTGCCCAGAGTACAGAGACTGCGAATGTGAAGGTCTCAAATAACATCCTCTGTATCTGTGACCAGGGCTCCCTCTGCCTCCTTGTCCTCCTGGACCTCTCCGCCGCTTTCAACACATTGATCATGCCATCCTCCTCCACTGCCTTTCGTCTATCATCCACCTCAGTGGGACTGCACTCGCCTGGTTTGAGTCCTACCTCATGAACCGCCAGCAGTATATCTGCACAAATGGCTTCTCCTCCCTCTCTCACCCATTTACCTACAGAGTACCCCAAGGATCCATCCTTGGCCCCCTACTCTTCCTAACCTACATGCTCCCTCTTGGGGATGTCATCCGCAGACATGGGGTGCACTTCCACATGTATGTGGATGACACCCAACTCTATTTTTCCTCCTCACATTGCGACCCCTGGTCCCTGATGTTCTGTCGGCCTGCCTGTCAGACATCAGGAGCTGGATGAGTGAGAATTTCCTTCAGCTAAATGTTGAAAACCATACTCTTTGGCTCTTGTCAACATCTAAAATCGCATGGTTCTCACCTCCTCCACCTACCCGACCTGCCCCTAAAACTCTCCGAACCCGTATGCAACCTAGGCATCAGGTTCGGCCCCCAATTATCCTTCCTCCCCCACATCAAGTCCCTAACCGGCACCACTTTCTTTCACTGCCGACACATCGCCCATCTCTGCCAACACCTCACTCCAAATGCCGCTGAAACCCTGGTCCATGCCTTTGTCACCTCTCGGCTGGACTATTCAAATGCCCTCCTCGCCGGACTCCCCTCCACTACCATTCATAAAATCCAGGTCATCCAAAACTCTGCTGCCTACATTCTTACCCGCACCAAACTCCGCTCCCCGATTACCCAGGTCCTTGCCAGACTGCACTGGCTGCCTGACCCAGAGAGGACCGATTTCAAGATCCTCACCCTTGTTTTCAAATCCCTCCACTCCTCTGCACCCCCTACCTCTCTGACCTCCTCTCTCCTCACAACAGTGCCCGTTGCCTTCGCTCCACCAGGTCTGGCCTCCTCCTTGTCCCCCGAATCCTCCGCTCCACCATCAGCTGAGGATTCAGCCACTGTGCCCCGAGGCTCTGGAACTCCCTTTCTCACTCCCTTCGCCTCATCCCCTCTCTTCCTATTTTCAGGTCTCAGCTGAAGACCTTTCTTTTCGACTGCGCCTTTGGTCACCTTCGTCCCCCTCCCCTGGCTCGGCCCCGGAATCTGTTACTGTGAAGCGCTCTGAGATGCCGTCCGGCATGGAGGGCGCTATATAAAGTTGTTGTTATTGTTGTTGTACTCTCCCTGTAGGATCGCAGCTTTTTTTCCCCCCAGATTATAGATCCCAACAAAGACCACGACTTCTGGATGTTCCCCTTCCCCCTATAGTCTGTTTTGCATCCGTTCCTTGATGTCTTCAACCCTGGAATTAGGAAGGCAACATACCATACGAGAGTCACGTATTTGGTTGCAGAAATGCCTGTCTACTCCTTTCACCATTGTATCCCCAATGACAATTGCATTGACACTCTTCCCTGTGTCCCCCTGTGCAACCATTTGCTTTTGACTCTCGCAAGTCTTCTCCTTTATATAGGAATCCACCTCAAGATAGATTTCCCGCTCTTATGCTGAAAGAAAGAGTTCACACTTGCTTTCTGGTACCTCTCCTGCTAAAGAATTCCCACTCTCACCAAATTCCTTAACAGAATTCTCACTCTGTTCCACCTCAGTCAGTTCCTCCTCATGCTGCTGGGCTCTCTGCTCAATTCATCTGTAAAAGTAGATGGGACCTTGGTTTAATATCTCGTATGAAGGATGGTATCTTCAACAATACAACACACCTCCAGCGTTGTACTGGAATGTCATCTTAGACAATATGAGTTCAAAGTCCTGATATGAGGCCTGAACCCACAACCTAATTCAGAGAGAAGAGTGCTACCAACTGAGCTAGAGTAACATACAACATATCATGTGGAATGAAAATGTGACCCATGTGTTTCATTTTGCTCACTTTCTCCACTGGCTTATGTTTGAGCATGGAACAGAAGTGCTTTGGATTTCTTTGGTAACTCACTTATTTGGCCATTCTTCATGTAAGCCTATAGACAGTGAGCATTGACAGGGCATTTTATCATAAGATCATCACAGCCAAGCTTAATACTGTTTTAATCCAATGGCCATATATTGCCATCATGGGTCATTTGGGGTTATGGTAGTTTGTCAATAAACCTATGTCATCTATCCCTGCATAGTTGAGATAGCAAACATGTATAGCTTAGAGTGCTCAACATGCGCAAAACTGAGGCCCTCCTGATTGGCTCGCGTCAGCGCCTCCACACCTCAGGCGCTGAAAGCATCAGCATCCAAGGCTGCACTCTCCACCTCTCAAAGCCAGTCAGGAACCTTGGTGTTCTGTTCGACCCTGAGCTGTCCTTTCTTCCCCACATCCACTCCACAACTGGCACCGCCTTTCACCACCTCCGGAATGTCGCCAGACTACGGCACTACCTCACCCCTCACGCTGCTGAAACACTGGTCCACATCTTTATCACCTCAAGGCTGGACCAAGGGAGCTCTCTCCTCGCCGGCCTTCCCGGCACCTCCTTCCACAAGCTGCAGGTCATTCAGAACCCTACAGCTCATGTACCGTCCCGCACCAGGCTTCGCGACCCCATCACTCCCACCCTCGCGCGCCTCCACTGGCTCCCCATCCCCCAGAGGATCGAATTCAAGATCCTCATCCTCACCTACAAGGCCTTTCACGGCCTTGCTCCCTCCTACCTCTCCGACCTACTATTCCCCTACTTACCTGCCCGTACCCTCCGTTCCTCTGGCTCTGGTCTGCTCCACATCCTCTGCCCTAACCGCCCTACCATCGGTGGCCAGGCCTTCAGCCTCTCAGCCCCTAGGCTCTGGAACTCCATCCCCCAGTGCCTTCGCCTTGCTTCCTCCCTTTCCTCCTTCATGGCTAGTCTCAAGACCATTCTCTTCAACCGTGCCTTCAGCTCCCCTCTCGACTCTCTACCCCCTCCTCGCTCCCTACCTTCCCTCCCCTCACCCTGACCATTTCCCCTCTGCTCAGGTGCCGACCCATCTGTCCAGTGCCTTGGGACGTCCTCCCGACATGAAAGGCGCTCTATAAATGAGATGTTGTTGTTGTTGTAAAAGTCCCAGAATTGTACATTTCCTTGGTAAGACTGTATCTGGTGTTCCGCATGCAGAATTGGTCTCCTTATTTCAAACCAGATGTTGCAGGGAGTGTGGAGAAGCATAGAGGTGCTAGGTTAATTGCAGAACTTATGGGACAGAGGTATGAGGAAAGATTGGCCACCCAGGGGTTTCGGCCTTGAAAACAGAACACCGAGGCAGTCTAGATATAGGTGTTTAAAATCCTGAAGGGTTTGGAAAATTTGGTTTCAACCATGTTTTCCTGGCATGAAGAAAACAAGGGGTTGTGGCTTTAAAGTAAAGACAACAAAAGTGAAGAGAAAGAACCCACTGAAAGGATGATAGGCATGTGGAAGAATTTATGAGTGCAGGCAGTGGAAAAAGTCATTCAAGATCCTTTTCCTCACATTCAAATTCCTCCACCATGTCACCCCATCTGCAACCTCCTGCAGCCCTGCCAACCAAGCCACTTCTTCACTTAGCGAGCACTGTTCTATTTCATGTGCCCCACCCTACCTACTCCAGGATTCACAGGCAAGGTTTTAACCAATCCTTCCCCACTCTCTGGAACTCTCTGGAATTCTGTGTCACTCCCTTCTCCACTTTCAAAGACCTCCTTAAGATCACCTCTTTGACTGCTTTCAGTCATCATTCCCCTCTTATCCTCCCCTTCTCTTCTGTTTGCCCCCACCCACCACCCCCACCGGCTGAGGTGCCCAGCAAGTTTTGTGAAGCACAAAAAAATCATGTTTCATAACAGGTTTGATGTGACACAGCCAAATGTGCCAAAATATGTTAACCCGTAGTAGAATTTTTTCACTCAGAATTGTTGAGATGTGGAATGCCCTGCAAAGTAAGGTGGTAGAGGCAGTGTCCATCATGATTTTCAAAAGTGCAGTAGACAACTATATGAAGAATAGAGGCTTGAAGAGAAATGAGGATAGGGCAGGGCAGAGGGATTGAATGAACTTACTCTTAAAGGCATTGCAGACTCGATGTGCCGAATGGCCTCCTTCTGTGATTCAAGTTTCTATCAATCTATAAAATGCCTTGGCAACTAATTGGTGCAATGGGTTACCATAGATGTGTTTCTCTTCCAAGAACTGGAGTCCCGTAGGTCAGTGGTTGGAGCACTCGCCTCGCAAGCGAGAGACCTTGTTCAATTCCTGGCAAGGCAAAACCTTGGGCAAGTTTCCTTACACCACACACCTAATAATAATCCCTCAAGAAAAAAACACAATAATAAATTGGTCACTTCAATCATAGAATCATAGAATTGTACAGCACAAAAAGAGGCCATTCGGCCTATCGAGTCTGTGCCGGCTCTTTGAAAAGAGCAATGTAATGTCAATTCCACTTCCTAGCCCCTTTCCCCATAACCCTGCAAACCCATCCTCCTCAAATACCCATCCACCATGTTTTTAAAAGTTGTTATCGAATCGGCCTCCACCACCCTTTCAGGCAATGCGTTCCAGATTCGAACAACTCGTTGCGTGAAAACATTTCTTCTCACCTCCCCTCTGCTTCTTTCAGAAACTATTTTAAATCTGTGACCTCGAGTCACCAACACACCCACCAGTGGAAACAGTTTTTCCCTTTCTAACCTATCAAATCCCCTCATGATTTTGAAAATCCCTATTAGGTCTCTTCGTAACCTCCTCTGCTCCAATGAGAATAATCCCAGCCTCACTAACCTTTCTTCATAATCAAGATCCCTCATTCCTGGTACCATCCTTGTAAATCTCCACTGCATCCTTTCCAATGCCTTAACATCCTTCCTATAGTGTGGTGCACAGAACTGGGCGCAGTATTCTAACTGAGGCCTAACCAGTGTTTTATATAGGTTAATCATAACCTCCTGACTCTTGTACTCTATGCCCCTATTTATAAAGCCTAGTATCCCATATGCCCTTTTTAAAGCTTTATCTATCTGTCCTGCCACCTTCAAGGAATTCATTTACCTGAACCCCCAGGACTCTCTGTTCCTTCACCCCCCTTAAGATTGTATTACCAGGCTATATTGCCTCCCCTCATTCTTTCTTCCAAAATGCAATACCTCGTATTTCTCCACATTGAAACTCATCTGCCATGTGTCTGCCCATTTTACCATTCTGTCTATGTCTTCCTGCAGTTGGCTGCTATCCTTCTCACTGTTTTCCACCCTACCTAACTTTGTGTCGTCCGCAACCTTGGAAACGGTACTTGCTATACCCAAGTCCAGATCATTTATGTACATTAATACTGTTTGTGGGACACTGCTGTGTGCAATTGGCTGCTGCGTTTCGCCCATAAATATACAGTCAATTCACTTTACAGTATATTCTGTGAAGTGCTTTGAGACATCTATAAGACGTGAAAAGCGCTTTATGAAATGTAACGCTGTTGCATTATACTATTATATATATAAATGGGTTTGAATTCTCGCCCAGACTGACCCTATGTTTCAAGTTTGTGCATAAATGCAGTGTAGTGCGTGCATTGCCTAAACATTCCAGTTTCTATTAGCTGAAAAATTTAGGGTGAAGCATAAGTACATTTCCTGTCAGTTGTGTGTGCTGTAGAATAACCTCCCAGTTGTTAGTGTGCGAAGCCAGAGAAATATTCTTTCAGTTTCATGAAGTTGAGAGCAGATGGCTAGTTAATCAAATGATCGAATAACCTTTGTACCTGGATTTTTTTAAAATCAGGATTTCTGATCACATCTTGCACTGAATACAAGATGTGGTGAAATTGCATTCATGTTGCATTCACCTGGCATTATTTAGTGCTCAGCAAGCAGTTAGAAAATGTGCACAATTAAAACCATTTGTCATTTTTACAGTTATAATTGAGGGTACAATTGTTGTATGATTAATAATCCCTACAACAGTAGTCATGAATATTTATCAATGGATTGGGTGGCTTGAAAGAAATAATGTGTGTGTCTGTGGATGATTGCACAACTTTGAAGATTTAACTACAGACATGTTTTTGCAATTCATTAAAGCATAATAATTGGCAAACGTACAAGCCGTCGGTGCTAGGAGGCAAACAGTTTAAACTGAAATGTATTTTGCAGATACAAATAGGTTTTGGAAATCATATAACACGGTGCTTGTCATCGATTGTGGCTGTGATCAACAGATGTGCTTTTTTTTGTTAAACTTTAGTCGGATCAAAAGTTTCCAGAGCATGAAACTTATGTTTAATGGCCAGCACACCTGACCTTTTCGGAAGAGCCCTTAACCCGACAAAAGCTGCTTGGCTGGAGCAGCAGAAAAGGGCCTCCTGGTATAACACACATCATTATGTAAATGGATGTACAAGAACAATTTGAATGAGTTGAACAATTTCAAGACTTTTTTATGCAAACAAAATATTTTGCTTCTGCTCCTGGCGTTTGTCTCTTATTGATGAAAGCCAGACATGCCATGATTTTCTACTGTTGGATTTAAGTGGAACGCTGCTGTTTCATTCCGCACCGCCTTTGCATGGAGTTCAGCCTGCATGCCATTTACAATTCATTACAGACACGCTGACAAGTCTTTTCTGACATGTTAATATTTGAGCAGGCTTTATCTGCCTCAAACATTTTGCGAGCAGTTTCCATCAGCCTTTACTGTCACATATTCCTGTGACCATTGTATAAAAAAGTAACACTCATATTAGGAAGTAAAACTAACTTTACAATGCTTTGCTTCACATGGTATTTGAATCTAGATGAATCTAAATGTGTCGCCTGGTAGAGAAGTAGCCATTACTGACAACTTTTATAGCATTTACAATAAATATTTCTTTCGGGCAATAATAAATGCAAAAAAAGTGTTAATCCAGCAAAGGATTTACAGCAATGTGGGAACTATTTTAACATGAGGTGTAGTGGAATGCTTTTAAAGTGAACCAGTGTGTTAACCCATTTCACATATGCTATGGCAGCTCACTGGCGCAAGACACTAACACATAAGTGTTTTCCCTGCCAGGAACTGGGTTTGAATTCCAGCCCAGAGGAGTGAGGTAAAATGCTTCTCTGTATGACAGTTCTAAAGGAACTGGGTGAAATAAATTTGTGAAGTCTCAATCCAATCCCTAGTAAGTGTGGTTTCAAGCACAAAACTACTCATAGTTTGGAGATATAAAAAGCACTTCATCATTATATAAAAAATAAAGGAATATGAGGAGACTATTCAGCCCATCAAGTCTGTTCCACAAGTTCACAAGATTGGTTTGGTTGAAAAAAGCCCTTCAGCCAATCTGATCTCAACCCTCTAGAACACCAATCCTCCTATCACAGCACCAAACTGCTTTTTAATCAAACCATTCCTCGCCTCAACCATCCTTTCTGGCAATTTTTCAAGTCATTATTAACAATCTGGATAAAGAAACACTTCCTGGTCTCTGTCCTGAATTAGGTTTTCACAACTCTAAAGCTATGGCCTCTTGCTCCATGTCTTAGTGCATTCTAAAGTATTGATCTGGGTTTATTTTTTCGATCCCATTTAAAATTTTATATACTTGGTGACATCATCCGCAGACATGGAGTTAACGTCCACATGTATGCGGATGACACCCAACTCTACCTTTCCTCCTCTACTCTCAACTCCACGACCACCGATGTCCTGACAGCCTGCCTGTCCGACATCGAGTCCTGGACGAGAGACAACTTTCTTCAGCTCAACGTGTGAAAAACCGAGGCCCTCCTGATTGGCTCACGTCAGCGCCTCCGCACCTCAGGCGCTGACACCATCAGCATCCAAGGCTGCACTCTCCACCTCTCAAAGCCAGTCAGGAACCTCGGCGTTTTGTTCGACCCTGAGCCGTCCTTTCTCCCTCACATCCGCACCACAACTGGCACTGCCTTCCATCACCTCCGGAACATCGCCAGACTACAGCACTACCTCACCCCTCACGCTGCTGAAACCCTGGTCCACGCCTTTGTCACCTCAAGGCTGGACTACGGGAACTCTCTCCTCGCCGGCCTTCCCGCCACCTCCCTCCACAAGCTGCAGGTCATTCAGAACTCTGCAGCTCGTGTACTGTCCCGCACCAGGCTTCGGGACCACATCACTCCCACCCTCGCCCGCCTCCACTGGCTCCCCATCCCCCAGAGGATTGATTTCAAGATCCTCATCCTCACCTACAAGGCCATTCACGGCCTTGCTCCCTCCTACCTCTCCAACCTACTATCCCCCTACCTACCTGCCCGTACCCTCCGTTCCTCCGGCTCCGGTCTGCTCCACGTCCCCCGCCCCAATCGCCCTACCATCGGTGGTCGGGCCTTCAGCCTCTCAGCCCCTAGGCTCTGGAACTCTATCCCCCAGTGCCTTCGCCTTGCTTCCTCCCTCTCCTCCTTCAAGGCCGGTCTCAAAACCTTTCTCTTTGACCGAGCCTTCAGCTCCCCTCTCGACTCTCTTCCCCCTCCTCGCTCCCTCCCTCCCCTCCCCTCACCCTGACCATTTCCCCCCTCCTCGCTCCCTCCCTTCCCTCCCCTCACCCTGACCATTTCCCCCCTGTTCGGGTCATGACCCAACTGTGCAGCGCCTTGGGACGTCCTCCTGACGTGAAAGGCGCTTTATAAATGGAATCTTGTTGTTGTTGTTGTTGTTATCCCCTCTGAGACATCTTCTCTCAAGACTGAAGAGCCCTGGCTTGTCTAATCGTTGTTCACTGCTCATTCCTCCAACACCGGGGATCATCCTTGTTGCTTTCCTCTTTACTGCCTTGAGGGCTTGGGCAGTCCCTTATGCCAGAGACCAGAACTATGTGTAATACTCTTGGTGTGACCTGACCAGAGTTTTTTGTTACATCCGCATAATACACAGTAATATGAATTATTATTATTATTATTGAATCATGACAGGTCTTATTTAAATTTCTCTGCCTTTTCTTCATACTCCTTAACAACCTTACTTCCCAAAATGACCTTTACTGTATTACCAAATAAAGCACTCTCCCCATCTGAGTAATTTTAAATTATTTATTTTTTGATTTGGAACATATTTCTAAATCCAATGCTAAATGTTTTGCTTCTGAATGTTATCTATGTTCTGAATGTTATGCTAAATATTATTCATCTTGTGGATAAAGGGATTAAGGGATATTGGGATAAGGTGGGTAGGTGGAGTTAGAATAGATCAGCCATGATCTTATTGAATGGCAGGCCAGGTTCAAGGGTCCGAATGGCCGACTCCTGCTCCTAATTCTTATGTTCTTAAGATTGGGGTTAAACTTCAGCAGAAATCTATGAGCATCAGAAAATCTATCAAGTGATATTTTGCAGCCCTTATGATGCAGATCTCTCTTCAAGACTGAAATTCCACCTAGTCTTAACCTGAAAAATTATTTTGTTTTAAAGGTTTACAATTGTGCAGAATTGTGGATCATTTTGATTCAGTCTTAATTTGGGAAGCTAATTAAAAAGCAGCAGAAAATTAAATTAAGGAGTGAATTTAAGAATTTTCTGCATTCCGGACCTGGATAATGCAGTGGTGGACGTTTGTATTCCAATATCACAAACATATGTTGGTGATGGTGTAAAGGTATAGTGTGTTGTGCACGATCAAAGGTTCAAGAACTTATTAAAAAGTGAACTTGTTTATTTGCTGCAGTGGCTCAAGAATTCAAATCCGATTTCCATTGATTGTAACAAAGTGAAATACAGTATAAGCTGAGGCAACCTGGGACATAGTTAAAATTGGTCTGTTCACTGCACTATCCCGGACCTGCAACATGAGAGTTGCCATTAATATTTTATTACATTGCACCTTGTCAACAGTTGAAGCACATAATTATTTTTCTTAGCAGTGTTCTCCTCAAGTGAATTGAAGGAAGGGTTGTATTTTAACTGTTTTTGTCTGTTTTCTTTCTCATAAATGATACTGGATATTATTTTACTTGGAAAAGTTTTGAAACTCTTATCCAAATTGTGAGGTACGGAAAGGTTAAACTACCACAGGAGAAATTTCAGAGTAAACAGTGGACATTTTGTCAAGACTTTTCTTTGTCTGAATTTTTAAGTTTTTATTAAGTTTATTTATTTCCACTCTCAGTTGAGTAAAATTGAGTAAAAAGAACTCACATTTTTATACCACATTGAAACAATTTAAATATAGTCACAGATTTTGCAGGCAAATATATAACCATATTGGGATAGCAAGTTTCAATAAACAGCCGTTAAGTGAATATTCAAATAATCTGTAGGATTATCAACCAGGACACAGCCATGGGTTCATGGGTTCTATAGAGTCATGGGATCTTCAAAATCTACTGCAACAGGCAAACAAAATCTCGACTTAATGTCTCATCCAAAGAGTAGCACCTCTAACCATGGAAGCGCACCCCCAGTATTGTGCAAGTGTAAACTATAACATCAACTCTCAGTATAGAGCCGGAACTCAAAACATCTAATTCTGAGTCAAGAATGTCACAAAAACGATTAAAAAAACGATTTGATAATAAGCCTGCAATGTTTCAAACATATTTTTCCATCCTGTATTCATATTTTAAAGATACCATTGCATGATTTACAGTGATTATTCACTAATAACAATAATCCTGGCATTTCAAGAGGACATCTCAAAGTGCTTCACAGGATTTACTGTGTAGTGACTGTATATTTTGTAGGTGAACATGGTAGTTAATTTGCACATAGCAATATCTCATAAGCAACCATGAATTGAATGGCCAGGACATCAGGAGAAAGTCTCTTCACTTTTCATATGAGATCTTTAATATTCACCTAAACAAGCAAATGGGAGCTTGGCTTAACATCTTATTCAAAGGACAGCATCTCCAACACTGCAGCTCTTCCCCAACACTGTACTGTATTTGAGTGCCAACCTAGACTGTGAGCACAAAATCCTGAAGTGGGTCTTGAACCCGCAATCATCTGACTCAGAGGCGAGATAGCTCCCAAATGACGTTGTTGATAAATCATTATCAAGTTCATGTTGATTGTTTAATGATTGAACTGTGCACTAGAATATACAGAAAGAAGTTACATTATCAAGACAGCACATAATCTACTGTTTTTTTCTCATCTTTCTACACAGGAACCCTGGCTGCTGGGAGTTCGGCAGTGCCCCCTGGCTTGAAGTACAGGACTGTTGTGCACCTGCTGTGGCTGTTCATGGCCTCTCAGAATACCCCCAGCACTCACAAACAGCTGGGCTGGCGTGGCACATGAGCTGGCGTGACGCTTGGGCTGGTGTATGGGAACGGTGGAACAAAGTCATCAGGGCCTGGGATTGTGGCGTGAGGAGAACAGGAGCGAGGCCAACAACAACAACAAAATTACATTTGTATAACATCTGTCATGTCGGGAGGACGTCCCAAGGTGCTGAACAATCAGTGTTTCAAGCCCAAGCTGGGGGAAGCCAACAAGCAGGGTTTGCATGATCAAGCCTGGATATTATGAATACGTGTATGAGGGTCTCGGCAGCCTACGGTGTGAGACAGTGTCGGAGCCAGGCGATGTTGTGGAGGTGGGGGAATGGGGGAAGACAGAGCAGGTCATGGTATGGATGTGGGGTAGAAAGGATAGTTGAGGGTCAAACAAGACAGCAAATTTCCAGACTGGCTCAGTGAGGTGGAGTGTGCATCCTTGGATGGTGATGCTGTCAGTGCCTGAGGTGTGGACAATACGTGGGACTTGGCGCAGCTCGTGCCCCAGAAACTTCTTGTCTCTCTTAAAATCTTTACCCGCCCCCCCAAAAAGGACCCCTTAGAGCCACAAACACCCAGATATCATCCCCACATCAACCCACAGACAACCCACTATCATACTTCCTTGCTGCTTCCCATATGCTGACGTACATTCCTCTCCCTCTGCTGTCAATTCATCATCACAACAGCTTCTGACCAGTGGCAGAGGTAATGGGGCGAGGGGGGGGCTTAACAGTGCAGAAAATAGGGGTTTTGAGCACACCCCACTATAAAATTATTTCAGCACCACTGTTGTTTATTGACTAAACTGTGCACTCGAATATACAGAAAAAAGGTACAGCGGCAGGACAATGCTTAATTCCTTTTTTTTTCTCATCTTTCTGCAGAACCACAAATTATATATGAAAGAAGCCCATTAGATTAAATTAGTCAGAGTGCATGCTCCGTGGTCTTTTA
The DNA here is from genome assembly GCF_018977255.1 of Callorhinchus milii. NCBI lineage: Eukaryota > Metazoa > Chordata > Chondrichthyes > Chimaeriformes > Callorhinchidae > Callorhinchus > Callorhinchus milii. The sequence continues at coordinate 21,832,649 of NW_024704744.1, forward strand.
AAGATGAGGAATAAAATTCACCCCGACCTCTGGGAATGTTTCTCTTTCAAAATTGCAGTGAGATAAAAGGGAATGGTTATCATTCACCAGGTGCCTCTGTTTGCCTCCTTCTGCATCGATGCTTCACCCGCCAGGAAGAAATTATTCCTTTGGTGAATTAATAATTGAACCCACAACCAACTCATCTGAGATTAGAAACAGTTGAAAATCAACCAGACTTGTCTTAATATTTGCTCTTCATCATTGTCACAAATCATCTATTTATGTCAATGTGTATGGGCCAGCAACTGTTTTCCATAATCCTTCTTTAATACTTAAGTATAGATACTGTTTGGTCAAGGTTCCTGTGTGCTCTTTTCACCTGAGTGTACACTGTGCTCCACAAACAGAAGACCGAGCATTAACAGCCTCACTGTGTGTCCGACCACTCAGGTTTGGTTTACTCAGACTGTAGCCCCCATTTCCCAGTAAGCAGGAGTCATACCGGTCATACAAGAAGCACTGAGATCAAAGTGCCGGGCAAGGTTTCACTGAGAGGTTACCATGAGACCAGCTATATACATATGTGAGGGAGCAGTGAGGATCCCTGTGTAAACTCACTGCTTTTAAACTCCTATCAGATTGATCAGCCTTATCACTCACAGGGCTCCAGGGTAAAATGAAGGTTTCCCTTCAAAATACCCTTCTCTTCCCATTCTTAGACCCATCAATCAAACATTTACCAGAAACAATCAGCTCCGTGGTCAGGCAAATCAAGGTTCACTCATTGTTTAGCTCAATCTGGAAGAGGGTCAATTTTACGTTATTTCTTAAAATTGAATTTCTTGACTAGAAAAAATGATTTCTTAATTGAGAAATGCAAATGGCAACTCATTCTGGTAAATGGAATTACATCACATACATCTCTGTCCTGTACAAGAGCTCCGAGACGCTCCCTTAATGAAGGTGCTATATAAATGAAAGTTGTGGTTGTTGTTGTCTTGAGAAAACCCTGCCCTGAAATATATTGAGGTTTTTTTTGATCACCCAGATGTCCATACATGTACAAACCCATCAGTTTGCTTGAGATAATCCAAACCATACAGAAAGTTCCACGTATTTAGGCCACCTACAAAAAATTCCCTGTGTCTAGCATGAAATGCACAATATCTCCCCTGTTTATCTAATTCCATAGAATATTAAGCACAGGTTGCTGTCAGCCAAAGTGTGTGATGGGGTACTGGAGTTTGACCAGCTAAACTGTATAGCTTGCCATTGAGAGCACTGTCTGGCAAGCTTCTCACTCCTTGTCCAGCTAGGACCACCCTACCCGCAGAGTGGCAGAAAGCCCAGCAGCGTGAGGAGGGACCTGAGTGAGGTGGAACAGAGTGAGATTACTGTTAAGGAATTTGGTGAGAGTGGGAATTCTTCAACAAGCGAAATACCAGAAACCAAGAGAGAACTCTTCCATTTACCAGAAGAGTGGGAAATCTTTCTTTCTTCTCTTCAAGGGGAAGAATTGAGAGAGCCTCACTTGAACAGAGAGTGAGAATTCTATTCAGGAATCTGGTGAGAGTGGGAAAGAGGTGCATAATTATAAAATATGTTATATTAAAATAATATAAAATATATTATGTGAATATGGCAGGGCAGCTGAGACCGGTTGTATGCACAATGTGTGCCATGTGGGAACTGCAGGATGCTTAGTGTGCCCTGGATAAACACATGTGTTAAAAGTGCCTCCAGCTGCTTGAGCTCAGGGATTCTAAGCTCGAAAAGAGGCTGGTGTCACAGCAAACGGGAGGCTGAAGAGTTCATGCATCAAATGTGGTGGACATCCCACAGCACAGAGAGTTAAGAAGGAGAGTGAGTGAGTGACCACCTGGCAAGGTTGGAAGAAGGGTCGGGCAGGTCAGAAGTCCCCTGAGAGTGTGGCACTCACAAACCAGTTCTCTGTACTGAATACTGATCAGGGTGATGACACCTCTGGGGATCGGAGTCAAAAGCAAATGATAGGAGGGACGCAGGGAAGAATGTAAATGCAATTGTCATTAGGGACACAATGGTGAAAGGAGTAGACAAGCATTTCTGCAACCAAAGATGTGACTCACATGGTATGTTGCTTTACTTGTGCCAGGATTGAAGACATCAAGGAACGGTACAAAACATTCTACAGGGGGAAGGGGAACATCCAGAAGTTGTGGTCCGTGTTGGGATCTATAATCTGGGAAATAAAAGGCTGAGATCTTCCAGAGAGAGTATCAGAAGCTAGAGAAAAAGCTAAAGGGCAGGACTTCGAAGGTGGTGATCGCTGGATTACTCCCAGTGTCTAATGCAGGATCAAACACATGAATGCATGGCTGGAGAAATGGTGCAGAAAGGGAGGTTTCAGGTTTCTGGATCATTGAGACCAGTTCTGGGGCAGATGAGACCTGTACAAGGTAGATGTGGTAAACCTAAACAGGGCTGAGACCAACGCCCTGGCAGGAAAGTTAACTAGTGCTGTGGGGAAGGGTTTAAACTAATTTCGAGGGGGAAGGAAATCAGGATGTAGCATTAGAGAGGACAAACAACTTACATAGAGGGCTGGTAGAGGTGAATAGAAATGTAATCAGGAGTAGAGGGGGAGAAATGCTGAGCAGACTCAGTCATCTTGGAGTGCATGTGTGTAAATGCACAGAGTGTGACAAATAAGCTTGATAAGCTGCAGGCTCAAGTTGCCACATGGGGTTATGATGTATTGGCAGTAACAGAGACCTGGCTCAAACAAGGGCAGGAATGGGAGCTGAATATTCCTGGCTACAATGTATTCAGGAGGAATAGAGAAGGAAAAAAGGAGCGGGTGGCAATATTGATTAAAGACATGGTTACGGCCCTGAAAAGAGAGAATATGCTAGAGGGTCCAAAAACAGAATCAATTTGGTTAGAGTTAAGGGGCAGAATCTGCACAAAGTTTTCAGAAAGATGCCAAACCAATAGAGTAACGATAATAGGGGACTTTAATTATCCTAATATAGACTGGCAAAATAATAGTGTAAAGGGCAAGGAGGGGGAAGGAATTCTGAAATGTGTGCAACATAACTTTCTGGATCAGTATGTTTCCATCCCAACAAAGAAGGAAGCAGTGCTGGATCTAGTTCTGGGGAATGAAGTGGTTGAAGTGGAACAGGTTTCAGTAGGAGAGCATCTGGACAACAGTGACCACAACATCATTAGGTTTAGAGTACTTATGGAAGGGACAAGGATTAATCAAAGGTGAAGGTTTTAACTGGAAGAGAACTTATTTCAGTGAGTTAAAAAGGGACCTAGCCAAGTTGGACTGGAAAGAAAGATTGGCAGGTAACACAGCTAATGAGCAATGGGAAGCCCTCAAGGAGGAGATAGTTCAGGGATAGAACAAATATATTCCCACAAAGTGGAAATGTAGGGCATCCAAATCTCCCTGGACAAATAAGGAAATTGAGATTAAAATAAAACAGAAAAATGAGGCTTATGTTAAAAGATTAGCGGGTAACATAAAAGGGAACCGTAAGCTATTTTATAAGAAAATAAAGAATGAAAGGTTAGTCAAAGGTAGGGTGGGTCCAGTTAGGGACTAAAGAGGAAATCTTCTTGTGAAGGCAGAGGGCATGGCTGACCTACTGAATGAGTACGTTGTATCTGTCTTCACAAAAGAAGACAATGCAGCCAATGCGTCAGTATCGGAGGAGAAGGTAAAGAAATTGGATAAGTCAAGAATAAACTGAGAGGAGGTACTGAAAAGGTTGACTGTGCTCAAGATAGATAAGTCACCCGGTCCGGATGGTATGCATCCTAGTTTACTGAGGGACGTAAGGGTGGAAATAATGGGGGCTCTGGCCACAATATTTCAATTCTCCTTGGACACCAGGGTGGTGCCAGTGGGCTAGATGTTACTCCCCTCTACAAAAAGGGTCAGAAGGATAAACCCGAGAACTACAGACCAGTCAGCCCAATGTCAGTAGTGGGGAAATCTCTAGACACTATAATCTGGGCTAAAATAAAGTTTTACTTAGTAAATATGGATTAATAAACGACAGCCAACACAGATTTTTTAAAGGCAAATCTTGTCTAACAAACCTATAGTTTTTGGATGAAGTAACGGAAAGGGTGGATGAAGGTAGTGCAGTTGATGTAGTTGATATGGATTTTCAAAAGGAGATTGATAAAGTGCCACATAAATGACTTGTAAGCAAAATAGAAGCCCATGGTATTAAAGGGACAGTGGCAGCATGGATACAAAACTAGCTGGGAGACAGAAAGTAGAGAGTGGTGGTGAATGGTTATTGTTCTGACTGGAGGGAAGTGTGCAGTGGTGTCTTCCAGGGTCAGTATTGGAACCAATGCTGTTTTTGACTTGTGTAACTGACCTGGACTTGGGTGTGGGAGTACATTTTCCAAGTTTCCTAAGCTAGGAAAAGTAGTAAACAGTGAGGAGAATAGTATTAACTGCAAGAAGACATAGATCAGCTGGTAAAATGGGCAGACACGTGGCAGATGAAGTTTAATAATGTGAAATGATGCATTTTGGGAGGAAGAATGAGGAGATACAACATAAGCTGGATGATAAATCTTAAGGGGGTGAAGCAACCGAGAGACCTGGGGCTTCATATAAGTAAATCTTTGAAGGTGGCAGGACAGGAAGAAAAAACTGTTAAAAAAGCATGGGATACTAGGCTTTATAAATAGGGGCACAGAATACAAAAGTCGTGAAGTTACAATGAACTTTTATAAAACACTGGTTAGGCCTCAGCTAGAGTACAGTGTTCAGTTCTGGGCACCACACTTTAGCAAGGATGTCAAGGCATTGGAGAGTGTGCAAAGGAGATTTACCAGGATGGTACCAGGAAGAAGGGACTTCAGTTATCAGAAGAGGCTAGAGAAGCCAGGATTATCCTTCCTCGAGCAAAGTTAAGCGTAGACTCAGTAGAACTTTTCAAAATTATGAGGGGATTCGATAGGGTGAACATGGAGAAACCATTTCCACTGGCGGGTGGGTCGGTAACCCAAGGACACCGATTTAAAATAGTTGTTAAAAGAAACAGGGATGTGAGGGAAAATGTTTTCACACAGCAAGTTGTTCAGATCTGGAATGCATTGCTTGAAAGGGTGGTGGAATCCGATTTGAAAGCAACATTTAAGAGAGAAGTCAATAATCATTTGGGGAGAACAAGTTTGCCGGACTACGGGAAGAGAGCAGGGGAGTGGGATTGATTTGAATAGCTCTTTTCAAAGAACCAGCACAAATACGATGGGCCGAATGGCCTCCTTCTGTGCTGTATAATTCTATGATAATATGATAATTCTATGATAACCATTACGGATTTGGCTTGTAGAGTTAACAATGATTGGTCTGTCCTGTTGACAGGCCTGGCTGCCGATTTTGCAGCAGATCCTGCAGGTCTGACTGGCTCAGGAACTGGATTACCAAAACTGAGGGTTGACTCAATTTTGACATACTGTTGCCATGTATGTCACCTTGTAGCCAGCTCAGCTCCCAGCAGAGTACACTTACCTTACCTCAGGAAGATAGTCATAGATTGTGAGTATGACCTTGTTACAGTGGTTGAGCCCAAATTCAAGTAAATATTTTAATGGATATTAAGCAGCAATAGCCATTCATAAATCTTTAATGCTTAAGGATTTGTTTACGGAGAATAGGTCCGAGGAGAGATTCCAATTGTGAATTTCAAAGATTGAGTTTGTTACTTTACTAAAATATCTAAAAATCTAAATATTTTGGGGCATTTCATTAACTATATATAGTTAAATGATAAATATGCTTCAAAAGACAACAATGACAGATTAATTCTTAAACCCCAATGAAGGCAAAAGGCAAACAGTATCATACATTCATGCTGTCATCAATGCAATTAGATGGGCACAAACAGGTTAATCCCTTCAATTCCTGGCTATGAAGACACCAATAGGCATTACGAAGGATATTTGCTGAACATTCTGTGAACATTCACTCTCTAGAACTCCATCCTGGAGTCCTTCCGACTTGCTCCCTCTTTCACTTTGTTCAAGGTCCATCTCAAAATGTACTTTGACTTTCAGTCATCTTTCCTCCTCCACTCCCATCCCCAGTTTTGATATACTATCTGAAACAGTATAAAATATTAAAGCTCCTCTCTGGTATGCAACAGTATGCCAAGCCAGTATTGTTAAGTGTCATAGCCTCCTGATGTGATGTGCTATATAAATATAAATTGTTGTATTTGCAAATAGGACAAGACTACCAACTCAGCAACCACACTGAAATTAGTGTTTTTCACTGATTTACTATTACAAGTATTTCTGAAATCATTTCCTATTCATCTCTATGAAAAAAGTGAACCAGATAATAATATTGATAAAAAAATTATTATAATAATAATAATAATCCTTGCCATCAATTTTGCGCCTTTCACATCAGGAGGATATTTCAAAGCACTTAACAGGATTTACAGCAAAGTGTATATTTCACACTGTGTATTTTATAGGCAAGTGCAACAGTCAATTTGCACACAGCAATGTCCCACAAATACCTGTGAAATGAATTACCAATTTTATTTTGGGGGTCATTGAGTGAAATTCCCTTCTCTTTTCGAATTGTACCATTGGGATGTTCAACACCTGAACAGTTAAGACCTCGGTTTGACATCTCAACTGAAGGACACAATTCCCCAAGAACTGCATTTGAGTATCGGTATAGATTTTGTGAGGTCAAAGTCTCAATGTGGGACCTCTAACTCGGAGATGAAAGTGCTACCAAATGAGCCAGGAATATATTATGGCTTTGAGGATCATTGTTAACCACAGGCTAAATATAAGGAATGATAAAGCTGAAGCAAATGTTACAACATAGGTAGTGGTGGGCTTTCGAAGTTAAATCATAAAATAGTGTCACATTTCTTCTATTAGGCATGCTGTGCGATCTGCAACATAATGGAACTATTTAGTAGACCAGAAGCTTGGATAGTACTTACAGAGTTTTCCCTTAATACTCTAATATGCTTTCAACAATCACAGATATTCTAACTAAGGATTAGCAAATTTGGTCTGCATCCAATGAACTGAAACGTATTGAACTCTGAGCCAGAAGCTGATTTAAAAATTCCTCTTCCCTCCTCCAACCCCATCAACTCTATACTGTCTGAAACAGTATAAAATATTAAAGCTCCTCTCTGGTATGTATTAATGCAGAGTTGCCCAATACATTAGCCACTAGCCACATGTGGAAAATTGGAAATCCAGAATTTGCAAAATTGCATTTTTGACCAGTGAATAAAAAATAAGTAATAGACACCTTAAGGTATGTGGTGAAAATGGTGTCACTATAGCCACACCTGTGGCTAGTCAACAATTTCTATTGGACGCACTGTGTTAATTGGATGGGATGAAATTAGTAGTGATAATCGTCACAAGGAACAGGTTCTGAAATATCTCTAATTTCAACCCATGGAATATTTAAACCCTTCTTCATCTTATAGCAATGCTTTAGACACTTACTTTCAATCCATGGTTCATATGATCTGGGATGCTACCCTGCATGAGGGTGCTATATTGTTGTTGTTCTTACTCCAGAATCTTTGCTTGGGCTCCCAGTCTGTCTCCATGAAGAGATTTAAGATGTTTTCCTATCTGAAAGGAACAATAGAACAAATGTATTTACATTTTAAAGTAAAAATAATTACTGTAAAACATCCAGCGTTCCTATTAATGCAACAACAACAAAATTACAGTTGTATAGCGCCTTTCACGTTGGGAGGACGTCCCAAGGTGCTGGACAATAAGAGTTTCGGACCCGAGTTGGGGGTTGGGATCAGGGAAGGTTTAGGGTGGAGGGGGAAGGAGGGTGACTGATGGCACAGTCGAAGAGAACGGTTTTGAGACAGGTCGTGAAGGAGGCAAAGCGCCTTGGGATGTCCTCCCGATGTGAAAGGCGCTCTATAAATGTAATTTTGTTGTTGTTGTTGTTTGCGTAGTCGAGCCTGGATGTTATGAATGCATGTATGAGGATCTCGACAGCCTATGATGTGAGACAGTAGTGGAGCAGGGCTATGTTGCAGAGTTGGTGAAGGCAGAGCAGCTCATGGCACGGAGGGGGGTAGAAAGGATAGTTGAGGGTCAAGCAATGTTTCAGAATGGCTTAGTTAAGTGGATTGTTTCCTGAAGTTGTGAATACAATGTGATCATCAAGTCAATTCCATTGTTATCCTGTAAAGCGCTTTGAGAAGCCTCAATGACAGGATAAGGAGTTTATGAAAAGCAAATATTATTATTTTATTATATACATTAAGTAGGGGTAAGAGAGATTATATATTTCATTATATTCATATATTCCACCTACGGAATACGTAGTCACTGCACTTTACAGTAAATCCCATGAAATGCTTTGAGACATTTTAATGAGGTAATAAGGCACTATATCAAATGTAAGGATTATTATTGTAACACAAAACAAGTCATATGATGTTATCAAACTATGAGCACTCATAAACACTGTTTACATGACCTAAAGTTGGCATGTATGGTGCCGCGTCCCAGAGACTTTATGTGGTACATTATTATTTCTATAAATTAATGTTTAAAAGGTGCTGATGCTGTTCTAAATATCTCTAGAATGTATTTTGTAGTATCAATATAGTAGAATTTCCACATTAATGCAGACAGTTGTATTTAACAGGCATGCATGAGTTATATTTATACTATATATGAACTATTATGTTACAATATATACAAAATATAAGAATATATTGTCCATGTAATTCACTTAATAGCATCTGAAGAACTGAAACCACACTTTCGCTGAAATTTAAAATGACTAGTTTGATTCACAATCTTTAGTGTGCTGATAAAAGCGTTATATAAAAACTGTCAAGCGAAAAGTTTAATATGACTTAGTCCAGCATGAGACAATAAATCACCAAATAATTCCATAAACTGCTCCCCTTTTTTTTACACAAAAAAGTATAAAATATTAAATCTGGAATACTCAGATCCTATTTTGCCTACCATTTTATGTTTATGAATTAAGCTGCACTGGTTACATTCAGATTTGGACCTGAAATTCAATGCTGATCTGTACAGCTTATTGCTGAGGTAGTCCTCTTGGATGGACATTAATCAGGCTTGGAGCTGATGAAATGAGCAAAGCAGAGCTCACATTTAAAGCGGCATCTTATAAATGTTGCTTTTTACCCCGTGTTAAGTTTTATATCTCAATGCAGTTCACTTAAAGTGCCTCACAAGCAATAATGGATGGGACAGTTGTGAGTTTCTGCCAGTATTTGTTCAAACGCTTTGTGGTTCACTCAGTTGATTCTAGAGTTTCTTATCAGAAGATAAGGGCTGGAGTGGCTACCATCACACATTCCCAAAGCTTCTCCAGATGGCTCAAGAGTGAAAACTCACCCTTTCCAAACAAACAAACCCCTTTATTACACCATTTGTTAGTGGCCTGACACTGGCTGCTAATGTTCTCAATATTAGCTCACCATTAGGACAGCTATTTAATTAAATTCTCAAGGCTCCATTTTGGTAAGGGTAATTCATTTGTAATGATCAACAAAATGCAAGCATCTTTGCTTTAGATAATGCGCTTTTATCAACTGCACTGCTTTACTTCAAATACTGGCTAGCAACGGTTTAACAGAGTCATTTGATCTTCCACCATAATGATTGAGCACATCTGATTAAATCAAATGTTAGCATTTCATACATCTCACATAGGATAGGGATATGCTTCTGTTTGTAGATAATGTAATTAAAGATAAATGATCCAGTTCAGAACACAAATTAGCAAATGCAGTTTTGTTACATACTAAATATTATATCGTAACATATTATTCATTTCTATATAGACCTGACTAAGTTTTCCTTCCCCCTCTCCCTTCCCCCAATATTCTCTCCTTGTCCAAACAGTGTGAGGCAGCAATAAATAAGGCAAACAGGATGCTGGGCTATATTGTTATATCGGTTGAATTCAGAAACACAAGTCATGCTCAAGCTGTAGAGTGCTTTAGTCAGGCTGCACATGAATTACTGAGGGCCACCCAAGCTCCAAAGGTAGTGCAGAGGTAGTGCACTCAGAAACACAGCTCCAATGTGTAATTCCATGTGATTCATTTTATGCATCCCTGTGCTTTTCCATCTGATGACTTGTTGATTTTATATTTATGTCCAAGTATCTCTCCCTATCTCCTTGGTATTCAGATTTATCTATTAATTTATAAATTTGTAACATGAGTCACAAGTAGCAACTACCATCAGTAACTAGAAGTGTGCCATGTTGGTAGTCTTGATCGCCAGCTTCATCTATAGCAGAGTTTTTGAGGATCAGCCTGACACTTGCTGCAGGTTACGAGCAAGAATTCCTATTTGTGAATCCAGTTACAAATTTTGCATTTGAGAGCCCATAGATCAGAACAACTTAAGAACATAGAAATATTTAGGATCAGAAACAACCATTGTTGTTCATATAATACTCCTTACATTTGATATAGCGCCTTATCACATTGTTGAGACATCTCAAAGCACTTCACAGGATATACTGTGAAGTGGAGTGACTGTGTATTTTGTGAGTGAAATGCAGCAGCCAGTTTGTGCACAACAATGTCCCATAAACAGCCATGGAGTGAGTAATCCATTTTATTTGAGGGATTCATTGGCCAACTCAGAGGTGAGGGTGCTACCATTGTGCCAGGCTGACACCATATGACCAATTTCAACATAAACAATAATATTTAGTTCACTATCGTATCAATCAATCAATCAATCGATCAATCAAATCTTGCCAAATAGATGTCCACACCTCTCTTAACTGTTCAAACAAAATCTGCCTCAGTGCCTCCTTAGGTAGATTATGGCATGTATTCAACCCTCTGTGTAAAATAATAAAATCAAAACTCTCTGTTCATATTCTCTCTTCTGAGTTTGAATCTGTGGTCTCTTATTTTAGCTTTCGTGACTTTACGAAATCTATCTAGGAGTCCTGTAGCTCAGTGGTTAGAGCACTCGCTTTGCAAGCGAGAGACCTGAGTTCAATTCCAGGCAGGGCGAAACCTTGGGCAAGTTTCCTTACTCCACACGCCTAATAATAATCCCTCCAAAAACCAAAAACAATAATAAATTGGTCATTTTCAATCTACGACTGTTTGTGGGACATTGCTGTGCGCAATTGGCTGCCGCGTTCGCCCACAAAAATACAGTCAATTCACTTTACAGTGTGTTCTGTGAAGCGCTTTGGGACGTCCTCCCGACGTGAAAAGCGCTATATCAAATGCAAGGATTATTATTATTATTATTATTATTATTGACATGAAAAGAGCTCTGTAAATATGGATTTCTTCCAGCTGTTAAAGTACCCTGTCCATGTACAACAATACAAATTTGCATTTATACAGCTCCTATCATGTTGGGAGGACATCTCAAAGTGCTTCCCTATATTGCCTGGAGGAGGGAGCTGAAGAGGGTGACGAGGGGAAATTTGGCTAAAAGTGTGGTCAAAGACTACCTCAAGACAAGGTGAGGGAGGGAGATAGTTGAAAGGAATCCAGATGGAATTCCAGAGAGTGGGGGGCAGAATGCCTGAAATCTCTCCTGACGATGGTGGGGTGAGAAGGGTGGGGTACATGAAGCAGGCCAGTGTCCACTGAGCCGATAGAATGGCCAGTAGTGCACTGGCATGAATAATATGGGAGTGGAGTGATAGAAAATGTAGTCACTTTATGAATGTATCTGAAGCCCTTGCGTTCTTCCATGTACAATTAATGAAGTTGTGGCAGCATTGCTTATCTGTAAAGAAGATCCTCATTGACCATAGAAACAAACTAGACAAATCAAGAGAGACATTGTGAAAGGCTTATCAATTTTTTGAAAGAATAGATTGGGACAGATACACTGTAGATGGATTTCAAAGGTCTGGTTTGGACTTCATCTATGAAACAGCCTTGTGAATTAGAGAAGTTTTCAGAAATCACATTATTGTTAAGTGTAATTGCAGCACATGTAGCAGTGGGTTGCAATGGTTTAGTGGCTTATGCTTGTTGTAATTACTGCCTCCGGGAGCTAATGTTTTTTGTTTGGAAGAACATTTTTTGGAAATTCTTTGCAGTTTTTGTAGAATTTTCTTTTTAGGTACTCATGATTTTTCTTCATGTTCCGTGCTTAAATTCTCCGGAATGAGTCAGTCCAAAACAAGCGAACCTAATCTTACAATTTCAGCTAGATTGGTTAAAAGTAAATCTGTAGCAGTGCACAGAAAGAGAACATGGAATGCACTGCCCTGAAGGCAGCAGAGGTAGAATAAACTGAGTTTTTTTAAAAAAAATAACGATGACATACTTGGAAAGTAAAGATATTAAGACATACAGAAATAAGTTGGGAAAATGGGATAAGAAAGGTAAATAGATTGCTCCATCCTGTCTCTGCATTCTCCTTCAGTCCCTTTTTCCTTCCCATATAGAATGATGGAATCTTAGAATATTACAGTACAGAAGGAGGCCATTTGGCTCATTGTACTTGTGCTGGCTCTCTGGAAGAGCTACTCTTTGCGTCTTTCAGTAATCCTGATGCTAGTTCCTCTTCCACTCTGTTCCACCAACAGCGGTCAAATGTTAGCTAACAATGCCCCCGGGCTCTCCTAAAATCCTTTTGTTTTCCATATCATCAACCTCCTCCATCTCTCTACCCTGCTCGGTGATCTGCTTGATCTTTGTAGTGCACTGTGTAATGTTTTCCCATCTGAAAGGTGTTATATAGATGCAAATTGTTGTTGAAATGCCAGGAACTAATAGAATGATGAAACCAGCTCTGGGTGTTGTGTGGCTTACTCCTACTGCTAACTTTTTACTTTTTTCTCTTGTTGCCAATCGTAATATAGCTTGGACCATGGTTGTGTATTATGTGTGGACAACTGATTGGATCTTTGCCTGTTCTTATGGCAGTGATCAGGGGAAGCATAGAGTTTGACTGGATTCTGGGATAGTTGTTGAGTTTGTTTGGTGAGTTTAACATTTCACAGCAGTGATTTCCTTATTTTGTGTGGAAACAGGGTCATGTAATATCATGTTCAACAGCTGTTATACAAAGCCCAAACTTGAGCCCACAAAACTGCATAAGATTACCTTTGACTTTTAAGATCATTCACGCTGACAAACCTGCAACTGTAATGAACTAGCAATAAACAAAGCACAACAGGTCGTTCCACATATTCTCACTATATTGAAGTGCTGCAGAATTATACATACCTTATTATGGTGCCTCTAAAATTTCTGCTGACAAATCTTAGTAAAACATTACAAAGAAGAAGCATTTAATGTTTCATCAAGTAAAAGAATATGGCAGGGTAAAGATTGCCAATATGCTTAATCAAGTATTTTAATATGCGTGCAGCACCTTATTGAAATCTGCTTTTTTAATGGATCTTATTAAACTAATCAATTTAATTATTCCCTACTGTTTGGCTGGCTTGCTGATGTGAGCTAATTTTTCATGAAATTCCTTGTAATTAAGCAGTCTGACTGGTGCACCCTAACTGAAGTCTCAGTGCCTAGCAGAAATTTTCATCTCCCCTTAGGAAGTGTAAGCATCCTCTGTACACTAAGAAAATGTAGAGAACAATCACAATGATAAAAATAATCCTTTCAGTATATTTTGTAACAAAAACAACTTCCAAAAGCTGTTGCTATTCCTGAACTGTTCATTCTATTAATTAATTAAATTATATTCTTTAAGGAAGATCAACTATTTTGTCACTGTTATCTAAAATTTACATTACAATAACAATAATCTTTGTATTTAACATAGCACCTTACCATGGCATTGAGATGTCTCAAGGGCTTCACAGGATATAATGTAGAGTGATGTGACTGCTTATATTTTGTGGACAAATGCGGCAGCCAATTTGCACACAGCCATGTCCCACAACAGCCATGGAGTGAGTGATCAATTTTATTTGTGGGAATTGTTGGCAAGAACACAGGAAATATCTCCCCTTCTCTTTTCAAATGTTGCCAAGGGATCTTTAATGTACACTTGGACAAGCATACAGTATCTTGGCTTAACATCTCTTCCAATGATGGCACCTCTGACAGTGCACACACCTCTAGCAAGTATCATCTTAGACTGAATGGGTTCCAGGATACGACATGGGTCTTGAATCCACAAACATTTAACTCAGAGGCAAGAGTTCTACCGACTGAGCCCATTAAAGCCCACTGAAGATCCCACGACACTATTTCAAAAATGCAGTTATCCTTGTCTCCTAGCCAAATATTCCTCCCCTCACCCAAACTAATATCATTATTGGTTGTAGGACATTGCTAGTACAGATTACCTGCCACATTAGCCTAAATATGATATGTGAGAAGAGTCAATTCTGTAGTATTTCTTCATTAAGAAGTTCAAGTAGGGATTCCTTCTAGTAGCTGGATGTATGTCACGCTTAATTATCCAGTGGCTTGGGACGTCCTTCCAAAGTGAAAGGAATTTTGTTGTTATTGCTTGTTGTCAATCAAAAGGAAATTGAAAAAAACAAACAGCTGCGTTGCAGTGTGCTGGCATGCCAGATTTTTAGTTTACTGTATTAAAGATCTGTTATGAAATACAGTAAAATCCATCTCTGTGTGAAATACCAGTTTGGTTACAAGTAACAAAAATGTATGAAAACCTATTCCCCTGATTATTTTAGAAATCCTTACAGCTGGGATCAAGTGCACTGTGCGGGCATTCATCTGGCACCGAGATAATATAGAGTTGTTAATATTGGGACTGAAACCTGTGTTGCCTTTTGGAGGGGTTGAATATTTGTGATTTTCTACTTGTTTTTGACACACCTTGGAGAATTGGGTTAAGACTCTGGAACTTACACTTGAGAACATTTTGTAACTGAACTAATCCAGACTGGGGAAGCAAAACAAATCCTATTACAAAGGGCTGTATAAACATCAACCTAATTAAGATAAGGCTGTTGTGGAAATTATACTGGAGTACTGAATTTAACATTATCCCATTCATTCACAAAGTTATGATAATTTCAGTAGTGTTTTTATTGCATCTATTTTCTGTAATAAAGTACGCTTTCAAAGCTACAATTTAGAAATTAAAAATGCCAATCTATGATACATTAACTGCTATAGCATTGAAGATAATCAAATCTTTGTACATAAATGTGGTCAATGAGGCCAGCTCATGACAAAAGACAGGGGACAGATAAAATCCCCTGGCCTGACCCCATCACAATAGTTGGACCAAAAGTTGCACAAAGAGTCCATTGGATTTATTGAATTTGCTGGCATTTTTATTACTAGTAAGTGGGATACCACCTGAACTCAACATTAAAATAATCAGGGGTATCCTGAGAATCCGCATTCCACTGTTTTGATCTGCAGCTGATGAGTCCAATTGCTGCTACCTACATGTTATTTCTCAATAATATTAATAATCCTTTCATTTGATATAGTGCCTTATCACATAATCGAGACATCTCAAAGCACTTCATAGAATATACTGTAAAGTGATTTGACTTTTTATTTTGTGTAGAAACACGCCAGCCAGTTGCACATAGCAACGACCCACAAACAGCCATGGAGTGAGTGATCAATTTTATTTGGGGGAATTGTTCGCAAAGACATTGGGAGAAATTCCATTCTTTGTTCGAAACTAATGCTTTTAACGTTCACCTGAACAGGCAGACAAGACCTCGGTTTAATATCTCATCCGAAGGACAGCACCTCCGACAATGCAAGCCCCACACCCACCTCCCCTTGCAGCATTGCATTGGAGTGTCAGTTTCCTTAAACTATGTGATTTCAAGTGCTGACATGAGCTTGACTCCATAACTCTCTGACTCAAAGGTGAGAGTGCTACCATTGAGCCAAGTTGACAGTGTCAGGAGTTTCTCTTGCCAACAGGATGGGCTCCAAGTTGAGGATTCTATCCAAATTCCAAAAAAGGTGGTAAAAGTACAGCCCAAGGGGCCTGCCATATTTTATTCTTTCTTATATTCTCTACCTGACGTCTCTTTATGATGACATCAACAACTGAGCTCATGGAGCATTGTAGGTGTGTACGCATGTCAAACCACCCCACTATACACACTAATTCACCCATGTGGCTTTTATGGTAACATATCCTATAATCTGTTCATTTAACGTTGCTTGAGGCATATTCCCTGTAAGAATACCAACAACATCACCCTGGACTTCGTTACCAATTGCAGATAATTTAAGAATCTGGGTATCATGATTTTAATTAATATTGATTTCCTTGCTTAAAATGGTACAATTACCAGTTACTGATCTTATCTGCACTTCAAAAATGGCTCGACTGATATCATGTGACTTTGAATACCAGTAGACTGGAGCTAATCTGATTTTTTCCTGGACATTGGTTTACTCGGGCCCCCTTACAAATAGGGATCAAAGCCCTTTTCTCTTTTTCAATGTCTACTGGGAACCTAAGTGTGGCTGCGTTGCTGGGGGTTAGATTCAATCAAGTCCTCTGCTTGTGCCTATCACACGTTACTTTGTTTATCAGGTTGTGTGATCCTTAGTGTTAGATAATACGTCATATCCTCAGTGGTAGCATGTGGACAATGAAGCAGATAATTGTTTCCATCAACTTTACCTGTTCTAATCGAAAGTAGGTTTGGATATTGATTTCAAAAGCAAAGCAGTCTGAACATAAGTGGCAAAATGGAATACATTTCAGACTACTGCTATTGTATGTCAATCTTTCTGATTTCTGGTCAATAATAATAGTATGATTGAACTGACTGAGATCGAATAGAAGTAGAACTAGATACACATACAGTGAACTCCTGATAACTCGTCATTCCAAGGGAAAAGGGTTCAGTGACAAGTGATCCAGAGTGGCGAGTTAGGCGTATGTATAAATTCATAAATAAATTTGGCTGGAATATGGAGAGCATGATAACCTAAGTGGTAGTGACAAATTAAGCCAGGGTTAAGTTATCAGTTATCAGTATATAAATAGCCCACACGTTTGGTCATCCCCCCTTCAGCTCCCCGCTCCCTCCACTCAGATGTCCAGCCAGCTGTGTAAACTGCTTTGAGGTGTCCTCCAACGTGAAAAGGCCCCATATAAATGTGTATACTATTATACTTCAAGAACTAAATATACAGCTTTGTTGTCTTTTTAGATGTAATGTTAAGCTCAGGTCCAGGACTGTTCAGGTGATACAGGTCGATATTACAGATGTTATGACAACATTTCAAAGAAAAGCAGTGTTGCCCAGATGTTCTGGCCACTCCTCCTGTCATCTCAACTCCGCTCCTCCCAGAACAGTTTAACAGATTTATAATTTTATTGATGCACTTGGGACATTGCTGGTGTTGATTAGGTGTTGTGTTTGCCTACAAAACAATCCCTACAGTTTTTAAAAAATCATTATTTCAAGGCATTATATTAAGTAGACATATTGCTTTTACTACCAGAAAAAAAGAAAACTAGCAAAAAAGTAGTGAAAAATGGAAACTTAAAATATATCTTCTTTAGTGTTTTCAAATTTCTGTTCTAAGCACAGTTGATTTCCATTCAGTTCAAGCCTGATAATTTCTTCCCTAAAAAGCATTTGAGATCATATCTCCTCACAACCAATAAATCACTCTCTGTAATAGAGTCAATGGCATTTAGTATGTCTTGGTAAGACATGACAGAACTTGTTAAAAAATTTGTAGAGTTATTTAAAATACTGGACTTCCTCTATGTTCTCTGTGAGATGCTGTCAAAGTTACACCTTGCTTTCTAAATTGAAAGGATTAAGAAAACTGAAGTAAACACAAGTAACAGGATTTCAGAGTAATTAGGGAATAAAATACATGAGCCTGACTCGCAAAGACTCACTGACTAGCAAAACAATGTAACCCATAGAGCGCACCCTTTTAGAGCACATAGGTTTCAGTGTGGACAACAGTGACATTTTTATTAAAACTAAAACAGCGTGGTCTGTATTAGCAGACAATAAACTTGGAAAATACTTTTGCATATACATGTATCTGTTCAGCGATCCAGTGAAATGGTTCTGAAATAGGTCATCATTCCTAGAACATAAATGAGAACTCAGGACCTGCTGAATCTGTTTCACATCAGTGAGATCAGTTATTAGCAAATTTAATACTGCTTCAACTGGTTCATAAACAGTAGTTTGAGCTGCTCTACCTTTCATGTTGGTTACTCTGGAGGTAACTGTAAACTCTGTTAGTTGTGCATTTCTATTTTGTTTAACTCTGACCATTTATAAAGTAGAATAAACAGTGAGTGTGTAATTTCCCAGTGATCCACTGTTGATTATCACTTAATAAAATTGCAATGGTTCTGTCATGCCCATTAATCCTTCAGTGTGAGCTCACTGTGTCCCAGCTCTCAGGAGAAAACAGGAACCCCAGCAGAATAAAACAACCCCATAAATTTAACAGTGTATCTAACAAAAACTATAGGTACCCTGGAGGCATTTGAAGGCTGTAATCTCATCTCACTGCTCAAATGATGCTTATAAACCTCTCAAGTGCTGTATTCTTGCAATAAGTGATGTCATATCATCTTCTGGGACCATGATTAGAAGGGACGAAGGGCTTTCTGGTCATTATTATCTTTTGAAATGATAGCAAAGCCCCAAAGCAGGTTAAAATATGGCATATAAGTGTACATAAAGCGCTCCTTCATCGTTCTGATCTCCTGGGAATGCAGCAGAGGGTATTCCTTCAGCCCATTTATGAAGTCATAGAGGATCAAGGATGCATCCAGGATGCTCAGTAACAGGACGAAAAATACTGAAGATGCTGGAAATCTGAAACAAAAACAGAAGTCACTGGGAACACTCAGCAGGTCAGACAGCATCTATGAAGAAAGAAAAGTGAGTCAATGTTTTGGGTCCACGACCCTTCGTCAGAACTGACACTGAACAGGACCTGAAAAGATGCTGGCTGACCTGCTGTATATAGCACGCTTCACGCAGTGGGAAGCTAGTCAGACAGTGCACACAATGTCAAGCTACATAACTGTAACTGGTTAACAACACAACAACTTGCATTTATATAGCACCCTTCACACAGGATAGTGTCTCAGAGTGCTAAAACTTCAGCAGTTCCCAAACGTACACCATAGGGCTCCCAAGTCTTAGTTGCTGCCAACCTGCTCCAGAATTAAATAAGCAGGATGTGTACCTCCAGGCAGAGAGAGTGGGCCCTTCATTCCAGGCAAATGGAAAATTTCCAAGTGTAGGTGACATACATATGTGGAATTCTCAGTCTGGTTTGGATTTTCTGAAGCACGACGACGGGTTTCTGCATGCACCAGACTCACTCCCATCCGATCAAAAACAAATCCTCCTCAGTAATATTGCTACTTTTCAATTACTCCCAGCTATTCACTAATCTCTTATTTTCTTTTGATTTTTATTCTTCAAATCATGTGTTTAATCACGTTGATTACAGTTAAGATTACACAGGTCTGAGGTCAGACTGTTGCAGACTACAATGTGAACTGCATTTCAGTTACACTCAGAGCTAGTAGTGCTTCCTTTCATATACCTTGGCACTATACTGCAGTTGATTTGTTACTTCATTAATTCTTCTCTTATTTTAATTTTGAAATTCTAGCATCCAGAGGTGATACACCTATGTCACTAAATTATTTAAAAGTCAAGTCGTTTTATATGTCATGGGCAACTCAATTGGTGGAACACCATAACAAGACTTTTCAGGCTAGTTCTATACTCAATTACTGTGAGTTCAATCTGTCCTTCACCCTTTCAAAACTGAAAAGTAACCAGGCAGGTCTGCAGTAATTCAAGGCATTGTTGACACTGTCTGTACATCAATGAGATGTGCTGTACATGTGTGGGGAGAAATTCCACCTACATGTAGATTTATTCTATTTGGCATCCAAAATTTGGCAAATTGTTAAATTGATTCAGAAATTTGAAGTTAGCTTTTCTGTAGTTCTTAAAAGAAGTTACGGAAAACCAGCTTAAAAATTAATGATGCATTTAAAAACTTACCAAATTCCGGGTGCTCTGAAACTCTGCGTAAATCTAGACCCAGATGGAATCTTTCTCCAGTGACCTCAAACCTCTAAGTCAAATTCCTATCTAGCAAGCAGGACATGTACTCTGCAGTTATCATTTACTGTTTTTACCATTAATAAGAGTGAGCATTTTTCAATGCTCTCTTGTTGGGAAGTGCATATGCTTGGATAACAGGACAGTATAACTTGGTTGTAATTCCTCTCTTTGTTCTCATTGTTCATTAACCTTTTATCAATTTTTGGGGGTCAGCTGGGAACCCTTCACCATGCTTAAGAGTATCCAGATCATACTAAGAATTCCATGCATCCCACCTACACATGTAAATTCCAGAGATAGATTGTTGGAATACAATGTGCATTCTTTCCCTGGAGGGTCGCATCCTGGTTACCCTATTCTGGAAAGTATTCAGTGCAAGTTGGCAAGGACGAAGGCTTGGGGAACCCCAGAGCATGTTTTGGGATACTGCTGGAGTCTAACCAGCTAAAACTGCATAATTTGCAATTGATATTGTTCTGTGGTAAGCTTTCTCACTGCTTGTCCAGTTAGGTCCATCCTACCAGTTAGGGATTTGGCTTGCAGGATTAACATGAGTTGAGTGGGATGGCCCCCTGCCCTCAGGGACTGGTCTGCCCTTCCAGGTCCTGCTGATGAGCCAGCAGTGCCCGTAAATACTGCGGACCTGCCTGGCTCAGGAACCGGACTACCAAGACCGCAGAGGGCTGGCTCGATTCTGACATTCCATTCCATTCCCAAGCATGTTACCTCCACTCCAAGGATGAAATGTTATCATTCATTGTCAAGGTCGACATATAATGGCCATTTAGGCAATGTATTGAAGGACTATTGATGCCCATGGTACTTCAGCCTATCAGCCTTGAGAGAGAAGAGAGAGAGTAATAGATGTAGTAGAAATGTAGTAGAAAAATTTAAACAAATCTGTCTCTTTAAAGTTAATACAAATAGCCCCTTTTCACCCAAAATGTAAAAACCCCAAATATTTGGGAATTCATGCTGGAGAGAAATCTCTGGATGTGAAAGGGTTAATTTTCTTTATTTTAAAGAACTCTTTCTGCACATGCATAAATGTTCAAAATTGTATTGTGCTGCTGAAAGTGAATGAGAAAATTTGTTTGCCCTGGTGCTTAAACCATTAAACGTGAAACTGGAGGACCCTGGAATTAACAGGAGGACTATAAAAACTACGGAACCCAAAGTATATTTGCCAAAATGCTGCCCAAACCCAGTTGGAGCTGAACACAGTTCAATGCACTGGCAAGAGCTTTATGTGGCCCCTTCCTTAGTGAGTCATATGGTCTTTCTCGTCAATCAGAGTTTGCTTTTTCTTCTTGTGAATACAGGGTGGGATATTCCAATTATATGATAATGGTATTTAAATACCTCCTTGATGGCATCCAACTGGCTGATGATAATAATGGCATAATGTGATCATTAAACACTGGATTGGGTAAGTAGCTTTGCTGGTGGTGGGCCAAGACAAAAATTTAAAATGTAGCAATTTTTTTTCAGAAGGGAATTAAAGGACAAGAACACTTAAGTTTTTCCATGTTACCTTTGGAAATGTCTGTGTCTAAATATGGTTAAATTGACATATGGCATATGTCCTCATGAAAATGATTGCAGGCATCTGCAAGCACAAGGGCTTTGGAATACAACATATGCCCTTAAATAGAAGGGAGTCAAGGTTACCACCACAGGGCTTGTACAGATGCAACTATGCAAATACAGTAGAGTACATAAAACATATCAATTGTGTGTAAGGGACACAATGCGTGCCCTGCCTGCCCTTGCCCCATAATTGCACACTCTTACTTTTACATCAGTAATCTCCAGTCTGTATCCTTGAGCACAAATTGTACCCGGGTGATTTTATCTACCATCCGTGCTTTAATCTGCAAGTTGCCTTTCTTTAGCTAAAGAATCTGGAAAGTGAAATCTGTCTACTTTTGCAGTTCTGATTCTCTACCAACACACTAATAAATTATATAATACAATTTACATAGCACTTTTCAAGTAAGGAGGATATTTTAATGCCCTTAAGAGATTAAATACATGCATTTAGAGATTAAATATATGCATTGAGTTCATATTATGAAGACTGGTTGTAAGTGATTCCAGTCCTGTGAATGGGCTAATTGAAAATCCATAACAAGACTTTACTGAGGCAAATGGTCGATCATCAGACTAGGGAAGATGCTCTCCCTTATTCATCTGCGTGATTCCATGCTCTCCTTTTCCT
This sequence comes from Callorhinchus milii, assembly GCF_018977255.1. Taxonomy (NCBI): domain Eukaryota; kingdom Metazoa; phylum Chordata; class Chondrichthyes; order Chimaeriformes; family Callorhinchidae; genus Callorhinchus; species Callorhinchus milii. The sequence continues at coordinate 21,854,938 of NW_024704744.1, forward strand.
GGTCTCTCATTGCGGAAAACTATCACCATGCTTAAGAGTTTCCATCCAAAGTAAGAATTCCACGCATCCCAGCTACACATGGAAATTCCAGAGATAGATTGTTGGAATGGAATGCGCACTCTCTCCCTGAAGGGATGCATCCCGCTTATTTAATTCCGGAAAGTATTAGGTGCAGGTTGTCAGGAATCAAGCTTCAGGACCCAGGAATGTGTGTAATAAACTCATTATCAATACAAGAAGAAGCTCCCCCAAAATGTCTTTCCCAAAAAACAGCCTGCATATTGAGGTCTAAAATGTGGGTTTGGCCAAAGTGCAAGTGCAAAGATATTTTTTAAATGATTTATAGTTGATTCTGCAATCCATTCAGCTGGCTCCAGGCTCCTGTTTGTTGCTCATCCCCTCCGCTCCACCATCGGTGGCCGTGCATTCAGCCACTATGTTCCGAAACTCTGGAACTCTCTCCCTCAATCCCTCCGCCTTGTCCCCTCCATCCCCACTTTCAAATCCCACCTAAAGACCATTCTTTTTGATAAATGCAAGTTGTTATTGTTAATTCCATAATACCTCATTCAATACCATTAAAAAATACTCGACCTAAAGGGTTCTCTCCTTCCTTCACCTCTTTCAAGCTCTGTCTCAAGACCTACCACTTTTACTGCACCTTCGGTCATCTCTCCTCTCCCATTCCCCCTTGGCTCCCACCCCCAACTCAGGTGCCATGTCAGGACTGTTAAGCACTTTGTAATATCCTCCCAATGCGAAAAACGTGATATAGATGAAAATTTGTATTGCGTTGTAACACTTTGTTACAGTCTGAAACCTGAAGTTCACAAACCTGAAGGTGAATAGATACTTCACATTTAATTATTTTAAAAAGCTGGTAACTGTGTGGAATGGATTATCCAGGGAGGTGGTGGAGGCAGGTTGTGTGAACAAATTCAAGAAGGAATTGAATAGCTATTTGATGAAGAAACCAATTGAGGTGTATGAGCCAATGCAGAATTATTTTTCTTGTTACTTTGGGACTGGCCAGATGGTCATTCCAATATTTTTTTCCGGTTGAGTACATTCCTATGTTCCTATGTAGAAACTCCACAACATCCTCCAAAAATAAAGACCGAAGCCTTACATTGACTCTAAGGTCTCAGCACAGCAGCATCCACTCATAATTTGTTCATTCTCTGCTCCCCTTCTGGTGGCTTGCCAGCACAGCTATATTATCGTAACTGTACCACACATGTGGCTGAGCAGCTCTGAACCAGTACATGTACAGATTTCTTCCTCGCATATTGCAGAGAAGCACATTTCAGAGATAAATTTCTGACTGATATTGTTTTCTCTGCTACTCTTTGTGGTGTATAAACTCTGGGCACTGAGTCTTCTCGACAAATTTGTATTTCTGTAGCACGTTTCACATCAGGAGGACACCCCAACATGCTTACAGGTGTCTGTCATTTATTACATTTGCCCCATAGTTAAAATGTAATTGGAAATTATAAAAGTTATGGCATAGAAAGAGGTCATTTGTTGCATCAGATAGAGATTGGGCATAGTTAATCTTGTAACAAAGAATGAGAAATGGGCTTGATGGTGCTTCTTATTTCCTAGTGGGCTGTACATATGGATGTGCCTATGATCACCTTCCCTTTCTTCTCGGCTTTCCGTCAAACTATATATTGTTCAGTGCTCCGAGAAACTACCCTCCCACATTGAAGAGAAGCACACTTCAGAGATACAGTTCAGAATTAGGTCACAGAATTACAGCACAGAATAGGTCAACAATGTATGTCACTCTGGGGGAAGAGGGCACTCCAGATAAAGGGAAACCAGTACATGTACTGGTTCAGAGCTGCTCAGTCTGGTTTGGACATACTTAATGGCAATGCATTTCCACATGTGTCAGACACCTGGCTGTCCAATTTTCTTTTAAAAATTCAAAGCAAAAATAGTTTCAATACTTCGAATATGAAGTGATAACATTTCCATTAAATATAAAAGAACATATTCATGCAAGTAAGATTGTTACATGTGTTGTAAATTAATTGTGTTTGTTTTTTCTCTTTCTTGGAAATGACGTATTTATAAAGGAAGAAATTCTATTCTCTTGCCAGAACAACTTTGTTGGTTATGCAATAAAAGATGCAAAAAATGTCCTTAGCACTCTCTACCTTATCATGGCCTGACCCCTTTCCCCCAACCTTTTCCTAAATGAATGTGAAGCACAGTGTTGGGTTACCAATAGCTCTCAATCATATTATATGATTATCACTGCAATAATTATGCCCAATGTGTGTCAGATTAGCTCAATTTGTTCATCAGTGAAGTTGGAATCAGAATGCTTGTATGAACTGAGACCACTACTTCTGTAATAATCTATTTCTCTCTCTTCTCTCCCTTTTCCAACAAAAAAGGGCATAGTTAGCCACTGAAAGCATTGCCTTGCAAGGTGTGTGTAGGATCACACTACCCATTAGGGTTTGGGATAACAGGATTAACAGGAGCCAAGTGGGAAGAATCCCTCCCCTAGTGACTAGATTCCCACTCCACATATTGCTGATGAGCCAGGCTGACTGTTCTGTCATCACCAGTTCCTTGGAATACTGTGGGCCTGCCAAGGCCACCACAATAGATTCCAACCTTCCACTGCCAAGCAGGTCACCTTTGAGCCAGTTCAGCTCCAAGTAGACCCTGCTTAGCTCCTCCCCAAGGAGGATAGTCATTAGATGTTCATTTGACATTTGACAAATATAGATTTGAGCCCTCACTAGGTGCATGAGAGTATTGTCAACATCTTCCTACCCTCTCTGCATACCAAACAAGGTGGATTCCAAGTCCTGAATATCTCAATGCATATTTTGCAGTCCCCAAACCTTCGCTCTCACGAAACTGTAGGGTAAGCAGGGTATATCCCTTCAAGAAAACACTTTGCTTTCCAGACACAGGAACATTTCCATGTTTAGGTGGCATACACGTGTAGAACTCTCATTCTGGATTGGATACTGTTAAGCACAGTGATATGTTTCCCCATGTGTTAGACACCTGGCTGACGGAAACAAAAAGCCCTTTCCCCAAAATGTCTACAGTTGATTATTAACTCAAGTGAGATATACTATTTTTGTCAAGTTAGAAAAGGTATAACAACAACATTTATATAGCACCTTTCATTCGAGGTAGCATCCTCGAGCACAAATTGGCTGATGCGTCAGTCACTCCACTTCACTGTAAATCCTGTGAAGAACTTTGAGACATCCGACTCGAAAGGCACTATATCAAATACAAGGATTGTTATATAATTTGTATCAGTTTAGAGATGTATGTGTCTGACCTATATTCATAAAAACACCCATATCTTGTTCAGTTGATTCTTACATCTATTTTGATTTTTTTCTGGTATTTTTTACATCAAAAGAACAAGTACAATTGAATGAGGCATTGGTTTTATTGATGTAACTCACCAGAAGTCAGTTTTCCAATTCAAATAATTCAAATAAAACAATTCTATTTTAATTCTTTCCTTTTCTCAATGTTTCCTATTAGCCCGTCCTACAGTTTTGAACAGTGAGGAAATTGGCCGGTAGCATCTTATGTCTGAGCAAGGTAAGGAAAGTAAGAGGAGATGCTGAACTTCTCTGTATTAAGATATAAGAATTGGTGGGAGGGAACTTGTTTTAACACAGGCCAATGTTATAAATTAAAGTTAACAAGAATTGCAGCTTGTAGGGAAGCTTACCTTCTTGACCCAGAAAGCACAAAGACCCTCAATAAAATTCCCTGTGGGGGAGTTAACAAGGCAGCTAAGTAGGTACAACTTTTAGGAACTAAAATTCTTTGTGAGAAAAAGCAAATAAATCATTGCACATCCCAGTGTGAATGGGAAACAGATTTCCTTGTGTTGCCTTCTGCTTAATATCATTTCTGAGGTTAGGTCTGATGCAAAATCTTTATTATGCAGTTCAGCACATCACCTTGATTGACTGCAGCAGTATTTTGTTCAGACACTGTATCTCTGAAGCTGTGAATTAATATATTAATGATTATTTGAAAACAGTCAGCAATATCCTGAGTTTGCAGGAAGAGACACACTGTATAAATAGTGTAGCAATAATACTTACCTTTGAGAAACAGTTTACATGGATTGTGTTAAACATTGCAATACATTACCATACAGTTTAGGGACCCTAGCTTCCCTAAATAGACCACAACGTGTCTACAAATAACTAACTTCCAGCAATGGGCTCTAATTTGGAAATACTTGGAAATATTCCTCACGGGGATAGGAAGTGCTAATGCCTTAACGATAAATCCCATCAGAATTCCCTTTGACCAGCAGAACTCCGCTACAGAAGTACATCATGGCAGAGTACAGTTTCCATAGTCAGTGTGGCATAATTCCAGTTGCTGGATGGAATCCTCACAGATTATTTATTAAGGAATCCTATTAAGAATTGTTCATCTTAAAGTTGAAAATGATGACCTGGTTTCTAGAATGTTGGCCATATTTATAACATTGGCCTCTGTTAAAAGAAGTTCCAGAAACAAATCTAAATAAATGTAGATAAATGAACAACTGTAAACCTTACATAGCTTCTGGGTGAACATTTCCTGCATGTGAGTCTAGTTCCCACCATTTAGATTTCACAATGCCCTGTACATGTGCAGGCTAACGAGAATGTAACTGTCATTTTCTCAGAGGCTACGCACTCTATTCATTATTTGTCCCAGAGACAGCATGCAGGGAATCAATGAGAGCCACGGAGGGCAATTGGGAAGCATCCTGTGGCTTTCCCCTGTATGTGGAGGGGTTTGGCTGACTCCAGCTCAGGGAGATTTTTCTTCAATTCGCTTCTTTCTTTCCTATCATGTTCACTTTCAGAATTAAGAATACTTGAATAAAGATTCTTCAAAGCAAGTGATTGATAATTTGCCTTGTTTTAACTGCAGTTATACTCCCTTTTTATATTGTTTGTTTTATTACTCGTTGAATACCAACAATTCAATAAATAATGTAATAGGAATTATAACTACATAGATGGTTTGGGACATATGTACATGCGACCACCAGGAAGGTGGAAGATGAACTAGATGGACCTTGGTCTTATTTCTTATGTTCTTATGTTTTTATAACTGTATTTGCTATAAATATGCAACTTCTCTATTTAGGCAGCCAAGGTGCTGTGTGTGACACTTGCAATTTGTTTCCTGGAAACTGGTCCAAACATTCACTTTAATTGAAATAAGGGATGATCCACAAATTCCTTTCTTGGAAGGAAAGCATGCAAGATCACTGGGGATGAAATCAAGCTGTTATATCATGTATCATTACAGCTGCCATTCTGCTCTGACTCAGGCTTCAGTAACTACACCCCAGCCCTTTGGAACTCCCTCCCTTTATCGCTGTGTCTCACCTCCTCTCCTTGCTATCTGTCTTTAAATACCACCTAAGTAGCTACCTCTTTGACCACGTCTTTAGTCACTTCCCACTCCTGTCTTCTCAGTGTCCCACACCCTATGAAACATTCCTGCACGAATGCAAGTTATTGTTGCTGATTGATCATCAAACAGACTGTCCTGTCACGCTGGTAAGCAACACTTTATCCATGTGGTTGAACAATGCCGTGCCAGCCCCAAGTCTGCAGTGAAGTGAGTGAACAGTATAACTGCAGCTCCCTGATTTGCATCCCACTTGAATTATGTAAGTACTGTACTGGAAAGCTTGGTGTGATGACAGCATCCGATTAAAGAAGTAGAATTCTCAATATTTATGTCCTTCTGGTGATATCTTCTCCACAATGGATGCGAGGCTCAGTATTTTACTTTTTGTTGCTGAATCTGGAACAAAACCAAACAGCTAATACAGCACTTCTAAAACGTTTTTCACTGAATGTTCAGTCTGCCTCAATTGCATCTAATATAGTCCAAATATGTCTGAAGTCTATTATAGGTCAAGAATGAAATTAACTGTCAGTCCAGTGCCAGCAGGCATGAGTCCACGGCATATAAGTGTCAACTTTCAGCCAAAAATTTGAGGATGACTAATTTATTTTGTAAGTGTCCGAGGTTTTACACGAAACAGAATGTGGAAAGATGTGTGTAGTGAGCCATGAGCAAGAGGAACAGCTGCTCCATTTGTATGACCATCATTTGACTGGAGCTGGTCTGGTGAGGCATTTTATTTTACAAAGAAATGACAGACGTATAAACAGGAATTATGCTGTGGGTGGTATAGTAACCACATGTTTACTGTGGATAGTGATATGGTTCTTTTGGCAATAATACATTATAAACAAAATTAATGCCAATATCTGAAATGCCAACTGAATCAATTGTTGTGGCGGCTTCAATAAAATAAGCCAAACTGTCATATTATAAAGTTTGGTGGGCAATAAACAGGTGCAGTACTTCAAGTTTAGTTAAAAATATCCTCCACTGTTGGAGTAATATTAAGTCATAAATTTGACATTTATTTTACTCTTAAATATGAGTCTTGTGAGTTTACAATAGAGAGACGCCGAAACTCACGATGATGCAATCACGGCAAAATGTTAGCACTTCAACAAAATTGTTGATATTCTCAACAAACTGCACTGATGATATAGAGCTGTCTTAACTCTTAGGCTGCTGGAGGTCTATAAAGACTTCTGTCTGTGTGGGTGAAACAGTTCAGTGTATTTTCAATTTAAAATACTCGTGGAAAACCAGTTTCCAAATTAGGACTGAATATAATCATTTCCCAAAGATCGGCACCATCTTACAGTTTAAGACCATGGGTTAAATTCATTAAGGCTAAGCCCAGATGGCATTTCAGGTCTCTCATGATGCCACAAAGTCCTCATTGTTTCCTGTGTCTGAATACATGTGGTACAGTGAGGCTTTGAGCTAAAGCTCCCCCCACTTCTGGTTGACATGCACATTATGTTTTGTTGGTAAATTGACTGGTATTCATAGTTTTTTTGAGATATTTGGAGAATGTCCACTTTGCTTTCTTGACAGGGTTGTAACTTTTCCAATGCCAAAATGAATCACTCCCTCTTTTCAATTCTGCACTGCCATCACTTCCTGTGCCTGCTATGAGCACCAAGCTCCATAATGTAATTTCCTGTGTACTGCACATATACATTATGTGCAAGAAGCACTACTGACCCCACTTCCTTTGCAAAGCAGAGTGAAACATCATATGATTGATGCTAAAAAGATTACTGATATGATGCACAACAACAACATTTATGTAGCATCCTTCACTTGGGGCAATGTCTCAGAGTGCTTAAATATGATTAAATATGATTAAATATGACGTAATATGACTCCCACAAGATGATAGACTTGCCATTGCTACTCAACCATAACAAACTGGTTATTTACACTTTATAAAGTAAGGAATTTCAATAGGTGTATTGTAACCTAGTTAAAGAGTTTATTATATTCTGGTAAAAAGATACTTACTGTCAACTCCTGTTATTGGAGTCTTGGATAACTTTATGCTATTTCCTTGTGAGTCATGCCTTATTGTATTTTATTGCATGTTTCCTTACTCCAAACGCCTGTTTAACCTAGCAGTAAGTAGGAACCCAGTTGTTAGTCGAATGTCGGATCACTTTCCAGAGTAATAATCCCGTCAAAAAAAATAATAATTTGGTCACTCAATCCACAACTGTTTGTGGGATACTGATGTGTGCAATTGACTGCAGCATTTCGCCCACAATATACACAGCCAATCCATTTTACAGTTTATCCTGTGAATCGCTTTGAGACATGTTGAAGATTTGATAAGGCACTATATCAAATGCAATGATTATTGCAATGTGATAATTTGAAGTTCCTGTGAATTAGAAAGATTCATCTTACAAATGGATTGTTCTGAATTGCGTCATTTTCTCCATTGCTATGAGACCCAATCAATGTTGTGTCATATTCAGCTACTTCCAGTGTTGCAAAAATGTGTTGATACAAAAAGAAAGGCTGGGTTTGTGTTCAAAGATGTAACACATACTTAAGGTTTGAAAAATAAAGCACCTGAGTTTGAGTTTGCAGTTGTGATGTCATCCGAATTTTTTTTTAGACTTTCATAGCAAACCCTCTCTTGAACTCTGTATGATTACTCGGGTTTCTGCTTGTCCAATTGCAGTCTGCATTGAGCCTTTCCGCAAGGCGCATATGCTTACAAAAAGTGCTCTTGTGAGAAGCAGCAGCTATTGAAATAGCTATCTGATCCAAATTGATGCTGGATGTGAAGTAAATTGCTATTAGAGGAAATTACTTTTAGTGACTTATTCTTACACAGAATAAAGTGCATTTCAATTTAAACACTTTAAATTACTTACCGAAATGTTCAACAATGGAAAATATTGAGCACAGCACAGAACTCCTCAGTGCATTATTTATAAGGGAACTTATATGAGATTGTTTAACAAAAAGCCTCAAATAAAGTGTATGGAGAATCTCCATCTGTTGGGTAAATACACCCTGAATTTGAGCTCAGACTTTTGCAAGTATTTATGTGATGATGGACACACTAGTATTGAAAGAATTAGTTACATGTGACAAGATCAGAATGAAGTTAAAAACACAGATTAAAGTATATTGTTGTTATGAAAGAAATATTGATCTCTTCCAAACAATTTGCTTTTCAATGTATTACAAATTATAACAATTCATCTTTTAAGGGAACTTGAATTTACAATATTGGAATAACATCCTGCTGTAGGAATGTTGATATTGTGAAAAAGGTTTAGTCTGTTTCATTTCAGAAGATACTTCGAACCATAAGGTCAATTTCAGAAAAAATATTAGTTTAACTTTAACAGTTTCTGTCAAATATATACTTGTAGTTTTACTTCCCACATCAAAGTTTACATCAAATATTGCCTAGCAAATGAATGCAAGTGTTGCTTGGTTTCATCTGTTAAGATCTTTGCAAATGTATACTCATCATTATGCCCAAAATAGCAAGTATTTCTCTGAATATGTATGGATAAATTGTTCTAGATATAAAATATTGTGCTCCACCACCAGCAACTTCAAAAGTGACATTAGGTTTGAACTTTTTCCAAAGTTTGGTCTGTGTGTGTGTGTGTAATTTTTGGGGGAACATCCTCATACAATCATCAATAAGCTCAAGCACGACTGCAATTTTCAACATTGTGATGATTATCACCAGTATGATAATCACATCACATCACACATACTTTGCCCCCATTGCAACATAATCTGTTTCAAAATCGACTTTTTTGGATATTGCATGCAACAACCAGTGCAAGCTTTTCCTCTCAAACACCTTCACCCAATCGAACTTTTACAATAACACTGAATTTCATATCAAAGTATAACAAAACAAAACCCCATGGACATCACAAGAAAGGTTTGGCTGAAGAAGGCCATTCAGCCTGTTCAATCTTGTCCTTCCATGATTGCATGCAGTTATTGACTTTCCATAGTGATCTGTGCTGGGACTTTAATAGTTTCCCATTTACATTCATGCTCTGGAAATAGTTATGAGACTGCTAATATTAACAAATTAGTGGGTAAGGTAAGTTGTGTGAAATAAAGCAAGAAGTTGCAGGATCATTTTTAATATATAACTGCATAGGCTGGTAGGTGCAGTTTGTGGTGTGAAATATGAAGTCGTATATTTTGGAAAAAGAATGAAGAAAGGAAGTGTACTCCAGTTTGCATAGTTCCTATTGATGTTCATAAGATTTGGAGAATACATACAGTATATCAATAATTAAAAATATGAGTGCAGGGTAGAAAAGGCCATAAAAGACTAATGGGATTCTGGGTTTTATGTATAGGGCATTGAATATAAAGCAAGAAAATGCACATGTATAAATTGGTTAGGCCGTATTTGGAGTATTATACACATTTCTGGATGTCCTAGAACAATGGAAATGGCACAGCATAGATTGACAAGAACGATACCAAGGAAGAAAATAGGCTGGAAAAAACTATGTCTGCTTTCATTGGAACAGAAGGGATCCACTAGATATCTGAAAGGTTTTGAGAGAATGCCTGATAAAGGATTATTTGTGCTGCTTGATAAATTGGTAACTAAGTCCCATCCACACATGATTGTGACCAGAAGAGTTAAGGAAGAAGTTAGAAGAGTTTTTTATTTTAATGCTGAGGGCTATGGGACCACTTAACACTTTGCCACAAGTGAATACAACAACAACAAGATTACATTTGTATAGCGCCTTTCACATTGGGAGGATATCCCAAGATGCTGGACAGCGTACAGCATTTCATTCCTGAGCTGGGGTCAGGGAGGGAGAAGGGAGGGGAGGGGAAGGGGTGTGACTGATGGCATGGTCGAAGAGGAGGGTTTTGAGGCAGGACTTGAAGGAGGCTAAGGAGGAGGCGAGGCGGAGTGTTTGGGGAACAAAATTCCAGTGGCTGAAGGCTCTCCCGCCAATGGTGGGAGGGTGGGTCAGGGGACATGGAGCAGGGCAGGCCAGAGCCGGCTGAGCGGAGGAAGCGGGCGGGTTGATAGGGGGTTAGGAGGTCGCAGAGGTATGCTAGGGCGAGGCCATGGAAGGCTTTGTAGGTGAGGACCAGGATCTTGAACTGGATCCTCTGAAGGATAGGGAGCTAGTGGAGTCGGGGGAGAATGGGTGAGATGGGATCACAGAGTTTGGTGCGGGAGAGGACAAGGGCTGCAGAGTTCTGGATTATCTGCAGCCTGTGGAGGGAGGAGTTGGGAAGGCCGACCAGCAGGGCGTTTGTATAGTCGAGCCTGGAGGTGATGAAGGCATGAACAAGGGTTTCAGCGGCCTGAGTGTTGAGGTAGTGGTGGAGTCGAGCGATGTTACAGAGTGAGGGAAGGCAGAGCGAGTCATGACTTGGATGTGGGGAAGAAAAGACAGGTGAGGGTTGAACAAGACACCTAGGTTTCTGACTGGCTTGGTGAATATTGAGTTTGAGACCACATAAACATTTAAAAGGGAACTAGAAGAGGAGCGATATAAAGGGTAAAGAGGAGAAGCAGGGAATCGGAGCCTCAGTGGAGGAGGGAAACATTATTTCAGGCTCAATGGGCAAATAGATTTCTTCTATTCTATGATTTCTATGATTCCAGAATATCAACTTCTCATTGCAGTACTTAGCTTTTTGTAGAATTGTTCCCAATTCATGCATTTTTTACAGAAAGATTAACTCATGAAATTTAAGAACTGATTGTTAATGTAGTTCCATGATGAATGATATTATTCAATCCAACCAAGAATATTGCAAAAGAATTACAACTTACTTTGCCATGACATACTTTTAATGTAAAGCTACAAAATAAAATGATTTATCTTTCAAGGACCTGCAATTCATATGTGTAAATTATTATGTATTACGTTTTGTTTTGCAGAATAAGGCTGTCACCATTCACAAGCTAGATTAAGTAATTAATGTTCCATAAACTGGAGAAACAGGAAATGTTTGTTACCTGGGCAAAAATAAAATAAAATAAAGACCTGGTGCTGGAACATATGGTTGTTATTAATTTTTGCTTTATCATTTTTCATTCTGACATTAAAGTTGCCATGTAGTGGATTGTGTGTACTGTGCATTGTAAACTGTAATCTGAAATGAGGGTTACAGCTTCATGCCAAAGGAAATGTGATACAGAAACAATTTGAAGCCAGCTGCAAGGTGATGTGCCACAGAATACCAGAAGCTGTTGAAAGTTTCAATACCATACCTGGACAATATAATACTTACTACAAAGAGACTCATAAAAACAAGTGAAAGTCACCTCTTTACCCCATAAATAATTCCTGGGTAGTTTAATCCGCAGGTCTGCAGTTCAACTATTTTTGTTGATCTGAATGTAGTCATATTTTGTTCCCAACACAATTATGTAAATTGTGTCACAAAGTAAACACTTTTTAAAATAATGGGTTTCCTGAGAATAGGAACAAAACTCTAAATTGATGAAATCAATGAAATCAATGATGAAATTGTGGAGTCCTGTAGCTCAGTGGTTAGAGCACTCACTTTGCAAGCGAGAGACCTGAGTTCAATTCCAGGCAGGGCGAAACCTTGGGCAAGTTTCCTTACTCCACACGCCTAATAATAATCCCTCCAAAAAAACAAAACAATAATAAATTGGTCATTTTCAATCCATGACTGTTTGTGGGACATTGCTGTGCGCAATTGACTGCCGCGTTCGCCCACAAATATACAGTCAATTCACTTTACAGTGTGTTCTGTGAAGCGCTTTGGGACGTCCTCCTGACGTGAAAAGCGCTATATCAAATGCAAGGATTATTATTATTATTAAATCCAGGACGATTGTTATAAGTACCAAAAAAACTCCACAAAGTATCTGATCAATCGTAGGTAACACAAATTTCTGTGTTGCAAATATTACTAATTAAAGTGAAAATTGCATCAAACTGATTAAAGATTCATTAAAATAATATGACAGTAGTATTTTACTTGATCTTACTTGAAATCTCCCATTGTATTTAAGTTGTACTTAAAAAAAAGCCACAGTATAAAGAGCTCTTTATAAAGCTTCACATCTATGATTAGGAACAGCATCTGTTCTCCAGAGAGAAGTGCATTGACAACTCTGCCAACAAATTTTTCCGATATAGTAACAGCACAAATGTAGTAAGAAGGGAAGAAGTTGAAACCCTAAAGGACTCAATGGGGTTTATCAACAAAAGGATGCACAGGATATAGTAAACACATTAAACAGCTACTTCTTGGAGGATCTTACCAGGGAGGATAATAAAAACATGCTGTGCAACATCCAAGACACATCATGTGAGCTCCTCGACAACATTAGCAAGGCAGAGATTCTACATAGGCACAGGGGGCTGAAAATTAACATGTCTCCTGGGATAGATGAACCGTACCCTAAGGTACTTAGACAGACAAAGGAGAAAATTTGTGAAACTTTTAACAGACATTTTGAAGGCATCAATCAACACTGGGGAAGTTCTGATTGACTGGAACCAAGCAAATGAGTTTCCTATATTCAAGAAAGCTGACGGAACCATACCTGGTAATAACCGACCCATTAGCCTGACCTCATTAATTGGTAAACCAACAAAATCAATCATTAGAAGCAAAATGGAACATTACCTATATAAAAATAGCCTAATAAATGATAGTCAACATGGCTTAGAAAGCAGGTTATCTTGTCTAAAGCTAAAAATATTTATGATGACTTCCTAGTCTGATAGTGAGAAATCATATGACAACGATTATATGGTAGTGAAACTATACTTGCAATAGACCTTTGACTAAGTATCACACAAAAGATTGCTTTACAAATTGGTGTCACTGGGTAGCAAGTGTAAGCCTAAGACATGGATATGTGACTGGCTAAAGGGGAAAAAACAGAGGATTTTTTTTAGGAGAGCTACAATTAAATGAGGAGGGGGAGAGTTTTCTTCATCCAAACCTCTCTTGTGTTCTATTGTTTAGTGATTATTTGAATGTAGTTTCCATTCATTATCCTTTCCATCTTGTGGTCTTCAACTTAATTCACCACCAGTTATAATAGTAATAATCCTTGCATTTGATGTAGCATCTTAACATGTCAGCAAAACATCTCCAAGTACTGTAAAGTGCTATTACTGTGTATTTTGTGAGCGTATATGACAGCCAATTTGCGCACAGCAATGTCCCACAAACAGCCATGGAGCGAGTGACCAATTTGATTTGGAGGATTGTTGGCCAGGACACCGGGAGAAACTCCCTTCTCTTTTTTAACGCCCAGCTGCACAACTAAAAATTGAATGTTAGTTTAATGTCTCATTCGAAAAACAGCACCTCTGGCAATCCAGCACCCCACCAGCATTCTACTGGAGTATCAGCATAGACTATATGGGTTCCAATTTCCGACACCTTCTAATTCAAATAAACAAACAACAAACATATTGCATTGTATAGTGCCTTTCACATTGCGAGGACGTCCCAAGGCACTGAACAGTCATAGGTTTACACTCAAGCTGGAGGTTGGACTCAGAGATGAGAGTGCTACCAACTGAGCCATAGTGACACATTCCCATTGTTACACAGTTGAGTTTTGCTTGGAATACGAAGCAGTTATAATACATGTTCCTATGTAACTCATTGTAATAAAGTAAATAGTTCAGAATGAAAAAAATATGCATGGGAAAACAGCACAAGAATTCCACCAAAATTTGGGACATCAGTTTCTACAATTGCAATGGAACAAAGATATTTCTCTGCTTTATAGCAGCATGACCAGATAATCCGGTACAGTAAAGTTCAGAAAAGTACAAAAGACAATCTGGGTTTCTTTACCATTTATCAAGGTAAAATTTAAAATGGCAGCTTATTAATAATGCTGGAGCACAACAGTGAAATGAAAGGCTCTGGCACAGAATCACTGCAAATACAGCAGCCTCTGTAACTCCTCAGAATTTGTACATCACCATCAATTGCATATAGCACGAAAAAAAAATGAAATTCAAATTCAGAACCAATCCAAATGTAGCCACTTTTGTGCATATAAAGCCAGGCCCTGAGGCAACAAAGGGGAAATGGGTCACAGCACTGCATATGGTCAATCTACTCCTGCACATATTCAAAGGGTATGGAGAATCGCAAGTTTTAACTGCTGGGCACCATTCCGCAACCAGAATCGATTTCCATGTGTAAAGCAGAATAATTATACCAAGACTGCTCGTTTCAGCCAATATACGTGTGTCACAGTAGTACGATTCCATGATGTGAAGAATGGGAGTTCTGGTGTAAAAAGGCACTTTAGCTAATTTCTAATAGTCCAAATTTTCCATCCTATGTCTATTAGCACGGAAAAGATTTTGTATATTCTACCAAAAACCAATAATCCTAGCAATCTTAATGAGGAACAGATCTCTTTGGTCAACCAGGCGTCTAAGACACATGGAAACTCATCATTATGGTTAAGAGTACCTAAACCAGAGAGTTCCACACATGTGTACCACTTACAATATATGCATTTTTTTCGATCGCCTCTCTTGTGTGGCCCTGTTTTATTCTCTGGGTCCTGTCTTAATGAATAAAGCAAATAGTAGGTGATTTAGATTGTGCCCATTCCCCGATATGAGTTTTGCTGTCATACTCATAAATTTCCACATACACATGTTCCATAGATTGACAGTCTCTGCAATGGGTGCTAAAATTGTACTGACAAGATTTATGTTGTGAAATTTTAGCACTCATCAATGCAGCAATGAGGTATTGGTTTATTGCTATTGCTGTTTGTAATGGAAAATATCATAATAAAATGTATATTATAAATCGTTTCTTAAATTTTTAATGTTCGCTTGATTTTTAATGGTTTTGAGTATTTAAATCAAATGGAATCACATTTCAGTTTTGTCCTTAGTGAAAGCATTGTGGAAAATTATGCAGTTCTAAAGTTGGCATCTGAAGTTAATGTTTGAAGCCCTAACAATTAGGTAGAGCTTCAGATATTAACTTCAAATGTCAACTTTAAAATTACATTATTTTCCACTATGGACAAATAGCAGGAATCTTGCCAGACAGTGCTCCCAATGACAAGCTATATGGTCTTACGTGACTGAACGCCAGGAGTACCGCAATGCAACATTCTAAAGTCTTCAAGCCTCAGCTCTGGGCTCTTACCTCAGGCGCTGACAGCATCAGCATCCAGGGCTGCACTCTAAACCTCTCAAAGCCGGTCAGGAACTTCGGGGTTCTGTTCCACCCTGAGCTGTCCTTTCTCCCTCATATCCGCGCCACAACTGGCACCGCCTTCCATCACCTCCGGAATGTCGCCAGACTACGGCACTACCTCACCCCTCACGCAGCTGAAACTCGGTCCACGCCTTTATCACCTCAAGGCTGTACTATGGGAACTCTCTCCTCACCGGCCTTCCCGGCACCTCCCTCCACAAACTGCAGGTCATTCAGAACTCTGCAGCTCGTGTACTGCCCCGCACCAGGCTTCGGGAACACATCACTCCCACCCTCGCTCACCTCCACTGGCTCCCCATCCCCCAGAGGATCGAATTCAAGATCCTCATCCTCACCTACAAGGCCATTCACGGCCTTGCTCCCTCTTACCTCTCCGACCTACTATCCCCCTACCTACCTGCCCATACCCTCCGTTCCTCTGGCTCCAATCTGCTCCACATCCCCGCCCCAACCGCCCTACCATCGGTGGTCGGGCCTTCAGCCTCTCAGCCCCGAGGCTCTGGAACTCTATCCTCCAGTGCCTTCGCCGCCTCCTCCCTTTCCTCCTTCAAGGCCGGTCTCAAGACCTTTCTCTTTGACCGTGCCTTCAGCTCCCCTCTCGACTCTCTACCCCCTCCTCGCTCCCTCCTTTCCCTCCCCTCACCCTGACCATTTCCCCCTTGCTCGGGTCCTGACCCAACTATTCAGCGCCTTGGGACGTCCTCCCAACCTGAAAGGCGCTCAATAAATGGAATCTTGCTGTTGTTGTTACATACCAACTGGCATGTAACATGGGATATAAAACAACATTTATATAGCTTTCACCAAGGTCAATGTACTTGTCACCTGATCTGAGGATGGGAGCTGAGGGGTTGGGGAGGAAAAAGATTTTGAAACGTGGTTAAAGGGGAAGGTCTTGAGACCCCCCTTGAAACCGGTGAGGGAAGAGATGATATGGGAGGACTCCAAGATGGAGTTCCAGAGAGTGAGAGCAGATAGGCTGAAAGCCCAACCACCAATGGTGGGGTAGCCAGGACAGGGGACCTGAAGCAAGGCAAGCTTATTATTATTCAATAATTAAACTAAATAATTATTTTTTTGATTCTTCTGTGCCGTGTCTCACCAATCTTAATTGCTTAAGAGATCACGGTTGTTATCATGTGATAACCTGAAACATCTCACAGCCACATCAGCCAAACGCAACACAATTTCAGGGGCTGGTGACATACTGGTAACAGTTTTCTAGCTTGTATTATTTTTGTCCCATTTCCAGTGTTGAAGCAATTGGATAATATTTGGTGTATGAATTACTGATCACTGATGTAGTCCAGCATGTCTGCTGTTGGTTGACTATAAATGCATGAAGACAAGATGCATGATTTAAACTGCATACCACGATTTTAAAAAATGTGAGTTTGAAAATCATGGCACTGCTGTCAAAACTTGAATCAAGAATGCAAAGGAAAATCCAGAATTGGGGAAAAAGAACACAACCAGTGAATATTTTTATTTGTTTTACACAGAGGAGCCCTTTTGTGAAGAGGTGCAGGATGATATTAATGACTCTCAGAGGCATAGTTTTTGCAACTGTACAAATATAACCAGCAGACAAGTTACATCCCGATCAGCCAAATGAATGTTTTACTGGAGTGTTTGTGTCCTAAACTGAATGATTCAGTCATTAGAAAAGTCAGATAACATGCTCTAAATTACACCCAGCTTGTGAGATAATTTGATCTTAATATTTAAGATGGTCCAGAATTGTGGAAAAATCTTTAATTCAGTCTTATTTTGGAAAAAAGTATTTCATAAATAGATCCAGCTTCCAAATATGGTCCAATTTATTTATTTCAACAATTCTGCATCATCTCAAGACCAAATGGTTCTGCGGGCTAAGACTATCAAGAGCAAAGACGGTATGCATATAGATTGGAACTCATAGGCTTTTAAAATGGGTTTCAACAAACTTTCAAACATGAAGGACTTATTCAGCATTTTTATTTCAGTTTACAGGAAGGACACAGTCCTTCTGGGACTGAGTTGAGTCAGCGCGATGGCAACAGAACCCCATTCCTTAGACAAGCAATAGTTTCTGAAACAGTCGACTCACTCTATTATAATATAAACACAGTGGGCATGAATCAAATTGAGCTCTGCTCCCCCATGGTGCAATAAACCACCCAGGAATTATCAAGGAACCATTCTTTAATATTATTAAAGAGCTTCACATTGCTCTACTGCTGGAACTGAAATCACATTGCTTCCATCTAAATCAGTATAAACACATCATGAGTGTATTATCTTTGACATCAGTGATATCACTTCTGAAACAGAGGATAATGTTGCTACTCAGAAGCCAGTGTCTGTACACAGAAGAAGGTGTTTGCACACAGTGGGAGATGTCTACACACAGGGGAGGGTGACCACACACTGGGGGAGATGTCTACACAGGGAATGGTTTCTACACGTACCGGAAGATATTTACACACAGGCGAAGATGAGTTTACACAGAAGACAGTTTGAATGAATGTGGAATATTGTGCCACAAGCTGTTATTGAAGCACAATCCTTAAGATCTTTTACCATTTGTACCATTTGTATTGTTAAACTCATGGAAATTCTTCTGAGCAGGATATTTATAAACAAATCAATTTATCAATGGCAATATTTGAGAAATGTTCTTAACTGATTAAATAAATATTTGTTTAACTCCATTCCACTCCACCATGTAATTAACCATGCTGCTCTACAGGACCAAAATTCCACATTGTCTTAGTAATATTAATTTGCCTAAAATAGTATGATTATGCAGTAATATGGAAAAATCGTAAATTCAGTCTTAATTTGAAAACAGCAGAAAGCACCTTCCACATTAAGAGTAAAGTTTGGAATTTTCCACAATTCTGCAGCATCCTAAACATCGTAAAAGGCCCTATATCCAATGCAAGGTTTATTATTATCACAATACTCGACAGGCAAGGTCGAATTGAATACTCAATTCCGCCAGCTGGAAACTCTGCAGTTTATTTACAAAGTGTGGTGAACATTGTATTGTAACTTATTCACTGGGTGATGTTCTGAAATATGTAGTCTGAAATAATATTTAAAGGTATGGGGAAACAGACAGGAGAATGCAGCA
Organism: Callorhinchus milii; assembly: GCF_018977255.1. NCBI lineage: Eukaryota > Metazoa > Chordata > Chondrichthyes > Chimaeriformes > Callorhinchidae > Callorhinchus > Callorhinchus milii. The sequence goes on from NW_024704744.1 coordinate 21,873,725, forward strand.
GATAGCTTGCACCAGAACAGACACAACAGGTCAAATAGCCTCCTTCTGTGCTAAAACGATCCTATGATTGTCTGTATTCTGCATTCAGCATTGCAGGTGGGGACTAACAGCGGTGAATATTATATGTTGGGTAAAAACAATATATTCTTTCCAGCTGTTGTTCCCAATAGTCTTACGTTAAACAGTATTAAATGACAGAAGAAACCTGAGGGTTGAGTCATACAGATACTTCACATTTATCCAATGAGTTATCACAGAAATCCCAAGAGCTTTGACTTTAAGCCTTGACTATCAATCAATGTTTAATTGATAAAACTAAATTCAAATGTCACTTGCTTGTAAACACAATTCACTGCATTTCACCCTTGTGATGTATGACCGGAATTTGAACAATCTTTCTGTATTATTATTCTATTACCTAAGAAACTATCTTTAACAACAGAGGGGAGATAAATACTGCACATCTACTTTTGACACTTTCCTCAACTAGATATGTTTACCATTTGGCTGATGTACATTGCTGAAGATAAACTAGCACCCAGTGCCAGAATGCTATCCCTCTCAAGACTCAGCTCTTGGATGCATACTATTTAAGTTGCAGCCCACACTAGAGTGATTGAACACTGCTGGAGCACAAAGAACAGAATTTGGGCTACTGTAATGCAGGGCCTGAATTTGTCTAGTACCAGGTCTGCAGCAGCATTGAGTACCACTCACCTCACAGTTCCAACTTACAAGTATGTTTTGAGATACATAAAAACTTTAAGTGAAATATGGGAATAATTAAAGTCACACAATCCATCTTCTTGGGGTGTGTTTCTGACAGGAAGCAAATAATTATGATATTAAGGAAGTGCCTCTGCCATAAATCTACCAAAACGATTTCCACTAACAAATATTATGTATGTGTTTATTGTTCAGTATAGAAGCGATTAAAACAATTTAGCAATGCTGACAATAGCTTTATTATTCAATGTACTGTTGTGTAGAGAAGTACATACTTGTTCTGACTGAACCTCACCGATCCCTGAAACACACAAAGAGGTTTTGAATAGCTTTCTGTTGAGGAACGTCTAATCCATCACTTGGAGTCCCAGAGTCACTTTTAATTAACTCAGCTTTCGTTTAAGCTTTTGAAGTGCGTTTGTCTCACCTGCTCATTTCCCTGACCACAAATGCAAAAATGCATGCAAATGAACCTTGTGGCTTTATGCCTCATGTGCTGCACATACATTCTACTGGATTTGCCTCTGAACAACCAATATTTAGCCATAATACAGAACAAAAATGGGGTTTGAAAAAGCACCTCCTTTGCAAAGTGGTAGCATTACTGCCCGTCAAAAAAAAGCACTTTGCAATGTAAACTCTTGTCTTCTGCAGGAAATAATAATAATCCTTGCATTTACATTTGACATAGTGCCTTATCACATCCTCTAGATATTTCAAAGCACTTCACAGAATATACTGTAAAGTGAATTGATTGCATATTTTGTGGGCGAAATCATATGTATGTCACACAGTGATCTCGGAGCCAACTCAGATTTTCTGTGTGGAGGTGAAGTCTTGTGACTCCAAATGCTGCAGAGGGAGCAAACATTTTGTTCTGGTCATCTTTGTGTTGCATTTATTCTTATTTTCTCATAAATGCTATTCTATCCTGGACCAGGGTGATATGCACCTCATTTTACATTAACTGAGCAAATCTTTCATGCAAGCAAATTCACAGTGAGACCAGCCAGATTTCAGTAATTGCTATTATCTATGTACTAATGTGTTGAAAGTATTTCATGTTATTGGAGAGCAGGGAGTGTAGAGCAGGAAATATGAACATTCTTAAATGTAAAGCAAACCATAAAAATAAATCACCAAAACAAAGGAAGGCAAGTGATACTTTGGTTGCAGGTGCATATTTGTTGGTGTGGAGTTCCAGTGGGAAATCTGTATACTTACAGACAAGTGGAAAATTGGGTCTTCTCATCCACCAAGAACCAGAACCTTACTAACAATGAAAGAATCATTCACAAGGAGTTAAACACATTTCACATTTATAAAGGTCACTTAGATCCAGAAAGATAGTTTGGATTTGGATTGCAAATTAATGAACATCACAGAAAATTATCAATAATTGTTACTCAGCTATGAATGCCTTAGGCTTGAAATGAGCTATTTTCATATAACTTTATTCATTTTTCTCCAAGTTTAATACTGTTCAGAAATAATTATAATTGGTGACCATGGTTTTCTAGCTCTAGGTTATATTGACAAAACAGTGCACCAACTGTAAGATTAATCTGAGTATAACAAACAGAAGTTTAAGCAATCTGACCCCTGCTGTGTGATTTAAATATTACTGTTCAAAGTTCTAAACCTTTGTACTGAAAGTGAAGAGTCTGCCTTCAAAAAGAAAGCAGATATATCCCAGCATTTTAACCGCAAACTATGGTTCATTTGGAACTAAAATCTTTGAAATAAAGCAGAAACTCTGTTTGTCCTGTGAGGGTACACGTGGATTGCCTGGAAACTAGACATGTTCAGCACACATTATACCATTCATCCATCATTGGGTATAAGTAAATCAGCTTAACCCAGACAGAGGCAGCAAACTGCACACCAGTCAAAATTCACAGACCCTTCTGTTTGACATGGCATTAAACATAAAAAAAATACTCTTTGTCTTTAAGATTATTCTTGCACATTCAATGCATCTTGGATGTATTGTTCATGCCAGGAGTCATTTGATCATGTTCACTCCATTTTCCAAACACAAGAATGCATTTCCATGCTTAATAATTTCCTGCTTTACCTGTCATCTTTCTATTTGCTACTGGCTCCAGCCACGGCACCTTCAAAGACTCCAGAAAAGGCACCACAATCAGGTGGACTTTCAGGCTCCAGAATCAAGGTGAGGCCATATTGATCTGACAAAAGATTAAACAACTGTGACAATAGTAGCCTTTATGGGATGATTCTAAACCACAGTCAACGTGCAAATAAAGCCCTTTTTTCCCTAAATGTCAGAAGACATCTTGGGAGACGATGAGAATGATTTAAACCTGCAGGTTTGCTGATTCCTCACAACAAGTGTCATAAAGATCTGAAAGTACATATTTTTGTATGACTGCAATTATTTTGCTTTGGCACATTCTCTGACGTGAAAGGTGCTATATAAGTGTAAATTGTATTAATTATTCATTTATCTGATTTAAAATAATAATATTTGTAATGATAAGATTAAGAACATACACATGTTTGGAGAGCTGAGCAATGCAGGTGAATTTGTTCCAATGATATATCTAATATTTTACTTACTGGGATGTATAGAATGAGATTTTATATGTTACAATCAAGTGATTAAATAAAGGGCTGGGGGTGGCCTTATTCATATTTTACATGGGAAGCGGCCAGGATATTGGTAGGATGATGATGTAAACCATGTGATGATATAAGCCATGGTCTTATTATCAGGAATTCTCTATGTATAGATGTTTGCTGGTACTTTACAGGAAGCCCACAAATGATATTAGAAGAGATTTATTTTGGGTAGGGGGCAAATTAGGGCATTTCTTAACTTACTCAGTGTGGGAAGAAAGACGAGTAATTTTAATTTCATCTTTCCATTTTATGTTGTGAGCAGCAGGTCAAACTATCACTAGTTCAGTTTTGTGAAGGTAAATTTTAGGACAGATACCAGGAAGTATTTATTTACCCGGAGGGTAGGCAGTAGCCAGAATAGGATACTGAGAAGTGAAGTATAATGACCCATTTCTGAAACAGCTTGCTGCTGTAATAAGAAATTGTATGTTGGAATTTTGGAAGAATATGTTCAATGGGCCGAAGAGTCTTCTTCACTCGTGTCTTTTTTCTAATCTCTTGATCATCGTAACATCTCCTATGCTAACTCATTCTTTCCCAGGACCTCAGCAGAGTGGCACTTCTTATATTCCTCAATCTTTATGTCCCTCAATCTTTCTTTCTACCTTTGTGTTACAGTTTTTAAAACTTGAATCACTTAACCATTACTGTAATTTATGTAATTTATGTAATTATGTAATGTAATTTATGTAATACCTATTTCCTATTCTGTTCATTCATTGAGAAAGGGAGAAATAGAGGGGATCAGGAGAGGTGGCGGCACATGCAGTATACACCTTGATAGGGACTAGTTGGCCGGAATGGCCTGTTTCTGCACCAAATCACTCTATGTACCTCTATGGTAGTGTCCTCTACTATGATAGGCCATTCACTGAGATAAACATTCTTGCCCCAAAGAGTTTGGCACAATGATTTTGACCTGAAACTATTGTTGTTGCCACCCACGGAGCACAGCGATTCAGCGTCACTGTCAGATACTGATCTAACTCACTCTGAATTCAGCATGTATCCCATCAAATACACACAGAACAAGTAGTTAATCGAACAGAATCATCCTCTTTAAATATAAGGTCTCAGTGTAGCATTGGGATCATATAAACAACTTCCAGTCACTGTCCTTTAACTACCCCACTGGTTAAACAACACTAATTCCATTTGACTAGTATCAAGCCAAGAAGACACAACAGCAAAAACATGGTTCAACCTTGAGCAAAACATCTGGGAGAGCTTCTCTGCATTACATTTAAATGAGAACATCTCTCCACCCAAACTTTACAATGTGGCCTAAAAAAGGGTGAGTAGAGTACAATTTTTATTCATGTTTTCCAACATGCTTCACAGCCAGTGATCTGCAAATGAACTTCTTTATGTTTCAGCAGCAGCAGCAGCAACTAAAATGAGGTCAGACAACAAAATCTTTGTGCCCAGTAACAAAGAAAGACACACTTTGTGCAGCTGCCTCATTGAAATCCATGAACCTCATTTACAACATAAGTCTCATAAGAATGCACTATTTGGCTCACTTCCCAAGCGCTGCACTGAAGCGAGGGTCCTCGTAATAGGGTTGAGAAAGATCATGACAACAGTTTCTTAAACTGAATAATTGCAATGAAAAAGGGGCAGAATCAGGTCAATTGCAGCTATTATGCTGGAGTTTTGAACAATGACTTCACCGAACTTTGCTGCTTTGGTGTTAATATAAGTTATGAATCACCAGCGATTTCATTAGTAAAAGCAAAACGTTGGAAGTTGTCCCTGCAGGGGACTAATAAGGGGTAACTTTGCAAGGCGTGCGAGAGGAAGGAGTCCTGGGCAGAGCTAATGCAACATCAAAGTCAATGCAGAAGCTTTACCTGAAGACCAGAGACATGAGGTGACAGCTATTGTAGTGCTGCACTGTTCTGCTTTTCAACAGATTATAATAATAATACCTTACATTTATATAGCACCTTTCACACAAAATAAATGGCTGAAAGCACTTCCCAAAATATAATTGACAAGAAACTAAAGTGAATGCTATGTAGGCAAATAAGGCAGCCAGGTCCTTAAGGTATGTTTTAATAAATTACTAGTTATTACCACTTACACTGTTAACAGATTATTGACTAAATAGTTGTGGGGGCCAAGAGGAATTCTGACATGAACCCAAAGTTCTCAAAATACAATTTTGTAAGTGAGCCTGCTATTGAGGATTTTGTTTTACTCAGCTGGGTGTCTGATACATCTGGACACCCATCATCATGCTTAAGAGCATTCAAACCAGACTGAGAGGTCCACATATGTATGCCACCTACACATGGAAATTTCCCTGTATCTGGTAATAAACACCCTGTGGCAAAGCTTCCAGATAATGTGGCTTTTCCTGCCTTGATTTCAAACCCTAGCTTGAGTGCAAACCTTTATCTGTCCAGCGGCTTGATACGTCCTTCTGATGTGAAAGGTGCTATATGAATGTAATTTGTGTTTGTTGTTTTTCAGTTTACCAGTATGTTTTTATATGCTTTTGTTATTTCCCCGCATGTTTTCCTGCAAGCACACACACAAGGGGAAAGACACTGATAAGAAAATGAGTTTGACTTGACGGATCGAGATATTTTTAACCAAGGTTATAAGATGGCATGTATGACTCTCATCTTTGCTGTGAGGTTTCATTGCCTGTCTTCAGCTGCTGCTCTTACTTTTTCAGTTAAATTTGTGCCACTGAGCTTTTCATTTGTCAGTGGTAGTCTCATGTCTGAGATCAGCCGCCAGGAAACGGAATGTGCCAGAATTTCCTCTTCATCACTCGTTCTCCCATTCAGCTCTTTTTGGATTTACTCTCTTTTCCTTGCCCTCTTTTTGTTTCCCATTCTGCCTTTTCTCTCCTCTCCTTTGTGTTACCTCTCATAACACATTTATTATTTAGATTTTCTTTCACTCACCGCATTGAATACAAGGTTGTAATTTCACCCTGATTTTAAACTGCTTGTGATTCATGCTCAAGGTTCATGACATTGATGTCTAAAGCACGGCAATTTCAGATGGGATTCCTTAATGAAGGAGTCTGAATTGGAGACCTGGAATTCAATTGGCTCTGAATTAGGGACTAGGAGCCAGTCACGCCAACTCAGGGCAAGTTCGCTCTGAAAGAAGATCGCGTCGGAGAGATTTCCCACAAATTAGAGTGACATACTTCTGTTTTCTTCACTAAGAAATTTTATTTGAATACCACATTCAAGGCTGCATCATATGAAACCCTGAATGAATTCACTGCTGTTTCATCACTCCCAGGTATCCTTTATTCTCTAAGTGCTTAACCAGAAAGAGAATAACATCACTTGGGATGTTCCAATGTTTCCATAGTTTTAACACAATAATGCAACTTGAAAATAACATGGCTATAGTTTAACTCTTCACGAGCCACGAATGAGCTCACTTATCTAGGCAACCTGCTGGTCTGTATATTTGCTTTCAGCAGCCCCTTCCTTTGTTAATGGAGTCCTGTAGCTCAGTGGTAAGAGCACTCGCTTTGCAAGCGAGAGACCTGAGTTCAATTCCAGGCAGGGCGAAACCTTGGGCAAGTTTCCTTACTCCACACGCCTAATAATAATCCCTCCAAAAAATAAATAAATAAATAATAAATAAATTGGTCATTTTCAATCTACGACTGTTTGTGCGACATGCTGTGCGCAATGGGCTGCCGCGTTCGCCCACAAATATGCAGTCAATTCACTTTACAGTATATTCTGTGAAGCGCTTTGGGATGTCTATAAGACATGAAAAGTGCTGTATCAAATGCAAGGATTATTATTATTATTATTATTAATGCATCTAAAGGCAACACAGAATCATCTGAATCTTGGATGTCAAACTTCAATTATTTGCTCTTTGGAGCTGATTGTCAAGCAATCAGACCTCATGTTTAGAAAGTTATCTGACCTTCTAAAAATCGGCAGTGAATCCAGTAAGAGTTAAAATTCATATATATATATAAAAAAACAAAAGCTGATAGGAACACAATGGATAAGGTTAATTTGATGGAAAAGAAAGTAAAATTTGAAGTCAAGAAAGTAAAAATAAGACAAAGACAGAGAGGATGGAAAGAAAAGACAACATGGAAACAAGTTTCATTTATATGGCGTCTTTCACCCGAGTAGCATCTCGGAGAGCTTAACGGAGCGTGGAACATCCCCCCAAGCTGCGGAGAGATAGGTGACCATAGGCATGATCAAAGAAGAAGGTCTTCAGATGCTGAAGACAGGCAAGGAAGAGGCAAGGTGGAGGGATTGAAGCAAAGAATTTCAGGCCATAGTGGCTGAAAGCATGGCCACCGATGGTGGAGTAGAGGGGATCAAGGACATGTAGAGGGCAGGAGTTAGCTGAGCAAAGGAGGTGGGCAGAGGAGTGGGGTGTGAACAGATCAGAGAGGTATGAAGGTGCAATGGTGAATTGATTTGTATATAGAAAAGGGAAGTAGGGAAAAGTAAAATTAGTGTTCAAATTCAAGTATTGTAGTTTATTGCTATAATATTAGTGTTTCTAGTACAGTGTCACAGTGTCAATGCTGAAAACTTATTAAAATATCCAGTCGAGGGACAGTCAATTCTTTCCACATGCTGGCAGTCTAAGGGTTAATGAAGTTTATTAGATATCATAAACCAAGAAAGTGAAGCCCGAAATTCTCAAGAGCCTCTCATTGGACTACAGCCCTGAAATGAATTCCTGGTATCTGGTATACTTTATAATAATGTGCATTGCCTCTATTGAACACCAGTGTCAGCTTAGCTCAGCTGGTAGCACTCTTGTCTCTCATTCACCAGGTTGTGGGCTCAAGCCCCATGTTGGGAACTGGGGTCATAGTCTAAGTTTATGTTCGCAGTGGGGAAGTGCTGCACTGCTGGAGGTGTTGTCTTTTGTTCTCATATGTTATTTTTTACTATTGATTTAGATTTTGTATCTGTAAAGACTCACAGTGCACTCCACATCTTTGAAGCACAATGACATTCACAGAAGAGAATTTATGATGGTGAAATTATTATTGGAGGTATATCAAGAAATAATCTGCAGTTGGCTACATATAATATCTAATATGCTCTGATCGCTAAAATAGCAATTTGTTTGCCAAGTCCTTATAAAGGGATGTCCTGTTATAAAGGTTTAGCAAAAAAGTTAAATATTATTAGTGATCAAAGTACTTTAGGCCTTTTAGCCACATTTAGTGAATGTTATAAAGTTTGTGTTTTCACTCCTCTTTAGAAGGAACAACTTCACATGATAGTGAGAATGTGAAACTCGTTGCCTGAAGCGGTGGTTGAATTAGATAGTATAGATGTATTTAAGAGGAAAGTAGATAAATACATGAGAAAGAGGGGCACAGAAAGGTATGGGAGGAAATATACTCATGTGGAGTATAAACACCGGCCCGGACTAGTTGGTCTGTTTCCGTGCTGTATAATCTATCTAAATCTTTGTAAATTTATGAACCAGTTATATCAATGCATCAGGATTGCTTCTTTACATCCTAGCTTCTCTGCAGTAACTATTTTGAGCTAAAGAGGCAGTCTGATACCTACATTTTGTGTTTGTTTCAAGGGTGATCTTTTGGACTTTTTATATGTTGCTTTATCTAACTGAGTTGTGCCAAACATATTTTTTTGTGTGTCCATTATACCTTTTAAATTAGATCCAAATGTTATGAATGAAAAAGTAAGGAAGTCCTGTAACAACATGTTGTCAAGTTCAGAAATTGCATTTGTGTGTCATTTTGTGGATCACAAAGTTTTAAATCTTCAAAACGGTTGAGGTGGGGCAGAAAGGGTTAACATTTTACCAAAATAAATGCATATTTGAATAAGTGTGCACCAAATTAAAATGCCATTCATGGAACTTTTAATAAGCAATTTATGATAATAAATTTATAATAATAATGTCATTCCTACAAATCCCGCAATCTGCCTTTAATCAAACGTGGACTGATTGATTACTTCATGATGATCTTTTTCCATGAGCAACAGCACAGCTTACGTCAGATTTGACTTATTTTTCTTTCAAGTTCAGCATTGTAATTAAAAGGCATTTGAAGGATATTGACGGACTAATTCAAAACAAATTGCGGTTCACTTCTGCTGCCTCTCCAAAATACTCTGTGAGGATTGAGGTTACCCTGAGTACAATTTTAGATGTTCTGTAGCTTCCACAAAAAACCTAATAAGTTATTAAAAAAATTCCACAAATAATATAAATTCAGAAAAACAATTCCCCAGTGGATCTGTTGATTCAATGATGTAGGTGATATAAATCACACAGACCATGAAGTCAGGCAATGCTGAGTTAGTTGATCTCAGCTGGGATAGTCGTGTATGTGGTACTTTAAAAATAAAAGAGGACATTCACTTCCTGGCTGTTTTCTGTGCTCAAATTGGCTGCCGCATTCGCCTACGAAAATACAGTCACTACATTTCACAGTGAAATCCTGTGAAGCGCTTTGACAAGCCACAAAGACCTGACAAGGTGCTGTGTCAGATGAAAATATTATTATTATATATTACAACTTTAGCTTCAGTGCCCCTGAGCTAGGGAGGTAAAAAGTGGGCTATTTGCTACACTTGATTGTTGTCCAGTTCCCCCTGCTGGAAAGCATTTGTGTGTATGTGTAAGTATTGAACAAGAATAGGATTGGCCTTGGTTTCAATGCCCCCCCATAGTTGCACAGCCGGCTTACACTCTGAGCTCACGCATGAAGAATGGTGACTTGGCCTGCGGTAGCACATGTGGAAGTGCACCTCAGCATGAGTCAGTGCCTTCAGGAAAGGAGAAGTGAAAATTGAAGGGAGGAAAAACAGAAAGAAAGAACAAAACAGTGCCTGAACTGTCAATAAAATCAGTAATAAATTAGAATTGAAAGCAGGGGCTCACTCTCAGTGAAGTAAAAACAGTGTGCTTTTCGGATGACTAAGTGTTGACTGAGCTGTTTTAAGTTGGCCCTATGTTGTGCACTGTGCCATTTATATTCCACTCTTTGAGGAGAAATAACTGATCTATGTAGGTTCTGAAAGCAATTTTTTCTGGATTCTTTTGTGAATATTGTGGTATACCTTAGATACAGAAGATCTCATGATTGCTAGAAACGAAAAAATGTGAATGTGTTAATATTTAGTTGGTTGTATGAATGTTTGTGTGACTGAGAGCAGCCAATTCAGAAAGGATGTGATAAAGTACAAACTCCATGTAGAGACTGTATGAGTGCCTGAATGTCTCTCCAGTGCTTTCATTTCCATCTTATTATTTATGAGGGGTATATGATGTGATAAATATCATAGGGAACAATGGTAACCTTGCTTGCTTTACAAAATGTCACAATAATAATAATAATCCATGCAACTTATCACATCTTTGAGATGTCCCAATGCACTTCACAGAATATTTTTTAAAGTGAATTGACTGTAAATAAATAAATAATCAATATTTATATGAATTGACTGTTTATCTTGTGGGCAAAACGCAGCAGCCAATTGGCACAGCAGTGTCCCACAAACAGTCATATTCAGACACTCACACAATCCCTATACAGATTTTATACTTTATTATATTCTTTCTGAATTGGCTGCCCTCCTTCATACAAGCATACATACAACCTTCTAAGTATTAACACTGATATGGAATATTCAGCAGGGTTAGGCAAAGACATGTTTCCAAACCAGGGGTGGGAGAACAGGACACCTATTGTTAAAAACTGATTTTAAGGCCAGGTTTAAATGCACTTCCTCACCTCAATTATCTGATATGATAATTTGCGTCAGTGATATTTATACAATCACATATTGATTCCTTCTCCCCTGAAAGTATAGTTTTTGCAGTTTTCAAGGTGACATACATCATATTTTCTGATGGACAATCCATTTCATGTTAGGAATTGAGTTTGACCAACTGAAATTCACGTGTCTTTGTGGCTCGGTTGGTAACACTCTCACATCAGAAACACAAGTTTGTGGGTCCAGGCTCACATTGACTTTGAACTTAAGGGCAGCGCTGGGAGAACACGCCCCAGAATCTATAATCAGATTGTAACTGTGTTTTATTGATGTTTACACCATAGTAACAACAAAATAAAGTATTGTCTCAATATGTTCATCACCTGAAGGAAGAAGTTGCACCCAGGTCTAGACTTACACTCTTTTCTTAGCATTCCAAAGTAGTTTTATTTTTGGAGTCATTTTTCCACAGATTGGTTTGAAGTAAGAATAAGAATCATAGAAATTCACAGCACAGAAGGAGGCCATTCAGCCTGAATCTACACCTGCTGTCGGAGCAAGGTAATTATTCAATCCAACTGCTCTGCCCTATCCCCATAACCCTTCAGGCTCTGAAATAATAAGAAAATAATTTAAGTCTTGATCCAGATGAAATTCTGCTCCAACTTTTTTTGTCAAACTCCTCAATTGTTGGAGTTGTCATATATACTTTGTTTTAAAGAAATCCTCTATTTTAAAACTTGAATACAAGGTTCCTCTCAAATATTGCATTATACAAAGATTTACGTAGATTGTACAGCACACAAACAAACCACTCAGCCCAACCTCGTCGATGTTTATACTCTACACAAGTCTCCACCCATTCCTTACTGCCTTCCACATCCTTCTATTCCCCTTTCCCTCATGTGAAGGTCTAGCTTCCTATTGAAAGCATCTATACTATCTGATTTAACCTCTGCCTTAGGCAGCGAGTTCTGCTACCCTCTGTTTGAAGCAGTTCCTTCTAAATTCTCTTTTGGATTCCCCCAGTCGCTACCTTATACTTGTATCCCCCAGTTACTGACTCCCAAACCAGTGGAAACAACCTATTTATGATAACCTTATGATAACCTTTTCTCATTTTAAACACTTCTATTATGTTCCCTCTTAGCGAATAAAGATCTAACCTTGCCAGTCTGTCCTGATAGCAGTCACCTGCCAGCTCTGTGATCATCCTTGTAAACCTACATTTTTTCTTTCCTTCATTGTTTTATCCTTCCTTTAGACCCCAAACTCCAAATGCGGTCTAACCAAGGTTTTGTACAAACTCAATATCACCTACTCAATTTTATATTCTACACCTCTGGATATAAAGCCAAATTGGCTTTTTTTAAATAGCCTTATCTTCCTGTGGAGCTACTTTTAGAGATTTGTGGATCTAAATCCGCAGATCTGTTTGCTCCTCCACTCAACCCTCTTGGGTTCCTGTCATCTAGACAAGAGACCAAGTCTTTATTTTTCCTTACACAATGAAATACTTCGCATTTTCCTACAATAAACTTCATTTGCCATCTGTCTGCCCCTTCTGTTAGCCTATTTGTAACATTCTTCTGCATTCCTCTTCACTGTTCACCATGCTTCCAGTTTGGTGTCATCTGCAAATTTCGACACCACGTGTCCTACACCGGAATTCAAATTGTTTATTTATATGCTGAACATATATATGTATATATATATATATTCTTTATGTATATGGTCTTAATACAGATCCCTGTGGAACACCACTTCCTATCTCTTGCCAGGCTGAAAAGATGCCCTTGGCCCCAACTCATTGATTTTTGGTTCTTAACTGCTACCTCTCCCATTCTGCTACCTCTCCCAAGATTCCACATGCCCTGGTTGTAGTCATTACAACATAGTGTCTTATACTAATCCCAAATATAGGAGTACAGTGCAGATGCTTCACACCAGTGGAGCATGTTTACCATGTCCTTTATAGCTTGTAGAACATTAGAAGGAATAAAGAGAACATAACCATAAGTGTCACAATTCTGCTTTTATGAAAGGTAAGTGTAAATATTGCTCTGTTACCACAAACTGAAATCATTTGTTATTAATTTAAATGCGTTTTTTGAAAACCCTGTAATGCCAGACAGGATAACTCATATGTGAAATGATTTTTGACCTTCGTCCCACAAGGGAAAGATCCAAGTAACTTATGAAGCATGAAATAGCAAGTAAGTTAAATGTTTTGCTTCTAGGTGGAGTTAATAGGTTGATGCAATACATCATGGGTGGGTTTATTAATTTCACTATTAAATTCAAAGGGAAAGCGCACTTCAAATAACTAACAGCAGCAGGGATTGCATTTTTGATAAGCATGTATTTTACAATAATAACCTATATGGCATATAAAGTACTGAAAATTCGACATATAAAGTACTGAAAATTCGAATAATGTTGGCAGATGGATCTGTCTCACAAAACACATCTGTTATACAGTCTGGAAAACTACATTCTCCCAATAACAGTGAAACAATGGGGTCAATTTAAGCAGTACATTCCATATTTAGACCATCAAATGTACCCGGATGATTGAAGCTGGGCATTGGCCATGAACTCCTTGTTAGCTAGCAGTTTAGCAAGCAAAAGTCTGAGATGTCTCTGTATGATGGAAGGATTACAATTATTGTAAAGGGCTGATAACCTGTTAGCCTGCTGACAAAGATTAGGATCATGGCTCTCCATTGACTTTGTCATTGAGAATAGCATCAGGGGAAGAGGGGATTTTCAAGCCACACACATTAGGATCCATTTAATGTCTAAATATGTATGACATTGACCCCAATAGTAACATGAATTTTCTTTTACCAATTTGAATTTCTAAGTGCTGACTGGAATATGAATTAGAAATTGATTAGAAATGCTATTGAGTTATCAGAAGAGATAGAACTTCCGGATTTTTGTCAGTAGTATTCCTAGGTAGTTAAGGAAACAAATAAAATGCGATCTATAGCTATATAGTTGAGACAGTAATGGTTTGGAAAAATTAGGTGCATTTTCGGATTTCTCCCACATAGAGAACTCAAGAACAAGGGACAACAAAAGTGAATAAAAAATGCAGTGGATTTCTTTTTGTATGTTTCACCCACAAAACACACAGTCACTACACTTTACAGTATATTCTGTGAAGCACTTTGAGATGTCTAGAAGACTTGATAAGGCACTGTATCAAATGCAAGGATTATTGTTATTAAATGAGTGATATGGGGGTGGAAGAAACTACATTCTAGGTGATGGAAAAGTAATTGTAATATGATTCAGGGTTCTTAGATTATAAAATGGGCATGTTAATTAACTCCCGCCTCTGAGTCAGAAGGTTGTGGGTTCAAGTCTCGTGTCAGAATTTGAGCTTACATTAATTAAGCTGAAACTCTAATGAAGCTCTGGAGGAGTGCTGCATTTTTCAAGGTGCCATCCTTCGGATAAGATGTTAAACCAAAGTTCCGTCTGCCTGTTCAGGTGGACGTTAAAGTTCCTATGGCACTATTTGAAAAATGAAGGGAGTTTCTCCCAGTGTCCTTGCAACAAATCCCCCAAATAAAAAGTTGGTCATTTGTTTCAAAGCTGTTTGTGGGACAATGCTGTGTGCTGCCACGTTTGCCGATAAATAAACAGTCATTCCATTTCAAAGTAAATCCTGTGAAGCCTTTTGAGATATCCTTCCGATAAGGAGCTATACCAAATGCAAGGATTATTATCATGATACAGTGAAACAATTCACACCCCCACCCCGCCCCCGCCATCCCCCTCCAAGAGGGATGACTGAAATGGCTTAGAGTCGATAGTAAAGCACACTGGCAGTGATAGAGATAGTATTAGTTCATCATTGTTGCTCTCTGCATGTTAACAACAAACTGCATAGAAACTACAGCATCATAACAGCCATTTGGCTTACAGCTCATTGTGACATATTTCAAGCAAAATTTATAAAGAATAATCTACTCTACTGTGCAATCACCAGACAGCTTTAGAATGTTAGAGGCTAAACAAATTTTTCAATTTGCTTGAGAACAAATCTGGCTGAGATGAATAGTGCGTACAATTTTTCTCAGTATAGCTCAGATTTATTAATGCAATCATAATTAAACAACTGTGAATCTCACCATCCACATGTCCAATAGGAAAGATGATAGTTTACAATTACCTGCATAATTACTGAGCAGTACCATTACACCAAAGGCTTGCTGGCAATTCTTATTGGGCTGGGTTTCTCAATCATATTTAGCCCTTGGACTTCTGCCAGGTTCAGTAAAATATCAGTTTCCTTGGGCCAACTGTTTTGTTTATAATTAAGCTCACACAGCATGATTCTGAAACAAACATGCATATTAGCAGGAAAATGCACGGGAAAAATACTTAAAAATACAAGGGAGATATCTGTAGGGCACAAAAAGTTTGATTGCACTCTGGGGGACAATCTATGCTAAACAGTATAGCAGTAAATGTTACACATCGTTGAACACTGTCATGCTTGGACTATCACAGTAGCACAGAAAAGGGAGAGTTAATTTTAGCTTATGGAGAAAGAATGATTTCTACTTTAAATAAAAAGAAAATAAATATGATCTCCTCTCTTTGAAACACTTTCCCTTTATATAAAAATATGTTTTGCTTTAAAAGTGAAGATAGTATCTAACTTTGATATGAATAGCTTTAGCCCTAACTCCATACTGGCTTCAAAACTCCCTGTGGCTGCATTTGACTACAAGTCAAAAACTTGGCTTGAGCATCTGGATTCAGCAGTAATGGGAAGGACTGCTGCAGAGATAACTTTCTTTTGAACTGAAAGTTTTGAACTGTACAGTGAATTAATAATGTATATTCCTGTAGAGAAAGGGAACAGACTAAAATGAGTGGGAGGCAATAAACACTTTTACGGTACCACTGAGCTTCTAAAACATTGTTCTACTCTTTTGATTCACAAATGTCTGAACAATGTTGCTCAATATTAATTCATTTAATTTCACTTTATATTAAAGAGAATCCGTTTAGCCTTACATTAGTTGCTGAAAAAAAACATTTCCCTAAAGTAATTCACTTACTTGGTAAACACAATCTGCACGTTTTGGGCAATAGTTCAGTTTGTTGGGAACCATGTGATTCGCCGCATTGGTGTGTGCAATGGCACTGAGGCCACTACACTGTGGTCTGTTGAAAGCTTTCGGGACATTTTTAGTGTAAAAAGCTGACTGTTTCTTACCAGATTGAATGTGACCACACACAGTCTGTTAAGAAATATCATAAATTTTCAATCTATTACTAAATAGATTGAGCCCCTACTCCCCACCTCCTCCCACCAATCCCCAGCTGTCAATTTCCAACAGGATTCCTTTATGATTCCTCCATGTTGCAGGAGAGATGGGAAACAGACAGAAGGCCCATGTTTGCCAAGAGAAAAAGATGAGCAGAGAAATTGGGTAAGAGAAGATCACAGAGACACAATACAGATTTACATTTATGCAGTAACCTTTCCAACCCTCAACAATGTGGTGAACACTAGTATTTTAAACAAAACCGTCCCAACACTGTCAGGGAATAGAGAAACCATAAGGATAACCATAAGTCGCTTATAATTCTTTGTGATAGCTTTGCATATAGTGAGACGCCCTCTTTGTAACAACAGCAAAACAATTATAATGTTTCTGTGGCAGCTCAAAGCTTAGATGATAAAACTTAATTTTATATATGAAAGAATGTTTTGGCTACAAACAAGCCACAAAGGAGAATTTATGCTTGGAAAGGAAATGTTGTAAAATAAAGCTTTCAGAGTTGGAAAGCTGAATATAATTATGTGTACTTACACACCATGGAACTGTATCCCATTTAACACCCAACATTACCAGTCTCAATTACACGTTTTCCTTTTTGGTTCCTGGCTCCCCCCAAAAAGTATCTAACATTAGTTAATGTTTGACTGTAATTCAACTGCATGTGGAGTATCCACTACATATCCCCCCAAATACCTAAAACAGTATGAGCTGACAGTTGAATATTCATCTTGTCCAAAGGTTTCCCATATGCTTTCTGGTGTTTATTTTTGTAGGTAGAAGTTATCCCAACTCCAGGTCCTTAAGTCTTCAGAAGCCAACTTGTTTATGCTATAAAACTGGATCTTGTATTTGCAATGTATCACAAATCGTAAACAATTTCAAAGGAGAGGTTAAGTATGAAAATAATTAACAGTAACTCGGATGTTTGTCAATAGTACAAGTTCCATTTGTTTGAGCCCATATAGTGATGGAGTTGTGAGCAATTACCACAGGTGAAACTTATTCTGCATAATGAATGAAAAAGGGGTGCTGCTATAGGTGTAATTTTTTATTAAGAAACCCACCTGAGGAGTGAAAGCTATAGTGCCGAACATAACCAAGAATGGGAAAGCGCTCAGGGTTCTAGTTGGGTGATACCAAGCATGGAAATGATAAACCTGTAGATTGTAAGAGTAAGGGAAGACTGAGATGAACTAACTCATTCTTTCCCAGGACCTTAAGACTGTGGAACACCACTGAAACAAGGTGTTCCACAGTCTTAAGGTCCTGGGAAAGAATGAGTGAGTGGAGTTGAAAAGCATTTCTCAGGAAGCAATGATATTACTGATGCTTCACTGTTGGAAAAGTGCCTCCCATGTAAACACATTTTCTGCATGGAAAACCCTGTCCGGGACATCAACTCACAGGACCTCAGTCTGACACCCAAAATGCTTCAGAGCAGAGGGGCTTTTGAGTTGATTTCCCTGTTTGAGACACAATTTAATTTGCAGATATCCTTCTGGGAATTAAATGCCAGTAACACTGTCACTTTCCTGAGGAGTGTTTTTTTCAAAGTAGGAGTAGGAGACAACTAAGTGTTGATGTGGATACAAAAGAGGGAGAACAATAGGAGATTGTATATGGACCTTGAGAGGTGCAGGCAAGGCAAATTCAGAGGAGCATTGAGCATCATTGCGGTATCAATAAAATAAGAGAAGGTAAAGGTAATGCCAGAGGGAGGTATAGAGAGAGAGTTTGGAAGCAAGAGGTGAGGTGGGGATAATCTATCAGCCAACATGTCATTTTTTGTATCCTGTCTAGAAATGTGAAATAGACACTGTAGGATGCTGCAATGTATCCAAGTCTTAGACAGAAATAGCCTGTAAAGAGAGTTAATAGTTGTTGAGGGAGAAAAAAGGGTTTGGCACAAATGTGGAAAGTGAGCTTCTTGGAGGTTGTTTCAGCAAATGCAATGCAAATGTGGGAGTTCCACTAAGATGAAAGGAAAGAGAAAGGCCAATAGAAGAACAAAAGAATGAATGAACATTTCCTGCTCTCTTTATATGTACTAAAAAAGCTGACCAGTTTCACCTGCTCATGATCGTAACAGTGTCAGTTGTACCCATTTAATATGATTTACACTTATTTTTTGACTTCCAGCAGCATTTTCAAAGTTGCTGCTGTAAATGCTTAGATGAGTAATATTTAATGTTAAACAGGAAGATTTCATAAAGACATTAGATTTAATTGTGCTTGAATATAGTTTACAACTAAAGTAAGTCTGCCTCTGCTTTCCATCTGTGACCACGACTCTGTTTTCTTCTTTGATCCCCTTGATCTCTCTGCCACCTTCAGCAACAACAACAAGATTCCATTTATTGAGCACCTTTCACGTCGGGAGGACGTCCCAAGGCACTGTACAGTTGGGTCAGGACCCGAGCAAGGGGGAAATGGTCAGGGTGAGGGGAGGGAAGGGAGGGAGCGAGGAGGGGGTAGAGAGTTGAGAGGAGAGCTGAAGGCACGGTCAAAGAGAAAGGTCTTGAGACCGGCCTTGAAGGAGGAAAGGGAGGAGGCAAGGCGAAGGCACTGGGGGATAGAGTTCCAGAGCCTAGGGGCTGAGAGGCTGAAGGCCCGGCCACCGATGGTAGGGCGGTTGGGGCGGGGGATGTGGAGCAGACCGGAGCCAGAGGAACGGAGGGTACGGGCGGGTAGGTAGGGGGATAGTAGGTCGGAGAGGTAGGAGGGAGCAAGGCCGTCAATGGCCTTGTAGTTGAGGGTGAGGATCTTGAATTCGATCCTTCAATCCTATTGGTCACTCTGTCCTTCTCCACTAACTCCCTCCCCACCCCCGGTCCACTACCACGGTTTTGTCCTTTCCTGCTTTCACTTTTACCTTTCCCATCGTCATCACTTTGTGTCTTTCCATGATTACTCCTCTCGCTCCAACACATGTGACATTCCTCATGGGACCTTACTCATTCCTCTTCTTTTCACCAACTACATAGGTCTACCTTAATGGTGTAATCTATAGGCATGGGATGCACTTTCACGTGGACAAATGCATGCCATCTAACTCTTGCCCACAAAATATACAGTCAATTAATTTTACAGTATATTATGTGGTGCGCTTTGAGATGTTTCAAAGAGGTGATAAGGTACTATATCAAATGCAAGTATTATTAATATTATCTTTAGTTGTCAATTGGGCTCTGTTGGGTAGTACTCTTGCATCTGAGTCAGAAGGTTGTGGGTTCAAGCCCATATCGGAACTTGAATTCACATTTACTAGGCTGACATTCCAACACAGTGCTGGGGGTATGTTGTGTCATCAGAGGTGTTATATTTCAGATGAGACGTTAGCCCAAGGTCCCACATCTGTATGTTCAGGTGGATATAAAAGATCCCATGGCACTATTCGAAAATAGAAGGGAGTTTCTTCCTGGGTCCTGGCCAATAAGTCCCAAAATAAAATTGGTGATTCACTTCATGACTGTTCGTGGGACACTGCTGTACACAAATGGAATGCCATGTTTCCCTACCAGTATACAGTGACTCCATTTCATAGTAAACAACAACAACAACTTGCATTTATATATTGCCCTTCACACGCATTAGCATCCCGGAGCACTTTGGTGTACAAAGATAAAAACCTTTGTACGTTGAGATGTGCTCCCGACATGAAAGGTGCTATACCAAATTAAAGGATTATCATCTCTTTGTCTCTTCCCTCAATTTCAAAACTATTGTTCTGACTGATTGCCTGTTAGACATCAAGTCCTGGATATTTTTTACTTTCTACAGCTCAAAACAACTGAGATTTCCCTGAGGTCCCATCAGCACCTGCTCAGTTCAAAGCTAACTGCATTGACTTGCGCAGATGCTTACTCCAACTCATGAAGCCAGGGTAGAATCTTGGTAATTTGTCCAACCCCCAGCTAACCTTCAAACTCTAGATGCACTACTACATAAGCCAAATATTATGCCTTTCATGTTAACCTTATAACAAGTTCAATGATGACTAGAAAGCATAGGATAATTCTTTGATTCAAAAAAAATGTTTTCACTTAGAAAAGTCCTCATATTAGTGCAATTCTCTCAGCAATAAAGAATCACAGCTGAAATAATGCCATTGCCATTTTGTAACTTACGTATTAGTCTGGAGCCGCACACCTGCAGTTCAATATAAATAATAAAGCATAATATTATGCTCTGTAATTAAGAAGAGATCGTCAGATTTATGTTGAGTTATGAAATTAGGCTGGCGTAACTTCTGTGGACTGATAGATCACACTTTGACCTAAAATAATGATTTTAATTGGCACATGTTATATTACTTTTAGAATAATCAGTATCCAGATGTGTGTCAGTTAATAACCATTTTGAAAATTGTTGTACGATTAAGAAGCTAAAAAAGAACCCATTAACTATAACTGCATGTTACTTTGCGTAAGACCTTAAAAACACAATTAACATTGAGCCAAGCGTGTATTATGCATTTTGAGGGCATGGCTTTACTTTGATCCATGTGTATATGTTGTCATTAAGTAAATATTATAATTAGAGTTTGTTGCGCTTCCGAGAAAAGACCTATTCAGAACTGGATAAAATTCTTGGTGGAAATTTGTAATTGTCCCAGTTCTGTGGATTCATTGTTATAGAGAAGTATATGTGCACGGGATGGGTGGAGGGATCTTTGTTATTTCCAGTGGTCCCATTTCACATCATAAGCAGGACATATTGCTTTGAGTACTAATTAATCTGTAATTTTTATGTTTTTTTTATATAATTATTGCACACCAGCTGTTTCATTTGTCATATTTTCCAGAAATTAGGTCACAATATCAAGAAAATCAGATACGCATTGAAGTAATTTTATAACTATAAAGTGAAAATTAGAGGCGTCTTATAATGTGTTTGATGTGATAGTTATCACAATAAATAGATTATTTCACCCATGTGCTTCCATCATGCCCTTTGCAATGTATTAAGATTTTTTATCAATAGCATTTTGCTTTTCATCAATGTTAGGGATTTACTCTCCCAACCTGCCAACAGAATTGCGTCCCTGTCTCATAAACAACATGAAATGTGGCGACAGGGACTCAATAGCCAGGGTTTACCTTGCTCTTAAAAACTGCATACAGAAACAATATGCATGTGGAACCCTCACTCTGGTTTGGATACTCTTAAGCATGGTGATAAGCTTCCACATCTATCAGCTGACCAAATAAAAAAATGCTTAACAAGAAAATAATATCAGTCAAGACTTTCCAGTAATTAAATGTTATGATCTTTGCAGAATACACATCAGATGGACAGAATACACCACAAGGATGGTAGACCTCATTCTACTGGACCATTTATGTTTTATGCACTCAAACTCCACTCAAACAAAATTTATTTGCAGAGCAAAGTTCTGCAGTCGAGCTCCAGAGCAGAGATCCTAGACATTAATTCTAAAGGTATACTGCAAATTGGATCCCGCTATTCAAGGTTGAATCTGATGTCAAATAATATTATGAAGGAGCAGAAATAAGTTACAATCAGATGGCTTTGAAAGTTTCATTGTTAAACAATTTTTCTCTGCAGTATTGCACAAGGTTCATTGAACGCTAAAACTGTTGAAAGCTTATCTAATGAACCATACAGTTAATTGTTCAGATTTGCTGCTTCAGCTCTCAGGCAAATTACATCATAATATTTTTACTTGGTGCTGCCTTCTGGTGACCCCATTGTAGTAGCCTGTGGCTTGCAAAATAAAAACGATACGACTCACCATGATAAAAGTTCTGAGCTGCAGGATAGAAGAGACTATGTCCGACTGATTTGTCCTCTACTCTCTGAGAACTGGTGCACTTGGCAAGGGATCACACTGAAAGATGACACTGTAACGCTGGCTGACAGCCACAATAATTGCTCTTTAGACCTGGAGCATTAAAAAGTAGCCTAATTAAATGATCCTCTTTTATCTGCTTAAAAGCGCACTTTTTTATTAAAGAACAAATGGGATTATGATGGATGTGCAGGTTGGCCAGGAAATAAAGGTGTTTCTCAATATGATAAAAAGTCGTCCAACTCCCTCAATTCCTATCCCTCTTGGGTGTCAAGCCAGGAATGTCAAGCACCTTTGTGATTTCCTTCCAACATGAAATGTCCTATATCAATGTAAATTTATCATTGTTTACCTTCCACTCTCCAAAATTCTCAACAGTGTTAACAACCAAACATGGCTGAAAGAGTTGCAAGTTGCCATTTTCAATTCACACTTAGGGAGGCAGTTTAGCCAGTTAAAAGAAGAACATGTTGAGGACGCCATGGTTGCAATGCAGCATTTTCTGGTTAGCGGTTGAATTTTTAACTATGATCAAGTCTAAGATCTCCTTGTCATAAGGTGATTGTGCTATGCAAGCTGCAAGGTAATCCATCAAACAAACAGATGGTTGGCATCAGAGATCTTGTTAACCACAACCACCTTCAGGCAGTTATGAACTCATTCTGATGAACCATATAACAGTGTTGTGGTATGTACTGTGGACAAGTCAGCAAGTTCCAGTTGGTTGATTTCAAACAAAGCTTATAAAGATGTGGAATGGCATGCTGAAAGTCAAGGAGACTCAAGAAGGATCCAATAAAAAAAACATTCCTGCCGTCATAAGGTTAAATGCCCTTTTAATTACAACTCAGAATTATGGAAAAGTCTAAAATACTATTGCAATGCGGATTTGTTGCATTAATTCTGAATTCTGGTTCATGATTGTGAGAGGAATCGCAAATCTCAAGCCGGCAAAGTCTGAACAAAGACCATCAAGAGTAACAATGACATTTCCTCATCGGCCTTATTTTGGAGATTTAGCTGCCTGGGTTTCGCATGTTGTTGTTTTGCCAATCTCACCCGAAACTGGCAATCCGACATTCGCAAAACAGAAGTCAATTCAACCCAGTAATCCAGTTTCTGAGTATGTAGATCACTGAACGTAACAATTTACAGTATTACAAAATATTAAATATTAAATTATTATCATAGTACAGACATTGTGACTGTATAGCAATGACTCATACATATTTTTTCTATCATTAATCTTCTTTAGAAAAACAACAAGGCTCGAAATCCAAACCAAAGCAACTTGGCCGACATAAACAGGAGTGAACAAGTAGCAGTCTATAGCTGTCACCAACAAGTTATGATTTTTAAAGGCTTCTCTTGACCATTTGGCTATGATTTAAGTAAACACTTTCAGTCTTTCTAATGTTCTTTCGCTGCTGCCTCCCACTCACACTGTTGCCAGGAAAAGCAGCCAAACAGTTCATTTACCTCCCAAACCAAGCCAGTAAGTAGATTGCGTGGTTTAGACAGGAGTCAACAAAACTACTGCACATTTTCAACAAATGGAACGCTGTTTCATAATTATTTATGTTACATTATGTACTTGCAGAATGTGTGATTAATACATTATACACAGAATAATGTGTTGACTAGCAACCAAAAACTACGGACATTCCATTTATGGTGATAGATTTACGCAGCATCCTTAACCTTCTGAGAGTCACAGAAGCATTTCTACATTCATTGCTGCACTTAGTCATTGAATATGACAAAGGTAGAATGCTTCTGTGACACAGTTCCATTCATCAACCAGACAATATTATGCTGCGGCATCTACAGGAATGTCTTCATCAAACCCAGCAGGCTGAGGAATCCAATGGTCTGGCACTGTGCAATCCCCATCTGTAACTGCATCAGCTCAATCGTTATGATAATAATAATAATCCATTGCATTTGATATGGTACCTGCCTTTCACGTCAGCAGGACAGCTCGAAGCACGTCACAGGATTCACTCTAAATTTACTGTAAAGTAACTGTGCAGTGATTGCGCACAACAAATGAGGCAGCTAATTTATGCATAGTAATGTCTCACAAATAGCTATATCTGAGGGATTGTTGAACAGGAGTGGGAGAGAGTAGTAATCCTTGCATTTGATATTTGATATAGCGCTTTTCACATTGGGAGGACGTCCCAAAGCGCTTCACAGAACACACTGTAAAGTGAATTGACTGTATATTTGTGGGCGAACGCGGCAGCCAATTGCGCACAGCAATGTCCCACAAACAGTTGTAGATTGAAAATGACCAATTTAATTATTGTTTTTTTTGGAGGAATTATTATTAGGCGTGTGAAGTAAGGAAACTTGCCCAAGGTTTCGCCCTGTCTGGAATTGAACTCAGGTCTCTTGCTTGTAAAGCGAGTGCTCTAACCACTGAGCTACAGGACTCCACGTATTTTGATGGCGTGACAAGGTGCAATATCAAATGCAAGAATTATTATTATTATTATTATTAAAGCCACTCCCTGCAATGTTGCGCACCCTAGTATAGCTTTGGAGTGTCAGTCTAGACAATTTGAGTTCAAGATCCTGACGTGGGGCTTGAGCCCACAGCCTTTTAATTCAATGATGCTAACAGCAAAGCCAGGACAAGACAAAGTGTATTACAGTCAAATGCTCATGATGCGGCTGCTCTGCTGTATCTCCTTCCTATCGCAGATCATCAGTTTGCTTCCAAATATAAATACTGCTCTTCCACAAGTCGTGTTTTTCTTTAGAGTTTTGCAGCAGTGTTAGACAGTTAACCGGAAAGAGGTTAATGGGAACTAATGTTTTATCAGCACACTTGGTCTAGAATGGACTTATTTCTTCTTCATTCTGTTGGAAAACTGTTGATTTATGAGAATGGTTTGGACTGGAACTTGCTTTTTTTTGGAATGATATTTCAGCTAGCTTTCCAAAAGATTCATTCATTTTTCGTATTTATCTTTCACTAAACTGCTTCTCAGGCACAACCCAGCTGTTCCATATCTCTTCTTTCCCTGAGTCTCTCACAGTTTTTGGCTGTTCCTTCTGTCTTTTGCTTTGTTTCTTGGCAAAATTCCAGTTACTCTGTACGTGGTTCTCTACTATTCCCCCTCCCCCCATCTATTGTCTCCGAGTCTCTGGGCAAAGTCCCTCTCTCTCTCGTCAGAGTCAACAACAACAACAATAACAACAATAACAACAAATTACATTCGTATAGTGCCTTTCACATTGGGAGGATGACCCAAGGCACTAAAGTGTCTGTCAAAATCCTTGACTGCCCCATATCTCTCAGTCCTCGGCTGCTTTGTTTCATTCTCTTTCACCACTAGTTCCTGAATAAAAATTGACTTAAATGCTATAATATTCCCAAATGTAGCTACAGAGCCAGCAAATGAGATATGTGAAGAGAATGCAAAGATTTACAAGAAACACTAGAAAAATAGATTCAAGTGATACAGTCCTCTTCAATATCTATATGTTCCCTCTTGGTGACATCATCCGCAGACATAGGGTCAACTTCCACATGTGTGCGGATGGCACCCAACTCTGCCTCTCTGCCTCCACCCTTGACTCCAGGACCAATGTTGTCCTGACAGAATGTCTGTTAAAACATCAAGTCCTGGATGAGAGCTAACTTTCTTCAGTTGAACGTCAACAAGACTGAGGCTCTCCTGATTGGCTCCCGTCATCGCCTCCACACCTCAGGCGCTGACAGCATTACCATCCATGGTTTCACACTCCACTGCTAAGCCAGTCTGGAACCTTGGGGCCTTGTTTGACCCTGAACTATCCTTTCTACCCGACGTTTGTGCCATGACCCGCTCTGCCTTCCTCCACCTCCGCTAACATCGCCCAGCTCCACCACTGTCTCAAGCCACAGGCTGCCGAAACTCTCAAACACGTTTTCATTACATCAAGGCTTGGACTATGCAAACTCCTTGCTTGTCGGCCTCCCCAACTCCTCCCTCCATAGGCTGCAGATCATCCAGAACTCTCAGCCCATGTCCTCTCCCACACCAGGCTCCGTGATCCTATCACTCCCATCCTCGCCCACTCTACTGGTTTCCCATCACACAGAGGATACAGTTCAAGAACCTGGTCCTCACCTTCAAAGCCCTCCATGGACTTGCTCCTCCCTACTTCTGTGACCTCCTAACCCTACTATCCTGGCCGCTCCCCTGTTCAGTGGACTCCGGCCTGCTTCACGTCCCCCACCTCGCTCGCCCCACCATTGGTGGGCAGGCCTTCTGCCACTCTGTCCCCGCCCTCTGGAACTCCATCCCACAGTCCCTCTGCCTCACCCCCTCCCTTGCCTCCTTCAAGACCCATCTCAAGACGATCCTCTTCGACTGTGCTTTTGGTCTCCCTGCTTCCCTCCCTGATCCCGACCCCCAGCTCAGGTCTGAAACTCTGACCGTCCAGCGCCTTGGGATGTCCTCCTGACATGAAAGATGCTTTACAAATTTAATTTTGTGTTCATGCTGTTGTTGTCCTGGCCGTTTATGTCAACATCACAGGGATCGGGGAGATTTTGTCCACATTAGCAGGTTTTGACATAAATGAATGAACCAATTGCTATCAGGCACTGGTGACTGAGGTGAGCTCTGGGAGTTGTAGTCCAGGAGCACACTAAGTGTTGCGCTCTGCATCTCCAGGGGGTCTACACATGGGCCACACATCCCCAAAGCTCAAGTGGAGCATTTCAATGCTTTGTCACATTGGAGAGCCAGGCGCAGCACTGGGAGGTAAGGGTTAAAACAACCCGCCCGCCAACATAAACAATAAGAACACAATGTACTTAATACTGTTAGACTTTGTCAATATAAGCATGCCTAAATTTATGTCAACGTCGACACACACAGTAAGTTTAATGTGTTCGTATAAGGGGAAGTCCTGGGGCCTAGGGGCTTCCAAAAAAATTTGGCATACGTGGAATATGGATATAAAGGAGTTTAAAAGAAATGGGTAGCACTGTATGCAATATTGTGCATTTAGGATGTGTGAGGAAATGGATTCTCTCCTTCCATCCATGCTTCCTTCTTTCCCAAATTCATGCAGAAAATTTATTAGAAATAAAACAACAAAGTTACAAATACTGTACTAAAGTATGGATTTGCTAATTCTAATCCTGGGGCAGGGAAACAATCACAGCACTTTTAAGAAGGTTCAAGATGGAATCTCTGGTCATGAATTAAAGTCAGTAATAGACCATGAAGTACTCCATGTATTCCGACTAATATTCTTTGCTAACACACATTTATCCCCCAAAAGATGAAGGTATTTAATTTTTACAAAATATACAGTCACCTCATTTTACAGTTTATTCTGTGAAGCACTTTGAGACGTGCTCCCAATATGAAAGGTGCTATATCAAATGTAAGGATTATTGTTATATTTCTATTTATGGGAGGTCCCAAGGGGTTTGGGATGTCCTCCCGATGTGAACATATAAATGCAAATTATATTGTGTAGCTTACTGACATAGATCAATTTGCTCATCATTGTTCTTCAGTATGTGTGAAATTGTTCAACAAGATAAGACACTCAAATGCACCCATGATCAATTACTGATCAAGGTTGAAAATATGGGTTGGGTTAATAGCTCATGGGCTATCCATGTTCAAACACATACAGATGCCCATAATGATGTAACTAAAAGGATTACAGGTGAGTCTAATCCCTTGCATTAGTTAATTACATCAATTAAGGGAATTTTCATGAGTTTGAACATAGTTAGCCATGGGCTAGCAGCCCAACCTATATTGTAAACTCCAGTGTTATTACACATCAAATGCAGATATTATATCTTTAAGCATCCCGCGCTCTCCATATTGGAGCTGTATAATAGCAAAACGATGATGGCATTTTCAGGATGCCCCCTGGCTCATACTCATAACATCAAATTCAAGTGTTGAAGTGTTCGACATGTTAATAGCATTTAATAACAATGTGCTGAAAGTTCAATTCTAATCTCCAAAACAGCTACATCTTAATAAAAAATTATTTATTGCATTTGATTTAAAACCTTATCATGTCACCTTATCTGAAAGGGCGTAACATTATTTTCTGTAAAATCTAGTGACTGTGAATCAGTAGATTAATGAGGCAGCCAATTTGCATACAGTAATGTCCCTCACACAGCCATGAATGATTACGTTCTTTATCTGGTGGATTGTTGGCTAGGATACTGGGAAAATTTCCTCTCTTTTCTGCCATGGGATCTTTAACATCCAATGAATAGGCACATGGACCCTTGGTTTAATGTCTTATATGAAGGATATTCCTTCAGCATCTCGATTGGCAGACAATGGTCATAACAAACATCTATGTTTGACCTACATAGCTCTAACTTCAGTAAATATGAGATTTCTCTCTCTCTCTCTCATACACACACACACACATAATACCGACACACACACACAGTATCATGGGATTCATTACTTGCCCCATCTCTTGGAGTCCTGTACTGCGAGAGGACCTGGGTTCGATCCCCGAGCAGGGCAAAATGTCAGGCAACTTTCCTTACTCCACATGCCTCTGTTTACCTAGCAGTTAATAGGAACCTGGTTGTTAGTCGATTGGCAGATTGCTTTCCCGAGAGTAATAATCCCTTCAAAAAAAATTCTTGATAATTATTTGGTCACTCAATTCATGATTGTGTGTGGGACACTGCTACATCCTCCAAAGTCATCCTGGAGGCAAACAATAATCCAAAGATGCATCACCTCTTGTGTGCACCCCTTCAAGCCCCCTGTATCCTCACATCAACCTCCAAGTGCGAAGAGGTCCTGGTTTTCTTCGCCTCAAAGATTGGAAAGATCCGCTTGGCACTATATCAAATGCAAGGATTATTATTATTATTATTATCAACTTCGGACACACCTCTCCATCTACTCCTTCCTCAAGCCTCTGCACTCTGTTTTTTGCCCTGCTGACAGCACAGAGACAGAGCTTGTCAAAGTCACAAACAATGTCCTCACTATCTGTGACCAGGGCTCCCTTTGCCTCCTCGTCCTCCTAGATCTCTCTGCCGCGTTCAACACAGCTGACCACGCCATCCTCCTCCACTGCCTCTCCTCCCTCGTCGAACTTAGTAGGACCGCACTCACATGGTTCAAGACCTACTTAACCAACCACCTCCACTTTGTCTCGGCAAATGGTTTCTCCTCCTGCCCAGTCACCAGTGGGGTAGCTCAGAGGTCCATCCTTTGCCCCCTTCTTTTCCTTAACTATATGTTCCCTCTGGGTGATGTCATCTGCAAACACTGGGTAAACTTTTACATGTATGCGGATGACACACAAATCTACTTTGCCTCTTCCAGTACCAACTTTCTTCAGTTGAATGTCAACAAGACAGAGGCCCTCATGCTTGGATTCCATCAGATAAACATCATTAGCATCGCTAATAAAATAACTCGATACAATTGATTTAAATATGTGCACTCTCCTCAGCCTCAGGCGCTGACAGCATTACTATTCATTGATGCACACTCCACCTCAACGAGCCAGCATGGAACCTTAGTATCTTATTCGACTCTCAACTGTCCTTTAAGTACTACATCTGTGCCATCTGCCTTCCTCCACCTCCTCAACATTGCCCATTTCTGCTACCTCGCCCCTCAGGCTGCTGGGGTCCTCATCCATGCTTTCATCACATCCAGGCTTGACTACACTAACTTTCTGCTTGCCGGACTTCCCAACGCTTTCCTCCACAAGCTGCAAATTATTCAGAACTCTGCAACTTGTGTCTTCTCCCGCACCAAGCTCTGTGAGCCAATCGCCCCCATCCTCACCAAGCTCCACTGGTTCCCCATCCCCCAGAGGATCAAATTTAAGATCGTTGTCCTCACTTTTAAAGCCCCCACGGACTTCTTCCTCCCTATCTCTATGATGTACTAAAACCTTACCAACTTGTACACTCCCTTCGCTCAGCAGGGCCTATGTCTAGCTCTAGATCCCATCAGCCTACCCACTCCACCGTGGGTGGTCGGGCCTTCAGCAACCACCCTCTGGAACTATCTCCCTTGCTCCTTCAAGACCCATCTCAAGACCTTCCTCTTTTACCCTGCTTTGGTCATCCTCCCACCCCCACCCTCATTTGCCCTCCACCCCTCTAGCTTGGGTGCAAACCCTTGACTATCCAGCGCCTTGGGACTTTCTCCTGAATCTAAATGCAATTTCTTGTTGTTGTCGTTTATTGTAAATCTTAAGAAGCACTTTGAGACCTCCTCCTGATGTGAAAGGTGCTATAATAAATGCAAGATTATTGATATCATTATAAGTTGTTCCTCAAGGTACACTTATTCTTCAGAGTGCATATATTTAAATTAATTGTATTGAGTTATTTTATTAGCGATGCTAATGATGTTTATCTGTAATTGAATAATTTTCTGGAGCAAGACTTAAAATTACTCTACTTAGTTTTCAGAGTTTTCCAAGTAGGAATGTACAAATCTCCCAGTTGGTCCAGTAAGTAGTTGGTAACAATGATTAATTATTCATTTGCAATCAAGTTTCCGAACCTCTAGCTTGAAGACTTCCTTAGGCTATCTGCAATTGAGTTGTTCCTCATGTTCCTTGATGCTTCTGTGATTTGAATTGTTAAGTAATCACAGTGCTCTCGCAGATGGCTGCAGTTACCTAAATGATTAAACCCTTTGGTAAGCCACCAAAATTGTATTGAAATGCAGCCTGCTTCAAATATATTATCACACTTATTTTGCAATTCTCCAAGACAACCAAATTGCTCAGTGACCTGTAAATATCACATTATGCAGTCAAAAAGCTTCATGAAAGGATGAAATGTTTGATATATTGTAGGGTCAATATATATTACATAAGTGCAAACTGAGTTGGTAAAAAGCCTCTAGAAATGTGAAGCATGTCAAACCCTGAGGCATATGGTCTAATGACCTCATTATACTCTGCCTCAAAACATAGGGCAAGTTATTAGCCTCATTATCCAATGGTACATACAAGAAGATCCTACCGTTCATTTTTTTTTACAGTCCATATTTTTCGAGCTTACTTGAAACCAATCCTTCAACAAACAGAACATTTGCTTTGTCCAATGTGCTTACACTATAATAGTATCTTTGTTATATTTTTTTCCTCTCTATTTTATTGAGAGTTTAATCGCAGGTTCCTACATATTTCTACCTATGAAAATAAAGTTAAAGTTGATGATATTAAAGAGTCACGAAATTGTATTTCTCATACATTATTGATATATACGTGAAGTAGAATGAAATAGAGGGGATTTGCGTGGAGTATAAACACCAGCATGAACTAGTTGGGCCGAATAGCCTGTTTGTATGCCATTTCACTCTACGTAACTTTAAATATCTCTATGTGAACAAACATAATTGAAGTAGTGTTTGAATATGCTCTCTTTTTGACCTCACTAATCTTTCAAAGATTAATAAGAATAAGAATAATAAAAATGATACAATTTGATGGAAGTGTCCGAGAGATTTTCTGTTGGCTCAATGTGAAGCACTCTTCCAGCCTTGATTAGAAGATAAGTTTCTGGGTTTAAGCTCCATGACAGAATTTTAGCTCATAGTCCAGGCTGACACTCTAGTGAGGTACTGGGGAATGTTGCATTTGCAAAGGTTCTGTCTTTTAAATGGGCCATTAAACCAAAGTCCTGCCTACCTATTTTCAATAAACTTGAAGGATAGTATGACATTATTAGTCATTCACACAATTCTAGTCTACAATTGGGAACTTTCTTTGGAGTTGATTCCCAATGGTTTGGTATGCTGTATGTCCAATTATCAGAAAGGGATCTCCGCTTCCACGACTTGGATTGCATATCAAATCCCGCAAATTAGATTTCTGATGAGTAGGTTTGAAGTGTAGGAATTCATATGGAGTTAAAGAGTCATCAAATAGTTAACAAATCTGTTTTTAATGGGTGTTGTGTAAATGAAATTATTCTTGTCCCTCCCTGAAAGCAAGGAGTAGATACTTAAGTATTATGTTGAGGAACAGGCATTGAATCTCCAAGTGGATGGTTTTGAAAATGTGCTAACAACTGGCTTTAAAACATTGGAATCAACTTGATACCAGCAATTACTCAAAAGCACAGGACAGTCTGATCTATAATTACCAGTACTTTGTCTTTGCTGTTTAAAGCAATGAAAGAAACGAAAATAGCTTCCATTCATTTGGCTCCCTGAGACACTGGAATGCTGCACTGTTGCCTAGGGATAAATATGAACAATTATACCTAATAGTGCAGAAGAGCACAGCCATGTCATTGCAAAAAGTAACACAGCTCATATTTTCAACATCTTGTCTGCATGAGCAAAAAGATGCAATATTTGAAAAAATAACAAATTCCAAAAGAAACCAAAAACTTTGATCTGCTTCCAATCCTTTCTGCTTAAGCAAGTTTAGCCTTGCACTTGTGTGAATACAAATTCATGCAGGCTATTTACATCTGCATGACCTCACTAGACAGCGATTGTGTTACTGCTAGGCTATTTGTTAAATCCATGATTAAATCATAAAAATATTAATGTTTTTGGAGATTATGGCAAGGGGATGAATAATCGAGAAAAGTACTACCATTTATCACTTATTCAGTGATAAAGGCCACAGACCTCAATAATAATATGTTAGAAATGTAGGACATTCCTGCAATGTTTCCACACCACACACATTTGATGACATGATTGAAAAATAGAAGCTTGACTATTTTTGGAATGCTTTGTCATTTTGTTGACTTTTTCCAACACTCTTAACTTGGTAATAGTCTATTTTGTTGTGCTCCTCTCGATGTAAGAGACATGACACAGTTCCAAACAGAAGGAACAACAACAACAACCAGCATTTATATAGCGCCCTCCATGCCGGATGGCGTCTGAGAGTGCTTAACAATGGTGGCGCCCTAGACTGAGGCAGGGGGACGGACAAGGTGACCGTAGACACGATTGAAGAGGAAGTTCTTCAGGTGCAACCTGAAGATGGGGAAGGAGGGGGCGAGGCAAAGGGGTTGAGATAGAGAAAACAATAAGTAACATCAATAAGTAACTCAGCCTGGGAGGAGATATTGTTTGTGGTTAGAGGAGACTCAAGTTCTTCACTCAGTGTGCAAGTTTTCAAAAAAGGTTGTGCTTTGAGAAGAAGGCATACTTGGTCCAAAGAGAATAAGCCAGGAGTATTTGTAGCATACTTGGAACCAGACAGTGGGGCTAATGTCCAATAATTTCTGAAGAAATTGTAAGTAACAAATTCTGAAGTTATCCAGGTTATGCTAGAGGCTGTCCCTTTGGGAATTCCATACAAACATTGATTGAAGCAGATCTCCTGCCATAGATCAAGAGCCTCTTTTGCCCACAATGAGCTTTATGGAAGTCAGAATGAGATTGGTGTCAAAGAAGGTTAATTGCAGTCTCTCTAGTACCTGCAAGATTCACTACCCATCAATTCTTCTAGGGCTCTTGCAAATTTTACTCCATTGTATGACATTCTGCATTCAATCAGGTGCAGTAAAGAGAAAATATGATTCCTCATATATTTGCCCTTTTTATTTAGTAAGGTGTCAGCCTGGCTCAGTTAGTGGTACACTTGTCTCTGAGTCAGAACAACAAGATTACATTTGTATAGCGCCTTTCATGTCGGGAGGACGACCCAAGGCGCTGGACAGTGTACAGCATTTCAGATCCGAGCTGGGGTCAGGGAGCGAGAAGGGAGGGGAGGGAAGGGGGGTGGCCAATGGCATGGCCGAAAAGGAGGGTTTTGAGGCGGGACTTGAAGGAGGCTAAGGATGTGGTGAGACGGAGTGATTGGGGGATGGAATTCCAGAGATTGGGGGCAGAGTGGCTGAAGGCTTTCCCGCCAATGGTGGGGCGGTGGGTCGGGAGACATGGAGCAGGCCGGAGCTGGCTGAGCGGAGGGAGCGGGCAGGTTGGTAGGGGGTTAGGAGGTCACAGAGGTAGGGTGGGGTGAGGCCATGAAGGGCTTTGTAGGTAAGGACCAGGATCTTGAACTGGATCCTCTGAAGGACAGGGAGCCAACGGAATCGGACAAGAATGGGGGAGATGGGGTCACAGAGTTTGGTGCAGGAGAGGACACGGGCTGCAGAGTTCTGGATTATCTGCAGCCTGTGGAGGAAGAAGTTGGGAAGGCCAACAAGCAGGGCGTTTGCACAGTTGAGCCTGGAGGTGATGAAGGCATGAACAAGAGTTTCAGTAGCCTGAGGGATGAGGTAGTGGCAGAGTCGGGCGATGTTACAGAGGTGAGAGAAGGCAGAGCGGGTCATGGCTTGGATGTGGGGAAGAAGAGACAGTTGAGGGTCTGTCTCAACTGAAAGCTGTGAGGTGCCGTCCTTCAGATGAGATGTTAAACCGAGGTCCCGTCTGCCTGTTAAGGTGGACATTAAAGATCCCATGACACTATTCAAAAGGAGAAGGGAGTTTCTTCCAGTCAATAATTCCCTAGATAAAATTGATTATTAACCCCATGACTGTTTGAGGGACATTGCTGTGTGCAAATTGGTTGACGCATTCTTCTAGAAAATACAGTCACTGCAAGTTACAGTAAAATCCTGCAAACTGCTTTGAGGTATCCTCCTGATATGAAAGGATTATTTTTTATTTTTCACGTCTTCTGATGCAACAATAGAAAACTGCTCCGTAACGGCTACTGTGAACCAGTTGTGAGTTTCCAGAGAATGTTTAAGGCGAAACAGTCAACAATCTCTAGATTTATTAATTTTGGACCAAGCATAACATTTTCTTAAACTATAGCAGTTTTAAAGACTTCCATTGCATTGCAATCTACTCCAAGATATGGAAGTTTTGGCTCTTAGTCATGGAACCATAGAAATTTACAGCATAGAGGGAGGCCATTTGGCTCATTCTGCCTGTGCTGGTTCTCTGAAAGAGCTTTCCTTTTAGTCCTATTCTCCCATTTTTTCCCGGTGCTTTTTCATGTTTCTTCTTTTTCAGGTATTTATCTAATTCTTTTGTTTCACCCACAAAATGTACAGTCAATTCACTTTACAGTATACTCTGTGAAGCGCTTTAAGACTTCTTAAAGATGTGATAAAGCGTTATATCAAATGCAAGGATTATTATTATTATAAGATAATATGGAAACTGCTTCAACAACAGTTTTAAGTCTGGGATTCTTGTACAGTTTTTAATAATAATCCTTGCATTCGATTAGCGCTTTATCACATCTTTGAGACATCTCAAAACACTTCACAGAATATTCCGTAAAGTGAATTGACTGTGTATTTTGTGGGCAAAAATATACTCATCTCTGAGTCAGAAAGCTGCGGGTTCAAGCTCCACATCAAGACTTGGAACCCACATGGTATGGGTTGCAATATACCTTCTATGCATTGAAAAGTGGGAGTGAGATTATTTTTATATAAAAACTGCA
This sequence comes from Callorhinchus milii, assembly GCF_018977255.1. Classification (NCBI taxonomy): domain Eukaryota; kingdom Metazoa; phylum Chordata; class Chondrichthyes; order Chimaeriformes; family Callorhinchidae; genus Callorhinchus; species Callorhinchus milii. Next base: position 21,909,367 of record NW_024704744.1, read on the forward strand.
ATATTTAGCATTTATACAGATTTTTTAATGTCAGAATGATGTCTCAAACTCTTCTCACAGTGAAGCCTGAAGTGCCCAAGGTGGGAGCCTGACCGATGGGGGTGGGGGGAGCTCAGGAGTGGAAGGCAAGGTGCTTGAAAGCACAGTTGAAGAGATGTGTTTTAAGGTCTGTTTGATATCATATCACACATGTTATGAAACGCCACAAATTTCACCCCGTGATCTCATAGTGCTGGTGCTGCTGTTCCAGTTTATGCACAGCTCCCATGTTATCCCCTGAGCGAAAAAAACAAATCTCCTTCTCTGACCACTAATCACACTCTTCTCTGACATAATACAGATTGATGTTCATCCTGTTTGGGAACCATGTAATTTCTGTCACATTGAGAGGTGGTCCTGGGTGTAGATAGACTATAACCAAGTCAACAGCTGTTGAAAAAAAGCTGACAAATGTTATAATAATAATAATAATCCTTGCATTTGATATAGCGCCTTATCATGTCGTTGAGACATCTCAAAGATTTTCACAGAATACACTGTAAAGGGAATTAACTGTGAAGTTTGTGGGTGAAACACGGCAGCCAATTGCGCACACCACTGTCCACAGACAGTTGTGGATTGAGTAACCCATTTTTGGAGGGAGGGATTATTACCCCGGTAAACGATCTGCCAATCAACTAACCACTGGAAATCAAACCTGGGTCCTCATGCTTGCGAGGTGAGTGTTCAAAACCACTACTCTGCAGTATTCCATGAGTGTATGTGTCTGTGTGTGTGGGGGGGGAGTTAATATTGGGTAGAAAGGGTAAGGTAAGAGTGTGTGTGCAGGAGAACACACTACAGTAGGCTTTCAGTCACAGATCAGGATCTCTTTTAGTATAGATACCTGAAATGTCTCATTTACTTTGCCTTAACACCATACAAATTCTAGCAAAACATCAGGAAAAATAAACAGGCAGATGCATTTCATTTTGATCATAAGACCTATCTGGTGTTTCCTATTATCAGACTGGGCAAAAGCAGCCTGAGAAGTATGCTTTCCTATCTCACTCTACCTAGAAACCGACTTCTCACAGAAGTCTAAACATGGTCAGGACAAAGTTTGCTCTGTTGAGAAGATTTCTGGTATTTTCAGGATAGTTGTCTTTTCTCTTTGATGACTGAGCATGTGTTTGTGTGTATTCTAATTTTAATGGAGATCAGTCCTTGCTTTGATTGTTAGAATAGCATTATTACCTTGCAGTTTGTGGTGCATATTATGCTTTGGAATCTCATAATTCCTGCTTGTTATTGTTTTGGTAGAAATTGCTGTCTTAATCTCTCACACAAAGCAAAACATGTTTCTCCCTTTCTAAGGTTCATGTGATGACAAATCTGGAAAATATGTGAGAAAGTCTATACAGGGGATGGAATTTACAATATAATGATAACTGTGGATCATTTATTGACATATATTTGTTCATCTGTAAATGTCAAATGTAAATTGTTTCAATGTACCAATTGTAAAAGAAACCTTGATACTGATCTCAGAAAAGTAATTGCACTAATTCTACATCTGACTTCAACTTATTGCTGCTTGATGTAGTTACCTACCTCACAATTCTACTTTCTTTCAGTCAAACCCAAAATAGCTTTTCTAAGAACCCAACTGGAAAATGCTAATTTCCATGGGAGGAAATCATATCACAAACTCGATTAGACAATATTATCCGACATATCGCACTCAAGTCTCTCAACTTATCAAATATCAATAATCGCTCTCAGACTGATTTATTTATTGAATTACAACAACAACAACAACAAGATTCCATTTATAAAGCGCCTTTCACGTCAGGAGGATGTCCCAAGGCGCTGAAGTCTTCTTAGTCTTCTTTACTTCTTACAGATATATTAATAACTTAGTACACAGCACAAGAGCTAATAATAATAATCCTTGCATTTGACATTGCGCCTTACCATGTCATTGAGATGTCTCAAAGCGCTTCATAGAATAATAGTAATAATAATAATCCTTGCATTTGATGTTTGTACAGTTTACAGTAAATCCTGTGAAACTCTTTTTTTTCATAGAATTGTACAGCACAAAAAGAGGCCATTCGGCCCATCGAGTTTGTGCCAGCTCTTTGAATAGAGCAATTAATGTCAATCCCACTCCCCAGCCCTTTCCCCATAACCCTGCAAACCCGTCCTCCTCAAATACCCATCCACTGCGTTTTTAAAAGTTGTTATTGAATCGGCCTCCACCACCCTTTCAGGCAATGTGTTCTTTGAGATACCTTTCAGATATGAGAGGTTCAATATAACAAGCTTCAGAGTATAATTGTACCAAGTTATTAGAATGCAGTAAAAAAAACAGAAATAATTTTTTAAAAATCAGAAAAGGGCAATGTGATTCCAGATAAGGTTTTACAAAGGACAGTTCCAAATGCTCCAGCACAAACATTGTAAGTTACACCCAAGCAGATGTTTCTTTTCTCTTTTTCTTTCTCTGTCCAAACCCAGATGCTTCAGGTCCAACCATTGTGCCAAAGTTGAGGGGATGGCTGGTTTCACACCCGTGTAGACCAGTTAATAATGAATGGCTGGAATTGAATGCAATTTTAAGCAATGTGATAACTATGCACTGGTTGTATTTATCACAACACACGTTGCAATTTTTACCCTTTTAAAACACGATCAGAATCTTTTGGTCAGATTGCAGCCTTGGAATCCCTTCCAACAATCCATTATTCTTGATTTATTTCCAAATGCAAATTGCCAGAAAAAACACCAACATTGTTCTATTCTTCCCTTGTCCTGGTATCAGCATAAATTATAATAAATAATAATATAATAATCCTTGCTTTTGATATAGCGCCTTATCATGCCTTTGAGACGTCTCAAAGCGCTTCACAGAATGTACTATAAAGTCAACTGACTGTATATTTTGTGGGTGAACACAGCAGCCCATTGCACACAGCATGGATTGAGTGACCATTTTTTGGGAGAGAGATTATTATTCCCGCTAAGTGTTCTGACAACCAACTGACAACAGAATTTGAATTAATCAATTTAAGGAAAAAAAACAAATATCCTCTGAATTATTCATGTCAAACTTGCAGTTCAATTAGCATCTGTCCATAAAGAACAATCGCACACAGATAAGTATTATCACACTGAAGTCGAGTGCAAAAGTCATTCAGGAGCTGTAACATGAAACCAAGAAAGAAATAATACAACCAAATCTTAACTGGTGCAAGCTGCTCGGTCATTGTCTTAACCCTTCAAGCTCCATTTCATAATACAGGCTCTTAAAGTTATTGCTGAGGTCTTGAAACATAATGATGTAAGCTGAGCTATCATAAATTCTGATCTTTATGGTCTCATTTTACTTCCTCAGAATTAGAAGAATAATTAACATGAATGACATGGCTACAAACTATGTACATATGCACATATGACTAAATAAGATATCCATGTCTATACTTGTTCTATGAAAAAACATTTACAAATTTCCCTTTTTCTCAATGTCTCAAAGACTCATTGGGTAAAAGTAATAGTACAATGACCAAGAAGTTGGAGAAACGTAAAGGTGATTGGAGAAATATGTTTTTAGGAGAATTTGAAAACATGGAAAGAAGGAAAATGGATTTGGAAGAGTTGGAGAGACCAGTGGGTGAAGACTGGGTCCCTCATGGTGCAATGGGGAGACTACTGTAAAGTAGCAACAAGAGTCAGAAGAGCAGTCAGTGAGGCCTTGATGTGAGCCTGGAGAAGCATAGATGAAAGTGAAGCTGTAGAGACATTTAAAAATGAATGTGAGGGTCTTGAAATCCATCCACTGCGTGATAGGGAGCTAGTAGTACTTCGGAAGAATTAGAGTGATGGGATTGTGAGATATTTTATAAAGTGGGACTTGGGATACAGAGTTCTGGTTCATCTGAACTTTATGAAGAGTTTGGGAAGGGAGACCAGTAAGGAGAACACTGGGCAATATATCAATGGAAGTGACGAAGGCTTAGTTATGATTTTCACCAGTAATGGAGGTAAAGTGGAAGCATAGGTGGATATTGTTTCAATGTGTTATATGATGAAGGAATGTCAACAGAGGGTTCAGAATTAATTGCTTTACACTGCCACAGACCAACATTGCCCGAAGCTTTTCAATAATCCCTGAAACAATTATATAAAGATTGCAGGGGAAATCTGCATCACATGACATGATATTCATCACCGGTAATAATTGTCTTGTCACAAGCATAGAATATTTGTTCTGTACTTAATAATAGATTTGGGATTGAATGACCACCTCACCCGCCCCTCCCCTCTTGACATTTGGAATGAGTTTTCTCAAAATGAACTGCAGAAAAACAGTTATAAATTAAGACTGAGTTTAAGACTTTACCAAAGTTTTGTATAATCTTAAATTGGAAGACAATGTTCTTAATGCTAAGACTTTGCCAAAATTCAGGCCTCGGGAGCTTTGGATTTACAGACTGGGATTTGTGTCTCTGTAAGATAATAATAATAATCCTTGCATTTGATATAGTGCTTTATCATGTATTCAAGACGCCTCAAAGAATTTAACAGAATATACTGTAAATTTAATTAACCGTATATTTTGTGGGTAAAACACAGCAGCCAGTTGCACACAGCAGTGTCCCACAAACAGATGGGGGTATTCTGTTGCGGTTACTGATGAATACAGAAACTATAATGTATTACAAGCAGCCAGACATCTGAAACCTGCGCTATAATGGAATATGACACATGTCTGAAAAAAAGGATTTTGTTACTTACAAAACAGAAAAGTGAAATTAAAGGTTTGGACACACACACATACAATAAATAAAAAAGTGGACACATATATAGAAATGTAAAAGAAAGAAAACTGGGCACACACACAAAAAATACATTGGTCTGGGCGCACTCACAACAAAATAAAATTATGGAAAAAATGTAGACACATGGACAAAGTATAAAAATATCTGGTCTTACACGAACAAAACAGCCTTGGTTATAATCACAAAGGAAAACAAATTTCAGCTCGAGCACAGAAAATAAATAAATGAAAAGGATTTGGACTCGCTGGAAACCTCTGATTGCCAAAGGACAGAGAAATGGTTTGGGATTTTACTGCCCCTCATGCAATTTGATAAGATTACGTACAGCATGAAACAATGTTTCGAGATGTTTTATAAGCTCTGTCCTCTGATCATTTCCCCATTTGGCTAACAATTGGCTCTCAGGAATTAATATCATTTAATGGCCCAGACTCTGACATGCAGGAACATACTCATGATGAAGTTCCACTTTTTTAACTTTGGGACCAGCCAGATGGACAGCAATGATCTTTTCCAGCCCTGCATGTTCATGGGAAATAATATATCTTATGCTCCTTATTTTGCTACTAAATGGAACTCTTATTTCTTATTTAATTTTTTTTGGTATTTCTTACTACTTCGACTGTTGGGTTCACTTCTCTCCAAACAACCAATGTCACCCATTCTGATTATCTGTTATTACAGTGTTAATAACACTGTAATAATTTTCAACGAATGCTTTTTGATGCTGATGTAATCCACAAATCTAACTGTAAGTGAATGTGAGTTCAACTTCTTGCAAGAAAATGGTAATTACCCACCACTGTCCACCCAATGTTTGTGGATCTATTTTTTTGCCTGAAAATTGAATCATAAAGAAGATTGCTAGCCATAGAGATCAGCAGCTCATGCTGGTAAACCTTATTTACATTGGGTGACAGGAATGGTGTCACACTGAATGAATAGGTTTTAAGATCCTCTCACTCGTTTTCAAATCCCTTCAAGCTCTCGCACCCCCCTGCTTATCCGACTTGCTTAACCCCCACTCCACCACTCGCTGCCCTCTGCTCGGCTGGCTCTGGCCTCCTGTTTGTCCCTCGTGCCCTTCGTAAACTATTGGTGACTGTGCCTTCAGCCACTACTCCCCGAAATTCTGGAACTCTCTCCCTCAATTCCTTTGCCTTGGCCCATCCCTCCCCACCTTCAAATCCTATCCATCTTAAAATTGCTTTTCACAACCTTGAACCCTGCCATGCTACCTTACTTTGGATTTACTTTCTCATTCCAGTGGTGGAAGAATTATTGACAGAATTGTAAGAGTTAAGCAACACCTTCCTTTTCTTAATAGAGTAAGAAATTCTAGCAGGCTTCGGTAGCAACACCAAGACTTAATTACAACTTGTTAACTGCTTATTAATGGCCCAGTGTAACTTTACACTGTTCCATTCCCTTTATTTTAAGATCAACAATTTTTATGGTAGTTAGATTTAGACGAACACTCTTGAAACTTATCTTAGAAGGAACAGACGTGTCAGATTGGAAAGAGCTGACACGTCTATTTCGTTTGCTGTATAGTAATATTTTATATGATTTGCAACAAAATAATCAACGTTTATATGATACTGTAGTTTGCCTGCCTTTTCTGAAGATGGTATTTGTGATGTGTGTTAGGAAGCATTTGTCGTGTACCTGGCTTGGCTGGCAACATTCTTGGCTCTGAGTCATGATATTGTGGATTCAAGTCACACTTTGGGGCTATGAACTCACAATTTTGGCTGTCACTTCAACCCAATACATGTGGGGGGGTGGGGTGGGGGCACTGCATTGTCAGAGATGCTGTCCTTGGTAAAGCAAAGTATAGTAACTATATATTGGGTGGGCAAACACATCAGCCAATTTGCGTACAATAATGTCCCACAAAGTAGTGCATTCATGAAACACTATTTTCCTTACATTTTGTATAAGCGTTTATTTTATTCTTTCCTTTGGTTTCATAATTCCACTTTCTGTTCATTTCTTGTTTCACTGCTCTATCTTGAAGTCTTCCTCAACCAACTGTACTATTATGAACCAGCTGCCCATGTTAGTGATTTATATGTATGATTCACATTGAGGAGGAAGGCATAGACCCTATTGAAAGCAATTACATGTTATAGTATTTGAGCACACCGTACATCGTGGTATCTTAGGTCTAGATCTCTTAGCTCCACACACTGCTCTGTTTTCAGTGTGCATGGGAGAGACACAGTAGTTACCACCCATTTTAAGTAACTGCTATTTTTCTTGTCAAGTGCAATGCTTGGTACAGTCAAACCTCATTACATCAAACTGCCCTGTAAAATTTTCAGTGTATAAAATAATCTATTCCGGTCTCATGCTTCGTGTTAGAAGAGAAGTTCAAACTTGTTCTTAAGAACTTTCTTGTGAAATCTGCAACATTTATAACAACATTTGAACTACAACTACGTTGTTTCTTTTGCTAAAATCTGTTTGTCTGACTACAAAGTCAGAAGAAGAAACAATGCAAAGTGCAAGGGAGTTACATGTAAGACGGAGTGTTTGAAGTGGGCTCAGTGGGGCACGTCTCGGAAAAGCTATCAAACAGACTGATACGAACACTGGAAGCAGGAACCATTGGAACCAGTGGGGAGCTTACAGAAGAGAAAATAAAAAAAGGTTCTGCTGGTAAGTATTTAATATAGTAAAATAAACAAGGACAAATTCATGTGCAGTATTTTTTGTTTTTACATTTATTTTTCCTCTTGTGAACTGCATTGCTGAATCAAATGAACTCTGCCGGTGATCCATCATTTCACATATTTCAGCAAAGAAATGTATACAAAACCAACATGATTTTTAACCTGACATTAAGTGGCATTTTTGTAATGCCGTTCAAGTGAACATTTAATAATAAGTGGACACTGAATGAGAAGCAGGAGTAATTTAAAGAGAACTATAAAGACAGTCATACGATTTAATTATTAATGCAAATCTGCATAGAGGGCAAAATAACTTCCATTACTCTTCAATTAAAGACTTTATTCTGAATCCTAGCACAGCTTATAAACTGCTTATGATGCATTTAGACTGGGAGACTTTCCTATAATTATGAGGATTATTAGAATCAGTTATGGTTCCAGCACTATCCAAGCACTCCCAACAAGAATCCTGGACACAATTTGCACTGTGTCAAACAGCTTCTATATTTGATACTGATAATCTTACCAGTTTAGTCAGAAATGTGCAGATTAATTTGGGCTTTTGGCCATTTAGCTCAAGGACTGGGTGTACTCTTAGTGTTGTAAATTGTGAATAACGTGCCAATTATATTGTATTATAATCAATTATTTTATCCAATGTGTCATTCCATTTTAATTATTTCATAATGCTAGGGAATGGGTGGCATAGTGAATTAAAACTTTGCTTTTACTTCATGAAGAGATATTTTAAATCTTTGCCTGGTCTGATGGAGCGAAAGTATTCTCTCTCCAGTGGCTGTCTGAGATCCTAACGGAAATGAGGTTGGACATTCTCAACTCGATTCAAAATTGGAACAGGTCCAAGGGACAAAGCTCCTCAGAACTTGCCACTCTTTGCACTAAATTGGCCACAATGATATCTGTAGCTCTGCTGTGGGAAATAACTAGGTTGCTTTTCTTTGATGTTTGGTGAGGTGCATTGGTGAGGCCGAATGAGGGTTCTGTACAACTGGTGCAGGTTATATTTCATCTAGAATTGCTGGACTGAGTACAAAAGATGGATAATGTTCATTTCTCCCTCTGCCTCCTTGTCCGCCTTTGACGCCGTTGACCACTCTATCCTCATCCAGCGACTCTCCTCTCCTCCTCTTCAATATCTATATGCTCCATCTTGGTGAACATCACCTGCAGATATGGGGTCAACTTTCCCATGTGTGCGGATGACACCCAACTCTACCTCTCTGCCTCCACTCTTGACTCCAGAACCACTGCTGTCCTGACAGAATGTCTGTCGGACATCAAATCCTGGATGAGAGCTAATTTTCTTTAGTTGAACGTCATTAAGACCAAGGCTCTCCTGATTGATTCCCATCAGCGCCTCCACACCATAGGCACCGACAGCATCACCATCCGTGGATACACACTCCACCTTGCTAAGCCAGTCCGCAATCTTGGCATCTTGTTTGACCCTCAACTATGCTTTCTACCCCACATTTGTGCCCATGACCCGCTCTGCCTTTTGCCACCTCTGCAACATCACCTGGCTCCACCCACTGTCTCACACCGCAGGCCACCGAAACCCTCCTTCATTTCATCGAGGCTTGACTATGCAAACTCCTTGTTTGTCGGCCTCCCCAACTCCTCCCTCCATAGGTTGCAGATCATCCAGAACTCTGCAGCCCATATCCTCTCCCGCACCAGGCTTCATGACCCTATCACCCCTATCGTCGCCCAACTACACTGGCTTCCTATCACACAGAAGATTCAGTTCAAGATCCTAGTCTTCACCTACAAAGCCCTCCATGGTCTTGCTCCCCCCAGCGACCTTCTAAGCCCCTACCATCCCTCCGTTCAGCGGGCTCCAGCCTGCTTCACGTTCCCCGCCTTGCTTGCCCCACCATTGTCAAGCAGGCTTTCTGCCACTCTGCCCCCACCCTCTGGAACTCCATCCAGCAGACCCTCTGCCTCATCCCCTCCCTTGCCTCCTTCAAGACCCATCTCAAGATCCTCCTCTTCGACTGAGCTTTTGATTACCCTGCTTCACCCCCTGCTCTCCACCCTCCCTGATCCCGACCCTCAGCTCGGGTCCGAAACTCTGACTGTCCAGCACCTTGGGACGTTCTCCCGATGTGAAAGGCACTATAGAAATGTAATTTTGTTGTTCTTGTTGTTGCAGTATTCCACATTCGGGAGGTTTAGCATGAGCCAAATGGTAATTTGTTGTTGTATGCTTCCTCTTGTTCGTATGAGTAACTAAATCTGTACAACAACATCTTGAATTTATGTAACTTCATGTAGAATAATGTGTCAGAGCATTTCACAAAAGTATGGAATGTCTTGCCCGGAGTAATGATTGAGGCAGAATACCTATTGACATTCAAGAGGGAACTGATAAATACCTTAAAAAGAGTCAGCTGCAAGGGGTTTGGGAAAAGGCAGGTAAATGGGACTGGAAGGATTGCTCTTGAAGAAGATGGCACAGACAGAATGGGCCAAATGACCTTCTTCTGGGCTGTAAATTTCTATGGTACTGTGGTCAAACACCAAGGAAGGGAGAAGTGGAAGGAAAGAGGTGCAGGAGAAGGTGATCATAGGCACCTTCAAAGAGATACCAGGGAGTGGACCTTGAACAAGCAGCAAGCCCAAGTTATCTGAGAGGAAAGGACAAGCAGAAGAATGGGAAAGGAGATCGCAACAATAGATAAGTAGGTCCTAGGGCAAGAAGAGAATTCTAGGTGAAGATCAGTGGAACCTGATGAGGGTGATGGGAATATGGAGTGTGGTGTGGGTGAGGATGGAGGATATACAGTTTTGTATCAGTTGGAGCTTATGTGTTGCGGAACTAGTGCTACTACAAGGAATAAGTTTGAAAAATGTAGAAAAACTCTAAATATATGTAATAAATACTTAAATTATTTGATTACAATATTATCTGTGCAGTGCGAAAGGATTAGATTTTTAGCTTCTCTGTCACAACACAGAGAATACCATTTGTAATGTTGCCCACATTTACAATCTGTCACTACAATCTTCAGAAGCTAATTGTAACCATATAATTAGATTACAGCTCAGAACCAAGGTTGAGGCCACAAAGGTTGATAATATATTAACAGAAGGGTTCCCCTTCATCCACACCCTCTCCCCCAGGAATTTGCACAACTTTCTTGTTTCCAATATAAAAACATTCTCTCCACAATGGCCTCCAATTGGTAAAGGAATAATAATATAATAATCGTTGCATTTGATATAGTACCTTATCACATTGTTCAAAGCACTTCACAGCATATACTGTAAACTGATGTGACTCTGTATGTTTTGTTGGCAGCACTTGGGGGGGGAAAGGTTGCCATTTCAAATGCAGGTTTGATGTCACAGTGGTTCTCCAATAAATTTAGCTGCCTAAATGTGGTATTTCTTTCATCTAAAAGTTGGCTGTAAATTAGTTAGTGTGACAATTGCTGCATGAGCTAGAATCATCTGCAGTCTGCAATTGTCATTTATCGATAATCATACATATAAAAAGATTTCCTTTACACATTTATTTACCCAGCTCACAAGTTAGAGCACTTTGTCTTTTTAACATCTTTTCTATGTTTCCACAGAGTTAAGATATCTAATCAAACCTCTTTTCAGAAGACAAACTTATTGCATTAACATTGGTAAAGCAGAGTATTTGTCCATAAGGACTTGATCAGGATATGGATCACTGGCAGTCTTCAACAATATGAGAACTCCCAGTCGAGATTAATACTCAAAATGCAGTGCTGAAGAATGCTGCACTGTCAGAGGTGCTGTCTTTTGAATGAGACGTTAACCCAAGGTCCCCTTTGCCTGTTCAGGTGGACATTAACGATCCCATGCTCTATTCAAATAGAGAAGGGAATTCCTTCAGATGTCCAGGCCAACAATTCCACAAATAAAATTGGTCATTCATTTGATGACTGTCTCTTTTCTGTGCACAATATAATGCACAAATTGGTTGCTGCATTCACTTACAAATATACAGTCATTGCACATTGCAATAGAATCCTGTGAAGCTCTATGAGGTATCTCTATGATGTGACAAGGTGCTATATCGAATGCATGGATTTTTATTCTTATTATTATTATTCCATAAAAGTGAGTCAACTACCCAGTGATCTAATGCAGTGGAGTAGGCTCCAATGGTGAGTGAGTGGCCTATTCCTGTTTCTACTTTACACGTTTACACATTGATGTTAAGCAGCAAATAGAAAAAACAGCAGAAATTTTCTTAAAGTTAAAGCACGTCATGAAGCAAACATAGTTTCCAAATGCAACATTGGTACACAATGATTTATTAAGTTAATGTTGACAGGTAAATTTACCCAATTGAGAGAGACATATCTGGTCAGGATTTGCAGCCTGCCCACACAAATTCTCTCATTAACTTTGCAGAAAGTTAAGGTTAAGGAAAACGTCCAGTCTACAAAGAATTAATGTCCGACAAATTAGCTGTCAAGAACATGTGCAAATGTTTGTTGACTAGAATTTTCATAAATACTGTTGTACTTCTATATTAAAAAGAAAGCTACCTGGGGAAAGTGTCAACCTTTTCTCCACTTGGCTTCCAGTCCTCTGAAGACTTTGATCATATTTTAACTTCTTCAAAGATAAAGCAACCTCAGAGAACTATATGACAATAGTAATACTGTCTAGTTTTCAAAATGCTAATCCTCTAGACTACGAAGTATTCTGGGCAAAAAGGCAGGTTGCTTTTTACACCACAGAATGCTCACAATTGCCCATTGTCAACAAGTTGACACAGAGTAAGATAATATACAAGCTACGCCCATGGAGCTCTTTATCATTTCTCATTGCAGTTTGCAGCGCTGTGGCTGTCTTCTGCCTATAAATGTCCACTGAGCTGTAATGCGAAGATGGGCAGCGCAATAAAATACAGAAAATAATTTTAAACATTTGCTTTAGCTTTGTTCCAAAACGAAACAGAAAGTGTTGCTGCGATTGAATTTAATTGTGTTATGCAATGGAATTGTATTGTGGCCGCCCATTTGTGGGAAACAGCTTAACCTGACTTTATAGGTTGGACTGCATAGGATCATTCATCCCACTGCTAACAGGGTGCTTGTCCTTGTAAACTGGTGTCACCATATTGCCTCCGCCAACATAAACAACGACTTGTTGGAAGGATGGACTACAGCATCGACAGCAGTTTGGCTGCTCTGACATTTTTTATCAGTCACTGTATCTGTATTTAGCACTTAATTCATTCAGCATGCCTTGCTAATTTGGTGCTGTTTGCTTTGGCATACAAAGCAGAAGGCAGCTGCTGAAAATGTCCTGCTCGGCTCTTTGTTTTCCAAAGGGGGATTTAGATATAAAAAGCAGCAGTGTCATGGACAGGACTGTGCTTCCTGTTTATGAGTCAACATAAATATGTAAGGTGGCGGTTGACATTTCTCAGCCGAAGATTCAACAGCCCTTCATGTCAAGAGCAAAGCTCCCAAGCAGGGTGGTCCCTTTATGCCCTTGTAACCTCATAAAATGGTATATGAGGTTGCTCTACATTGTAATCTAGGCCTAAAATATAGCAATAAACTGAGTTTAGGAGGGATCCCAAGCTAAAACAATCCAAAATATCATCGTAGTATGCACATCTCTTTTTCCTCACTTATCATTTGAAGTAGGTTTTGAGTTTTGACTCTTCCTATTATTCTTTTCCACCGTGAATCAAAAGCTATTTTAACTTTGAGTTCAGAGAGTAAGAAGTATAGTAAAAGATAGATTGTCATCATCTATTTCACTGAAAAGGTCAAACTCAGTGCAGTTGCATTTTTCAACTGGACTTATTTAATAAAAGCACCAGGTTTTAAAGGGGAGAAAAAGGTCGAACTGACTTGCTAGATCAGCAATTATTCACACTGACCATCCATTCGCCAGATCTTTTTTTCTGGCAAAATGAATGTGAATTGTTTTGAATAGTTTGTTACCAGATCCATTTCTTACACTATGTGTGCTACATTAAACGTAGTTATAAATAAATACTTGCAGCTATAAAAACAATAACTAGTAACAAACAATCCAAACCTGCCAGGACAGCCAGTTCCAGAAGGAGTCTGACATTTGTGTAAATGGAAACTTAAATTGTGTCACAATAAAGGCAATTAATTTGGTACCCACCAATTTCCCTCTCCCCTCTCCTGACCTTGGGGCAAAAGGATTCTATGTGTGTGTACCAATTGCCCTCCAATCCCTAATCCAATGGCCATTTGTCATGCTTAAGGCAAACTATGGTTCGGCTTCAAAGTTTGATTCTGTCTTAACCAGGTAGGTGGCCTGAAGTTCTATATAGTTTTAGGCTGTATTAAGTCAATTTGTCTTAAAATTTAAGCACACAGAATTCCAGAAATTTCTTAAATGCAAAATGAATTTAGAAAATAGTTTTATGCGGTTGTTCAAGAGGATTATAATTTATGAATTTTCAACAATTCTGCTTGATCTTAAACAGTAAAACAAAATGACTCGGTGAATTTGCAGGCTTGCCCATACATGCATTACTGAAATAAGTAAAGTTACATTTTCGGATTTTCAGATTGGTTTTGTACTTTCTGATTTGAAACAGCCTTCTTCTCACACATGGCATCAACTCTCCACTCATTCAGTCTGGCAAAATGAATATTTTATTACCAGAAACATTTCTTACACCCTATTCGCCAAATTGAATGCGGAACTCAATGGAATCAATGGTCTGAGTCTGGATCTCCCTCCTGAATCCCCCTTCCCCTTGTTCTTTCCACCCTGTTTTCAAAAACCATCTAAAAATCTACCTCTTCAGCAAGAGCTTTTGGCACCTCCCCCTACCCCCGAACCCACTCTCCATTCCCATCTTGTTTAGATTTCCACATCATTGGCTGCCGGGTTTTGCCCACAAAATATAGTCAGTTTACTTTGCAGTATATTCTGTGCCACACTTTGAGTTGTTTCAATAATGTGATAAGGTGCTATATCAAATGCAAGGATTATTATTATTATATTATGCTCTAAAGCACTTTCACCCACAAAATACACAGTTAATTTACTTTACAGAATATCCTGTGAAGCGCTTTGAGACCGCTCAACTTTTGTACTTTATCCTATGTGAACAGTGCTATATAAATTAAAGTTGTTGTCAGAGATACAATGTACCAGTGCTAAGGCACTCAGGATGGGCCTAAAAACCTTATTCCCATAATCTTGCTCTACGTTTTTCTCCTCAGTCCTGAAGGTGCTGTCTCAATGCTGACGTAAAGTATTATTAGGACGTGTCACTTTCTAGTGCCCACTCAAGTGTACCTTTTTCGGGTGTAAGCATATAACTTGACTCAGTAAATAGCTCTCTCACATCTAGGTCAGAAGGTTATGGGTTTAAGTTCCACATCAGAATCCAAGTTTATGCTCCAGGCTAACATTTCAGAGCAATAATAATAATAATAATTGCTGCATTTGATATAGCATCTTAACACATTGTTGAGACATTGCAAGTGTTTCACAAGATTTTACTGTGAAGTGTAATGAATGTGTATTTTTGGACAAACTTGGCAGCCGATTTGCACGCAGCAGTGGCCCACAAACAACCATGAAGTGAAAGAACAATTTTATTTTGTGGGATTGTTGGCCAAGACAAAGAAACTCCCTTCTCTCAAATAGTGGCAAGAAACCTTTAATGTCCAGTTGAACAGGCCTCTTTTTCTTTCAAAGAGCGGCACATCCAACAATACAGCTCGCCCCAAGCATTGGATTTAAGTATCAGCCTAAACTACTGGGCATTTACTGCATTGTGTACATACCAGCTGAGATGGTAAACTGAGATCCCAATTGCCTGTTCTTGAAGTGCTCCGAGATGTTATGCTATGTGAAGGGAGCCATATAAATGCAAGTTGTCATTGTTTTTCTTCAGGTCAATGTTAAACAACCCTATGCAGAAACACAAGAGTTTCTTCCAAGTCCTGGCCAACAGTGCTCCATATCCATTGTTCTTTCACAAAGTGAGTGTTGGTGTCAACTATTCAATCTTTGGGGCAATCACAGTTGAGTTCAATGTTATCCTCACCTGAGACCTGAGATTCTCATGGTTTTAGATCCTAAAGAGTGGAACATTCTTAAATTCATTTTTGGTATAGGCTGACAAGGTGGTACAGTACTGGAGGAGTCCTCCATTGTTGAAGGTGCCGTTCTTCAGATGAAACTTTGAACGGTAGTCCTATCTGCCTGTTCAAGTGGATGTTAGCCTTCAAAGAGTTGGTTTTCAAAAGAGAACTAGATACATACTTTAAAAGTTGCAGGCTACAATGGTATGGTGAAAAGGCAAGAAAAGGTTTGCTCTTAAAGGAACTGGCACAGATATGATGTACTCAATAACCTTCTTACCGTAAATTTCTATGGTTCTATAGTTAAGGATCCGATGGGACTGTTCGAAAAGAGAAGGGAGTTTCTCCTGGTGTCCTGGCCAACAATCTCCCAAATAAAATTACTCACTCACTTCATGGCTGTTTGTGGGACATTGCTGTACATACATTGGCTACTATATTTGCCACCAAAATACAAATTACTACAGTTTACAGTAAATCCTGTAAAGCACTGTGAGACGTCCTCCTGCATGAAAGCCACAATATCAAATGTAACAATTATTCTTATTAATAATTTATAAATAATTTTTATGGTGATAAGTGACCCATAGCATGTGTCAATTTTCACCCCCAACTAATTCAAGTGTATGGATGAGAAACTGTTTGCTACAGACACAGGCAAAAATAATCAATTTTGCTTTAATGACTTCCTTGACTTCCCCTTCAAAGCCCTCCGTAGCCTTGCTCCTTCCTACCTCTATGACTTGCTAATGCCATATTAACCTGTCTGCTCCCTCCGCTCAGCAGACTCCAGCCTGCTCCATGTACCCCTCCCGGCCCGCCCCATAATCGAGGGTCAGGCCTTCAGTGTCTCTGCCCCCACCCTTTGGAGCTGCATCCCACAGTCTTAGGTTATTAGCTGGAGTTAGATTAGAAGATCAGCCATGACTGAATGGCGGGGCAGGCTCGAAGGGCCAAATGGCCTACTCCTGCTCCTACATGTTATGTCATGTTATGTCTTTGCGCTTCACTCCCTCTCTTGCCTCCTTCAAGACATAATTCAAGACCCACCTCTTCGACTGCGGCTTTGACCACCCTCCTATCCCTACACTCCCTGTCCTGTATCCCTCCTGATCCCAATGCCCTGTTTGGGTCCAAATCCCTGATTGTCCAGTGCCTTGGGATGTCCTCTCGACAAAAATGTAATTTGCTGTTGATGTTCTCTGATTGTTTGGGGAAAATTGTGTCAGGAAAAGTGATGAGCTGGAGAAGAGAGCACAAAGGTTTTAAGATCCCAATCTGAGAGCGGCCATGTTTTTTTGACTGCTTCTTGACCTCCTGTTGATGAAACCTTTTTATTTTCAGGAAGACCAGACCTGGATTTACACAGCTACTTTTTGAAGTGCATGAACTATAAAAGGTCTGTAAATAATACAAGTTTCCAGACAGGTGTCACACTGTAAATCACATCTATTTTTAATTAGAAGGGAGACCAATGATCTCCCTAGAAAACCAGGAAATATCAATGCAATTAAGGAAGCATAGAAGACAGGTTTGAGTTGTAAAGGGCAATTTCAAGACAGATACCAGAAAGTTTGTATCTTTCTTTATGCACAGGATAACTAATGACTGGAATAGGTTGCCAGGTAGGTTGGTTGAGGCCAGTGCACTGGACCCATTTTAAAAAGCAGCTTGATGTATGGTAGGATGAGAATTCTAGAGGAATGAGATCAGATGGGCTGAAGTGTCTTCTTCATCCAAACTAATTTTGTGATCTTTTGAAGAGACTTTTGGATTTATCTTGTGGAATAAATTAGAGATTTCTTAACTATCAAGTATGAATTTCTCAGTTGTACTTGAGACTGATTCCGTCCTTTCCTCACCTCCTTGGAGGAGTAGGGCCAGTCATTGGTGACATGGATTCTTTCCATTCAGCTCTTCTTAAGCCTGCAAGCCAAAGCCCCGAAGGGTAGTGTGGTCCCAGCAGGTCAAGCAGTAGGGAGTTTGAGTTTGCCAGATAGTGAGTGCAAAGGCAAGCTACATGGTTATAGTTAGCTAAACTCATTGGTACATCAACTTATACTCTGGGGTCCCCAAGCTCTTGCCAACCTGCACTAAATACTTTTCGGAATTAGGTAGCCAGAATCCCTCCAAGGAAGGACTGTGCATTCTCTTCCAAACACAGAAACATTTCCAGGTGTAGATGACACACTTATGTGGAACCCTCAGTCTGGTTCAGATCCTCTTGAGATGGCGATGAGTTTCTGTTTGTGTGTCACATTGTGTCACATTGTGTTGCGTGTGACAATTAAAAAATTGGGTAAAAAGATTTCAGCGAGGATCTCTCTCAATTTGCAAGCACGGGAAATTCTGCTCCTCTGGGATTACTCATAGGACACCCCCGCAGATTAAGTTATCCATTATCTTGAGAAAGAAAACTCAAAGGCCATTTTAACTCCTCAAAAATATCTCAACAACAAGAATTACATTTGCATAGCACTGTTCATGTCAGGAAGATGTCTCAAAGAGCTTCACACAGCTAACAGGGCACTTATAATAATAATAATAATAATCCTTGCATTTGGTATAGCGCTTTTCACATCGGGAGGACGTCCCAAAGCGCTTCACAGAACACACTGTAAAGTGAATTGACTGTATATTTGTGGGCGAACGTGGCAGCCAATTGCGCACAGCAATGTCCCACAAACAGTCATAGATTGAAAATGACTAATTTTTATTATTGTTTTTGGTTTTAGAGGGATTATTATTGGGCGTGTGGAGTAAGGAAACTTGCCCAAGGTTTCGTCCTGCCTGGAATTGAACCCAGGTCTCTCACTTGCAAAGCGAGTGCCCTAACCACTGAGCTACAGGACTCCACACTTGGGCTGGAGGCGGGTGGGGGGGAGTTGAGTATGGTTGGGAGGGGGAAAGAGAGTCAGCATTGTCAAAAGATAGGTCTCAAGACAGGCTTTAAAAGTTTGGATGTAGGAGCGAAGTGGAGGGACACCAGGATAGATAAGCTCAATAGGCTGAATGACCTCCTCCTGTTCCAATAATTGAAGGGTGACTGCTTCATAGTGCGCTCGACTGTTTCTGTTCAGACAACGTATATATTTGTAATTGAAGCCTTTGTGGACTACCAGGAAACTTTTTAATTTACTCCTTTTTCTGGCAATACTCCATAGGCTTTTATCAGATGAAAGTTTGCAGTATTTACATGTATTTAACTGCTTCAGCGAAAAGATATCAGATCCTACTTATTATACTGATCTTTACTAATGGAGCAATATGACAACCATCTTTACTCCTACATTCAGAAAAATCCACTGGGATTTGAAACAAATTTTCATAACTAAAATGCTAGATTTCAAATGGTAAATCTCCGTTTTAAACTGAAAGAAAGTTTGGAGCAAACATAAAATTAGTCTTCCTGTCATAAAATGCAAGGATTATTATTGTGTCTTCAGGTTTCACTTCTGCTCTATGGCTAATTCATTCTCATGATCTAGACTGGATACAGGCCATGCGGCCTATCCTCTAAGCAGTCTTTCCCCAGTTGTGTTTAGTTGAGGCAAACAAGCACTGTTTTTTTTAGAATCCGCAATGTCTGTGCTTATTTAACAATCTCCCTGCTTATGTTCATTCCGTTCTCATAGCACTTGCACAACTAACAGCAAAGATAGATCCAGTTTAATGTGTTTGATCCAAAGTGACATGAATATTTCAGTGATACTCTGATACTTGAAAGGGAAGGCAAGCAGTGTAGGGGATGTTTACAGCAAGAGTTTCATCGCTGCCAGTAAAATGTGCTACATTGTTAATGCTGGCAGTCACATCTATAGGAGTGATTCAGCAAGTCCACCAACATAAGTTAACATATTGTTGCTCACCGCAAGACAAGGTCATAGAGAGACCAATCAAACCATGGCTAGTGATGCTAACATTCAGGAAGAAGTTAAAGAAGGAAAGAAAAGAGGAGAGGAATGTAATAATATGGGTTTTATGGTTGACCAGCTGTTTGTGGGTTCTATTTATGGTTAACTATCCACAATGTATATTCTGGGTAGGTCAGACGAGGTAGTCACCGTATCTGGACTAAAAAGTTTGTTTAACTCCTATTTTGGTTGTGAGTAACAGACGGACAGAGAGAGGATAGGGAGGGAAGGGGGATTTTCTTTAAGGCTATGACAGATTCGTTCTGAACATTGTGTTTCTGTGATTAGATTTTGTGAGGGTTTACAGTAATCGTTATTGCTCCTCCAAACTTTATTTTCCTCCCAAGTTTCAAACACACCACACGTTATGCTCTCCACCCTCCCTACATCATTGTCTTCAATTCCATTGAATTCTTTCTCAAGAGGGTTGAACTTATTTCCTTCCTCGATCTTCCAATTTTTAAAGCCCATGCTTGGAGTCAACTAACCATTTCTTGATGTACCCTCTTTCTCTGCTTTTCTTTTGAACCTTAGTGGTTTACTATAGTGTGGACCTTAGCACCTCGCTAGGACCTCAATATTAAAAATAATAATACTTGCATCTGATATAGTGGCTTATCAAGCCAAAACGTCTCAGAGTGCTTCATATTGTTTTCTGTAAACTGTACAAACTGCCTATTTGGGCACAGAAATGTCCCACAAACAGCCATGAAGTAAATGAGCAATTTTACCTGGAAACTGTTGGCCAGAACAACAGGAGGAACTCCCCTCTCTTTTTGAATAGTGCCTTGGGATCTTTAACATCCACCTGAATGAAAACAGGAGCTGGGTTTAATATCTCTTATGAAAGACGGCACCTCTAACACTGCAAAACACCTCCCAGCACTATATTGGAGAGTCAACCTAGATTATGAGCTCAAAGGTGAGTGTTTAGTACAATGGAATACAATACAATGCCCCACCTTGCCTCTGTGACCTCCTAACCCCCTGTCAACCCGTCCGCTCCCTCCGCCTGCTCCACGTCTCCCGACCCATCCGTCCCACCATTGGCGGGAGAGCCTTCAGCCACGCTCTGCCCCCAACCTCTGGAATTCGATCCCCCAATCAATCCGCCTCGTGCCCTCCTTAGCCTCCTTCAAGTCCCGCCTCAAAACCCTCCTCTTCGACCATGCTATCGGCCACACCCCTTCCCATCCCCTCCCTTCTCCCTTCCTGACCCCAGCTCGGTTATGAAATGCTGCCCTGGGGCGTCCTCCCAACGTGAAAGGCGCTATACAAATGTAATCTCGTTCTTGTTATTGGAGTATCGAGACAAATGATGAAAAGAGCAGTGAAATGGTGTGAAGTTGCAGATCAACTACAATTTAAATAGGGTGGAATAGACTCCTCCCATTCCAATGTTTTTAATTCCTGACATGGAGCTTAAACTCACAACCTGGTGACTTACAGACGAGAATGCTACCAAACTGAGGCAGATTGCAAAAAATGCCTTTCTCTTTTACATCTTTAGCTAAAACAGGAGTCGTATAAAAAGAGGCAAATTTTGATCCCAGTAAAAGTTACAGAACTTTTTGAACATTGTGCAAGACTGAACTGAATTTTCACCCACAAAATATACAGTCAATTCACTTTACAGTATATTTTGTGCAGCTCTTTGAGACATCTTGAAGACGTGATAAGGTGCTATATCAAATGCAAGGCTTATTACTATTACTATAACTGTCATATATCTTGACTTACAAGCATAAAATGGAGTTTGTGATAGTAGAACAAAAATTAGAGAAGGAATTTAATACATGCTTTCTTTGAAAAGTCTGAAAGAATATTTTTAGAATGGAAGTAAAAGATTGCAAGGTAACAACCAAATGATTTTGTAGAGTTTTCAGGAAATATTATGTAAAATTAAGGCAGAAAGGAATGTGTTTTGATTTTCAACAAACCATTTACACAACCCAAAAATTCTGAACAGCTGTTTTAATAAGAAGATAGTATTTATATTGATAATATAAGCTTCTCTCTTGAATAACATTCCCACTTTTTAAACTGTAGCTGTTCTAACTTCAGTGTGTTGTTTTAATGAGAAGTCAAGTTTAAAAAGGAAAGATATCCGTTAGATCGTGTTACGTTTTTTCAAATGAATGTTATGTTACATATCATCTAATAATGTTATCGTAATATGCCTCTCAGTGCTGAAAGTTATCAATAGCCAAATGTTTAAATAAACCAGAAGGATATAATAATGAAAATATATCAAACAGTAGTTCACAGAAAGGAATGCAAGATTCCCTTGATTTTCCCCGCAGGCATTGCTCGTGGTGTGTAGAATGAATTACATGATAATATTCAGTTTGACACAGTAGCACTATTTCCATGTTTATCAGGAATTACCAGGCTAAACAAAGGTTGAGGTAGCGCATGGGCTAACCTTGTTCAAATTCATAGAAATACCCTTGATTATGCTATAAATCAATAAAAAGGATTGAGTTGTTAATAATTGTGTTCTATGATGCATAAGTAATTTGATAGTTTTCATGACAACACAGGTCTGAAATCAGCATTAAATATATAATCTTCTTTGAATTCACATGAAGATTTGTTGCTTTTTACTTTGAAAAGAATGGGCTTTGAGCCCATATTTTGATTGTGGACTAAGTGAAAGATTCACCAATGAGAACGATAATATGGCGGCGAAAACCCATTTGGAATATGTCCAAAAAAGGGGCCAATCTCTGCTGCATTCTTCATGGAGGATTTTAAAGTGGTCGAACAAAATGTTGGCGAAGTTCACAAGTTCGGCTCACATGAAGAAGGCCCTTTGGCCTATTTGATCTCATCCTTCCAGAATACTCACCCTATGGTCCTCTCATCACAGTATCGAGCAGTGTCCTGAACTCAACGACCCTTCCTGGTGCCCTTTTCCAGTCGCTAACTATCCTCACGGTAAATAAATACTTTCTATTTTGTGTCACTGAAACCTTTGCTGCTTGAATCTGTACCCTCTTGTTCTGCTGCCCAGGCATATCTGAAAGTATGGTTTGGGGTTTAGTTTCTCAACCTTATTTGATGAAGAATACCACACTGATTTTAGGCCTTCTATGTCAGGGTGAGCAGATCTGTACTCACTACTCCTGATGCAGCCTGACCAGAACAAGTTTATCTTGAGCATCATTTCATTTCTGTGGATCTTATCTCAACCGCTTTAGCTATATAATAATGATAATAATAATCTTTGCATTTCATATAGGTCTTATCACGTCTTCAAGACATCTCAAAGTGCTTCACAGAATATACTGTAAAGTGAATTGACTGTACATTTTGTAGCCAAAAACTCTTCCTTGCCTAGTTTATTGCTGCCTCACATAGTGAGTAACAAGTCAACAAACAGCCCTTGATCTCTTTCAGCTTCCCCCTTGGTTGTTCATCCCCTCCATGGAGATGTCTTCCCTATTCTTACTTCGTAAAGATGCATTTATCTGTATTAAACTTTATTTGCTAGTCATAAAAATGGCTGATTCCAGATTGTAAGTTTGCCACAGACATCACTTCCTGTGTATTGCGTCCGAATATCATTTCATGTGTGAATCAGGAATCATGGATCACAATCCCATCCTTGTCAAACATAAGACATGTTTTAAAATCAGTTTGCCTACAAATACAGAGTTACTACACTTCACAGTAAAATTCTAGGAAGCTCTTTGAGTTGTCTTGATGATGTTATAAGGCGTTGAATAAAGTATTATTTATTATTTTTACCAAATAGAGCCAACAATTCCCACAGATAAAATTGTTCTGTTCACTTTATAGCTGTATGTGGGACATTACTGTGCCTAAATTGGCTGCCATGTTTGCCTATAAAAATACACATTGGCTACACTTCACAGTAAATCCTTTGAAGCACTTTGAGACATTCCAATGACATAATAAGGTGATATATTAAATGTAAGGATTTTGTAGGGATTTCTATCACAAAATACACAGTGAACCCACTTTGCAGTATATTCTGTGAAGTGCTTTGAGATGACTCAATGATGTAATAAGGTGCTATATCAAATGCAAGGATTATTAATAATGTTATTATATTATTTAATTTAATTTGTATTTATAGTCCAAAATCGAGACACTGCTGTGCGTCTCCTGTTTTCTGTCCTAGCATGTAAACTTATCCAGTTTCAAATGCAGTTTCTCCAGTTTACTGGTTTCTTCCAGCAAAAGGATAGATAGTTCAAACAACCAAAATAAAGTGTGTTTGCTGCTTGTGTATGAGGTTTCAGAAATATGGCCACAAGACAATATACATCTATTCAGTATAGTTGCACAGTATTTCAGTACAAATCAATGTTTCTGGCAGCATAACATTTTAGCAGTTGCTTAGACCTATCTAATGCTTCACTTCACTTAAGTCTGCAATGATGGTTCAAGTGAAATGATTTTTGGCTGCTTTTATGAGTAGTGGCCTTCGACCACTATACCAGAGACTAAGAGATCCTAGATTACTTATCACAGTGCAAGGAAGAAAAGTTAGACTTCAGACAACCTTGACTGTCTCACTAATAATTTGACAAGGCAAAAGTGGCTATCAAAGGCTATCTGTAAGTTTCTCACAGCTGCAAGTCAAATTCAAAGTTGAAGGAAAGAGACTTTGCATTCTTCAATTGCAAATTTGTAGTTTGATTTAATTGCCAAATAATTTACAAAACTTTTCCAGAATACTTCCCATGATTCCCATTTGTAAAACATATTACTACAAGCAAACTCAGTTACGCCAAGAGGAAGCTTTATGCTCCACTCAATGTAGGGTTAAATTCATGTTGGATCTTAAATACGGATATCTAACAAGATTCACTAAAAAGGACTCAAAGCTGCAAATGAGGTCTCTTTCTGACAACTTGTTACATCAACTCACAAGTTTCTGCAAAGTAAAAGTATTCATCGTTATCAGGTTACAAGATAGATAAAATAGTTGTTGCATTTGATGTGTCAAAGTAATGTATAGGGGAGGTGAAAGGGAAGGTTAGAGGGACCAACAATCTGCTCCCGCCTGAAGCTGTGACTGTTATTATGTAATGCCAACATGTCTCTTCAGAATCAGTTCAACCCCAGGGAGCTCCCATTCACCTTCCTCTCTGCCTTCAGAGGATAGATATTTTTCCAGACATGGTACTCATTTTATTTAACTTGAAAAGGTTAAGGATTGAGTGGGCCCAATGGGATTGAAATCTAGAAACTGGCAGTCCCAACTCTGCACTGAACTGACTGAGCTACCTAGGATGTTGACACTGCTACAACATAGATCTTTGGCAACAAGCAAAGGTATGTGGTCTCCTAACGAAGGAGAAATTCCATGCAACATTGTCCACAACTTGAATTCCCTGAATGATATTTTAAAAAGACCATTTGGCCCCCTGTTCCGCTAAACATATTTGCAATTGCATCTGTAATATTCTGACCTTGCCCAAGTCAAGCCTTAGGGAATTTTAATGGAAGACCTCAAACCGTAGCCTCAAATCTGTGTGCAGCTAAAGCATAATGGATTTTTGTGATTTGCACCGTGTCCTTGTTTTGATTCTAATGTGAATGTAAAGGTCTCCAAAAACAACTGAAAAAGAATCTTTTAATCCATATTTTTCAGACATGCTGGGACTCTGTCTTTATCTGAAAATGCCCCCTAATCATCAGATGAATCCAATAAGATAAATTGGATCTATAAGATAAATGTAGCTCTTCGTTTTCGTTGCCATTTATTCTTCCTGAAATTGTAAACAGCTTGAGGATAAAACATTAGCTGAATGATTCAAGAAGACAGTTTTAAACTCCTTCAATTCTCTGAAGGCAATTCAGTTCCCCTCACCTCCCCATCCATCCATACATACATACATTGCTTTCACTCCTGGTTTGTGACTGATGGAGGTACAATACTCCAGGATGTCTGGTTTGATTTGGTACGGTTAAAGTGGAATCACCATCCTGGTGAAATGACGTTTGTGTCTTTTTATCAGGTTTACAAGAAGCATACAATGATATAATTGAAATGATGAGCTTCATCACTCAAAAAAGTATTTGCAACAGGATTCACTGATATTGAACCAAAGCCGGGAATAGTGAATCTTGCCAGTTACAACAACACCAACATGCATTTACATAGCGCCCTTCATGCAGGGTGGGGTCCCCGAGTGCTTAGTTACTGGCAGTAAATCATGGACAACATGTGTACTTCATAACCTTCTAAACATGAATCCAAGAAACACAGGATACCACAGTGTAATAGAGAAATAATAATAACAATAATCCACACATTTGATTTAACTATTTATCAAGTCAAAATTTCTCAAAGTGCTTCACATGCTTTGGGTCACTCTCAGTGAATCCAGTTCCAAACCAATGCTTTTTGAAGCATCTAATGGCTTTGTTCCTCTAATCATATTATCACATCTTCCTTACAAATCTTATAAAATGACACACAATACCCATTTCACCAGGAGGGTGATTTCCCCTTTAATCTTACTGAAGTGTAATGACTGTATATTTATTGGTGAAGAAGACAGATAATTTGCACACACTAATGTGCTTCAACCAGCAATTAAGTGATTAACCAATTTTGCTCTGGGGGATTGTTGGTCAGAACACTGGGAGAAACTACCTTCTCTTTTAGAATATTCTTTTCGGATATTTAATGCCCAGTTGAATAGACAGATAGAACCTCACTTTAACATCTCATTCGAAAAATGGCATCTCAGATAATGCACTGCTCTTCCAGCACTGCACTGAAATCCCGACATGGGGTTTGAACCGAAAACCTGACTCAGAATAGATCCCAGGATTCATATGACTCGACTGTAATGAACTGCCAGTTACTGTCAGGATTGCCTGCCCTCTTAGTCACAATCCCATTCTAAACTCCAGCTTTGTGACCCCATAATTGTGCTATCAATCATGACTGCTCCTAATACAATACAATACAAGTGCCTTTCATGTCGGGAGGACATCTCAAAGCACTTGACAATGCCAGATGGGGGTAGGAGCTGAGCTGGGGGTAGGAGCCGGGGAGGGGAAAGATGACTGATAGTGTCATCAAAAAGGTGTGTTTTTAATTCGTTGATTGATCAAATCGATTTTCAAATCAATTTGATTTAAACTCTATTTTAAAACAAACAACAACAACTTGCATTTATATAGCACCTTTCACACCAGACGGCATCTCGGAGCACTTAGTTCAAAAGCCCCACTGCAGTAATTGGTACACAGATGGAATTGCATCCCCTGCATCGCAAATGTTCCTAAGGAGCCAATATTGTGCCCCTGCAGGGGATTTTTCAGAGAAGACTGTTCTGGGCAATTCCAGGAACTGATCATGACGAGAAACGGCTTTCAGCCATAAGAAGGCCCCTTTAAAACATATCTTCCCCAATGTAAAACCAACGATCACACTAATTGTACAAGGATAGCCACAAGGTAAACAGCTTTCAGGGTATTCCCAGGACACTGGAAAAAAAATGGATAAAATTCTGTTTTTCCTTGAAACAAGTTAGAAAACAGGAAAGAGACCACAAGCTGTTTCACATTGTAAAGGATAGAAACACATTGCAAAAACTTCTATATAAAAGTTGTAGAGTGGGCATAGAAGTAAGCCAATAGAGCAAACTTTGTGGTAGTTTTTTAACCCATTCCTTGTATTAATTAACATAAGGAATAGGTTGAGAAACTATTTAAAATATCAACTCAGTGTGGTTTGGTTGTATTGAGAACGTTGTGATAATGCAATGTTGATGTTCCAAGCCTTTGTGTCATTGAATGGTATCTGCTGCCCCTTGCTCATGATTTCACACGCTGTCAATTTCTGGTGTACATCATTATGTGCGGCAAAGTTGCCATGGGATAGGGCACAATGATATGCAAATCTATTCTTAAATATTGAATCCTGCAGGGTGCAGAGATGGCATAGGATGATACTAGGGATAAGTGGTTTGACCTATGAGCAGAGACTGGAGCACCATGGTTTATTTTCAGTGATACAGAGGTTGAGGGGAGACCTGACAAGAGTTCTTTATATTTATGAAGGATTTGAGGAGAAATATAGGTAGAAATTATTTCCCTTGTTTGGCGAGTCAGTGACAGCTGAGCATCAATTTAAGCTGATTAAATAAAAGAGCAAAGGGAGAGATCAGGAGGAATTATATTGCACAGAGAGTTGTTAGGATATAGATTGTCCTGTTTGGTGCAGTGGTCGAGACAGGATGTAATATTAACTTTCAAGAAGGAACTAGATGGATATCCAAAGAGGAGTTAATTTGCAAGAGTATGAAGAAATTACAGCTAAATTGATTTCTTTCAATTAGCCAGCTAAGGCATGAAGAGCTGAATAGCCTTATTCTGGTCTGCATATATTTATGATTCTATGTGACATTTCACATGTTTATGTGTATACAAATCAAAATGTCCAATAAGGAGTTTGAATCTAAGGAACAAAAGTCAATCTTTCTCAACCTGAAATCCACCTATGGCTTTACCTCTTGTTGAAGCTTCTGTTGACTTCTGGGGGGAGAGAAAAATTACACTCTCAAAGGATTTCAATTGCCTTTATTCAGAACCTTGAGCAAAAGTAGCACTAATTGTCTGTGTGGGAGGGATAATCAGGCAGGTAGCTACACAGTACTAAGTAGTATTATTATTCACTATAAGTAAGTTTCACTCTGCTTGTGAGGCTTTGAGATTCTCTCTGCCCGTTAACTTGCCATTGAAATCATAATTCTCTGTGTTCTCTTTTATCCCCACTCCCCCCCCCCCACCACCACATCAAGTTGTGGAGCCCTGTAGTTTAGTGGTTAGAGCACTCGCCTCGCAAGCGAGAGGACCTGGGTTCGATTCCCAGGCAGAGCGAGGCGTAGGGCAAGTTTCCTTACTCCACACACCTATTTACGTAGCAGTAAGTAGGAAACCTGCTTGTTAGTCAATTAACTTTTCAAAAAATAATAATAATTTGGTCACTTAATCCACGACTGTTTGTAGGACCCTGCTGTGTGCAATTGATTGCCGCATTTCACCCACAAAGTACAGCTAGTTCACTTTACGATAAATTCTGTGAAGTGCTGTGAGATATCTCAAAGACATGATAAGGCACTGTATCAAATGCATCGATTTATATTATGTTATTTGTGAACAGTGCAGTGTGAAGAATTTTTAAAAGATTCAAGAATATTTTCAAGTTCAACAATTTCCTCTCCACCTCCTTTGGCTTCAACCCCCAGCCAACAGTATCAAGTGCTTTGCAATGTCCTCCCAAAGAGAAAGGCACTATATAAATGTAAATTATATAGTATTTTAATAATAACACTAGCATTTAATATGCACTTCATCATGTCATTGAGACGTCTCAAAGCGCTTTACAGAATATACTGTAACTTGAATTGGCTATGTATTTGTGGGCCAAAGGCAGCAGCCAATTGTGTACAGCAGTGTCCAACAAACAGTCGTTGATTGATTAATCAATTTTTTTTGAAGGGTTATTACCGCAGAAAATGATCTGGCAATCGACTACCAACCAGATTCCTAACTTACTACTAGGTAAACAGGCATGAGAAGTAAGGAAACTTGCTTAAGGTTTCACCCTGCAGTTCAATATTCGTTTTTCAAAAGAAAAATGAAGAATGGTAACATCTAAAAATAAATGATCACATCTAATTTGAGAAATCAAAATACAACAAAAAGTGCATTTGTTTCATCTTAGTGTCAATAATTACCAAAAGAGGCATAAACATTACAGCACAAAAGGAGCCTATTTGGCTTATCGTGACTTATCTGACAAAAGAGCAACCCATTCAGTCACATTCTCCTGCCTTTTTCCAATACCCTTTTATAGTTCTGCTTTTCAGATATTTATTTAATTCTCTCTTGAAAGATAATAAGGATCCTTTCCAAACCATAGTTCCAGGTTGGGCATTCCATGTCCCCAAAATTCTACAAAACTTTAATCATTCCAACCATGTATTGACATACTCATAGAGTTAATAAGATTTAAGCCCAAGGTACACATTCAATACTTTCACCTGATGATTTTGTTAACTATTCATTATATCTCGAGGCAATTTTCCACCATGGTTTTATAGTGTAATTACTTTCTAAATGTATTTTAAATCTGTACTTTTAAGTGTTGTAAAAGTTACTTACAAATGACTTATCCAGGGAAGAGACATTTGAAATGATTTTTTTCTGAACTTATTACCGCCTCAAGCATATTCCTTTTGTAAATAAATCTTTTCCAAGAATGCGGTGAAAGTTGGCATGATATGAAGTACCTCTTTAAATAGATTCAGAATGGTAGTCACACCGGTCACCACAATATTTTTGTGCCATGCTATAGGGATTATTATTGCAGCTGTGTTATTTTATTTTATGATATACATTGTGTGTCACTTTGTTGTTTGCCTCTGAGTCAGAAGGTTGAGGGTTCAAGCCCATATTGGAACTTTGAACTCAGTATACGTTGACAATCCAATGCAATGCTGTTGTGTACAGTTAGAGGTGTCGTCCTTCAGATGATATGTTAAACTGAGGACCCATCCGCTTGTTTATTGGTTTGTTAAAGATTCCATGGTACTATTTGAAATGAAAAAGAAGTTTCACCTTGCGTCATTAACCAAAAATCCCCTAAATAATATTGGTCTTTCACTTAATAGCTGTTTGTGGGACCTTGGCTGCTACTTTCGCCTATAAATACACAGACCCTGTACTTCACTGTAAAATCCTCTGAAGCGGTTTCAGACATCTTGATGACATAATAAGGTGCTGTATCAAATGCAAGAATTATTAAGTGGGTGTGAAGGATTTGGGGAGATAATGTTAGTGACATGCAACTCTACCTCTCTGCCTCCACCCATAACTCCAGAACCACTGGCTACGTAGACATTTTTGGGCGCTCAAACTTTCTCCAATTGAATGTGGACAAGACTGAGGGTCTCATACTTGGCTCTAGTCAGCGCCTTTTCACTTCAGGTGCTGACAGTATCAACCTGTTTGAATACACACTCCGCCATGCGGAGCCAGCCCTGAACTTTGGACTTTGGAGACTCGTAGCTGCCAAGGTCCCACAAACAGCCATTAAGTGGTGAACCTCAAACTGTTTGTCAAACCCCACACCCATGCTGTTAATCACTCAGCTTTCCCTCAGCTCCACAATATTGCATACCTCAGCCATTACTTCTCCCCTGGAGCATCAAAACCCTCATACAATCTTTAATTACTTGCAAGCTTGATTGTGCCAATGCTCTGCTTGGCAGGCCCCCAACTCTGCCCTGGACAAGCTACAGATGATCTAGAACTCTGGAGCTTATGTCCTCTCCCATACTAGGCTTCACAAACCTATTGCCCCCATTTGCTCGGCTCTACTAGCTCCCCATTCCCCAGTGGATCATGTTCAAGATTTTCATTCTTGCATTAATTCCTCCATGGTCCCACCCCACTCAGCAGTCTCCTTCACTCTTAATAACCCAGTCATTCCCTTCACTCAGTAGACACAGGCCAACTTATTCCCTCCTGCTTATCTTTCAAGATATGCCTCATGACATACCTCTTTGGCTCCATTTTCATATTCATTCATATTTCCCCCCCAATCCACCAACCACCCCCCATAACTCCCACCCTCAGTTCCAGTGCCCAGCTAGAATTGTCAAGTGCTGAACTCCTCCCGATGTAGAAGGCACTACGTAAATGTAAATTCTATTGTATGACAAGTATTTTTTATATTACAACCAGTAGAAAAGTATACCATTTAGGTAAGAAATGTACTAAGAGGAAAAGTGTGCAAAGGTAGAAAAAAATGGAAATGTTTTAGGTACGTTGTGCCAATATTGTGTCAGATGCATGATACCAAATTACAATAACTAACTCTTTTGCGGACATTAATGTTAGTGTTATTGCACCACACCAGAATTACTCTCACTCTTATAAGGTGGGGTTACACAAATGTGGGAACAAGTGCCAAACTGAAGAAACGTTGCAATTTAACCAAAATAGTTGGATAGTTGGGATACTTTTGCGAAATCTAACTTCATGAGAAGCAGCTTACACACAGCCAAAAGAATAAACTTGCTTTGTGTTGCACATTGCAGCTGCTAGATAAATGTAATATTTTCTTTTCTTTGTCCCCTTAGTTAGGTTTTTGGATTAATTGCTGTGCTATCATAGTATAGATGGTCTAAAGTTGAACCATTTGTATCTGAAATAAAATAGCTGAACATTACGTCCTATGAGTCACCACATAGAAATTTTTTTCTGAGCACACCCAGCTTTTACTGTGATGGAGTTAAGGATGTTAGCAGAAGGGATTTAAACACTTTTCCACTTCAGGCACCCAGTGTCATATTTCTAATGCGATGTATGACCAAAATATATCATATTGACAATATCGTACCACGTTATGGGCAAGTTTGAGATATTAGACCTATTCTCATTCAGAGCTCAGTTCAGAATATTCAAACTATGATAATGCTTCCATTTGATATAGCACCTATATTGTCAAAGCACTCCACAGGGAGCTGCTGTCAAGTGTAGTGACTGTGTATTTTTACGTAAGTGTGACAACTATTTTGTGCAGAGCAACATCCAACAAACAATGATGTGTAGATGACGAATTAAAGTGAGGGTCGTTACCCTTCACTTTTCAAATAATATCATCGGACCTAGAATGCCACCTTGATTTAACGTCTTATCTGAAAGATGGCACCTCCATTAATACAGTGCTCCTGAAGAAATATACTTGAGTGTCAGTCTGGCCAATATATTAATCTAGTTTTTGATCAGCTGGGGGTCTCACACCTGGCTTGAACCTGCAGGTGAGTGCTAACAACCAAAATTCATTTGGTAGAGCAGCCTACCACTGAACAGAGAGAACAGACTTTAGCTTGAGCCTGCTGCCCATCACTTTTGCTCAAAGTGGTAAATATACATCCCGAGCCCTGTGCCAACACAATAAAGGGGAATAAATATATACATGTACAAATGACCTGCCTCAGGCTGTGAGGAAGAAAGAAAAACTGCAAAGGAGAATGAAGTTGCATAGAGATAGCAGATGTCTGTGTAATAAAGGCTGGCTTACATCTTGTGCTAAAAATGAGTTTCTACAACAAGAACAACTTGCATTTATATAGCACCGTTTGTGTGGAGTAGCATTTGGGAGCGCTTAACAGTGGCAGAGCTTTAATCAGGTGCTTAGCAAAGCAACAATTTTCTTGGACTTAAATTCCGATAGAAATGGTTTTGGTAAACTCAGAAAATCTCTGTAAATAACTGGCAGATGTTGGGGCAGAGAAAGAGCCAAATGGAGATTCCTGCCGGAAGTTGTGAAGTCAGTGGTGCAGTGCAGAGGTAGCAGTGCAGTAGCGAAGTGGTGTTGATTGAGTGGAGACAGTACTGACACATCTCCAGGTCAGAATTCACTGAACACTACAATGATTGCTGGAATTCTGCCAATGAACTTAACTGAGTAGGGAGGGAGTTTCAGCTTTGGAGAAAGTGTGACATTTGAATCAATTTTTCTCATCCCATGAAATCACCCAGAAGTTAAATTACGCAAATAAAATTGTGGTGGTGTAGTAGGAGCAAGGGTTTCAGCTAGTGAGCTTCATGTAATGATATATTTTGGATTAAGAAAAGTTTGCTTACAAAAATGTAGTGGATTTGTCTCTGCACATTTATAAATAATTATTTTTGTTTTGGTTAGCCGTTTGTCTGAACCAAGTGAAAACCCATCAACATGCTTAAAAATCTCCAAACCAAACCAGTTAGAGTTCCACATATGGATTAGGCCTTTGGATTGCAGGGTTAACCAAAACTGAGTGGAAAGAATCCTTGATCCAGCGATGGTCTGTCCCTTCAAATCCTACCAAGGAGCCAAGCTGACTGGTCTGTCATCAGTTGTGCCCTGCAGTATTGTGTACCACCTCCCCAAGAACTAGACAAGCACAGATTTGAGCCCTAGCTAGGCGGATTACAGGTACTAAAATTATTTACGAGGCACACAGTGAGAAATGGAAATCTGCATGAAATGCACGAGAGCTTTGCCACCCTACCCACAGTCCAGCCACACAGCCCTAGCCATTGAGTGCTGATTCCACAGGTTGGAGATATGAAACTTGAGCAAGAACTGATTACCTCTGGATAACAATCAAGATAGGCATCCAGCATTTTTATTTTCATGGCTGAACTATTATAAAAAACATACAGTGGTGAGATGGTTAATTGGAAGGAAATAATGGTTCTTATAACAAAAGGATTTCATTCCCCTCATCAGAATTGTTTTTGTGCTCTCTGGAGAGGGAACTAAGGGATCAAATCCACAACAGTACACATTTTGTCTTCTCCCTCATTTTATTTTTGTATTCATCTCTTTTCAGACCTTCTTGGGCCCTCCTCCAACTAAGAGAATGGCCAACCTTTTTACCATTCTTGATTTAAATACCTGGATATGTGACAGAGCAATGCAGTTTTCCCTCACTCCTGGACATGGCTCCATATCTGAGATTGTTGATATTCTCGTTGACCAAAGTTGTCATTGCTCACAATCTCTCAAAGCACTGTGGGCACTGACATCTTTACAGAGCTATCGTTTGCCAGAGATGTGTGAGTTTTGTCATTTCAAAAGTGTTATGGGCCCAGAACTTTCAGTGCAAAATATTATTTGAAAGGCATTCCAAAAGCTTGGTTCTTTTGAGGCCAGATGTTTCTCATGTTGTTAGGCTTAAAACTATTATCTTCAAATTTAAGATCATGAAGAATTTTGGAAAACGGCTAACACAGGATGTCAGTGAAGAAGGTCTTTTGGCTCATTTGATCTCATTCTTCCAGCATACCTACCCTATCATCTTACCACTATAGCATCAAGCTGTATTTTTAAGGCAAGTGGGAAGGGCTGTGAAAACTGTCAATTACATTCTAGGCTTTATACATTAAGTATAAAAGTTTAGTGATAATGTTTTCATGAAAGAATTTCCACCACTGACTCTAGCACCAATAAAATTACTGATGAAAATCCAATATTCTTAACAACAGCAACTAATATAGAACGCATTCATGTGGGATATCATTTCATAGCACTTAACAGTGGCGGAGCTTGATGGGGAGAGAGTGGAGGTGACCATAGGAACAGTCAAAGAGGAAAGGGACATGATCTTCACAGGACAGTATTTTACAGACTAATGTTTGCTTGCATTAATGTGAGAGGGAAGAAGGGTGTGTTGTTTTTTTATCACAATGAAGTCATTGCACAGCCTCATGGACTGAATGGCCCTCGTCTGTACAGAACTGGGGTATTAATTCCTTTAAAAATGTTTGTGGGACACTGCTGTGCGCAATTGGCTGCCACGTTTCACCCAAAAATATGCAGTCAATTCACTTTACAGTGTATTATGTGAAGTGCTTTGAGACATCTCGAACACGTGATAAGGCACTATATCAAATGCAAGGATTATTATTATTTGTAACATCGCCCAACTCTGCCACTACCTCACCCCTCAGGCCGCTGAAACTCTTGTTCATGCCTTCATCACCTCCAGGCTCGACTATGCAAACGCCCTGCTTATTGGCCTTCCCAACTCCTCCCTCCACAGGCTGCAGATAATCCAGAACTCTGCAGCCCGTGTCCTCTCCCGCACTAAACTCCGTGACCCCATCTCCCCCATTCTTGCCCGACACCATTGGTTCTCTATCCTTCAGAGGATCCAGTTCAAGATCTTGGTCCTCACCTACAAAGCCCTCCATGGCCTCGCCTCACCCTACCTCTGCGACCTCCTAACCCCCTACCAACCCGCCCACTCCCTCCGCTCAGTGGCTCTGGCCTACTCCATGTCCCCCGACCCACCCGCCCCACCATTGGTGGGAGAGCCTTCAGCCACTCTGCCCCCAACCTCTGGAATTCCATCCCCCAATCACTCCGCCTCGCCCCCCTCCTTAGCCTCCTTCAAGTCCCACCTCAAAACCCTCCTCTTCGACCATGCGATCAGCCACCCCCCTTCCCCTCCCCTCCCTTCTCCCCCTCTGACTCTAGCTTGGGTCTGAAATGCTGTACACTGTCCAGCGCCTTGGGACGTCCTCCCGACGTCAAAGGCGCTATACAAATGTAATCTTTTTTGTTGTTATTTATTATGGAACATTTTTATTCATTGATTCGTGCTAAACAAGTAAACAGATGAGAAAAGCAAAGATTGGTCAAAACCTTTTCACAATGATGATTCCCCTTTAAAGCAATGTATGGGGAGAGACTTCACCTGGGTCTGGATTTACTCTATTTATGTCCAGAATTTGGCAAATTGTTGAATTCAATCTTAAATTTAAAGTCAGATTTCTGTAAAAGAATTTACAGAAAACCAAAGTTTTTTTTAAAAAAAATTAGATGGAAATGCTCTAAACTGCAACATAAAAAGAGTAAGTCTAAGCCCAGTTGGAGTTTCTCCCCAATTTCAATCAAATTTTTCTATATTTAAAATTATAATTACAACATACAATTAAAAACATAGCAAAACCTACATTAAGCAAAAGCGATTCTTTAACCTGAGTGATCTCACAGGTCAGTTTGTTGGCCAAACTCAGATTATTTTATAAATGCTCACAAATAAGAAAAAGATGCAATACTTGTCACGGCAACCTTTGTTGAATCAAAGTATTTCATATTTAATTACTGTGGGCAGTGCAGCTTTAACCTTTAGACTACCAGTAACTCCAGGGAATTTGGTGCTCCCTGAGCCAGCTATTTGTTTAAAGTTCAGCTCACAGATCTGATGCTATTCCCCCAAATAGTGTATCAGGAAGTTTTTCTGGAAAATTAATTAATGTCATACTTTCAAATATGAATTCATTTAAAAAAATTATACTGTTTACAATATTCTTGGGAACAGTAAAGTAAAAACATTTTATAAAGTTTATTTCTGCTCTCTTCCTTGAATTTCTCCCTCATTCCTTTTTGTATTCCCACTTACTTTCTTCTCTATTAACTATTCTAATTGTTGTCTTTAGATTACTCACTTACATTGTTTGTTATAACTTTTATTTTAAATAACTATTACAGCTCATAATTTGTTATGTCTTCTTACCTTAAGATGTTTAAAAGCATTCGACACACAGAGTTACTTTGAAGCGTGCTGACTCTTATATATTTATTAATATTTATTATTAAATAGACAAACACCACGGCTAATCTGCACCAGCAACGTCCCTCACACAGCAATGAGGAGAATTAACTATTTATGTGGTTTCTTTGTTAAACTGTGGATAAGGGAGGAATACTGGGCAGGACAAAAGGAATGTTCCCTGTTCTTTTTCTTAAAAAGTACCATAGGATCTTTAACATTGACTTGGGCCACCCTAACAGGCAAAGGTTTTTTATTTTGAATTATTTTATATCCAAACTATCAACTATTAAGCATACTTGTTGTTTCTGTGCTTCTATCATCTTGCTATTTTGCACTCGGACCCACTACGAATAGTATTTGGTCCCTGATAGGCTAACTCAGTTCCAAAGGCCAATGTTTCAGAAAATCGGGAGCCTGAACATTAAAGCTTGACCTTGTTTCATTACTGGAGTAACTAGGTCAAGCTCTGCTTTTTTTTACTAGCTACCATTCTGAGGGACAAAATTCCAGCCTGTTAGCAGCACTTTGGTTTAAAATTGAAGACATTGCCCACAAAATACACACAGTAACACTACTTTACAGTATATCCTGTGAAGCACTTGGAGACTTTCAACGAATGCACGATTATTATGTTTATATTATATATATATAACACAGAATTGTGGAAAATTCTGAAATTCAGTTTCCATTTGGTAGACGGTTTTCCACATTCTCAAAAAGAACTGGCTTCCAAATGAAAACTAAATTTAAAAACTTTCCACAATACATCTTCAATTTTGAGACAAATTTGCTTATAGGCTAAAATTCCGTGGAATTTCAGGCATCAGCAGAAGTCAGAAGAGCTCAGTTGGATAACTCACCAGTGGCCAGGGAACTAGAATTGATGAAGTAACTTAACACAT
The DNA here is from genome assembly GCF_018977255.1 of Callorhinchus milii. NCBI lineage: Eukaryota > Metazoa > Chordata > Chondrichthyes > Chimaeriformes > Callorhinchidae > Callorhinchus > Callorhinchus milii. The sequence goes on from NW_024704744.1 coordinate 21,946,903, forward strand.
CAGTTAAAGTGCATTGTTTCTGTAATATAGACACTGGACCTAATAGCTCAAGAATGAGAAATAACCTTTTTAACAATAGATAATTAAATGCTGCATCATTCAGTTTGCTTCAGTCAGCAGCATTGGATAAGGCAGCAATGTTAGGCAGATTACTGAGAGAACTCTTTGCTCTTATCGTACAGTGAGATCTTTAATGTTCACCACAATCCTGGTTTACTTATTTATCCTATTTTACTGACCATACACTGCTGTGTGCAATTGGCTGCCGCATTTCCCACACAAAATATAAAGACAATCCACTTTACAATATATCCTGTGAAGCACTTTGAGATGTCTTAACGACATAATAATAAGGTGCTATATCACATGCAAAGATTATCATTATGCTGACAACGGAACTAAAGTCACTGCTTTCCTGTATCACTGCCAATATGTGAGTAAATGGTTCAGTAGAGTTGCTCAAAAGCTCTCATATTAATGCAAAGAGTCAAACCTACACAGTTCCAACACAGTACCCAGTGCTTTTGGCTAACAGCACATGGGCAACTTCATAACTTATGTTGAAATCAATTCGAAACATTCAGTGCAGACCGAACAATGGAAGAATGTGCAAAGCAACATCTCCCAGATTATCTAACTGAAAAGGAATCCTTTATTTTCCCAAGTAAAGGGAAAAAATTATTTCCAGAAAAGAACAATCTCACCCATCAAAAATGTCTTTAAGCATTACTACCTCCTTTACAATAGTTGTTTAGAACTTCCCTTGAAACAGTCCTTAGGGGAAAATGAAATGCTGGTATGTGCACTTAGTACCACACAATGTATACGAGACTCGGTAATTGCAGTCTCCTGACAGACCAATGAAAGATGGGTTTAGGAGCTCAACTTTGTGCCTTATAAGTGATGAAATCTGCCAGAATTTTCCCATAACAACTATCAGATGATTCTTGTAAACCTCAGTCTTCGCCACCATTTTTAGGAAAGTTGCAGTTTATTGTGAAGATTTGCATGCTGCATCACCTGTTTAATGTTATCTTGAGAGGATGGGGGTATTTTCTTGCAACACGCACTAGCAGTAAAGGTTGCAAGTGCTGAAATACAGATCTTATTTTTTTTCCTTTTGATTAGGTGTCAGCCTGTAAACCTTCTGGTCTTACTGTATTTGATAACAGGTCCCTAGCAAGCCGATAGCCTACTCTGTTCTACCATAATTGAACATCAATTGTTAAATGATTGATGATTGATAAACGTCATGATGGGAATGTTATTCTGTATTTATAATGTTTTCTAATGTGGGTCTAATGCTTTTAAATAATAAAACTGATATCATTGCATTTTATTTCTAAAGCAACAATTGACAGTGGATATCCAGGCACAGCATAATACAAATCATTTCACTTTATATACTACTTTATCACAGCATCAAAATGTCTCATAGTACATCACAGAATTTACTGTAAAGTATAGTGACTGTATTTGCAGGCAGCCAATTTATGTAAGCAATGTCTCGCAATGTCCTACGAAGTGAATGATCAAATTTTATCTGGTGATTGCTGGCCAGGACAGCAAGAGAAAATCCATTCTCTTTTTTAAATAGTGGTATGTCATTGATAACTTTCATCTGAACAGGCAGACAGGATCTCGGTTTAACATCTTATTCAAAGGACAGCGTCTGATAATGCAGCACTATCCCAGCACTGTACTGGGTGTGTCAGCCAAGATTATGAAATCTAAGACCTAACAAAAATACAATACAAAATACAATTTAAATTTATACAACGCCTTTCATGTTGGTTGGACATCTCAAAGCGTTTAACACTGAAGGCTGGACAGCCAAGCCAGGGTGGGAGAACCTTCTGATCACAGGATAGATAGCAGGAACAAAGGCAAAAGTACTCCCAACTGCACCCAACCGATACCAAAACAGTTGGCTTTACCAAAATATTATTGATTAGTGCATTACATTTGTGTCTCTGATATGTATTATGGATGAGGCTGTAAGAAACTGCAGCTTTTAGCAACTTTTAACAACAACAGTGAATACATGCTCCCATTGCACCATCCTCCTATCCATCAATCCATCCTGTGCTCTCATTGGACCAGTCATTAAAAGTTGCAGTTTCCGGGCAGCAATTTTCTTAGTCTTAATTATGTACCAAACTCACATAGTACTGCCTCCCTATTCCGTTTAAGTTGGCGAAAGCAGAGGGAAATTACTGTCAGCACAAAGTTTACTACCGCCCTTGATCAAAAATGATTAGAAAGAATATGATGAAAACTCACTACATTTTTCTGGACTGAAGATTTCCACAGGAGAGTGGGATTAGATGAGATGGTTCATTGTGGAAAACAGCACCAGTGCAGACTGGATGGGCTGAAAGTCTGTAACATTCTATGATTCTATGATTACAGACATTCCTTATACATGCATTAAGATCTTTACAAACTACAAGTGTACATACAGTATTTTTCTCTGGTATAATTTGATCCAAAAACACTCCTGCAGTTTTCAAAGATTAATTTATTTGTTGCATATTTTGAATTTAAGGTGTTCTGTGCCTGCCTTTAAATATGTAGCACATTTTAACATGGACAAAATTAACACTCAGTTTTCATCAGAACCACTTCAATATAAGAGATGTGGCCTATCGAATGTGTAGTGGAACAGTAGTCCTTTTGATTTTTTTCTCTCTCAACGTTTAATAAATTTGGTCTGACCATTATTCCTTCTTTTCCTGGTGTTAAGTGTTTTTCTGTCACAACTTTTCTCTCAATCTCTTTATTTCTGATCTGTTCTAATAGGTCACTAACCTTCAGTTTTTGTTTGATTTTTGTACAGCAAAATTTCTTACTTATTTATAATTATCCTTACATTTGATATAGCATGTTTGATGTCTGGAGGACATCTATATGTGCTTCACATGATTTACTGTAAAGTGTAGTGATTGCATTTGTAGATGGAGACAGCAGTCAATCTTTGCACAGCAATTAGGGTGAAATTCCCTTTGTTTTTTTCAAATATGCCATGAGATCTGTATTGTCTACCTGAATAGGCAGAGAGGACTTCTGTTTGAAGTCTCGTCCAATGGGCCAGCACCTCCCCTAGTAATGTACTGAAGTTTCAACCTAACCTAGACTATGAGCTCAAAGTCTTGACGTAGAGCATGAATTCACAACCTGCCACCTGACCCAGGCTGACACATTACGCCAGAATTGGGTTTCCTAGCAGTTACACAACAGTTTCTCCATTTGAGTATATTTGAAAACTCATTGATGGAATCTGGAGACAAGACCAACTGTAAAGTCACTCTATGCTCTATTTTCTGTTGCTTAGTATGTTTCTCGTGTGTAGTATGTGTAAGTTTGTGGAGTCCTGTAGCTCAGTGGTTAGAGCACTCGCTTTGCAAGCGAGAGACCTGAGTTCAATTCCAGGCAGAGGGCGAAACCTTGGGCAAGTTTCCTTACTCCACACGCCTAATAATAATCCCTCCAAAACCAAAAAGAATAATAAAAAAAATTGGTCATTTTCAATCTACGACTGTTTGTGGGACATTGCTGTGCGCAATTGGCTGCCGCGTTCGCCCACAAATATACAGTCAATTCACTTTACAGTGTGTTCTGTGAAGCGCTTTGGGACGTCCTCCCGACGTGAAAAGCGCTATATCAAATGCAAGGATTATTATTATTATTATTATTAAGTAACTGTGTTGTTTTTTTTATAATTCATGATCCTGGTCCTCACCTTCAAAGCCCTCCATGGTCTTGCTCCCCCATACCTCTGTGACCTCCTAACCCCCTACCATCCTGTTCACTCCCTCCGCTCAGCAGGTTCCGGCCTGCTTCACCTCCCCTGCCTTGCTCGCCCCACTGTTGGCGGGCGGGCCTTCCGCCACTCTGCACCCACCCTCTGGAATTCCATCCCGCAGTCCCTCCATCTCACCCCCTCCCTCGACACCTTCAAGACCCTCCTCAAGACCCTCCTCTTCGACCGTGCTTTCAACCTTCCTGCTTTCCCCCCTGCCCTCCACCCTCCCCCACCCAGACCCCCAACTTGGAAACATAACTCTGTCTGTCCAACGCCTTGGGATGTCTTCCTGATGTGAAAGGCCCTTTTCAAATGTAATTTTGTTGTTGTTGTTGTTTTTGGTTTAATTAAGAGTGGTACTGCTTCAGCATGTCCATGATGCCCTATAATATTCACAAAAGCTTGATGAGGTTGAAAGGTTAGGTAAACTGAACTGGCTCCAAGCTGACATGTTTGGCAACAGAATGTCGGAATCAAGACAGTCCTCTGTGGCAGTCTCGATAGTTTGGTTCCTAAGCCAGGGCTTCATAGTATTCCAGAGCATTGATGATGACAGGCCAGCCAGGCTGGCTCATCAGGAGGACTTTGAGGAGAAGGCCAGTCAGCTCTAATGGATAGGGAGGACCTAGTTGGAAGTCAGTGGGAGGCTTGCCAGACAGTGCTCTCAATGGTAAACCATGAGAGCTTAGCTGTTAAGCAAAGCAAATTCTGGAGTCCTCAAGCCTTGGCTTTGCCATCCTGTGCTTTTGCTCTCTGGAATCAGACAAGCAAGATGCATCCCTCTAGGGAGAAAGTGTGCATTTGCATTCCAGACACAGGGACATTTCCATGTGTAGGTGGCATACATATATAGAATTCTCAGTCTGGTTTGGATACTAAAGTATGATGATAATTTTCCACATGCATCAGACAGACAGCTGACCAAAAAAGATTATTAGAATTAAACTGCTTTCTGTTAAGGAAGAGAATATGTAACAAATACATAGCTTTGATATTTATCTAGAGACAATAAGGAGAAATAATGTATTTAATCTTTTACTTTAACATTGACTGTTGAACGGATTTAGTTTGATGGTCTTGAGATGGTTGAGATGGTCTCTGAATTTAATTATTTGTTTATCAATATTAGCAAAGATGTAAAAGAAAAAATGTACAATAGTATACCTTCATACCTCTTGAAATCCTTTTTTTGAAGTGCAAGCAACTGAACCAAATATGGAGTTATTTAAAACAATCAATTGATATAAGTAACACAATTAAAAAGTACATTACTGTACAAATAAACTTAATTTGGCACATACAAGAGAATTAACAAGAGCTTGTAATGGAATACTGTTCAACCCTTCAAAACAGAATCCAGTTTGCATTGCCTTAATGGGACCTCTATGAGCAAAGTATATTGCCTACTTCAAATCCAATAAGCTACAAGGGAAATAAAACACCCAATGCATGTAATAAATATTGATATTTATTACAGGAGAAGCATATATGATTACCAAACTGTATGAAATCTTTAGGGAGATGTCTAACCCTAATGGTATTCTTCCCTTTCACTCATCAACCATTCTTATTGCAAACATCTGGTTGAAAATCCAAATGCTTTACATATGCATGGGACAGATTTGACTCTGAATAAAGTGCATGGAACAAAGTTTAGCAAGAGCTTCAGACAGACATTCTTATATGCATTTTATCAACAAGATAAATGAAAATGCTGTACTTCAGTTTAAAAGTGGTTGCTATTAACGTTTTTCAAAATGTTTGCCAAGGCTGGTTAATTATAAAGCAGAAAAAGCAAATTAATTTGATGGAACCTTGTTTCCTAGATCTCTTCTTTAATGTTCAAAAAAAGGGTCGAATTTGCAATATTTATTAATGGTATTTTTGATAAGAAATATGGGTACAATTCATGTCAGACTGTGGAAATGTTGTTCTGGAAGGCCTGTATATTATATCAAAGCAGAGTTCCTGCAGGTTGGTCTGTTTTACTTACAGTTATGAGAAGAAGTTCCCATTTGCATGACTCGTATCCCTTAATAAAGAATCTTGTCAAGAAACCGTGCAAAATTAGATAGTATACTGTACTTCATTGTGCAAGATAATAGAGCAAAAATGTGGATGAACTGCAAAGTTTTTGGTATATATTGCACAAGTCCAACACTTTATTCATTGAAAGGTTACTTGTGTAAAAATAAACTGTTCATTTATTTTCTGCTTGGGAAATAAATCTGATTATAGTTTTTGGCAGTTACATAGATGAATGTGAAGAATTCACATAATTTTATTTCCTAACATATAACAGCAAAGATTGCAGCATGCTGTTTTACAGGCAGCACCGTAAGAAGAAAAAAAATGTTACTTTTTCCAGATGTGGGATCGAAATTCTCTAAAGGTTATAATAGTTATCATAAGATTTATGGATGATAATTTATTAATCAAGGTTTTCCTCAAACTCGGATATCTCGTTTGAAAGATTAAAGCAGAAGATAAAGTAAAACACTTCAAAAAAACTTGGAGAGGTTTATAATATTATGTTTCCCTTCTAGCACAAATTATTTCTAATGACCGTGTTTCTAATATTCCCTCCTAAAGTCAGTTCTAATCCTGAAGTGTGGTTTGTGCCAGCAAATTCCTTAACAGTCAAAGTGCAAGTCTGGTTTCCAACATTCTGATCAATTTCAGACATTTGTAGCTTTAATTAAAGCTTGTTGTTTCAATGTCTGAATTTCCAAATTGCTGTGTTTAATATAATCTCCTGTTTTTTTCTCTCCTGCCCCCCCAACCGATCCAAACAACAAATCCTGTATAAATTGAGCTCTGCTGCCATGTTAAAGAAACACCTTTTAAAATATACCATTTCACTTTTTGCTTGCACAATCCCTGCTCATATGAACGTTCACATGAAGTTGTGCATTAGAATATTCAATAGCAACATGTGTGATCATTTTGTAGAAGCTCTCATCCATTTAATAGAACATGCTTCCTAACATTTTACAGATTGCCGCAAACCAATAAAGATAAAATATTGTACCTAGATGAAACTGGTCTAAATTAGTCAAGCTGTGGTCACACACATAGGAGATTTACAGCAATGTAACAGTTACTTCAATTGATCTAACTAGTTTAACTCTTCGGGAGCAGGAAAATGTTGGAACCTATTATAAGGGAAAACATTGCTAAGCATCTGGAGAAGAATATCTCAAGGACAGTCAGTAAGGATTCATAAAGGGGAGATCCTCCTTGACTAATCCATTTGAATTTTTTTGAGAATAGCAGAGCATATATGAGGGAAATACAGTGTATGTTTTATATAGACTTTGACAAGAAACCACATCAGAGACTAGTTTTAACATTTAGGGTCATGACATTCCAGGTACAATAGTAAAGTGGGCAAAAGGCAGAGGAAGCAAGTACAGGGATTGGGAATCAGTGAATAGTATTTAGATTGGCAGGACATAACCAGTGGTGTGGCCTAAAGATCTGTGCTCTGACTGATCCTTTTTAAAAATATACACTAATGACTTGGACATGGACAGAAGGGGATTGAGTCCAAATTTACTGATGATACTAAATTGAGTGTATTGACAAATTGCAAGAATGATTGAATATAAGACTTATTTTGGATATTGATAAATTGGAGACATGGACAAGTTGCAGATGTGGTTTTACATTAATAAATGTGAGGAAAATAGAGTGGAGTTATTAACTTAATGGAGTCGAGGAACAGAGAAATCTAAATCATTGGAATGGCAGTTTCAATAGGAATTTGCTAGGTATAGGACAATGTTTGAAGAGAGGCTTCCTAATCTAGGACTATTTTCTGCTGGAACAGATGAGATTGAAGGTGTATAATAGAGATCTTCAAAGTTCTGAAGGATTATAAAAAAAAGATACAAACTAATTATTTAGCTAGGAAATTGGTGTCAAGGGCACATTGCCTTAGGGTTGTTAGCAGAAAAAACACAGGAGAGGTGAGAGAAATGTCTTCACTCAGAGGGTTGTTAGAGTCTCAAATTCATTATCATAACTGGGTTTTGAGGGTGGGATAAGGGGAGCAAGATGGAAAGTTGGATTAATAATACAAAGTTATCTAAAAAAGGTTGATTTAGAAAACTGGGTAGCAGTGACCCAGACACAGTGCCTCCCTTCTGTGCACAAAATGTCTATATTTCCATTACCAAGTCAGAGGTGTGTGGCATTCAGCTTCTAATAATAAGATACATTTCCTTACATTTGATGTAGCCCCTTTCATATCGTAAGAAAGTCTCATGGACGAACATACACATGAAGTTAATTTATATTCTATACTTAATAAATTTAGATCACAATTTTGCAAATGTACTGAACTCAAGCACACTTTTTGGGTGAAAAATGCAGTACATGATGTGCAAATTATCACTAGTGGCAGTCATCATATTGCGGGCCATTTGACTTCTGGAGATGTCCCAGGTGATAATTGCTATGGGGAAACACACTTCTCCTTCCCCCTTAACATCACTCAAATACCTTCATCCCAAAACCTGTTACTACAGCTACTGAACTATAGTCGTCAATTCTCTTGAAGCTGCCACCTCGCAGATTTGATGGTAAGGTGGAACTCACTGCTGAAGCTGTGGTTGATGCAAACGCATCATTTTTTAAATGCTTTGGGACATTCTTCTGAAATGAAAAGCACTTTATAAATGTAAATTTGTATTTGTAACATAGTTCAGAGGAAACTTGGCACATACATGAGAGAAAGGAATAGGAGAGGTGTAGCCTTGTGTGAAGTATAGACACCAGCAGACTAGTTGGGCCCAATAGCCTGTTTCTATGCTGTAATACTGTTTCATTTCAATAGCATTTCAGTGCTGGTTTGGGAATACTAACTGAAGAGGTGACATTCCCTTCATTTTCTTTTATACCAGCCACTAAATCTATGCTGCAGTGTGTAGCTGCCAATATATAAAGTGTTTTTTCTCTGCAGTGTTCCGATTCAAACTCCCCCATCCTCCCATTCCCAATCTATTGAAAAGCCTTCTTTTGAAGTTCGCTGAAGGACTGCTGGAAATAAAAGACGGGGGAGGGAGGCAAACTTTCCCTCTGTCGGGTCTTAAGGTCATTGAGAAAGAAACCAGGAGTGAACTCCACAGATGAAGAGTGAAGAATCATAAATAAAACACGATTTCCCCTGAGCAAACCAGTGCTGCCCCTAGTGTAGTAAAGTGAAGGCACCAAACATTTTAAGACACTTCTTGCAGCAGTGAATAGCCTTGGAATGAGCAGTCAATTAGTGCATACAGAGGTGGATGAAAGGAGATGCAGGGAGTTATGGACATCGCACTCAATATTTTGCAGCCTGATTTACTGTTCCCCAAAACATTCCAGCTAAAATGTACAAAATGATCAGAAGAGAAGGGTTGCAACACCCAGCACATTTAAAGCACTCTATGCCCAAAATTCCACTTAGAAATTGCCTTTAAGACTATTTTGACTAAAATTTAAGATTGCATGGAATTGCCGAAAATTCTTAAATTCAACCATAATTTGGGAGCTAGTGAAAAGTGAACTTTTAAATGTAAAATTTGAAGTTTAAAAAGCTCAGGTCAGTTTACAGAACCACCCTCAAGGTTTTTAATGACAGCTAAGAGCCAGAGGGAATACTGCCTACTGTTAAACATTAACTAGCATCAGCATTCTGGTTAATAGAGTTCTACCTATGAACCTAAGTGCATATCGCACAGCTTTGTTTTATTTACATTCAGTTTTAAGGGAGAGTGAGATACAGGCAGTGTAACTCTGGTCTAAAGGCTACACATCCCTCTTCTCCAGACATTATGTTGAACCAATACCCATAATATAACTCGACCATTAGACACTGCTGAGACAATAACAGGCAGATTTTATTCTGTAGTTTTTTTATATAGATTACATTCCAATTGAAAAAAATGAAAATAAGATACTGTTCTTTTAAGAATTGTTTCATGCTGCATATCACAAGATACCCACAAAAGCATGATAACATACAAATAATATACTTTTTTATATTCTGACAGTCTGGCTCTGTTGGTAGCACTCTTGCCTCTGTATCAGAGATTGTTGATTCCAACCCCATGTCAGGACTTAAAGATCCCATGGCACTCTTCAAAAAGTGTCTTAGCCAACAGTCCCCCAGATCAAATTGTCATTCACTTAATTGGTAGGACATTGCTGTACCAAATTGGCTGCCACACTTGACCAGACAATAAAGAATCACTACAAAAAAGGTTTATCATTTATAATCTTTGTTGTATTGTTCATGTACAAGAAGCTTGAAAATGTGTCCAAAATTAATAAAGTACCGAAAATGTATTGTAGAATGAATGTTGGGACATAAAATTATCAAACATTATGTCCCATAACATCATACCTAATATTAAACATTAACATTGGTTTCTGGCAACTGAGAATTGGTCTCCAAAGGCTTAATAAACAAAGATCTCTGTCTTCAGACTGCATAGTTCCACTGTCTAAGTGGAACTGTGTATCTTCAGATCTGATAGAAAAATATAGTGTGATTATTAGCCCCACTGAAAGAATTGTCTCCAGATTCTGCCAACGCCAACTTTGAGTAATGGCTCAGGAATGGTAGAGGCACAATGCATAAGGACAATCTCCCTCATCAATTAGAATCAAGAACTTGGCACAAAAGCACCAGTAGAATTATTGGATAATAACATTAAATGTATGAGTAAATGGAACAAATCTCGTCCGCAGGGAAGCAATGCAATGTGGTGTAATGAAGAACAAATCTCCCTCTTCCATTCCAGACAAAGGGAAATTTTCATGTCAAGGCCGCAAACATATGTGGAACTTTAAGTCTATTTTGGATACTCTTAGACAATACTATCAATGGCGAGTCATGCTGTTTTAACTGGTTAGAATCCAGCAGTACCCCAACACACACTCCAGGGTCCCCAAGCCTTAGATCTTGCCAACCTGCACCTAATACTTTCCGGAATTAGGTAAGCAGGATGTGTCCCTCCAGCGAGAGAGTGCATATTGCATTCCAACAAATTATCTCTGGAAATTCCATATGTAGGTGGGATGCATGGAATTCTCAGTTTGGTTTGGATACTCTTAAGCATGGTGATGGGTTTCAGCATATGTCAGACACCCAGCTGATCAATAAACAAAATACTGCCAATCCAGTGAAAACTGTCCTGGAATATTTTATGATACTATGAAACTTCCAAAAATAAATGGGTTCAGAAATGCGGTCAGATGTCACATAGATTAGAATTTATGGTTAGTAAAGCACAATTCTTCACTGTGGCAATTGCACAGTAATTTGTTCACTTCAGTTCCTACTTAAAGTATATACACTTGCAAGAATGGATTGTGAGAAAGAAATTACAAATCGCCAAAATCTTTATACAAAGTACATGGCTTAATGATTTGACAGATATCAGAGAGAACTGACATTTCTGAAAGAGAAATTTAAAACCCTCTCTTTAGTTCAAGGCCTCATTCCACACTTTTGTAGCAACTTGCCTCATAGAATTTGAAGCGTGTTACTGCCACTGTGAGTGACCCATGACCTACTTAGTATTATTATCAGAGGTCCATTACTATGTCAAGCTAGGTTGTAATGTGGACAACACTGGAGTGTAAGCAAGTTGTCGAAACCTAAAAGTTACTGCAACACGGAATGTCATGTCAAAGGCTGGAATCAAACAGTATTCAAGGTAGTTTTTGAAGGATTTAAAAATACCACCTGGATGCCATTAGTCTGTGTAATATTTGTTGGGTTGGCAAAGCACAGGAAGCACTTAAAAAAAACATTGATCCCTTGAATGCTTTGGAAACCCACCACCATGACTCAGATTAACTCAAGTTACAAACTATTCAATACCAAGAGGGAAATCTGAGGATTTACGTGGAGAAAACTATCCATATCCCTAATACAGCCTCTGGGATACGATACGGAATGAAGTGCACTAAATAAATGCAAGTTGTTGTTGTAATACCTTCAATAAGATGGTTACTGACATAAGTGGAAAATGTGAATTTTGAGAATGAAACATTAAGAATGGAAGTGTACTGAATGAATGAAGTTCTTTATGGCTTCACAAACGGTATCCCCCAGATAAAATGATCATTCACTCTGTGACTCACTTTCAAATTTAACATCCGCCTGAACAGGCAGATGTGACCTTGGTTTAGAGTCTCATCTAAAACACCACATCTCAGACACTGCAGCACTCTCCCAGAACTGTACTGGAGTGTCAGTCTAGACTACATGTTCAAAGTCCCAAGGTGGGGCTTGAATCCACAACCTTCTGACTCACAAGTGAGGTTGTTGTCAACTGAACCAGACTGACATCTTAAGAATGTTTACCAATTTAGGATGAAACGAGAAGGAAGTTTCCCCGCTGTCCTAGCCAACAATCCCTTCAGACTATACTCTGTAGAGTGTCATGAGTGTGTATATTGAGTGTTGATCACGGCAAAATGCTGATCCATTACGAACAGTCAGTCTGAGAGAATGATTGTATCTCTTAATGTACCACTATTACCAGCAAGTGATTTGATTTCTATGTTATTATTTCATGATAAACCAGCATTTTAATTTAGATTTAAAAAGCTTTACAAGTACTAAAATGCAAAACACCTCATATGTTCCTGAGAGCTTTCTCATCTCTTTGACACAAACCCTTGCATTTGGCTCCAGTCCATGGTAAGAGTCTGTTTGATGGATTATTGTATTATTTAAAAGTCTGTCAATCCATCTTGAAAGCTCCTGATCTAAGATCTTAAACTGTGCTACATCTCCTTGACTGTTTTCTCCAAAATCTTAAAATGTTTGCAAAGGGAATTTTTATTGGGATTGGATTTTGGATTCACAAACTGCATGATAGGAAGAGTTTATCTAAGCTATGAAACTTGATTTTGGAAAATATTCAATACATAGACCAATGCAGTCAGTCTACAGTATCTTTATAGTGCTGCTGTCATTTAGACTCAGATAAAATTTCTTGGGAAAGTGATTACTCACAGCAGCTAGCTTTAAAAGTGCTGCTGAGATACAGTCCTGTGTGTGAACAGACTTGTCATCGTACATTCCAGGCTGCTTCAGAAATGAATTTGTCTTTCCTCAACGCTTCTCTGTAGTTAGGCGGCAGACAGTCCTTCTGTGCTGGATTAATCCAATTACTAAAACACCTGCAGACATGCAATAACAGTTCCTCTGCCAACTTTCTATAAATATGGTTTTATGGAAGAATGTGTACACCACTGTCCTAAGATCAAGAATCACATTACACACCTGCCAAGCTATAAACCTTTTAAAAATATATTGCACATGAGTTGACCCATTTCAAAGCTAGAAGCTAAGCTTACACAGATCTCAAGAAAATACTGCAATTGCCCCTTATTTTGTATCCTGCCAAGTAAGCTATTAACATAAGATAAACCTCTAGCTGAATTTGTGAATGCTATTTGGTTCTGCATTACGATGTTTATATTAAAAGCCGATGTTTTATTAATTCCCATTTTAAGGGGCATAACAACTGAATCAACAACGTCTTGTGTATTGCGTTTACATCTCTATTTTGTTATGTTTCTGTTTATTCAATTTCTTATTTACGAACTGTTGTTTACATGGAGATATTTTTGTTTTGAATGGTAATTGGCTAATGTATCATCTCAGATGCTATGCTACACACCCATGTTCTTACATTATGCTTCTCCACCCTCACCCCATCCCACCTCTACAGTGTCCTTTCTGCCACAGATGCTCTCTGCTCCAGGAAAATGCCAACCTGATTCAAGCCTCTTCATCTAAACAGCCTCACCATCAGTGGATGAGCCTTCTGCTATTCTGACCCCATGCTCCAGAACTTCATCGCAGAGTCCTTCCACCTCTCTCCTTCCCTCCCTCTCCTTATCTTCAAAATCTGTCTTAAGCTCTATCTTTTTCACTGTGGTTTCAGCAAACTTTCCACCACTTCTCACCCCACATCCACCCCTTCCCCATTCTCAACCTGAAGTGCTTTGAAACGTTTCCCTGACATGAAAGGTGCCATATAAATATAAACTGTTGTTATATTCAATAGATTGTCTTTTATCTAGATGGTACTGTATACAGCAGTGGTGAGCTAGGAATACGTTTCGGTGGGCACCAACTTATGGTGGATGAGCAATGACCAAATTTCCATTCTTGGCTTTGCCACTGTATCATACCTCCTGCACCCTCTCTCTTATGGAAACATGGACAATGAAGGGGAGAGAACCCAAACAGGAGATATCAGGCAACGTGGCGAATGACAGGTGGGCCTGGGTGCTAATTGGGTAGACCATGGCTATGTCCTGATATGCACTGAATCAAAGGACTGATGCATTTAGATGTTAAAAGCAGATTTAATGTAGTTTTGAATAAACATTTGACAAGGGAAAGCTTTTTATTCTTGCAAAATTTAATTTTTTTTTAATGGATTTTCTAACTGGAAACCCATTTTTATTATTGAGAGTGTGCAAACATTTGGCTCAAATGAGGAGTTTGCGTAGCAGTATATTTACATTGTTTGAGATACAGGATTTTAACAATTGTTAAAAACAAGCCAATGTTAACATTTAGCAACACAGGGTTTATTCTTTCAATAAATAAATCCCCAAACACTCTTAATCACGATCCATCATTTTATACTTTTATTTTTATAAATTTATAAATTGATGGTATTGTTTTTCTTCCGACCCAATAGCGTCATTTGTTAGTCAAATGTGAACTGGAGACCCTCTGCCAAAAGTAAAAATGCCTGAAGGAGCATGTTAATGTTATAATAATCTTTGCATTTCATACAGCGACTTATCACATTGGTAAAACGTTTCATAGTACTTTACAATGCTTCACACTTCACTTCATTGCATTGTCAATTGTAGTAACTATGTGTTTGTAGACAAACATGGCGGCCAACGGTCATACAAACAGTCGTGAAGTGAAGGGTCACTTTTAATGGTGGATTTGTGACCAGGACACCAGGAGAAGCTCCCTTCTCTTTTTGAATAGTGTCATGAGATTTCTAATGTCCACCTGAACAAGCAGCTAAGACCTCGGTTTAAAGTTTCTTTCAAAGGATGTCACCTCGAACAATGAGGTGCTTCCCCAATTCTGTCAGCTTGGCTCAGTTGGTAGTACTCTCGCCTCTGTCCCAGAAGTTTGTGGGTTGAAACCCCAATTTGGGACTTGAAACTCACATAGTCTAAACTGATATGCCAAAGCAGAGTTGGGAGGTGTCGCACTGTTGGACGTGCCATCCTTCAGATTAGACTTTAACCCCGTCTCCCTGTTCAGATGGACATTACAGATCCTATGGCACTATTCAAAAGAGATAGGATTTCCTCCCATTGTCCGGCCAACAGTTCCCCAACTAAAATTGCTCAATCGCTTCATGGCTGTTTATGGGACCTCGCTATGCACCAATTGGCTGATGTATTCACACACAAAACATATAGTCACTGCCCTTATAGTATATCCTGGTGCTTTGGAATGTCTTCTCGACATGAAAGGTGTTGTACCAAATGTAAGGATTATTATTATAAATGCAAGGATTATTATATCTGCTTTAGGGTGTCAGCCTAGATGTGAAAGGCACTGTATCAAATGCAAGGATTATTATTATTATCTTTAATGTCAACCTGAATAGGTAGTTGGAATCCCGATTTAACATCCAAAGTATGGCATGGTGTCCTTGCATTTAATATTGCGCCTTTCACTTTGGGAGGATTTCCCGAAGTGCTTCCCAGAATTTACTATGAAGTTGATAACTGTATATTTGTTGGCAAATGTGGTAGCCGGTTTGCACACAGCAAAGTCACACAAATATCTAGTAAGTGAAAGACCAAATTTGTGGGACATTGCTGTGCGGAAAATTGTCTGCTATGTTCGCCTACAAAAGTACATCCACTACACTTGATAGTATCCCTCCGCCTTGTCCCCTCTCTCCCCTTTTTCATGTCCCAGGTGAAAACCTTCCTCTTCAACCATGCTTACCACTACCTGCTCCCCTGCCCCTGGATCAGAATCAGGCTCCGCCCCAACTCGGAATCAGGCTCCGCCACTGTTAAGCGCTCTGAGACGCTACCCTGTTTGGAGAGCGCTATCTAAGTGCAAGTTGTTGTTGTATATGTTCTGAAGCGATTTGAAATGTCCTCCTGACATGAAATGCACTATATCAAATGCACAGATTATTATAATTATAAAACATCCTGAAATAAAGTCAAATAATAAAACCCGAGAGCAATGCAGAGATAGTTCACATCTTCTACTTTAGTTGCTTACCAAAAGATTTCCATCTGATTATTTCCTCCATATCTTCCTGATCATCCCCATTTACCTTATTGCGGATCAATTGCTAACATCATTAAACAGTATAATATTGCATGACTTGTTTTACTTAAAGACAGCAGGGAAGAGAGCACTGAAGAACTCGATTGATCTCTGTTCTACAGATGGAGCCTTTTTTTCCATTTATCATCACCATCTGCTTCCTATTAGTGAGCCAGTTTTCAATCTAGCTAGTTAATTTGCCATTAATTCTATGAACTTTGACCTTCTTCAAAAAGTTCTGCATGTGGAACTTTATCAACTGCCTTCGAAAAAAACAACTAAACTGGAGCTGCTGGATAGCTCTCATCTTCTAGGTTAGTTACTTTCTTAAAGATTTACAATAGATTTGTCTGACTTATTGCTTCTAAATCCATGTTGGCCATTGCTACAATTCTCCGCTTAAATTTTAACCCAGAGTCTCTCGGATAACACATCAATTTAACTTTTCTGTTTATTCATCTCCTTCACACTTTCCCATTCAGTAGCCCGGTCTCCCAAATGATGTCATTCATGTTCACCATTTAAATTGATATGTTGAAAACATCAACAGCAAAAGTAGACCAACGAATGCTGAAGGAAATCAAAATGTTTTTAAACTGTTTGATTTTTGAGGTGTTACCGGTGGCAAGTCTCACTCGTTGATCCCGCGTATTAGTTTTAGAGATAGATGCATAAAGAAGATGACGGACTTTGACAGCTGTATCATCAGCTGTTGTGACTGATTTATTTCAAGTACTTTGCTTCTCAAGACCCGACTGTGAAGAAAGCATTTCTGACAGCTTCTAAATCAGCCCACATACTGTACAGTAGGTTAACTAAGGGAATATAATTCCCCTCAAAAAAAATGAATCATTTACCTAAACAGTGTTAACATAGTTGAAACCTCAAGTTGGCTTTTGAAGGTTCAACATTGTCGGATGTCATACACAGCTGCAGCACATATTTTTCATATTAAGTGAAGTTCTCATATTAAAAAGTGCAGGCACTGTTCTGTTCTTCAGCTCCTTCTTGGGAATATTCCTAGGCAAGAAAAGCTGATAAATTAATGGTGAACTGCAGATAATTTCACAAACTTTAATTCTTTGGATTGTTGAACTATTATTCTCGGCATTCGTTATGACCCACATCTCATTTTCTTCCCTCACATCCGGCCTCACTTTAAAGCATCTTTGCTACATTTCCTCACCTGTACTGGGCTCCGCACTTCCATTACCCCAGTTCTTGCTAGGCTCCACTTGCTCCCTGTTGCAGAATGGATCAATTTGAAAATCCTCACTCTCACTTTCAAATCTCTTCATGCAATAATGCCTCCCTACCTTCCTGATCACCCAAGTCCCTCTTGAACACACTCTCTTCCTCAGATCTCTTCTCCCTCGGATCTCTTCTCCCTCTGGACTTCCACCAGTGGCAACCCTGATACAGCCATTAAGCTACTGAACAATTGTCTCGACCCATCCAGTTGCTGGTCACCCAACTTCCCTTCCTCTCCCCACTGCTGGCCAACACAGTCAACCAGACACTTTCCTCAGGTTCTATTCCTCTTCCCCCCTAAAACCGCTGTCAACACTCTCCTCCTCAAAAATAAACACCCCTGACCCCTCCAACATTACAAATTACTATCCAATTTCCAACCTTCCCTTCATTGGCAAAGCTCTGGAAAGCATTGTCACTAACCGACATTGCTCACACTTCTCCGTCCAATTGCTCTGTGTCTGGTTTCCACCCTGCCCACAGCACAGAGATGGCGCTTGTCATGATCATAAATGATGCCCTCTCTCTGTGTGACCAGGGACTCCTCTGCCCTCTTGTCCTCCTGGACCTCTCCCCCACATTCAACATTGTCGATCATGCCATCCTCATCCACCGCCTCCTCTCCCTCATCCACCGTAATGGGATCGCATTAGGCTGGTTCACGTCCTACCTTACAAACGACCTTCATTTTGTCTCTTCAAACGGCTTCTCCTCCTGCCCCTGCCCGGACAGCTGTGGCATACCTCAGGGCTCCATCCTTGGCCCCCTCCTCTTCCTCATCTGCCTTGAAGGAGGCAAGAGTGGGAGCAAGGCAAAGGGATTGTGGGGTGGAGTTCCAAAGAATGGGGGCAGAGAGGTTGAAAGCCTGGCCGTCAATGATAGGGCAGGTCGGGCGTAAGACCTGGAGCAGGTCGGAGCCAGCTGAGTGGAGGGAGCAGACAGATTGATAGGGGGTCAGCAGGTCAGAGATGTGGCAGGGGCAAGGCCATGGTGGGACTCGAAAGTGAGGATGAGCATTTTGAATTCTATTCTCTGAGGGATGGGGAGCCAGTGGAGCCGGGTGAGGGTGGTGTTGATTGGGTCACGGAGCCTGGTGCAGGAGAGGACATGAGTTGCAGAGTTCTGATGATCTGCAGCTTGATGAAGGAAGAGTCAGGGAGGCTGACAAAGAGGGATCTTCCGTAGTCAAGCCTTGAGGTGACATATGCGTGTATGAGGGTTTTATCAGCCTGAGGGGTGAGGCAATGGCTGAGTCAGGCAATGTTGTGGAGGTGGGGGAAGGTGGAGCGGGTCATGGCATGGATATGGGGGAGAAAGGACAGTTCAGGGTCGAACTTTGGGCTAACATTTTATCCAAAGGACGGTACCACTAAAAACCATATTGCCCCCATGCCCCCATCACCACCTCTTCTTCCTCCAGCACCACATTGGAGAGTCTGCTTAGACTATCAACAACAACAACAACTTGCACTTATAAAGCGCCCTCCACGCAGAGTGCTTAAATCACCTGTGAAATTTCTATCTCAGAGGCAACAAATGTACCAACTGAGCTCAGCTGAAATCTTTGTTAACAATTATGAACTTCTTGTGAACTTTAATGGCAAACGGCTGTTCATAATAACTTACAATATTCTTCATGAATTTGAGGTTGCAAAATCTGTGTTCAGAAACTACAAATCCTAAACCAACGAATTTTGTTAAAAGGTGCAGAGCAAATCAACAGTAGGGAATGGCAAGTCTGTTGCTCACCAAGCTTTTCTCATACAGTGACAACTTGGGATTCACAATTCACTGCTCATGAATTGCTCTGTGAATTGCCCAGGCCAGTCTTTCAAAGTAACATAAGTTATATGGGTTTGTGAATGTGGCAAAGTAGACCTAATACAAAGCAAATGATTAAGAGGAAAAAAGACATTTAATGCCATGAAGGAAAATAGCACAAAATTAAGTCAGATTCAATACCAGAAGGCATGCCAGGACTGAAAAAAAAAAGGCATCAGAATGGCAAAGCAAAGCTTTGAATTGAACATGGCAAGAGATGTGAAGGATAATAACAAAAAGTTTTTTTAGTTTCATTAAGAGGGTGGTGGTATAAGTAGTGTCATCAGACTGGGAAAATGTTACCAGTGGAGTTTCACAATGGTCTGTTTTGGGACCTCTTTTGTTTAATATTTTTATAAATGAGCTGGAACTAGCAGTTGCAAGCACAGTGGCTAAATGTGTGGATGACACCAGGCTAATGAAGGTGGTAGATTGCAAAGCTGAACATAATAGGTTTAAGGAGAATTTGAACATACTTGGGAATTGGGCAGAATGATGCCAGATGAAATTCAATGTGGAGAAATGTAAAGTACTTCACATGGGGACAAAAAATCCTGGAAGAGACTATTATTTGAACGGAAGAAAATAATATGTATGGAAAATGAAAAGGACCTGGGGTTCCGGATTGACAATAAATTGAAGGTCTCCCAACAATGCTCTGTGGCAGTGAGTAAAGCAAACCAGATGTTGGGATGTACCAAAGGATCAATAGCAAGCCGAAATAGTGGGGCAATCCTGCCACTGTATAAATCATTGGTGAGGCCATACGTAGAGTACTGTGTACAGTTCTGGTCGCCACAGTACAAAAAGGACATTGGAGAAATCGAGAAGATACAGAGGAGGTAAATCAAAATGATTGGTTGAAGGAAGGGACTGGACTATGAGGAGTGACTAAGTAAATTGGGCATGTTCTTGCTGGAAAGAGAAATTGAGAAGCCACATGATTGCTGTTTTTAAGATTCTAAAGGGACAAGACACTATAGATCATGACAGGCTGTTTCAACTTGTCCAGAATAGTAAAACCAGAGTACACGGCCTGTGATTGAAGGGGGGTAAATTCAGAACGAATCTACGCAAACATTAGTTCAGTGAGCAAATAGTGAACCTGTGGAATAGGCTCCCTAGGGAGACGGTTGAAGCAGGAAGTGTTGAGTCGTTCAAACACAGATTAGACAGTATTCTTTTAGGAAATAACATTATGGGATATAGTACATAGGTAGTTCAGTACATATGTGCATGCAACTGCCAGGAAGGTGGAAGGCAAACTAGATGGACCTTGGTCTTTATTCATCTAGCATTTCTTATGTTCTTATTTTATACCTAAAGAGAACTGGGAAAAAAATTAGTTATGTAAGTAATTGCTTCCCCACATTCCAGTACATTTTTTCTTGAAGCTATGAAATGATTCAGAGGATTAGCATTCAAAGTAAGTTGGGATTTTGTAATGTTTTTATTGATAAATTCATGGGCCCATGTCTATATGTGTACAAAACGCTTTAGTTCATGATATCATGTCCTTCTGTACTGTGAATCTTTAAACTGCAGATGTGTGCGGCCGCAAAGCTCCTTGTACATAGCTTTCATTCCCAGAAGTGCACTCTGAAATACTGTGCCAAATGGGTTTCTCTAACTTTCTCTCTGTTTGACAGAGGTTGAAGCAAGCAGCTGGCAATGTACAGTATCAATACCATATACAAATTTAACAGAGTATTACGTTAAACATGCAGCTAATAAGCATAAAGCACAGCATTGTTTTTAAAAAGCCAGAATTGATAACAAATCATTTTTTTTCAAGAAACATTACAGGCAAGGGAAGTATTTGACATAAAGTACTGAGGCACCATAAATGTTTTATTTGGCTCGTGAAAGCTAACACTGATAATCTACAGTGTTTTGCAAAAAAACATTTTGGACACAGCATTAAGCCACCTGCAGTTTATAGTCTTCAGGCCAGTACTAAGGATTGTTCTGGGACTCCCTCATCCAGCTGTAGCCATAACATTGCTTGTACTAGCCAGTATGAGCAGCCGAAAGCAGCAGCCCTTTGTACATTTCCACTCACGATCTCTTTAATTTCTTTATCCCTCAATGTAATACCTCTGATCACTGATAAGGACAGAATACAAACCAAACATTTTGCCTGACTTTAGAGTGAACCATCTTCATGGTTAAATAAACATTGCCCTATGATATGGATTTGAAATTATCAGCTATGTACTTCCAGCTTCTACTTATCTGAACTAACTGTTTCCAAATGGCGTTGCTCATAAAAGATGAGAGGGATACTATTTTTAGCTTTGCAATCGTATCGCTGAAGTAACAGGAGGTGGAATCAGTGGACAAACTCAACAAGACAAACTCTGTCAATAGTGAACCATGTACAAATAGATCTTGAAACAAATCCTCCATTAAAGGTTTTTGGCAAGTTTCTGTGCAATTTGAGTTTCTGTTCTTATGTAATGTTTTTAAATCCTCGCCCCTTTTGCTGCATTGTATTGTAATTGACACACATTCATTGCTTGGAGCTTACCTTCATTTTAACTACAGGCTCCTGCTGCAGTTCAAAAGTTTACATCACTGAGGTCTGCTTCACCAGATAAAAAAGCACAAGTAAATGTACCTTAAATCCTATTGTAACGCAAGATAGACTTCAAATTTGACATCCATTCATTTCAGCAGCCCTTGACATGTAACCTAAGAACTTTGGTGAGGGTGAATCAACTGTATGATAGAAATAATTCACTGTAATTTTTCCATTCCTTGACTTAATGCATTTTTTGGGGTCAGCTGGGCGCCTGACATACAAACCCATTGCCATTCTAAGAGTATTGAAACCAGACTGAGAGTTTCACACACATATGCCACTAACTGCCCATGGAAAATATTAAGTGCAGTTGGCAAGAGTTAAGGTTTGGGGTCCCCAGAATATGCAGTGGGGTATTGCTGGAGTTTAACCTTCTGAAACCAACTAAAGTTTGTCATTGCGAGCTTCATACTGCTTGTCTAGAAATACCCTAAACTTTACAAATTTGGCTTTCAAGACAACAGCTGAGTGGGAAGAATCTCTGACCCTGATAACTGGTCTTTCCCTCAAAGTCCCACCAATGAGCCAGGCTGACTGGTCTGTCATTAACAGTCTTGGAGTCCTGTAGCTCAGTGGTTAGAGCACTCGCTTTGCAAGCGAGAGATCTGAGTTCAATTCCAGGCAGAGCGAAACCTTGGGCAAGTTTCCTTACTCCACACGCCGAATAATAATCCCTCCAAAACCAAAAACAATAATAAATTGGTCATTTTCAATCTACGACTGTTTGTGGGACATTGCTGTGCGCAATTGGCTGCCGCGTTCGCCCACAAATATACAGTCAATTTACTTTACAGTGTGTTCTGTGAAGCGCTTTGGGACGTCCTCCCGACGTGAAAAGCGCTATATCAAATGCAAGGATTAGGATTAACAGTGTTTTGGAATACTGCAGACCCGCCTGGCTCAAGAAATGTGCGACCGAGACCGTCACAGAGGATTAACTTGATTCTGACATTCCATTGCCAAACACATAATCTTGGAGGCAGCTCAGCTCCAAGGAGACCTCCCCCTCCACCCTGGAGATTACATAACAATCCACTAACTTTTTAAAAGGAATCCTTGTAAATGTTCAACCTGGATTGATCCTTTGTGACTCTCCACAATACACAGCAATTGCTAGCTTTAGCTTCTTCGACCACTCCCTGAGATAGCTCTGACTTGTCACAGTATTTCCCTATGATGTCGGTCATTCCTCCTTCTTACATGATATGTCATTTCTCTAAACCACTTCCTGGAGATTGCCCCACAACTCCATTATAAGGCTTGGAACTGATGCCACTCACACTCACCATAGGATCTCAAAGCATCTCACAATGATTCATCCTTTTCCTCTCATCTTGTAGACTCCTTGTTACAGTCACAATGATTGAAGTCAATTCCTTTATTCATCACAGATGTTCTCACAGATTCATCGCCGCACTATCTTCATTTTCAATAAAATATTAGCTTGATACAATAACGCACCATTCAGGGGTATGAGAGATGTTGTGTAAGACTATTTACTAGGATGAAATAATGTTATGCATATTACATGGTCAAAACAGAGGTTTAGATGAAAAAGGATATTCGACCCATTCGATCAAATTTCCAAAAACACCCATCCTCCCATCATAGCATCAAGCTGTTTTTTGAGTCTAGTGTCCTAGCCTCAACCATCCTTCCTTGTAATCTGTTCCTGTATTTAATTACCCTCTGGGTAAAAAAAAATACTGGTGTCTGTACAAATACTGCAACTCTGAACCTGTATCCTCTTGTTCTGTTGCCTTGGTTTATCTGGACATTTACTTTCTCAACCCTATTTAAAATCTGATGTAGTTCTATAAGGTCCCCTCTGAGATGTGCCTTTTCAAGGCCTCAGCCTATTTATTCAAATATATGTAGGAGACATTGCATGTGGGTCTAGATTCTCCCTATTACATTTAGAGTTTTTTTCAGTTGTTTTAAGAACTACAGAAAACCAACCTCAAAGGTGAAACAGAATCCAACAATTTGCTAAATTCTGAATGTTCTAAATTGTTACATAAATAACATTATGTGTCTAGAATAAATCTAGACCACTAGTAGAAATTCTCCACCATAAAATGTTAATATTTTATTGTTTTCTAGTCCTCTTTGGTGTTGACACTAAATATTTTAATAGTGGTAAAATGATATAAATTTACATGGTCTGTGTTATTTGTACTATATCTAATAATAATAATCCTTGCATTTGATATAGCGCTTTTCACGTCGGGAGGACGTCCCAAAGCGCTTCACAGAACACACTGTAAAGTGAATTGACTGTATATTTGTGGGCGAACGCGGCAGCCAATTGCGCACAGCAATGTCCCACAAACAGTCGTAGATTGAAAATGACCAATTTTTATTATTGTTTTTGGTTTTGGAGGGATTATTATTAGGCGTGTGGAGTAAGGAAACTTGCCCAAGGTTTCGCCCTGCCTGGAATTGAACTCAGGTCTCTCGCTTGCAAAGCGAGTGCTCTAACCACTGAGCTACAGGACTCCTGTTCTGTAGCAGTGGTTAGAGCACTCGCTTCGCAAGCAAGAGACATTGGACAAGTTTCCTTACTCCACACGCCTCTGTTTACCTAACAATAAATAGGAATACGATAGTTAATTGATTGGCGGATCGCTTTTCTGCTTTTCCTTAAAAAAACAATAATAATAATTTGGTCACTCAATCCATGACTGTTTGTGGGACACTGCTGTGCACAATTGGCAGCCGCGTTTTGCCAACAAAATATACAGTCAATTCACTTTACAGTATATTCTGTGAAGCGCTTTGAGATGTCTCGAAGATGTGATAAGGCGCTATATCAAATGCAAGGATTATTATTATTATAATGATTCATGTTTTCTGGTTGGTTATTTCAGTCTTATTGCCCAAAGTACTAACTCATGCTTGGGTACCCTTCCTCAATGCCGGTTACTCTCCATTACTTCACTAAGGTAACCATGCTTCATTTATGATTGTGATAATCACTAGGATATTTAACCAGGGAGCCGGTTTTTAATAATAATTTAATAATACATGTATTTGGTATAGCACCTTCCACGTTAGGAGGACATCCCAAAGCGCTTCACAGGATTCACTGTAAGGCACTGTGGTTGTATGTTCAGGGTGAACACAGCAGCCCATTTGAGCACGGCAATGTCCCACAAACAGCCATAAAGTGAATGACAATTTCATTTGGTGAATTGTAGGCCAGGACACAGGAAGAAACTTCCTTCTCTTTTACAAATAGTGCCATGGGATCTTTAATGTCCACCTGAACAGGCACTAATGTGAACCTCATTTGACCCATATACACTTTCGACCTGAAGTCACTGACATTGCCTTAATTTAGGATCATGTTTTTAATAATTTTTAATCCGCTGTGTATTTTCAGCAGTTTCTGACCTTTGCAATAAATGTTAACTCAAATTCTTCAGGCATCCGGTTGACGAATATCACTCATTTTCTAGATATTACTTTAATGTATTACTGACACAAATATCCCCATTGAGATATAAGTTTTTTGCCTACTCCTTTTAATAATTTCCAAATTAAGAATCATGCTACAGTAAAGATTGTAGCTCACATTTGCACTTTATTGATAAATGACTGTTAACTTATCGTGTGGTTTCCCTGAATAATATGTAAGAGCAGAGCAAGGCTGTTCTTTGACTAATGATGCGTGGGAATCAACTGGTATAAATCATGCAAGGTTTCCAGATGCAACCAACTGAAACAAATTCAGAGCAAAACACAAAATACTGCAAAGGAAAGTGAGTCCATTTTTGGGTCCACGACCCTTCGTCAGAACGTCGTGGACCTGAAAATTGACTCACTTTCCTTTCTCCATAGATGCTGCCTGACCTGCTGAGTTTTCCCAGCTCTCTTTGTTTTTGTTGTTGAAAGAAATTCAGTTCTTATTTCTGTCGAGTACAAATAAGACAAAGTATACTGATTTCGACTCTATTAGCATTGCAGTTCAGAAATGGGAAACTACATTTACTATTCTGCTCATATCCTCAAATTAGTGCCTAATGTAAAGAAAATCTTTAATTCATTGTATGACTAAAATTCAGATTAAGCTACCACCCCCTCCTCCTGCTGTTTGTATTGGACATAACACCTGATCTCCCTCTGGATCATGGCATTATTAAGTTATTAGACATCATGTTAGTGGCTGCCAAGAAAAGCATACTTCTTAATTTCTAATCCGCCCACTTGTTCATGGTGATTTCAAAATATTGATGGATATTGAGTTTTGGGATAGATTGACACATGGACAGTTGGAAAAAAAGCAATTTAGCTGTAGGAAATCAGTTTTCCCTTGACCCCCTCCTCTGCAGGTTTGAGTCAACTGATCAGTGTGGGAGGAATTCCCCTTTCATATGCTTTAGCACCTCACAAAGGGGCTGCAGTATTTCAATCTAACTCTCCTCCAATTCTTCAATCCTTTTGCACTGGAATTATACAGTACCTAGTAAGTTTTCAAATTCTGATGATTTACTTTCTGTTGTGCTCTATTACCCTGGATTTCAGCATTCACCAATGTAGCCAATACCACATATACAATCTTTACATAAAATATTATTGGCAAACAAGAAGCAGGAGAACATTCAGTTTCTCTGACTGCACTTTAAAATCTTTGCAAGAACAGAATCAGCATTCGGCAAAGATTTTGAAGATTATTCTATCAACAAGAAACATTTCTCTAATAAAATCTACAGATTTTGGGGTCAAATAAGATTGACAAAATACATAAAATTAGTCACTCAATGTTTTGGGTTAGCTGGGTGTCTGGAAACCTTTCACCAAGGGTATCCAAACCAGACTGATAGTTTCATGCATGCCACCTGTATGTGGAAATTCCCATGTTTGGAATGGAATCCCCCCAGAGGGACGCATCCCATTTACCTAATTCTGGAGAGTATTAGGCACAGGTTGGCAACAGTCAAGGCTTGGGGATATCAGAGTGTGCTTTGGGGTACTGTTAGTTTAACCAGCTAAAGCTGCATAGTTTGCCACTGAAAACATTGTCTGTGAAGCTTTCCCGCTGCTTATCTTGATAGAACCATCCTACCCATTAGGGCTTTGACTTGCAGGGTTAACAATAGCTGAGAGAATTGCCTGTCCCCAATGACTGGTCTGCCCCTCCAAATCCTACTAATTAATGAGCAAGACTGGCTGGTCAGTCATTAGCAATGCTTTGGAGTACTATGGACCGTTCTCCTGCCTGTAGTTCAGACCCACGTCCCTACCCATTGAATGATGGTTCCACCAGTTGGAGGTGCAGATCTTGAAGTCACTCACTTTATGGCAGTTCGTGGGATGTTGCTAGTGCTAACTGGCTGATTCATTCGCTTCAATCGCTACATTTCATAGTTAAATCCTGTGAAGCACTTAGAGCTTTGAGACATCTCAACGACTCAAGAAGGCACTGTATCACTACGTCCCTCACTTGGCCCAACCATCCCCACCCCACCATCCATGGTTGGGCCTTTAGCCTTTCTGCCACCCTTTGGAAAGCCATCACATATTACCTTTGCCTCGCTCCCTCCCTTGCCTCCTTCAAGGCACATCTCAAAACCCTCCTCTTCTACTGTACCTTCGGCCACCCTCCTACCCTCCCTGCCCTCCATCCTCCCCGATGCCAACACCCAGCTCGGGTCCAAATCCCTGACTGTCCAGCGCCTTGGGACGTCCTCCCAACATGAAAGGCGCTATACAAATGTAATTTTGTATTGTATATCAAATTCAAGGATTACTATTTATTATAAATATTTACATTTCTTGCTAGAACCTATGCTCTTAGCTCTTGGCACATTGCTCACTATCTGTTTGATACAGGTTCAAATTCTGTTGCAACCTTGTTCCATTTGGGCTGTAGTTCCCTGAAATGAAAACTACTGAAGACAAATATTCTGACATAGACCACAGTCAAAATCAGAGTTTAAAATCAACATGAAGTTGACCTTCTGTCATGTATTTACTCATCCACAACACAGCTACCATCTCTACCCCCAGATGGGATGCTTTCTGCTCTATAATCAACTTGATTGTGACAGTTCAGCTTTTTCTTAACATGCCTCATCTAAAATACCTCCGGATAAGTAAATCTCAGTAATGCGATGGGGAGCAAGTGAATTACAACAAACTAAGCCACCAATATTGAACAGGCTGCATAAATCATATGCATGCTCGGGGGAATTAAGTCATTGTAATGACCACATGAACATTTTGTTTTACATACACCACCTGCCTTCTCTGTGTATCCAGTTATAGAACACATTTCAAATTGGAATAAAAATATGTTGAAGCATTTAACTCATCATTAATTGAGTGTGGACAAAGATATCGGATCAGATGTGGCCAGGAGTCTGAGGATTGGACATGGTGTGGAGCATTTGCTGATCCATTGTTGTTGTTTTATGACAGTCGGTATTTGTAAGCAGTGATCAGGTCAGGAGTTTCACAGTGCAAAGAATGACTTGCATGGTCATATTTCTTCCTCAGGTTAAAGTCAAAGCAGTTCAAAATTTAACAAGTGGTTGGTGGGCAGATTCACACTTGCCCACAAAATACTCCAATTTGCAGTTTATCCTGCGAAGCACATTGAGACGTCCTCTTGACGTGAAAGGTGCTATATCAATTTTAAGGATTATTATTTCATTCACTGTCAGTGCCTGGGGTGTATTGCATTATCGGAGGTGCCGACCTTCGAGTGAGATGTTAAGCCAAGGTCCCGTCTGCTATAAAGATCCCATAGTACTATTCAACAAGTTTCTCCTGGTGGAACTCTTTCTGTCTACTGAGAGTCATCAAATTACCTGCCACTTGCAGCAAAGACCAAATGCAAAGAATTGCCAGTCCAATTCAATACATGCAGAACCATCTTTCAATTCTACCTAATCTCATACACATGACATGAGAAAATACACTCTCCCGTTCAATTCTACTGGATCTCTCTCTCTCTCTTTACTGTTCCCTGGTGCTGCTGTTACATATCACCAGACACCAGAGCTAGCAGACAGTGGGGGAACTCACCAGACTCCCTCCAAACAGTAGAAACACTGTAAATTATATTGCAATAACATTGTGGGGTCAATTTTCACTACAGACAAAGGATGTTATAAATATCATAAATCTATGGATTTCCAGGTTTCATTTACACTCCCAACTATGTACAGCATTGCAAATTGGTACAAGTTATTTTGCCTCAGTTCTGTGAGTGAAGATGTGACTGCAGACGGCACACAAGGAAAGAGATGCACTGGTCTAGGAGGGTAACCCCAGAGATTTCAAATTGACTGTATGCATTTTGCAACCAAGTTCAAAAATGAAACCTATTTTCTGCACTTGAAATAGTCCTACCATAAAAATCAGTTACCCCAAAACCTGCAAAATTTAAAAAAAAACACAAGTATTGCCCTCCAGTTTCCCCCCCGATCTCCTAAAACCACTGATTCATGTTGGGTTTCCAAAGCCCTTGACCACCCTCCAGTCTCAATCATTTGTTTTCAAGGAAGAGGCGTGCACTCTGGCTAATCTGTAAAATACAAAGTGCAATCTTGGCTTACTTGGTAGCATTCTCACCTTTTCAGGTTGAAACCCCACATTGAGACTTGAGCTCCCATGTCAGGGTGACAGTCCATCACTGAAGGGGCACTCTATTGTTGGAGGTTTGGTTCTTTGGTGAAACATTAAACCAAGTCCTGTCTATATGTTCAGGTGAATGTTAAAGATCAATAAATCCTACACTGTATTTGAAAAAGAGTTTCTGCTGGTGTCCTACTCAATAATTCCCACATTGGTTGCTGCTTTTCGCCTACTTTACAGTATATTCTGTGAATCGCTTTGATCGGTCTCAACTGCATGATGAGGCGCAATATCAAATGCAAGGATTATTATTAATTTGGTCATTAATTTCATGACTGTTTCTGGTACCTTGTTAGTGCAAATGGCTGCTGTGTTTGCCTACAAAACCAATCATTCCACTTGACAATAATTACTTATCACTATGGTTTGGACATGATAAGCAGCTATAAAAATGGCAGTTTGTTCTGCTAGTGGACCATAAATATCAGCTTTGGGAGAAGCCTGAGTTTATAACTATAGCCCATTTCATTAGCTGGGAAACATGAATGATGCAAGGACATTCCAGAGGAAGTGGGAGGAAATAAGAAACAATTTACATAGTAGAAAATGAAAAATAACTGCAATTAGGAACAGTGGAGCATAGGCAAATTGGAACAAGAGGTTGCGATTGAGCCCATAGATCCTGTTCCAGCAGTTTATTAGATCTTGGCAAATCTTTTAATCACAATGCCACACCTTTTGTTACACCCCCTTACTACGCAAGTCTCAGACCATCTCTCCATTAACTCCATCTCTGCAGCCTTCTGGGACAGAGCATTCCACATCTTAACATCTTCTCTGTGAGAAGAAATGTTTCCTGACTTCAGATATAACTTTATTTGTTCTGATTTTAAGGCTGTGCCCAATTTGCTATTATGATTTAAAAAATGCTAAAGCCAGTACAATGATGTACAACATTGAATTTCAGCATTTGCTATGCACAATTGGCCACAAAATTCACAGATAATCCACTTTACAATATATTCTGTACAGTGCTTTGAGACGTCTCAACGATGTGTTAAGGCACTATATCAAATGCAAGGATTATTATTATCATAGGTTTACATATGTGAATAAACTCATGCATAATGCCTAAGGTCACATTCAAATATAGATGTATTTTGGCATTTTCACGAAGATGGGCTGTTTTTTAAAAGGGTGCCTCTGCTATTTCCTACACTACAGTGATTCCCTCACTTATACGATCTGCATGTTTACATAAGAACCTCTTGTCAAATAACAGCAGCAAAGTGATTAGACAGTAAAAATGGTAAAGAATTCACAAAACAATTATATTATCTCACCCACATTATGTGTTAAGTCAGGTCTGCACAATAATGTGCGGTTTCAGGAAATCAGAACAAAGTTTGTTCTGCTCTAACGGAAGTTCTTCAAACTCTTTACTTTCATGTCTGTCCTTTCGCCAGACGACTGCACTTGGCAATCAAACAATTAGTTTAGATGGACTTGAACTATTGCTATTATTGTCAAAAGGTCAGTGTCCTCCAATGCAACAGCCAGCAGCTGCTCTCACACTGCTCTCAAATAGCTGAGAGACCTACAAACTCTCCGGCCATAGAATATCTCTAACTTGTGCGGAATAGAGAGATACAGCTTACACAATCAATAATTTTAATAATCCTCATATTTAGTATAGGATGTATAACGTTGAAACATCTCAGAGCACTTTACAGTAATTACTGTTAAGCGTAGTGACTGTGCATTTTGTCAGTGAACACAGCAGGCAATTTGCACACAGCAACATCCCTCAAACAGCCATGGTGTGAATGATCAATTTATCTGGGGGAATGTTGGCCAGGATACCAGGAGAAACTTCCTTCTCTGTTTGAATAATGCCAAGGGATGTTTAACATCCATCTAAACAGGCAAAAGGGATCTAGGTTTAAACGTCACATCTGAAGGATAGAAACTCCAATAGTGCAGCATTAGCCATGACCAGTTGTTCAATGTCCCAACATAAAACTTGAATCTGCAACCCTCTTGACCTAGAGGCAAAAGTGGTACCAACTGAGCCAAGCCAACACTTAGACTTTGCAAAATGTAGAAAAATAAAAAAACTAAACTGTTAATGTAACACTATCCTGTGTAGACTACTTGGAAATCCAATAACTGGGCAGCCTCATTAATCTGTTTTTACTCAATCCAAACCACAGACCCTTAGCGTCTCTGGGACCATCTGCCAACCAGCAGCTGATTACAACTGACAGCACTGTAATCTAATATAAATTAAGATATTGTGTCTAAAAGTTGAATTCATGTCCTGTAATGAATATCTGTTATATATGTTGCTCTTTTACAAAAAAATGACTATTTGCATCAAATTGATGGTGTGTATAAAAACAAACAAAAGAGACTGTGCCAACATTATTGAACAAAACTGATTTAACAATAGAAGTTAAAATCTTACGTAAAACAGCTTGGTTCAGACTTGCAACAAAACATAGAACAACTGTGGAGACAGCATTTGGCATCACATGATAACTCCATCCAACAAGTCTCAGACTCAGGTCAGAGTCTGAGCAGGGACCAAAGGGTCTGAAGTAGTACAAAGGTCAGGTCTCAGAGGGAAAGGGTGGTCTGATGGGTGCCAACACTGAGGGTACCAATTCTCAATGAATGCGGAAGTTGAGGTGGGTGGAAGCAAGTCTGAGTCTGAGCATGTTCAGAGCTATTGCGCTGGGAAGGGGAGTCTGAGTGGTAGTTAGAGACCTTTGACTAGGTTTGAGGGGTGTGAAACTATGGGGCTAAGTTTAAGTGGAGAAATATATTTTTTGTAAACTGTATAAATCAAGAAAAGTATGCTGAACTTTGATCATTTGGAAAGAGGTGTTGGTAAGATCTTTATTGTTGGTAAGATTGGTGGTAAGATCATAGAGAGGATCCAAAGGAGATTCACTAGGATGATACAGGAGATGGGAAGTTTTACTTATCAGGAGAGACTCAGGAAACTGGGTCTGTTTTGCTCAGAAAGGAAAGGTTGAGAGGAAACCTGTTAGAGGGATTTTGATAACATGAATCAGGGAGAAATTATTTTACTGATTGGTGAATCAAGGACTAGACAGTATAAAATTAAGTTAATTACAGGCAAAGGAAGATATGAGGATTTTCTTACACAGAGTTTTTAAAATTTGTTTTACAAGTGATTGTTAGAATGTGGTATGTTCTACCTAGAAAGGTGATTGAGAAATAATCCATATTATCTTTTAAGAGAATTAGATACATGACTGAAAAGTAAAAGTAGACAACAAAAATAATAATTTGCATGTATATAGCGCTGTCATGTGGGGTAGCATCTCAGACCACTTAGAGTGTATAAAAGGGTAAGTTTGGGAAGTAGAATGAAACTAAAAGCAAAATGGTTCTTTCACAAAGCCTCCGTAGCCTCATTTCTTAGAAATGTTAAACATTTGTATGCTTCTATTGCTTGATTTGCTGATTTCCAGACATTGCCCTGAGAGTTCAGATTCCTGGGTTATTCTAACATGTTTATTCACTATAACTGCAGTGGATTAATTGTCCTGCAAACAGAATTCCAGCATTTGGATATCCCCTGAGTTGCTGTTCATCTAAAAGCGAAGGCTAATACATTGGCCAAGTACTGTAAAAAGGAATATGATCACTCCGAGGTGTGTCTTGAACACTTAAAAAGTGAGAAAATCCACCTGGATCTAAATTTACTCTATTAATGTAGCATTTTAAAGCCTAGAGAATTGGGGAAAATTTTCAATATTTTTAGTTTTGAAGCTGGTTTGCTGTAAATTCTTTTTAGGAACAACAGAAAAACAACTTCAAAGTTAAGACTAAATTTAGCAATTTGCCAATTTCTGGACACTCTAAAATACTACATAATTGGACTGAATTTAGAACCAGGTGAAATTTCTCCCAGTTATTTTTCTCTGACAATTAATTTTGACAAGACCCATTTTCAGCAGCATTCTGCAGAGTCCTGAAAATCCTGGAAATCATTTGTTTGTTTCAATGAAGCAGCAAAACTTTTGTTTTAGTAAAATCTCAGCAGAAGCACATCTGTTATCTTAAAACGATTACTGAAACTTCCAAATAAACAAGCAATGGGGGACTACGTAAAAGTAACAAAATAAAATATATAATAATTTGGTCCCTCAATCCACGGCTCTTTGTGGGTCTCTGCTGTGCACAATTGGCTTCCGCATTTGGCCACAAAATATACAGTCAGTTCACTTTACAGTGTATTCTGTGATCTGCTTTGAGATGCCTCATCAAATGGAATTATTATAATTATGTTTAATGTTTAAATTTGATGTCCCCTCAGATATCACACTGCTAGGAAGGGAAAAACTGACCAACACAACCCTGTTATTTGCTAATCAACAGCTGTGACAGAAGTTTAAAATGGAGATGAGATGTTATTGAAATATTGAAGACTCTAAATGGTAACGTTAAACTGAGCCGTATTAATGGAATCATAAATATAGAACTTGATATAATCATTTCAGCCCATAATCTAAATGCATTTAGCAAATTCAATTTTACCCATAGATTTTTTAAGAGTAGGTTTCATATACACCACAACAACAACTTTCCCTTGTAATATAGTCACTTAATGTAGTTGTGTGTCAGCCTGGCTCAGTTGCATCTGAGTCAAAAGACTGTGGGTTCAATCCCCACGTCTGGACTTTGAACTCTTTTTCAAATGCAGGGATTATTATTATTAACCATTTCAAAGCGCTTTATACAGAGGAGTGGGAGTCCAAGTAGAGTGGGTGCGAGTTGACCAAAAGCACAATCAAAGTACACATTTAGCAAAAAAAAGCATTTAGAATCATTAAACGATTTTCCGCTGGAACTCTTGTTCAAAACTCCTTAGCTTTCTATCTCTCTGCCTGCCTTTAAAATCCTCCTAGAAATGTATCTGTTTGGCCATGCCTTTGATCAGCATATTTAACTCTCTCATTGCTCGGTTATAAGTGCAACTTTCAGTAGTCAAGCACTTTAAGATGTTGTTTTATGTTAAAGCCATTATAAGTGAAAAGCATTGTACATTGAAAAAGTGTATGGTGCAAAGAAATGATAATCATATTGAAAGATTCTTTCTGTCCCTAACAGAAAATGGCATTTACAGAACCACCAAACAATAATCATTGCGTTACTGAAAATTATACTCTAACCTGAAAATTCACAGCAGAACTAAATGAAATGCCATGAATTCTCTCGGTAAAGTTCAGTGTGATCTAATTACTTGCAGGTTCAGGCTCAGGCCTGACCAGACAAAGAAATAAATACAAGTCCCCACTGCTAGGCAGCCTTGCATTAACATTTTTGTGTAACACACATGCACTCTAACTGCCAACTACGCACTTCAGTATAGCAGTCACTGTTGTGAGTGAAGTGTAAACACAACCATCTTCATCTGTGTCAGTTGCAGACCTGTTGACACAATATGAGAAGATAAGAAAGGACCAAGTTGGAAAAGATAGGCCCATTCAAGGCCATCAAACTTGTTCCTTTCCAATGACAGGCTCTATTCAAATGGTTCAATATCTTGAAAATTGTTTCAGCTTATTTCCAAATGCCATCACCAATACTGCATTAGTAAATAATTGATTGTTACACCTAAATGCTTTTCTTTTCCAGCTTTGCTAACAGACATCCCTCTTTTAGGTACATTTTGGGGGGTGGCAAATTTGCAGTACGTGATTTGATAATTGGTGCCATAATTATCAGTAGTGAAAATTATCATAAGGAAAGGTGTTGCAGTTGTTTTTATCTTGTACTTAAAGACCATTTTGACAATGAATGCATACATTTTGGGGAGATAAACATGGCAGCCAATTTGTGCACACCAATGTCCCACAAGCAACAACAACAACAACAACAAGATTCCATTTATAAAGCGCCTTTCACGTCAGGAGGACGTCCCAAGGCGCTGCACAGTTGGGTCATGACCCGAGCAGGGGGAGAAATGGTCAGGGTGAGGGGAGGGAAGGGAGGGAGCGAGGAGGGGGGAAGTGGTCAGGGTGAGGGGAGGGAAGGGAGGGAGCGAGGAGCGGGGAAATGGTCAGGGTGAGGGGAGGGAAGGGAGGGAGCGAGGAGGGGGAAGAGAGTCGAGAGGGGAGCTAAAGGCACGGTCAAAGAGAAAGGTTTTGAGACCGGCCTTGAAGGAGGAAAGGGAGGAAGCAAGGCGAAGGCACTGGGGGATGGAGTTCCAGAGCCTGGGGGCTGAGAGGCTGAAGGCCCGACCACCGATGGTAGGGCGGTTGGGGCGGGGGACGTGGAACAGACCGGAGCCAGAGGAACGGAGGGTACGGGCAGGTAGGTAGGGGGATAGTAGGTTGGAGAGGTAAGAGGGAGCAAGGCCGTGAATGGCCTTGTAGGTGAGGATGAGGATCTTGAAATCAATCCTCTGGGGATGGGGAGCCAGTGGAGGCGAGCGAGGGTGGGAGTGATGTGGTCCGAAGCCTGGTGCGGGACAGTACACGAGCTGCAGAGTTCTGAATGACCTGCAGCTTGTGGAGGGAGGTGGCGGGAAGGCCGGCGAGGAGAGAGTTCCCATAGTCCAGCCTTGAGGTGACAAAGGTGTGGACCAGGGTTTCAGCAGCGTGAGGGGTGAGATAGTGCTGTAGTCTGGCGATGTTCCGGAGGTGATGGAAGGCGGTGCCAGTTGTGGTGCGGATGTGAGGGAGAAAGGACAGCTCAGGGTCGAACAAAACGTGGAGTCCTGTAGCTCAGTGGTTAGAGCACTCGCTTTGCAAGCGAGAGACCTGAGTTCAATTCCAGGCAGGGCGAAACCTTGGGCAAGTTTCCTTACTCCACACGCCTAATAATAATCCCTCCAAAAAACCAAAAACAATAATTAAATTGGTCATTTTCAATCTACGACTGTTTGTGGGACATTGCTGTGCGCAATTGGCTGCCGCGTTCGCCCACAAATATACAGTCAATTCACTTTACAGTGTGTTCTGTGAAGCGCTTTGGGACGTCCTCCCGACGTGAAAAGCGCTATATCAAATGCAAGGATTATAGGATTATTAAAACGCCGAGGTTCCTGACTGGCTTTGAGAGGTGGAGAGTGCAGCCTTGGATGCTGATGGTGCCAGCGCCTGAGGTGCGGAGGCGCTGACGTGAGCCAATCAGGAGGGCCTCGGTTTTTCGCACGTTGAGCTGAAGAAAGTTGTCTCTCGTCCAGGACTCGATGTCGGACAGGCAGGCTGTCAGGACATCGGTGGTCGTGGAGTTGAGGGTAGAGGAGGAAAGGTAGAAGCCATGATATGAATGAAAGGAAATTTTTCCTGGTGTCCTGGCTAACAATCCCCCAGATAATATTGACCATTCACTTCATGACTGTTTGTGGGACACTGTTGGAAATGTTTTGAGATATTCCAATGATGTGATCAGGTCCTATTTCAAATGGCAGGTTTATTTAGGGAAGTAGGAGGGAGGTAACTAAATATATTGTCAAAGACATAGGTTTTTGGAAGGAAGCGAGCGAACAACACAGGGAATTTGGGAAAGAGTTCCATTGAGCGGGTCCATAGTGGCTAAAAGCTCAGATGGTGGAGGGAGAAGGTATGGATAGGAGATCTGATGTTGCCTAGTGGTGGAAATGGACAAGAGAGTAGGATTGGAGAGGTATGGAGGGGTAAGAGGAGTGAGGTCAGAGTGAAGAGGGAGATATTCCAGAGAGGGATAAAAGAGGACTTGATCAAAGACTGGATGTAGGGCTTAAAAAGAGAGCCGAAGGTCAAACAAAATTACACAATTACACAGCATTTCTATGAGCTGGAGTGAGCAACTGCGTAAGCTACTTGGTAGAGTCATAGCCAGAGGTGAGAAGATGCTGACGGGGGTCAAGCAAAATGGTTTTGGAGTTGATGGCTTGCAGGCAGACCAGCAGGATTCCTGGAATGAGGCTGGTGGCAGGTAGTTAGAGTTGGCAAAGCAATCAGATTAAATAAAAAATATTCCTTGCATTTGATATAGGATATTATCATTTCAAAGAAAAGTCTCAAATAGAAAAGCGTAGTGGCTGTGTATTTGTAGGTGAATGAACAATACCCAATGAAATGGAATCTCATGTTAAATTTGCATATTAAAATGCTGTTTGTTGTGACCACTGCCTCTTGGCTTTATTTTATAACTTTTTTATATTTTCAGACTGAGGAGAGCTTGAATGTCAGATTATCTGAGGACAAATTGATGAACTAAAATCTAAATTAAACCAAACACTCATTTGAGCTGAGTAACACAAGAGCCAGAAAATGTGAATACTTTGTTGTCAAACTGCTTGTTACAAACCTCAATTGCCTTTGTAGACTGTGTGTTGTCTGTTCTTGGTGGGCTGCTTTATGAAGCAATACACAGAAAGAAGACATTGGCAACAGAAAAGGAGATAAACCAAAGTTGTCTTAGTTATCGCACGCCAATCAGTAATGGACTCGAATTGACAGAGATCAGGAAGCCTGTGGCTCAGATCAGCCCGTGTTAATGGCTGGGGAAAGAGCACGGTGGTGGGTGGTCTATAAGCAGAAACAACGGTAAAAAAACAGAGGGAGAAAAAATAAATCTTAAAAAGCGAAGTGGCGTGGTATGTGAAAAGACAGCCTGTGGGAAAATGTTATCATTGAAAAATGCCAAACTCATTTTTCATTCTATACTTCAACAACCCACCCAGATAAGGAAGATCCATCCAGGAACATGGGTGAATAAACTTTATCTGCCCTTTTGTAAAGCCTCTGTAGTATATCATTTATGATTTTAGTTGCAGGCACAAAAGAGTTAGTATACAGTCTGACAGTAAGATGTTGCCTTGTGCCTCTTCAGACAATTTCATTCCATAGTTTTGTTTTAAAAAAAAGACGTGTACAAACTGAACTTTAAATATCTAACAAGCAAAGGAAAAACAGACACGTGATCATGTTGTGTTGAAGGCTGGCAAAACTACACTACTATACTTCCATATTTATATAAAGTTGAATTAAAATGTTAAGTGCAGTAATCAGAAAACTTAATTTGGTTCCACAGAAATAGCAAAAACTGTTTGTTAGCTATACAGCATAGGGGGAGAAATTCTACCTGGATCTAGGTTTACAACAGCAGTAACAGGTTACATTTATACAATACCTTTTATGGCAGGAGGATATCTCAAAGTACTCGCCAACTGATTCGAAACATGACCTGACAGGGAGCTGAGGAAAGGAAAGGTGGCTGAAAGCAAAGTCAAAGAGATAGGGTTTCAGGCAGGTTTTGAAGGTGGAGAGGGAAGGAGCAAGATAGAGGGATTGTGGTGGTGTTTATTAGAACAGGGGCAGAATAGTTGAAGGCATGCCCACCGACGATGAGACAGAGCAAGCAGGAGACGTAAAGCAGGCTGGTGTTTACTGAAAGAACGGAGTGGCTGAGGCATTGAGTTGCAGGAGTTTGCAGAGTTACGGTGGGGTGAGGCCATGGGGGTACTTAAATGGGACGACAAGAGTTTTTTAATCAGTCTGCCTGGGGATGAAGAGGCAATGAAGTGCGGGTGATAGGTTCTCGGTGCCTGGTGTAGGAGAGAACACGAGCTGTAGAGTTCTGGATGGTCTACAGCCTGTGTAGGGAGGAGCTGGGGAGTCCTTCAGAACTTGAAGTGTAGACGTCTTTAAGAACCATAATTGTTAGAAGAACTTGGCTTAAAAATTAAAGCTATATTTATTAATGTGTCAAATTCTGGATCCTCGAAAATGCTAAGAAAATAGAGTACATTCAGACCAAAGTGGAATTTCTGCACTGTACTTTGTTTCATGTTCAGAATGGG
Organism: Callorhinchus milii; assembly: GCF_018977255.1. Taxonomy (NCBI): domain Eukaryota; kingdom Metazoa; phylum Chordata; class Chondrichthyes; order Chimaeriformes; family Callorhinchidae; genus Callorhinchus; species Callorhinchus milii. The sequence goes on from NW_024704744.1 coordinate 21,986,123, forward strand.
ATTCCCCATTATGAACATGGCACAAAACTTTCATTACAAATTCCAGAGAGCGTCCAGCATAAGAGGAGTTAACCATTCTTTCCTGTCCAGGCTTCTCCAGGAACCATAGCTACCCAGAAAATGCTCATTTCAGTGGAAACCTCCTTCATATCAATTCAGGGTCATTTGCTCAGTGTTACAAAGTAAGTGCAAAAGAGTTCAGTTCAGCAAGATACCATTGTTACAGAAGCTGCCCACACCAATCATCACAGAAAATTTTATGTGTGTTCCAAGCTGTAGTAACTATTGAGACTCTAAACAGGTGCTGGAACAATTCAGGGGCTTCAACCTAAAATTTCAATTAGAAATAAAGCATCTATCAATCACTAAGTGCCAGCACAGATAAAACTGACATCTGAACCCAGTTAAAATAGAGGAATCTGTTTGTGATATTCGCAAAAGGAGTTATAAATAGAGGAATTTTTGGAACTTTTCTCAGACACGGACTTTAAAACGTCCTCCTCCTTGAAAGGTACAATAGCAAATGCAAGAATTACTTAAGTTTACAGAGAAAGGGCATGATGCCTGTACAGGATCAGCTCTTGCCCATCTGGAATTACCTCGTTACAATCCTTTCGTAAATCTCCCAAATTCAGCCATTTTGCACCAGTCTCTCTCCATCCCAGGGTCCCTCCGTCTCACTCCCTGAGCCCTTTCAAGATATATCTCACAATGTACCTCTTTGACTACATTTTCAGTCTTTTCGCTCTCGACCCCTCTTGGCTCCCAGTCCTAGCTCGGGTGCCAAACCAACACTGTGAAGCTCTTTGAGACTTCCTTCCTACATGAAAGGTGCTACATAAGTGTAAAGTGTATTGTATTAATCCTACCATCAAAACATAATGGAACTAATACTGAATATTAGTAGAAAAGTTGCTAAAACTTATTAGAATTGTAAAAAGGGGTTGTAGATCACATGCTAGCGATGATACAGTATTATCAAGATGTACTCACATTGTCTAGATTCCATAACTTAGTGAAGTCCTAGAAACTGGATCAGAAATTGTTTAATTTATCCCAGCAACAGGATTCTGTAAACTTGACTCATTTATTGCCAAAGTGAAAAATGTAATTGAGCCAATACTAATAGTTAACCATAGAACCCTAGACATTTACTGCACAGAGGCTATTTGGCCCATTGAGCCTGTGCTGGCACTTTAAAAGAGCAATCTGTTTAATCCCGTTCTTCTAACATTTCCCGTACCCTTTTATGTTTCTCTTTTTTAGATATTTATCTAATTTCTTCTTAAAAGGTAATGTATATTCTGTCTCAACCAAGGAGGGGCTAGGTTCAAGCTAGGGTATTCCATGCCCTAACACAACTCTATATTTTTTATATTTGTAAAACAAAATCTTTTGCTCTTTTGCTCTTAAATCTATATCATTCAGTTAACAACTCACCTAGAAGTGGAAAAAAAATTCACTGTTTATCTTATCAAAACCACTCTCACTGTAATAAATAACTCCAAATTGATGGTATATTGCCTATGTAAAGAAACATTATAGGCCTTCTCAACAGCTCCTGGGTACAATGCCCACTTCAAATTCGCACCATTAGCTCCCTTACATCTTCCATCATTTATGACAGTGACAGACCATTTTTGCTATCTAAACACAAAGTCTGGTATGGTCACGCCTCCAAAATAACTGCAGAGTTAATTATTTTGTGGGTGTTTTGCCCACAAAATATACAGTCAATTCACATTATAGTATATTTTGTGAAGCACTTTGAGACATCTTGAAGACGTCAGTTTCCGTTGTGATTGATCAGCCAGTTGATTACTGGCTTCGTCTCCCACAAAATTTATGAAAATTGTTAGATCTAAACCTACTTGGAGGTGACAAACGAGATGGCCATTGTACCAGGCACCCCAGATTCTGGCATTTCAGTGCTGATACACAAAACACCAATAGAGCACTTTAGTTTGGTTTAGCCAGCATTCCGCAAAGTAGCACTGCGAAGCATTGGATGAAAGTACAGCTGGTGGCCCAACCAGGGTGATGGAGTTGAAGGGAATGAGCCAGTCTTATTATCAACTGATCTTATCGACCATAGAACCATAGAGATTTACAGCACAGATGAAGGCCTTTCAGCTCATCGCTTCTGTATTGGTTCTTTGAAACAGCAATCTATTCAGTATCACATTTATCAAGATTGCGGTAATTATCACAGTTGATAGTAAATCACACATCAAAAATGTCACCCTATAGATTCCTTTGTTCCTCCATCCCTGCTGGTTGTACTCCACAAACAAAAAATTCTCCCTGGCTATGCTCCAAGTAGCACTTGGCTTGCTTTTGAAGGGACTGCCAAAAAGTCAAAGAGTTGGCTGCTTAACCTTACTTTACTACACGACCAGCAGCTCCTCACAGTTCTTGTCTAAGACTCACCCTGATGTCAGCTTGCCTCAGTTGATAGCATTCTTGTCTTTGGTTTCAAGGCTCTCGGTTCAAGACCCACATCAGGTTTTGAAACTGATAGTTTAGGCCAACATACCATAGCGTGGTATGGGGGAAACACTGCATTGTGGGAGGTGCCATCCTTCAGATGAGACATTAAAATCGAGGTTCTGCTTCTTCAAGTCGATGTTACAGAACCCTCGACACTGCTGCAAATGTAGGATTGAATGAAGCATGTTGAGACCTTTCAACGCTGTTGGATTATATCAATAAAGGGTTATTTGCACCTTTCGACCACAAAATAGACACTTTATGATATATTCTGCGAAGCACTTTGAGACGCCTTGACGACGTCTCAAATGCAAGGATTATTATTAAAATTATTTATTTTATTATTGTCCCTGAACCGGAAAGGTTCATCAATCAATGACTTGCCTGTTTTGTTCTAGGGAAAGCCTCATTCACAAGGAGAAATCTTTTAGGCTGAAAAAATAATTGTGTCAAACTCAAATTAAAGGCTGAGTGTTCTCACCAGGCTTCAAATCCAGAATCTAGTGGTTCGCCATCCAGTGGTCAACCAAATGAGCTGGTTAGGATACTGGACAAATCTATCGATATAAAGTGTTCTTGTATATGACTATAGAAAAAGTGGACACAAATGACGCAATTAGATTGGGACCATTATTAAAACGGAAGGGTGTCTCGTGAAATGTCTAGCAAGAGGTATTGAGTAGGGAAATAAAGATGGAAAATCATTGTTACCGATATCAACAGATAAATTCTTAGGTAGTTTGCAACTAGAAGGTGCAGACTCGTGTATTTCCACAAGCTGCAAAGGCCAGTGAGCAACTGAGGATACTGACAGTTCTTCACTAGATTTCCCAAACGTTCATAATGAAACATTTTTATTGCAACTATCAGCATGAACTTCTTGGCTTTATTGTTCCAACCAATCTTGTATTTTTGGAACCAGATATTGGAAACTTTGATATTAAATGCCTTGTATCTGTTAACTTTGGCATGAGCTGAGAATGTATTGCTATGTTACCACCAACCTTCCTACACCCCCTACCTCCCCCCTCCCCTCCCAAAGTCATTCATTCCTAAAACCAGAGATGTTTCTTGTTCACTTTCCATTGTTTCTAATGAAACATTCCGGGGATCCAAAGTGACTTTAGCCTAAGCGAAACATGATCTCAAAGTGTCTCAGAAACCAGAAGTTTTTTCAGAAAACATTGCTCAAGTCTTGTGTTCACTGTTGTTCCAGAGAGGCCAATTAGGCCTGATGGGAATTTTAGAAAGCTGTCGCCAAACCCTGCACTAGGAATAGCAAACAAGGCCCAAAGTAAATAAATAAATGGCTTAAGTGTGGCACATCCTTGGAACCTCTTGCCTTAAGACCCCCTCCCTAAGACTGGGATTGTTGAAGTGCGGAACTGAGAGCAGGTTAATTAGATTTGACATTAGTTACCAGCAGTAATTACAAGTGAGCAATTAATCAGGGAAAGTCTCCAAACAGAAGGAGAACAAATAAACAGACAGTGGTTCCCTGATCGCTTTCACCTTTCAGATGAGGACATGTCCCAGGTGTCATGCTGAGGTGGGGCCAGTCAGTCTTGCTCGGTTTCTCTGGGGAGTGGGGCAGCTCCTCACTTATTCACCCTTCTCTTCTTCACTGGGCTACTTATTGTTGTGAAAAGCTGCTGGAAGCTGCAGAGAACATCTTTGCTCAGCCAGCCGTATCTGTGAGTCCCTCAGTTCATAAATATGACCGATAAACCGAGAGCATGAAACAATGATATTCCTTTTACAAGTGCTATATTTACTCTGCAATCTTTTGAAACTGACTTCAAATGACAACCATCCCAGACTCCCTCCAACTCACACTCCCTCCTGTTGTGCAAGGCCTGTCTAAAAACCTATTTACAAAACGCAAAATACTGCAGATGCTGGAAATCTGAAACAAAAACAGAAGTCGCTGGGAACACTCAGCAGGTCAGGCAGCATCTATGGAGTTCCACAAGCTGCAAAGGCCAGCTGCAAAGAACTGAGTTCTGACAAAGGGTCGTGGACCTGAAACGTTGACTCACTTTCCTTTCTCCATAGATGCTGCCTGACCTGCTGAGCGTTCCCAGCGACTTCTGTTTTTGTTTCAAAATATATTTATTTGGTTACGCTTACTGTCATCTTTCCCCTCCAACCGCTTCGGCTCCTACCAGTTCTTTGGGATGTCCTCCTGACGTGAAAGGCGCTCTATAAATGTAATTTTGCTAGTTGTTGTTGTACCATCAGTTTGGTTGTCCAGCCTACAATTTGAGACGTTCTCCCAATGTAAAACTCACTAACTGGGAATTGTATTGTATTATATCTCGCAGTGCTGATCTACTTCTGTCTGCAGAAACAAATAATATGCTACTCTGAAAGCTCTGATTTTCCCTGTTAAGAGCCACTTTGGGTCAATTCGTAATACTTTTTATTCTGGTTCATAGCACCCACATTAGCTGACACCAGTGCAATGGGGGGGGGCACAACATTTTCCCTGGGGATGAGAATCCTGTCTGCTTGTTTTCAGGAAGACAATAAAGATCCCATGTACCATTCAAAAGAAGAACAATCCAAGCAGCCAGCAATCTTCCAGATCTATGACTGATGTTGAAACCATATTGAGGCAAATGTCTGGAACTAAGACCTTATGATTTACACTGACACTCCGGGGCTAGAGGAGTGATGCATTGTCAGAGGTGCCGTCCTTCAGATGGAACTTTAAACTGAGGCTTCAGCTGAACCAAATGACTCAGAGACTCGAGCGATGGTTCCTGGCAGTACAGTATCGCCAATTTACTGGATCTCTGCGATTCACTCTGAGTCAGAAGATTTTTGGTTCAAGCTTCATATCAGGATTTCTTTACAATGCTGGGGAACAATGTATTATCTGATGTGCTATCCTTCGGATGAGATGTTAAACCAAGCTCCCATCTGCCTGTTCAAGTGGACAATAAGGATAACCCAACACTACCCAAGAAAAAAAGAGTTTCTCCCGGTGTCCTGCCAATAAACCTCCAAATAAATTGTGTTGTCCGACTGCTTTAGAATATCCTCCCAATGTGAAAGGAGTGGCTGAAGGCCCGCCTGCTAATGGAGGGTGGGCAAGGCGGGGGATGTGAAGCAGGCTAGAGCCCGTTGAGCGGATAGAGCGGGCAGGTTTGTAGGGGGTTAGAACGTCGCAGAGGTAGTGGGGAGCAAGGCCATGGAGGGCTTTGAAGGTGAGGATCAGGATCTTGAACTGAATCCTCTGTGTGATGGGAAGCTAGTGGAGTCGGGTAAGAATGGGTGAGATAGAGTCATGGAACCTGGCGCGGGTGATGACACGGACTGCAGAGTTCTGGATGATCTGCAGCCTATAGAGGGAGGAGTTGGGGAGGCCGACAAACAGGAAGTTTGCGTAGACAAGTCAGGATGTTATAAATCGTGTTTGAGAGTCTCGGCGGCCCTCGGTGTGAGACAGCAGCAGAATCGGCCGATGTTGCAGAGGTGGGAGAAGGCAGAGCGGGACTTGGCACAGATGTCGGGTACGAAAGATAGTTGAGGGTCAAACAAGACGCCAAGATTCCAGACTGGCTTAGTAAGGTGGAGTGTACATCTTTAGATGGTCATGCTGACAGTGCCTGAGGTGCGGAGGCACTGACGGGAGACACAGAAACGTCTTGTTGACGTTCAACTGTAGAAAGTTAGCTTTCATCCAGGACTTGATGTCTGACAGACATTCTGTCAGGACAGTATGGTTCTGGAGTTGAGGGTGGAGGCAGAGAGGTAGAGTTGGGTGTCATTCACATTCATATAGAAATTGACCCCATGTCTGCAGATGATGTCACTAAGAGGGAGCATATAGATATTGAAAAGGAGGGGAACAAGGACAGAGCCCTGAGGAACTCTGCACAAGATGGTTCAGGGGCAAGAGGAGAAACTGTTTGTGGAGATGAAGTGGAGATGATGTGAGATTTAGGATCTGAACCATTCAAGGACAGAACCACGAAGGTTGAGGTGAGAGGAAAGACGATGGAGGAGAATAGAGTCTGGTAAATCTGGTGTAATGCTTTGAGATGTCCTCCTTATGTGAAAGACACTATATCAAATGGAAGAATCATTAATGTTTAGCACAACCCTTATCAAATAAAAACCTACCTGCACTCAACATATTGCTCTGCTCTCTAATTTCCCCCAAATTATTTTCCTGATCAGCCAGCTAAGAAAATCCAGACAAAGGAGCTTATTGGAAATTTTCATTAGTTAAAACACAAAATGTTGCTTGGATCTAGATTTTCTCCATATGTCACATTTTAAATAGAATATGGCAAATTGTAGAATTCAGTCTAACTTAGAAGTAAGCCTTTCTGTGTCGTTGTTAAAAGAATTTATCGAAAAAACAGCTTAAAAATGAAGGTTGTTATCTTTGGAGTCCTGTAGCTCAGTGGTTAGAGCACTCGCTTTGCAAGCGAGAGACCTGAGTTCAATTCCAGGCAGGGCGAAACCTTGGGCAAGTTTCCTTACTCCACACGCCTAATAATAATCCCTCCAAAACCAAAAACAATAATAAATTGGTCATTTTCGATCTACAACTGTTTGTGGGACATTGCTGTGCGCAATTGGCTGCCGCGTTCGCCCACAAATATACAGTCAATTCACTTTACAGTGTGTTCTATGAAGCGCTTTGGGACGTCCTCCCAACGTGAAAAGCGCTATATCAAATGCAAGGATTATTATATTATAATAAGTTGCCAATTTCTAGATGCTCCAAAATACCAATAATAAATAAATAAGAGTGAATCGAAACTCAGAAGAATTTCTCCATAATATATGGATTTACAACCATGTTCCTCGCCTACACTAGGAAGTTAACCATACAAAGTAAATTTCCTCGGTTTTCTTTGCAGGCAAACAGCCAACTGACTAGGAGGCTATAGGTGATCAGAGCTGGGAGCAGTGCTGAGTGTAGGTAAATTGTTAATAAATTAGGGTGGGATTATTTAAGAAGCAGTAGCAAATTTGCGTGATTCTTCAAAATGTTCCTATGCTAATTAAGACAAGGAGCACCTTAAGGAATACTGTAATTTTTGCCCCTAGGCTTCCTGTGAATTAAGCAGCAATGAATCCTATCAAAATATCACGTGGCTGAATATAATAAAATGATGCAGTTTAGACTGTGCCAGACCACAATAATATGAGTGCTTTGTCATTATGATAATAGCCAAATGTAATGGAAACATAATCCCACAAAAGAGAACAATTTCTTTGACAAATATTTACCTATTAATGGATCAGATCTCACTGTTGCAAAATCACTGGATAGAATTTCAATTGTTGCACACTGTGTCTCACTGAATGGCAAATATTCATAATGAATTTATCCGGTAGTTTTTTATCGTTAAATAATGGTTGTTGTTTTTACACACAGATACAATCTCCAGGCCGTACAAGACTACAGCTCTCAGGAAACGACACAAAAATATTCCAGGTCTTGTGGAACACATGAGGATAAATGATTCACTGCTGTTAGCTTACCACTCTCTCCCTTCAGAAATATCAATAAATAAACTTCACAGACGAAACTGGTCCAAAGAGTACTCATAAATCGCAGACGTGAATTGCCCTCAGCAATCATAAAATAAACAGAAATCATTTAATTTCTCATAAGACTGACAATTTCTTTTTACCGGTGTACATAATCCAAAGTCTTTGGTTTTCGTTCCATTAACTAAGCTTTAAAACCCAGTCCATATATCAAACCGTCTTTTGCTGAAGGAACAACTGCTAATTGTTTCAGGGGCATCATTCACATTTTGACAATGGGTTTTCATCTAATGTTTTAACATCTGTGTAGTCTTTGGCTGATAGAATTATTCCAGCTTGACCCATGGGCATTTAAAATGGGGATAACTAAAAGAAATCAGCATTTCAAAGTTTATCCAATGAAATCACCACTCAGCAGTCTTAAATACATTCTAATGACTTATCAAAACTAAGAACTATACATCAGGGGTAATATGTGAAGCAAGACCTTAAGCCAACAAAAGACATCCCAGAAAATCCCATATCTTCTTGTCTGCCTTAATGCTAGCTTTTGAACAAAGCTTCCTATACACATAAGGCTTTCTTTACTTGTAACTGTTCTCAATTGGCTTTACTACATTTATTGATAACATGACTACCTCAGGTTTTTAAGACTTTTTAATGCACAATTAATCACTAGGAAAGTGTGTGTAGTAAAAAAAACCACTTCACTGCAACTTTTGCTAATATTTGAAAATTTGGTTGCTAATATGCCTGCATGTATTTGCTGTGCAACGACCCTTTGCACAAAACTGTAACAAGGTGCTACTGACATTTATCTCGTAATTCCACACCTTCTGGAGCATTGCCAGCAGCACTGGTCGGTGTCAAATTCCAGATAGTACAGCCATTTACTGACACTCTTCTACCACCCTTCATTACAGTCTGAATCCTGATGAGGGCCCTGACTGACATTGCAAAGTATAATCAAACTATCACCAGAATGGTTCAGATAAAGAAGGCCTTACAGCCTCTCTGATCTCACCCCTCGATAATACCTGCCCTGTAGTCTTCCTATTAAAGTATCAAGCTGTTTTTCAAATGATTTCAACATCTTAACCTCAACCACCCTTCTTGGAAACGTGTTCTAGTCATGAGTAAATAAAAAACTTCCTAGTGTCTGTGCTGAAATTGCCCTTTGCAACTCAATCTTTATTCTGCCATGGCAGCTAAAGTAATATCTATAGCATCTGTAGTAATAGTATTTCAGATGTTCTTTGGTGCTGCTGATAGAATTTTGTTTTTGGTAAGTTTTTTTTCTTTCTTTCCCATTCATCTGTGTTTCCCAGGATTCTGTAAATGCTGTTTTGTAGCTCACTAGGAGCTACGTTGGTCTATTGGGGTTATAGAGAGGCCTGTTGCTGCCTTACAGAGAGGGACAATCAATGAGGTAAATTCTGTGTCTCCCTCCTCCCTGAAGGATAGTTTCTGGCTTCCCATAAATACACATCCACAACCAGAAACTCATCGCATGGGTAATCACAAGCACAGACCACCATCTCTGTGGTGCAACATGACAGCCCAACATGCTCCACTTACACCACCGCCCACTGTGATTACATTTATATTTATTAGACTTGTTTAAACAGGGAGATCATGCAATGTTTAAACTATTATACGTAGTGGAGCCTGATGGCTTAGATGGTCTGATTTGCATTGTGCATTTATTTAAGTTGAGTACATATGGGCCATACACACCAGTAGGGCAAATGTCAGCCCACATACAAAAAAAATTCTCAGGACAGAAATTAAAAACCTTCCATTTAGAATTTAAACAGTAAGGATTCAGATTTACTTGGCTAACAATATCAGATTGAATTTGTTAGAAAGTGTCAACACTTTATCCATGTAATAATTTCTTTAGATTATATGATGACAACACAAACAACTTGCATTTCTATAGCTTCCTTCACGAAGGGCAGCATCCCAGAGTGCTTGACAGTGGTGGAGCACAAGACCGAGCCGGGGGGGAGGAGGAGGTGACTGTAGGCACGGTCAAATAGGAAGATCTTCAGGTGTGACCTGAAGATGGGGAAGGAAGGAGCCAGATGGAGGGATTGAGTTTCAGGCTGTAGTGTTTGAAAGTGCGGCCACTGATGGTGGGATGGAGAGCACAAAGGACATGCAGAAGGCTGGAGCCAGTCGAGCAGAGGCAGCAGGTAGTGGGTTGGAGGATAAGTAGGTCGGAAAGGTAGGGACGTGCCAGAGCATGAAGGGATTTGAAAACAAGTGTGAGGATCTTGAAATTGATTCGTTCGGCGATAGGGAGCGAATGGAGCTTGGCTAGAATCATAGAGTCAGAGAATTAAACAGCACATTCAGACAATCATGTCTGTGTCGGCTCTTTGAAAAGAGCTATCCAAATCAATCCCACTCCCCCGCTCTCTCTCCATAGCCCTGCAAACTTGTCCTCCCCAAATAATTATCTACTTCTCTCTTAAAAGTTGTTATTGAATCGGCTTCCACCACCCTTTCAGGCAATGCATTCCAAATCCAAACAATCATGTGTAAAAAAAATTCTCCTCACCTCCCCTCTGCTTCTTTTAACATCTATTTTAAATTAGTGTCCTTGGGTTACCAACCCACCCGCCAGTGGAAACAGTTTCTCCTTGTTCACTCTATCGAATCCCCTCATAATTTTGAAAACCTCTATTTCGTTTCCTCTTAACCTTCTCTGCTCCGAAGAGAATAATCCTAGCTTCTCAAGCCTCTCCTGATAACTGAAGTCCCTCATTCCTGGTACTATCCTGGTAAATCTCCTTTGCACCCTTGCCAATGCCTTGACATCATTCCTAAAGTGTGGTGCCCTGAACTGAACACAGTACTCTGAGTACTGAGTACTAGTACTACTTAGCTGAGGCTAACCAGTGTTTTATAAAGATTCATCATAATTTCCTGACCTTTGTATTCTGTGCCCCTATTTATTTTTATAAATAAATAAAGATACCTAGTATCTTTTATGTTTTTTTAACAGCTTTATCTAGCTATTCTACAACCTTTAAAGATTTACTTATATGAACGCCAGGTCTCTCTGTTCCTTCACCCCTTTTAAGATTCTACTTTTTAGCTTATATTGTCTCTCCCCATTCTTCCTCCCAAAACCCATCACTTTGCATTTCTCCACATTAAACTTCATCTGCCACGCGTCTACCCATTTACCAGTCTAGCTATGTCCATTTGCAGTCTGCTACTATCCTCCTCACTGATTACTACTTTTCCTAGCTTAGTCTCATCTGCAAACTTAGAAATTGTACTCCCTATACCCAAATCCAAGTCATTTATATAGATTAAAAACAGCAATGGTAAACTGGTGTGGTGGGGGTATGGAGTTTAGTATGGGTGAGTATGCGGGCAGCAAAGTTTTGGATCAGCTGGATCCTGTGCATGGTGCAACTCTGGAGACCGGCAAAGAGGGCATTTGAAAAGTCGAGTCGGGAGGTGACGAATGCACAGATGAGGGTTTTGGCTGGGTCTGGGGTAAGGTACATTTGGAGGCGGGCAATATGGCAGAAGTAGAGGAAGGCAGTCCTGGTCAGGGACCTGATCTGGTGAAGGAAGGCAGCTGTGGGTCGACCTGACGCCTAGGTTGTGCCTAGGTTTGGTGAGTCTGAGGAATACACCGGGGAGGTTGATGAGGTCAGAGCCACAGCACAGAAGATGTTAAAGGGAGCCAAGGATTATGGCTTCCGTCTTGTCAACATTTATTTGTAAGACGTTTGCACTCACCCAGGGCCTGATGTCTGCCAGACAAGCCGACAGAACATTATATAACACTAACAAATCACAGTACACATTTAATTACAAGCAGCACATTAAAACACTTAAGCTCTTTATTGAGTAAGGAATGATGAAATCCATTTGCTATAAGTAAATTTCTTAGTTTCTGTTAAAGGTGTTCCACCCTGTAATTTCAAAACTTATCATTAAACGTGTTAGATAAACTTTCTAATTTGTTTAACGTTTAGATTTTTAATATTCTTTTGTAATGGAAACACAGAGTTCTCTGCTTACTATCAGGAGTTATTTACCAAACTGTGCAGCACCAAAACAGACCATTTAGTCCAATTACCCCATGGTACTGCAGCCTCCACCCCTCTGTCTATTTGCCTCCCATACTCTTCCATTGCCATCTCCTTCATGTGTGCAGCAGTCACACTGATGTCTTCTCTATGATAACTTTCCTTTATTTTCCAGTCACTTCACCATGATAGGAAACAGCAAAGGTTGGAGAAAGTTCTATGATAAAAAATAATCATAATACTTACATTTTATATGGTGCCTTTCACATCTCAAAGCACTTCACAGGGTATTTGTAGTCAATAGTGGAAGCCAATTTGACCCACAAAGAGCCATGAAGTGAATGATCATTTTTTTCTCGTGGCGATTGTTGGCTAGGACAACGGAAGAAATTCTGTTCTCATTTTGAAATAGTACCATGGAATCTTTAAGATCCACCTGAAAAGGTAGACACGACCTCTGTTTAAAGTGTCATCAAAGGCCAGCACCTCCAGCAATGCACCCCTCCCCCTCCCAGCATTCCACTGAGTGTCAACCTAGATGATATGAGCTCAAAGTCCCAAATTGGGACGTAAACCCACAAACGTTTGACTCAAAGGTGCGAGTGCTACTAAAAGAGGCAGAAAGACACACAAATATAGCATTTCCCCCTTTTTTCAAATTTGTAGGCAAACAGATATTTCCTTATCGAAGTGAAGCTCTCAGAAGTTTGGTTTGGATATTCTTAAGCATGGTGGTGGGTTTCCATGTGCATCAGATACCCAGGTTACCAAATAAAGTCCACTGTGATTACATTTATATTTATTAGACTTGTTTAAACAGGGAGATCATGCAATGTTTAAACTATTATATGTAGTGGAGCCTGATGGCTAAGATTGTATGATTTTTATTGTGCATTTATTTAGGTTGACTACATATGGGTAATACCAGTAGAGCAGATGTCACCCCACTCAGCACAAATGTTGAAATCTAAAGGGTCTTTTTTATACTTTCTTTTACAAAATAAATTCTCAGGCTAGAAATAAAAAACATTTCATCAAAATGAAGCTGAAGTCACAGAAGAAAAATCATGTTGAGGGAAGAGGGGCTGTGTTTTGCAATGGTTCTTCATTAAACAATTATTTGTAAATGTTTAATACAGTGGGTGCAGAATAAACACCCACTGTATATTTTAATCTTTACATAGAACGTTACGGAAGCCTGCACTGTTATGGGTGATGAATGTTGAAGGTAAAGGCAGGAGACCGTAATGATAATAATAATAATAATAATAATAATAATAATAATAATAATAATAATAATAATAAACCTTGCATTTGATATAGCTCTTTTCACATCTTCTAGAAATCTCAAAGCGCTTCACAAAATATACTGTAAAGTAAATTGACTGTACGTTTGTGGGTGAAACGCGGCAGCCAATTGCGCACCCCCGTATCCCACAAATAGTCGTAGATTGAGTGACCAAAGTATTGTTCTTTTTTTCTTGAGGGATTATTATCAGGTGTGTGGAATAAGGAAACTTGCCCAAGGTTTCACCTTGCTGGGAATCAAACCCAGTTCTCGCACTTGTGAGGCGAGCTCTCTAACCACTGAGCTACAGGACTCCACGGGGACGTAGTTGCATTGCTAATCTTATCCATCACCACCGCTTCATTTTAGTATCAATTAAATGTATAATGAAAAGAAAAATCATAGCTCCTGCAACAACTGAGATGGCAGTCTGAGTTGCAGTCTTCATAGCAGGCTGTCCCAGTAATCCAGCATGTCTGAAATCCCTTTTAATAAGTCAAGAGGACTCCTCTAAACAACTTCCAACATATTTAACTGCAGCCCCACCCCCTTCCACACACATAGCTACACAATTACAAGAACAAAGCAGTCAGAGCCATGATCTCCTCTTAAACTAACTGTTATGTTTGTACAGCAACTTACAAACAAAACCCAAATATAGCTCTGGCTACAGTCAGCCTCTCTGTTTGTTTGCTCAGAATCACCATGGGCCCTCTTTAATACTTACTGGCATAATAGTATTGCAGAGATAGCACACAGGTATGTCCCTGCTATTGTGACTGAGTGACACGGAGCCAGGTTTGGTTCACATAGAAAACTGGGTAAACTTTGCATCCTAGAGGAGACATTGTTTGGTATGTCGTCACAGGCTCAGTGAAGTCCAAATAGACCTGAACAGCATCTGACACTATAATGTGACAGCATTTATCCCCAAAAGGACAGAAAGTACAGTACAACAATTTATATGCACTTATATATAGTACCCTTCATGGAGCAGAGCATGGCTGAATAATAAATAATAATTTGGTCACTCAATTCATGCCTGTTTGTGGGACACTACTGTGCACAATTGTCTGCTGCGTTTCACCCACAAAATATAGTCAATTCACTTTACAGTATATTTTGTGAAACGCTTTGAGACGTCTCGAACACCTAATAAGAATCTATATCAAATGCAAAGATTATTATTATTATTGCACAAGGGAAAGGGGGAGGGGCCAGGCAGGGAAAAGTGACCATAGGCACTTTCAAAGAGGTAAATATTAAGGTGGAATTTAAAAGAAAATAGTTTATCTGCACATGCTTTGTCTAACCTACTATCTCTAGGAATTCGTTGTCAGGCTGTAGTCTGCAAAGGTTTGGAGGACTCTTGTATTTTCATTCCTGAGATTTCAGCCTGTGCAATCCATCTTTTTGCCAGCAGCCAGCTCAGCTCAAAGGCCATGAACACAACACAGAATTCCTCCTCCCCCCTCACCATCACCCCTCACCTGCATAATTGTTGTGGTCAATGATATCTCCACTCTGAAGCTGCTCCTAATGATGGACACCGGCATTTGAATGCAGCTAAAGACAGGATATTGACTAAAACTAAATCTCTTGTGAACCACTGAATAATTCTGGCTGCTTATTTACACCGAAGTCCAGCTGACTACTCCGATATTGGATAGCAATCTGATTTGTTTTTACTCCTCAATCATCCCATGAAACAGCACTCAACAGCCGCACTTCATAACAAACAAATCCAGCAGTGGCTTCTGGCCCAACCATTGTGCTGAGATCTGTGGGAAGGGAGCGAGTGAGATGTCACACCCGCTGACAGTCAAGAATTATAGACTGCCCTTGAACACAATTTTCACCCCATAGTGCAGTCTAAATGGCAATGAATTGTAAAGGAATTCTGGAATTTCTTAATCAGCAATTCCTTTTTGAAATCCTGCCGAGTTGTGGGACACCACCCTGGAAGAGGATCCCGCTGGAACGGAGCTTCTTGTCAGTTGGCTTGATGTGCTTCTGAAGTGGAGTTCTATTGGGTTGGAAAGTGGTAGATACACCAAATAAGTGATGGGTACCTCCAGCAAGAGAGAACGCAGACATCTTCCCCTTTATTAAAATCATGAGAAATGCTACTTTTAAGAGGAATCAATTGAATATCAATCTCCGATCTATATCTTTGTGATTTATAAGCCTTATTCAGCTAACCAACATTGGTGCCACTAATTTTTTTGCAGCCTTAGGCTTTATTCTTTATCTGAACTTTACAAGAAATGGCTGAGAAACAGCAGAATCATTGCCAACAATTTTTCTAGCTTTAAGAATAAACATTTTTTTATTTGAAGCCGCTTTTCAAGCCAATTCTTTACTTAATGTGCAAGTTATTCCAGACTTTTACAAACAAAGTGATAAACAGCAAGCTGGACAGTACAGTTTAGCAATGTCAATCTCACATAAAAGTCACGTGCTTCACAATTGTAAATTTGCTCATAAAAACTGTTTTGCAAACCCGAGATTCAAGACTTTCATTTGGTAGGAACTTGCTGTAAAAATACTCAGTTCATGCCTCAAAATACATAAAATATTCAGTTGCACTTGCCAGGTTCAGGCTTTGTTCAAGCCTAGCTATACCTGCTCTCTGTCCCTTGATCCAAATCACTTGTTTCTCCTGCTGCTAGAATTTTCAGGTTGAATTCATTTTCATAGTTTCACAGTTCCTGCAAAATAAATGTTACATGAATCAGTGAAATTTGATTTGCAGCATGCAATTAATGAGGTTCCTTAATAAGGAATTGTATTATGAATCCCATTCCCCACAGATACACAGTCACAACACTTTATAGTAAAATACTGTGAAGAGCTTTGACAATGTGAGAAGGCTCTATATCAAATGCAGCACACAGAAACGTTGCTTTCGAAGTAGATTTTGTTGGCATGGAATCAGGAATCAGGTACTTTGATTAAAGTAAGGATTCTTCATTTGTGCAATTTAGACTCCTTGCAGGGAATCCATTTAAGAAATACCGCAAAATAAATGCCATGCCAATAATAGTAATTATTTAATCTATTATGAATAAGGGTTCATTTTCTCAAAAACGCACATAGAATATGTAAAGAAAAATTTCAATTTTCAACCCTTATATGGCTTTTCCCCTCCCCAGCCCAGGAGAGCTATGGCAAATTGATGCCCTCCACATTTCCATCTCAGTTTAGGTCAGCTACTCTGTAAAGTACTTTGAGATCTCTCAATGACATGATATGGTGCTATATCAAATGCAAGGATTATTATCATTACTTCAGTACAGACAACTGACTGATTCTGGGACAATACCTCCATATTATTCTAGTCAATTACTTTATTCGCTCAGGCTCAAGGCTTGCTATACATTGTTCCCTGCAGTACTTGGCAATCGTATTATGCTGTCTTGGAAAGGTAGGAATGGAATATTTGGAACTGACTATTGGTTGTATACGATGGTGAGCTTGCGTCCAATTTCCTCAGCTGTGGGTAATAATTACATGCACATGAGTGGCCACTGTTGTAACTGGGACCAGCTTTAACTCCGTTTTTTATTTCCTCCTCTGTTTTCTCCTGCTTTCCACAAGGACATTTTTTCCACACAATAGTCTGCACAGAAGAACTTTGCAGCAGGAGGTCACTGGACAATATTGAAGAATGGGAAGCCCTGGAGATTTTCCCTTACCAAAAACTGAGACACTGAGGCCTTTGTCACCTCACAGGTTCTCTGGTGGGATTGGCTAACTCAGGACAGAGCAGCTCTTCAGCAGAGGTGCATTGGAGCCACCTTTAACTTTTACTTTACAAAAGTACTTAAACTTTGTCTCTCCAAATCCAAATTTAAAAAATCCATGAAAAATTAATGCTCACCAGACAGTGAATTGCTCAGCTTCAATCCCAACCACTGTTGATGTACCTTCATCCTGCTCCACAAAAGCAGCCAGTCAGTCAGCAGCAAAATCACTTGGAAGCATTTATAACGTCAGCTCTAAAAGATCAATCTTTGTTTTATAATCCCTAGATATATAGTGCATCAGTCCAAATCAGATATAATTTTGTGAATAGACTGAGGCTCAAAGGCTGTGTTTTTAAGAATTTGGCACCTCCATATCTATCATCTGAAATCTTCAGGCTGTACATACCATAGGGACATGGCTGCCACATGCATGCCACAAAAGTTGAGACTACAACTTTTTCATTGTACAAGTTGTGTGGAGTCCTGTAGTTCAGTGGTTAGAGCACTCGCTTTGCAAGTGAGAGACCTGAGTTCAATTCCAGGCAGGGCGAAACCTTGGGCTAGTTTCCTTACTCCACATGCCTAATAATTATCTCTCCAAAAAACAAAACAATAATAAATTGGTCATTTTCAATCCATGATTGTTTGTGGGACACTGCTGTGCGCAATTGGCTGCTGCGTTCGCCCACAAATATGCAGTCAATTCACTTTACAGTATATTCTGTGAAGCACTTTGGGACATCTAGAAGACGTGAAAAGTGCTATATCAAATGCAAGGATTATTATTTTATTATTAAGTCTTCTTTTTAGCTGGGCAGTGAGGTGAAGATATGATATGGTCTGTCTTGTTCCTGGAGATTTTTCAATGAGAATTGCTGAGGGGAAACACCTCGTCCCAAACCTGCCTCTCCCCCTCTCTCCCCAATCGGTGTCTCCCTCTACCACCTCCCGCCTTCCCCCCACCCCAGTGTATCACCTCTGCCTCTTATCTTGTCCCATTCTCCTGCAATTAGGGTGATCATAGTTTGTAATAATAATTATGCTTGCATTTGATATAGCGCCTTATCACATCATTTAAATGTCTCAACATGCTTCACAGAATACACTGTAAGTGGATTGATTGTATATTATGTGGGTGAAATGGGTCAGCCAGTGACGCACAGCAGTGTCTTACACTTTATCTTAGCCATTTAATACCGTTTGCCATGATTTGGGTTCTCCTACAACCATATTAAATTTTTTTTAAAGTATATCCACATTATATGGGTAGAGATTCTTCCCAGCCAGAACTAAAATGGACATTTCTGCTAATTGCTCCATCCATTGCCTCTATATTCAAGTAATAATGATAATAATAATAATCCTTGCATTTTATATAGCGCTTTTCACATCTTCTAGACGTCTTTGTGGAGTCCTGTAGCTCAGTGGTTAGAGCACTCGCTTTGCAAGTGAGAGACCTGAGTTCAATTCCAGGCAGGGCGAAACCTTGGGCAAGTTTCCTTATGCCACTCGCCTAATAATAATCCCTCCAATAAAACAAACCAATAATAAATTGGTCATTTCCAATCCATGACTGTTTGTGGGACATTGCTGTGTGCAATTGGTTGCCGTGTTCGCCCACAAATATACAGTCAATTCACTTTACTGTATATTCTGTGAAGCGCTTTGGGACGTCTAGAAGACGTGAAAAGCGCTATATCAAATGCAAGGATTATTATTATTATCAAGGCGCTTCACAGAATAGACTGTAAAGTGAATTGACTATATATTTGTGGGTGAAACGCGACAGCCAATTTCATACAGCAGTGTCCCACAAACAGTCATGGGTTAAAGTGACCAATTTATTATGTTTTTTTTTCTTAGATTCGCAAATGAACTTCAATAAACCAAATCCAGGGACAGATATAAAAAAATTGAACTCATCACAATTTCTGCTGCTGGCAGTACTGGAGAAGCTTGTTGGATTAATAGCTGTATTTCTCTGATGAGTGTATCTGTTTTGGAATGCTATTGTTCTTGCTCAGTTTGTTGCTGAACTCAAGGCAGAGCAAATTTGGCCAGGGACACAAATACCTCATCTGGGGACTGTTCTCGGAAATTGAGGATGTATAGTCATCCAACCCCCAGTCTCTCGTCTTCCCCCCACCCACTCCCACAACCTCTCACCCCCAAACTCTCAGCCACTGCCTCTTGCCACATTCCACCTGTCGGCCCCCAGCCTCTCTTCCACCCCCACCCTCTCCCTCCCTCTGAAAACTTCTCACCACCAGTGTGCTGACTTCATTAAAATGTCTTCACCCAGAAGCAGCTTTTGAGACCAGGATAGTAATAATAATAATCCTTGCATTTGACATAATGCTTTTCACGTCTTCTAGAAAGGATGCGGCACATTTGAACCTGTCCCAGCACCTTGGGACGTCCTCCCGAAAGGCGCTTTACAAATATAATTTTGTTGTTGTTGTCCCAACGGAGAACTTAGCATTTCAGTATTGTTTTGAGTGTCTTCCCTGCTAGTGAGTACATCTTCAAGACTTTTGGGAACAGAGCTCTCCAGTGAAAGTGCACATTCCACTGGGATAATCCAGACTCCCCTACAAAGGGAAGGCTTTGGCTGGTCTGGGGAGGAGGTTGCAGGGGTATAAGAAGTATTCCCAAACATGAGAATGCTGAATCTGGAGAGGAGCAGCTTTGGCAATAGAGGTCCCAAACATTCAATGTCCTTGACGAATGATTACAGTAGTTAGTGTTTTTCGTTCCAATAAAGTAATTTTTTTTTCATCAACATTTGGTATCAACTGCTTCTCCTAATGCCCACAACATTATCGACACTAAAACCAATCGTAGCAGCTCAACTGCTACCCAGCTGAGGTCAGCTATCCTAGTACACCTGTGACATTCTGGTGTGTACGGCTTAGTACAACCTTGGCGGTGG
Source organism: Callorhinchus milii (assembly GCF_018977255.1). Lineage (NCBI taxonomy): Eukaryota > Metazoa > Chordata > Chondrichthyes > Chimaeriformes > Callorhinchidae > Callorhinchus > Callorhinchus milii. The sequence continues at coordinate 22,006,157 of NW_024704744.1, forward strand.
CTTTACTCTGCTGGCCATTGGGGAGCATAAAACGCACTCTGAAGAAAAATAAAAACAGAACCCATAATCCATATCAGACGGTTACTTAGTCAAAGATAAACCAACCATGCAGAATTTATTGGTTTAGTGCCAAACAAAATATTCAATCATTCAAGAATACTGTTATTGTTGGGCAGTAACGCACTCAGAGAAATGTATCCTATCCAAGATGTTTCAGGCTCTTCATTAATCAATTTACTGTGTGGGAATATTGCTTGTTTCAGTAGACTGGCATCAAACGGCATCTTTTATCAGAACATCAGAGAAAAAAAAGGGAGAGCCGAGAGCAAAACATTATGGTGCAAGACTGAATGTCACAAGCAAAAGGAATTAGGTAAGAGACTAAGCCTCAAAATAATAGTGCCTGAACACAAATAGATGACTGGGGAAGAGAGATATCAACTAAACAGGAAGGCGATGAAAAATGTGCTGTCAAATCATTCGACGACTAAAGACTGGCCACTGGTGTGAACACCCACCCTTCCTCTTGAATTTGGCACAGAGGTTTGGCCTGACAATGCAAGCACCACCATTGCTGTTACCACAACTTCACAGAACATCCAGCTTAACTCAATCTAAATTCAGTGGGGGATTCACATCCTCAGACAGTCTTCAGTTAGAAAGTGGTGTGACTGCAATTTAGTTGATGTGATAAATAACACTTCACATGTTGCTTTTTTCTCCACAGTAGGTTCAAAGAATTGTAAACTATAAATAAAGTGATTTGTATTTTTAAAAATCTTAATGGCTTCCGCTGATGCCTTTGTGAGTCAGTAAACTGCCTGCTCTAGTACTCGCTCCTTCAGATGGAGTGGTCAACACATGGATTATGCTGAGTTAGATCATTTCAACTGAGGTGGCAGTAGACCCTCCAATTGACCTCAGCCTCCCTGGGCTATTAGATAGAAAGATTAGGCTGAGTCTCTGTTTCTTTTCACTATCCAGTCTGCCAAGGTCCACAAAGCATGAAGATTGGGTGAGGACTAGATATGATGAAGCTCCTCCACTCTCCCCTCCCCCAACTTTCTGAAAATTGTTTGCTGGGAGCCCAGATTCACATTGTTGGAATGTTCAAGGAGGTCTGGAAAGCTGCTTGTGCTTTAGAAGCAATGCACTTTAATCACTTCAAATAGCAAAGATTCAAAACCTTTGGTTATCAAGAAATGATTGTCCTGTAAAACACATCCTAGAATGTTCCATTACTCAACGTGTCAGTTTATTTTTTCTGATCACTGAGCCCCAGGATTGGCACCATGGTTGGCACAATGATTGGCACCAGGATAGTTACAGGGATTGGTATGGAGATTTTACTGTAAAGTGTAGTGACTGTGCATTTGTAGACAAATGAAGCAGTCAATTTACACCCAGCTATGAAGTGAATGATTAGTTTGATTTAGGGGATTGTTCAGCAAGACACCAGGAGAAACATCTTCTCTTTTTGAATAGTGCTATGCAATCTTTAATGTCCACCTGAACAGGCAAACAGGAGCTCAGTTTAACAGCTCATCTGAAGGATGGCATTTCTAACAATACAGCAATCCCCCACCTTTGTACTGAATTATCACCCTAGACTGTAAATTGAATGCCCCGAAGTGTGTCTTGAACCCATAGCCTTGTGCCTCAGATGTAAGCATGCTGAGCCAAGCTGACACAATAGATTATTGCTGAGTTTCTGCTGCTTAGGGAGTTCAAAAATTCCAATGGATTAAAAACAACAGCTTGCACTTATATAGGCCCTTCCACATAGAATGAATATCTCAAAGTGTTTCACAATAAGTAGAGGGAAATCACTGAGTAGAAGAAAGAGTCTGGGCAGGAGAATAGAGATGGATGAGTTTGTAGAGGTTGGGTGGGGCAAACTTGTGAAGAGGATTTGAAAATCATGTTCAATTCTGAATATTCACCTCAAGTGAATTTCAGAATAATCATGTAGAATGCATGACTGCTTTCATTGTTTCAAATGCTATTGGTGCTGTAAACCCTTTCTTATTGCATTGATTGATAAGAATATTAAGAAAGAAAGGACACAGAGGCTGTAAATTTAAGAGGATATACTTACTCTTGGATTCATTCTTCTCTCAGTTTTACTTTCCCTTCTTCAATTTTTACAGAAACTATTATCAACACCCTCTAGTGGACTGGAACAATATTGCATATTCTTGAAGTAACTCACAAAATAATAAACAGACAGGTCGTAATTACCTTGGTCTCAGATCTGAAATGATTTTTTACTGAATCCCAAATATCAGAAATGTGTGGTAGACCCATCTAGTTGCTTGTTACATTTTTTTTAACCTAATGTTTCTTTATTTTTAACTCATTGCAGACAGTCTGTAAAGCACAGTCCCAACCACACTGGTCTTAAGTTTTACCACTTGCCTGTGTTATAAAGCAGCAGACTAAACGGTGCACCTCTTCGGTCATTCCGTTAATCTACCTCTAAGCCGACACATTAATAAACAATGTCAGGAACACAGAACAGCATTAACTTAACTGAATGGCAATGAAGACAGTTTAAACAAACATTTTACTGGCACATGTGCTGCACCAGATGTGGTACGAACAATAAAAATCTTAGAAAGAGGAACGGTACTGCTTAGCATCTGTAGTTCAGAATTCAGAATGAGTTCCTGACCTCAGGGATGCAGTAAGTGGAGGTGGGCCACTTCTGTACTGTGTACAGTATCAAACTGTATGACCACAGTCCCTTCAAGCTGATTGTGCAACAAACACCTTTAGCCAAAGTGAAAACTAGGAACAAACTGAATTTGTTATTAAGAATGGCACTTTTCAATCTATTCCTTAACACTGCCTGAGGGTCGAATTCTCCCCTTTTCCCCTTCTCCTTCCAACTGAGGCTCAAAATGTCAGTAGGTGCTGCCATTGTTGTTGTTTTAAATCCCAGAACTCAGTGATTCACCACAGCTTCACTAGACACTGGATTAACTCAATCAGCATTCTATGAAGCAGGACTGAAACACCAGTTTCAGGGTCAGGTACAAGAATCAGTCACTATCATGAAACCAAGAACTGGCTTAAAATCCAGAACGTCACATTCCCTCGTGCACATCAATCATTTTAAAAGTGACTTTTTTACCACTGAATCTATGCACATGAGTATGTTAGAATATATGAAGGTAGATTATGTATCAAGTAACCAAAGTGTCTGCAAGTGCGAGTACTTAAACACATTTCTGTTCTGCAGACATTTGATCTCATCCTTCAAGGACACCTTACTTTTTTCTCATGACAGCATCAAGCTGTATCTTAAGTTAGTCCAGTGTTATGACTTTTAGCACCTTTCCTAGTAACCTGTCCCAGTCATTACTTACCCTCTGTGTAAAGGAAGGCTTCATGTTGTTTGTCCTAAATTTGTCTTTCACACCCCTCAAGCTCTGCCTTCTTGTTCTTTGCATATATGAAAGTGTTGTTGGGGGTGTAGGAGATTATTTATTTATCCCATTTTTCCTTCCGAGACATCTATTACTAGGAGTAGGAATTCTTCAAACTCAGCACCAGTTAACCCTGCAAGCAAAAAGCCTCAGTGCGTAGGATATCCTAGCTGAATAAATAGCAGGAAGCTTGCCAAATTGTGCTCTCAATGGTAAGCTATGCAGTTTTAGCTAGTTAAACTCCAGCAATACCTCAACGTACATTCTGAGGTTCCCAACCCTTGGCTCTCACCAAAGTGGGATTAATATTTTCTGGAATTAGGTAAACAAGATGTGTCCCTCCAAAGAGAGAGTGCGCAATCTATTCCAGACATGGGGAAATTACCATGTGTAGATGGCATACATATGTGGAACTCTGGGTATGGTTTGGATACTCTTAAGTGATTTTCCTCATGTGTCAGACACCCACCTGACTCCAAAAAACTCATCTTTTGTAAAGGCTGAAGAACTCTAGCTTATTCATTTATTTTTCGCAGTTTATCCCTTTAACTATGAAGATCCTCTTTGTTGATTTCTGCTGCCCTGCCTCTAGGCCTAAGCAGCCCCTGTTGCTGCTGATGTCAGAACTCTATTCATTACTCGAAGTGCGGCCTAACCCCAAACACTGTAGAGATTGACCAGAATTTCTACAACAGCAACAAATTACATTTATATAATACCTTCCATGTCGGAAGGACATCCCAAGTCACTGGATATTTATGGTTTGCACCACACTAGAGATCAGAACTCAAATTATTTGTGTATTGCTGCTTCACACTGTTTAGACATGGTGAGCGACTAATCAATTAACACCCCTAGATTTCTTTTAACTACCCCTTTAACAAGTTATATCCCATCCGCGAAGCACACTATTTTCTTTACTTCCTATGTATAGGAGCTTGCATTTCTCTGTATTGAATTCCCAGCAATCAGGAATTCTCTTCTCAAGCTCTCCTTGTAATATATTGGCTGCCTCCTCTGATTGCACAGTAACCCTAAGTTGGTGTCATCTGCAAGTTTAACTGCTTTGCATTGATTCTGCGAATCCAGGTCATTTATGTATACTAGGAATAGGAGAGGTCTATCATGGAACCCTGAGGCACTCCATTCAATCCCTCCATTTTGACCTAGTTCCCCTTATGGCTACCCTCTTAATGGCTGTCAGAAATTCTCGCCAGTTTTTGGGGGGAATTTATCTGGAAACAATATTGGGGGCAGGAAGAGGGGAAATACTTCCAAATCTGTCAATATTCATTAGCTGGCCTGAAGCTTTTAAGCAATTCTTCCTAAACTGACAGTTCCTAAAGCTTCTTAAGCCACAGAACATGACCAATGTTCTGCTGATTTTATATGCTTTTGGACTACAATTTCGAACCTAGTTTAAATAAAAATAGTTTGTTTATGCTGTGATTTTTGTTTTGGGTAAAACGAGGATACACAAGTCCTGCCTGCAATAAATAGAAATAGCTGATTCCCAAATCTTAAAGGCAGTGCAAGGGCAATGTGAGGAACATTGTAAGTTGAAGCACCAAAAGGTAGCACCTGGAAATTGAAAAGATGCAGATTAATCCTCACGTTTGTGAGGGCATAGAAAAGAGGCCTAAGACCACCCCTCGGAGTAGGTATTGCATAGCAACTGGGAATCTCCATCAGGACTCTGTCATTTTTCTTTGAGATTGGAGAAGATCTCTTTTTCATGTAGTATGCAGGAAGCTCAGAGGTTAAATTGACCAACCAAATCCTACAGAGGTCATGGACCATAGATAACAAAAGCCCTTTTATAAAACCTGCTCATTCTTATCAACTAATAGTGTTGTGTAATCCATAAAGACATTTTACTTCTCTCCCATCTTAGTAATGCCTACAAATTATGCAGTCACTGCACTTTACAGTTTATCCTGTGAAGCACTTTGAGATATTCTCCAGATGGGAAAGGCGTTATATCAAATGCAAGGATTATTATTATCTTTAATAGTCTCACTCAGGAATGCCTTGGGATGTCTGGTGTGGTAAGTGGAAGAATCCAATGCACATGATTTGCTATTCTGAGGTTAGAGTTACAGCATAGAAGATTTACACAACTCAAAGAGCTAAAATTGCTTACCAATACCTTTACACAAATGTATTGTATTTTGCACAATGGCTTGTGCCTGGAACTTGATGGGACTTGTACTTTACAATAACCAGCCCTTTTAAAAAGTACTTTGAATCATTCTATGTAAGAATATAATTACTATTGATTAGAAAATTTAAGCCGAGAATGTGTGTCATTTGAAATAGTTGAGCTGACAGCTTTCAGTATCAGGTGAACTGATTCTATGAATAGAAGCCTGAATTCTTACAAGTTCCAGTACTACTGGTTTTCCAAGTTATTTGAGTTATTGCTGATTTGAATAAACTTTCTGTACTTCACCTTAGCTCAATTCTGCCAATGTATTCGCTGTCCTTAGCTGAGTAAAGATTACAGAATTCTTATTTTACAGAAGCAGAGTGTAAATTTTTTGAATGTTGCTATAAACAGAGATGAATAAATAATAAAATAATAAATAGGATCCTAAGTTTTTATATTGATAAAGACCATTGCAGTCCATCTGGTTGGTTCCAAAGCAAAACAGAAATAATCCTACATTCTTTCTTTCATATGCCACAGTTGACTATTCTCCTTGGGGGGAAGAGGTAATCAGGGTCATGTTTAGCAATAGAAGGTGATATTTTTGGCAAGAGAAAGTTGGAATCAAGCCAATCCTCTTTGGTGGTCTCGGTAGTCCAATTCCTGAGCCAGGTGGATCCGCAGTACTCTAAGGTATTGATGATAGCAGTACAGCCAGGCTGGCTCATTGGCAGGACTTGGAAAGGTAGACAAGTCACTAGGGGCAGGAACTCTTCCCAGTCAGCTCCTGTTAACCTTGCAAGCCAAAACTCTAGTGGGTAGGGTTGTTCCGGCTTGACAAGCAGCGGAAAAGCTTGCCAGGCAATGCTGTCAATTGTAAGCTATGCAGTTTTAGCTGGTTAGACTACAGCAGTACCCCAATGTACACTCTGGGGGATCCAAGTCTTGGCTCTAGCCAACCTGTGCCTAATACTTTCTAGAATTAGGTAAGCAGGATGCATCCCTCCAGGGAGAGCGTGTGCATTCCATTCAAATAAATATCTTTGAAATTTCCATGTTTAGCTCCTATCTCTCTGACCTGCTGACAGCCTACCAACCTGCCCGTTCCCTCCATTCAATGGGCTCCGGCCTGTTCCATGTCTCCCACCCGACCCGCCCTATCATTGGTGACCGGGCTTTCAGCCTCTCTGCCCCACACTCTGGAACTCCATCCCACGATCCCTTCGCCTCGCTTCCTCCCTTGCCTCCTTCAAGGCCGGTCTCAAGACCCTTCTCTTCAACCGTGCCTTTGGTCTCCCTCCCACCTCTCTGCCTTCCCTCACCCCTACCTCACCCCTCTCCAATGCTCGGGCCCCGACACCTGACTGTTCAGCCCTTGGGACGTCCTCCCGACGTGAAAGACGCTCTATAAATGTAATTTTGTTGTTGTTGTTAGCGGGATGCATGTGACCTTGTTTGGTTTGGATAATCGTAAGCATAGGATGGGTTTTTGCATGTCTCAAGACACCCGGCTGGCCAAAAAAAAACACCACCATCAATTTCTTCAAATAGCTATTTAATTGTTTCATGAATTTTCTGCCACAATCTGCCTCCACCACCTCTGTATCTATACATAGTACAATGTATCACTTCCTGTGACTTCGACTGCATCCCCTTCAGTTATACACATGAGGGAGAGGCGAATATAAGGATATGTGAGGGAGTAAGGAGTGGACGGAGTCTGAAATGGACGACAAGCACTGGTACGGACTAGTTGGGCAAAATGGCCCGTTTCCTTGCTGTACAGTCTTTGTAAATCTTGTAAATACTTCAAGATCTTGTTTGCTCTCTTTACTGCTGCTTGGATGTTTTCCAGTCTCCAAATAATAATGCCCTCCACTTATAGCACAGCTAATGAAAGACTGTCCCTTCCTACTTGGGGGTATGGCCCATAGACAATAACAACACACATAAAAAGCTGTACATTCTTATCAACAACTACTGTCGTAAATTATAACCAGACTCCTATTCCCTCTCCACATTATCGGATGGCTGCTGATGTTTAACTTTCCAAAATATCATTTTCTCCCTACTAAATTATAGGACAGGAATAAAATGTATTTGTCGAAATGGTTCTTTGAAATACCGTCAAGGTCTGCTTTCAAATCTTACTCCATTTCATTTTAATTTTGGAAACATGAGAAAATTAATTAACTATGTTAGCAGAAATAAAGTTAGACAACAGAGAGAGAGAGAGAAAAATTGAAGCTCCTGAAAATAAAGAGATGACAGGGTCATTTTCCAATTGTGAGTAAATTTACTGACCTTGACAGATAAGCAAGCCTTATTCTGTGATTGTGGGTAAATCTTATTAGTGGCTGTTCATTTAGATGACTAATAGTGAATAGGATCATCTCCTCGTCAAGCTCCGTAATTTTACTATCGACCAATGAATTGCCTACTACTACAACTATCCAAATACCATAGTTACTGGCAGTTTGACAATTTTCCAACCAGTTCCCTCCAGGCCAGACATCCATATGTTATTAATGTAGTTACAGTCAATAAGTTGTCCTACTGTCAATCCTCAAAATACAAAGAAACTTCTGATATGCAGTGCAATATAGTTTCACACACAAAGAATCCTAACGTTTGCATTTGTTTCACGAACGGACGACAATGAAAAACATAATTCACTGAAGAGCAACACGCAAGAAACAAAGATTTCACTCACTTCTCGGATGGAAGTTAAAAGGAAACGACAAGCAGAAGAGAAAAAATCAGAATGAAATAAACACAGAAAGGCTAACCAGCATTTGAAAGAGAACAACAGACTAAAACTTCAGGTGTGATTGGAGAAGGAAGCCCTTTAAGAATACTGTGGAGAGCAAGTTGGTAGAGAGAAAGAAAAGACATTAGCAAGACATTGCAAATTATAAACTATTAAACCACACACAAAAGCTGCCAGCTAATCAATCATTATCAGATTGTAAAATGCTTGGAAAGGGTATTAAAAGGCTATATGTGATACAATGCTAATGCCAGGCAAGAATCAGATATGCAGGGATTAGAATAATAATAAATAATAATAAACCTTCAAATTGATATACCTCTTATGAGGTCAAAATGGCACAAAGCCCTCTACAGGAATTGTTGTCAGATATAGTAACAGTGTGTCTGTGGGCAAACAGGAAGTCATTTTGAGTACAGCAAAGTCCTACAAAAGGCCATGAGGTGAATGATACATTTATCTGGAGGACTGTTGGCCAGTAGAAGGGCAGACATAAGAAAGATGTAAACAGGGATGAATGGGACAGCAAAATGAAAGCATGTAAAATGCAAGTCAGCATCAGAGTATATCAGTCATACACTGATTGCTAAAAGCATTACATCATTATAATTGTAATTCCAAAAGATCCAACAAATGATTGGACATTTTAGTCATTGTCTTATTAGAACCTATTTTATAAAAGAAAGCATACCTGACTGATGGGAAGGGAAATGGAAGCCGCAATTGAAAGTGTTGAAGTGTTAAGTGCAGCACATTGAAGAGTACCCAAGAAGAAAGATGCCCTGCTCCTGATGGTTGCGTTAAGCTTGGGTGCAGCACTGTGGGAGGTCAAGGATGGAAAGGTCAAAGTGAGAGTGGGTGGGGGAGTTGAAGTGGTGAGCCACAAGGTCAGGATCTTGTTTACAGATGGAAGATGTTCAGCAAAACAATCAGCCTATCTGCACTCAATATGCCTATCTGTGCATTATGGCTGTTTGTGGGACGTTACTGTGCATAAATTGTCGACCAAGTTCGCCTACAAAATACATGGTCACTACATGATCTTAAATCTTGTGAAGAGCTTTGAAACATCCTTCTGATGTGAAGGCGATATATCAAATGCAAGAATTAGTGTTATATATTATTCGGACAAAATGGTCCTCAGTAATTTATCAGGAGATGGAACGATACACTACAACTTTCTGCAATTCATATCCATATAAATTCATAGTATTTTATAGTATTTCTTAACATTTTTCTTAATTGAGAAATCCAAGTGAGGATTTCTTCTGATAACCTCAACCAGGTCACACAAGTCATTCAAACTCGAGGGAAGTAGAGTGTAGTAATTAGATTGCACTGTAATGATTCTCCCAGGAGTTGGCAAGGATTTGAGTATTAATTGAGAAATCCATTGATAAGCACAACCTCTAGAATCTCGCCAATACAACATGGGAAAAGATTTCCATTTTCTCAGTAACATTTACTGCCAAAGAAGTAATAAAACTCATTCCAGTTTACATGGTATGCAAACTCTCTGCTTATAGAAATGACATGTAGTGTAAAACAATGGATTAGAGTTCCTTCAGCATGCAACATTGTATATTGAGACACTCTAAGACACTATCCTGTATGAAGGGCGCTATATAAATATAAGATGTTCTTGTAATGTCGCATACCCAACATGTAATATACTCTCACCCATTTTTTAAATCTCAGGTTAACAGCCTGCATGTGCAGTCATATGTATAAGTACTGTATACTTAAAATAATGAATTTCTTCATTTTTCTTTTTTTTTCTGTTTTGTAGAAATTCTTCCAAAAACTTTTGACTTGCTACTTTCAATGTCCTCTGTTGCTTACTGCATTCAATCAATCATTTGATTCTAGGATAACCTTCATAGTTGAGAACAGCATAAACACATTATATGGTGGAGACTGCTGTATCTCTCATGTTCTTTGCTCAGCCATGTTCTGCTCAACATGCACTCCTCTCATGTTTCACACTGACATTTTCGGTGAGTGAGCTTTGTATTTCCTAGGATGTCTTTCCAATGTGAAGGGCACTATACAAGCGTAATTTGTTGTTTCGTATTTCACACCCATGGAAACATGCCTGGTGTAGAACTTCTGAGTTAAGTGCTTCTTCCCTGAGCTTGTAGTTCTAAAGGAAAAAAAATAATGCTCAGATTTGATATTATCACTCTCACCTCCAATCTAGGGTTTTGAACCCACAACCTCCTAATTCAGAGGCAAGAGTGCACAAATATCAATGAAATGAACAGCAATGAAATGATCTGCATTTGTTTGTGAATTTGGAAGAGGGAATAATATGTTCAGACCACTGGAAAAAATCTCTCCTTTAACATTTAACTTGAACAAACAGGCGGAATCTCAATTTAGTATCTCATGTTTAATGGCAGATCAACAAAATAATACTTCCAACAATGTAACATTTCAAGAGCCATAGGATTTTTATCACCCACATGAACCTGCACGCACAGTACTTCAGAATGTGTCTCATCAAATAAAATTAGAGTTAAGCCGATTAGAAAGTGAATCCAGAAAGTTTTGTTAATGGTGACGCAGAGTGCAAGAAGCTACAGGCAAATGTTGACAAGTTAGCAGAAAGAGCATTCAATATTTTTTAAAAAATGTAAAGTTGAGCATTTTGAGAGAAAGAATAGGGAGTGGAATTATATCCTGGAAGAAGATCTGTGAATGGAGTGGAGGAACAGAGGAATCTGGAGGTACAAATACCTAGTTTGTTAGTAGTGGAATTGCAGGTACAGAAGACCATTAAAAAGCCAAACAGAATTTGAGGTTTTATAATGGTATTAATCCTTATGTTTGACATAGCACCATTCACAATGGGAGGATGTCTCAAAGTACTTCACAAGATAAACTTTAAAGTGTAGTGACTGTTTTGTGGCCGAATGCGGTAGCCAATTTGCGTACACAAATGTCCGACAAACAGCTATGATGGGAATAACGATTGTTATTTGGGAATTGTTGGGCAGGACACTGGAATAAATTTCCTTCTCTTTTTGAATAGTGCCATGGGATCTTTAACATACACCTGAACAGGCAGACAAGGCCTTAATTTAGCACCTTGTCTGAAAGATAGCCATTGAATAAAGAGTCATTGCATATAAAAGTTAGGAAGTGCTGATGAATCTGTATAAGTATTGGTTAAGCCAGAGCCGGAATATAATAATAATAGCAATAATAACAATGATATTAATAATAATAATCGTTGCATTTGATATAGCACCTTATCACGCTGGAGAGACGTCTCAAAGCACTTCACAGAATATACTGTAAAGTGGACTGACTATTGTGTGCAGTCTTCAGCTTCACTTTATAGAAAGGAAATGAAAGTGATGGAAAAGGTGCAGCATAGATTCATAGGACTGATACGAGATATGAAAGGACATAACTATGAGGAGAGGATAGAGAAGTTAGAGTCTTCACAATGGACAGAGAAGGCTGAGTGGTGATATGATAGAGGTGCCTCGGATAATGAAAGAGTTTGAGTGAATCAGTTGTGAGAAAGAAGAGGACATGAATTCAAGATTCTAACCAACAACAACAACAAGATTATATTTGTATAGCGCCTTTCACATCGGGAGGACGTCCCAAGGCGCTGGACAGTGTACAGCATTTCAGATGCGAGCTGGGGTCAGGGAAGGAGAAAGGAGGGGAAGTGGGGTGACCGATGGTATGGTCAAAGAGGAGGGTTTTGAGACGGGACTTGAAGGAAGCTAAGGAAGGGGTGAGGCAGAGTGATTGGGGGATGGAATTCCAGAGGTTCGATAGAATGGCTGAAGGCTCTCCCACCAATGGTGGGGCGGGTGGGTCGTGGGACATGGAGCAAGCCGGAACCGGCTGAGCAGTGGGAGCGGGCGGGTTAGTAGGGGGTTAGAAGATTGCAAAGTTAAGATGGGGCGAGGCCATGGAGGGCCTTATAGATGAGGACCAGGATCTTGAACTGGATCCTCTGAAGGATAGGGAGCCAGTAGAATAAAAAGAGTAGAATAAAAAAGAGAGGTTCTCCTTACTTCTCCTTACAGAGTATTGTCAGTGTATGGGATGATTTAACAGGGGTGGTTGTTAGAATAGAGACCCTCCCCATACACGCATTCATAACATCCAGGCTCAACTAAGTAAAGCTCCTGCTTGTCGACCTCCCCAACTCCTCCCTGTATAGGCTGCAGATCATCCAGAATTCTGCAGTCTGTATCCTTGCTCACCCCTACCTCTGCAACCTCCTAAGCCCCTACTAACCTGACCGCTCCCTCTGCTCAGCGGGCTCCAACCTGCTTCATGTCCCCCACCTTCTGCCACTCTGCTCCCACCCTCTGAAACTCCATCCCACAGTCTCTCTACCTTCCCACTCCCTTGCCTCCTTCAAGACCATCTCAAGACCCTCGTCTTCAACCGTACCTCTCCTTCCCCCCCCCCCGCCCTCTACCTTCCCCAAACCCGACCCCCAGCTTGGGTCCGAAACACTGATTGTCCAGCGCCTTGGGGCGTCCTCCCGACATAAAAGGTATTATACAAATATAATTGAGTTGTTGCTCTTGTAGAGTGGATTGGAATTTAAAAAGAAACAAGCATGAAAGCAGAATTGGTTCGAGTATTGCATTTGAGAGTGAGATAGACAGTTATAAAATGGGAATACTAAGGAATATGGAGAAAGAATGGGATCAAATGTAAAGAGCTGTCATGATTTAGTAAAACTGAAAGCGGAGGTTCAGTGGGCTGAATGGTTTATTCTGTTCCTATGTAAAGAGATGGCACCTTCAACAATGCACCGTTCAATACTGCACCGGTAAATCAGTGTGGATTATGAGCTCAAATCCTGTTGTGGACCTCAAACCAGCAACTTTCTGATGTAGAGGGCTGCCTACTGCTTTAGTTTACTGGTCAAAGAGTTTGTGTTTGAATTATTCTGCTTCATTTTCATGTATGCAAAATATTTATTCTATGGACAGTGAAATTATCATTCACACTCGCCAAATAACCTGTATTGTTCCAGTATGCTGAACATACACCTTCAGCAGAGCAAGACAGAAAATTAGACTACAAACAAGAAAAGAAAACGTTTGTCTATTTTCAGCTAATGTACAAATTATCATGCCTGTTTTTTGTTCACCAACTCTGGGGCCTATTTAGCTCTGTTTATCACACTGAATATTCCCTGGATATACCTGAAGTTTTTCTTTCCCCTGCCCCTCCCAAACATCAGGAAAGAAATTCCACCGAGGTCTAGATTTAATCCATTTATATTGCATTTTAGAGCATTCAAGAACAGCCTGGATAAGTAGGCAGCACTCTCGCCTGTGAGTCAGAAGGTTGTGGCTTCACTCTCCACGTCGGGACTTGGATCTTTAACAATTCATATAAACAAGGAAAAGCTCAGCTTAACATCTTATTTTGAATATCTTACTTTCTTCAGTTGAACGTCAACAAGACCGAGGTTCTCCTGATTGGCTCCCGTCAGCGTCTCCTCACCTCAGAAGCTGACGGCATTACCATCCATGGTTGCACACTCCACCTTGATAAGCCAGTCTGGAATCTTGGCGTCTTGTTTAACCCTCAATTATCATTTCTACCCCACATCTGCATTATGACCCACTGTGCCTTCCCCCACCTCTGCAACATTGCTCGGCTCCGCCATTGTCTCACACTCCAGACTGCCGAAAATGCTTTTGTTACATCGAGTCTCAACTCTGCAAACTCATTGCTTGTCGGCTTCCCAAACTCCTCCTTCCATAGGCTGCAGATCATCCAGAACTCTGCAGCCCGTGTCCTCTTCCACACTAAGCTCTGCGACCCTATCAGCCCCATCCGACCCAACTCCACTGGCTTCCCATCACACAGAGGATACAGTTCAAGATCCTGGTCCTCACCTTCAAAGCTCTCCATGGCCTTGCTCCCCCCTATATCTGTGACCTCCTAAATCCCTACCATCCTGTTCAATTTCTCCGCTCAGCAGTATCTGGCCTGCTTCACGTACCCCGCCTCACTCACCCCACTATTGGCTGACGGACCTTCTGCCCTCTGCCCCCATCCTCTGGAATTCCATCCCACAATCCGTCCACCTCACCCCTTCCCTTGCCACTTTCAAACCCATTTCAGGACCCTCCTCTTCGTCCATGCTTTCGATCTCCCTGCTTCCCCCTCGCCCTCTGCCTCCCCAACCCAACCCCCAGCTCGTGTCCAAAACGCTGTCTGTCCAGCACCTTGGGACATCTCCCCTACGTGAAAAGCCCTATACAAATGGCATTTTTGTTGTTATTGTTGAAAGACAGCGCCTCCAATAATATAGTACAATAAAGTAGTACTGCACCAACAACAACAATAAAATTACATTTGTATAGTGCCTTCCAAGATGCTATCCTGCATGAAGGGCACTATATTAAAACAAGTTGTTTTTGTTGTTGCACTGTATCTCCAGGAATGTATTAAATATGAGTTCAAGTCTAAAAAAAATTGGTCATTCACTTCATGGCTGTTTGTGGAGAATTGCTGTCCTTAAGTTGGTTGTCACATTCCTCTATAAAATATAAAGTCACTACACATTATATTAAATCCCATGAAAGGACTTTAAGTTATCCTTGCCACATGAAAGGCACTATATCAAATATAAACGTTATGATGATTATTATTATTTGACTGCTGACTAGGTCAATCCCATGGACCCATCTTCATGGCCATTGATATTGAGAACAGGATCATGGGGTCTGATCCAGTCAGGAACCTGGGTGTCTTGTTTGACCCTGAACTGTCCTTTCTCCCCCACATCCGCGCCATGCCCGGCACTGCCTACCACCATCTCCACAACATTGCCAGACTCCGCCACTGCCTCACCCCTCAGGCTGCCGAAACCCTCACCCACGCATCCGTCACCTCAAGGCTTGATTACGGGAACTCCCTCCTCATTGGCCTTCCCATCTCTTCCCTTCACAAGCTGCAGATCATCCAAAACTCTGCAGCTCATGTACTCTCGCGCAACAGGCTCCGCGGCCCCATCACTCCCACCCTCGCCCGACTCCACTGACTCCCCATCCCCCAGAGGATCGAGTTCAAGATCCTCATCCTCATCTTTAAGGCCATCCATGGCCTTGCCCCCTCCTACCTCTCTGACCTGCTGACTCCCTACAAACCTACTCGCTCCCTCCATTCATCAGGCTCTGGCTTGCTCCATGTCTCCCACCCGACCCACCCTACCATCGGTGGCCGGGCTTTCAGCCTCTCTGCCCCCACACTCTGGAACTCCATCCCACGGTCCCTTCACCTCGCTTCCTCCCTTGCATCCTTCAAGGCCGGTCTCAAAACCCTTCTCTTCGACCGTGCCTTTGGTCTCCCTCCCACCTCTCTGATTTCCCTCACCCCTAAACCACCCCTCCCCCATGCTCAGGCCCCAACACCTGACTGTTCAGCACTTTAGGACGTCATCCTGACATGAAAGACGCTCTATAAATGTAATTTTGCTGTTGTTGTTGCTGTCTGCCTTTCACACTTACAGAGAACATTCATTGTGATAAATAGCAAATGGACCACCCAATTGACCCCATTGTTTTTATTTCAGAGTAAATTTGCCATAAAAAAAATCCTGACTATGCAATTAAAATCTGTTCAATAATTTTACACCAGACTCTGTATCAGCCTGTATCATTTCACTCTATGTCATATCACTCAACGCTGAAAATTTTCCGCATATGAGTATCTCAACATTTCATGGAATACACTACAATTGTTAACATAGTTAGCATAATTCAACACACAGAGTAGAGGCATTTCAGCTGGTAATCATAAAGTATTTCTGTCTGGCATAGAATAAGGATCAATTAAAATGTTTTAACTCATTGCTGGAAGTTGTATTTCAAGCAAAAAACATCAATGGATTTAAGAGGAAAGTAGATGTGTTCATGTGGGAGAAGGGATTAGAGAGAAGAGAAGAGGGGAATAGGACGTGCATAGGAAAGGGGAATGGGAGTGATGGGTCTAAACATGCATGGACTGGTTGGACTGAAAGCCTGTTTCCATACCGTAGCTTTCCATATAATTCTATGTTTTCAAATGCAAATTTATTTCTCAGCTCCATTAACCACAGTTGTCTTTTTCACCACATAATTTTGATAAATTGCCAAAAACGAATGTTTTATATACTGAGATGTATGCATGTTATAAATCTTAGCAACACCAATCTGAGTTATCCGTTCGATGACCTTAAAATTCTCAACCTCGAGATAATTCTAACTCACACTTTCCATCAGTGAGTGTTCTGTTTCCATGAGGACTTCCCATTTTTGTTACTTTCTGCCCTTTCTCCTTTCCTGACGTCGCCGTTTCATGCTGGAGTGTGATTCAGCAAGGGCCAGGCTCCAGGATCTGGCCTGAATATCCGTCCTTCACTCATAAACCTAGACAGCGAGGTTTAGTAGGTTATTCAACTGTGGGGGTGTCACAAAGAAGCTAAACTCGTTCTCACCCTAAATCCACTCAAGGGCACTTTGCAGCATGGTCACTGCAGAGCAATCAGGAGCTGATGTGTTGTCTCTCTACCTGAAGCATTACTGAAGTCAATACTGTTGCCCCAAATGATGCCCACTGAGATCTGTAAACTCAGCACATTCTGGGATTCTAATGAATAATAATCCTTGAATCTGTGAACCAATACTGGGCAGGGGCTTTAGTTACTAATCTGAAAGGGTGTAGACTGGGTTACAATTAGTAACAATGAAACTTTTTTTTCAGAACTACACTCAGAGGCACTTAAGTCCTTCTGTTAAATCTTTCTGATTCTTTCTGAAAGATCACATAATCATAAGAGAGGAACAAGTGAAAGCTCTTCAGCTCCTTTGATTCCATCCTTCCAGAAAGTGTTGAAAGGTCATTTCAAACATCTTCTTGCATATAAAAATGAACCGTTTTATGATTTAAGGTAGATGTCTCCCCTGACATCAGTCAGGATTTTCGCTCCAGTGACCCCCGCTGGAAGGTTTAAGTGGGGACATTTATGAAGAGAAGACTTGGCTCAGCTATGATATGCATCTTCAGGCAAAAAGCTTTTCAAGACAAAACAATCAACACACAATATGAATAATAATCAACACAAGCCAATAAAGGAACCAAATAAAGGAACTGTAATGGAACTTCATGTCTGTGAGTCATTGTTGTGTACAAATAAGCTGCCGTGATCAGCTTCAAAATACACAGTCACTAAACTTTGTAGTAAATCTTGCAAAGCACTTTGGGGTGTCCTCTTGACATGAAATACGCTATATGAAATGCAAGGATTATTATTATTAATGTTTTCAGATACCAAAGGGCGCTCATGAAACTACTCCAGGAAAAAGAAGAAACAAGTCAAACATTTCGGAAGAGGCAGAGGGAGAGAAGACTGGAGAAGAAAAATATGGCAAAATGAAAAGATAGAAGCACAGGCAAATACTTTATAGCATTTCTGAGAAACACACTCAGTAGAATCGATTCCACAAAGGGGGTTGATAACACAGCAGCTTGAGTCTGGTAAAGCCATCAAACAAGCAGGAGAGTAAACAAATCAAACTGAGTAGAGGGAGCAGCTGTTAGGCTGGGGCTCATCCTCCCACACTGACTAACCCACTGGGCTGTCTTTAGGAAGAGAAAGACTTTTAAGTTTTGGCCAATGCAGTAAATGAGCCTGACTTTTATTTTATGTTTTCTTTTTACAGTGGAGTAAATCATCGACTTTGGATTTGCATTCAACTACAGTTGTACTTGTGAGAAGCATTGATTTAAATTTGATGATGTTACAAATTGTGACCTGTGAATTGTTAAGCAATACAGCAATGAAAAATACAGAAAATCGATATTTTCTTGAATGGCCAGTGGGTGGAACCCACTCTCACCACTACCAAGATTTCTTCATAGTAGTTGAACCCTAGGCCCCCTGCCCTGTGCAATAGACTGCTGGGCCCCAGAGCAGTATTGGCACGCAGGCTCACAGGATAATAATAATCCTTTGATATAACATCATGGTGATGTCCCAAAGTGCTTCACAGGATTTACTGTTTAATGACTGTGTACTTTGTAGGTGAATACAGCAGCCAATTTGTGCACAGCAATGTCTCACAAACAACCATGAAGTGACTAATTTTATCTGGAGGATTGTTAGCCAGGGCACTAGGAGAAATGTCCTTGTCTCTTCAAACAATGCCATGGGATCCTTTGCATGCACCTGAATAGGCAACCAGGACCTCCCTTTATTATCTCATCTATAGGATTGCATCTGACAATGCAGCACACCCCCAAAGTGCCAGGATAGACTGTGAACCAGTTAATTATATACCAGTATTACTCATACCAGTTAATTATTTTTTTCTGTGGATTTCCCTCTGCCTTGTTACATTATTAAGGAATCCTACAACAGCAATGTGAATCATACGCTATATAACATACATTTTGAAAGATATTCAATTTTGTTTTAAATTTAATACAAACGCATTTCAACACAATCCGAAATGACCCGGTGTTAAACATTGATTCAAATTCTCTTGATTAAAGTCGTGAACAGTTGCAAAATGAGAACAACAACAACTAAATTAGATTTGTATAGCACCTTTCATGTCGGGAGGATGTCCCAAGGCGCTGGATAATCAATGTTACAGACATGAGCCGGGGGGCAGGATCGTGGAGGGCAGGGGTGAAGTAGGGTGACCAAAGGCACGGTCGAAGAGGAGGGTCTTGAGACAGGTTCTGAAGAAGGCAAGGAAGGGGACGAGGTGGAGCGACTGCGGGATGGAGTTCCAGAGCATGTGGGCAGAGTGGCTGAAGGCCCGCCCACCAATGGTGGGGTGGACGAGGCGGGGAATGTGAAGCAGGCCGGAGCCCGCTGAGTGGAGGGAGTGGGCAGATTGGTAGGGTGTTAGGAGGTCACAGAAGTAGGGGGGAGCAAGGCCATGGAGGGCTTTGACAGTGAGGAACAAGATCGTGAATTGTAACCTCTGCGTGATGGGAAGCCAGTGGAGTTGGGTGAGGATGGGGGTGATAGGGTCGTGGAGCCTGGTGCAGGAGAGGACACGGGTTGCAGAGTTCTGAATGATCTGCAACATATGGAGGGAGGAGTTGTGGAGGCCGACAAGTAGGGAATTTGCGTAGTCAAGCCTGCATGTTATGAATGCATGTATGAGGGTTTCAGCGGCCTGCGGTGCAAGACAGTGGCGGAGCCAGGCAATGTTGTGGAGGTGGAGGAAGGTAGAACGGGTCATGGCACAGGCGTGTGGTAGAAAGGACAGTTGAGGGTCAAACAAGATGCCAAGGTTCCGGACTAGCTTAGTAAGGTGGAGTTTGCATGCTTGGATGATGATGCTGTCAGTGCCTGAAGTGTGGAGGCACTGATGGGAGCCAATCAGGAGAGCCTAGGTCTTGTCGACGTTCAGCTGTAGAAAGTTAGCTCTCATCTAGGACGATGTCTGACAGACCTTCTGTCAGGAAAGCAGTGGGTCGTGGAGTCGAGGGTGTAGGCAGAGAGATAGAGTTGGATGTCATCCACATACATGTGGAAGTTGACCCATGTCTGCACATGATGTCAGCAAGAGGGAACATATAGATATTGGACCAAGGACAGAGCCCTAAGGAACGCCTCACGAGATAGTGCGGTGTCTAGAGGAAAAGCCGTTTGTGGAGGTGAAGTGGAGACGGTGTGAGATGTAGGATCTCAACCATTCAAGGACAGAACCATGAATGTTGAGGTGAAAAGAAAGGCGGTGGAGGAGGATGGAGTGATATGAACAGGCAGCAAATACTCAAGACTCTCCAAATGTATGCAGCTGGCCTCTATGCACCAGACTATGCTTGCTATCGTGAGCTGCTTTAGTGATGTTGAAAATGTTATGTCTTTTTATTGACATGTTCTGTCTGTGAACACTGTGTCAGGTCGGAGGACGGTGCTTTGAACAGTGAGAAGTTTATAATATTACAGTAGCTAATCACTTAAACAGGAATGCAGTATTCAAAGTGCAGTTTCTCCACTCCCCCATTCTGTGAAAGATCTGCAAATAATGAACAGCTCACATACCTGTAACAAAGAGAGAAAAAATAAAGACGTAGAGCACAGTGATTAGAAAACAACTATCCATGAAAGAATTTTCGTTCAATAAATCTAGAATTGTTTTAAATTAAGATTAAAGGTGTCAATAGAGCAAGGATAAAGTATAGTCTGTAAATCTCCAACCCCAGTCTCTCCAGGGTTAACTCCAGATAAACTCATATATAATAATAATCCTTGCATTTGATATAGCACTTCATCACATCTTCAAGACATCTCAAAGCGCTTTATAGAATATATTGTTAAGCGAATTGGTTGTATATTTTGTGGGCAAAACGCGGCAGCCAATTGCGCACGGCTGTGTCCCACAAACAGTCGTGGATTGAGTGACCAAATTGGAGGCAGTTCAGCCTGCATACTTCCCCCAAGGAGTATAATATGACAAATCGTATATAAGTGCAAATCCCATCTTATTTTCCAATTAAAAGTTGCCAATTAAAATTCCTCATTCAAGTGTAACATTTACACACAAATTACTGAGGATAACATTCTTGATTCAATCACAATTCTTAACGTTTTGTTGGTCAGCCGTGTGTCTGACACATACCTATGCATAAATGATCTATTGCTATGCTTAAATTATCCAAACCAGACTGAGAGTTCCACGTATGTATACCACCTACACATGGAGATTTCCCTGCACCTGGAATAGAGGGCACACTTTTTATCAGAGTTTACTTGCCTATCTAGTTCTGTGAGAATATTAAATGCAGGTTGGCAAGAGCCAAGCCTTGGGGACGCAGAGTGTGCGCTGGTGTACTGCTGTAGTTTAACCAGCTAAACCACACGGTTTGCTATTGAGAGCAGTGTCTGGCAGGCTTCCCTCTGCTTGTCCAGCTAGAATCATTGCACTGGTTAAGGCTTTGGCTTGCAGGATTGAGAAAACAATAAAATTCTGCCCCTTCCAAATCCTGCCAAAAAGCCAGCCTAGCTGGTCTGTCTTCATCAGTGCCCTGAAATACTGTGGACCTGCCTAGTCCAGGAATAGAACTACTGAGAGCACCACAGTGTTGAATCTATTTTGACATTCAGTTGCCAAGAACATCACCTTGGAGGCAGTTAACCTGCATACTTCCCCCCCAAGGAGTACAGTATGACAAATCATATATAAGTGCAAATCCCACTTATTTCCCATTAGTTGCCAATTAGAATTCCTCACACAAGTGCAACATTTACACACAAATTACTGAGGATAACATACTCCCAAGTGATCTTTATTTTTTAAAATCTAAATCTTCAATTTTATTCCTTATTTCCCGAGGGTTAATTCAAACTCCAAAGCAGGACTTTGAGCATATTATCAGGGCTGTCACTCTAGTGCAGAGCTAGGGGATCACTGCATTGTTGGAGGTGCCGTCCTTCGGATAAAACTTTTAACTGAGGTTCCATCTGCCTGTTTGGGCAGATGTTAAAAATCCCTTGGCACCATTCCAAAAGATGTCCCTGGCAACAACCTCCCAGATACAATTGATGAAACATGGTTGTTTGTGAGACATTGTGAGTCGTTGCCTTCCAGCTTTGCTCTTTCTGATCCCAGCACTCCCTGCATATTAATATTGTTTCTGCCCAGACCACAGTACCGAGATGGCCCTGGTCAAAGTCACAAATAACATTCTCCATCTGTGACAAGGGTTGTCTCTGCCTCCTTGTTCTCCTCATTCTTTCTGCTGACAATGTTGATTATTCCATCCTTCTCCGCCACCTCTCCTCTCTGCTCCACCTTCCTGGTTCTGTCCTATCCTGGTTGCACTCTTATCTATCCCAGCATCTCCACTTTTTCTCTTCAAACGGCTTCGCCTTCTGCCCCCGCACAGTCACATGTGATGCTCTATTCTCAGTCTTCTTCTCTTCATCATCTATATGCTCCCACTTGGCAATGTCGTCTGTAGGCATGGGCTTCACTTCTATATATACACACGTGACACCCAACTATTTATTTGCCTCTAGCCTCAAATCCAGGACCTCTGCTATTCTGATCAATTACCTGTCAGACATCAAATCATGGATGAAATCTAATGTTCTTCAGTTAAATGTAGATAAGACAGAGCCTCTCCTTCTTAGCTCCCATCAGCGTTTCTTACCTGAGCGGCTGATAGCATCAACTTGCCCAGATACACACTCCATCTCGGGGAGCCAGTGCAGAACCTTTTTCTCTGGTTTGACTCACAACTGGCCTTTAACCCCACATCTGTGCTCTGACCCATTTAGCTTTACCCCATCTCTGAAACAATGTCTGCCACTGTGTCTCCCCTCGGGTTGTTTTTATCATGTCCTGGCTTGATTATGCCAATGCTCTGTTTGCTGAACTATCCAATTCTCTCCTGTACAAGCTGTCGACTATCCTGACCCTTCAGCAGCCCATGTCCTTTCCTACACTAGGCTCTGTGAGTCTACCCCAACCTCACTCAGTATCACTGACTCCCCATTCCCCCACACCCACCCCCATTCAAGATCCTTGTTCTCATCTTTAAATCAGTTCATGGTCTTACCCCACCTTATCTTTGTGTTCTGTTTCAACCCAACTAACCCAGACAACAACAACAAAATTACATTTGTATAGCGCCTTTTACATTGGGAGGATGTCCCAAGGTTCTGGAGAGACAGATTTTCAGATCCGAGCTCAGGGAGATCAAAAGCACGGAGAGCAAGGCGGGGGACATGAAGCAGGCCGGAGCCAACTGAGCGGAGGGAGCGAACAAGGTGGTAGGGGGTTAGGAGATTGGAGAGGTAGGGGGGTGCAAGACGGTGGAGGGCTTTGTAGGTGAGGACCAGGATCTTGAACTCTATCCTCTGCGGGATGGGAAGCTAGTGGAGTTGGGCAAGGATGGGGGTGAATAGGGTCATGGAGTCTAGTGCGGGAGAGGACACGGGCTGCAGAGTTCTGGATGTTCTGCAGCCTGTGGAGGGAGGAGTCGGGGAGGCCGACAAGCAGTGAATTTGCATAGTCGACCCTCAATGTAATGAAGCATGTATGAGGGTTTTGGCCGTCTGCGGTGTGAGACAGTGGTGGAGCCGGGCGATATTGCAGAGGTGGGAGAAGGCAGAGTGGGTCATGGTGCAGATGTGGGGAAGAAAGGATAGTTGAGGATCAAAGAAGACCCCAAGGTTCCGGACTGGCTTAGCAAGGTGGAGTGTGCAACCATGGATGCTGTCAATGCCTGAGGTGAGGAGGCAATGATAGGATTCAATCAGGAAACCCTCAGTCTTGCTGACTTTCAACTGAAGAAAGTTAGCTCTCATCCAGGACTTGATGTGCGACAGATATTCTGTCAGCTCAGCAGTGGTCCTGGAGTCAAGGGTAGAGGCAGAGAGGTAGAGTTGGGTGTCATCCTCTTACGTGTGGAAGTTCACCCCATGTCTGTGGATGATGTCACCAAAAGGGAGCATATAGATATTGAAGAGGAGGGGAGCAAGGCCAGAGCCTTGAGGAATGCTGAACGAGATGGTCCAGGGGCTAGAGGAGAAACTGTTTGAGGAGATGAATTGTAGGTGGTGTGAGAGGTACGATCTGAACCAATCAAGGACAGTGCCATGGAGGTTGAGGTGAGAGGAGAGGCAGTGGATGAGGATAGAGTGATCGACGGTGTCGAAAGCAGCAGAGAGGTCCAGGAGGACGAGGAGGCAGAGGGAGCCCCGGTCGCAGATGGACAGAAAGTCATTTGTCACTTTGACCGGGCGGTTTCTGTGGTGTGGGCGGCACGGAAGCCTGATTGGAGGGGTTCGACAAGGGAATGGCAAGAGAGGAAGGAGCGAAGCTGAGAAGCAACAACTCGTTCCAGGACCTTGGAGAGGAAGGGGAGGTTGAAGTTGGGGTGGTAGTTAGGGCGTAGAGAAGGGTCCAGGGTGGGTTTTGTTTCATGTCCTCCCCCCTTTCAAAATGCAACTCTTGGACTGCAATATTGGTCATCTTTCCCCTACCCACTCCTTTGTCTCTCCTCAGCCAGCGGTGTCAAGCAGTTTGAAATACCTCCCAAAATTAAATGTATTATATTGTACATTGCTGTTGCTGAGTTTGCCTACAAAATATAGTTACTTTACAGTAAATTTTATGAAGTGCTTTCCAATGTGTTCCATATCAAATGCAAGGTTTGTTATTATTATTTTGTTAAGAAATATCACACATTAGACCTCTACACTGTTATCAGTGAACAGAATCAACAAGCTGTTGCTGCACAAGGTGACATTGATGGGAGATACTGAGGCAGTTCAGTGCCCAGCAGACAGACATACTGAGTCCTGTCTCTTGCTTCTTTCCTTATTTGTGTTATTTATATTCACACTCCTAAACTGAGGCCTGATCTAAGGTGCTTTTTCCCCATTTTCTGCCAAAAAGAGGAAAGATGTTATAATAATACTTTCACTTAATGTAGTGCCTCTAATATTGAAATGTATCAAAGTGATTTTACAGGTAACTATTGTAACCAATGGATACACAGATCTCAGAGTTAGACGGCTTCAACGCTCAGGGACCTTCAGGGATGTCCTTAACGCGGCTGAACAATCTTTTTTTTTATTGCAGGATGACCAAGGTCTCCTGTAGACCTTCAATACTAAGATGAACTATCAACCCTTCTAATTTCCGTCAGTGTGACGCACTCTTCACCAGTGATCGATGACTCACAACAATTACTACAAAGTGCTTTCAATGGCAAGGTTTTCTCTGTTAGCTGATTAAACTCCTACAGTACACCAATGTGTCCTCTGTGGTTCCTAAACCTTGGTCTTGCTAACCTGAGCCTAATACTCTCTGGAATAAGGTAAGCAGGGTGTGTCCTCTGATGAGAGGGTGTGCATTCCATTCCAGCCGCAGGGAAATTTTTTATTATTATTATTATAAATTTCCACTTGTAGGTACATACGAATGTGCGACTCTCACTGTGGTTGGATACTCTTATGCGTGATTATGAGTTTCCTCATGCATCAGTCATCTAGCTGAACAAAATAAATTGCCTGCTTATATCATCATGTGTACCAGCAGCTGTGACGACGACTGCATTGCAGAGTGCTGCTATTTTCTGAAGGAGAAAGATGGTGTACCGCTGCACATTTCCTTCAGCCTTTGCTGTGGGTAGCGTTCATATTTGAACCAGAAAAGTACAACAGCAAGAACAACTTACACTGTTCAGAGTTTCTTCCAAGCAAAATAATTGTAAATTATTCATTGATGACTCTTAGAATTGTCAAGATCCTGGTGCCCCATATTAGGATTGGTATAACATTTTTAACACAACTCTGTTTACCTAGTAATAAATAGGAACCCAGTTGTTAGTCAGTTGGTGAATAATATACCCTTCAAAAAAAAATAATAACTTTGTCACTCAAACCACAACTACGTGTGGGTCACTACTGTGAGCAGTTGGTTGCTGCGTTTCGCCCACAAAATATTCAGTCAATTCACTTTACAGTATATTTTGTGAAGAGCTTTGAGACGTCTCAAAGACATGATAAGGCGCTATATCAAATGTAAGGATTATTCTTATTATTATTAGCAACCCCACCCCACCCAACCCACCCAACTCCAGATCCAGCTCAAAAGATACACAATTAAACAACAGCAGATAGTTAAGTCACACACAATTCAAAAATAAAACTCCACTGTGTCAAAAAAAGATGGCGGTGAAAGAGAGGGGGGGGGAAAGTGGGCGCTGCCCAGTGGTCATTTAAACTTGTTTCAAACTAGGTTCAGTGTGAATATCGCAATGTTTTGTTTCACACTAAACATCACAAATTGAAGTGATAATTGTCACTGGCTTTCATTTACACCAATATTTAATGAACACCATTAATTTTATCCCATAACTGATCTTTGACTCTGGCACAATACCTGTGTCTGAAGCATGTTCAATTTGTTTTTACTATCATTTTGATTTGCCACTCAGTGGCCAATATTCTTGATCCCGATTCCAGAGCTATCATTTGATTGTCTCCCAACAGAATAATAATAATAAATAATAATCCTTCCATTTGATTTTGTGCCTTATCATATTATTGAGATATCTTTACAGGAGAAAAGTTGTATGACTTTATTGTGGGCGGATACTGTTTGACTTAACTGGTGTCCCATGAAGTGATCAAAAATAATGGTAGCACTGAAATCTTTGAACCCAACCATCATTCCCTGGCTGAGGAGGAGCAGCCAAAATTATCACCTGAAATTATTTCACATCCAATCTATTGGGCAATATCGCATTTTCCACCCCTATGGTGTAGTGCCATGCTATTCCAGTGCACAGCTCTATTGTATCACTAGAAATTGATTGCACATATTCACTGCTTATACAAACCCTCCAATTCTTGTATCATTCTGCTACAGAGATATAGATTGCAGAACAAACCAAGGATCAAGATCCAGCGATTACCACATGCTTCCAGGCAATAGGAGATCTAATGCTGAGTTCATCACCACAGTAGTTGTGCTTCACACACAAGCAACCAATGCTTATTTGAAATTTGATCTTCCCAATAACTGCTACCACATCTTAGAGGCAGATTCATTCTGAACAAAAGTGGAGTGGAGTCAAGTGGAGTGCTAGTAATTCACCAGCATAAACACGTCAGAGATATCCTTTTGCTCTTGCAGGAGAGTGCTGACGAGGTTTGAGGTTTGTGCTGTCAAATCAGTGACAAAGCGCATACTGACACTGTACCTGACCTGGAAATCCTTAGTACTATCAACAAATGCAAAGTGAATTATCCCTCATTTTCCATCAAAGGTTGTCATTAGAGTGTAAAAAAATTTTGGGAAAAAAATGGACTGGTTCAATGAACCTTAGCTTACAAACAGTGTTTAGTCTAACCAATGGTGGGTCAAGCAGGATTTCTGTTTCTGACGAAAGCAATGTTTATCCTTTGCTGTCTCTGGATTCTCTTTTATTTGATTATGTTTACTGAGGAGCCATTAGAGGGGAATCGGGTAGGGAACCAGTAAATGATGTCACTGAGCATTGCTGTACTGACATCATCATCAAGTTTCTGACAAAGAACTTGACATTGAACAGACCCTGAAACAGATCCATTGCACTATCAGTCTGCATTTCGGAAATGCTGTAGGCTACACACAGTTCTTCCAGATAGGAGTCAGGAGTAAATAAATCTGCAGCTTTCTTTGATTAAAGTTAACATTGACAGTAGCAGTAGCCAAGCTAGGCTGTGTTCAGAAGAAAAGGAGGCTGGACCCCTACTAGCTGTTCCTGAATCTAATTCCCAGTGTAATCTATGTCAGCTATTTGGCTGAAATTTCAATTGTTTCCCAGACCAATCAATCACATTGTCCACAGACTTGCTGCTTGTATCTTTATCAAGTTTTACTGGGGTAATTTGTATACCAGTAGTGGAAACAGGAAATGTGGCTTATTTATATTCAAATAATTATGACAACGTAGCATTATAATACAGATCAGGGTTGTTTGGGGCAGTTTGTAAAATGGGTACCCTGTTCTAAGCTAAATAGTATAGTATAGTTTTTCCTTGCGTTTCACCTGGACACAACATTCTTTTAACATCTGTGTGGAATCAACATATATGATGGTATGTTTTGCAGCCAAACTGATAAGTAACATTCCAACAGTGAGAATCTCTTCCCACTTGGAACTGCCATGAAACTCCAAACTCATTTCAATCAAGAGCTTTCCGACCAGAAGAGAAATAGTATATACGTGATGTGCAATCAGAATAAGTCTGATACTACTGAGATTCAAATCCATTTAACATAGAAGCATATGAGGTTACAGCACTGTAACAGGATATGCACAAATGTTCTTCTCCATGAGCCATTCCATCTCATCTACCATTAATATTCCTCTTTTCAAGCATTTATCTAATTTGCTTTCAAAATAATTGATGGCCTCAGCTTCAACTGTTCTTTATGGTAGCAAAATCTACATTCTAACTACCCTTTGGTATAAAGATGCTTTTATCTAACTTCCTATTTCATTCCTTTTATGATGGCTTTAAATTTATGCCATGATTGTTATCCACAATGCTTTTGTTAAAGAGAATGCAATAGTTTGGTTCCAAATGAAGCATCTGTTCCTGCCCTGTTGCACCCAGCTTGCCTTCCTCACACTGTAGTAGTTATCTGAACATAATTTGTGCCAATATAAAATGAGATTCATATCATGCTGTGCACTATCTCTGCTTAATGTGATGGAAAATGCACATGGGCAAATAACTGGCAAATGAAGTTTAATACAGCTAATACAAGGGACGATATAAAGGGAATAAGAAACACACATACTCCAAGGATGCGATAGAACCTGCCAAGGAGGATGCTGAAAGAGATCTCAGAGGTGTTAGTCGACTCATTGCTCAAGATGTCAAAGCAATGTGAGGCAGCAACTAACAAGACAAACAAGATTCTGGGATATATTACTAAATCTGTTTAAATCCCTATTTATTGCTCTGGTCAGGCCATAGCTAAATGACTGCATTGCCATGATAAAGGGGATGCCCAGACCTTACAGGCAGTGCAGAGTACAGCAACAAGGATGATCCAGTGTAAGAGGAAGGAGCTATGAACAATGATTTGTCAAGATGCAGCTCTTCACTCTGGATAGGAGATATTTCAGAAGGGACGAAAGGTGATTGAAACAAGAACACTGGATTCATTTGAAAAATAGCTTGATGCTGTGCTGGGAAGACAATAAGGTGCAGGGTAGGGGTGACCTTGAAGGATGAGAGAAAAAGAGTTTGTATTCATTGCTGGTTAGGCCGCAGCTGGAGTTACTGATTGAGGTGTACAAAATTATGAGGGGTTTTGTTAGTGCAAATAGGGAGAAGTTATTTCCATTGATTAAGGGAGTCAGTAACTAGGGGACATAGTTATTAGATAGCCACAAAAAGGGTGAAAGGGGAACTTAGGAGGAATTTTTTCACCTAGAGAATAGTTGGCATTCCTGCTGAAAAGATTGTTCGTGGCAGAGTCCATTGTAGCATTCAAGAGGCATATGAATGAGAGGGGATTGACGGGATATGGGGATAGGGTGGGGTAGTGGGACTCAAGTTATCTCCTTGAGACTCAATGGCTCAAATGGCCTCCTTCTGCACTGTAGATTTTTATGTTTCTAAATGGACTGAAGGGCCTTCATCATCCAAACTATATTTGTGATTTTGTGAACTCTCCATTGCTATCCTCAGTGAGACAAGGGAAAAAAATAAAAGTGAAATGCAGTAACAAATCATTAACTGTTAATATATTCTATGGAAAAATACCCTGGTGTGCCTCACAGCGAAATAAAATTCTCAACGATGATAAAAAATGTCTCAGTTAAATTCTGAGTACATCTTTGTCGTGATACGTGTTTTACAGTGGTTAATAGCCGGCAGGACCAAATTACAATTTCAACTCAGTCAATGTGAAGCTGTACAAATGTATAGAGTTCTGGTCACTGATGTTCGTCTACAAAATACGCAGTCTACTATACTGAACAGTAAATTCTGTGAAGTGCTTTGAGACTTCCTACTGATGTGCAAGATGCTATATCAAGGACTATTATTATCCAAACGCTGGTGACAATAATAATAATAAGGACCTGACAAGGTGGATGACTTTTTACTAACAAAAGCTATTAAGAATGGACTAACATATTAACCAGGATCTTTTTTAAAATAAGTCTTTGTGATGAGTTTATATTGTTCTGAATGTGAACCCCCAAGCAACGTGAGACTGCCTCTTTGTTCAAAATTCTGGTTGCCTTCAGAGCAAACCAGTTTTGCTGTGTTCATGCATTTTCCATGTGGAAAACCCTTTGCATTAAGGTAAAAACTACATGATCCAAAATTCTTTAAGAAGTAAAATACTACATACATTTGATTAACCATCTTATTAAGTCAGAAGTTTGAAAACACTTCACACAAATTACCTTGAATCATTGATGTATTCTTGTCTAATTTGCTGCATTATCCTGCACTGAATGACTTCCTTTAAAACTACAGCAATTCAGCACTGCACTGGACCATGATAAGGTGGTGATACAGTGGCATTGCCAGTGATGTGTTGGCCTTCTTGCTTTAATGCTGGATCTAAACAGGTGAGCATGAACAGTTTCCTCACTCTACTTTGCAAGTGCTCATATACAGCAGGGGGGGAACATGAGAGACTGATTTAAAGAAACAGACTCCATGTTGTCTGCCAGGGAAATAATCTGAGTATATTCCCAAAGTATTTGATGCACTGCCTGGGGCTATCATTTATAACATTTCCGTACAGGTCTTTGTTTTATTAGGAAATGATCATCCATTATTTGCTGGTGAGGGGAGTACATGCGTACCACATGGAAGCTGCTGCCTTTCTGTCTGCAGAACAAGGCACAGTGAGCTGGAGTTAAGAGGCATGGATAAGGATAGATACTGTATATCTCTGTGGTGAAATCCTCACCAAAGGGAAAGGGCTAAAGGTTGCATCAATTTAAGGCTTGAGACAAATACAATACAATTTACATTTAAGTAGTGTCATTCACATTGGAAAGACATCTCAAAATGCTTGACAACAACACAAACAAGAACTTATATAATGCTCTTTATGTGAAGTAGCATCTCGGCGCACTGAACAATGGCATAGCTTAATGCCGAGCCGGGGAAAAGGAGAGGTGACAGTATGTACGGTTGAAGTGAAAAGTCTTCAAGTGTGATTCAAAGATGGGCAAAGAGGGGGCAAGGCAAAGGAATTAAGGCAGTGAATTCAGAGGTTCAGGGCATAGTGGCTGAAAGCACTGCTGGCTAGGCACCTGAGCTGGGGGTGGGAGCCAACAACAAAATTACGTTTGTATAGCACCTTTTACATTGGGAGGATGTCCCAATGTGCTGGACAATCAATGTTTCAGAACTGAGCTGGGGGTCAGGATTGGGGAGGGTGGTGCAGGGGGTGAAGGAGGGTGACTGAAGGCATAGTCGAAGAGAATGGTCTTGAGACCGGTCTTGAAGCAGGCAAGGGAGGGGACAAGGCGGAAGGACTCCGGGATGGATTTCCAGTGGGTGGGGACAGAATGGCAGAAGACCCGCCTGCAAACGGTGGGGTAGGCAAGGCGGGGGGCGTGAAGCAGGCCCGAGCCCATTGAGCGAAGGGAGCTGGCAGGTTGGTAGGGGGTTTGGTAGGTCACAGAGGTAAGTGGGAGCAAGACCATGGAGCTCTTTGAAGGTAAGGACCAGGATCTTGAAATGTATCCTCTGTGTTATGGGAAGCCAGTGGAGTCGGGCGAGGATAGGGGTAAGAGGGTTGTGGAGCTTGGTGTGGGGGAGTACACCAGCTGCAGAGTTCTGGATGATCTGCAGCCTATGGAGGGAGGAGTTGGGGAGGCCAACAAGGAGGGAGTTTGCTTAGTCAAGGCTGGAGGTTATGAAGGTGCGTATGAGGTCTCGGCAACCTTCGGTCTGAGACAATGGCAGATCCTATGTACTATAAAGACAATGGAGTTATGATTGGAAGATCTGCAGATTTGAGATGTTCATTATGACACTGTTTCTGAATATTGATGGGGAGATGGGCAAGAGAGTCACAGATTGAGAGCAGCTTTAAGTTATCAGCAGCCATCTCATCACATTTATCAAAAAATGAATAATTATCACCAGTGATAATGAGTATATCATATGCAGCTATTTTCAACCTATTGTCTTCCAAAAAATGGTCCTAGAGTGCCTGGTACTTTAGTTACTGCTCAGCATCACACATTCCCGCCTGGCATGTGTTGTAGTAATTCAGCTAACTGGTGGT
The DNA here is from genome assembly GCF_018977255.1 of Callorhinchus milii. NCBI lineage: Eukaryota > Metazoa > Chordata > Chondrichthyes > Chimaeriformes > Callorhinchidae > Callorhinchus > Callorhinchus milii. Next base: position 22,038,293 of record NW_024704744.1, read on the forward strand.
TGTGGAAATTTCTTAAAAAGCTGCAAGTAACTGGAAACAATCTGCAATTAAAGAAAATAGTTTTAAATGTTACCAGAATACCTATTAACGTTCCTCCCACTGACATCAATGAATATCACTCAATAACATACCAAGTCTTTTAAGATAATTGCCTTCTGTGTACTGCAGTTTATCTAGTACAGTACAGTTAAATACTGAGCAAATTAAGAACGTAAATTTTTATCCTTTATCACACTTTTGTGCTATGTAAAAACCCAGTTTAGAAACAGCTATGTTTATGATAAGCCTTATTGTAACAATTCAAAGCAATAATCAAAACATAACGGAAATTTCCAGTGATAAGGTATTCATCTCTTTAGGTGTGTGCACTGTCGGGAGATGGGAATAGCCTGTCACACAACCGAGAATAGTTTTATGTTGCAGCATCTTTGATCATTGTTGAGACGTCTCAAAGCACGTCACAGTAAAAGTAAAGTGAATTGACTGTGAATTTTGTGGGCGAGAAACAACACAGTAGTATCCACAAACAATCGTGGATAATTATTATTATTATTTATTTATTATTTTTTGGAAGGATTATTACCCTGGAAAGCGATCCGCCTATCTACTAACAAGCAGGATCCTACTTCCTGCTAGGACAATAGAGGTGTGTGTAGTAAGGAAACTTGCCTAAGATTTTGTCCTGTCTTGGGAATCGCACCCGGGTCCTCTTACTTTGCGAGGTGAGTGCTCTAACCATTACGCTACAGGACTCCAATGATTACTACAAGTGTTTCAGTGTTTCAGTAATCAACTATTTTTCCAGCGGTAACACAACAGTAGAATTTCATGTATTTTTGTAGTATTCTAAAGCTTACATGATTATATGCATTTTTCCAAATGAACCACATTTCACATTTGAACAATATCATTTGAAAGCTCAATTACATTTGGTATTGTACATGTTTAAGATGCTATTATCTGCAGAAGATAGTGACAAGCACACTACGGTAATTCCTGGACCTAACCTTGATACACCAGGGTGAACGTCACAGATAAAATAATAACAACAACAACAACTCTGCCACCCGCACCAACTCAGCTCTCCAATTGCTCCAGTCCTTGCCAGACTGCACTAGCTGCCTGTCCCGGAGAGGATCGACTTCAAGATCCTCACTCTTGGCTTCAAATCTCTTCACTCCTCTGCACTCCCCTACCTCACTGACCTCCTCTCTCCTCACAACAGTGCCCGTTGGTTTCGCTCCACCAAGACTGGCCTCCTCTTTGTCCCCCGAATCATCCTCTCCACCATCGGTGGCTGCGCCTTCAGTCACTACGCCCCGAGGCTCTGGAACTCCCTTCCTCACTCCCTTCGCCTTGCTCCCTTTCTTCCTGTTTTCAGGTCTTGGCTGAAGACCTTTCTTTTCAACTGCGCCTTCGGTCACCTACCTCCCCCTCCCCCTGGCTCGGCCCCAGGATCCGTTACTGTGAAGCACTCTGAGACCCATCCGGCCTGGAGGGCGCTATATAAATCCAAGTTGTTGTTGTTGTAGATAAAATAATTTGCATTTATTGAAACAAAAAAAGGTTGCAGCGTTGTCACTCAGGTCCTCCCACAGCAGAATGTTATCAAATAATTTTTAACAGCTTTTTGCAATATATTGCAAGGATACAATGCGTTTTTTGCAGTTACATAAGCAAAGAATCAGTACCTTTCAGGAGAGGAGGAAGGGGTGAAAATTGACCTGAAGGAAGCATGGAACTGGAATTATATAAATTATAAATAATTTTAAATTATATAAAAATGCAAGGAAATGGAAGAGGCAGTGAGTCAAACTCTTCTAGGAGCATTTCCATAAAGTACTGAAGAGAAACAAGGCAAAAGCACAATGGTCTGTAGATCTAACCTTCAGTGCGCCAAGGCAGTTTCTTTATGTAATCCAAATTGGAATATTTTTGGTGGTATTCAGGATGTCCACAAAGATACAATACAATGCAATACAAATTACATTTATATAGCGCCTTTCACGTCGGGAGGACATCCCAGTCTATACAAAGGAGTGCAAAACACTTGCATTTATTGTGTAGCTGCCTACCCCACCTGATCCCCCCAACCCCCACCCCCCACCTCATCCTCACAGAACACCTTTCAATATTTATTCACGTTTGCAAACATGAGCATCACACAATTATATTCTGAAAGGGTTTAATTGTTTGCCTAGATTACCAAAAGGCAAGGTTATTATGAGCTGCATCCTTTGATAACTAAATGAAACAAATCATTATTTCCTAGAACGGTTATTAACATCCATTCTAACTGCCGATCACAATACACTAAGATAATTAATATGGATTTTCCATTGACATGAATAAACTAAGAAAGCACAGGAAATGGTAAGAGTGATATTGTAAAATAATATAAAGGCACAAATCAGAAAAAATCTCACAGATGGATCTAATATCAAAGGTGTTTGCCTATGAAATACACAGTCACTACACTTGGCAGTGAATCTTGTAAATGATAAAAATAATAATTCTTGCATTTGATATAATGCCTTGGAAAGCAAGATTGGCAGGTAAAACAACTAAAGAGCAGTGGGAAGTCTTCAAGGATGAGATAGCTCAGGGGCAGAATAAATACATTCCCACAAAAGGGAGAAAGAAGTAGGGCTTCCGAACCTCCCTGGATGACAAAGGTAATTGTGTCTAGAATGGAGCAGAAAAAGGAGGCGTATGACAAATGTCAAACCCAAGATACTGAAGACAACCAAATAGAATATAGGAAGTGCAGAAGAGGTTTGAAAAAGGAGGTATGAGGGGCAAAAAGATTATACGAAAAAAGGTTAGCGGGTAACATTAAAGGGAATTCTAAAATATTTTACAAACATATCAAGAAAAAAAGGTTAGTCAAAGGTAGGGTGGGGCCAATTAAGTACCCAGGTGGAAATCTTATTGTGGAGGCAGAAGGCATGGCTGATGTGCTGAATGAGTATTTTGCATCTGTCTTCACAAAAGAAGCGGATGCACCAAATGCTGCAGCATCGGAGGAGAGGGTAGAGGAAATGGATAGGATAAGTATAAACAGAGAGGAAGTACTGAAAAGGTTGGCTGCGCTGAAGGTAAATAAGTCGCTCGGTCCGGACGGGATGCTACCAAGATTACTATGGGAGGCACGGGTACAAATAGCGGAGGCTTTGGCTACAATTTTTCAATCTTCGTTGGACACAGGGGTGGTGCCAGAGGACTGGAGAGTGGCCAATGTGACTCCCCTGTACAAAAAGGGACAGAAGGACAAATCTGGGAACTACAGGCCAGTCAGTCAGTCAGTCAATAGTGGGAAAACTCCTGGAGACTATAATCCGGGACAGAATAAATCTTCACTTAGAAGAATATGGGTTAATTAGGGACAGCCAACATGGATTTGTTAAAGGCAAATCTTGTCTAACAAATCTAATAGAATTTTTCGATGAGGTAACGGAGAGGGTGGATAAAGGTAGTGCAGTTGATGTAGTTTATATGGACTTTCAAAAGGCATTTGACAAAGTGCCAAGAAAGACAGAAGCCCATGGTATAAAAGGGATAGTGGCAGCATGGATCCAGAACTGGCTGGGAAACAGAAAGCAGAGAGTTGTGGTGAACGGCTGCTTTTCTGACTGGAGGGAAGTGTACAGTGGCGTCCCCCAGGGATTGGTATTAGGACCACTAATCTTCTTAATATACATAAATGATCTGGACTTGGGTATAGCAAGCACCATTTCCAAGTTTGCGGACGACACAAAGTTAGGTAGGGTAGTAAATAGTGAGAAGGATAGTAGCCAACTGCAGGAAGACATAGACAGAATGGTAAAATGGGCAGACACATGGCAGATGAGTTTCAATGTGGAGAAATGCGAGCTAATACATTTTGGTAGAAAGAATGAGGGGAGGCAATACAGGCTGGTAATACAATCTTAAGGGGGGGTAAAAGAACAGAGAGACCTAGGGGTGCAGGTAGATGAATCCTTGAAGGTGGCAGGACAGGTAGATAAAGCTGTAAAAAGGGCATATGGGATACTAGGCTTTAAAATTGGGGCATAGAGTACAAGAGTCAGGAGGTTATGATTAACCTATATAAAACACGGGTTAGGCCTCAGTTAGAATCCTGCGCCCAGTTTTGGGCACCACACTATTGGAAAGATGTTAAGGCATTGGAAAGGGTGCAGAGGAGATTTACGAGGATGGTACCAGGAATGAGGGACCTTGATTATGAAGAAAGGCTAGAGAGGCTGGGATTATTCTCATTGGAGCAGAGAAGGTAACAAGGAAACCTAATAGAGGTCTTCAACATCATTGATAGGTTAGAAAGGGAAAAACTGTTTCCATTGGTGGGTGTGTCGGTGACTCGAGGTTACAGATATAAAATAGTCTCTAAAGGAAGCAGAGGGGAGGTGAGAAGAATTTTTTTTTACACAGCGAGTTGTTCGAATCTGGAACGCATTGCCTGAAAGGGTGGTGGAGGCCGACTCAATAACTACTTTTAAAAACGTGGTGGACGTTTTTTTGAGGAAGATGGTTTGCAGGGTTATGGGGAAAGGGCTGGGGAGTGGGATTGACATTAATTGCTCTATTCAAAGAGTCAGTACAAACTTGTGGGCCGAATGGCCTCTTTTTGTGCTGTACGATTCTATGATTCTATGAAATCATTGAGATGCCTCAAAGTGTTTCACAAAATATATTGTAAAGTGTAGTGACTGTGTATTTTGTGGGGGAAACGTGCTTTGAGATGTCTTCTTAACGTCTAAATGTGTTGCAGATAGAATTATTTCTTTTCTCTTGTTTCTCAAACACAACCTATAACTAGAAGTAAAGCAGATGTTCCTGCCTCTGTACAGTTTTGACTAGTTTTTTAGCCTAGGTTCCTAGTGTTTTCTAGGGGCCCCATTCTAAATTAAACAAAAGTTTCAAGCATCCTTTGCAAATTCCTCACAGGAGACAAAATTTATGTTTGCTTTTTAAAAGCAGAATCAGATTGAATGAATGTATTTCCAGAATTCTTTATTTCTTTCTTTATTTTATTTTCAGCAGAAACAGTAAATGATTGTATAAATGTTCAGCTTAAGTGTAGGTGGTCTGATTTTTTAATACGTGGAAGATTTAAATACCACGCACCCTTATTGGCATCAGTTGTAATTGCCCCAGGCCCCCCTCCCCACAACATTAGCCCATTGACGGTACTGAGAAATAAAGATTTCAAGTGAGCTTTGTCAAACAATATTCATCCTAAAGTTGTTACCAAACATGATAATGAGAAACCATAAAATATCTGTCCACTAAATACACAATCACTTAAAGGAAAATCCTGAACATTAGATTAATTTTAGATGTAGCACAGGTTGCTGAAAGCATTTCTAATATATGTTATGCAGAATACCAGAATGGCATGAGCCTGGCTCAGTTGGTAGCATCTGAGTTAGAAGCCTTACTTTGGTACTTTGAACTCAGAGTAAAAACTAACACAGTACTTGGGGAGCATTGCATTGTTGGATGTGCTGTCCTTCAGATGAAATGTGAAACCAAGGTCCTGGCTGATCCCAATACCGACCCCTGGGGGACACCACTGCACACTTCCCTCCAGTCAGAAAAACAACTGTTCACCACCATTCACTGCTTTCTGTCTCCCATCCAGTTCTGCATCCATTCTGCCGCTATCCATTTAATACCGTGGCCTTCTATTTTGCTTACAAGTCTCTGATGTGGCACTTTATCAAACCCCTTTTGAAAATCCATATAAAATACATCAATTGCACTACTTTCATCCACCCTCTCTGTTACTTCATCAAAAAACTCTTATCAGATTTTTTAGACCCATTTTATTTTGGACCTGACATTTATCATAAAACTCATTTTTCTGTTTTATTTTCATCCCAATTTCCTTATTCATCCAGGGAGGTTTGGATGTCCAACCTTTCCCCTTTGTGGGAATGTATTTGTTCTGTCCCCGAACTATCTCCTCCTTGAATGCTTCCCATTGCTCATTAGATGTTTTACCTGCCAATCTTTTTTTCCAATCCACCTTGGCTAGATCCATTTTTAACTCACTGAAATTAGTCCTCTTCTACTTGAGTATTTCACCTTTGAATGTTTCTTGTCCCTTTCCATAAGTACTCTAAACCTAATGATGTTGTGATTCCTGTTGTCCAGATGCTCTCCTACTGAAACCTGCTCCACTTTCCCACTTCATTCCCCAGAACTAGATCCAGCACTGCTTCCTTCCTTGTTGGGCTGGAAGCATACTGATCCAAAAAGTTATCCTGCACTCATTTCAGGAATCCTTCCCCCTCCTTGCCCTTTACATTGTTATTTTGCCAGTTTATGTCAGAATAATTGAAGTCCCTCATTATCACTACTCTATTGGTTTTGCATCTTTCTGAAATCAGCTTGCAGATTTGCTCGTTTATCTCCTTCCCACTATTTGGTGGTCTATAGTATACATCTAACAGAGTAACAGCTCCTTTTCTGCTCCTTAACTCTAACCAAATAGATTCTGCTTTTGGACCGTCTAGCACATTGTCCCTTTCCAGGCCCAAAAACTTGTCTTTGATCAATATTGCCTCCCCACTCCTTTTATTCCTTCTATATCCTTCCTGAATACATTGTAGCCAGGAATATTCAGCTCCCATTCCTGCCCTTGTTTGAGCCATGTCTCCATTATTGCCACTACATCATAACCTCATGTGGCAACTTGAGCCACAGCTCACCAATCTTATTTGTTACACTCCGTGCATTTACGCACATGTACTCCAAGACCAGCTGAATCTGCTCTGCATTTCTGCCCCCTCTAATCCCTCCTTTTTCTGCACTACTCCTGATTACATTGCTATTCATCTCTCCCAGGCCTCTATGTAACTTATTTGCCCTCTTTAATGCTACATCCTGATTCCCTTCCCCGTTCAAAATTAGTTTAAACGCTTCCCTGCATCACTATTTAACCTCATTCTGGGCACATTGGTTCCAGCCCTGTTCAGGTATAACCCATTCACCTTGTATAGATCCCACCTACACCAGAACTGGTCTCAATGAAACAGGAACCTGCAGCCCTCCTTTCTGCATCATTTTTCCAGCTATGCATTCATGTGTTTGATCCTGTTTTGATACTCACTTGGCACTGGGAGTAATCCAGAGATCACCACCTTTGAGGTCCTACTCTTTAGCTGTTTCCTTAGCTTCTGATACTCACCTGTAGGATCCCAGCCCTGTTTTTCCCTAAGTCATGGATCCCAACATGGACCACGACTTCTGGATGTTCCCCTTGCCCCTGTAGAATATTTTGCACCTGTTCTGTGACGTCTTCAACCCTGGCACCGGGGAAGCAACATACCGTGCAAGATTCACGTCTTTGGTTGCAGACACGCCTATCTACTCCTTTCACCATTGTGTCCCCAATGACAATTGCATTGACACTGTTCCCTGTGTTCTTCTGTGCATCCATTTGCTTTTGACTCCACTCCCCAGAGGTGTCATGACCCTCACTTGTTTTCAGTACAGAGAATATGTTTATGAGTGCCACTTTCAGGGGATTTTCGCACTGCCCGTCCCCTCTTCCTACCATGCCGGTGGTCATCCACTCACTCTCCTTCTGAACCCTCTGTGGCTGTGGGCTGACCACCTTCTGAAACGTTCTATCGATGGACTCCTGTATGCTATCTAGTGACACCAGGCTCTCCTCGAGTCTCAGAAACTCTGAGTTCAAGTTCGAGCAGCCAAGGGACCTCCTACACATATGTTTGTCCAGGGCACACAAAGCATCCTGGAGTTCCCACATGGCACACATTGTGCATGCAACTGGTCTCAGCTGCCTGCCATATTCCCAGACATGTTTTATATTATTTTAACCTAACTATTGTATATTTTATAATTATGCTCCTCCTTCCCCCTCTGCACCGAATTCCAGATTCCTTAACAGAATTCTCACTCTGTTCCACCTCACTCCGTTCCCTCCTCATGCTGATGGGCTCTCTGCTCAAGTTATTCAAAGCTCTTTAAATAATTTACTTTAAAATGTAGTGACTGTACATTTTGTCAGCGAACACGCAACCTGATTTATGAATTGCACACAATAATATTCTACAAATAGCCAAGAAGTAAATGATTCATTTTATCTGGGAAATTGTTGGCCAGAGTACAAGAAGATTAATTTCATGGGAACTTTACCATCCACATGAATAGGCACATGGGATCTTGGTTTAATATCTCTAAGGGACAGGACCCCAACAATGCAGTGTTTCCCTAGCATTGCACTAACATCAGCATAAATCACTCTAAATCACCAATATACCATCAATGTTATGCCAAGGCTTGTATCGCTGAAATATTGTATTTAACAAATGAAATATCCAGACTCTGACAAATCAAATACTTGTCAGGTCAAATATCTCTGACTTCAAAATAGCATCGAGAAAACTGGGTGACATAAGTGAATTAAAGACAATTCACTCCAGCTTCCTATGCACAGTATGCTTTTGATGCCATAGGAGCAACTTGATTAGATTAAGCTATGCAATAGACTGACAGTTCATGGGATCAGTATGATGAACCTCAGTGGTTTCCTCCAGTTCTGTACATTCCTATGTTTCTATGTAAAGAACTGATTGTTCTGTTGGGTCACCATTAACCTTATTACACTTAGAGAATACTTTTTTTCTTTGCTGTCAGCTGTCATTTAAATCTGAGTCAATGGAATTGAAAGCTTAGCTGGTGGAAGGATCTCTTCCCTCTGATGGAAGGATTTGTAGCAAGGGATATAGCCTGAAAAAATCAGTACTAAGGCATTGAGAACTAAAGTCAAGAAGCATTTCTTTACCAGGCTCCACTGACTCCCAATCACTGAACGGATCGACTTCAGGATCCTCTCACTCGTTTGCAAATCACTTCATTCCCTCGCACCTCCCTGCATATCCGACCTGCTTACCCCACACTCCATCACCCACTGCCTTTGCTCAGCTGGCTCTGGCCTCCTAATTGTCCCTCGTGCCCTCTGCTCTATCATTGGTGGCCATGCCTTTAGCCACTACATCTCAGAACTCTGGAACTCTCTCCCTTAATCTCTCCACCTTGCCCCTTCCCTCCCCAGCTTCAATTCCCTTTTTAATCATGCTTATGAATACCTCCCACCTCCCTCTCCCCTTGGCTCATTGTCAGACTCCGACACTGTCAAGTGCTACGGCACGCTATACCACGTGAATTGCGCTATGTTGTTGTTGCTGTATTTTGTTTGTTGTTGTTGTTGTATTTCAGCTGACAGAGGTTTGTGAAGATGTGAACACCCTGCTCCAGAAAGTTGTAGGGATTGAGATGATTAAGAGATAGACAACAATAACAATTTGTATTTACATAATGCTCCTTATTCGATTCACCCACAACATACACAGTCATTCTATTTTACAGTAATGTGAACTGCTTTGAGACGTCTCATCGACGTGATAAGGCGTTATATCAAATGAAAGTATTATTATCATTATCATCCTCTATAAAGGTGTGTGAAATTTCTTGATGACTTAGTCTTAAGACTATTGTCTTAAACTTTCAGGTTGTGCAGAAACTTTTTTTAATTCACTCTTCCTTTGGAAGTTGGTTTTCCACAGTGATTAAAAAAAGAGAAAGCAGCTTTAAGAGTGAATTTAAGAATTTTCTGAATTTCTGCACAATCTTAAATTTTAAGAAAATTGTCTTCAGGCTAAGACGATAAGAAATTTCAGACCATTGAAGAGTTGGACTCGACTATATGCCAGTTCAGGACAGGCGGTGTCCAGTGACAAAACTGGCAGGAAGCCTCACTGCTAATTCCACACGGTGCACAAATTGTATCCTGGGTTTCTGTTACTTTGCTGTTATATTTTCTCAATGGAGTAGAATTGGTGGAGCAGACAGATGGAGTGGCAAGTGCGTTGGAGCAAAACAGGTAGATCTGTAGGGATAAATGCATCAGACAAGACGCCAGACATGGGAGAAAGGGCCAACTTTTTTTTAAAAGTGCATGTTGGTTCGTGGAGCTTCCCAATGGTATAAATGTGGTGGTTTCATAAAACAGCAGACAGCAAACTAGAATGCTGAGCTCGGATTACAGTATTAGGTTTAGCTTGAATAAGAGAGAAAGAGAGAGAGCTTTGAACCCCAAGGCTACATTCTACAATTGAATTCACTTTGACTTGAGCTACTTTGCCTCCATGTGAATGGTTGACACAATAGTGAGTCAGGAAAAGTTTGATTCAGTTTGGCTTGTTGCTGCTTGGCTGTAGTTGTACAAAGCACAAGACACAGATCATATCGTACTATAAAATCATTGAACCTGTTTCACTTCATATTGGCCGTGGACCAAAGCCAAGATGAAAATACTTCTCTTGTGTGGATTCTGAAACTGCAGGGCTCTTAGATTCAAATTTGATCCCAAATCACTTTAACTTTGATCAGTGCTTAATTCACCAGTGAATACAAATGTTGTAACCCAATCTGTTAAAAAGATCATTTGTCTACATTCTACATCTAATCACTTGAATGTGTAAATTATTTGAATCCAAGTAATTATTCCTCACAGGATCTAGTTGTTGTTTTTTTCTTAATTGGCTTATTAACCTGTCACCATTTCTCATTTGGGATCAGTTTTTGGATCCTGTTCTATGACCGTAAATGGAGATTATAAAGCTCTTACAGACTGCAAACAAGTGAAATGCCCTGGTGAGGATAAGAAAGTTTGTCATTACTTTTCACAAATTCCACACAACTTCAGTACAGTGCCACCTGTTCCTCAGTGCTGCTTTATATTATCACCTTCTTGTCAAATTTCATTACACTCTCCAACCCATGTAAGTAATTAACTAAAGCTCCAACACCAAACCACTCAAATGCACTGAAATATGCACAAGTAGTAAAATCTCTCAAATGAAGCCTTCATCCATGCTCTCACTATGTCTGGCTTAATTATTCAAACTTTGCAGCTCCATCCTCCACAAGCTGCAGACCATCCAGAGCTCTGCAGTCCATGTCCTCTCCTACACCAGACTCCACAAACCCATTATCCCTATACATGCTCAGCTCCACTGAGACCCCATCCTCCAGAAGAATTTAAGATCCTTGTCCTCACATTCAAATCCCTCCATAGCCTTGCCACAATCTACCTGTATTACATCTTGAGATGTAATACAATCACTCCCTTTGCTCAGCTAAAACCAGCCTGCTTCACATTCCCTTGTCAGATCTGCCCCACCGTTGGTAGATGAGTTTTTAATCATCCTCCGCTACTCTTTGAAACTCCTTCCCTAAGTCCCCCCCCCACCCCCACACACCCCACACACACACTTTTAAAGCTCAGCTTAAAGCATTTTTTTCTATTGTGCTTTTGTCCACCTTTTCCCCCACCTTCTCCAGCTCTCCCTCTCTCCTCCCAGTTTAGGCTCCCAATCAGATGTGTGATATGCTTTGAGACAGCCTCCCGACAGTGAAAGATGCTATATCAATTGTTATTGTTAGTTGAACTAACCAGGAATGCAAACAGGCTGTAGGGTGCAAATTCAGACAGAACTCGAAAGGTTCCTGTGTTGGAGCAAAACAGATCTCAAGATGTTCAACCACAGTCAGAGAGACAGAGGGGAACCAACTTTAAGCAAGTAAGAGGCGAAGAATCCAGTTAAATTCTCCAAACTGTGCTCTCTTGATATATAACTCCAGTTTTAATGAGTCATTATTAGGATTGAGGAATGTTTCACAGTGCTTTAGCATTCCAGCATAAAGCATCAACTCCCCCTCCCCCACCCTCCTCAGCTTCCTCCTCCCACCCACTGACGCCCCCAGCTCGGGTGCCAAGTTAGTTGTGTGAAGCGCTTTGAGCCATCCTCCTGACATAAAAGGTGCTAGATAAATGTAAATTGGATTGTATAACTCCTTCTGTCAACTGACATTGAGATCTACGTAAAAACTCTCCAGCAAAATGAATTACGTGAAGTCTGATAGTGCAGCTCCAATAAGAAAGCCTTGAAAAGTAAATGGCAATAAACTACACAGATATATGTTTTTAAAACTTTGTTTAGGTGGGGGCTCAAGGCTATAACACACTCTTGGCTTTAGATAACTGCTTGAATCACTGGAGTTTCAATCTTGTGCTTTATGACATTGTAACTGTGTAATAGCCTTGTAACATGCTGTCAACTGGCTCATTTATTCCCCATTTAATTTAACTGAATGAATGTACTTAGTGATAATTACACGCACAAGGTTTAAACCGAAGGTCTAGTCATTGATTTTGTGATTTTGCCTTGGGTTTGTACATTTGAACAAATTAAAGTCAAATAGAGTCCTTATTAAGCAACATCGCATTTTTGAACGAATGTGAAAGGCAATCAAATAAAACCCAGCACGACCAAAGGCTGACAAATATGTTTAATCAGTCTGCTCAAGAGTGATTTATTATTGTAGAGGACACTGAGCAAAACTAGGGAAATCTACATTACCAGGCAGTTTGGAAATGAGACTCAGAACTACAAACTTACAGGGTTCTGCTCAGTCCACTCATATTCCAACTTCTGTTTTCAAACTTCTGTCATATATATCTTGAGGGTATAATTCCAGCTGGATATAGATTACTCGATTAACATCACATTTTAGAGCATCCAGAATTTGGCAAGTTCTTAAATGCAAACTTAATTTTCAAGCCAGTTTGTAAGTTTTCTTACAAACTACAGAAAATTGTCTTCAAAATTGAGACTGAATTCAACAATTTGCAAAATTCTGGATGCTCTAAAATACTATATAAATAGAGTAAATCTAGACCTAGGTGGAATTTTACCTCAATTGTATATTTAATCGCTGACATAAGCCAGTGATATTCAATATTCTACTGAGATGCTTATCTGCAGTAATATTTCCTCAAAATGGATAATTCTACTTGGATTTTCAAATGTCTGTCATATATTCACCCACAAAATATACAAATATATTCGCTCATTCGCTGACAAAATATAGTCACTCTATATAAATACCATCTTCTACTTTACAGTAAAACCCTGTGAAGCCCTTCGAGACATCCTCCTGATGTGAAAGGCACAGTATCAAATGTAAGGATTATTAATTAATACCACATATGTGGTATATTAAAGAAGTAGCACAAGGGGGAAAAAAGGTCATATGGCACATAGTAATATTTGTTTTTAGAAAATTTAGGTTCTAGTCTCAAACAATTGGTCATATTTAACGCAGGTATTATGAATTTTATTTTATAAAAGAAAAATAACCATCAGCAAAGGATCCCATTCCCCTTTGCTTTTCACCTTGCCTTCAACTTACTCTCAATGTCAAACAGACAGACAATGAGGGGAGCAGGATGCTGTGCCGATGGAGTAGCCGTCATAGTGTGCATCAGAACCTGCATTTTCCCAACCTTCCCCTTTCCTGACATCCCTGACACTTTTAGACCATGGAATGTGTCTCTCCTTGTGCAACATGCAGCAGATTACAATACTTTTCAGCACTTCTTGTGGGCTTGTCCTGTCACCCCACCCAAAGGATCCAAATGGCAAAAGTGTTGCTTCAAAACCCCAGAAATGTCTTCAATAATAACCCAAATATGTAGGAAAACAAGAGGAGAAAATTGACCAAAAAAAATCATCCACAAATAAAATCTTCAATCTGCGTGGTAAACTCCTGCCTCCGGTCTCCCAACAATAATATTTGAAGCAACATTCTTCAATTGAAGTATCTTGCAAGACATTATATTAGGTCAATGAATAGAAGCTAGCATGATAAAATGATGCAAACTGACATTTGGTTGTCACTGCAACTGCAAATAAACTACATTCATCCACAACAAATAAGTCAACTGCTACAGAAACCAATAGTTCTCAAATAACAGCTGACTCTTCAGCGTAGATTCTTCTCAAGACTTCTGTCTACCCCCAAAACTCCCACTGATCTTATAACGGCTAGTTGAGAAGGTACAAGCTTGCTATCTTTCAGGATTGAATGGTCCAATTGTTTAATTCCCACCCATTTCATCTCTGACACTTAGAATGGTGAAAAAACAGTCTGTCCTTTCTCTTGATTATCTGGGTTCAATTGATTCCAATGGCATGAATTTTTGGCACTTGAACAAAGTTTGGTGGGTGTGATACTGTGGCACAGAATTGATCAAAGTTGGAATCTCACTCAGAAAAGGTTATAAAATGCCTGGCGCTGAGGTTTAATTTACCAGAGATGTCCTCCCAACATGAAAGGGGCTATCTAAACGTTAATTGTATTGTACCAGATTATTAAAGGATCAGCGCATACCAAATCCTGCACATACCCGAATGTGACTTTTATAGACCCCACCCAAACTCCTCATGGAATCCAACCGCATTTCTGCCTTCCATGAAGCCAGACAGATAAGGCTCCCAAAGCAGCATCCAGGCAGGGTTCCAGCAAGTCGGAACGAGACCTATCCAGGTTTGTACGGGATTCAATATTTTCAATTAATTCCCTCCCCCCTCACCCTTGCTCAAGGTCCAACCCTGACCTTGTAAAGAACTGTCAGACTGCTTGAAGAGTGCTATATAATAATAATCCTTGCATTTGATATAGTGCCTTATCAGATCATGTCTAAATCGCTTAACTGAATATATTGTGAAGTGGATTGACTGTATTTTGCTTGTGAAAATATAAATGCAAGTTGTATTTCCTGAACCCCAATTCTGCAATATGGATCTTTCTCTGAGGCTGTGTTTAAGATATGTTGAGCCTTTCCTTCTTTCTTAATACAAGGGGGGTTACTAGCAAAAATTGGGGAGTGCAATAAATTAATAATAATCATAATGCTTGCATTTGATATAGCACCTTATCACATCTTTGAGATGTCTCAAAGCACTTTGCAGAATATATTGTAAAGTGAATTGACTGTTTATTTTGTGGGCAAAATAAACGTTAATTAAAACTGATCAAAATTAAGTTATGTTATTGTAATGAAAAATCTTCAAGTCATTTTTGTTGTGGGGAAAAAACTGGTAGTGCTGTAAACATTAATTAGACTGCATTAACTGCATCAGTGCCTTAGGAAGTCCTCCCAACATGGAAAGCGCTTTACTAATGAAATTTTGTTTTGTATTGTTTTGTATTAAATGCTTTGTAAGGACTCATGGTCAGTTTGCTCAGTACTTTCTGTACATTTGAGCAGTTTTAATCCCAGTGTTTATTTAGCACTTTTACATTTTCTATGAACACAGATACAACAACAACAATTTACATGTATACCGTGTCTTTCAATAAGATTTTTTTTGTTTTCCTTGTCTTGTCTTTCACATTGGATGGACGGCTCAAAGCACTTCACACAGCTGACTCGGCAAATTGATGTAGGGAGGTTAGACAGGTTAGCTTGAGAAGCAATTACAATTGCAAATAGGGTGTAACTGAAATGTTCAGTTGTATGTCATACCCATAAATTCTGTTTTTGCACTATGACTTGGTGATGATGGCGCCATTGAAGGCTATGAGTGACATATGTCATGGCTGGTGGAGTTCACCAGGTAGTATTAATAGGAGAGAAAAATAAAAACATGTAACCTTTCAGTGGCTGCTTTTTAATGCTACACCTTGCTAATGTGTTTTTATGGTCTTGACAAAAGAAGGGAAGACTGAAAAGAAAACTTGGAGATTCTTAAGAATACAATTTTTCAGAAAATTTACATTCATGTCAAGCCTGAACAAAACCAACCTTGTCTCATGTTTTTACATATTCTGTCTGTATTATGTGATAGATGACAAACAATGTTAAGATCTGAAGAGAGACTTCAGGATTTTCTTAATAAGTCTACAATTTGGCAGGGAACCATTACAGCTTGATTCTAGTTTGGGAACCCGTGATGTGCTGGGTTTGTGGAGTGTGTGTGAATATACCTAAATATCCGATGGTTGATCCAGATTCTACATCTGTAAATGTCCACTTTCCCCTCAGGAAAACACTTCGTTTTTGTAAATGCTATAAGTACTGCCACCTTTACAAGGCAAATGGTCACTGGCACAGTTTCCTTCCACTCTAATAATCCAGTACAATCATCCATTGGAGGAAACACCTCAACATGTGAAAATCAGCATGGCCAGTTATCCTCACTCAAAATGGGCATAGTGAGAGCAGATGACAAGAGGTGGGGGAAAGGTGGCAGGTAGAGCAGCTTCACCTCCCACTTTGGAAGTAATGGAATACGTCAGAGCATTCTTGGAGGAACAAATAAGAACCCAAAGTTGTGAACAATAAATAAATGCCAAGTAACTTTGCGCATATCCAATAAGAGGCCCTCAAGTGACCCCTGATTAATGATCCTTCTGATGTTGAGTTACAGATGACTACACAGGTCACTCTTTTAATTCAACACTGAACAAAACCTTTGACAGTTCTTCAGAGAGACACAACCTAAATAGTCTCACATCTTTTCTTCATATACCAAACAATCGGACATTTGACTCAATAAAATCTTTTATATACATAAGTTCTTTAAGTTTATTGGTAAAACTACCATACGTGTTCTTCAATCTTTTCCCTGCAAATTTTACATCTTACCTTGGTATGATTTGATTTATAATGATTAACTTACATGCTTCGGAGCAGTCCATCAGTGCATTTTCTTTACTTATTTTTCACTACCATTCTGTTATTAGCTTTGAATGCCTTTCCTTGCCATATATCAAAGTCAGGTTCGATTCGTGAGCGAGGCAAAACCTCAGGCAAGTTTCCTTACTCCACACCTCTGTTTACCTAGCAGTAAGTAGGAACCGGTTGTTAGTTGATTGGCGAATCGTTTTCTGGGGGTAATAATCCCTCCCTCCACCAAACAATTGGTCACTCAATCCATGACTATTTGTGGGACATTGCTGTGTGCAACTGGCTGTCGCATTTTGCCCACAAAATACAGTCACAAAATCACTGTACAATATATTCTGTGATGCACTATATCAAATGCAAGGATGATTATTATTATATTATTATTATAATATCAGAGTGTCATAGCCTGTTCATACCTAATCCACAGTATGATACCCTAAAACAGGATTTTTTAATTAAGTGAATCAACTGTTGAGCTCAGCTGGAATTGAAGTCAGAAACAGAAAGTTTCTTCAGCCATTACATATAACGTCAAGTCCTCTATCCCATATTCTTTAATTGAAGGCAAGAGCTGCTTATGAGTTGGTATCCAAATAATAATTATTAATAATAATCCTTACCTTTGGTATAGTGCCTTTAATGTCAGGAGAATGTATCAGTGAGCTTCACAGGATACACCGCAAAGTGGAGTGACTGTTTTTGTAGACAAACACGGCAGCGCATTTGCACAAAGCAATGTCCCACAAACAGCTATGAAACAAATGAACAGTTTTCTGTGGAGGATTGTTGGCCAGGACACCAGGAAAAACCTTCTTCTCTTTTTGGGTAGTGCCATAGAATCTTTAATGTTCATCAAAACAGACCTCAGATTAATGCCTCATCTGAAGGAAGGCAACACTTCCCCAGCACTGCACTGGAGTGTCAGCCAATACTATGTGAGTTAATGCCCTGATGTGGGGCTGAACACAGGGACAAATGGTACTGCAAGTTGGTTTACACTTTGGTGTGTTGAAGCAAAGTGTTTGGATGGAGTAGATTGCTTTTCAGTGCATAGATTACATGTTTGACATTGAGATGTGGTCAAAAAATACAAATCTCTGCCCTTTCTCATATTTTACTAACCTTGTCTTCTTCATTCCAAGGTTGGGAAGGATGGCAGATCCTCTTAGGTTTTTCAGTGTGTGAATGTCATGACATAGAGCACACAGAATGCCTCATGGTGCAGGGTGAAGGAGAAAATGGGCCGTGCCTTGCTTCGTTTCCTTAACTGAGCATTTCTATAACATCCTAAAATTGCCATGGAAAGAGTTGCTTCATATTTTTGGCAGGGTGACTGGCTAAGCCACTCCCCCATAGTGGTTGCTGGGGCTCAGTGGGCAGTTGAGGTGGCTTATGAAATTCATGCTCGGATTGCTTTTGCAGCCTATGACTTTCTTACTCTCCTAAGGTTAGTGCAAAACAATCCTGAATTATTTAACGCACAATATTCTGTGTTAAAATTGCAATCATATACATTAACTCTTCATTTTTCCTCACCGGAATTTCCAACCCCATGTGTAGCAACTTTCATGATATGTGATTATTTTGCCAATATAATTGCACATTGTCAAGCTCATTACACTTAGTGGCCTGAGGAATTTCACTCCCATTGTTGTGGCAGAGTTGAGCAGCCATAATGAGACCGTAATGTGTTGACCCAGGAGTGCTTGATGCTGACATTGAGAATAAATACTGTATCAATCAAATAATTCTTCCAAACACGGAAATCAATCAAATGACCACAGCGTCCTGGTTCAACCACTTATCCTGGTAAACTAGTTTCAGTCATGAATTACCCTCTGTGTAAAAATATGCTCTGCGTAAAATTACTGAACACTGGTGAATTATAGGCTTACTTTGTAAAAAAGTAGCTTTCTGATGTAAACAGGAAGAGAGCAAGATGGAAGCACATTGCACAAATAACTTCAGAAAATGTAAATAGTCTACAAATGATAGGTTTACAGGTTTACTCTGTCACTTTCATCTGATCAGCACTTGTTTCTGTTACTTTATTCACTCAAGATCACTAATCTATTTTACTTATTGTTATGCTCCGACTATTTCAAGGATCATAAAGAACTTTCAGCACCCATGACTTGAGAACAAATTCTTGGTATATGAATGCACATGTCTGGCCGCAAGGTCTAATTAGATCACTATGGAGGAGGTGAGAGTTGTGTGGCTTTTGATCAGGAAAATTCGATTTGCAAATAATAATACATATTCATTACTCTGAAATTAAAAAAAGCAATAGATGAACTTTTTTTAAAAAAACAGAAATTAATACTGTACATTTCATTTTGAAATGGTAAACATACAATAATTGAGGAGTGATTTATGTAGATTCTTACAATGATGTACTGATGGTGATATGGACTTAAGAGTTATGTGAGATTCATATACAAATGTGTCATATGTCTACTTAAGTTTTCAAACCATTTTGGAAAGCTGCCACTTTGAGAGCAAGGATTATCTTTGCAACATGTTTTAACAAAATCAAATTGCAGTGCTTTGCGCATCTTGTATTGTGGAATGGGAATAGCTGGCATGTTTTTAGCAAGTAAAGTACAACGCCAACCGTTGTAATGTGAGGCCTGCTGAGATTGCTCCACAATCATGCACTCCTCACCGTAGTTGGAAAAACATGTCAGTAATTCCCTGAGTGTATTGTCAAGAGTTCATAACCTGTAACTTCATAATGTAATGCTCTGGCATTATCTTCCATTTTCTAAATGATTGATAAAGAAGCATATTCCCTCCATTAAAACAACACACTACTGTACTCCTACAAAAAGCTTTCTTAACAGTGGATAATATTCTACTATGTGAAAAGCTCTCTAAAAGTGCACATTGTTGAACTTTCACAGCAGGGATTGCTCACATTCTGTTGGAAAATAATCTTGGTGCAAAAATAAAGTTCTCCAAAGTTTAAGAAAAAGCAAACATATTTTTGCATAAATGGAATGGTCGCCGGTGGTCCAACTAGCAACCCACAGACCACTTCCAGCCCGTGGGCTGATTTCATCCACCCCTCTCTCCCTCTGTTTCATCTGGCCTACCCACTCCCTCCCTAACCTGTAAATGTTGTTATGTTTCTGGAAGGAAAATGCAAAAATACTGTTTATCGGCCCTTCGGACGTTTCTCAAACAGTGCATCTGGCCCTCAGCAACCAAAAGGTTGGATCACCCTGGACTTATAGATATGTGGTTATTAAAAATGTGAGGCCAAAATAGTTACCCATAGCTTTTTTTATCATAAAAGAAAGGAAAAGTGAGTTACATTTGTGTGACCACTCTGTTTGTGTCGAATGTGATATATTTTCTACACAACAGGTGTGATCAACCAACAACAATGACCAAAAGCAATCTCCCTCTATTTATTCTTCCTCAGTCGAAATTATGTGATTTTCTCAGTTTTCTTCCACTAAACATTAACCCAATTTAAAATTCAAACAATAAAAAAGACACCGAAAACAATATGCTTGCCGATTGACCTCAAGCATTTGGATTCTGCCCTCACTTCTCTTAATTTCACAAGGTAGCTCTCTCCCTCTCTTTCCTTTCAAGCAGAATATCTTGGAATTTCATCTCTTTGGCTCCATAACTCTGTCCACTTGGGGATTCTACCTTTGACATTTGAGCAGCCTATTCCCATCCCTGGAAATCTCTCATTCTTTCAAGTATTTATTGCCTGTTTTTTGGTTTGATAATACTCTTGTTAATTGTCTGTTATATACAATTGGTGGCTATCAACACCTGACTTCATAGGTTTCTAGTCTCAGAATTTAACCTTGCCCCCAAATTGGGTGGTTTATTGACATTTTTATTGTAAAAATTAAAGAAAGCTAATAAAACGTACATGGATTGAAGAATGTAAGAACTTAGGAAGCGGAGGAGCCTAATCATCTCCTTGAGTTTGTTCTGCAATAGATTGTGACAGATTTTTAATTCATTTTCTTCATAACTCTTAACATCTTTATTTCCAAAGTATCTAACTTTTAATCTCAGAATTCATTCTGCCTCAACAGCCTTAGCACTGAGGCAGTGTATTCCACTATTTTATGGGATATTATTAAATACAAAAATCTATGACTTACTGATACAGTATTGTCAGTAATTTGTTAATTGTGAGTTACATGGTCAGTCTCTATATCTCTCACTGATGTGTTTTTGGAAGTTTGTGAAGTGGGGAGAAATGTAAGAAAGTCAAATTGTTTTAAAAGAGTTACAGAGGACAAGGCTATAGTGGTTGAAGATTCAGACACCAATGATCGAACAAAGGATGGGAACTGAGCAACAGACCAGAATATGAAGAATTCTAGTAGATACACTGTAAATAGGGCTGTAATGTAGACCTGAAAAAGTCTGCAAAGATAAGGTGAGGCAAGACCACAGAAAGATTTGTGGACTAGATCCTCAACTTGAACTTCTGAAGTACCAATGGAGCTTGGTGAGAATTGAATAATGAGTCTGTTGGAAGCCATGTGAGGAAAAAACTCTAGACCGTGGCTCTCTGGATCGTTTGAAAGTTGTGGATAGTGAAGCTGAGGTGGTCAATAAGGAAATCAATGGTAAAATCTATCCTTGAGATGACAAACGTATAGATAAGAATTTCAGCCCCAATGGGTGTTGCAGAGTGGGGTGTTGGGGAGTTGAAGTAAGGAGGTTAGTGGGAAAGTGTAATGTTGGCGAAGGACATAATAATAATAATTCTTGCATTTGCTATACGCCTTAACCTGTCTTCATTGGACATACTGTTGAGTGATGTGACTATGAGTATTCTGTTGGCAAATGCGGCAGCCAATTTGCACACAGCAATTTCCCACAAATAATCATGAGCTGAATGACCAATTTTATTTGGGTGATTGTAGGCCAGGATACCAGGAGAAACACCCTTCATTGAGTACATGGGGTACATAAGGCACCGATAACTAAAAGTTCTGATCTTTTTGTTAATTTTTGTTCATGGTAAGAAATTCTACTGTAAACAAGTAACAAAAAATCCCTACTACCAGACAATAGAACCCTTTGTCTGCTCTCTCCAGCAGGAAGTTGTGTATGATACATGGAAACGGGTATAAAGGTGATAATTTATATATATATCCCTGTCATACAACTGTGTTCAGTTTAAACCTATGAGTAGTCAAATACTAACAATGGTAATTATCATAACCTAGCATTAAGAGATTATTGTAGAATGCCAATATGGAAACAGATGCTGCAACAATCTAGTGGAAAAACAGGTACAAACTCTAACTTCAAAAGCAGTTGTTACACCTTAACAATGTGGTATATCAGAAATTGCTATACGTAAGTTCACAAAGACAACCACATGGGAAAAAAACTTGAACAGCAAAATATTAATTTTAAACAGTATTAATAGTCATTTTAACTCTCTTCTCCCCAAAAAATAAAATGTACACATACTAACGGTTGAGAAACCTAAAGCTTGCAATGAATTTACAGAGGTGTTGGATAAATAAATGGGTATTTTCATTCTATTATTTTATTTACTGATTTTGACAAACTTCAATTGCACTATCAATTGTATTAACGACAACAACAACTTGCATTTATATAGCACCCCTTATGCAGGGTAGAGTCCCAGAGTTTTTAAACGATTTAGTGTTAAATATATACATATTGTAAGCTATTTTCACAACAGAATTATTTTATAGTCTATCCTATTACTAATATAAAGTGTTCCAACATGACAAGGAACATTACATTTTATACATTGTTAAATCTATTAAATGGAAAATCCGAATGTCTTCTCTAAACTGTTTTAACTGATCTATTCTACTCAATTGTCCAATACAACACAAGGCATACTGGGATATTGTGAAACTCTTAACTATAATGAAACTAATTCCAACATCATGATTTACGTACCATGAAATGATTGCTTATTTACAGTAATCTTTTCATTCTTTAACCCATTAGAAGCCTAAGAATGTGGCTCACTAGTCAATGGAACTCCAGCCTAAAGATGCATAATTCCATTCACACCTCAATCATCCTAGAGGAATTTTGGTAAAAATTCCTATGATTAACAAAGCTGTTGATTAACAAACCTGTCAGAGGTTTCAAGAAGAGCATCAATGCAAATCACAACTGAATGATTCAGATAACATTGTAAATATGCATTATAATGATTTGAACTGCACCAACTATCATAATTAAAAGGGCTAGCATTCTATCTTAAACCTTTAAGATTATTTTGTTTAAAACAAATATTATCATGCAATCTTGATGACGATTCTTAAATCCAGTCTTATTTTGGAAGCCAGTTTTCCACAGTTGCTAAAAAAGAACTGGGTTCAAAATTAAGAATGAATTTAGGATTTTTAATAAATCTGTGTTTTTGTAAAATGGGCATTTGACACACTAGAAACACATCACCCTGCTTAATTAAAGCAGATTAAACTATTGAGTTTCACATATCCATGGAAATTTCCCTTTGTCTGGAATGGAGTGTGTATTCTCTCCATGGAGGGGCACACCCTGCTCATCTAATCTTAGGCATATTAGGCACAGGTTGGCAGGAGCCAAGATTTGGGGACCTCAAGAG
Source organism: Callorhinchus milii (assembly GCF_018977255.1). Lineage (NCBI taxonomy): Eukaryota > Metazoa > Chordata > Chondrichthyes > Chimaeriformes > Callorhinchidae > Callorhinchus > Callorhinchus milii. Next base: position 22,061,476 of record NW_024704744.1, read on the forward strand.
CATGCATTGCAATAATGCTGGAATTCGAACAGCCCAAACTGCATTGCTAACGTAAGCAATCAGTATAACAAGTGAGGTTTCGCAAAATGTGCTCATATCGATTGACAGCACGGAGCTTGTCTTGTGGTAATAATGCTACTTTGATCACATAAGGACACCAATATCATTATGATGAGTCTTTAGTGTGTTGCTTTAATTACATTGTAATTTTACCTTTGGGAACCTTAATAAACAGGGCAACTCACTGTTCTAATGATTTCCACAGCCTGTTTTTTTCATTGAAAAATCAGTGACCAAAATCTGAAATTCAATATTTAAGGACATTTTGCTAAGAAGAGCAAATTGTCTATGTATTGTCCTTAATGGTGAGTTTCCACTGTCTGATAATCCACTGACAATTTTCAAACAAAAACTCTGTTTAGCAACCTTCTGTTAAACCAAAAGACTATGATTCCTGGCAGCAGCGAAGAATAGGAATGCACCCAAGCTTCTTTGTTGTAATAGTAGCATAATAAAACAATACCGTTTTAAGAAAAAAATGTTGTGGTGCTGAAAACCACAACTAATCAATCAGCATCTTAAAAAGAAAAAGCACTGTGTGTTGATAGGAAATTAAAGCGTACAACTCTTTACACCCTTAATAATTTTCTAGCCCACACTTTTTTTTAATATAAGTCTTCATTTAATTTCAGCTTCAGGAAATATTTTCAGGTCACAATGCTTTCTGCAAAATATATGGTCAATCTCAGGTTAGGCTCTGGAAAAATAGAAAACACCTTCCTTCTGCGATTGTGCATCATTTCTTCCATCAAGAATGCAGCAATTACAGGTTTAGCTGATTACTGGAACTGAAATCGTTTTTCCTGTGTTTTTTCTCCCAGCTTGTAGCTGTCATACAGAAAGAATTGGGCAACTTCTGATTTAGTGACTGTCTTTTTAAAGAGTGCAACATTTCTCTATAAGACAGGGTAGTGGATAAAAATAGATACCCAGGAATGATTATAAGGCAGTAGTCACATTTGCATTTAAAAGTTCAGAGAGAATTTTAAATAGAAGGGTTGCTCTACTGTGGAAGAATTGATGGGTAACACAAGCAGTTTTCAGTGTTGGATTGGTGACTTCTTCCGGAGTCCGACTCCAGTGTAGTATTTAGCATCGCTTATACGATCAAACTCTCCATTTATATCCACTCATTAATAACAGTTGTACTCATAACCAGATTGCAATAATCTATAAGTTGCATAAGCCACTTATAATAATGCCTCAAGACTACCCAATTTGTCGAATATTTCATGCCTGCCCCAAAAAGTCCATAAAGGGGCACCTGACCGCACTTCAGACCTTTCTCATTCAATTCTAAGTGAAACAAGTGAAGGGTGTGTCACCCAGTGTCCTGGCAACAATCCCCCAAATAAAATTGCTCATTCACTTCATGGCTGCTTGTTTGGCTGCCACATTTGCCCGCAAGAAACACTTTACAGTATATTCTGTGAAGCCACTTTGAGATGCTCTCCCGACGTAAAGGCATTCCAATTGTAAGGATTACTATTAATAATCCCTCCAAAACCAAAAACAATAATAAATTGGTCATTTTCGATCTACGACTGTTTGTGGGACATTGCTGTGCGCAATTGGCTGCCGCGTTCGCCCACAATTATACAGTCAATTCACTTTACAGTGTGTTCTGTGAAGCACTTTGGGACGTCCTCCCGACGTGAAAAGCGCTATATCAAATGCAAGGATTATTATTATTATTATTATTACTATTCTTATTGTTTAACTTTTAACTTCCATGCTATTGAATTCTAGAGGTTTGATTCAAAAACCGTATTCACCAATTTGCACAATGTAGTTTAAAACTATCCATTTTTCAGCAGTTTTACCTACACTTTACAATAAACTCTACAAAGCAATTTGAGATATCCTCACAATGTGAAATTCACTGTATCAAATCCAAAAAGGGATTACTTTATTATTTTCCTTGTCAGTTGAGTATAGAGTAGTTCCCTCTGAGTCACACCTCTTCCTTCTGAGAATACCTGGTCTCCATAAATACCTATTTGTTAAAGTCCCAAATCTTACACCCAGATAAATACCCAAATAAGCTTTTAATTTGCATTTTTCCCCCCAAACAAATCAGTGTTGATGGTTTGGAAACATAAGGCAGTCTGCCTTCATGCTGAAAGTGAATGTGTGAAGTAAGAGTACAGATAACAGAAGACAACACACACATCAAAGTCTTTTCCAGCCACATGCTTTAAACAGTCTGTTAGCGGGTCTGAGTCCACAGCCTTTTACACTAATGGTTACAATCACCCCCCAAAAAAACATCTGGTCACAGTCAAACTTTTAGAACTGTATGAGAGCCCTGACCTAAATTTCAGGGTAGATAAAAAGAAGCCTTTAAAATATAAAGTGAAATTGTAATAAATCTCCCGATTTTTCTGTTTATTGCTTTAAACGTTTTGAATAAATCTCTTCTCCAAAGAATATCTCTTGAGTAAACCTTCCTGGCTCAAACACTGATATATAGGTAACGTATGTAAGGTTGAAAGGGATTTTCAAATGTATTAAATACATTGCTTTACACTTTTATACGATTGTAACTGAGATGGAAGACAGCTGGTTAGCAGAAATCTTCTACTGACCTAGGAGGGTTTTGTGATATTCAATCTATTTCTAAAGACAAGTTATTGGGGACTGCTATATAATTTCTGATATTTGTCAAATCACCTGCCAATGAAGCAGAACGAAGCAAGCCATCCTCTTAATTTTAAACGTTTTATATGTTCAAGAAAAGGAGCAGTCAGTACACTGCATGCTGCCTCTAAGAAATGGCAATTTATTTGATAAAAGATTAGAAATCCAGTGGTAAATGAAAATAGTAGAAAAAAAACAGCATAAAGTGCCAAAAACATTTACAGAAAAATTGTAAAACGCATAAGATGGAATGTAACTAATATGTCCGTGTTGTTAACTGCAATGGCGTTATTCTTTTGTTTTCCTTGTGAAGTGACCAGTGTACTTTGGTACCATGCTCCAATCCACACAAGTCTCAGCACTGGCTTCCCTGGTCACACGGCAGAAACCTGGAGTCCAGTTACACTCTGCTGTCGCTTTCCTCTGCAGTGGGAGATTTTTCACTGGAAGCAGCCGTATGTTTGGGGCTCAGCTGTGAATCCTAAAGCAACAGGGTGCAAATTCCCTTGCAATTGCCGACAGAAAGGTCAAACCACAACCTGGATCCCCAGAGTCAAGACTTTCCTTATACATTCATAACCACAAGTCTGCAACATTCCTCCTCTGTAGGTTTCCAGGGCAGGCTCGGTGATTCATTCCTAAACCCTAAGGTGAGGGAGAGCCCGGGCAAAAGGTGAACTCAAACACCGTCGTTATCCATATATTGCAGCCTTTTAAGCTGGGGGTCGTCTCCTGGGTTGTGGGTGAGGCTGTGTCGCCTCAGATCACAGTTTCTCCGGAAAACCTTACCACACTGACGGCAGTTGTATGGTTTGATGTCAGTGTGGGTAAGAAGGTGGGTTTTCAGGTTGCTCCTCTGATTAAACATTCTGCCACACGTCGGGCATTTGTGAGGAGATTCCTGTCAAACAACACAGAAGACAAAGCGTCACCTTCCAACTCCCAAAGTTCACGTTGGGATGAGAGGACAAGACGTGGGGCGACAGTTAAATGCGTCCACCTTAAACTGCAACCAGGAGCTGCTCACATTAAGCCAAACCGCACGGCTCTTCCCATAGTAGGATCCAACAGATATTTTTTTTCGTATTGCAATTTTTAAAAAAAAAATAAAACCAGCAGCCGTTTTATAATAGCTCGTGCTGTGTATTTTTTTTTTTTTTTTTTTGGTCAGGATGGGGGTCCACATATATTCATCAATGTTGCGTCTGAGTCCTGTTTGCGGTCTCTATTCCTCAGCACTTTACTTTAGACGTTTTGAGCTCTTTTACCTGCATGTGCAGTGTTTTGTGAACAGCTAATGTTCTGGATTGGCAAAATCCCTTGCCGCATTCTTGACATTTGAAGGGCTTTTCTTTGGAATGAATGTACCTGAGTCAAATTGGAAATTAAAAAAAAGGAACACAGATCAATAGTCATCTTAGAAACACACCCGCCGAGTGACAACCACACACACACCCACCCACCCCCCACACACACACACACACAAAACGATCGGTTAAAGCCAACGTTTTGGCCTCTAAATAGTCACAGTCGATAACGATTTCCACCCCATTAACAGCAAGAATTCAAAAGGAAATAACACAGGGGGCGACATGGAAATGCAACGATTGAAACAGGTTGAAACAGCAAGTGGATCTCGTCGTTGCAACGGTTTCAGAACCAACTAAGTAGCTATTACCAAGCAGCAGTTAGTTATCTTATCAGGCTTTAAATTCCTCGGTTGACTAATCGGCGTCTCCTGCCCGACATATCACTATTTAATGGCCGGAGTTTAGTGGCAGCGCAGTGAGTGGTTACATGTGAATGAACACACAGCCTCACCTGTGATCACGCAGATGATCCTGTCTCCTGAAAGCCTTGTGACAGATGTCACACGTGTAGGGCCGTTCATCCGTGTGGGTCCTTTCGTGTATCAAGAGGTTGTAAGATTTGGTAAAGTGTCTCCCGCAGAACTTGCAAACGAACTCTTTTTTGGTTTTGGACGGCAGGCGGCCCCTGGTGGGCTTCCTCTCCGGGGACAGCTTACTGACATCCAGCAGGGAGCCGAGAGCCGAGGGAGAGCAGTGTCCATCTGTCTGGGTCAGCTTTGGGTGCTCCTCCTGGGTAGCAGCGATGGCCAGGTTAGCGAAGTCAAACCGAGGTCTGGTCTTGGTGGGAATATTCCCCGAGTCTTGCTTGGGCTGGAAGACGTGGGGGAAGATCGGGATGGTGGGCAGCTGAAACCTGGTGTCCACCACAGCCGACACGGTTGGCACCTTGGAGAAGGAAGAGCGGGCGAGAGGCATCGGCGGGTATCCTAGAGTCCACTGGTGCAGATGCACAGTGTGCAGGGTACTGAAGCCATACAGGTTGGGGAGATGGTCTGCAGGAGTCGGGATGCCGTTGGAAGCTTGGAGAAATGAGTAGTTGGCCAGCTGTACGGATGGGTGGATAGGCACTGGAGCTGGGATAGTCTTACTGCCCATCGTGCTCACGAGTGATCCTGGGCTCGATGGAGACCTGGACAGCTCGAAAAAGACGTCTGTAAAATAACCCAAGACAAGCAGGGAATGAATAAACTCCACTCAGAGCAAATCCCGCAATTCACTTCCCAATAAACCAAGACCCAGACACGCCCCTCGCCAGACACATCCCCAAAAGCGGGGGGTTGCAGTTAGCAAAGGAACAAATAAATACACATTTATCATCGCAGACTGACAAATTGGCCGTTGGTCGAAACGTCTTAACTCGGCACAAGTTAACAGATTTTTTTTTGGAAAACTTTTAAAAAAGTAGCGTGTCTTTAATAAAAAAAGACCAGTCACACGTGAGGATATTTCACGTGTCTGAACTGTGAGTGTGAGGGACATAAATAGGAATGTGCTCATCTTGTGGCATCGACGTTGAGCAGTCACTTTGCAGTTAGCTGCAGACCGAGATGCAGTTCATTCTGTGTCAGATTGACCTCACTTGAAGCTTGAGGCCAAGAGCAATTCTGAAATCTTTAGTGCCAAAGTGTGCGTGTGTTGCGGTCTGTCTGTAAAGGCGTGCAAGGCTAACCCCTGTGAAAATTACGAGAAATATTTATGGGTCCTGAAACACTATAACGTTCAGTACTTCTACATCCACATCTTCCAGGCGAGGATGCAGTCCCAAATTATTCCCCAACTCCTAAAGACATATGAAGCGCAGATGGTGTATAAAGCATATTGGTATTGAAATAAAATGCCCCCCCACCCCCCGCTCTCCACATGCGACTGTGCATTTGGGTTGTGATCAGTCGGCGACTTGTGTTCCTAATGCAATAATCATCCAAACCAATGAAAGGCAATTTTCAAACTCGACTGCCCTTATTTTCCCTTTCCTTGGTAGCTATGGAAATCAAACAGCAAGTCTTTGCCCGACTTCACGTCTTAAAACTGATGTAACATTTAAACAAAATATTTTCAACATCCAGCCTCACAGGAGCCATCAATAAAATGTCGTGACAAGTTGAATGTGTGTGTAACCCCCAGGAGACAAAAGTTTATTTTTATTCTCCTTTCTCGCTTTAAAAGGCCAAATATTAACCACTTGGCAATTATCGCCTTGTGCTGTAATGCACATTTCATTGCACCGTTCCGTGTATGCAAGATTATATCCCGGCTTGATCTATTGCAAAATTAAAAGCATTTTTTTTTCAGGCGTTAGCGCTTTGTAAATGGAAGAGCGCGTTTCACCGGGAATAGTTTCACACCTTCAAATATTTTATTGATCGCATCTATCTATGGATCTTTCTATCTATCGACTGGTCGAACTGGTGGAACAATTGGGCATAAACAAATAAAATAAAATAAACGAGTCAGGCGTTTGCTTGTGGTAACCCTTTAACCGCATTTACACATCACAGATAAGGACAGAGGAAAGGCAGCTTCGTAAGAAAGCGTTTGAAAGTCATTTCTCAGTTGAAGCTACTTTAGAAACATTTTGTCATTTTGAAATCCTATTGCTTATATTAAACGGTATTAAAATGAACATGTTATAAAACGATCCCTTTCACAAGTACATTTTAATTTTCAATCCATAGTAATTTAGTGGCCAGTGGAGGTTCATTTAATGAACCACTTAATTCTACTGCAAATGTTCCGCCTTTCTTCTTCCAAGATAGTTTTACCAGATTTAATGCTGGAGATGAGAGAAAGAGAGAGAGAGAGATCGATGCAAAAACCAGCAGTATTTGGAATAAATAAGGTGAGATACAACTAATTAGCATTTCTGGTGCTGGAATCCCGAGGGATTTGTTGGTTCCTGATCACGACGCGGAAGTAATTTGAGTCTTGCTCAGCGGATCATCAGAAAAATCCAAACGCTTATTTATTTAGAAGGGGGGGGAAAAAGCTAATACTAAAAAAAAGGGACACGCAATGCAGGATAATTGCATAAATAACTATAAAAGTAACTTGGAATTTCACTCTCGACCAATTGCAACAATCGACCTTATATGTGAAAGAGAAAATAATACACAAGTGCCCCATAAGAGTAATCTGTATAAATCATTCGAAATGAATTGGCAAATCAAGCGAACTGACATCATGCGGAATTCCTCTGCGATGACCCGGAATAAAATACAGTGACATTTCACTAAGATTGGCTTTGCTAATTGGTGAGACTTTCCATTAGCGTTGGTAAGAAAAGTCACACCAGAAATCTCCTTTAACTCCCAGCAGTCATGACAGATAATGCTCAATGCAGCTAGTCACGAATAATTTGTCAGTGGATATGCGATGAAAGGAGTGCCAGCGCTTGGGTTATGTATCTACAATTATATTAGCTGATGATTAATTTGTATTATGTTAACCTGTACTTCTGTCTCACAACCGACTCGACGTAGGCTGAAAGTATGCTTACGTTGCAGCAATGAGACTATAGAGATTTTTTTTAGTATAAGACGGTACTCACTAAACCATTCAAAGCAGCGTTTGGAAACCGCACTGGGATATCTCCGACCGTTACGTAAGTGTTAACGCTATCGAGAGCGACACAATAATTATATTTCACTGGTCTCGCACTTGTCTTTTATTTGCTGGTTTGATAAAAGACATCGAATATATACCCGGACACTGGAGGTTGTAAACAATGCCCTTGAGGATTTATAGCAGTTAAATGAAATAATTTCAATATATTTCTGGCACAGGCATGTAGAATTTGAAGCAATTTAAGTCAATTTTAGGAACACTCCGCGTTGTAGCTACTTTTCAGCTGTTATATTTATTGAGAAAAATAAGACGAGATTCCTTGGTAGGTACCCGAGGTTTTTTTTTCGAAATTACTTATCATCTCATCCATGTTAAGAGATGTCCAATTAGAGGCAAACGCTTTGATCGTGATCTTTGCTCAAATTTATTGTTGGTGAAATATGAAGCAGCTCTAAGCGCACCTATCTATCTATTTGGAAATTGTAAGGTGAGATAATGTATTTGTTAAGGTGCTAAAATACACGCACAGACCAACCGCAAACGACTGATCCATTTAAACTCCCGGGTGAACACGATTCTGTCTGGGTGTCTTTTGAAGATTAAAAACAGCAGTTACGCACATTTTTATAATTTTAAGAATCGCACGCAGGAACAGTCGTAATCCGTTTGACTGTGTTTTTCTTTCGAATAGACTTAGACTGACATCTGTAGCAAGAGCGAGATAAGCAGCAGAGAACATTACGCACTAACATGTGGTCTCTGGGGGGCAATGCATAGCATACCGCCTTGTAATTCCCTACTGATTCAAAACATTGTGAAAAGCTAATTTGCCTTAAAGTATAATAAATGTTAAAAAAAAACTCCACGAGGAATCGTCGTTGTCGTATTTTTACATGTACTGTTGGGTTTAAACGCCCCGAGGCGTTGCCCGCTGGAAGGGCGCTATATCAATGCACATTGTTGTGGGAGTCGAGGCCAACAAAGACTCAATATAAACGAAGACTGGGTATTGGGGACACATAGAAAGGAAATAATGTAACACGTTTAGAAGGGGGGAAAATGAAACCAGGAAGCATTTTATACAAGATCTGCCAACTCGACGAATAGTATCATATGTGTTTGTTATATATTATATACTGTATATATAACAAACGCATATATAACATATATATATATATCCATAAATATATCCATATATATATACATATATACCAAACGTACTGGTATTTATTTATATCAGATCGTAAAGCTAGGAATCGTTTCATTTAAGAATAACAAACCTGAATCATTGCTTTAATTATTATTGCTAGGATTGCAGGATTCAATGCTTATTCAGTGCACATTTCATATTTGATTTTTAAACCAAGCTATCGCACCCACCAGTTTAAATCTCACCAATAGATATGTTACATTTTCACTTTAATTCTGCTATCCCCCAAAAGAAAATTGCTGACATTAAGCAATGGGGATGCGATCAATGTGATGCATTTTAAGAGCGAATGTAAACTCATTCGTAACAGCAGGTGTATTCGTAACTGCAACAATCAATTTAAGTGCTAAAATGCTACATTTGTTATACGATCCACCAAACGACTATGCAAAATGCGCGCACACCGATTTGTCTGCATTAAAAATAGAAAATTAGCAATTAATTTTAGTTGTTGGTAATATTTAGTTTAAGTGCATTTTTTCTATATATATTTAGAGAAAACACAGATACAACTCTACAACTGACCTAGCCGAGAACGCAGTGCTTTAGAGAGCTATATTTAAACATTAACTACATTATTTTAAGCATTACCTTCACTATAATTCTTACTTTAAATATTATATGGGGGACAAGAATTCGATAATGATTGTGTCCACCATTAAGAGGATTAAAACAGAGTACACGTTTTGGGGATCCTGCACGTCTTTTCATCAGGTGAAGCAAACGGATAATATTCTTTGATATTACCTTTAATAATCTATTTCGATATAGTGCCTTGCAGGTCAAGTGGCCATCTCAAAACGCCTCCCAGATTTTCGTGTACAGAGTAGCGACTGTATTTGTTGGTGAATACGACAGGCCAATTTGCACAGAGCAAACTGTTAAGTCTTTTTATATTCCTATAAAAAAAGTTCTTCTGATCGTATTATTCGAAGCTATTTTATTATACAGATAAAAACACAAACTCGTTTTCCTTCTTCGGAGAATATCGCGAATGTAAATATGTCACTGTGTTTAAATTCCTCCCAATTTGCTATTGCTATAGTCAGTAACGCACCTCAGGTAAGTGTCTGAGTATCACTCTGAATTGGAGTCGTTGACTGTTGTGAAGGGCGGGCAATTCAACACTCAAAGAGTTAACGAATAAAGCTGCAACCCATGTATTAAGTGGGCGAGTTAAGGAAAACACGGACACGTTACAAGAAGCGCTATTTTCCTCCCCGTGTGACTAGTAACTTCAGACCACGAAGCATTTCTCTTTCCTTTCCCAATAAATCACATGTTGCTCAGGCCCCACTGGACACAATTGCAAATAAAAAGCGACTTAACAGTTCCAACACGAGAAAAAAAAAGTGAAGCGGTTAACCCCGGTCTATGGTGAAACATTGATTGATATTACAACACTTCGATTCAAAGTCTCGTTCGACACTGAATGCGTTTGTGTGGTTGTAGGGTTTCCCCCACAGCGACTAACGCGAATCCTCGTAAATGTAAACAGATCGTTATCTCCATCTTAAAGCGGAGTGTGGTACCTTATCTCCCTTCGATCGCAATAAAATACCAGTTATTTTAAAAAAATAACAAAGTTAGTTGCTGAGTAATCGAGAGCAGACCACTTGTGTGCTGACATAGCGTCGAAGCATACTTCATTCTGACAAGATAAATTTACTCTACAAAATAACATCATAAACTTGAAAAGGTGCGTCTGCCCAGAATCTCTCGCCCCTTCACTCTGCCCTTTTCTTCCCCACTTTAGATATACAGCAGTTCTGTACTCATTTATCAGTCTGATGCAATGTTGCCCTGGCTGTGTCAGCTCAATAAAGGCACGTTATTGTGTCAATTGAGCTGGAGAAGTATCAAAGGCTGGACTCGCTGCGAGATATCAATCAGCATTTGCTTTTAGATCTGCATCCGAAATCTTCAAGCGCTTCATTATTCAACACATTAACGCCGATTCACATCGAGGAAACCGTGTTAGGAAAACCCCAAGCGCTCCGAGACCCCCTTTTTTTTAATATTAAAAAAAAAGCTGACAATATTGATTAATATTGACAAACAAGCACGCAATATGCGGACGGCAATGCTTTCATACTGACTGAACGGTGGGAGGAGAAATGTGCTTGGCAAGGTTTGGGGGGATTATGCATTCTGTGTACAGAGAGAGGAAGAAAACTGGATAACTGATTTCAGCAGTCAGCTGGTTTGCATCCAAATCGTTGGCGCAGGACGTTTCTTTTTAATAGAAACAGTCGCGTCCCTTGTATATTTAGATATACGTCACGGGTTACTGCGAACAACTGATAAAGAGAAGTTAGTGTAACTGCTGAGAGGGCACAACTGCTCCTGAACCGCTTCATTTTGCTTTCTGTCTGGTTCAGTCCTTAGAAAGCAGCAGCGGGTTCAGCCTCTCAGGGACCGCCGGCACTGGGCTGAACCAAGGGTAACCCCTGCAACCAAATGTCCTTTGAAATCACATCCGTGATCCCGGGATAATGTGATTTGAAACAATATTTGATCTCATCAGTTAAAACGCTTCTGGTTGTTGAACCAAGTTATTTTGTCTTTTTTTACGTTTCTCATACACATAAAAATATTCTTGTGTTATTAGTTATTTAACGTTGGATCGACTCGTTAAAATACTCGAAGAACATGAAACTGGTTACAAATTGGCCACGGTATTTTCCCCTCTCTTAATTTACAAATGTTTACTCGATTTCCCCCCAGTGGGCAATCTTTTTTTACGTTTTGTACATAAATTAACAGCTCGTCTGGAAATCGTAAAGATTTTAGTTGTGTTTGTCGATGTGGACAATAAGCGGTTGTTTGGGAATTTAAAAAAAAACTAATTATGCTGCAAGCGTTCAACCTTGTTTGTAAAACTATAGTTTCATTGATCATAGTTGCTTCATTTTAAAAATATATCCACACACACACACAAAAACACATTGATCTAACATCCCAAATGGACATTGTGTTAACGCCTCTGGCAAAAGTCTCACCTCTGAACACACTCGAGTGTGGAAGTTTTAATATGTTAAAAAGTTTACAACAGTGTCTGGTAGTAGGATTAAAATAAACAAATGGGACCCAAATCACTGATCGGAAGGAAGCAACTCATTCGATAACATTAACCGCGTTTTGCCTTCTTGCAACACAACTGGTAGCGATTGAGCGAACAGGAGAGATCGGGTCAGGTGTGATGGGGAGGCAAGCTCATAAACATGTATGTGTTTATATCCAGCCTGTGGATCCCAGCACGTGCTCCATCAGGCACTGTCAGAGCCTGTGGAGATATGATCAAACTGTACCCAAAATATATCAAGCAACCGAAGAGAAATAAACTGTGGTTCATTTCCAAATTCTGCACAAAATATTGCATTGCATGAGGCGCGCACAGTGGAAAACGCAGTGACTGGTCGGAAATGCGGTGCAAATAAAAACGTGCCCCTTAAGTTAAGTACATGACCCACCAAGCGGTGCTGAAATAGTTGCAACCCACTGGGTGCACTGTACACATGTTTCATTGGGGCTTCGTTCAAGTTGAGCCGGTTTCAAAACAGTCCTTTTTCAGAGCCCGAGTTACAATATGGGAACTCGGGCGTTCAGTTCTCAACAAACTATAAAAATCCTCACTGACCACTTGTGTTTTAAACGTTTCCCCCCAAACTGGAACCAGCTCCCTCCACAGAAGCGACCCTCAAAGTTGGGCTGTTTATTTATTGGGGTGGGGGGAGGGATCGTTTAATTTAATCTGTTATATACACATATATATATGTGTGTGTGTGAAAATAAAGCGTTACTTATTCAGTGACATCGACAGGGTGACTCGTTTGAAAACAGGTCAACTTTCTGCCTGAGATGCAAAAATCTGAGATGGAGATATATATACATATATAATACATAGATAATAGATATATAATAAAATACAAGCGACCTGCCCCGTGTGTCTGACCTGACACGGCACAAGGCACGTTCCTCTGAGTGCAGATCCGGACAAGGGTTGGGGGGTTGGGTGGGGGGCGGTGGTGGGGCGGTGGGATGTGGGGAGAATGCGGTCTATTTACCTGATGTGGGTGACTCCTCGGCCGGTGTGAGGGTGGCAGCTCTCTCACTTGGGGGGGTGGCACAGTAGTTGGAGGTGCTGCGGTGTGGGGCACAGGCGCATACCCACGTTGGCATGCTCTGAGCTCGGAGATGGCGCTGCGGGGGCCGAGCAGAGCAGAGCAGAGCCGAGCAGAGCAGAGCGGGCGGGGGGACCGTGTCAGTCAGAGGTCCCGAGCAGCAGCCGTGCACGGGAGTTGGGCTCTGTTGGGAGGGAGATGCCGATCCTAAACTGACTCCTCCGGACCCTCGGAACCACCTCCTATTTCAACCGAGTCCTGGGAGAGATCTGTCACGGCGCAGGCGCACTGCGCGGCCCCCACCAACTCCCAACTCCTCTCTCTCTCTCTCTCTCTCTCTCTGACAAAGTCAAGTCAATAAAAAAAAACTTTGCAAAAAGTTCACGGCACTGCCCGAGAGGCACAGACACGGCCGCCGATCCCGTGCACTCGAATCAGATGCACTCGCGTTAAGCAGAAGGATCCCGAAAGCCGACAGCCAACTGTTTGAAAAACCGCAACCCCCCAAACGATACGTTACTCTTCTACACTTAAAAGTCTGAAGGCAAACGCTTTATAACTCGGGCGCGTTTTGCACCGGTTATAGATGCACAAGGAACCGACCGGTCGATGTGCAAATTGATGGATGGGGCGATGGACGTTGACCTTGAGAGTTGCACGAATGGTTTATATCCGTGTCAGCCCCGCCATCCACCACCGCCCCCCCCCACCCCCACCCCCACCCCAGTTCGGCACCTCGTCCCCAAATAGTGTTGAGATGACAGTTGCGGTGTATGTGTAACATGAACTTAGCAGAGATACCCGTAAAACAAGAGTGCGGTTTCTGCTGTGCATTGCGGTTTGTTGAGCCACAACGATACGCTTGTTCCTCGCTGATAAACTTCATGTAAAACACTGCCAGTGTATTGCACATCTCTGACAGTGTATGACACGCACAGTTTCCAAAGAATATCAAACAAAACAAGTTTGCAAGGGATTAGAGACTTCTTTAGCCGATCCCCGTAGAGAAAGAACACTTTCTTGAGTTTTTTCCTTCCGAACAAGTAATGAGAAAGGCTGGACTGGGTTGAGGGAAATCTTAATGGCAGAACAACTAATGCAATCTAATCCTCGACAAGAGTTTCATTCGGGTCACAGCAGTCTGTGTAGAGGGACTGCAGATTCCTTGCACCAAACCGACCCTCTTGATGTGCCATCTCATCTATAAAACATTGCAATTATCCGGCATGTAACCGTGGCTTTGCCAAACTAGGATCGATGCACTTACAATATGAATATAGTGTCAGTTCATTGTGACATTGCATTCATTGAGACGTCCAGAAGACGTGATAAGTCGCTCTATCAAATGCAAGGATTATTATTATTATTATTTGCCGCTTCAGACCCTTCCCTCTCTCCACATGTCTGCGTATTCTCGTACCCATTCTGTTTTCGTTGATATATATTTTTTCTCTCTCCTTCGCATTTGAATTACTTCCACTCAGTGTATTTATATTCGTTACTCTCTGCCTTTCTTATTTTCGTTTCCCCGCCGCCCCATTCCTTGTCTCGTCCACATCAGTGGAAATTAAATGAAGTGACACTAAGGCAACCTGACAAGACGGGTTCTTAAGACAAAATGAAAGGTACAGACCTTGACAACACCTCCTATATGGTGAAAATAACCACACAGCCTGGAAACAGAACATACCGAAAATAGAGGGCACCTGATGTTATTCATGTTAAAAGAGATTGTCACTGTCCACCTGTACTGAATCCTTACCAAACCCCAGTTATTAGTGTTTTACCTCCAGGCCCATCGTTTCTCAATGGCTTTACAGCCAGCATCGAACCAGGAGTAAAATGCACCATTTGGTAAAGGAAGTATAAGAACCTATATGAAAGCAGAGCTTGTTTTTGGAAGCTTCTCTGGGGACGGACGTTTGGGAAGGACCCAGCGGAGGGGAGATTGTTTAAAACATCATTATGCAGAGGAAATGATGAAAAATCTATCTGCTCAGTGAAATGTAACAAGTATTAATGGTATGTTAGTGTGAGGAGGACGCGTTTGTTTTTACGAGAATACATCGCTGGAGTTCAGGAGTGCTTGTGCTGTGTAGACCTTTATTGTGGTTTCACATGATATCCCTTCAAGTGGGCACAACTCTTACTGTCTGAGTGCTATTCCTCTATTCACTCGGTCTCTCTGGATGTTTTATTCCGACAGACACGCAGCATTAAATACCAGGAATTGTTTTAATAGTTGACACAAAGTTAGTTAGATAAACATATTTTCCCACAATCAGGGCCTATTCGACGTTCTGGTAACATAATGAGAGTGTTGATTTAGCTAAAATGCAAAACAAATCATTCCCCAGTGCAAGGTAATTAATGCAAATATACAAATGTCACCTCGAATTGAACGCTCGCAGCAATGAGAGAGCACACGATATTAGCCCCTTTAAACCGTTATTCAATTTGTCATTTAAACTGCATGAAGATAAATGAAACAACTGCAGCCACATGCCGGGATTTATTTGGTTTAATAATGTTAAACAGAGAGAGAATTGTCACACTAAAGTCACCGTTTGGAAAAATAAGAGGAATGTTTTAATTATTTTGTAAACTGTTTACCGGATCATATCAATACTGAAATTGCAGGGAAAACGAGGATTAATAGGTCTCGTTTCTGAAGACAAATCCCCTTTGCTTCATGCTTTCAGCATTCAGCATCGCTTGTGCCCCGAGCGACACGCATGCAAACACGTTACATTAATTCCACCAGTTTAATGGTGTGTCCCATCCTTTGCTGTATAGCGCACTATACCGTCTGCAGCCTGTGTTTAAGTAATTCAGAGTGAGAGATTGCAATAACATTGCTTGCAACCAATTTGTATCCCCCCCACCCCCCAACCCCTCCAAAAAGTAATCTTACTTTAAACTCGACCAAGAACGTTTGCCAAATAAAATAACCTTGACAGAAATGCTAAGTTAAGTTACACGATCATTGTAAAACAAATATTGTTTTGAAGGACCATATATATATATATATATTGCTTCTCGTTTCCAGATCCATTGGAACTTGTATTGTTGTTGATGCCTTTTGAAGCTAAAATGTTGCAAGCACACACATTATTTGTCAGTATTGATTGCAGCAAAGTGCATATTTAATCAATATATTTAAATCTAAACCGTGTTATAATTTTGACATGAAATCCTAGCTACTTTTCATCCATTATTCGTAAATATTATCCGCGATCGCTTACGAGGAAAAAAGCTCTCGCAAGTTATTTCAGTGTGAACAGAATGCGCCACCATCTGGCCAGAAAAATAACAGTTGTCGGTGAACTGTTTCCTCATTTTGTATCAGATGTTACGATTTTACATTTCCAATTCAAATGGTCACTTTTGAGAGGCGAGGGAGGAGGATTCCATCGCATAATCTGGAAACTCTGGGGGTAGATTACAAATCAAATTATAATAAAAAGGCTAGTTGCATTGCCCAAGGATTTGAGAGCCATGTCTGTCAAAGTGAAGTTGGGTTGGCTTCAAACTTAAATAAACAGGATCGCAGACAGACGTGAAACGAGTCCAGGCAGCACACGTATTGTTTAAATCACTTTACATTAAAAGTTCTCATTGCATTATCATTGAGTGTTAAAGCCATGGCTACGCCCCCACCCGCAGCACTCTAACGCGTGTGTAATTACGCACGAAACACGTTAGTAATCTGCGATCTCCTTTCAATTAAGCAATGGACTTTGAAACCTCTTCGACATACGTGGGGGAAAACAGTCAACTCCCACGCATCAATAGATGAAGAGGTCACATCATGTATCAATGCAAATGAGCCACCCACTGCATACTTGAAAGCTTCCCAGGTTTAGTTGCTGTTGTGCTTCGCACTTGTGAAGCGCAAGACATTGCTGTTGGTGTGCGCGTTTTGTTATGATATGCATGGAAGACATAGAAACCCAGCAAGTAAATAGGAAACTAAGCTGGGATGGTTTCTGTAAATGTGCCAAATGTTTTTTTTTAAAATACAAAGGAATTGTTGCACCACAAGGAAGTTGTTATGACCCATGAGATACTTGGCTAATAACAACACAGTTGGTAATTCTTATACTGGGATTGGCGAATGGTTTAGCAAGTCCCTGCACCAGCAACGACCGATATGCATCTCTTGAGTTTGTTTCTTTCTGACTGGCCAGCAATCCATCCAATTTGTTACATTATTAGATGCAATTACGTTACACAGAGAATGGTGAATATAGTATAAGCAAAGGGCAGCCGGGAAAACAGGATGTGTCAGCAAATTGAGCAAGGAGTCAAGTAATTATTTGGTTGAAATAAAAACGAAGAGGGGTACCAATTGTAGGATTTTTTTATTTACTTATATTTTACTTTACACGTTCCACCACAAAATTCACTGATACTACTTTACAGTCTATTATGTGAAGCGCTTTGAGATGTCCTCCTGATATGAAGAACACTACATCAAATCTAAGGATTATTATTATTATTTTGGAACTCGTCAGATTTATTTTCTAGTCCTGTTTACACCTATGTTCATATTTGTATCAGCTTCAAGTGTTTGGTGCATCATTTATTAAGTGTACCCAATTGCACCAATTTTCATGTTTCTTTGTCTCTCACATTACATAATCATGGACATTATAACTTGTACATATACAACACTTTCTGTCCACATAATACACATTATATTCTGTGAAGCATTTTGAGATAGCCAATGATGTGATAAGGCACTGTATCAAACGCAAGATTTATTATTATTATTACTTTCAAGTTGGATAATGTTTCCAAATGCTTTACAAATACAATAAGGGTTCTTGAACAGTTTGAGGTTGTTGGCCAAAGGCATAATAAATATGTTTTTAACAAGGGTTCAAGGAAGGGAAAATACGGTGCAAGGCAGAGATTTTGAATTTGTTTTTGATCAACTGGGTGTCTGACACCTGCGGAAATCCATCACCATGCTTAAGAATATCCAAACCATGGTGATGGGTTTCCGCATCACATGGATTTTAAAAGAGAGTTCAGAAAGGATGAGGCAACTGTAAGGAAAGGATTGCTCTTGAGAGAACTGGCACAGGCATGGTGGGCTTAATGGCCTTCATCTGTGCCACAAATTTCTATGGTTCTATGATTTTATGATGGTGAGAGAAAGGAGTGAGGAATCAGCAATAAACCAAAGGCTGAAGAGCAACAAAACCAGATTTGGAAGAGTAGAGGTTTTGGGTAGGAAAATAAGTCTGGAGGAGATTGTAGAGGTTGGGTGGAGCAAGACCATGAAGAGATTTGAAAGACAGGCTGGAAGTTTTGAAGTGATCTAGGAACCAGTTGAGTCTGGTAAGTATGGGAGATGTTGCATGTGCAGGGATGCCCACCTTGTATACATTGCAAATAAAGGCTGGAGCGATACATTTTTAGTCAAATAGAATAATAATAGTTAACAATAATAATAAACTTTGCATTTGATATAGTACCTCATCATGTAATTGAAACATCTCAAAGCACTTCACAGAATATATTTTAATATGTATATTGACTGTGTAATTTTGTGGGCAAAACATGGTAGCCAATTGTGCACAGTAGTGTCCCACAAAGAGTTGAGTGGCCAATTTTTTTTCTGAGGGATTATTACCCCTGGAGAGTGATCCGGCAATCGACTAACAAGCGGGTTTCTACGTACTGCTAGAGGTGTGTGGCATAAGGAAACTTGCCTATGGTTTCACCTCGCCTGGGCATCCAACCTGGGCCCTCTTGCTTGGAAGGTGAGCATGTCAAACACTCCACTACAGGACTCCACATGATATGCATGAATATGTTAGCTCAAGGTAGTCAGGTCCTATTTTTCACGAGATAAACATGGATTTGTTATGTTATAAAGACTAAGCTCTGAAAGAACACCATGATTTATGAATAACACAAACCGCAATGGCCATCAGCGACTACATAATTGGTGCTGGCAGCTAGAGAAAACGCACAGGCACTTTCCCAGAGTTTTTCTTCCAAATGAAGGCCTGAGTTAGTTTAGTGGAGGGGTCGAGCAGAAAAGTGAGGTAGGGGAGGATCACAGAGACAAAGAGGTACCAGGGTGTAGGGTGTGAATGGATTATAGGTGTGGGAAGGACCTCGATATTGATCAATTGGAAGACAGGGTCGTTTGAGAGAGTCGATAAACAGAAGGTGCACGTTTCAGATCATTACCCAAAATAAAGAGGGAAAGGTTAGAAAACTTTTATTTACACAGTGGGTTATCAGGACATGGAATGCTTTACCTAAAATGATTGTTGAAGCAGAATCCATAATAGCCTTTATAAGGGAATTAGACAAACATATGGAAATCAAAATATATAAAACGGAAAGGAGAAAAGATGGAAGAGGTCAAGGGACTAAATAGATAGCCATTACAGAGAGCCAGCACAGACATGAAAAGACAAATAGCCATCTTCACTGCTGAAAAATTCCATGAATCTATGAAGCAAGTGAGTGTCATGCATTAGGAAAGAAGTGACTAAAACATAAGTTATTTAATGTGGAAAAAATAACTTTCCTTGTTTTGGTAATGCATTTTCTAGTTGACCTGAATCTCAGAATAATTATTCTGTGATTCTGGTCTCAAATACTATTTAACGGCATCAATATTACCAGAACATTCAGATTAGATATCTGGCAAATACTGGAATTTACAGATCAAAGGAAAGATTGTATCTTTATCTTCTAAATCAGGTGCCAAAGTGCTCTCTGTTGTTCAGGGTTGACAGTATTTTCTGTGCATTGCTTTGGTGCTCAAACCAGAGTAAGAGTCCTGTGGAGTCCTGTAGCTCAGTGGTTAGAGCACTCGCTTTGCAAGTGAGAGACCTGAGTTCAATTCCAGGCAGGGCGAAACCTTGGGCAAGTTTCCTTACTCCACGCGCCTAATAATAATCCCTCCAAAACCAAAAACAATAATAAATTGGTTATTTTCAATCCATGACATTGGGACATTGGGACATTGCTATGCGCAATTGGTTGCTACGTTCGCCCACAAATGTACAGTCAATTCACTTTACAGTGTGTTCTGTGAAACGCTTTGGGACGTCCTCCGACGTGAAAAGCGCTATATCAAATGCAAGGATTATTATTATTTATTATTATAATAGGGTATGTGTGATAAACATGGAACTTGCATGAGTGAAGTACTGAGGCTAACAAGTTGATCTGAACATCAAAATCATGCAGCTGAATTTGCAAAGTGTCATCATTTGTGTTTTATCATGCATTGTGGTTGATTAGAAAGACATGTTTTCCCTATTACTGTGGCTGCACTGGCTCCTGATGTACATTGTGAAGTTTATTGATCTACGAATGTTGCTAAGGTTTGCTTTCAACTATTGCCTCCAATAGGAATTTGAGCAGCACACCTTTTCATTTATTTAAGCTTACTGATGATCTGCAGGGACAGCAGTAACATGAATGCTGCGTGTCCAACAACAGCAACAAATTACTTTTGATTAGTGCCTTTCACATCAGGAGGACGTCCCAGTTTCCCTATTGTACTGTACAGCATATGTACACTGCACTGTGAAACAGGAACTTTTCTGTTATTGAATTTGAGGCCATAGAACTCATAATTCATGTATTATGGAATGTTTCAGTTTTCATCTATTTCATAAGACACTTCCCCCGCCACATACACACACCTCAGAACTATGGTGGATGGTGTTGCACCTAAAGCTGGTTCAAAAATTTTCATTGCAAGCATCTTGGTTTGCTTTTTGCGAGATTGTGGAGGGGAGAACCGTAAGCACAGTTGAAGAGGAAGGTCTTTAGGTGCGACCTAAAATTGAGTGAGAGTGTATCAGAGTTTCGGGGCATAGTGGCTGGAAGTGAGGCCACCGATGATGGAAGGTACAGCATAAGGGCATAGTGAGCCAGTGGAGCCTAGCAAGAACTGGTGTGATGGGGATACATAGTTTAGTGCGGGTGAGCATGCAGGTGGCAGAGTTCTGGATTTTGTGGATAGTTTCAGTGATTCGTCAAAGGATACTAATTGGGTTTAGTTGATATTCCCTGAAACAGCACTGAGACAATGTGAATGTCGATCGAGAATAACAGTGACAAGTGTTGACATCTTACGGCAAATTCAGGTGGAGTGAAATGGGGCAGTGGGGGATGAAGTGTGGTGGAGAGGTTCAAGACCAGCATCCAGTTCTTTAGAAATAAATAGAAAAATATGATGTTCTATAACACATGGAATCTAACACATTCCATAACACATGGAATCTGTTATGAAACACCATTATCTTTTGGGAGCAATTTTAATGTTGACTTAAAATCTTTGTTCTTGCATCACTTAAACTGTAAACATTTTTTATTTTCTCAGTATTTGAAAGCACAGGATTTTTGATTGGCCTCTAATCCACCCGCTAGCAACCTCCAACATTACATTGTAGCTTTATTGCTTAATTATTTCTTCTCTCTGGAGTGCATTAAGGAACTGACTTTTTAATCTTTTATATATTTTTCCTCCTTTCACAATAACTTGATCGTCCTTGTGTTTTAAGAGCCAAGTCATTTAAGTGAACTGAGTTCAAGCAACTGAGTTGGCAGAATTAGAGCATATGGCAATGCTATCAGTATGGAGCAACATTTATCAACAGACCTGACAGATGTAATAAGTAAATGCATATTGTTTATATCTTAGAACTATTTAATATTTCACATAAAGCTTTTAAAGTTTGTAATGGCAAGTTATTAGTCAGAAAAAGCTATTACAATCCAATTCACAAAGGAATGAACATATGACCCAATGTTTTACATCTACATGTATAGATAATGACTAATATTTTTAATGTTTGCTATCTTACCAAGTTTATTTTCAGTATTATGAATCTGTGATTGTTTCCATCACATATGTTGAATTCACTTTTGACTACAGATTTATGTATCAATAACATTGTATTTTTCTCTGCAACAGTTTTCTCCACTAACTATTCCTGCCCACTGCTCCCCTTAAGGTGTTTGACTGAATTTTCTTTCTAGTATGGGATATGATTCCACAGCACTGATTGCCGTTACCCTACTGGCCATTAATCAATTGTAACGCTCCATGGTGAATGTCAGCAGGCTATTCAAGGCCAGGCAATACCAATAGAGTTTGATCCTGTCTCATATTAGATATCTCCATCTGGATAGTGATCAGGAATAGTAACCATGGCTGATAATTCCCTATGGTTCAGAACTCCGCAGAATTTATATTCACCCACGCTAAACACTATACCGCTATCACACCAGTCATCGGCAGTTCCACTAGCTCCTTATCTCAGAATGGATCAATTCCAAGAGCCTTTCACTCATCTACAAATCCCTTCATGCCCTACCTTTCTGACCTGCTTTCTCCCCACTCCACCACCCACTGCCTTCGCTCGGCTGGCTCTGGCCTCCTGCACGTTCCTTGATCCCTCTGCTCCACCATCGGCAGCCGTGCTTTTAGCCGCTGTGCCCATTTTCTCTCTCCTTCAATCCCTCCACTTTGCCCCCTCCTTCCCCTCTTGTAGATCATGACTGAGGAACTTCCTCTTTGACCATGCTTGTGGTCACTTCCTCCCTCCCCCTGGCATGGAGTCAGACTCCGCCACTGAGACACTGCCCCACGTGAAGGGCACTATATAAATGCAAGTTGTTGTTATGAAGCTAATTGTAACACCCCTATTATTTCCCTGACTGAGATCAGTTAACTGGTGACTAAGCCTGGATAACTCCTTATCAATTCTACTTTATGTTGCTCTAATAATCCACGAGAGGACAAGAGGGCATGATTGTGACTAAGGGAGTAAAAGGAATGGTTCAGAAGACCATCTTCTCCTGGAGGATTGTCAGAACATGGAGGGATTTCCCAGAGGTGGCTGTTAGAGCAGAATCATTTCAAAAAAGAAATGGACATACTCATGGAGAGAAAGGGTAACAGAGGGTACAGGGAAAGTGCAGGGAATTGTGATTAGGAAGAATGGCTTCTTAGAGCAACAAATATCAAAATGAAACATTGAGCTGAATGGCTTTCTACTGTATCATTCTATTGTTCTGTGGACATGTTTAAAATACTGCACATCAGTTTTCTATAACAATGATTAAAATTAGTTCCAGCTCCCTTGCATGTGTACTGAGTAAATACACTGTTTGGTGAACTATTAGGCCACATAGACCAGAACGTCGCAAGTTTAAATATTGAGTTAGTTGAACTTTGTCAGGGCAGCACTTATGGGTTAGGGAGGGGAAAACTTGCTGCTGGAAGATGCATATGTGGTGTCACCCCAATCAAATAACCTGATAATGCTCACGGTCAAGGGTAGCACATGAATAAATACAGCAGTCACTTGGGCAAAGCAGCAGAGGGCGCCAGCCATGAAACTATATCCCATGAGAAGGCAAAGAAGTCAATGCCTTTAGGGGAGGAGAAAATTGGCATCGGAAGATTGTTTTTTTTAAAAAATAGAGAATAATTTGACATATGACCCGTTATTACTGTGGCAAAAATCCCAATGTTGTCAGTCGAATTGAGTTCTGTCTGTGATTAACGTTAACTTTTTTTTGCAAGCAATTTGTTAATTAAACATCTGTTTTATTAACACAATAACTGACTTGGCAGCAATTAGATAATGTAAAAAGGTCAGGACTTTGGGAAGCATAGAACTTATTTTCCCAATGCCGGTCACCCAATGAGAGTCACTAGATTATTTTTTGTAACCCACAGATGCCTTATTATTGTACATTTTATACCAATGCCATGCTTTTATGATTTTCAATTTTGTTCTATGTTTTTCAATTTGCGTCCAAAAATGACTTATCTTTTAAGAATTAGATGGTTGCCCCATTTCTCATATACAGTACAGTTGTGTCAGTACCCGCAGTCGGTTATAACCAATCACTCAAACTCAAATTTTGATTTTTAAGGCTTTGTTTCATCTCTTAATGTGAAATCTTTTGATCGTTGTTCATTTGTAGCTTGAGGTTTTTTCCAAAGAAAACAAACTGCATTGTACAGTTAATCATGTAGAATGATGTAATTTAATAGTAGAAAGATGGAAAAGGCAGTAACCAGCCTTATGGCGATGGTTATGCCCTTCATAGTACATAAGTCAAACTGATTTTAAAAGGTATTAATAATTAATTAATGGATTAATAAGGAGGAAGATATATTCAAACCTCTGACATGTATTTAGGGCCATGAAACATGTTCTCGTGTACAGTCTTTCAAAAGCTGGGAAGTAGCACCACTGTTGATTGACTCAGCCTTAAACACAGGCACGCCAAAAATCTGGAATTACAGTTTACTGCAAACCATTATATTGCCCATTCCCAATTCTTTCTAATCATGTGTGCTCCTTTCTGTATCTCTCCAATGTGTACATGGAAAGACAAAATAAAATTGATCATTCGTTTTATGATTATTTGTGGGACATTGTTGTGTGCAATTGGGCTGTTGCATTCGCCTACAAATCCACAGTCCCTTCACTTCACAGTAAATGAAACGCTTTCAGATGTCTTCCTGATGTGAAAACATTATACCAAATGGAAATATTTTATTATTATTAAACAGTATTTTTACCATTCTCGTGATACATTTAGCTCTTTCTTCACAAGTGGAATCTGCCTGTCATGAGTGATGCTGTCAGAGGAAACACTGTCTGAATGCATCATTCCTTATGTCAGCCATTTTCAAGAAAGTGCCACTGAATTTCTACTTGGTGTACCATCATCATTCCTTAAATTGTGTTAGCTATTCTCTAGGCAGGTAGCACTCTGTCACTGCCAGGTGCTTAGGAGTGAGAAGTTTATGTGCAGTCATTTACCAAAAGTATTCAAGGTCACTCATGAGCTTGAATAGCACATTGACAAGTAGTACATTATAGAAATTCCAATTTAAATACTAATATGTAGTGGGAATCTACTCTTACAATCATTATAAACAGTATGAAAATTCTACTCCAGTTGTATTAGAAGTTGTTTAATTTTGTGTAGTTGTACCAAGCATAAAGAGTTTGAAGAATGTGTTAAGCAGCCCCAACTAAATCTTAGATTACAAAATTATCAATTACAATTAATTTTCCATCAGTGGTAATGAGATAGTAGAAAAAGCACACTCTAATATAATCACCCATGAGTTACATGCCAGCCTTCCTTATGGTGTTTTAAATGGAATTCAAAAAGTAAAACTCTGAACAATATTTTAAGATGTACCAAGACAGCAGAACAAGAGGGCGTTGGTTTAAAGTTGCAAATGACAATTTCAGGACAGATACCAGGTGTATATCTTTGCCCCAACTAATGAATGGAACGTGTTGCCAGGAAGTGTGGTTAAGGCCTGGACACTGGCCTTTTTTTTAAAAAAAAGCTTGATGCTGTGATGGGAGGTAAAGCAGGACTTCTGGAAGGATGAGATCAGATGGGCTTAAGGGCCTTCTTTACCCAAACCAATCTTGTGATATTCGCTGGCCACAGCATATTTTACACTCAATTTTTATGAATGTGAAGGATGAAACATTCCATGACTGGAAGCAATCATAAGGATAATTTTGCAAAGCATCTGTCCTCTTTGTTTCAGTTGTTTCCAGCTGTGCTCTGTTGCTATACTAACTATAGTGGTTCACACCAGGAAATAAATATAAAAATAGAGATGGAGAAAAATGCTAGTTCTAACAATTACAGCTAATTTAATAAATATTAAAGTGCTGCACTTATAAAATTGATTTAGTTTCCTATTTTTCCTGATGCCATTTCATGTTTCTGGTTTAGATTAATTTTACTCCTCTCCATCCCTCCCTCTTTCCATCCCTCCCTCTGCAGAGATATTTTAATAGTTTAACAGTTCTTGAAGTATTAAGTGACTTAGAGCCAACTTATGTAGTCTGATCATGAATTAACGTATCCAATCTTTTTCTAATAAGAGAAAGCACACTGAAATGAAACAGGTGGATATGGAAGAGATTCCCCTGTTAATCTGAGTAATCTCCACAGTATGAGTGGCGGGCTCTTGCTGTGGCTGAATCTTTAGCCTGTGCCAGACCCCGTTCCAACAGTGAACTGTTTGTTCTGAATTTATTTAATGCTACAATTTATCTCTTGTGCTTGTCATTTCTGAGAATCAGTTGTAAAACCATTTGCCCAGTCTTAGATTACAGAGTGTTGCTGTGCACAGAAAATATATTCTTCCTCCAGGGTCATTTTCTGACCCCATTCCATTTTATATTGTAGAAGAACAAGTAAAAGTGTGTAACCAGTGGAATTAGTACATCAAAACACTAAAAAAAGTGCTTCTTTTAGGTTTGAATGACCCTTTTTTTAAGTACAGTTCTGTAAACAGCTGGTGACATTGAATAGGAAAATGCACATGCCTCTCTGAGGCTGGACTCACAAAAATTAGCATTGGTTTAATATTGGATTGCCTGCCCATGTAGTGAGCAGCAAATCACTATGGATGAATGTAGACAGGTAGTCAGGGGCAAAACACTTCATCCTACTTCATGGTTTCCATTCCACTAATCAACAAGAGAAACTGCAATATTCTTAAGTATAGAATATTTTGCCATTTTGCCATTTCTTTCGGATGTTAATAATATTTAGATAAGCATCTTAGTACTTATATATAAAATCACTGATGCAGCATATCCTCATTCTCTCAGATTGTAAAATTCCATCTAAGCAGGTTCCAATAGGTATTTATGTAACATCATCTATCTCCAGACAAAGGAAACCAGAAAGAAAATCTTTACATAAAGGATTGTGGTAATATGGAGCAGACTGCCTCAGAAGATCACAGTCATTTAAGACATTCAAGGAAGAGATATAGAATAACAATAATAATCATTGCATTTGATACATACCCTTATCACGTCATCGAGAGTCTTAAAACTTTTCACAGGATATACTGTAATGTGGATTTATGTGTATTTTGTTGATGTAAGAATATTAAGCAAAATGAAAGAAGGGCGAATTAAATAGTTACTATAGATATAATATAAAGAAGGAGCAGGGGCCATGGTTTGAATACTCTACTCCTATAGTACAATATGTGTTTAGGACCAAGAGTTCAGTACAACAATACATTGCATAAATCCAGTTTGGATAGCTGAGCTTGCATTTCATATCTCATCACATAATAATATAATAATAATAATGGTAATCCTTGCATTTGATATAGAGCCCTTTTACACCTTTGAGATGTCTGATACCACTTCACAGAATCCACTGTAAAGCGTAGTGACTGTGTATTTTGTATATGTAAAATATATATTTATATATAAAATATTTTGTCTTATATCACAAAACTGTACTGTTTTGTAGTGTAGTGGAGTGGAGTGATGCTTGTTAAAAGCAGCAATGTCATACAAACTCTTACATAATGAACAAATGAACCTGTATTCTGTTTACGGTAAATTTAGATGTGGGAGGATGGTTGGTGAGGATTATTATTATAACAGGGCATCTGGTAATACCTCCAAAATATTTAATCTCCCTTAATGAAGTGTGCTTCCTCACTAGAATATCGTGCTGTATAAGTTCATACAGTATCTCTAGAATGTTCCAGAGACAGAACCAATTGGCAATCGAGTCAATCCGACACATAGGAAAGAGTGTTTGCCTGAAAAAGAGTATGGATCACATGTTACATCAGTTGAATCATGGGTGTTGCAGAGAATGCAGTGTACAGCCCATATGATAGCATGGCCAACATTTCTGTTTGCTTATGTTAAAGAAAGAAATGGTAGACTTGTGCAAACAGAGGGGGAACATCACCTATCACACTAATGTAGAAAAGGCAGGTGGCAGAAAACCAGCGTCACGGTTCACCACCAGCTGTAGCTCGAGTATCTTCACACCTACCGCCACTCCCTGTCACAAGCAAAAACTGTGCATTACTCAAACATCATATTGGAGGCCAACAATAACTCCAAATTCCTATTCTCCACCAGTGACCAGCTCCTCTGTGCGCCCCCTCAAACACCCTCAATCATTACATCTAACACCTAGTGCGAAGATGTCATGGACTTACTTACCTATAAAATTGACAACATCCACCTGGCAGCTTCATCCATCTGCCCCATGTCGCCTACCACCACTCTCATTCCATCTCCCTCACCCACCCCGCCCTCAGCTCCTACCATGGGCTCCATCCTACATTAATTTGCCCCCCATCTCTCCTTCCTCCCTCTCATCCACCATCACCACAATGAAACCCACCACTTGCTGCCTCGAACCCCTCCCCATCCAACTGCTAATCACTCAGCTCCCGCTCTTCTGCTGGCCTACACTATTAACCAGTCTTTCTCCTCAGGATCAGTCCCACTCCCCCTCAAAACCGCGGTCATCACCCACCTCCTTAAAAAGCTTACCCTTGATCCCTCCAACCTCGGACACTACCACCCGATCTCAAACCTACCCTTCCTGGCCAAAGCTTTGGAACACATTATTGCCAACCAACTTTGTGCACATCTCTCCCTCCGCCCTGCCCACAGTATAGAGACAGAGCTTGTGAAAGTCACAAACGATATCCTCTCTATCTGTGACCAGGCCTCCCTCTGCCTCCTCATCCTCCTGGATTTCTCTGCCGCGTTCGACACAGTCGATCACGTCATCCTCCTTCACCACCTGTACTCCATCATCCACCTCAGAGAGATCACATTCACTTGGCTCGAGTCCAACCTTACAAATTGTCAGCACTACATTTCTGCAAATGGCTTTTCTGCTCACTTCCACCCGATCACCTGTGGGGTACCCAAGGATCCATTCATAGCCCCCTTCTCTTCCTCATCCATATGGTCCCGCTTGGTGATGTAATCCGTAGACATGGGGTTAACTTCCACATGTGTGCGAATGACACTCAACTCTACTTTTCCACCTCCAGCTGCGACCACCAGTCCCATGATGTTCTGTCAGCTTGTCTGTCGGACATCAGGAGCTGGATAAGTGCAAATTTCCTGCAGTTAAACATCAACAAGATGGAAGTCATACTCTTTGCTCCCACCAACATCTTCTGTCCCATGATTCCAACCTCCTCAACCTACCCGATCTGCTGGACTACTCTAACGCCCTCCTCGCCAGTCTCCCCTTCTTCACTATTCACAAAATCCAGCTCATTTAAAACTCCGCTGCCCACATCAGGAGCTGGATAAGTGCAAATTTCTGCAGCTGAACGTCAACAAGATGGAAGCCATACTCTTTGGCTCCCGCCAACATCTTCTGTCCCATGATTCCAAACTCTTCAACCTACCCGATCTGCCCTTAAAACTCTCCGAACCCATGCGCAATGTAGGGATTAGGTTCAATCCCCAGTTTTCCTTCCTTCCCACATTTGGTCCCTGTCCAGCAACGCTTTCTTCCATCTCCGCCATATTGCCCATCTCCGACAATACCTCACCCCAAAAGCTACCAAAACCCGTGAACATGCCTTTGTCACCTCTCAAATGGAATACTCTAACGCCCTCCTCGCCAATCCCCCTTTCTCCACTATTCACAAAATCCAGCTCATTTAATACTCCGCTGCCCACACCAAACTTTGTACACCGATTACTCCAGTCCTTGTCAAACTCCACTGGCTCCCTGTCACAGAGCGGATCAACTTCAAGATCCTCACTCTAGTGTTTAAATCCCTCCATTCCTTGGCATCCCCCTGTCTCTCTAACCTCCTCTCTCTCCACAGCAATACCCGCTGCTTCCTCCACGTCCCCTGAATCCTCCGCTCTACCATCGGTGGCCGTGCCTTCAGCCACTACGCCCCGAAACTTTGGAACTCCCTCCCTCAACCCCTTCACCTCGTCCCCTCCTTCCCCATCTTCAGGTCACACTTGAAGAGCTTCCTTTTCGACCACACCTACGGTCCCCTTCCCCCTGGCTCGGCCTTGGGCTCCATCATTGTTAAGCACTCTGAGATGCCAGCTGGCATGATAAGTGCAAGTTGTTGTTGTTGTAATGCATTATTTTATGCAACGTTCCAACCCTCAAAATGGAGTAAAATGCAAGGGAGAAAAGGCTAATTGATTTAAAATCCTTTTGAAAACCACTAAGGAGTTACTTATCCTAAACTGCACTATTTGGAAGATATTTAACTGTGAGTATTTAAACCCAGAATAAGTCACATTATCACCACAGCGAAGACAGAGGTGATTGGTTCAGGCAGTGGGGCTGGTTCTGTCCATAGAACTGGTCCAGTGCATACACCAAATTGTGAAATGTCCACCCATAGAAAACCTAGCAGGCAATTTGCACAAAGTAATGTGCCACAAACAACCAATTGATCAATGATAAATGATCAATTTTATCTGGGGGATTGTTGATCAGGACAACACTCTTTCAAAGAGTGCCACGGAGTCTTTAACCTCCATCCAATCATCAGATAGAACCTTAGTTTAATGTTCCATCAATGTATGGCATCTCCTACAAATCAACACTCCCCAGCACTGTACTGGAGTGCCAACCTAAACTGTAGTTTCAAAATCAAGATGTGGGACTTGAGCCTTTTGACTCAAAGGTGAGAGTACTACCAACTGAGCCAGGACACTTTGGTTAAAGGATTGCCTTCAAGTGATATTGCTGTCAATCTTTACTAAAAGAAAAACACATTGTTCTCGAAGGCAATGTTTTTAAATTTCAATATTTCTGAAACAGATAATCTGAATATTAGGAAATGTACAACTGTATGTTTATACTGAGTTGGTCAATATTCAGTGTTTGACTTTATTTTTCAAATCTAGAATAAAATTTGAGTGAAAGATAAGATTTTATATAATTCATGGGGGTGGTTATTGTAATGTCATAATTCCACTATTCATGTAGGATATTGGCAGGATTTTGTGAGTGATTTGCAATGAAAGCTAAGAATATCTCTTACTGTGATGTGTGATGTACCAAGCCTGATAAATTTTAACTTGTGTGTGCAATTGATGGGAACGTCAAGTCTCCAGCTCTTCTATAATATTGGAGATTTCTTGGATTACACAAATGCATCAAAATGTCTGTTGGGATATACATTACGCCATTGTAGGAGACATAGCCGTGAAGCTACCATAAAATTTTCATTCGCAGCCAACAAAAATCAAATCAAACCACTGTACTGATCCATGTGCTTGTCATTTGGCCTCGATTAGAATGGGATTGCGAGCTGGCTTTTGAGAGAATTCTAATTGCTTATAATGGAAGGGAAATGGTTCTGTTAAATATCAGTAGGTTTTGTAAATGTTCACATTTTCACTGCACTCTGATGTCAAAGCTTGAAAGCAATCCAAAGGACACAAGGAAAATGGGTCATGTATTTGTTCATGTAAATTCACATTCATACACTCTTTACATTGTGGTAAATTACTTACAAAATGACGTTAAGAATAGATGGAGAATTGGACTCTATTGTAAGCATCATTGCTAAGCTACTGTTGGGATCAGAGTGCAGTTGAAAAGTGAGAAACATTTGTAAAAGTTGCTTATGTTTAACAGAATTATTCACTCCTCCTTATTAAACAGTTTAAAAATCCCTCAAACCAATTTGCAATCTCTTTCTAATCCATATATATGCATTTCTGTGTCATTCGCAAGTCTGTTGAACCATTATGGATTTACAGTCATACACATATCTGTATCATCAGCAGTGAACAATGAGCACTTAAATATGAACCAGCAAAGGAAAAGAAGAAGCCCGTTCCAAAATATTTGCAGGAGACTTGTCAAACCACAGGAAACAAATGTGATAAACAATGACTAAATATTCATTTTGGCTTCTGATCTGAAGAAAACAGATTACAAGTATCTATTTTACAAATGTTTGTTGCAAATAAGATGGCTTGGAAACCAATTGTGTTAACTGTATAATGAATTTCCTACTAGAGAGATGTTAGTGTGTAACTTTGTTCTTCTAAGATTTCCCCAGACTATCCTTTGGATTTTGCCTATGCTCCACTGCTGCCAAAATATTCATTATTCACAGCTGAATAAACAAACTTTAGATCATATATTAATCTATATTGTATTGCTTAGGGTTTATGCAGTGTCAAATTAATAATAATAATAATCCTTGCATCTGATCCAGCACCTTTCATGTCAGGGACATCACAGAGTGCTTCAATTTAACGTATAGTGATTACCACTTTTTGACAGCCCCTGGTAGCTGGAAAGCACATTTCATTACACAGGAACAGGAACACCCCTCTCATTCAGGAAGTAGTGGAAGATAAGATAAAATGAATGCCTGATATAATAATAATAATAAAATAATAATAATAATAATAATCCTTGCATTTGATATCGCGCTTTTCACATCTCCTAGATATCTCAAAGCGCTTCACAAAATATGCTTAAAGTGTGGTGACTGTATATTTGTGGACGAAACGAGGCAGCCAATTGTGCATAGTAGTGTCCCACAAATAGTCGTGGATTGAATGACCAAATTATTCTTATTGATTACAGTGATTAAATTGTGATTTTGTTACTGTTGAAGAAAACACAAAAGCAGATGAGGAGGTACCTTCAATTGATAGGCAAACCTGGCAGCCAATTTGAGCACAGCAATGTCTCATAAATAGCCATGACCAATTTTATCTGGGGATCTTTGACCAGGACACCAGGAGAAACTTTCTACTCTAGGGTGTCACAAATTCATATCAATCGAAGATACCTCATCATCTGCTATCGTGTTTTTTTCAACAGTAACACAATCACCATTTAAACACTGTACTAACCAATATCAGACATTAATTTAATCTTCTTCAACTTCCTGATTGAGAGGGCTATTCCTGTGCCTGTTCCTGTGCAATGCAATGTGCTGTCCAGCCACCAGGGGGTGTCAAAAAGTGTCAATGATTGGTTTGTCCACCATTTTTTCTTCCTAAAAGATGAAAGAGACACCTCATTTCAAGATTGATATCAATGTGGGTAAAATTGCCTCCTGCCTAAAGCAATGGCTTTGAGCAGAGGAAGTAATGGAAGTCACATAGGTGACAAGCATGAATCAGGTCCAAATGGACAGATCTAGTCTTTATCAACTTTGTGCCAGTCAACAACACAGAAATTGTGTAGGGGTATTAGGTGAGTTGGTTCAAGAGATGGAATGGAGAAAGTATGAAGAAGTCATTTGAAATCTCCAATCCAACATGTTGTGAGTTAGCAAATTTAGTGATATATATCAAACAAAATAATTGTGCTCTTCTTAAACTCAGTGAATGTTGGAAGGCCAATTATTACATATGTTGGTCATGCCTCAAATCTAACTGTTCTTGGGAGTGTTCTGATACCATGAGGGATGTTTAATTTAGCAGTCTATGACTTATTACCTGTACCTTTTGTTTTGCTGATTCAGTGTTGATCAACACTGGATATGATCTCCAGTCTTATACCTCATCTTCCACAATTTCTTATCAGAGTACAACAACCCCTGTGACACTGAACTGTTTCTACTACTAGCAGAGAGCTGGATCCCCACATGACAATAAATGTAATTCCAGTGATAAATATATGGCTAAACATAAAAATATTAATCTAAGCATATGGGATCGACAAAGTAGTGAGTACACAGGTAGAACTAGAGAATAACAATCGATCTGAGGTATCTTTCTAAAGAAGCTTATTACTTCATGAATGCAATACGAGAAGAAGGGGGAGAAGAATTGGCCAGTGTACCTGGAACAATGAGATAGAAACACCCTATCTCAACCTGCAATGAGCAGTGAGAATTCAAGCTGTATTTCCACTTCATCCACAGCCTTATCCAAGTGTCCACCCCCAGGTCCACAGCTAACAGCTTTGCCAATAAGTGAAGTGCCTGATTCCATGAACACCTGCATGTCAACATTTCTTACATTGACTGACCCTGACAGACATGATTTGGGGTATACTTTTTTAAAAAAATATTGTTTCTTAGACTGCAATCTCAAATATTTTAGGTGGAGGAATAAAAGGATAGTATTTCTTCTTAATAAAGAGTACTGACAAAATGTTGGATTGAATCATTCCTTCGTGCAAGCTTGCACAAAAAATGGCCTCATACATATGGCTACCAATAGTGTTGGGGAACAAAGGTCTGACAAGTTAACCTTTCTTTGACGTAGCTGGATCCTAGAACAGATCATTTGTCATCTCACACATCCTTTAAAAAGCTTCATACCCTTCCAAAGAATAAGAGAAGCTCCATGCTAAACGTTTTCTGGACATGTGTGTTAAATAAATCAAAGAATGAAATGTAGTATTGGCTCCTTCTTCCAGTGTGATAGCTACCCTGGCATGCTGAGTACTTATTACTCATCGTGCTTGTGAACAAACATAAACCTCAAGCCAGCTACTATATGGCAAAGCATGAACAGGTAAGCATCCCCCTTGGTGATTGAACAATGTGCACTCTGATAGCTTTTCTTTTCCTACCTGTCAAAAAGCTTCATATTATTAATGATGCCATCACAGCTTTGGCCAGCTTTATTCCGGAGCTTCCAACTTTACCTGTTTCACAGAGAAGTCGTTAATTTTACATGCATGATTTAGACCAAGGTAGTCCAACCTTTTGGCTGCTGAGGGCAAGATGCCCTATTTGAGAAAAGTCTGTGGGCCGCATAAGCAATATTTTTGTCTTTCCCTACCAGAAACATAACGTAACATTTATGGGTTATTGAGGGGGTCGGTGGGCTAGATGAAATGGAGGGAGGGGATGATTTTAAAATGGGCAATTTTTTTTGGTCAACCAGGTGTCTGATACACGCAGAGATTGATCGCTATGCTTAAGATTTAATCCATCGCAGCAAGAACTTGATTCTGCAAACTAATGCAAAACAAAAACCTGCTTCATACATACTTCATGAGAACAATAGCCAAACACTGATTCAGAATCCAAATTGTGCCAGGAGGTGTGCGAGCAGTTGTACAAGATGACCATCAGCAGACTATTTAATCCATATGAAGTAAAACTTGTACAGATATCAGGAAAAAAGCAAGGAAAGATTATAATCTATATGAAAACATGAGAAAAAGCAACTGAAAGAAAGAACATTTTTCTAACATTGGCTATTTATAGATGACAGTGAATATAAATCTGGGATATTTCAAGTTGTGTGAAGCAGAGCAAGCAGGATATCTGCAGCTTCCATTGGGAATATAGCCAGATATCATCAATGAAGCAGTACATATGGGTTAATTAATGGGACGTTCTCCCGACGTGAAAGGTGCTCTATAAGTGGAATCTTGTTGTTGTTGTTAATTAAACATCCATCAGGGGACAAAAGTCTTTCTTTTTAGTCAGCCACATCTACCACACATGGAAGCTGAGCACTATGCTTTAGGAGTCTCCAGACCAAACTACTGAGAGTTCCATAAATGTGTAATTTCTATTTGTCTAGTATGGAGAAACAGAAAATATACAGTCAATTCACTTTACAGTATATTCTGTAAAGCGCTTTGAGACATCTAGAAAACATAATAAAGCACTATATCAAATGCAAGGATTATTATATTATTATTATTGAGTGCACCCATCTCTCCTCAGAGGGATACACATGCTTACTTGCCAGGAATAGGAATTCTTCCCATTCTGCTCCTTTTAGCCAAAACCCTAATGGGTAGAATGGTCCCAGCTGGACAAGAAGTGGGAAGCTTGCCAGGCTGCATTCACAATTGCAAGCTGCATGGATGTATCTTGTCTAACTACCCCAATACAAACTCTGGTGTCTCAAAGCTTTGGCTCTTGCTAAACTACACCTTTTACTTTCCAGAATTAGGTAAACAAGATGGGTCCTTCTGGGGAGAGAATGACACTTCATTCCAGTCAAAGGAAATTTAACATTGCATGTGTGGAATTCAGTTTGGTTTTGATATTCTGAAACATAAAGATGAATTTCAGTGTGTCAGACACCTGTCTAACCAAAATAAGAGTTTAGGTATAGGTTGACAAGAGCCTATAGTCAGCTGGCATCATCACCTGAGGTATTGCAGACTTGCCAGGCCCTAGAGGATTCCCTCTTTTCCAACACTCCATTACCCCCTTTTCCAGTGGAGAGTCACTGGTTGTCATGGTCAATATTTTGGATATTGTATGGGAGAATGTGCAAGGCTTGCTGTTACTGCTTGGTGAGAATGGGTAAAAGATGTGTTACCCAAAGCCTATGAATCCAAAATTGGTTCTACAAGGTCTTTCGTATACCTAATAACGGAATAGCCATCAGAGAATTACTGATTTTACCAAACCAGATCAAAACATTTTGAATACGTTCCAATGAACCAATTGGAGGACATTTTGCTTTGACTCTAAAGCACTCTGCAACTGCGCCAACAAAGAAATTCTTACAAGCATATATCATTTTGACATGAAGTTTAAACAATCTGCAGAAATGACAAAAGATCTATCTGTCTTTTTAGAAAAAGGCTTACAAATAGACACCAGACATAAACAGTGAAATTACAGACATGTGCACAAAATGTCATGAGTTCGAAGATCCAGCAGTTCTGTTTCATTTTGTCTATCCACTAGATACAATCTTTGTGTGCTTTGTGCATCTGTTCAGCTGTCTCTTCCTTGGCTAGAACTTCACAATGATCACAGGAACAAAACGGTTTGCCTCTCTCACTGGGTTAGCAATGAATACAATTATGTGATGTGCTATGCCTTAAGCAGTAGAAGAGATCATAAAATACGATACAAATTCACATTTATACAGTACTTTTCACACCAGCAGGATGCCCCAAGGTGCTTAACAATCCTGGCTTAGCATCCGAGCTGGGGTTAGGAGCCGAAGAGGGTGAGGAGGGGAATTGCAAAGGCTCCTCCAGGCAAGAACTCTGTGGGATAAAGAGTGTCCTATGTGCTACGTTAAGAGAAAGCTCTGATAAAAGGGCATCTTATAGCTACACAGAAACTCCAAAAGACAGATATTTACACCTTGAAAGCAGCAATAACTGAAATTAAAGAATACATCTTCAAAGGAATAGGTTCCTAATCCTACATACTAGGAATTCCATTCGGGTTCCTTGGACAATAGGATGTCAGCTTGTTAAACTAACTAGTCATACTAGTGGAGTCCTGTAGCTCAGTGGTTAGAGCACTCGTTTTGCAAGCGAGAGACCTGAGTTCAATTCCAGGCAGAGCGAAACCTTGGGCAAGTTTCCTTACTCCACACGCCTAATAATAATGCCTCCAAAAACCAAAAACAATAATAAAATTGGTAATTTTCAATCTACGACTGTTTGTGGGACATTGCTGTGCGCAATTGGCTGCCGCGTTCGCCCACAAATATACAGTCAATTCACTTTACAGTGTGTTCTGTGAAGCACTTTGGGACGTCCTCCCAAAACGGAATTTAAAACGGAATATATTCCTGCTCTGAACCCCACTCATTAATGATACCAATTAATGATTTTACTGCTAATGTGGAAATGTTTATGCCAGAAAGAAGGCCAAGTGTGTATTTTTGCAAAATGCGTCCTACAGTTCCCATCAAATGTTGTTAGAATCATAGATATTTACAGTGCAGAAAGAGGCCATTCACCCCAATTGAGTCTGCACTGACTCTCAGAGCAAGCTGTTCATTCAATTCTACTGCACTGCCTTATCCCTGTATCCCTTCAAGTCTCTATCTTTCACATATCTGTTTGCTTCTCTTTTGAAATCCACAATGGATTCTGTCTCTAGCACCTTACTTGACTGGGCATTCCACATAACAACAACTCTGTGAAAAAATTCTCCTTAGCTCTCCTTTCACTCTTTTTGTCACTATCTTATAACTATGTCCTTTGGTCACTAACTTCCCTACCAGTGGAAATAGTTTCTCCCTGTCAAAACTCTCATCATTTTGTACACCTTTATCAGGTACCTTCTCAACCTTCTCTGCTCCAATGAAAACAGACTCAATTTCTCTGATTTCCCCTCAGAACTATAGTGCCTCATCCCTGGTATCTATCATTCTCGTAAATCACCTCTGGTTTCAGTAAAATTATTTCAATGTTAGAGAATTGCATGAAATTTAGATCTTCTAAATTTTTGTGACCATTACCGACCATTACCGGGTCCTGACCCAACTGTACAGCGTCTTGGGACGTCCTCCCGACGTGAAAGGTGCTCTATAAATGGAAGCTTGTTGTTGTTGTAGATAGTCTTTTGAAATCCTGGAAATCTCAATTTCTGTGTCAAGGGTAATAATAATTTAATATAAAACTGTTTTGTAGTTTGGTCTCAAAAGAATTATTCTGATTTGCAAAGAGAATAGCTAGTTTTAATAAAGATTTTGTTCATAATAGATATCTGTGATTTTTTTAACAAATTAATTGGTACATAACTGTTTGCAAATTACAAGAGCAAAGAAAATTACATTGCTAAATCAATGTAAATCCATTTTGAATGTGTCTTGATGCCTCTGCTCCCATGTTGAAAATCAGGAATTCTTGGTCAGCAGTCTGATATATGCAGAAGCTCATTAACATGCTTAAAAATATCCAAACCAGACTGAGAGTTCCACATATAACAAGACATTTCTGAAAAAGCATGGAAATTTCCATGTGTGCAAGAGAATATGCCCTCTCTCTCCCCTGAGGGATGCACCATGCTTATCCGCTCCTGCAGTTTAACCGACTAAAACCATGTAAAACCAACTAAAACCTATTGTGCACACTCTCTGCCTACCCATAAAGGCTATGGCTTAATAGGAGTTGAGTGGGAAAAAATAGCTGCCCCTCCTAACCTGGCTGCTTCGACAAGTGCTGCTAATAAGCCAGATTGGCAGGTCTGTCTTCAGCAATGCCTTGGAGTACTACAGAACTATTTAGCTCAGTTTACCTCTCCTCCCCCCCCACATCCCCACCCCAGGATAGTTATAAGTTGATCATTTGATATCTAACAAGATTAGATTTGAGCTTTCCCAAGGTGGATGGCAGGTGGTCAGCAGCACAACTCAGCATGAAATCTAGGCGAGCATTTCTATCATCCACTTGTCCTCAGTCCAGCGCATCCCGAACCACTGAGTGATAGTTCTACCAGTTGGAAAAATAGCCTCAGCAGCAGCTGCTTACCTCTCCACATACCAATCAAGGTAGTATTCCAAGACCTGGATATATCAACATGTATTCATGAACCTTGACTTCAAGTAATGCCTTCCAGCAGCTGCTGTCTCAAGCCCAAGAGTATCCTCATCAGCTATTCAACAGACATCTGCCTTCAGTGTGGAAATTCCCATGTCTGGAATGGAATACATACTGCCTCCCTGGAGGGATACATTCTGCTTATCTGATTCCGGAGAGTATTAGGTGCAGTTTGGAAAGAGCCAAGGTTTGGGGCCCCAGAGTGTGCGTTGGAGTTTAACCAGCTAAAACTGCATAATTTACCATTGAGAGCACTGTCTGACAAGCTTTCCCACTACTTGTCCAACTAGGAGCATCCTACCCATTAAGGCTTTGGCTTACAAGGTTACCAGGAGCTGAGTGCGATGATTCCCTGCCCCCATTGACTGGTCTGCCCCTCCAAGTCCTACCAATGAACAGGTTGGCAGGTCTGGTATCAGCAGTGCACTGGATTACTGTGGACCCACCTGGCTCAGGAACCAGACGACTAAGACCGCCAGAGGATGAATTCAATTCCATCATTCTGCTGCCGAGCATATCACATTGGAGCCAGTTCTGCTTCAAGGAGCCTCCTTACCTCCCCAGGAGGTCACTACTTTAGGTTTTATTGCTTGGTGATTCAGGTTGACATGTTGCTATTTGCAAGTGTAAATTAACTACCTTGTTTGTCTACAATAATTTCCAATGAATCGGGTTCTGCAAAGTGCTTCAATGCACTTTGTTTATATGAAAGACAGTATATAAATGCATGTTCTTGTGGTTGTCCTTTGCTGCTGGTAACAATGGAGAAGTGCACAGTACAGGTTTGAAATACAGACTTTTTTTTCTGTTGTGGGGAACTCCTGAATTGAGCACACAATTCCAGATCTAGGAAATTAATAGAACACTAAGTCCCTATTAACTACCATAAATCACTATCTGGCAAATAAATAGCAATGCAGTAATGAGATACAAATACAAATGCAAAACATATGCTACACTCTTTATACTATCAGATGATGAGGGGAACAATATGTCCTTGAAGGAAGAAGCAGTAATCTCCAATGTGTGCACCACAATTAAGCTATCCAGTGGTTAAGATTGAGTACACAATAAGCGCCAGAATCTTCTCAAATTTGAGGTATGAATTCATCCTTATTATTTTGCTAAATCAAAACCAAATGTGTAAATAGTATTCGCAGGCCATGGAAAGAATTGAGGTATATTAGCTCAGATGAATTCTCCACACTGAAGCAAACAATTCATTTCGTCCACGGAACATTTGCCCCATCATCTATTCACATTAGAGCTCTACCTCTGTACTTCCACCCTCAATTTTAGGACTAACTGATTGCCTGTCAGACATTAACTCCTGGATGAGCCTCAATTTTCCCCAACTAAATGTCAGTAAGACTATTTTGTTTGCCAGAGCCTTCTCGCCTCTAGCTCTGATTCTATTAACCTCCTTGGCAACTCACTGAAACTTAATTAGTTAGTGCGTAATCCTGGATTTCTGCTTGACCCTCAGTTGTCCTTCAAAACCTACATCTGTTCCATTATTAAGGCTGCATTTTTCTATTTCCAGAATGTTGCCTGCTTATACAAATGCTCTAGCACACTACCCTGTATGAGGGTGCTCTTATATATTCAAGTTGTCATTGTTGTTATTCCCTTATTTCACCAGCGCTGGTTCAAAACCTCGAGATGCAGATGGGACCATGGTTTAACATCTCACATGAAAGATGACATCTATAGCATTGCAGCAGACCTCCAGCATTGTATTGGAGTGTCAACTTAAATTATATCAATTCAAAATCCCGACGAGGGGCTTGAACCTACAACTTTCTGGCTCAGAGGCGAATGTGCTACCAACTGAACCTGGCTGATACACCATTGGCACCCAAGCCTTCAATTAACAAACTGCTGTTCTCAGAAGCTGCTCCAAAATCTCCATACCTTCCTTTTTCCCAGCCTTCAAAGTTCTCTTAAAAACAACATTTATTTGAATAGACTTTTGGTCAACATTCATAAATCTACGTTTTCCTACTCTGTGCTCTGTTGTATCTGTAAAATGATTGGAGATCTTTATCCTATGTGAAAGGTGTTATGCTGGTTAAAGGTTGTAGTCAAGTTCAAGTTGTGAAGTATGGGTAGACATTTCTGTATATTTCTCAATAAATTTGAGTGTCAGCCTGAAGCACTGTTGCCTCTGAGTCAGAAGGTTGTGGGTTCAAGCTCCACATTTGAACTTGGAATCACAGAGTCTAAGCTGATACTACAACGTAGTGGTGCAAGGCTGTTGCATTGTCGGAAGTACCATCCTTAGGTGAGGCGTTAAACCGAGATCCCATCTGCCTGTTCAGGTGGATTTTAAAGATTCAATATATTCAAAAAGAGAAGTGGGGTGCCCTGGAACAATCCTGCAAATAAATTTGATCACTCACTCCATGGATGTTTGTGGGGCATTGTTTTCTGCAATTGGCTGCTGCGTTTTGCTCACAAAATACAGTCAATCCATTTTACATTACATAGTGTCAAGCACTTTGAGATGTTTCAATGATATGATAAGGTGTTATATCAAATGCAAGGATTATTATTATGAACGTGGATGAACATTTAGCAAACAATGCACCACTTCTGCATCCAGGAAAAAGATTTATGAGCAAAGAAGAAAGCTAAACTTGAACAACAACAACAACAACAAGATTCCATTTATAGAGCGCCTTTCACATCGGGAGGACGTCCCAAGGCGCTGTACAGTTGGGTCAGGACCCAAGCAAGGGGGAAATGGTCAGGGTGAGGGGAGGGAAGGGAGCGAGGAGGGAGTAGAGAGTCGAGAGGGAGCTGAAGGCATGGTCAAAGAGAAAGGTCTTGAGACCGGCCTTGAAGGAGGAAAGGGAGGAGGAAAGGCAAAGGCACTGGGGGACAGAGTTCCAGAGCATGGGGGTGAGAGGCTGAAGGCCCGGCCACCGATGGTAGGGCAGTTGGGGCGGGGGATGTGGAGCAGACCAGAG
Source organism: Callorhinchus milii (assembly GCF_018977255.1). Classification (NCBI taxonomy): domain Eukaryota; kingdom Metazoa; phylum Chordata; class Chondrichthyes; order Chimaeriformes; family Callorhinchidae; genus Callorhinchus; species Callorhinchus milii. Next base: position 22,103,489 of record NW_024704744.1, read on the forward strand.
CCGGAGGAATGGAGGGTACAGGCAGGTAGGTAGGGGGATAATAGGTCGGAGAAGTAGGAGGGAGCAAGGCCATGAATGACCTTGTAGGTGAGGATGAGGATCTTGAAATCAATCCTCTGGGGGATGGGGAGCCAGTGGAGGCGAGCGAGGGTGGGAGTGATGAAGACCAGAATTCAAATCAACCATTCTTGATTAAATGGTTTATGCTTTTATTCCATGCCATATACTACCTATCAGCTATGGTCATTGAATTAAAGAGTATTCATTCCTTCTTGGTGCTGAGTCATTTTCCAGGTTACCAATTACTTCATATTTATCATCTGAGTGGAACACATTGACATGAAGACGAACTATCTGTAGGCATCTCAGTTCCAGCTAGATGATCTACAGAAGCTTATATGCATTATTGTCATGTTTTATTTATCTTTGGTTAGCTGGGTATATGACATATGCAAAAACAAAGAATGATTCTTCCATGCTTGCCACCTATATATGGAAATTCCCATGTCTATAATGAAATGTGCATTCTTTCCCAGAGGAACTCACCCTACTAACTTTATTCTGAAGAGTATTACAACCAAAACAACAACTTGTATTTATATTAGTTCCCTTCACCCAGGATAATGTCTAAAAGAGCTGAGGTAAAATGCGGGTTGGCGAGAGCCAAGTCTTCAGGACACCAGAGTGTGCATTGGAGTACTGCTGATGTTAACCAGCTAAAACTGCGTAGCCTGTCATTGAAAGTACTTTCTGGAAAGCTTCCTACTACTTGTCCAGCTTGGATCACTCTACCCATTAGAACTTTGGTATGCAGGGTCAACAGAAGCTGAGTATAAAAAATCCCTGGCCCCAGTCTGTTCCTAGTAATGAGCTAGGCTGGCTAGTTTGCCATCAGTAGTACCCAGACTCTTTTGGGATTGGCTGAAGAAAAGAAAAGAAAAGGCTTGGTTAGCTTAATTATTCCTAAATTTGATTTTAGAAAATAATAGACTGAACCAAGTGTGTTTTATTGATATATATAGTTTCCTGTTGAAAGCTTATATTAATTCTTCCTCAACCACAAATCCCTGCAGGGCATTCCACATCCCAAAAACCCACTGTTCAAGAAATGCCTTCTAATCCCCTTCTTTGGTAATTATATGAAATTGATGCCTGTCGTCACAGATTTTGTTTTGGTCAGCTGGGTGTCTGACACATGTGAAACCCATCACCATGCTTAAGAGTATCCAACCAAACTGAGAGTTCCATGCATCCCATCTAGACATGAAAATTCCAGAGATATTTGATGGAATGGAATGGGCACTTTCTCCCTGAAGGGAAACCTCCTACTTATCAAATTTTGGAAAGCATTAGGTGAAGAAGGTTGGCTGGAGCGAAGGCTTGGGGACTCCAGAGTGTGTGTTGAGGTACTACTGGAGTTTAACCAACTAAAACTGCATAGCTTGCCATTCAAATCACAGTCTGGCATGCTTTCCCACTGTTTATCAGCTCGGACCACTCTAACAATTAGGACTTTGGCTTGTAGGGTTAACAGGAGGCATTGTGGAATACTCCCAACCCCCAGTGACTGGTCTGCCTTTCCAAGCTGATGACCAACAACACAACAATAACTTGGATTTACATAGCGCCCTTCACGCCGGACGGTATCTCAGAGTGCCTCACAGTAATGGATCCCGGGGCCAAGCCAGGGGGAGGGGGAGGAAGGTAACCAAAGGCACAGTCAAAAACAAAGATCTTCAGCCTAGACCTGAAAATAGGAAGAGAGGGCGCGGGCGAAGGGAGTGAGAAAAGAAGTTCCAGAACCTCAGGGCGTAGTGGCTGAAGGCACGGCCGCCGATGGTGGAGCCGAGGATTCGGGGGACAAGGAGGAGACCAGATCCGGTGGAGAGAAGGCAATGGGCACTGTTGAGAGGTAGGGGGTGCAGAGGAGTGGAGGGATTTGAAGACAAGGGTGAGGATCTTGAAGTCAATCCTCTCTGGGACAGGCAGCCAGTGCAGTCTGGCAAGGACTGGGGTTATTGGGGAACGGAGTTTGGTGCAGATAAGTATGCGGGCGGCAGAGTTTTGGATGACCTGGATTTTGTGAATGATAATGGAGGGGAGATCGGTGAGGAGAGCATTTGAATAGTCCAGCCGAGAGGTGACAATGGCATGGACCAGGGTTTCAGCGGCTTTTGGAGTGAGGTATTGGCGGAGACGGGCGATGCATCAGAGGTGGAGGAAAGCAGTGCTGGTGAGGGACCGGATGTGGGGGAGGAAGAATAATTGGGGGTCAAACCTGACGCCTAGGTTGCATATGGGTTTGGAGCGTTTTAGTGGAAGGTCGGGTAGGTGGAGGAGGTGAGAACCGTGTGATTTTAGACGTTGACAAGAGCCAAAGAGTATGTCTTCTGTCTTTTCAACATTCAGCTGAAGGAAATTCACACTCATCCAGCTCCTGCTGTCTGCGGAATACATGCGGAAGTGTACTCCATGTCTGCAGATGACATCCCCAAGGGGGAGCATGTAGATCAGAAAGAGGAGGGGGCCAAAGATGGATCCTTGGGGTACCGCGCAGGTAACCGGGTGAGAGCGGGAGGAAAAGCCGTTTGTGCAGATGTACTGCTGGCGGTTCGTGACGTCGGACTTGAACCAGGTGAGTGTGGTCCCATTGAGGTGGATGATGGAGGAAAGGCAGTGGAGGAGGATGGCATGATCGACTGTGTCAAAAGCGGCGGAGAAGTCCAGGAGGACAAGGAGGCAGAGGGAGCCCTGGTCACAGATAGAGAGGATGTCATTTGAGACTTTTACAAGCACAGTCTCTGTACTGTGGGCAGGGCGGAAACCGGACTGGAGGTGTTCGAAGGGGGAGTGGGAGGAGAGGTATGCACGGAGTTGATTTGCAGCAACGCATTCTAGGACTTTTGCGAGGAAGGGCAAGTTTGAAATAGGGCGGTAGTGGCTGGGGTTTGAGGGATCTATGGAAGGTTTTTTGAGGAGGGGAGTGATTACAGCAGTTTTGAGGGGGCAGAGACTCATCCAGAGGAGAGGGACTGGTTGATGACATCAGCCAGTAGTGGTCAGAGAAGGGGGAGCTGGGTGACCAGCGAGTTGGTGGGGAGGGGGTCGAGGCAACAACAACAACAACAACAAGATTCCATTTATAAAGCGCCTTTCACATCAGGAGGACGTCCCAAGGCGCTGCACAGTTGGGTCATGACCCGAGCAGGGGGGAAATGGTTAGGGTGAGGGGAGGGAAGGGAGGGAGAGAGGAGGGGGGAAATGGTCAGGGTGAGGGGAGGGAAGGGAGGGAGCGAGGAGGGGGAAGAGAGTCGAGAGGGGAGCTGAAGGCACGGTCAAAGAGGCAGCAGGTGGTGGGTTTCATTGAGGTGATGGTGGATGAAAGGGTGGAAGGATAGATGGGGAGGAAGGATTCTAGGATGGCGGTCATGGTAGGAGCTGATGTTGGGGAGGGTGAGGGGGTCGGAGAGAGGTTGGTGGTGGTGGACAAGAGGCAAGTGGATGAGGCTGCCTAGCGGATGTTATGTATTTTGGATGAAAAGAAGTCCATGACCTCCTTGCACTTGGCATTGGATGTGAAGATTGAGGAGGCCTGAGGGGGCGAAAAAAANCTTTGGGATTGTTTTTTGACTCCAAAATGATGTTGGAGAAGAAGGCCGTTTTCGCACGCGTCAAAGAACGGCGGTAGCTGTGGAGATGCTGGAGCTACAGTTGGTGATGAACTGTCAGGCCAGTTTTCTGCTATCTGCCAGGATTAGATTACCAAGACTGCAATAGAGGATTGGCTTGATTCTGACATTCCATTGCCAAACATGTCACCTTGGAGCCAGTTCAGCTCCAAGCAGACCCTTCTTACTATCCCCTTCCTCCAAGGATTATACTGCATCACTGACTCACCGACCAGTGGACATAATTTCTTTGCTTTATCTCTCTCAAACTTCCCCCCACCTAATAGTTTTAAAGACCCCTGTCAGGTTTTCCCTCAACCTTTTCTGTTTGAAAATAAGCCATGTTGAATATACAAATTACAAACAAATACATATGAATGAGATAGGTTATTAAATATGGCCAAATTTCAATTAGTTGTTTTATTTGTGATGATATAATACAATATTAACAATCCTCACATATGTTATAGTGCTTTTCATGCCACTGAGATGCTTCACTGGGTATACTGTTTAGTAAAGTGACTTTATTTTGTCGGCGAAACATAGGCCCTGATTTGCCCACAACAATATTCCACAAATACCCTTGAAGTGAATGACCAATTTATTTGAAGAATGCTGGCCAGACACTGGGAGAAACTTCCTCCTCTTTTCAGATGATCTTAAACGTCCACCTGAACAGGCAGACAGGACCTTTGTTAGTGTCTTATCTGAAGGATTGCACCTCCAACAATGTAACGTGCCCAACCTGCATTGGAGTGTCAACATAGAATATATCATCTCCAAGTCCTGACATGTTGCTTGAACCTACAACCTCTGATTCCAAAGGGGAGAGTGCTACCAACTGAGCCAGGCTGAGACACTAAGCTACAAAACAGCTGGTTTAAAGATAGGGGCACAAACAGCAGTTTGGGTTCTCAAGGCCCATTATTTATGGTGAAAGTCTGGAAATGCTGGCTCCTTTATTGTGGATGTCAGTGGTGGTACAGATTACAGGAACAAAAGAGCAGGATTAGGCCATTCAGCTCATTGAACCTGTGCCACCACTTTCCAAGATCGTGGCCAATCTACAACAATTCTACCTCTCCGCCCTCACTTCATATCCCTTGATACCTCTGTCTATCAAGCATATATCTACTTGCATTTTAAATTGAAATTACCTGCTATATGATTGCAGAAATAATGAAGAGTTGTGCCTATTCATGATAGTGAATGGCAAATGTATCCAGTTGGATTTACTGTGCTGCGGCCACACATCCAACTGTACAAAATTACAAAAGCGCTGAATGTTCATTTTTTATTATTTATGTCTCCATCACGCTCAATTAGCAAATGCCTTGCTCACAAGACTTCCAGCTCTTCCCTACACAAGCTGCAGATGGCTTCCCCGGTGGATTCACTTTATGATCCTTGTCTTTTTGCTCAAATCTGTCCGCAGCTTCAGTCTATCTTACTTCTGTAATCTCTTGAAACCCGACCATCCCGACGGTTCCCTCACATCAGATAACATCTGCCTGCTTCATGTCCTCAACCCACCTGCTCCACCATCAGTAGGTAAGCTTTTAACCTTTATGTATTTGAGCCATTTAATGTAGCCCATCTTAAGACCTTTCTATTTTAACTGCCCTTTTGGTTACATTTCACCCCACACCTTCCTCCCATCATGAAAGGTGCTAGATAAATATAAATTTCTTGTTGTTTTAACTTCAGATAGATTATAGATGCTCTTGTTGTTGCCTCTGTCGCCAAGAGAAGATCATTGAAATCGTCAGATTCATGAAGGCAGAACAAGTAAATGTGAACAAGCACCAACTCTTTTACCCTTTTGGGACTAATCATGTTCATTCAGATAAACAGAGAAAAAATAGGGAGAAACATTTACAAGAATGAATGTGATCCTCCATTGGTTTCAGTCAAATCCGAGCATGAGATAACTGTGAGTATATGTAGACAAAGAAAGAGCTTACCTTTTTATAGCGGTTCATCACATTGATATACCTCAGTGTGTTTCACAGCTAGTTACTGTAAGTGAAGTGACCGTTTTTAGGCAAACATAGGAGCTATTTGCTCCAGCAAACAGTGACGTCATGAGGTGATTGATCAGTTTCTGGAGGATTGTTGGTCAGGAGGAACATCCGTTTTTCAAATAGTGCCATAAGACCTGTAATGTCCACCTGAACAAGCGGACTTCAGTTTTTAACGTCCCAACATTTAACAATGCAGTGTTCCCCTAGTGCAAACCAAAAGGTGTTAACCTGAGTAGTTTATGATGGGCAGCAGATTGCCAATTTAAAGTTTTTAAAAAATGTATTAATAAGAACAATTCTGCTAGTGTTTAAATTTTAATAATTAAACTAGTCTCAGGGTCGGTTTAGCCAATAATGAATGACTTAACAATCTTTCAAACAGCTGTGCAATTTTATAATTCACTGTATAAGTGTGACAGCATTGCTTGGTTAAGTTTATGAAGAAAAAAACAACATATAATGCAACATACAATGAGGATGCAATAACCATATATATCAGTCCCTAGACAACACATATAGAAGAAATCTTAAGGACTAGTAGCCCACATCATATTTATATTAATACCATATGTCTGAGTTATGTGTTAAAAATTAACACTTAAACATCAATACAAAGATATAAAGAAACACTGCCAATGCTGAAAATTTGAAATAGAAACATAAAAAGCTGGATTTTTTAAAACTTCTTCTCTGTAGCTTTATACCCAGCTGAATGTTACCCTCCAATTTTATAAATCTTTCTTTTTATTCTCCTTTTTAATTTCCTGTTTCATCCATTTTGTAGCATTTTTAGTTCATTGTCTCTTCTGCGCTTAGGCATGCAATTGTTCTGCTTGCTCTCCATAATTTTTTTTTGAATGACGTACATTTATACTTGATGTTGCCTTAGCTTACAAAGCTCAGACCTCAAACCCCTCAAGTTTCCGTCTTAATTTGCACACAGGGATTTTTGTGTGCACACATATCCCAAATGAGATCGACTGTTATTTTGGTGAGGACACGATTTTTCTAGCGAATCCATTACTTCTTGTCCTGAATATTGTTTGGGTCATTCATTGGTCGAGAACCAAGTTTAGAAGAGAGACACTCTTGGTGGGCTATTGAACACAGAGTAAGGAAACAGTCTATAATATTAACAAACTCAGAGTCCTTCCCACTCGGCTGTTGAGTTTTCTGAATTTTGCTAGGGATCAAGATGAAAGCGATCTAAGTGAGTTGCAAATGAGAATGAACAGGAGACTGTGAAAATTAATACAGCTCAGAGTTCTCCACAGTTTGGGATTGTCACAAAGTGATACCTTGTTTTACTTAATTTGGCCACGCAGTTTGTAGCCAACTCAGGTCCTTCTCTCTAAACATCTATAACCAGAAAATATGATGTTACATGATCCTGGTTCACCTACTTTAACCTCTTTCACCCTTCCAGTCTCGTATCTTTACTGAATGCGCTGTTCCCTAGTAAGTTATATTCACTCCAACCTGTTTTAGCTATTTCTTGTGATTTCTACGAAATTATAATTACTAGTCTCTAATTCCATCATTTCATTTTAAGTACTTCTGGCATTTTGTCTGTATACATCTAGTTATCTTTGTCTCCTGTCAGTTGCCTAGTCTTGCTATCTGGGTCCTTCTATAACCTTTGTGCCATTGATTTAATTGCTTAATTGTTTGTGGAGTCCTGTAGCACCGTGGTTAGAGCACTCACCTTGCAAGCGAGACACCTGGGTTCAATTACAGGCAGGGCGAAACCTTGAGCAAGTTTCCTTACTCCACACGCCTAATAATAATCCCTCCAAAAACCAAAACAATAATAAATTGGTTATTTTCAATTCACGACTGTTTGTGGGACACTGCTGTGCGCAATTGGCTGCCGCGTTTCGCCCACAAATATACAGTCAAGTCACTTTGCATCATATTTTGTGAAGCGCATTGCACCAATTTTCATGTTTCTTTGTCTCTCTCACATTACATAATCATGGACATTATAACTTGCACATATACTAACACTTTCTGTCCACAAAATACACATTATATTCTGTGAAGTATTTTGAGATGGTTCAATGATGTGAAAAGCGCTATATCAAATGCAAGGATTATTATTATTATTATTACCCTCTTATTTTGTTCTGTTCTGTTTCCACTTCAACAACTTGCATTTATATAGCGGCCTTCATGCGGGGTAGAGTCCCAAAGAGCTTAAATGTCACCCTGAACTTCTTCTTGGCTCAGTTCAACTTACCAAAGCATTCCACTCCTTCTTTCCAATTATATTTACATGGATTTTAGTTGTTTAATATGCTGGTCAACAGTTAGTTTAGCTTCCCATTTAGGTATGTGTAGACTCTTCTTCCAATCAATGTCCCCCCAAAATATTCCTAGCTGTCTGCAGATTGAATTTTCTCCCTCACACACCATTTACTTAACCAGTTATTGTAGTCAAATATCCTGCTCATTCTTTCCGAGCTCCTGGATAATATTGGACACAAATAAGACACCACCAACTTTGTACCCTCTTAAACTTTCCGTTTTTTTTAGTTCAGTGGAGTCCTGTAGTGTATTGGTTAGAGTATCACAAGTGAGAGGACCTGGATTCAATTCTCTGGCAGGGCTAAATGCTTGGCAATTTTCCTTATTCCACACACCTCTGTTTACCTAGCAGCAAATAGGAACCCGGTTGTTAGTCAATTGGCATATCGCTTTTCCGGGGTTAATAATCCCTCCAAAGAAAAATAATAATTTGATTACTCAATCCCTGACTATTTGTGGGACATTGCTGTGTGCAATTGTCTGGCGAGTTTCCCCCACAAAAAAATATACAGTTAATTCACTTTACAGTTTATTATGTAAAGTGCTTTGAGACGTCTCAAAGATGTGATAAATTGCTATCAAAAGCAAGGATTATTATTGTTATAGTTCAAGTTCAGCATGCCAAAATGAAAATCTATATGAAGGGAGCCACGTGAATGGAAATGGTTATTGTTTGGTTCATTGGTGGCCAACCCATGGCCCGCGGGCGAAGGAGTCAAGAAGTGGTGTGCCAAACATTTGCACTAATAATAATCCTTGAATTTGATATAGCGCTTTTCACATTGGGAGGATGTCCCAAAGCGCTTCACAGAACACACTGTAAAGTGAATTGACTGTATATTTGTGGGCGAACGTGGCAGCCAATTGCGCACAGCAATGTCCCACAAACAGTCGTAGATTGAAAATGACCAATTTATTATTGTTTTTGGTTTTGGAGGGATTATTATTAGGCGTGTGGAGTAAGGAAACTTGCCCAAGGTTTCGCCCTGCCTGGAATTGAACTCAGATCTCTCGCTTGCAAACCGAGTGCTCTAACCACTGAGCTACAGGACTCCACAACAAGGGTAAGTATGTGTTAAATCAATATTTTGTTTCCAGTAGTCACTTGGTAACAATATTTATGATGTGGCCATAAATCAAGAAATATTTCATCAAGAACAAAACATTTGGTTGGCCGACTATACAGGTTGGACCACCACTGGTTTAGTTAAATCTTTAGTTATTGCCTTATTCTCTCTTTGCTTTCTCGGATCCTCTATACATGAAATTGTATTAAACGACTGAGTCTAATACAACTTCATTACATCTCATCAGTCCTTATATCTACAATCCTAACTTTTGTCTTTGGAAGCAGTGTAAATTAATTTATTATTTGTTGCATTATCTCCAGTATTTGCTGTCCGCAATCCTTTCAATTGAGTCCCCTGTTACAATGGTCACCTCCTGCATTTATATTTAATGGTATTTTCTATTTTAGCAATGATCATATATTAGACCCCTATATGACACTTGCTGAATGTTGAAATTTATGTGAATAGAGAAGCTTGGCTAGTTTTTTAAACTCTTCTCTAATTTTCGTTCATCTTTTCCTAAATGTACTGACTCACTGCTTGGGTACTTTTTCAGATACCGTCTCTCCCAAATCTTTTCCGAATAAGCATTCTTTATTCTTCAAATGAGCCCAGACACTGAATGAACTCAGGCAGGATAATTGACTGTATAAACCATCAGTCAAACATAGGAACCAAAAAAATTCAGATTGAAATTAATGTCTTAGTCAATGTTGCTATCAAATGAACATTGCTATTTATAAAATCCCCATTCACTGGTGTGCCCTATAAATTCTAGTAAAAAGAAATCTGCTTGGAATGTGTCAGAAACACGTTTTGACTCATCCATGGTGGTGTCATGTAACCACCAAGCTGTACATGAAGATTGCCTGTTGTAGCACGTTAAACCTTGCTCCACTGGAAAACAGGTATCTTTTTGCTGGAGCTGGTACTTCTCAAGTGTCAGAAGAGCACTGTCAGATCAATGTCTGACAAAGGACTGCTACGCAGAGCTCATTTGTCAAAACATTCCCCCCAGAGGATGACTTGAAATACTTCACCAAATATCAAGTAAAGGATTTGAAAACATTGAATCAATGATGTCAGATCCCCCATATAAACTTTTAATACTGCAACAAGTCTTGCCTATGAAGCAGCTGTGGCTTTATAAGGTTAAGAATTGTAAGTTGTATAGACAGAAAGGTTAATAGTATAAACACTGGAAAAGCAATGTTCCATCACACTAAACTGCATTGGCTATATTGTTGCATTCTTCTGTAGTTTTAGTTATTATTCAGCCTGTTCTCATCTCTTACAATATTGGACTCAATTTTGTGGTATTTCAGAAAGAGATTTTCTAAATTAAAAAATCCAGAAGTTTTTTGCTGACTTCCAAACATTCTCCAACTCAATCTATTTCCAGAGGGAGTATAACAAGAAAGCAACAGTTCTAAGCAAGAACTTTAGTTTTATTATGGTTTCAAAGAATCTCTGCGGCTCACCTCATGCAGTGGACTACTCTGGTAATTTTTGTTAAAGTGAGGGGCCATGTGGATCTCAGAGCTGTTCCATATACTTCAACATGGTTGAGAATTTTGGACCATCCCTGAGCCTATCCAAAGCCACACAACTAACCCATGAAATGCATGTTATCAGATGGATCCTTTTCTATGGTCAGAGAGATAGCCTCCCGGATAAGTATCTAAAACTTGAAGGAAGTGGAGACCCTCCACTGAACAGTTCTGTCTTGTCATTGATGTCACACAAAGAGAAAGATCTTGTAGATCCTAAAACAATTGCTTATTGCCTCCATGTCTCAGTCCAGTCAGTCCATTTCCTCATACAGCCTTGCCAAGTGAAACTACAACGTGAATCATCACTACTACAAACCATAATAGTCTAAAAAGGAACTAAATCAATGCACTTTTTCTTGAAAATATCTTAAGTTTGGGGTAAAACTAGTGGTTTTCCTTAACCTGATCCAAATGTTATTTAACACATGGAATTGCTTAAGAAACAACACATTTGAACCCAATATTTAAACTGTATATGTCGGTTGTACATCTTTAAAAACACAAGATGTTAATATGGCTTGTAATGCTAAGTAACACTAAAATGCCTTCAGAAACTTTTTTATGCTCCTGTCCCTATTGACATAAAGAAACTTTTATTCAGATCTGCTTCAAGCTCCTCATCCTTTTCTTCAGATCCCTTTACAATCTTGCCCTCTGCAATCTCCCAGCTATATTCTCTTGTTTGAACCCTCTGCTCTTCCAATTCTGATCTGTACTGCTTCAGTTTATACAGACTTCAAAATAACCAGATTCAGCTCTCCAAAAGCTCTGTAGAGAAGTATAATGTCTAGTATGAAACTGAGATGAACAAATTAGCTAGGTTGCCGGTTTGACACAGTGAGTGCTGATCCAACTGATTTTACACAGGGCAGTAACAGCAGAGTGATGATTTGCCTCAGTGCTATAACACTACGAAAAGGAAAAACAAACCTAGGTTCTTTCATCTGCATTGTCATACAATCCAATACGACTTATATTTATACCGTGCCTTTCCCAGTGGGAGCACGTCTCAAAGCACTTGAATCCAGTGAACCTTAGAAAGTGAACATATGTGGATGTCATACAAGCACAGCATCAGACTTGATAGGAATAATAAGATGTCAGACGCTGCATTATCACAGGGTAAACTGTAATGAAAAGTAATAGCCACAACAACAAGCTGCATTAGTAAAACATCTTTCACATTGGCAGAATAATGTCCCAAGGTGCTATAGAATCAAAGGTTTTTAGCCAAGGTGTGCGTTGGATTCAGGAGGGGGCCAAGGGGGTGGGGGTAAGATGACCAAAGGTGCAATTAAAGAGGAAGCTTTAGACAAACCTTGAAGGACTGGGGATAGAGGCAAGATGTAAAGTCTCTGGGATGGAGCTCCAGAGAGTGGAGGCACATAGGCTGAAATTCAAACATCAGTAGTTTGGTGGGCAGGAAGCAAGCCAGGTGACTGCCAAGCAGAAGGAACAGTTTTAATCTAGTTTTAATGCAGTCAACAAATAGCAATTACAATTTATTCTCTACTGATTATGTATTTTTGTTCAATATTTTTCTTACAAATCAACATGATATAGCTATGAGTGGACTTTACATAACCTCCTCCTACAATATTTCCTTACGATAGTTAAGTCAGGCAGTTAGTTTACATCATTTCATCACCAAATTTAAGGCTCCTGTTAGAGCTAGATTAATGAAATTAGGCCTTTCCTATTTAAAGAACACATTTTTGACAACCAGAATGTGGTTTGGAGCACTTCATGTGGGATTCTTTCCATCTAATTGTTACTTTCAGTTTTGCTATGTTCAAAATGATTTTCACAGTTGCCCACGTGACCCAGTCGATTGAAAATTTTGATTATTTATGTGAGAAAAATATATTTGTATGATAGAAAGTGCAAGATTATTCAACATCAACAACTTGAACTGCAATTCAGTTCCTTTACAGTATGTCTGAAAAGATAAAACATTAAACATGTAGAGTAAATTATGCTGTATATATGGGGTAGAGTCTTGTAGAGCTTAACAGTGGTGGAGTTTGATGCCTTAATCTAGTTAAGAAGTACATCCCATTCAACCCCCAGCTGTTGTTCGTTAGTAAACACTTTTTAAACCTAAAATAGTTTGTTAAATTTCCAGCACTTTCAGCTATTTTGATTCAGACTACTGAGGTTTCTTAGCAATCAGAGGGATCACGTAATGCATTTAACAAAATAAAGAGAGAAGAAAGTTTCTTTGCTTAATTTGTATATTTTGTGACTGAACAAGGCTTAGTTTGATAATATGTAATAAGAGCTGGATACATAGATAAACATTTCATATAACCAGCTTGATGCAATTAGTGTAACTCAGTGAATTAAATTAAAATATAGTTAAATACTTAAACTTGTGTCTGAGAGCTTAATGCGATTTGGCTTTCAACAGTAGTTTTCAGTTATTTAATCCATCACAAGGTTGATGTGTGGCATATGCACAATTGATGTTATAATTTTAAAATTCAAATATTTTATTATAAACACTTAGGTTACACATTTTTTTAAAAATTGTACATGACAAGCTTCAATATCAATTGTCCTTGAAACAGTGTGGATTTGAGCAAAGCCATTTTGACTTGCTGAAGGCTGAATTCTTTATGCAGATAGAAAGCTAAGAGTTAATTTAGAGATAATTAATTATATTTGTTTAAATTCTATTTTTATCCAGTGAGTTGTATTTAATAAATTCAATCATCAAACCAATACCTTTCAAAGAGCATGAACATTTATAAAGAATCATTAGTAACATTGTGCTGCTCCATTATTTTATTGAATTGTTGAATATTTTTATTTGTTTGTTCAGTTATTAACATTTCTTGAGTATAGGGCTGGTGGATTTGAGTCCCACTTCAGCACTTTGAACTGTGGTGCACGTATTTTTTGAAGGTGTTGTCCTTCAATGAGGTGCTAAACTAAGATCCTATCTGCATGGTCAGATGGCACTACTCAAAAAGAGAAGGGAATTAATCCCAGTGTCCTTGTCAACAATTCTCCAGATAAAATTGATCATTCATTTCATTGGACATGTTTATGGGATATTGCTGAGTGCAAATTTGCTGCCACATTTGCTTACAAAATACAATCACAACTTTTGACACTAATTCTATGAAACACTTTGAGATTTACTCCTGACGTGAAAGACTTTATATGAAAATACAGTACAAGGATTACTGTTATAATTCTACCTATAGTCCATGAGTTTCATAAATAAGATTAGCGCCATTTGCAACAGTCATCTAAAGAAAATATGAAGAAGTTGAAAAGCTACCTTGCATAATTCACCCTCATATATATGTGTATGTCACAAGACATGCTGATTCCTTGGAAGAGGCTAGAATCCTCTCGTGTGATAATGAAGAGATGGGAGAAATTGTTGGATCATATTGATAAAGTATAAGGTCAGTCAGCACGCAAATGATAGAATAGGAAGCCTCGAATGTAACGCCTAAGATGTACAGTTCATCACAAGGCATCTCACAAATGAATGAGCTCATCCATCATTACACATGGAAAATATCAGTGGTGTGAGTCAGGACTTTCTCCCAATTCCACACCCTGAGACACCAGATGGCAATGGGAGTTGCAAAGACTCTGTACATGATGAATGTTTATAGAGTGGTTTTGACTCGCCTGATCTGAAGACATGGCTTTTCAACTGTTCTTTCAATATCTTCACCCCCCGCCCCAATCCCATTACAGCTTGGCTGCCCAACCTCTTGTGAAGCACTTTGAGCTATCCTCCTGACTTGAAAGTAGCTTTATAAATGAAAAATTGTTATTGTAAATTATATAATAATATACATTATCACTGATTCTCTGCTCCACATTAATCCATAGCTAAGTGATCACCTGAAAGGATAGATAATAAGCTTCTCTGCACTCTGCCCAACTGTTGTCACACAGTAGTCTATTTGTTATGCACACACATTATGGAAGTGAAGATCCACATAAGAGTATAAGAACATAAGAAATGCTAGATGAAAAAAGATCAAGCTCCATCTAGTTCGCCTTCCTGGAGGTGGCATGCACATATTGCCCAAACTACCTATATACTATAACCCATAATGATATTTCTGGAGTCCTGTAGCTCAGGGGTTAGAGCACTCGCTTTGCAAGCGAGAGACCTGAGTTCAATTCCAGGCAGGGCGAAACCTTGGGCAAGTTTCCTTACTCCACATGCGTAATAATAATCCCTCCAAAACCAAAAACAATAATAAATTGGTCATTTTCAATCTACGACTGTTTGTGGGACATTGCTGTGCGCAATTGGCTGCCGCGTTCGCCCACAAATATACAGTCAATTCACTTTACAGTGTGTTCTGTGCAGCGCTTTGGGACATTCTCCCGACGTGAAAGGCGCTATATCAAATGCAAGGATTATTATTATTATTATTATTTCCTAAAAGAAAACAATCTAATCTGTGTTTGAAAGAATTAACACTTCCTGCTTCAACTGCCTCCCTAGAGAGCCTGTTCCACAGGTTCACTATTCACTCACCAAAATAGTATTTGCATAGTTTTGTTCTGAATTTACCCCCCTTCAATCACAGGCCGTGTCCTCTGGTTTTACTATTCTGGACAAGTTGAAACAGCCTGTCATGATCTATAGTGTCTTGTCCCTTTAGAATCTTAAAGACAACAATCATGTCACCTCTCAATCTTCTCTTTTCCAGCAAGAACATGCCCAATTCACTTAGTCACTCCTCCTAGTCCAGGCCCTTCCTTCAACCAATCATTTTGGTTGCCCTCCTCTGTATCGGCTCGATTTCTCCAATATCCGTTTTGTACTGTGGTGACCAGAACTGTACACAATACTCTAAGTATGGTCTCACCATTGATTTATACAGTGGCAGGATTACCCCACTATTTCGGCTTGCTATTGATCCTTTGGTACATCCCAACATCTGGTTTGCTTTATTCAGTCCCACAGAGCATTGTTGGGAGAGCTTCAATTTATTTTCAATCAGGAACCCCCAGGTCCTTTTCATTTTCCATACATATTATTTTCCTTCCATTCAAATAATAGTCCCTTCTAGGATTTTTTATCCCCATATGAAATACTTTACATGTCTCCACATTGAATTTCATCTGCCACTGATCTGCCCAATTCCCAAGTATGTTCTTGAGCAGAGATCCCAGCAGCGTGAGGAGGTAACTGAGTGATGAGGAGCAGAGTGAGAATTTCTGAAAAGGAATTTGGTGAGAGTGGGAATTCGGTGCTGAGGGGGAAAGAGGTGCAGAATTATAAAATATATATTATATTAAAATAATATAAAACATGTATGACAATACAGCAGGGCAGTTGAGACCGGTTGCATGCACAATGTGTGCCATGTGGGAACTCCAGGATGCTTTGTGCACTAAGGACAAACACGTGTGTAGGTAATGTCTCCGGCTGCTCAAGCTTGAGCTCAGAGTTTCTGAGCTCGAGGAGACGCTGGTGTCACTACATAGCATACGGAAGTCTGAAGAGTTCATGGATCAAACTTTTCAGGGAGTGGTCACCCCACTGCCACAGAGGGTTCAGAAAGAGAGTGAGTGGGTGACCACCCAGCATGGAAGGAATAGGGGACGGCCAATACAGAAATCCACTGAGAGTGTGGCAAGAGTGAGTGGGTGACCACCCAGCATGGAAGGAAGAGGGGACGGGCAATACAGAAATCCACTGAGAGTGTGGCACTCACAAACCGGTTCTCGGTACTGAATACCGGTGAGGGTCATGTCACCTCTGGGGAGGGGAACACAGGGAAGAATGTCAATGCAATTGTCATTGGGGAAACAATGGTGAAAGGAGTAGACAGGAGTTTCTGAAACGAAAGATGTGACTCTTGCATAGTATGTTGCCTCCCTGGTGCCAGGGTTGAAGACATCACAGAATGGGTGGCAAAACGTTTTACAGGGAGAAAGGGAACATCCAGAAGTCGTGGTCCATGTTGGGATCCATGATGTAGGGAAAAATAGGACTGAGATCCTACAGGGAGAGTATCAGAAACTAGGGATAAAGCTAAAGGGTAGGACCTCAAAGGTGGTTATCTCTGGATTACTCCCAGTGCTTTGTGCAAGTGAATATCAAAACAGCAGAATCAAACACACGAATGCACGGCTGGAGAAATGGTGCAGAAAAGAGGGCTTCAGGTTCCTGCATCATTGAGACCAGTCTTGGGTCAGGTGGGACCTGTACAAGGTGGATGGGTTACACCTGAACAGGGCTGGGACCAATGCCCTCGCAGGGAGGGTAGCTAGTGCTGTGGGGAACGGTTTAAACAAATTTCGAGAGGGGAAGGGAATCAGGATGTAGCATTAGAGAGGAAAAAACAAGTTACATAGAGGACTGGGAGAGATGAATAGCAATGTAATAAGAAGTAATCCAGAAAATGGAGGGATTAGACGGGGGAAAAATGCAGAGCAGACTCAATCAGTCTTGTAGTACATGTACATGAATGCGTAATGAGTGTAACAAATAAGATTGTTGCCACATGGGGTTATGATGTGGTGGTAATAACTGAGACTGGCTCAAACAAGGGTAGGAATAGGAGTTGAATATTCCTGGCTACAATGTGTTCAGGAAGGATAGGGAAGGAAAAAAAAAGGATGGGTGGTGGCAATATTGATTTAAAACACCTTTACAGCCCTGGAAAGGAATGATGTGCTAGAGGGTCCAAAAACAGAATCTATTTTGTTAGAGTTAAGGACCAGAAAAGGAACTGTTAATCTCTTAGGTATATACTATAGACCACCAAATAGTGGGAAGAAGATAGACGAGCAAATCTGCAAGCAGATTTCAGAAAAACGCAAAACCAATAGAGAAGTGATAATGGGGGACTTAAATTATCCTAAGATAGACTGGCAAAATAATAGTGTAAAGGGCAAAGGAAATATGTGCAGGATAACTTTCTGGATCAGTATGTTTCCATCCCAATGAGGAAGGAAGCAGTGCTGGATCTAGTTCTGGGAAATGAAGTGGGGTAAGTGGAGCAGGTTTCAGTAGGAGAGCAAGTGGACAACAGTGATCACAACATCATTAGGTTTAGAGTACTTATGGAAAGGGACAAGAAACAATCAAAAGTGAAGATACTCAACTGGAAGAAGGCTAATTTCAGTGAGTTAAAAAGGGACCAAGCCAAGGTAGACTGGAAAGAAAGACTAGCAGCTAAAACATCTAATGAGCAATGGGAAGCCTTCAAGGGGGAGATAGTTTATGGACAGAACAAATACATTCTCACAAAGGGGAAAGGTAGGGCATCCAAACCTCCCTGGATGAATAAGGAAATTCGGATTAAAATAAAACAGAAAAAGGAGGTTTATGATAACTATCATGTCCAAAATACAAAAGATAATCAAATAGAATATAGAAAGTACAGAGGAGAAATGAAAAAGGAAATAAGAGGGACAAAGAGATTGTATGAGAAACGATTAGCAGGTAATATAAAAGGGAACCCTAAGGTATTTTATAAGAATATAAAGAATAAAAGTTAGTCAAAGGTAGGATGAGTCCAACTAGAGACCGAAGAGGAAATCGTCTTGTGGAGGCAGAGGGCATGGCTGACATACTGAATGAGTACTTTGGATCTGTCTTTACAAAAAAAGGATGCAGCCAATGCCGCAGTATCGGAGGAGAGGGTAAAGAAATTGAATAAAACAAGAATAAACCGAGAGGAGGTTCTAAAAACGTTATTGGAGCTCAAGGTAGATAAGTCTAAAATCTCATGGTTCTCACCTCCTCCACCTACCCAACCTCCCCCTAAAACTATCTGAACCCATACGCAACCTAGGCATCAGGTTCGACCCTCAATTATCCTTCCTCCCCCACATCCGGTCCCTCACCAGCACCGCCTTCTACCACCTCCGATGCATCGCCCATCTCTGCCAATACCTCTCCCCAAAAGCCGCTGAAATCCTGGTCCATGCCTTTGTCACCTCTCGGCTGGACTACTCCAATGCCCTCCTTGCCGATCTCCCATCCACTGCCATCCATAAAATCCAAATCATTCAAAACTCTGCCGCCCGCATTCTTACCCGCACGAAACTCCACTCCCCGATCACACCAGTCCTCGCAAGACTGCATTGGCTGCCTATCCCAGAGAGGATCGATTTCAAGATCCTCAACCTTGTATTCAAGTCCCTGCACTCCTCTGCACCTCTCCACCACTCTGACCTCCTCTCTCCTCAAAACAGTACCCGTTGCCTTCGTTCCTCTGGGTCTGGCCTCCTCCTCATCCCGCAAATCCTCCGCTCCACCCTCGGCGGCCGTGCCTTCAGCCACTATGCCCCGAGGCTCTGGAACTGCCTTCCTCACTCCCTTCGTCTCGCCCCCTCCCTTCCCATTTTCAGGTCTCTGCTAAAGACCTTTCTTTTTGACCGCGCCTTTGGTCACCTTCCTCCCCCTCCCCCTGCCTCGGTCCCGGGATCCGTTACTGTAAAGCGCTCTGAGACGCCGTCCGGCATGGAGGGCGCTATACAAATCCAAGTTGTTGTTGTTGTTATAAGTCACCCGGTCCGGACAGGATGCATCCTAGATTACTGAAGGAAGTAAGGGTGGAAATAATAGAGGCTCTGGTCATAATCTTTCATCCTCTTTGGATACCGGGGTGGTGCCAGAGGACTGGAGGATTGTTAATGTTACTCCTGTGCACAAAAAGTGGCAGAAGGATAAATCAAGGAAATACAGGCCAGTCAGCCTAACATCAGTAGTGGGGAAACTTCTAGAGACTATAATCCAGGACAAAATATGTCCCGGACACATATGGCTTAATAAAGGACAGATTTGAAATAGCACTTTCAGGTCTTCTAGACGTCTCAAAGCGCTTCACAGAATAGACTGTAAAGTGAATTGACTGTATATTTGTGGGCGAAATAACCTGTACTTGGGTATAGGGAGTACAATTTCCAAGTTTGAAGATGATACTAAGCTAGGAAAAGTGACGAGATAGTAGCAGACTGCAAGAGGATATAGATAGACTAATAAAATGGGCAGACATGTAACAGATGAAGTTTAATGTGGAGTAAAGCTTTGAACGTGGCAGTACAGGTAGATAAAGCTGTTAAAAAAAAGTACAGGATACTAGACTTTATAAATAGTGGCACAGAATACAAGAGTCAGGAAGTTATGATTAATCTTTGTAAAACACTGGTTAGGCCTCAGATAGAGTGCTGTGTTCAGTTCTGGGCACCACACTTTAGGAAGGATGTCAAGGCATTGGAGAGAGTGCAAAAGAGATTTACCAGGATGGTACCAGGAATGAAGGACTTCAGTTATCAGGAGAGGCTAGAGAAGCTAGGATTACCTTCCTTGGAGCAGAGAAGGTTAAGAGGAGACTTAATAGAAGTTTTCAAAATTATGAGGGGATTCGATAGAGTGAATAAGGAGAAACTATTTCCACTGGCGGGTGGGTCAGTAACCCGATGACACCGATTTTAAATAGCTGTTGAAAGAAGCAGAGGGGAGATGAGGAGAAATCTTTTCACACAGTGAGTTGTTTGGATCTGGAATGCATTGCCTGAAAGAGTGGTGGAAGCTGATTCGATGTCAAATTTTAAGAGAGAAGCAGATAATTATTTGGGGAGGACAAGTTCGCAGGGCTATGGGGAGAGCGCGGGGGAGTGGAATTGATTTGGATAGCTCTTTTCAAAGAGCCAGCACAGACATCATGGGCCGAATGTCCTCCTTCTGTGCTGTATAATTCTACGATTCTATGTTCAAATCCTCCTGTGATTTATCTTGTTCAGCTTCGCAATCTACTGCCTTCATTAGCTTGGTGTCATCTGTAAATTTAGCCACTGTGCTTGCGACTCCTAGATCCAGATTATTTATAAAAATATTAAACAAAAGAATTCCGAAAGCAGACCGTTGTGAAACTCCACTGGTAACATTTTCCCAGTCTGATGACATTCCCTGTATCATCATCCTCTAGGCTCTTCTGGTCAACCAATTTTTTATCCATGGTAATATACCTCCACTGATACCTCTTTCTTTACTTTCAGTACCAGCCTCTCAATAGGAACTGTATCAAAGGTCTTATAGATGCAAAGAGATCGGCAAAAAGTGAACAAACATAATAGAGGATTAGCTTTAAAAGTGGATTGTTGAAATAAGAAAGACAGTAAACACTGTGTGTGACCAACAAGCGGACTTTCACACACAAGTATAATCTGACTGTAGGAACCACTCTATAAACATTCATCATCTTTGCTACCCCCATTACCAGTTCCCTGCTATAGTGGAGTTAACCTTTGATTTACACCATGTAAACATATCTAATATACAGTAACTTATTTACCTTTTTATTGAAGATGTTTTCAACAAAAAATACTTTTTCAACACTTTTGTATCCAGATCCCTTTTGTTTGAAGTTGTAAAACAGGTTACATTTTGAAGAATAATAAGAAATACTGAAGTGATCCTGCATTCGGTTTGTTCAATTGTTTACTCTGTTTATCCAAATCTTCACTTTCACAATTTGTGTGTATAACATGTAGGCTACTTTGTGACAACATTGGACAGAGTCAATTTCATCATGTTCTCTTTCCTGGAACAAGATAGTGTGCTGTTTTCATTGTAGTTGGTATATTACACCCAAATATTATTGGAAACTCCCCCATAATTCCATTTTAGTAAATGATGATGTATCTCAATAATTCTGGAAAACATCTGCAGTTTTGTATGTAAGAGAATATGTAAGGTAAATTGCGACTGAGGATTTGTTTAACAGACAGAAAAAAACTAATTACTTTTAAAATACGCTGTATAATATGTGTTTTGGATACAAACGTCATTTAGTTAAATCGTAGTATGGCTTATTTTTTTTGGTAAATTTAGTCACAACAACAATTTATATTTTATATAATGACTTTCACATCAGGAGGTCACCTTAAAGTGCTAGGCACAGTTAACCAGTAGACTAAGATGGGAGGGGAGGCTAAAAAGTGATTGAATGCAAGAGTGAAGAGATGGGTCTAAAGGGGGGTCCATAATGGGGGTGTTAGGGGACCACTCTTTTGTACCAATTGTTGATTTGCTCATTAGACGGTTATATTAATTGTGGAAAATGAGGGAAATACAAATTAGAGATATTTATGTCAAAAGAAAGGGTTACTAGGAAAATCAGCTACTGCTAAACTATACTGATATTACAACAGCCATGAAATTCCATCTTATTTTGAACCACGAGGATATGTTTTGTTTCTAACTGTTTTAACAATGCTCTGTTGAGCTTTTTACACCCTCACTGACATTTACACAACTATGAAGACAGTTATTGCTCAATGGTGTTTGAGTTGCGGACAGGAAAATGGTGGCAATGCTCTCATACATTTCATGCTGAACTGTGTTGCCCATCAGGAAGCTCGCAAGGAGTTCTTGCTCCCACCTAGTGAGGGTTCAAATATGCACTTGTTGGATGTCAAATGACCAACTCATGACTGGGAGGGGGGTGGCAGATAAGCGGGGTCTCCTTGGAACTTTAAGAAAACATAAAGAATTGATCACTCTGCCATCCCTTTTACCTCTTGCTGATTCTTCAGCTACCCTAAATTCACTGCCAATTTTAAAAGAAGAAGAACATTTGGCGAAAATTCCAATACAATTATTTAGTCGGAAGGAAACCTCTGTCTTAAATTCACTTGACTACAAAAGTTTTTTTCAAATGGCAAATATATGAAGATCAATGTTGGATGCATTTACCATGTGAAGACAAGATAGGACCATCAACAATGAAATGAAGACCTAGAGAAGATTAGCTTGATGGTCAAGTGAAAACATTCAAGAAATTCTGGGGTGTAAGAAAGTGTGAAGTCCCGCTTTAAAAGGGTATTGGTGGCAAGACTCCCTTTGGGTACTGATATTAGGGTTTCCTTTTTAAACATGCCTTTGGTTTAGTCCATGAACTAGACTCAGAAAAGCTTTGTCATTTTCAGGAATAAATGAAATACAGTATGACTGAAATCACAAAACATCTCCAAGCCCATTATGTGAATATTTGAATTATAAATTACTTCACAAGAAATGAAGTGGCTGTGTAAACATGCTATTGTCTAGATATAACATCTTGGCAAACTGGTAATGAAATTTTGAAAGGAAAGGCAGAGAAAGCTGCCATGCTTACATCTCAGTACTTAACATGGTCCAACTGCCTGAGCAAATAATTAAAAGAGTTTGCTGTGAGATGATATATATATATAAAAATTCCACTTAGCCATTTATAGGCATCATTTCTAAGACAAACAGCTAAGTGACAGATGATCTGTCTTAACACAAAGAAATCCAGCACTGACATACAAGAATGCCTATGACCTCCCATGTGCCATGTGTTCTGTATTATAAACTGAAGGGGGTGCTGACTGCATAGGTGACACACTTTCAGAATTTGAAAACATTTTCTCCAATAATCAAATTATCTTGATCCAATGTACTTCAAAATATATTAAGAGTTCAAAACATGGTTTGGAAGAACACTGAACCATCTTAAATGTGTTTTTGAGGTTGAGAAAGCAGGTCTCATTTGTACTGTATATAGGCCGTTTAGTGGTTTCCAAATGTAAAACAAGTAGCTGTGAGAGCAAAACATTTGAGCCCCAGAGAATCTTAGGCTGATGACTGCTGAAATAAAATATGTAGTGGAATGCCAGTGGTTTGTGATTTTACCTCAGAGAAAAGTGTTAATAGTGATTCCATTCCTCAGCAATAATAAATGATACATTACATGGCTGATAATGGTTTTCCTCAGCCAGCTTAACATGAGATACAAAGTTTCACTCGCATGATTCAATGATTAATTTACATCACAATGCAAAATTAGCAAAGGGTGATCTCTATGTGTAATACGAGATTAATGGGACATGTATTCCTGTTCCCACCTTTGGCAACTCGCCTTGGGTGTGGCTGACAGCAGATGCAGCTGCAACAGCAACTCAAATCCCCAGAGCACAGAAACGCCTACACTACTCACAAAGCAATTTTTCCCCCAGAATAAACTACAGATGCTGAAGCTATTTCAAATCATAATTCACTTCCGTAACATTGCACAAGGCTGATCTTTACATTTATCATCCATGAGGTGCACTCTCACTATTGACATTAATAGCTCCCTAAGGTGTGCCTAAACCTGCGCTCTAAGCTGAATTCTACTAATGTTTATAAGGGATGGCACAATGAGTTAGCAGCACTTTGATGATAGAGATTTTCTCCTTGTATCAATATGTGTGTATGTACAGTCTGATGATGTCAGTACATCATCCCAATACAGCACCTTGTGATATCAATACATCAACCCAACACAGGATCTCCAGATTACATTATACTATCCCAACACAGGACCTTGTGATATCAGTACAGTCAAAATATTCCGAGATGCTAACCGTGTGAAGGGCACAATATAAATACAAGTAGTTGTTGTTGCTGTAAGCTATCCCAATACAAGATCTTGTGATATCAGTACATTATCCCAACATAGGATCTCCCCATTTACAGTACACTTGTGAATCAATGCTTTATGAGCGCTCCAAGATCCTTCCCGGATGAAGGGTGTTATACAAATACAAGTTGTTGTTGCTGTATGCCTTCCCAATAGAAGATCTCCTGATATCAGCAAACTATCCCAGCACAGGATCTCATGATATCAATGCACTATCTTGTGACGTCAGTACATATCCCAATACAAAGTCTCCTGATATGAATACACTAACCCAGCACAGAATCTCGTGAGAGAACATTCTTCACAAATAGGTAATTGAACAAAACATCAGAATATCTAGCCATCCAACATTACCATTCTCTAATGCTGGCTGAGTGCCGTCCACACATACCAGTTCTCCCCAGACTTCAGCAGCAGAAGAACATTAACCATTGTGGAGCGTGTGACCATTCGAGCCTCCACATATTCCTATAATCTTTCAATCCGGTTCTTATTTAAATATTTGTCCAGCTTTTCAGAAGACGTTAAGCAGTGCACCATCAGCTGCTTTTGCTGAAAGCCTCTTCCACACATTGAGCATTGACTAGAAAATAATTGCTTCTAATGTTTGTTGAAAATGATCAAATTCTGTTACTTTCCCTCTTTGTTAATACCCATTGTGTTCACGGGTTGACTGTTTCAATCTGAGTTACTCTATAATCTTTCTGAGAACGTTAAATAGTGACCCGATGAGGGTCTTCCAGTAAACAGTAACACATTATTAAGGATATGAAGAGTGAAAGGAGGAATGAAATTAGATTACAATACAATTTATAATACAATTTACATTAGGCGATTTATATTGAAGTGCTTTGAGACGTCTCGAAGATGTGTTAAGGTGTTACATCAAATGCAAGGATTATTATTATTACATTTATATAGTGCCTTTCGTATCAGGAGGATACATGTGGTGAAAAACACAGCACAGACTTGATGAGCCAAATCATCTGTGTCTGTCTTGTAATATTTTATGATTTCCATGATTTTCAGCATTAAAATCTATCAATCTCTTCTTAATGCATCTACTTAATTGGATGCTATTTATGTTCCTTATGTTGGTCAGCTGGCCAAGTTGCCTGATATCATCAGGAAACATTATGATGTGACAAGAAGTGCTCTCCTCCAAGTTGTTTAAGTGAACAGCAGGGGTCCCAGAACACACCATAGGTTTGCTAGTCATTTGCTACTCACCCCCATCACCCAAGACAGACCTTTCCATTTATCATCACTGTTTCATGTGCACAAGGTCGGCTTCATCAATTCCCTTATGAAAATTCAAGAATGCTACCATCTCCTATACTACCATCTCCTGTGGAGTCCTGTAGCTCAGGGGTTAGAGCATTCGCCTTGCAAGTGAGAGACCTGGGTTTGATTCCCAACAGGGCAAAATGTGGGTAACTTTCCTTACTTCGCACGCCTGATAATAATCCCTCACAAAATAAATAAAATAACAATTTGGTCACTCAATTCACGATTGTTTGTGGAACACTGCTGTGCACAGTTGGCTGCCGTATTTCGCCCACAAATATACAGTCAATTTACCTTACAGTATATTCTGTAAAGTGCTTTGAGATGTCTAGAAGAGGTGAAAAACCCTAAATCAAATGCAAGGATTATTATTATATTATTATATATCTCATCTAATTCCTTATACTGTCTTGATTGACAGACCTTATGAACTTGAAGTGATGCATCCGTATCTAGGCCTATATATTAGCACTTAACAGTTGAGGGATACATCATCTGGTTACATCCCAAGGGAGGTGTACGCAAACTAGCTTTTCTGTTTCACACAGCAAATAATGTCCATGTTTTAAAATCATTATATCTTTTTAATAGCCTCTAAATAGAACATGTGTTCAGGCAGATTGAAACACGTTAATATATATCTCTGAAGACTACAAAAAATCCTTGCTCTCCATCCCTGTATTGGTGGCTTTTCTTGTAAACATTTAAATTCCTATAGAGATTGAAGCATTGAAGAAGTGCCAGCTTAATATAAATCAAGTGACTATTCATCTATATATCTACACATAATATACAATGAGGAACGATTAAGTAAACTGGGCATGTTCACGCTAGAGACGAGAAGGTTGAGAGGCAATATCCCATAACATAACATGTAGGAGCAGGAGTAGGCCATTCAGCCCTTTGAGCCTGCCCTGTCATTCAATCGTGGCTGATCTTCTAATCTATGATTCTTAAGATTCCAAAAGGACTTGAAAATGTAGACCATGATATGCTGTTTTATCTTGTCCAGAACAGTAGAACCAGAGGACATGGCATGCAATTGAAGGGGGTTAATTCAAAACAAATCTGTGTAAACACTATTTCAGTGAACGAGTTATCAATGTTTGGAACAGGAACCGGTGGAAGCAGAAAGTGTTGATTCTTTCAAAAGCAAATGAGATTTAATTTAGGAAGTAATATTGTGGGATACCGTATATAATTTGGGCCAAAATGTGCAGATGACTGCCAGGATGGTGGAAGGCAAATTGGAGGGCCCTTGGTCTAGCAATTCTTATGTTCTTATGTTCATCTCATGTAATCACAAAAATAACTGATATAAAGAAAGGTTTTAATTTTTTCACTTCTCGAGTGAGATACACTAGTCAAACACAAGTGGGGAAAACATTGTTTCAAACTCTCCATGCAGTTTGAGGCATATAAAAGTAACTTTCCCAATGACCTAGTTAGGTTAGCAGTTAGGAATGATAATTTTAAGTTTCTGCGCTATTCTTAGCTAGTTTGAGTTACCCTTTTGGTTGCTATAATTGGTTGGCTTGTTGCTCTGGGAGAAGCTTTCTTAGACAACAGAAAATATAATAGTCAGCAGTGAGTTGTGGGCAGATGCTATAAAATACAGAAAAACCTTCGGCCATTTGAATTAAAATAGTTTTAGTCCTTATCTTAACCAACCAGAGCCAACATTTTCTAGTCAGTAAGTGCTGTATACTTATGCTTACAGATACTTCTACTGTCACATGAGCGCTATGAAGCCCATTATTTAAATGATAAAATGTCAATGCTTGAAATGGTACATACAATGATAGTAATACTTGCATTTGATATAGTGCCTTTCACGAATGTAGGATGGCTCAAAGCGTTTTACAGGACGTATTGTAAAGTATAATGATTGTACTTTGTAGACAAATGTGGTATTCAAATTTGCACACAGCAATGTCCCATAAAATAGCTATGAAGTGAATGACAATTTGTTTTCTGAGGAATTGTTGGCCAGGACATAGAGAGAAACTCCCTTCTTTTTCCAAATATGACTCATTGAACAATGGGCATTCCATTATAAGTGAGAGCTGGAAACATTTTAAAAAGAACAAATGAACTCCCAGGCTGACTAACCCAACTCCGTTCCTGCCCTTGATTCCTCTGACTTTAATCTTGTTCCATTCAAGAAATCAGTCAGTTGAAGAAGACAACAACAACAACTTGCATTCATAGTACCCTTCACCTGGGGTAGTATCTCACAATGCTTAAGCATTTTCAGAATGTTGATAATGGCAGGAGTACTTACCACTGATACAAAAAAATCTGAGCCAAATGGTTGACAGAAAACTTTAGACACCAGCAAAATATTTTTTTTGAAACATTTCTAAATCCATAAATTTAAGATAGTCAACAGCAACAACAACAACTTGTATTCATATAGCGACCTTCACATGGGGTAGTGTCTTGGGGCACAGAACAATGGTGTGGTTGAAGCTGAGCCAGTGGCAGATCTCAAAGGGAGTTTAGAAAGAACTTCTTTATTCAGAAAGTCATGTGAATGTGGAATTCACTGTTATTAACCGCAGTTGAGGCAGAAAGCAGGAAGTGTATGAAATGGGGATTAGGAAAGGTTAAGGCTCTTGTGCAATATAAACTGGCACTAGCATGGACTAGTTGGGCCGAATAGCCTATTTTGGTGCAGTACAATGCATATAATTCTATGTAAATGTGTATTCCAAAGTATTTTGCTTAAAAGCAAGGCTTCCTTCTGAGATTTCAGTATGATGAAAGGTCTATATTGCTGCCCAGACGGTAGTTTTTAAACAAACTCACAAGTCAAAATTGGTTGCCCAGAGAAATTGTGAATACAGTATCTTGAAGACTTTAACAGGACTACTATAAATGAGGAGACTGTTAGGTCTGTCCAGCCTGTGCTGGTGCTCGTTCCTCCCCAGAGGGATAAAATGTGGTGTGTGATAATTGCCACCAGTGATAATTACCATTACTTATAATCTTTACATTTGATATAGTGCTTTTTCATGTTGTCAGAATGTCTCAAAGGATTTCACAGGATTTAACGGGAGTACAGAGCTGCGTATTTGCAGGATAGCAGATCAATGTCCCACAAACAGCCATAATGTGAATCACCAGTTTTATCTGATGATGTTGCCCAGGATACTGCATCACATCCAACATCTTTTTTCCATACATTCTAATCCCAATTCCTTACCCTTTTCCCGTAACCTTTTTTAAAAAAAATGCTTTCTTCAAATGACTATCCAATCCCCTTTAAAACGTATTCTGGTCCTAGTTTCAACAGCCACTTGCAGCAAAGTGTTCCATGTTCTAATAATCTCCCCCTTAACTCTTGAAATGGCACTGCTGAGCTTATAGTTCCTTGTTACCGATTCACCAGCCTCAAGGAATATCAGTTACAATTTATCTTTTTCAAAAAATGTTTGAAGCCTTCTATTAGATCCTAGTCTGTAGATCTTAAAAAAGACTTACAGAAAAACATGTTCAAAAATTAGGTTATATTTAAGAATTTGCCAGATACTTTGAAATACTAAGAAAATAGAGTAAAGCTAGACCCAGGTGGAATTTCTTCCCCTTAATCTTTCCGTTCTAGTCACAAAAGCAATTGTAAAAAACCTTTTTGCAGATTCCTCTTCTCCCGCATATTACTGGTTAACTATGTTGTGGGTGGTTAATAATGTAGATAAATGAGCATTAAGTTGCCTGACCCATGTTAGACTGCTTGCCAATTTTGGAAGCTCATTTCTTTTTCCTAAGTACCAATGATTGTGAAGGAATGGACAAGTCCACTGCAGCTGGCATTAGTTAAAGAGTTTGATGCATTCTCTGTTTTTTAGATCTTGGAAGAAATGTTTGCATCTATAAATTAAACTCATATGGTGATTTCAATGTACAGTTTCAATTTCAATACCCCCTCCCCTTAAAAAAATGAGAAATGGGATTACTCATAAGTCTTTGCGTAAAATCACCCCATAGTGAGGCATTACATACTTTTACAACTATCACATGTACAGCAATGTCTCTGGCAACAGAACTGTAATCTAGTACAACTTCAGCAGGTCACTTTGCAGGCTGCAGCTGTGTGTATGATGCACAGAACATAGTCACGTTGTGTTACAATGGGCAGCTTGCTGCAGCATAACAAGGGGAAAAATAAAATTATTTTAGGTACGGCTAATTTAACCAGGCACAGCCAATTAATGCAGAATCACGTTTGTAGTACATTTGATATCAATCACATCAAACATTCCCGTGTGCCGGAGGTATAAGCCAAGATATTGTTCTCAATGGCATTATGAGGCTGGATCCAAATAGCACTTATGGCTCAGCATTTGCAGCATTAGTGGGATATCAGGTCCTTTGACCTTTTTGTTCAGTAAACAGTTAGTGTTTTGATACACAGAGGCCACAATTCATGTGCCAATAGTGAAATGCTGTGGACCCAGCTATGACCTTGCCATTGAGAATGGGGAGGGTCCACGTTCCACACACCCAGATACATAATAACACTATAAATATATTATTGATTAAACGTATATAACATTGAAATTGACTACAATATATAATGTCACGTAAATAATGGTAGATAAAATTGGTCATTCAATTCATTGCTGTGTGCAAATTGATTCTTGTATTTATCTACAAATACACAGTAAATAAATTTCACAGTAAAATCCCGTGAAGCGTTTTCAGGCATCATGACAGCCTGATCAGGTATTATATCAAATGCAATGATTATCATACAAATGACTTTGCTCAATCAACTATTGAAGCAATTTTACACAAACATTTATTAAGATGGACTGTTTAGCAATCTATTCCTCACCCTATTAGTTTCTAGTTCTTTTCTACATTATGTTTGCAAAAGTTTAACCAGTTAGATAGTTAGCAGTTTAAATCCTCCTGTGTTTATCATTCAAGAGAAGAGAGAAGAAAGTTTTGATAATTTTCTTAGTATCTAGTATATTGCACTTAGTATAAATAGCTCATTTAAGCAGAAATATCATCCCAGAAGATTCCTGACACTCTGATAAGATCAACATAACAACAATAAGGTGCATTTATGCAGTGTTCTTCATGTAAAATAATGTCTCAGAGCGCTTTATAGTGATGGGGACAGATGTTGAGCAGGAGGAGGTAACCAGAAGAGATAGGGTTTGAGGCATTGCATGAAAACAGATGGGGGTGGGGGTGAAATGGAGGGGTTGAGGGAGGGAGTTTCAGAAGTTGTTTTTTTCAGAACAGCATAGAATTCGAATGTTTGGCATGCACTAGAGAGGGGGACACATAGGAAGCCCAAGTTAGCTGAGCGAAGAGTGGGAGCAGAGGAGTGGGATAGGAGGAGATCAAAGACATAGTGGTTACAAAGGGAATGGATTAATGGTGATGAATCACGTATAAATTGTTGAATCCTGTAGCTTAGTGTTTAGAAAACTTGCATCGCAAGCGAGAGACCCTTGGTTCAATTCCCGGGCAAGGCGAAACTTTTGCATGTTTCCATATTCCACACCCCTCTGTTTACCTAACAGTAAATAGGAACAAGGGTTGTTAGTCCATTGGTGGATCGCTTGTCCAGGAGTAATAATCCTTTTAAAACAAATGGTCACTCAATCAACGACTGTTTGTGGAACACGGCTGTGCGCAATTGACTGCGGTGTTTTATCCACAAAATGTACAATAAATTCACTTTACAATATATTCTGTGAAGATCTTTGAGACGTCTCGAAGATGTGATAAGGCGTTATATCAAATGCAAGGATTATTATTATTATTATAAATGACCATTTGATGAGGTAACGCAGGGCATTCGGCACCCAAGGAAATGGTAGAAGGCAAAGAAGTCCAATGCCTTTAGCAGAGCAGGAGAAAACTAGAGTAGAAAACTGGTGGGATAAAATCGTGTTTCTTTTTCCGAGTACAGCTATTACAACATCAGAAAAGTTCTTCTGTTTAGAAAATGATTGAGCCAGCAAAAGCAAAGTATTTCTCCAAAGAGTATATTGGAGGCAGTGGAATTTCCTGAATCCAGGAATATTTGTTACTCCAGTAGAAATGGCAATTAACAGAAAAAAATAACAATTTACATTTATATAGCACTTTTCACATCCCAAAGCACTTCACAACAGCTGACTGCTCACCCACAGATTACACAACAATTGTTTTTAATCACTAATCTTAATTGTGTGTAACTTTAAAAATCGTTAGATTTCTTTGAAAGTTAAAAACCATATACCTTTACATTTTTTCAAACAGGACCGCTGCTCTGTATGAGCTGGAATTGTTGATGCATATAAGCATTTTTTTAATAGATAAATTTGTTGCATTGCAAAATTGACAGCAGTACAAAAAGTAATCTAATAATAAAACAAATCCTTGCATTTACTATTGCACTTTACCATACCTGCAAAATGTCTGAATGTACTTCACGGAATTTATTGTGAACATAGTAGTCAATTTGTTCACAGCATTGTCCTACAAATAATCATTAAATAAATGACCAATTGTTTACCTGGGGTATTGTTGACCAGGACACTGGGAAGAACTCCTTTTTCTTTTGAAATCGTGCTATGGAATATTTAACATTCACCTTAACAGGGAGATGGGGCCTTGGTTTAATGTCTTATCCAAAGGACAGCTCCTTCAATAATGCCGTGTTCCCTTAGGATCACATTGGAATGTCAGCCTAAACTATGAGCTTATAGATGAGAGGAAGTGAATGACCAGTACTCAGGAGCATGCCCATCTTTCAATTCTCTTGTTTCCTATTTGCACTCGTGTCTTGTTACTTGAAATTCTTTCAAATATTTAAAGAATCTTGGAGATTTAGAATGATGCATCAGAGCAGGGATTTCACTTGTATGTCAAAACATTTCTGGTTTTGTGAAGGATAGGTCTTGTCTAACCAATTTAATATAATTCTAAGATAGAATAAAATCTTGTCATGCATGGCTGGGTCCAATGTCTTAGTGGCCATGTTATAATTGAGGCTTAAGTATATGGCAGACTTCAGAATCATCTCGTCATCGCTACATCTCTCCCTGCACTTCGCTTGCCTGCTGTGACAGTTGATATGGAGAAATGCTTTTGTCTTATGAAAGTGACTCATCTCTCCAGGACGCTACCCCGTGTAAAGGGCACTATATAAATGCAAGTTGTTGTTATCTCTTTGTTTTGAAGTAATTTGCGTTAGCTGTTCTATGCTTTATTAGAAGGGTTTATATTTTATATATGCTAAGTCTGTTCAGAGATCAACATCCCCATTCCTGCAATTAATCCTGTAACCTCTGATGGCAAATTTGGGGATGCAAGGTCAACAGAAGTAAAACTGCGCTGCTTATTTTAATTTTAAAATGGTGGACTTTTCATACAATCAAAACAAGTCGGAACCTCCATCCCAATTGTTCTGCTGTTTGTTAATTGGTATATTGGTGAATGTTTAACTCACGTACTTTTGGTTTCTAACACTTAGTCACAAAACCTATTGATTTTTTCTTTGACTTGTACTTCTGCATTCTATTCACTCGGAACTGAGTCGTGCACCTTTACTGCCTCAAAACAGGACATGTATATGGAGGAATTTGAACCAAATGGCTTACTTCTGCTCTTATATTCCTATGACCGTTTTGCAAATTCAGAATGAGATACTCTGGAGTATTTAACTTTGCTGACATTACTCCAGAATTATTTTAAAGAGTCATTTATTTTAGATATGTTTATTGGAAATACAGTGATTGGATATTCCAGATGATGGTAAAATTTCCACCCATCATCTGCCAAACACCAATTTGGAAGTTGGGCAGAATGGTGGGCTGTGGCCAAATATTTGCCTGTCAAAATCATCTATTCAAACTTGCACTGGGCGGAAAATGTTTCTGTACAGTTTTGAAATCTACCAATTTAGCCAAATATTAGGGCAGATCTAATCTAATCAAGAGTTGGCCTGATCGCTAACCATAACTAAAGTTTTCCTTCTTTTGTGGAATTTAGATCTACTCCAAGTAGGTTTAAAAATGCACCACCTGCAAGGCAGAATGGAAAAAAAAATAGAAGGCTGTTTCCTCCAGAACATGGAAAAGATATAATATTTCTAAATTAATTTGATAGCTAATTTGAAATGTATTCAACCTAAGTATGTAACGTTAACAGGCAAGCCATACGCACCTCTGGATTAATCAGATGATTTCTCAGTTTCTTCACCCCGTCACTGTGATTTTCTTTTCTCCCTTCCAGTTTGTCCTTCCCTGATGTTGCAGATTAATGTAACATGTGCAGGAACACAATTTATTATTGCAGGGCTCTCTTGCCATTCAGAAATTCCACATACACTGCACATGGGCTCTTTTGACTGATGACACAGAAGTCAGCCACTTTTCAGCATGCGAGAAGAAAGCTGGTGTTTTGAATCTCTACAACACAACTTAAAGCGAGTCAGACAGCTTTCTGCTTGCATTTTCGTATTTTTAGCAGGTAATTGTGGGTGGAGGGGTGACACCCCAGATGTGGTATAAGTAAACCCATGCTATAATGAAACAGGTTATAATGGGGTTCCTTTGTATTTGAGTCCAGACTATGAGAGAGCTAAACTCAATCCTATCCACACCTCAGGACTGGCAATCACTATTTTTTCTTCAAATAATAATAATAATAATAATCCTTGCATTTGATATAGCGCTTTTCACGTCGGGAGGACGTCCCAAAGCGCTTCACAGAATAGACTGTAAAGTGAATTGACTGTATATTTGTGGGCGAACGCGGCAGCCAATTGCGCACAGCAATGTCCCACAAACAGTCGTAGATTGAAAATGACCAATTTATTATTGTTTTATTTTGGAGGGATTATTATTACCCAAAGTGTCACATGCTGTTGGGCTCTGTATGAAGCAGAGACTGGATGCTGGTATTTGGGAAGAAAGGAAATCAAATAGCCAATGAGCCATGATGAAGGAATAGATGGATGGAAATATCCTTTTTTTAAGATTTAAGATTTAAGATTGGAAAGAATTATGAAAAATTCTTTAGCAGCAAACATTTCTGTATTTTTCAGCAGTGGATGGTGGTCAGGTCCGGAGGATTTGGAGAGACAAGACAGGAAATTTGTGGAGCATTGACAGACATTATGAAGGAGTCAACCACCACTGGTGAGGTTCCAATACGCTGAAAGCAAACAATTGTCGTTCCTATATGCAAGAAAGGTTACAGAAATGCATGTTAACTACAGGTACGTTTTGGCCACAAACTATACAGTCAATGCACTTAAAAGTGCATTCTCTTAAGTTCTTTGAGACATCTCAATGATGTGATAAGGCACGATATAAAATGAAGGATTATTGTTACAACCCCATTAGGCTAACCTCAATAATTGCCAAAAATGATGGGAGTCAATCATCAGATAGAAAACAAAATATTACCTGCATGAAAATAATCTAATAAATAACAACCAGAATGGGTCAAAAGGGATAGATCTTTTCTGACAAACTTCATAGATTTGTTTTTCGGAGTAGGTCAAATTGATCTTCGGCAAATTTATATTCACTTAGAGAGTTGTTGGGATGTAGAATGCCCTGCCAATTAAGGTGGTAGAGACAGACTTCATTCTATCCATTGTATATTTCAGAAGGATAGTAGACAGGTATATGAATATATAGGCTTGAAGGGGTACGGGAATATGGCAGGGTAGTGGGATCAAATAGAGTCGTCTAGCTCTGAAAGTCAATACAGAGTTCATGGTCCAAATGGACTCCGTCTGTGCTATAAATTACTATGAATCTGTGAAATTCATAGTGGAATATAATGTATTACCTAGACTTCCAAAAGGTGTATGACAAAATACCGCATGAGAGTTTTCTTCATGTGTGAATGTGATGTGATAATGCACCAGATATTTCAAGGATTATTATATTATTATAAAACATGGACATAGATTTGAAATTGCCTGAAGAGAGGAAGTAGAGAGTATTTGCTAGGAGAGCTAGATCAGAATATGTGTGTGTGTGGAAGGGGAGTATTCCTACTCCTGCCCCCACCCCCAGCCCAACCATTACCAAATCCAAACCCCAGCTCGGGTGCACACTCTTGACTATCCAATACCTTGATACTTTAAGGTGCGGTATAGATACACCGCAGAGGGGACCTTATAGAAGTTTATGAGATTTTAAAAGGTACTGAGAAAGTAACCCCAGAACAATACTTTTGGATGTACTGGAATAGTAGAACAAGAGAACAAGGGTTTAGGATTGCACAGTGCAATTTCAAGGAAGACAACAGGAAGTATTTCTTTGCTCAGAGAATAAGTAACAAGTGGAACAAGTTGCCAGGAAGGGTAGTTGATATTCAGATTATTTAAAAACAACATTATCCTGTAATAATATAATCATCCTTGTATTTGATATAATGCCTTATCACATCTTCAAGATGTCTCAAAACGCTTCACAGATTATACCGTAAAGTGAATAGACTATATTTTGTGGGCAAAAAGGGAGTTATTCCAGTAGGATAAGATGAACTGGACCAAAGAGCTTCTTCATCTGAACCGCTCTTATGACCTTTTGGAACTCAAGCTAACTCTAAACTTCCCTACTCCAGGAATGTTGACACTTCTGAGCTTGATGAGTACAAACTTTCCCCCAAATATTGAAATTGTAAACTGTGTATAACATAGAAGGTAGTAAATTGCTGATCATGTCCATGCTGGTGCTAGTAACTCGACTGAAATCAAATATAAGTTCTATGGAGGAAAAATCTACAGACGCGCCTTGAAGCTGGTGGATTACAATGTTTGTGAGCCACATTATTTCTGTTGAATGGGATTTCCACCCTCTGTTTACAGTCAATTCTAGCAATAAAGGGGCAATTGTCAATGATTACCCTTTGGATAATAACTACAAGACATGTACTTAAAATAAACAAAAACTTTGTCAGACCAGTGAAGAAAGAAACATTTTCCTCCCCCTTCCCCCTCTGAATATGTGGAACAGATTTCCATTGACCATCCCAGACAGACAGAACAGGATGAGACACTTACTTGCCTGCAACAGAAGGGTTAAGATGTTGAGTAAGTCAATATTTAAAGTTGCTTTGCAATCATTTTTTAAGAAGCAGCAAAATACTTGTTCTATTCCTTTTAATTTTGATTTTCTATTCCTTTTAGTTTTTTTTAAAGTTTCATCCTTTTGACACTTCCAGAAATCCCAGCAAAACTACAGTATGTCAGATAAAGAGGTGGAGGGAGAATGCATCTCTCTTCATACCCCAGGCAAATTAGCTGCGACTAGAAAATGCAACCCTTCAGCAAATGTCAGTCAAGACTAGGATTCAAACCTCTCGCTCAGTTGTGTGTCCAATCGTCTAGTACTTTAGCTACTAGTGATCCCTATCCAATTCATTTCATAGTAGATATTAGGAATGTTTCAAAAAGTTATGATAAATAAATAGCCATCTTGCTGAGAAAGACCTCTGCTGGTAGAATTATAGAATCATATACATAACAGTACAGGATGAATGTATTTTGTTCACTGAACCTTACTGATACTACAACAACAAATTTACATTTATATAGCGCTTTTTACATTGGAAGGACATCCCGAGGTTCTGGCTCATCGACTAGAGCTAAGTACTTTAATCCCAATTCCCTTTTCTTTCTCTAAATCCTTTTTCATATTCTTCCTGTTCGAATATTTATTCAGTTCCCTTTTAAATGTTTGGCTCAGTTGGTAGCACTCTCAACTCTGAGTCAGAAAGTTGTGGGTTCAAGCCCCACTTTGGAACCTTGAAGTCATAGTTGAGATGATCACTCTAATGCAGTGCTGGAGGAGTGCTGCTTTATTGGAGGTGCCATCCTTCAAATAAGATACTAAACTGTTCTTATGAATGTTAAAGATCGCATGACACAACTCAAAAAGACAAGGAATTTCTCCTAGTGTCCTGGCCAATAATAATAAAATAATAATACTAGCATTTGATAAATGCTAGAATTCTGTTTGTGGAATTCTGGAATTGTGGAATTCTGCTTCACAGGATTTATTGTAAAGTGCAGTGACACCCAACTTGCACACAGCAATGTCTCATGAAGTGTATGCTTTTTTTTATTTAGGGGATTAAATAAATAAATATAACTAAATCAGTCACAATAGCTTGAATCAGTATTTTGATATAAGAATCATCTTAGCCAGCTCCACCATTCATAAAATCCAATTAGTGTAAAACTCTACCACCTTTTCCTCACCCATACTAAATTATGTGCCCCCATTACCTCAGTCCTTGGCAGGCTCCACTGGCTCCCTATTGCAGAATGGATCAATTTCAAGATCCTTACACTCTCTTATATATCACATAATTCCCAGGCACCTCCCTACCTCTCCAAACTGTTTACATCCCACTCCTCTTTCCGCCCTCTTCGCTTAGCCTTCTGCACATCTCTCGTCCCCTCCACTCCATCAATGGGCATCTAAATAGTGCTTCATAATGCTTTAAACCATAGCGCTTTCAGCAATTATGCCCTAAGAATCCAGAATGTCTCAATCCCTCTGCTTTGCCTCCTTCTTGTCCGTCTTCAGACATGAAGACCTTCCTCTTTGCCTGTGCTTTGGTTACCTCCCCTCTCTCCCCAGCTCGGCATCAAGCTCCACCACTGTTAAGCACTCCAAGACGGTACTCACATGAAGGGTGCTATATAAATCCAAGTTATTGTCATTGTTAAATCTAAACTTTAAGCTTGAATTGCAATGCTTTGTACGGATAAGGCACTATATCAAATGCAAGGATTATTATTATTAATATCAAAAATAATCAGGATGCTTTTCCGGTCAGTAAGATAATTCCTGTCATTGACAAACCGACAAAACAGTCACTGCACTTTACAGTCAATCATGCGAAGCACTTTGGGATGTCTTCCTAAATTAAAAAGTGCTATACCAAATGTAAGGATTTTTAAAAATAATGAGCAGGGCTTATCCTCAATTGATCAGTAAATTTAATGATGTCTGTACTAATCAGCACATTATTTACTAAATGACTGCTATCACAACTGATTAAACAAGAATAGCACCCTCTCTGTTTTAACAACAATCAGCATATCAATATGCAAAGGATCAAACTTCTCACATGTGTTACTAACCAGGGGAAAAATTGGGGAAATATTATTCTTGGATGAAGATTTATACAATTAAATGTTATACAGTACCAGCTTTAGGAATTCTATGTAATAAGAGTGAACTGGAAGTGATTTAGTATAATGGAATTAGATGCTCGGATCAGATTAAGGTTTGGATCAGGTATATGTTTATCTGGAGCCAACTGCAGCTATTTTTGAAACAAAGTAGAAAGTAAATCTGGAAGTACTACTGCAGCAGCTACAATTGCTTGCCCAAAGCATGATTGCTGGTGTTGATAAGTACAGGTATCTCTAATTTTATTTCAAATTCATTCCAGCTTACCAAATTAAACGCATCTACATGTCGCAATCTTTGCAAGATACAGGATGGAGTCACTAACGATGCAATGTCATTGACATACAGTTCAAAAAGGGGCTGAATACACAAGTGCTCAAGCCCGTCTTGGCTCGCGCATGCAAGCATAAATATAATGAAACAGCATTTTAGTAAAGAAATGTAGGGATAACACAGCATGTAATTCAATTTAGAATCGTTGCAGAACACAATAACCGTCTACAGGTTTATTGGACTTTCATTTCAGAACCAAGGGAAGAAGTAGCGTCAAGAGTTATTTTGCAAGGAATACGAATGGGCCTCCTAACAGCATGACATCAGGTCACTGTCTGTCTGCCCACTGACAGGGAA
The DNA here is from genome assembly GCF_018977255.1 of Callorhinchus milii. NCBI lineage: Eukaryota > Metazoa > Chordata > Chondrichthyes > Chimaeriformes > Callorhinchidae > Callorhinchus > Callorhinchus milii. The sequence continues at coordinate 22,142,636 of NW_024704744.1, forward strand.
AACTGATGAGTTGTGATCAATTCCCGATCCTGAAGATTTATTCCAGTCCTGTAATTACTGAACCTCAGTTGAGTAAGTCAGAGATAATTAACCTGTTTCCACCCCGTTACCTGAACATGGACACAAAGTGTGTTTGAAAGGAGACTGGGTAGAAATCACATTAAAGTTTATTTCTTTGGTGTGGAGCTCGCTGGCTTTTGCCCTGGCTGACAAGCTGATGTTATAAATTCTCCTCCAGCCTTAAAGCAACAGGAGAGTCAGAAAGGAGTTCAAAGTTTAAGAAGTGATTTGTGGAGAAGCTGCTGCTAGTCCTTAAAATACAAGAGGATAAAGTTTCACCAAAGCTAAAGACTGGCACCTTCCACCAGGTTGATAAACAGCAGGAGTGAATGTGACAAAGTAAATTATTCTATCAAACCTTTTCCTATCTCAGACTTTGTCACAAACATTTTTTAATAACTGCTGATGATCCCTATAGTTATAATAAAAATAATCCTTGCATTTGATGTAGAGCCTTATCTGTTCTTTGACATGTCTCAACGTGCTTCACAGAATATACTGTAAAGTAAATTAACTGTATATTTTGTGGGTGAAACGTGGCAGCCAATTGTACACAGCAGTGTCCCACAAACAGACTTGAACTGAGTGACCAAATTATTATTTTTATAAAATTTATTACCCATGGAAAAGCAATCCGCCAATCGACTAATAACCAGATTCCTACTACTGCTAGGCGTGTAACATTCATTAAAAGAGGCAATGCGACAATTCACGGGATTTGTTAACGGTGGAATTTCAGTTAATAACAACAACAACAACAAGATTACATTTGTATAGCTCCTTTCACGTCGGGATGGCGTCCCAAGGCGCTGATAAAATTCCTGACCTCAACACAATGGTTTGGTCCAAAGCCTTGTTTCAAACTGTGTGGCTGTCACGCTGAGAGCCAGATCACCAGGATTTGGTCAAAGAACCATTTTTTTTATTGATGAAGAGGCACCATTTAAAGTATTCCCTTTTACAAGTCAAGTTTAGCCAATATTCTATTATTTGCTGCATAAATATGCCTCTATCAGGAACATTGAAATCTTTGGACAGGCTCAAACAGTCATAATTCTGAAAACTTCCATTGGATCCCAATTACTATTTTTTTGTTTGTTGACTTTCATGTTCATCAAAGCTGGATAAAGTACAATGCTTCCACTTTTTGCACCTAGTATCAGCACTAAGGCTGGGTATAATGTAGCTAATTTATGTCTCAGTCCAACAAATATGCCAATTAAGGTTTACCTTGATAGGACAATATTCTGCTGAGTGCTGAGATGAAAATTATTTTGAGTGAGGAGATGAAAATCATTAGCAATTGTTGAGAAGCAGCTGACAATTTTTCACAATTTTCACTGGATGGAGCAAGTAATTTATTTCTTCTCCCACTTACTTTGTACAGCTGACATTCTCCCTCTTTCATTTTTCCATACCACCTGCATCCTCTTCCGATGCACTCTGTACCTTCAAGCTCCCCACTCATCTTTGCTCTGTAAGATTGTCCTAAACTGCTATAAAATCCATTTGTTAAAAACTCACAGCAAAACTATCTTGAAAAAGATGAGATAAGGCAAGCCAAGTCATCTCTCAGTCTAAAGTCTAAAGACCTCAGCAGGGTCTTCAGTGATATTTGTGAACACAGAAACCATGACATTTTTTATGTGATACTGTTTGAACTCAGTATCCTTTACACAAGCTTCAAAACATTACTTTCGGAATTTAAAAATGATCCCTGTTAAGTGTAAATTCAAAGTAGCAGCTCGTATGGATTTTCAGATAGATTTGTGCAATATCATTATTCAAAAGTCACAGAGGATTTCAAAACACATGTTAACGCCATTTGTAATTTGTTTTTTTGGAGTTCTTTAAATAGGCGCTGGAATCTGCTTAGGAACACCACTATTTTGATGCTGTTACTCTAACCTTGAATCAATCATTAGTAAGGCCACTATTTGAGTAAATGTAATGTACCGAGTATCTGCCACATGCGGAAACTGTCTGACAAGCTTCCCACTGCTTATCTAGCCAGGTGTCAACCTCTTTCACTGGTAGCATTCGTTAGTTAGTTAGTTAGTTAATTAGTTAGTTAGTTATGAGAGTGCTACCAACGAGAAGGTTGTGAGTTCAACCCGTGTTGTTGAACTCACAGTCTCTAGGCTAACCTACAAATATTGTGCTGAGGGTACTAAATTGTTGGAGGTGCTGTCCTTCATGGCTGTTTGTGGGACATTTCTGAATGAATATTTGCTGCTGAATTTGCCTACAAAACCATATAAGGTCATTACACTTTCAGTGCTTTGTGCGAGGTGCTTTGGGATGTTTCAATTATATGATAAGGTGTTATATCAAATTATATTATAGTCCTTATTTCTTATTGAAAAACAGCTCAATTTTGGAGAGATAGTCTGGAAAGATGAGATAAAATGGGCTAAACTGTGATAATTCTTAGTATCATCCTAGGCTTTATCTTTTCCTTTAACCTTCAATAGGGATCCGTCCTTGGTGGTAGCACTCTCATTCACTCTCAAGCGAGAGTGGTTATATGGTTTTGTAGGCAAACTCAGCAGCAAATATTCATACAGAAATGTCCCACAAACAGCCATGAAGGACGGCACCTCCAACAATTTAGTACCCCCAGCACAATATTTGTATGTTAGCCTAGAGACTGTGAGTTCAACAACACGAAAGAGGGGTTGAACCCACAACCTTCTCGGTGGTAGCACTCTCATAGGTGAGAATGCTACCAACTGAATGAGGTTGACATCTAGCTAGACAAGCAGTGGAAAGTTTGTCAGACAGTTTCCGCATGTGCCAGATACTCAGTTGACCAAACAAAAACCTCCACAATGGTTGTTCTGACGTCTCATTGAAAGTGACAAAACATAATTCTGCACTTGGCAAATCTTTAGAGATGGACGAGGACCATCAAACCTTTTGAAGATTTAGGATCTGATAAACGCACTGTACAATGCAATATACTTTACATTTATATACTGCCTTTCATGTAAGGAGGATGCCTCAAGGTATTTGACCCTGCTGGGCACCCAAGTTGGGGGTGGGAGCTGACGCGGATGAAGAAGGGAAATATGACTGAAAGTATAATCAAAGAGGTATGTCTTGAGACAGGCTTTAAACAAGGGGAGAGTGCAAGTCAGAGGGAGTTCCAGAGGATGTGGCTAGAATCTTGTGGAGTCCTGTAGCTCAGTAGTTAGAACACTCTCCTTGCAAGTGAGAGACCTGAGTTAGATTCCCGGCAGGGAAAAACCTTGGCCAAGTTTCCTTACTCCACACACCTGATAATAATCCCTCAAGAAAAAAAAACATAATAAATTGGTTACTTCAATCCACGACTGTTTGTGGGACACTGCTGTGCGTAATTGGCTGCCATGTTTTGCCCACAAATATACAGTCAATTCACTTTACAGTATATTCTGTGAAGTGCTTTGAGATGTTGAGAAGACGTAAAAAGCACTATATCAAATGTAAGGATTATTGCTATCAGTAGTGGCTGAAAGTGCACCTGCCCAATGTGGAATAAATAGGGCAAGGGACATGAAATAGGGCAGTGCACAATAAATGAAGGGAACAGCTGGGTCAGTAGGTTTGAAGGAGATTACAGAGGTAGGGTAGAGTGTGGTGAGATTTGAAGGTGAGAACGAGGATCTTGAAATTGATCAGCTGTAGCTGTGGAACCAATGGAGCTGAGCAAGGATAAGCCTGGTGTGGCATGGGCTGCAGAGGTCGGAATAGTCGGCAGCCTGTGTTGGGAAGAGCTGTGGAGTTTGGTGAGCAGATTGTCGGCGTAGTCAACCGTAGGAAGGACAGAGGGACTGTAGAGATAGAAGTGGAGGAGCTCACAGTTTGTGAATCTAGTTTACTCAACAACAATAGCAACAACTTGGATTTATGTAGTGCCCTCCACCCTGGACAGCGTCTCAGAGCGCTTCATTGCATAGACTAGAGCATTTGGTCAATTTCCACACTTGGTCAAATACCATTTGTACATGTAGTGATTCTTGCTATCCAAAGGCTGTTATCAGTGTAAATAAGATTTTCCTGATTTAACATGGTATATTTGTTTGACACTTGTCGTCCAATTGATATGATAATCAAAGCAAGTCTTTCAATTCCATCTTTCAAAGCTCTTTGCTATTCATGCCTGTTCCCCTTCTTAAACTTCCACAAGCTGAAACACAAATATTTTGCAGTGTGCAGACAAACGGAAGCAAAGTGCAAAGTGATTCCAACTGTTACAATGTCATGGTGCCTTCTGTCTGCTGAATCAGCCCAAACTCTTGCGTTACAGTTCAACATTTATGCAATTTCTTCACAGAACAGATGCTACTGGAACAGAATTCATGGGTCAATAAATTAACTAAAGCAAAATACGACATTTGGTCAGCTTGCAATACTGCTTGAAAATCTTGGGGTGAAATTTGCGAGTTAATAACTGTTTAATGTGATAATTATCGCTGTGCCGTTGGAAAAGTCAGTTTAACTCTTTCGTTTAATATTTTTTCTCTAGCCATGATCTGGCAAAGAAGGAATCAATGCTCTTGCTAGCCTAGAGATTTGTTTATCCTAAATTTTGGGGGTAACAGCTACAATTTAAAGTACAAAATGTATTTGTTTCAAATATTCCAGATGATTACAATCAGAAGGAAAAAATACGAGCAAACACAAACCACTATGATTCTCCTTGGTAGTAATTTAGTGTTAAACATAAAACGATCACAAATTCTGTCCTGATGATAATAAACACCAGTGATAAATAACATATTGAAGTAACTCCCATTAGATACATATTTGAAAAGGACAGATTAATGGGACTGAAAGGATTGCTCTTAAAAGAGCCAGCAGAGAACGATGGTCCGAATATAGTTTAGTGATTATAGAGTACTCGCCTCGCAAGCGAGAGGACCTGGGTTCGATTCCTAGGAAGGGCAAAACAATGGGCAACTTTCCTTACTCCGCACATCTAGCAGTAAGTAGAAACACGGTTGTTGGTCGATTGGCGGATTGCTTTTACAGGAGTAATAATTCCTTCAAAAAAATTAAAACTGGTCACTTAATCCACGACTGGCTGTCGTGCTTCACCCATAAAATATACATTTTACAGTATATTCTGTGAAGCACTTTGAGATGTCTAAAAGCGCTTCACATGATACACTGCAAAGTGGGTTGACTGTGTATTTTGTGGGAGAAACAAATATACAAGCTTTCTTTACTGATTTTCACTGAGGGTTGCTGGAACACTAAAGGCCAAAGAAAAGGTGGTATGTTTTAAACTACCACTGTTGGCACAAGATTCACAATTTTATTCTGATAGAATGATGTAGTCGGATATCTAAATAAAAAGAATTGCCACATATTCAACAATCTTTTGTATAATCATAATGCTGTATACAGCAACTTGAACACTGCACTGCAACCCCATTACTGCACTGGCGTTAGCAAAGCCAAGACTGTGAACTTAAGTTCACATGTGGAACTTGAACCTACAACTTTCTGGTTCAAAGGCAAGCATAATACCAGCTGAGCCACGTTGACAGACTTGAGTCCGACTGACACTTGTGCAGAGCTACATGACTGTAGAGATATACTGCTGCTGTGAGTGCCAAAGGGTGCTACTCAACATATGGCACTGATGGAAGCCAGAGCCTCGAAAATGTTGACTGATATGAGCATAGAATAACAAGGTGTCAGATTGGCTTAATTCGTAGCACTTTTCAATGGCAGATGTACTGCAAACAGTGTTTTATTCCATTAGTAATATTTGAATGCACGTCTCATTCTCACCACCCAGATATCCAATAAGATTAGTTCAGCAACTGCTTTCTCAAACCTCTCATCGTGACTACCTTTTTGACTTTGTTGCTTTTCATTCTGCTTACTGTACAATCCATTTCCTGTATTTTCTCCTTTGCTCTACTTCCACATGTAATTTTCCATTAGTTCAATGGAGAAACAGTATCAGTGTTGTGACTGACTCTCACAACATTGCAGCTCCCTAGTGCATTCTCAGAATGTTCACTTTTGAAATTTCATGATCTATTTCCGAACTCTGTCTCTATGTTGTGTGACTAATCATCATCACTAGTTGGAATTCTCCATTATGTTTCAACAACAACCACAACAACAAATTACATTTGTATAACGCCAACAAATTACATTTATATTGGCAGGGAGAGGGAGGACGTCCCAAGGTGCTGGACAGTCAGGGTTTTGGACCCAAGCGGGGGGTTGGGATCAGGAGGTATGGAGGCCAGGGAGACCAGGTGTAGGAGAGTAACCTAAGGCGCGGTCGAAGAAGAGGAACTTGAGACGTGCCTTGAAGGAGGCAAGGGAGGGAGCAAGGCAAAGGGTTTATGGGATGGAGTTCCAAAGGGTGGGGGCAGAAAGGCTAAAGGCCCAACCACCGATGGTGGGGTGGGCTGGGCAGGGGTTGTGCAGCAGGCCAGAGCCCACTGAGCGGAGGCAGGGGACAGGTCAATATGGAGTTTCAATATGTATTCATTACTTCACTTAAATTGAACCAATTTAGGTGTCAGCTGGCATAGTTGGCAGCACTCTCACTTCTGACTCAGAAGGTTGTGGGCTTTCAACTTATATAGTTTAGACGAACACTCAAATACAATGTTGGGGTGTGCTGATTGTTGGAGGTGCCTTCCTTTGGATGAGATGTTAAACCCCATTTGCCTGTTCAGGTGGACCTTAAAGATCCCACAGCTCTATTCAAAAAGTAGAAATTTCTCCTGGTGTCCTGGTCAAAAAATCTTCCAAAATGAATTGGTCAATCACTTCATGGCTGGCTGTGTGCAAATTGTCTGTCCTATTCCCCCACACACAGTCACTGCCTTTTACAGTATATCCAGTCAAGTAATTTGAGCCTTCCTTTCGATGTGAAAAGTACAATATCAAATGCAAGAATTATGACTGTATATTTAAAATAACTATTACGGAATCTAATGTTAGTAGTGAATAATAATAATAATCCTTGCATTTGATATAGCGCCTTAGAACGTCTTCGAGACGTCTCAATCGCTTCACAGAATATACTGTAAATTGAATTGACTATATTTTGTGGGCAAAACGCAACTCAATGTATTAAATTCTTAACCACACGAGTGATTGTTCCATTGTCTTGCTTCAGTGAGCGACACTGGTGTGAGGAAAACCTCCAAATGCAAAAGTCCTATTGTGCACTATAGCTTTAGTATATCATGCTTTTAACTAAACTATGTTTCTGTTTAAAATATAGGAGTTCCCTGATGTACATCTCAGGAAGTGGATGAATTAGCAGATTTTTCTCAAAGGTGACATTTTTCATTTTCTGAATAGTTATTGGCATAAAGCTTCAAAGACTCTCAGAAAAGTGAATCAATACACAAGCACCACCGGGCCAAAGACAAATTTAGAGCATATCCACTTTCACTTGCAATTTACTGACTTTGTAATGTCTGTTTGTAATTTAAAATGCAAAACACTCCTAAGGAATAAGACAGAGCTATTCTTATTTAAGGTAAGATATAAATCTACTCCAGTATTTTAAAAAAATGCAATGCCTTATTTTTCATGTTGCATATTTAATTGAATTGCGCTCCAGCATTCCATTATGCTAAAGCATTTGACCTCCCCTCAGCAGGCATTGGGAATAGGTGGTATGTCGTAAAATCTGATCTAAGAATATGTTTGCACTAAAACCTGTATTGGATGAGAGTGGGTTCAGAATTGTTTTGTTCTCTTGGCCTAAGTCCATCTCTCTGAGAACCAGAGGCAACTTCCTGATGGTTTCCCCCTGAGCACAGCATGAGGAGGAAATGTAGGATAGGCAGTGACATCAAGCACTGGGAGATAGCATTGCATTCCTGAGCTGCTTCCAAAATCAGTGTACTGACTTTATTAATACTCCTGATTTTTTAAAATTTAAATCTCTGAGGACCTTTGCAATGCGTACTTTTATAATGGAAGTCATTTTTTAAGCTTTCACTGACTTATTTTAGTTACCTAACAAATTCATATTCATTAGCATAGTTCTCATAGTTCTCACCCTCTTCTATATTGTCTTTCACTCCTCATTTTGTAAAGTTTCGCCCACAAAATGTACAGCCAATTCACTTGACAGTATATTCTGTAAAGCGCTTTGAGACGTCTCAAAGACGTGATAAGGCACTATATCAAATGCAATGATTATTTTTATTATTATTTCACATTGCCTTCATGAGAGAAAATGGAATAGAGCTATATGGCCCAGGGGTGCCTACCAAGGCACCCCCCTCCAATCGTGGAGTCCTGTAGCTCAGTGGTTAGAGCACTCGCTTTGCAAGCGAGAGACCTGAGTTCAATTCCAGGCAGGGCGAAACCTTGGGCAAGTTTCCTTACTCCACACACCTAATAATAATCCCTGCAAAACCAAAAACAATAATAAATTGGTCATTTTCAATCTACGACTGTTTGTGGGACATTGCTGTGCGCAATTGGCTGCCGCGTTCGCCCACAAATATACAGTCAATTCACTTTACAGTGTGTTCTGTGAAGCGCTTTGGGACGTCCTCCCGACGTGAAAAGCGCTATATCAAATGCAAGGATTATTATTATTATTAAGGGGAGACTAGGGTGGATGGAGGCTCATATGGAGCATTAGCATTATCATGGGCTAGTTTGCCCAAATCGCCTGTTTTGGTAATGTAAATAATGTTACTACTATCTAATTTACCTATCATAATGATAATATTAATGCACTAAAGAGATTGTTTGGTACTCATCCATAGAGATTGTGGAACTGGAATGTTTACAGAAATAAGCAATGCTGAAATTCTGAAAAGCATGATCTTTATCTCCGAACTAAAGCTAATCATTGTCAGCAAATAAAAATAAATGTATCCTTTTGTATTTTCACTCTTGTAATTTTGCCTGCAATTTATATTAACCAGCTGCTGGGTATATATGACCTCACCAGCAGTTGTGGGTTGAAATGATGTGGAAAAATGGCGATAACTTTAGGCATTTCAATATTGTTGTGTAAAAAAAAACACAAGCGGAGACAAATGGATAAATAAAACCAGGGAAATTATTCTTTGTTTCTTTCGGTTATTTTTCTGTGTCAGAGGTTTGTACATTTCTAACACTAGGATCTAAAACAATTTCAAACTAGTGGGTAGAAATTCTTCCTGGGTCTACATTTGATCTATTTATGTAGTATTTCAGAATGTCTGGAATTTGACAAATTCTAAAATGCAGCCTGAATTTTAAAGATTTACAGCAAACCAGTTTCATAGCTAAGACTCAATTCAATAATTTGCCAGATTTTGAACACTTTGAAATGCTACTTAAATAGAGTAAATCTAGACTCAAGTGAAATTTCTGCCCTTTACACTTTAATTAAGGAATCTGGAAGTAAGTCACACCAACATGCGAGAAGTCTCTCCCTTGTGATTTTCTTTTGGAGCAGAGTTGGCGTAATGTAATTTTAGCTCCCAAAGGAGTCCCCACTCAGATTATTATTTTGACAAGAGTTCACATGTACCCTTTTATCCATTGCTTCTCATAAAGGTTTACTATGGCAAATACAAAACATTTAACAATCTGTTATTGTACATGTGTGTGTGTGTGCACTTAAACAAGTGCCCATGCATTAAGTATCTTCTTTACATTCAGCTCTCAAGCGCTTACTTTCCTTTGCAGGTAGGCTACTATATAAATGCAAGTTGTTGTTGTACTCTTCAGAAAATATATGTGAATTATCACTGTATTAACAAATTTAGTTAACACATTCCTGTACCCCATATATCTGACCCCACTAGACTTGGGTTCTGTGCATACCACCATATGGAGTCCTGTAGCTCAGTGGTTAGAGCACTCGCTTTGCAAGTGAGAGACCTGAGTTCAATTCCAGGCAGGGCGAAACCTTGGGCAAGTTTCCTTACTCCACACTCCGCCTAATAATAATAATAATCCCTCAAAAAAACCAAAAACAATAGTTAAATCGGTCATTTTCAATCTACGACTGTTTGTGGGACACTGTTGTGCGCAATTGGCTGCCGCGTTCGCCCACAAATATACAGTCAATTCACTTTACAGTGTCTTCTGTGAAGCGCTTTGGGACGTCCTCCCGACGTGAAAAGCGCTATATCAAATGCAAGGATTATTATTATTATTATTATTATATGGGAGACAAACCTATAGCCAATCGATTACAGAGACTACTGGCTGGTAAGCAGATGGTAACTGGATTCTAGAGAGGCTGAAAGCCCAATGGGTGAATTGACTTAAAAGATATACACTCCTGCAGATTTTTGGACATAACTGGTTAAAAGATGGATTGAAAGCTCATCAACGGACAAGGACAGTGAGATCATAACCTTCATCAAAGGAAAACCAGAACCAGATGCAAGTGACTTGATGATGATGAGCCATTTATTCTGGTACCATTAGAAAATCAATGCTGGCATCACCAAAACATTTAATTCAAGTTTTACAAGCTGTGAAGAAATTCTGGCACTATATCTATGATAATTCCATTGGATCAGAAGATCAGCTCATCTGAAACCCTGTGGTGATGGCAGACAGAGCACTTTGAATAAATATATTAAATAGCCACAATGTTCCTAAACAATGCAGGGATTTAAATTAATTCTACTTATAAAAAATGATTTCCAAAAGGTTTTAAAGATTGTTACCACCGTGGCCAACTTTGTTGTTCATGCTTAGAACCAGTCACAATGATCATATGACAAGATCAATCTTCTCCATAGTAGCTATTAAATTAATATTATCCCATATATCTAATTAGCAAGGATTGAAAGCAATCATAATAAAAAAAAATTCTCAGAAGTTAACATATTTTGCTAACAAAGTTTTCTTTGACTATGCACACCCTGAATGGAATTGTCTATTTTCCATATCTAACCTACCCCGATCTAATTTGCATTAAAAAAATTTTGTCTAATTTCCTCCAATTAAAAGGTTAGCTTAAACCTGCTTATTACATTTTTATTTTCTTTCTTCAAGCTTTCATCATCTCTGTTCATTTGGTAATAAGAACATATATTTAAATTTTTTTTTATCCATGTGTCCAAAATTTATTGTTTGACTCCAACCATCATTCAGATGAGACATTAAACCAATGTGCTGATTGTCTCTTCAGGCAGACATTAAAGATCGCATGGCACTATTCGCAAAGAACAGGGAGTTTCTCCCGATGTCTAGGCCAACAATAGCCAACAATTGGTCATTCACTTCAATTCCTATCTGAATCTTTACAAATTGTTCAGTGAATATATTTAGCTACATTGTAATCTCGAATCAGGTGTAGTGAAACTCATATAAATCGTATATTTTGTAACCATAACATTTGATATGATTTATGCGATGATTTATGCTCAGTGATTAGAGCACCCGCCTTGCAAGCGAGACCTGGGTTCGAATCCCAGCAGGGCGAAATGTTGGGTAAGTTTCCTTATTCTACAAGCATCTGTTTACCTAGCAGTAAGTAGGAACCCAGTTGTTTGGTGGATTGCTTTCTGGGGGTAATAATTTCGTCAAAAAAAGTAATAATAATAAATTGGTCACTTCAATCCACGACTGTTTGTGGGATACTGCTGTGCAAAATTGGCTGCTGGGTTTCGCCCACAATATATACAGTCAATTCACTTTACAGTATGTTCCGTGAAATGCTTTGAGATGTCTCGAAGATATATCTATCCTGACGTGTGGTGCCCAAAACTGAACGCAGTACTCCAGATGGGGTCTGACTGATGCTCTATACAACTGAAGCATCATTTTTTCCCCTTTGTATTCCAGGTCCCTTGAGATAAAGACCAACATTCCATTTGCCTTTTGGATTACTTTTTGCACGTGGGAACCAGTTTTTAGTGATTTGTGGATATGGACACCCAAATCCCTTTGCTTCTCCACAGTTCTTAGTCTCTTCCCATTAAGAAAATATTCTGTTTTATGTTTTTTCAATCCATAGTGGATGACCTTGCACTTCCCTACATCGAACTACATCTGCCACAGCTTTGCCCACTCGCTTAATCTGTCTAAATCCCTTTGTAACTTCCTACTCCCATCTACACAGCTTCCTGAGCCTCCTAGCTTAGCGTCATCTGCAAACTTGGATGTAAAACTTTCTATTCCTTCAACCAAGCCATTTATATATTTGGCAAAAAGCTGAGGTCTCAGTACAGACTCCTGGAGGACACCACTTGTCACGTCCCGCCAATCAGAGAACGTTCCCTTTATCCTGACTCTCTGTTTCCTACCTTGCAACCAATTACCTTTCTATTACTTTTTGATTCCTACTCCCATCTACACAACTTACTGAGCCTCCTAGCTTAGTGTTGTCTGCAAACTTGGATATAAAACTTTCTATTCCTTCATCCAAGTCATTTATATATATGGCGAAAAGCTGAGGTCCCGGTACAGTATCTTGCGGGACATCACTTGTCATGTTCCGCCAACCAGCTCCCTTTATCCCTACTCTCTGTTTCCTGCCTCACAACCAATTACCAAGCCACGTCACATGGTTATCTCCGATTCCATGCGTTTCCATTTTCGCTAACAATCTTTTGTGCAGAACCTCATCAAATGCCTTCTGAAAGTGTACCTAAGTCATATAAAATCTGATTTAATCAATAATGTACACTGTGAATTCATAATTCAATGCAGCTTGTAAGTGCACATACAGTGGTTTGTCACTGCAGCCGGTAAGTGTATTTCCCGCAGTTCAATGCAGCCAGGAAGTGCTAGAGTAATGGAGGATAGGGTAGTGGCCTTACAAGTTAGGAGGTGATAAATACAAGTAGTGAGAAGAAATCTAAGCTTTTTTGATAGGAAACTGAAAGGGACTCGGTTAATATATGACTTAGACAATTATACGATATATAAACAAGACTTATGCGAGTTTTACTGTACTCTGATTGTGCTTGGGCTGAACATGATGACAATATGTCATCTACTGTTTGGTGACATAGTCAGAATTTTGGATCAAATTTTCCCTTTAAGATTTTTTTGTTATTATTATCATTATAATTAACTATCAGTATGGTAGGTAGTCTATCTCTGACATTGACAATAAAGCTATCCATTCATAGCTATTTTGAACATTGGCCTCTTAAATGCAGAACAACAACAATAATGGAAGATGTTTTTCCTCTGTTTTGGGTCAGGGGCTTCCTTAAGTCTCAAAATGTACCTCTCTAGTCAGTGGTTTCATTCATTTTTCCCCTCATCAGCCCCCCTAGGCCCACCACCTAGTAACAGTGTGAAGAGTTTTGAGACTTCCCCTTGACATGCTATATAAATGTAAACTTTATTGTATTATTTATAGGAAGCAATAGCAGCTAAGCAATTTACAAGCAGCAGTGAAATAAATGACCATTCTTAGTTGGATGAATTTGGTCGAGCGATCGATGTCGACTTCCAGGTGAGCTCCCTACAATTCAAGACTTGCATTCTTCATGAAAAGGGCTATATAATACAATAACATTTCTATTTCTATAGTGTCTTTCATGTCGGGAGAATGTTTCAAAGTGCTGCACAGTGCTAGATGGTCACCCGTGCTGGAAGCCGAGAGGGGTGGGAAATGGAAAGATAACCAAATGTGAGATCAAAGAAGTACATTTTGAGATATGCCTTGAACGAGGGGAGGAAGGGAACAAGTTGGAAGGACTCTGGAATGGAGTTCCAGAGAGCGGAGTTAGAATGATTGAAAGCCCACCTGCGATGGTGAGGCGGACATGGCTGGAGACAGGAAAATGTCAGTGTTCGCTCAGCGAACATTGAATGATAATAATAATAATCCTTGCATTTGATATAGCGCTTTGAGACGTCCCGAAGACGTGATAAGGCGCTTTATCAAATGCAAGGATTATTATTATTATTATCACGTATTCGAGACATCTCAAAGCGCTTCACAGAATATACTCTAAAGTGAATTGACTGATGTTCAGTGATATGAATGACATTACTCCTCTTAAACAATTGGGTTCAGTTGATAGCACTAGGATAGAAAGTTATTGGGGAGTTACTAAGAAAATAGAGTAAATCTAGAACCAAGGAACATTTTTCACCAATGTTAAGTCCCATATCAGAACTTGAGCTCACAATCTAGACTGACAGTGCTGTACTTTGGACACAACTGGTTAAAAAGAGGAATTGAAAACTCATCAACAAACAAGGACAATGAGATCATAACCTTCGTCAAAGGAAAACCAGAACCAGATGGAAGTGGCTTGTGAATGATGAAATTCTATTCTGGTATCATTAGCAAAATCATAACTGCCATCAACAAAAAGCTCTGTTCAATTTTACAAGCTGCTAGGTGACTCTGGCATTATAACTATGGAGTGTCTCATTGTCTGAGATCCCATCCTTAAATATGAAACCGAGATCTCGTTTGTTTATTCTTCAGGTGAATGTCAAAGAACCCATGAAAAGAGAAGTTTCTCCCATTGTTCTGACCAAAAATCCTACAGATCAATTGGTAAATTGATGATTCACCTCATGGCTATTTGTGGGACCCTGCTATGCGGAAATGGCTGTTGTGTTTGCCCACAAATACACAGTCACTACAACTGACAATAATCACTGTGAAGTCCTTTGAGATGTTTAGACATATAAGATCTTGTGAACATAAAAGTTATTTATTTTTTTCTCTTCACGATAGTGCTGAAAGATCTTTAACATCCACCTTAGCCAACAACTAAATCTTGGCTTAATGCTTCTTTTTTTGGTCAACTGGGTGTCTGACACATGTGGAAATCCATCACCATGCTTAAGAGAATTCAAACTAAACTGAGAGTTCGATATATAAATAATATAAATAATAATCCTTGCATTCGATATAGCACCATATCACGTCTTCTAGATGTCCCAAACTGCTTCACAAAATATACAGTAAATTGAATTGACTGTATATTTTGTGGGCGAATCGCGGCAGCCAATTGCACACAACAGTGTCCCACAAACAGTTGTGCATTGAAGTGACCAATTTTTTTTGAAGGAATTATTATCCCTAGAAAAACGATCTGCCAATCGACTAATAACGGGGTTCCTACTTACTGCTAGGTAAACAGAGGCATGTGGAGGAAGGAAACTTGCCCAACATTTCACCCTGCCAGGAACTGAACCCAAGTCTCTCGCCTTGCGAGGCGAGTGCTCCAATCACTGAGCTACAGGTCTCCACGTACCTCACATATATAAGGAAATTCCAGAGATATTTGTTGGAATGGAATGCACATTCTATCCCTGGAGGGACGCATCCTGCTTACCAAATTCCAAAAAGTATTAGGTGCAGGTTGACTAGAGCCAAGGCTTAAGGACCCCAGAGTGTGCATTGAGTACATCTGGATTTTAAGCAGCTAAAACCACATTGAAAGCACTGTCTGGCAAGCTTCCCACAATTTGTCCAGCTTGCATTACCCTCCATTGTTTAAATAATAATAATAATCTTTGCATTTGATATAGCGCCTTATCACATCTTCGAGACTTCTCAAAGTGCTTCACAGAATATACTGTAAAGTGAATTGACTGTGCATTTTTTGTGCGCGAGACGGGGCAGCCAATTGCACACAGCAGTGTCCCACAAACAGTCGTGGATTTAGTGACCAATTTATTATTTTTTTAAGGAGTTATTATTACCTCCTCAAAAGCGATCCATCAATCGACTAACAATTGAGTTCTTACCCAACAAGATTCCATTTATAGTTCTTACCCACTGTTCTTACCCACTGCTAAATAGAGATGTAAACAGGTAAACAGAGATGTGTGAAGTAAGGAAACTTGCCTAACATTTTGCCCTGCCCGGGAATCGAACCAGGCAGGGGAAAACTCTCGCCTGCATGGCAAGTGCATTACAGGACAACACAGCTTGCAGGATTAACAGAGTGGGAAATTCTTACCTCCATTTATCAGTCTGTCCCTCTAATTCTATAGGTGAGCAAGGTGGGCTGATCTGTCATCAGCAGTCTCTGGCGTACTGAGGACCCACTGGGCTCAGAAATCTTGAACTAGAATGAATGTTTCTTGTAACAATTTAGTAGTCCTTCAGTACTGCACTATGGTTGAACCTATCGCACATTCCTGCAGTGAATCTTGAATTCACACTTTCTCTGAATCCGAAGGAGAATGCTACCAACTGAATCAATTGGCACATATCCATCTAATTTCTCACTAACGATTAGTTATCTTGATCCGTCGCCTTCCTTTATATGATATTTCCAGGTCTCAACAGCCCAGAAACCATTATGTTCCACATAACATCTGCTTTACTTATTATCACTTAATCCACAATCACATTCTTAACCAGATGTTCATCCAGCTTTACTCTGAAGATGTTCTTTAGGTGGGAGTTTAATCTTTCTATTCACTATTCTGTTGAGACAACAAATTCCTCTAATCTCAAACCCTGCTTGAGGTCTGTTAAAGTTATACATTCTCCATGTATACAGTCTAAGTTAACTAATCGGATTCCATCCATTTCTGTCAGCACTTTAAAGACCTGGATAATTTTTCCTTTTCATCTCACTTTTCTCCAATTACAACATGTTCAGTTTCTCTTTGAGCCTTAAATCCTGGAATAATTCTCAACAGTCTTCCCTCAACCTTCTTTAATGCATTTGTGGCCCAGAAAACGTTGGGCTCCCAAACGTGCACACAATGAGGTCTAATTTATGATATTGACAAATGGATTTGTGATTAACAAATCCTGCAAGACACCAATGTGTCACAGGTGATGTCTCTACATTTTGACTTTTGGATAATAGCCAAAGAGGCAATTGGCATGAGTGTGCATCTGAGTGGTGCTCCAGATCCATTTCTTACAAAAAAAATTGAATCTGGAAAATTAGATCCCCAAATTCCAAATGTGGCCTCACCAATAATCCATAGAAGTTTAGAATAACGTGTTTTAACTTATGCCCCTAAGCATCCTAGTATTTGATTAGCTTTTTTAATAGCAGCCTCGCATTGACTTAATACATTAAGTAAATAGTCAATAATCACAGCTAGATCCTTTTCCTTTTTTACCTTTAACTTGATTATGTGCATATGTTTTATGTTTCCTGCTCCAATTTTGCATAAACTTGCATTTATCAACATTAAAATTGAACTGACGTACCCCTGCCCATGAATACGATCATATTGCTTACCTACCTCTTATCAGTTATGTTATCAACAAGTTATATTATAATGTTACAAGTACCGTGTCTCAATTATGTGAGCCCAGTTGGTCCAATCTGGGCTATTTATTAGCAAACCCTGGAACTAAAACCAAACCACTGAGCATGACAACTTTTGATGTAGCTTCAAAAGTCTTTTTACTATTGGGATTCAGGTTTAATCTCATTCTAAACCAATGGGGCAAAAAGCTATACTTTCTGTTGTACAATGTCTACCAAATATGGACAATGTAACAACAGCAAAATTACATTTGTATGGTGCCTTTCACATTGGGTAGCTGATTGTAGCTGATTCTTCTTGGTTTGTATCCATATAACAAGACTGTCCATTTTGACACTGTTATAAAAGAAAACTCAAAATACTGCAGATGCTGGAAATCTGAATCAAAAACAGAGAGAGCTGGGAAAACTCAGCAGGTCAGGCAGCATCTATGGAGAAAGGAAAGTGAGTCAACGTTTCAGGTCCACGACCCTTTGTCAGAACACAGTTGTTTATGCCACCCAAAGATAGTAAATGGATAGCTGACTACCCTTTTCGGGTGGGAGGTAAGTGGGGTCCACATGGAGCTGAACAAACTCTAAAATGACATGCTTGGAAATGGAATGTTGGAATCGAGTCAGTCCTTTGTGGCATTTCACAATAGTCCAGTTCCTGAGCCAGGCGGGTCCACAATAGCCAGGGCATTGCTGATGACAGACCAGGCAGCCTGGTTTGAGAGTTGGATCAGTCAATGGGGGCAAGGATTCTTCCCACTCAACTCCTGTTAACCTTGCAAGCCACAGTCTTAATGAGTACTGTTGTCCTAGTTGGACAAGCAGTGGAAGCTATGCGGTTCTAGCCAGTTAGACTTCAATAGTAGTACCCCAACAATACGCAACATATTCCCAGCTGTCTGTTCAGGTAGTCATTAAAGATCCCATGGCATTACTCAAAAAACAAAGAGAGTTTCTCCCAGTGTTCTAGCCAACAATCACCCAAATAAAATTGGTCATTTGTTTCTGGGGTATTTGTGGGATATTGCTGTGTGCAAATAGATTAACACATTTGTCTACAAATACAGTCTACTACTTCACAGTAAATCCAGGACTGTGCTTTGAGACATCTTTCTGATATGAGAAGAACTGAATCATTTCACTAGGTCTTCCTGCTGGGAAAGGCTTGACGATGTCAACCCCCTGCTTGTTGACCTTTCCAACTCTTCCATCCACAACCTGCAGATCAACCAGAACTCTGCAGCTCGTGTCCTCTCCTGCACCAGGCTCCGTGACCCCACTACACTCATCCTTGCCCAGCTTCACTGACTCCCCATCACTCAGAGGAGCGAGTTCAAAATTCTCGTCCTCACCTTCAAGGTCCTCCATGACCTTACCCCTTCTACCTCTCTGAATTCCTAATCCCTTATCAACCTTTCCACTCCCTCCACTAAGCAGGGATGTCCCAACATTAAAGGCACTTCACAAATATAATTTTCTATTGTATCAAAAGTAAGAATATAGGATTATTATTATTATCATTCCCTCGGGCTCCCCAAACCTTGGCTCTTGCCAACCTGCACCTAATAATCTCCGAAATTAGGTAAGAAGTGTGTATCGCTCTGGGTAGAGAATGCACATTTCACTCCCGACACATAGACATTTCCATGTGTAAGTGGCATAGATGTGGTTTCTGCATGTGTCAGACACCTGTCTCACCAAAGAAAAGGGTAGCTGGTCTGGAAACAGAGAACATAATTTACATTGATGCAGTTCCTCTTCTGAGGTTGGGTTTAAGGCATGTTTTTGGTGGAACATTGCACTGCAACTAATATGAATAATACTTAACAATGGGTATTGATCCTGATATCTGTTCCCAAAAATGAAAATAACATATTGATGTCTTCTGCTGTTGAACAGGCAGCAATACACTTGAATTAAATTGAAACTTTTCAACGCCACCAAATCAAGTGCAATTATTGGTTAATATCCTGACATTTTCCTTGATTTAGTTTTTAGGGACATGCAGAAGCTTTGCAAAATGTACTTTCAGGTGTTGAAATGAGTTGAAAAAACTGTAGAATAATACATTGCACATTTTGGATGGAAGAAATGAGCTTCTCATTCTGTTCTCTCTAGTTCTTACATCGATTTTCACTCACTATTAATCATCCATTGTCTCTCTTACAGACATACAAACTGTACACATTCCACCTAAAATTTAGACAGTTAGATTAATCTTTTACCATTTCTAGATTGTAACTTACTGCAAGAATACTGTTGATTGAAATAATCATCCTCTGATCATTTCTACTCTGTAAAACCCTTCAGTTTTAACGATAGTCTATTTGTGAAAGCAGTTAAATTTTTTCACTTCTCAAATGGTTAACTCAATAAGAATAACAATATCATTTTGGTGGCCTATGAACTCTTATAAACTGTTATTATTCAAGTGACTCATTTTATATTGTTTACACCCAAGTCTTCAGTGAGAAGTCTGCCACATTGCGTTTTCTTTTCTCACCATTTCAATCCAATTTGTGTGATTGTTATGTTAACCTTTTTGGAATAAGTATCAGAGAGGCTTATAAAGTAGTTCAGATTCAAGGAATACAGATGTGTCATTGTTTCAGTCCTCTTGCCCCTGAGGGGAATGCGTTTTTGTTAAAAAATATTATTTGATGACTAATCCACCATTTATGCAAGCTACCAGCTGTCAGTCCAAATGAATAAAGCTGCCTGTGTAAAGTGACTGGCATACTGTGGATTAATGCAGAAAATATAAACAGCTATGATTGTAATCCACGTTTAATGTCAATTTCTGTTTTGATTTAGTTCGTTCCTGTTATGGTTCATAGCTTTTCAAGTAATGTCCGTCACTGAGTAATATGGGCTTCAGTGAATCCATCTGTTAAAGGGCAACTGAGGCAACTCTTTGTACATTTAAAACATACTATCTTTTCAATCCTACTTGGAGTTGCTTTTACAGCCCCTTGTCCATGTTTTTTTAGTTATGCATGCATTTCTGTTGCAGGAGCAGAAGTAGCACATAGAAGAATAACAGTCACAGCAATCTCTTCCACATTTGCTCTGTATGTCGCATGAATACAGAATAAGAATAGAAAGGCATTGGCTTGTTTCTGCTGAAGGTTCAATCTGCTTCTTCTCCTTCTGTCTGTCTTTTGAGATATCCACAATTGAGTTTGACCGCAGTGTCTCTTGTTCAGATAAAATTAAGTGTTAGACTAATCTCACCAAATTCATGGAATCATCATTTTGGGAGCAATCAAAGTAAAATGTTTGCACACTTCTAGCATTCGGTTACATTGGGCACTGTGACTGTAATAAATTAAAGGAGGAAACTGGTGCAATAACATTAGCTGTTATTATGCTGTTATGAACTCCTTTTATTCGGACAACTGGGAATATTATGATATTTTAATAACTGACTGAAGGTCAACAGGTTTCAGAAGCAAGCTGAGGGTAGATAAATGGACAGATTGATAAATAAATAGAGATTCAGACATGACAGACAGATAGATAGACAATCAAGGTCGACAGTAGAAAAGCCATGTAGGCAGACAAACAGAAAAGGCAGGTAGACAGACACACAGACACAAAAAAAGTTGACCGATAAACTTTTGGGGGATTTACCTTCTAAGTAATCAGCCCCCAACACACACACACACACATACACGCACACACCATATGACACTTTAACAAGTCCAATGCACATGTAATTGAGAGACTGTGGTAAAAAAAACATTTTTCCATAAATCAGTGTGTTCTTATAACAGAAAATTCTAATTCTCTCATGTCAAATTCTTCTGCAAAGCTGAAGATGTCACCAGCCAGTTTCTGAAAAGGAAAGACACTTTATATCTTGAGCAGTGATTACTTTTGGAACTTCTAACACTCAATCGCGTAGCACGTTTTTAAAAACAATGCGTTCCCTCAGCTCCAGCTCCACTTTGCATCATTGTTAAGTGAGATAATATTGACATCAACTTTGGGCACCCAATCTTAGGAATGATAAGTTTGTCTTACAGTGGAATCTAGTAACAATTCACTTGAACAATACCTGGGTACAAAGCCACAGCTATGATAAATGGCTGGTGCAACCGTGGGTATAGACCTGAGAAATATAAAATGTGATCTTATGATGTTTTTAAAATCATGAGGGGAAATAATAAGCAGACTAAGATGTAATGATTGAAAGTAATTGGTATTGTAATTTATTTTGGGATACAGTGTATAGTTTGGGACACGACATGTTAAGTGACTGCCAGGATGTTGGAAGGCGAACAAGATGGATCTTGGTCTTCTTCCACCTATCAAATTCTTTTGTTCTTATGTTCTTATCCAAAGAAAGTTTAATATCCATTGAGAGTATTGTGGCTTAGTTTCTACATTGAGTTATCAATCCAGGTACAAACTTTATGGATTTGGTTATCTTCGTAAATGTGCAAATGCAAACTCATCCCTTTAATTATGTATTTGGCAATCTAGTGATTTAATAATATTTCCATTTACATTTGATATACATTGCTTGTTAATTACATAATTAATATATGTTTGCACATGGTTAATACAACCTACAGATTTAGATCCCATTGCTGTGAGAAACAACGAGTAATTGAACCTCTGTGAGAGGCTCCAGGGAATGTTCCCACAACAAGAAGTAATGCGCTCTAATAAGTTATTGCCATATCTTTTCTATTGCCCCTGAGGTTCACTTTACATTCTTCCTAACAGTTTGTGTCCATAAATATTTCCTCTGGCTTTTCTGACAAAGTAACATTTTAGCAAGTCTTAGCTGCCTTTATAGTTGTTACCTGCTTTGAGCGAAGAAACAGGAACCATAAAGTTTTCATTGAGTAACTAATCATGCATGTTATTCATTACGCTTGGATTTGATTTGTGAAAAGCACCTCAGGTTTACAATTAGTTCAGGCTATTGTGATTAAGAAGCGCCTATAAATACATACAGTTTTGTTAGCCTTCTGGGGTACTTAACACAATACGTATAATATACTCGAAGGAAATTAATCTCAGATTATACTTTATTTGCGAGCTCAAGCAGTTACGTAATTCTTCTCAAAATAATTTTTAAAATCCGTCTCCTGCATTCGATTGTCTGCAGTATAACTACATCCAATGTGATGTGAACTTTCTAAACTTTACATTTCTGAAGATCACTTTAACATTTTTTGCATAACTGTGAGGATTGTTATCTGTGCATAACCATTAAATAATTCACCACTGTTCAGACCCCGGTGATCAGATCTCCATGTCCATGAGTAATATAACACCCAGAGTTCAGAATCCCTAAGTAAATTCACACAAAGAGTTGCGTCTGCAAATAATGTTACACGTAGAGCTGTGTCTATGAGTAACGACACACAAAGAACTGTGTTTGTGAGTAACATTACACAAAAGCTCAGCATCTATGAGTAACGACACACAAAGCTGTAGCTGAGTAATGACACACTCAGAACTCTATGTCTGTGAACAACAATACATACAATGAATTCTGTTTTGCCTCAGCATTGAGTAACATGGGGCTGGTAGTATAGGTCTGAAACATGTAACCAGGTTCTCCCTGGTAAAAGCGGCGTGTTACGAGTGTTATGAACTGCTCCAGGCTGACACCTGGGAGAAAACAGAGAAAGGCTAGAAGTGATTTTTTTGTATACTTTTTACTGGGTTCAGAATATGTCAACACCAATTGTATAATAAGTTAACAGCTCTACTGTGTGCGACCTTGAGAAAGTGAAATGTTCTGAACTGTGATTTGAATGGTGAGCCTATCTTGTGAAACAACATGATAAAATAGATCAAGTTTTCAAAGTTAAACATCTCTTCTAAAGACAGTTGAGTCAGTGTAGGTTCACGAGCTTCATATTTGTATGTGGATGGTAAATGAAGGGTTTACTTTTCAGTGCCTGCAGTTCTGAAGCAGATTCTCATTACAGCAAATGTATATTTTTTATCAGTAACAACTCTGTCCTGACTTCAGCTTTTAAATGTTTTTTGTAGCTGTGCAGAGAGGTCAAAGAGGGCAAAGAGACAGAGAGAGCCCTGGTCACAAATGGACAAAGTGTAATTTGTCACTCTGACCAGGGCTGTTTCTGTGCTGTGTACAGCTCGGAAACCCGATTGGCTGGGTTCGTAGAGGACGGATCGAAGCTGGAAAGCCACGAATCAGTCCAGAGCTTTGGAAAGGAAAGAGAGGTTGGGGATCAGGTGGTAATTGGAGAGCAGGGATGGATCCAGGGAGGGTTTCTTGAGGATGGGGGTGATCACAGCTGTTTTTAAGGGGGTGGGAAAGGGCCCAATGGACAAAGAGAGATTGGTGATGCCTGTGAGTAGAGGGGCAAGAAGGTGGAGCTGGGAGATAAAGAGACGAGTAGGGATGGGGTCGAAGGAGCAGGAGGTGGGTTTCAATTGGGTTCTAATGGTGGTGAGAGAGGAGGGGAAGACAAATTCGAAGGTGTTGAGGGAAGGATTGGCAGGGGCTAAGTGTGAGCGGGTGATGAGGAGAGGGTAGCAGTTGGTAGGGCAAAGGCAGCTGATTGGATCCTCTCAATTTTGGTCTTGAGTAAGTCCAACATCTCCTTACAGTTGGGAGTTGGAGGAGAGGATGGGCGAGGCATGAGGGGGTGGGTGGAGGAGCCGGTTGGTGGTGAAGAGGAGTCTGGGGCTGTCCTTGATGTTCAAAATTATATTGGAGTAGAAGGATGATTTAGCGGAGATGAGGGCAGAGCAGTAAGTTTTAATGTGGTCCAACCAGATCTGCCAATGGACCTTTAAGTTACACATTCCTAAACCTCCCTTCTCCAGTTAAAAAAGGCCTAACCTAACCTGTCTATATTTGTAGCAATAATCCGCCAGTCATCCTCCAATATAATATAATATAATATAATATAATATAATATAATATAATATAATATATAATATATAATGTATAACATATAACGTACAATATGTAATATGTAATATGTAATATATAATATATGATACATGATATATAATATATAATATATAATATATAATATATAATATATAATATATAATATATAATATATAATATATAATATATAATATATAATATATAATATATAATATATAATATATAATATATAATATA
Source organism: Callorhinchus milii (assembly GCF_018977255.1). Lineage (NCBI taxonomy): Eukaryota > Metazoa > Chordata > Chondrichthyes > Chimaeriformes > Callorhinchidae > Callorhinchus > Callorhinchus milii. The sequence goes on from NW_024704744.1 coordinate 22,166,984, forward strand.
TAATATAAAAATATAATAATATAATAGCCATCCACGCAAGGGTACTTATATAAATATAAGTTGTTGTTGTAAATGTATGCTGTACTCTTTCCATCATTGCTACATATTTTTTAAGATTCCAAAGGGGCAAGACAATATAGATCATGACAGGCTGTTTCAACTTGTCCAGAATAGTAAGACCAGAGGACATGGCCTGTGATTAAAGAGGGGTAAAACCGCCAGCAGTACATCTGCACAAACGGCTTCTCCCCCTGCTCTCACCCGGTCACCTGCAGGGTACCCCAAGGATTCATCCTTGGCCCCCTCTTCTTTCTGACCTACATGCTCCCTCTTGGGGATGTCATCCGTACACGTGAGGTACATTTCCACATGTACGCAGATGACACCCAACTCTATTTTTCCACCTCTCTTTGCAACCCCCAGTCCCCTGATGTTCTGTCAGCCTGCCTGTCAGATCTCAGGGGCTGGATGAGCGCAAACTTCCTTCAGCTGAACGTTGACAAGATGGAAGCCATACTCTTTGGCTCTCGTCAATGTCTAAAATCTCATGGCTCTCACCTCCTCCACCTACAAGACCTCCCCCTAAAACTCTCCGCAACCCAGGCGTCAGGTTTGACCTCCAATTATCCTTCCTCCCCCACATCCGGTCCCTCAGCAGCACTGCCTTCTACCACCTCGAACGCATTGCCCGTCTCCATCAATACCTCTCCCCAAAAGCCGCTGAAACCCTGATCCATGCATTTGTCACCTCTCGACTGGATTATTTAAACGCCCTCCTCGTCGGTTTCCCATCCACTACCATCCATAAAATTAAAATCATTCAAAACTCTGCCACCCGCATTCTCACCCGTACGAAACTCCGCTCCCCGATCACCCCAGTCCTCGCCAGACTCCACTGGCTGCCTATCCCAGAGAGGATCAATTTCAAGATCATCACCCTTGTATTGAAGTCCCTGCACTCCTTTGCACCCCCTACCTCTCTGACCTCCTCTCTCCTCAAAACAGTACCCGTTGCCTTCGTTCCTCCGGGTCTGGCCTCCTCCTCGTCCCCTGAATCCTCCGCTCCACCCTCGGTGGCCGTGCCTTCAGCCACTATGCCCCGAGGCTCTGGAACTCCCTTCCTCACTCACTTTGTCTCGCTTCCTCCCTTCCCATTTTCAGGTGTCTACTGAAGACCTTTCTTTTCGACCGCGCCTTTGGTCACCTTACTTCCCCTCACCCTGGCTCGGTCCCAGGATCCGTTACTGTAAAGCGCTCTGAGACACCATCTGGTGTAGAGGGCACTATATAAATCCAAGTTGTTGTTGTAAATTCAGACCAAATCTATGCAAACACTATTTCAGTGAGCGAATAGTGAACCTGTGGAACAGGCTCCCTAAGGAGACAGTTGAAGCAGGAAGTGTTGATTCTTTGAAACACAGATTAGATAGTTTTCTTTTAGGAAATAACACTATGGGATATAGTACATAGGTAGTTTGGGATAAAACACAAAATACTGCAGATGCTGGAAATCTGAAACAAAAACAGAAATCGCTGGGAACACTCAGCAGATCAGTCAGCATCTATTGAGAAAGGAAAGTGAGGAAACATTTCAGGTCCATGATCCTTCATCAGAATGGTTCTGACGAAGGGTCATGGACCTGAAACGTTGACTCACTTTCCTTTCTCCATAGATGCTGCCTGACCTGGTAGTTTGGGATATATATGCATGCGACCGCCAGGAAGATGCAAGGTGAACTCGGTGGACCTCGGTCTTTTCTCGTCTAGCATTTCTTATCCTCTTGTGTTCTTATTTTTTACTTGCAGTGCAGAGACTAGAATTGGCTTGGATTCAAAAACACAAATTCCATTGCCTAGTTTTAAAAAAAAGTGATGATACGGTTCTGAATTGACAGGAGGGAGAAGCTATTCTCTCGAGGTCTGCGGTAGAGAGGGGGATGTTCAGTCAAACTTGTCATTAAGTTTGATGTAAAACTAAAATTGACCCCATATTGTAATAATTATCACAAAAATAAATCATATCAGAAACCACTAATACCCCTCTATTTTGCCAGTGATATTGACCACATTATATACTGTATAATATTTTCCATCCCACATCCCTTATTGCATAAATTGTTGCTCCCTTACCACTGGGTGTATAGTGCTATTAACAAGATGTGGGCAGTCATGACACAGCTATGAATGGAGGAAATAATGTCTAATCATGTGGAAAAATATTCCACATGATTAGACACTAACCTTACTCAGATGCCATATGATGGCTGTGTGGGTTGCAGTTGATGTAGCTGAGGTACTCAGAGTGCATTGAAGTAATAATGAAAATAATCCTTACATTTGCAAAAGCCCCTTTCACATCAGAAGGATGTCTCATGGGAGGTTACAGTACAAAGAAGAGTTTTATTCTGTAATTAACCCTTGTTATACCTGATAGAAAAACCCTTGATGCTGATAATGTGTGAAAGAAAATGACAATGACCCTTTAATTCCCAGTGCTCAATTTAACAAGTTCATCAAATCGGAGAAACCTAACATGTTGCAAGCAGGCAATTTACTTCTCAGACTTACTATAGCAGTATTCTCTATAGGCATACTGTCTGTTATACAATGTTTCATGTGACTTAATGTGATATAAATTCACTTTCATTTAACATACCCAGGTGTGACAGAGATAGAAACAGACACAAAGAAGGAAGAGAGAAAATGAGCCAGGTGGAGCTAATGCTAGAAATGATAGAGTCAGGAAACAGGCAAGAGAGTGAAAAGAGCAGAATTCATGTAAGTTGTTGCATTCAGGAACACAAATTCATAATTTATCCTCCCTCCGTTCTCACATTTCTTCTTCCCTTGCCAGGCTGTCGTACACCGTTTGTCCCAATTGTTTCCCTCATTAACCTTTACTTTCCCCAATATTCCTGTTATTAGATCAAAGAAACAATACAATTTCCTTGAATGAAAACCTATTGATGAAGGTGAAAGCAACTGCGCGCATTTCCCAGATTTCAAACAATGCCTATCGGCTTTGTCGAATGTTAGGAATGTGCATGTTCTGAACCCCGTACGTGACGGAGAAAGGAATATAGGATTATAGGAGGGGAATAAAGAGAGGGGATTAGGAAGCGTGGAGGTTCATGTGGCATATAATCATGGGCATGGACTCATTCGCCTGTTTTGGTATTGTACAGTTTAAGTAATTTTATGCAATTTTGGGGGTTTCAGCTCCTTCTGAAGGGAATCAGAGGCACGATTACAAGGTGAAACCTTTGCATGTGTTTGTTGTAAGTGTGATTGCCTTACTTCCAACAGACGTCAGCCAATTGGCATGGTGGTCACTCAGGAAGGTATCACACGATGCACCGCTAATCATTTCCTTGTGATGAAGCAGGAAGACTCTTTCTATTGTGCTGAGAACCTTACCTAATAATGAGTTATAGCTTACATTGTATTCTGGAAGTATTTCACTGCATTAGTGATGCCATGAATCCAGATTACATTGAAGCACACAGTGTCACAGAATCTTGTATTGATGAGGGGTTACTCTACTTTTCTCATTCATTGTTCATTTGCTTACTGCAGGTGCCGTGGTAATTTGGAAACTAGAATTGAGACTTCCCAAAAAAATCCCCCCGAAAAGATCTAGTTATTGTAGAGCCATATAGTAGACCCATAACCAGTGAGAGTACACTGAGCTTCTAATGCCTGGTGATTACAAAGCTATTTTGGAGAGGATACCCGAACATTGTCACAGTGAAGTCTTGAGATAATAATAACAATAATACTCCTTGCATTTGATATAGCACTCTTCACATCTTCTAGTGTCTCAAAGTGCTTCACAAAATATATTGTAAAGTGAATTGACTGTATATTTGTGGGTGAAACGCAGCAGCCAATTGCACAGGGAAGTGTCCCACAAACAGTCGTGGATTGAGTGACCAAACTATTATGGTTTTGTTTGAGGGATTATTATTCCCGGAAAAGCGATCCGCCAATCAACTAACAACCAGTTTCCTACTTACTGCTAGGTAAACAGAGGTGTGTGGAGTAAGGAAATTTGCCCAACATTTCTGATATAGAGCTTTATCAAGACATCTTAAAAGTACTTTACAGCTTGTACTGTAAAGCAGTGAGGTGATGTGTATTTTGGGGGAAAACGTGACAGTCAATTTTCACACAGCAATGTCCCCTTCCAAACCATGGAGTGAGTAATCAATTTTATTTGCGAAATTGTTGGCCAGGACACCAGAATAAAACTATTTTCGAGCTCACTATGTTAAAATTTAAGATTGTACAGAAAATTGGAAAATGTCTTCAATTTGGAATTTGAATTAATCATAATTTGGAAGTCTATTTTCTGTACTTCATCCAGGTTCACATTTTAATAAAATTCTCACAAATGCAAAGTAAATGTACCTTCAGTTTATATTTGTGGACAGAGCTTGGTACATTTTACTGACAATAATATACGACAACAAAATTATATTTATAGAGCGCTTTTCACGTCGGGAGGACGTCTCAAAGCGTTGAACAGTTAGGTATCGGGGCCCGAGCATGGAGTAGGGGTGAGGGAAGGCAGAGAGGTGGGAGGGAGACCAAAGGCACGGTCGAAGAGAAGGGTCTTGAGACCGGCCTTCAAGGCTGCAAGGGAGGAAGCGAGGCGAAGGGACCGTGGGATGGAGTTCCAGAGTGTGGGGGCAGAGAGGCTGAAAGCCCGGGCACCTGTGGTAGTGCAGGTCGGGCGGGAGACATGGAGCAGGCCGGAGCCTGATGAACGGAGGGAGCGGGCAGGTTGGTAGGAAGTCAGCAGAGAGGTAGGAGGGGGCAAAGCCATGGATGATCTTAAAGGTGAGGACGAGGATCTTGAACTCGATCCTCTGGGGAATGGGGAGCCAGTGGAGTCGGGCGAGGGTGGGAGTGATGGGGCCATGGAGCCTGGTGCGTGAGAGTACACGAGCTGCAGAGTTTTGAAAGATCTGCAGCTTGTGAATATACAACTAGAAACACAGTCATTCCGCTTTACGGTACATCCTGTGAAGCACTCTGAGATGTCCTCCTGACCTGAAAAGGCATTAAATCAGATGCAAGGATTATACTCATTGTTATAATGTCTAGAACCAGCAAACCTTGTGTTACTTCCCTGCAATGAAAATTTCAATTAAGTAACAAAACAATCACTGTTTTTAGCAATCAGCGCATGTTATAATATGAGACATTCCAAATAGTGTCGCATTCGATGCCTAAAATTTGAGCAAATCATGCACAATACGTTCATGATCCTGGACAAACCTCGGTGACTGAAGATGGGGTGGGGGGAGGGATGTGAAATTGCAGAGAGCAGACCCCATCTGGTGTGGAAGGCCAAAGGTTAGGTGGAGGGATGGGGGGGGGGGAGGGGAAATCATACTTCATTCTCGCTGACCAAAAATATTTAACTTTAAAACGTCAAGCAAATGAATGCATTATGCCACTTACTCTGACAATTATGGTACATGGTATATATTGAGTACACTACTGCTTGTGAAATAAACATGCAGTATATGATGAACAACTTCCTTTTCCTGCTGGAGTCCAGCCTGTATCCTGGATGCTGTAAATTAGCTCTTTGTAGTCCAGGAGGATTCAATCAGCCACAGGTGTGAGCCTGCTGAGCCCGGGCTGGGATTAGGTAGCAGCATTTGATATAAGATCCGAAAAAAGAACCAGTAATCTTCAGACCACATGCAGTCGGTCTTTGGAGAGAGCAAAGGAAAACCCTGCTGGAATGTGGCAAAAAAATAAGGAATGAGGTTTTTAAGTTCCACATGTGCAAGAAAGAAGAAACCAGCTCCTAATTCTACACTGATGATGTCAGTGCAAATACAAGACAATGAAAGTAATGTGACGAATACTTTTATAGCTTAAGCCTCCGTGGTAAATCAACACCTATAAGTAGCACAGGCTCACAACAATTTATTTTCTTTTGCCCGGGTTCATTTCCTGATCAGTCTTTGGTTGCTGACTGTCATAGATTCCAATTTTAAGAACCAAGGTTTTTTTTATAAAAAAACTTAATTTATTCTTGGTTGATATGTTATTCTTTGTTTTTTTTCTCCTCGTGCTATTTGAGAGGGCGATGTAATTATTGAAAGTTGTGGTTCCTCATGTTGATACTATAACTCTAAAGGGAGTTATTGTATTAGTTCTGTTCTTCAAACAGCAAGCGGAACAACAGGATAAATTAACTTGAATTTATATAGAGCTCTTCACACAGGGTAGAATCACAATGCATACATATTTTTCTTTTAAAATAATTAGACTGATGAATAAAATAGTTCTATTCGCAGGTTGCCAAGTGCCTGATTGGCCATATCTGAGCCATGACCCGCTCTGCCTTGCCCCACCTCCGCAACATCGCCCAGCTTCGTCACTGTCTCACACCACAGGCCACCAAAACCTTCATACGTGCCTTCATTACATCGAGGCTAGACTATGCAAACTCACCGCTTGTCGGCCTCCCCAACTCCTCCCTCCACAGACTGCAGATCATTTAGAACTCTGCAGCCCGTGTCCTCTCCCGCACCAGGCTCTGCAACCCTATCACCCCCATCCACATCCAACTCCACTGGCTTCCCACCACACAGAGGATGCAGCTTAAGATCCTGGTCCTCACCTTCAAAGCCCCCACGGTCTTGCTCCTCCCTCCCTCTGCAACCTCCTAACCTACTATCCTGTTTGCTCCCTCTGCTCAGTGGGCTCCAGCCTGCTTCACGTCCCCCGCCTTGCTCACCCCACTATTGGTGGGTGGGTCTTGCACCCCTCTGCCCCCACCCTCTGGAACTCCATCCCGCAGTTCATCCATCTCTCACCCCCACCTTCAAGACCCATCTCAAGACCCTCCTCTTCAACCATGCTTTCAATCACCCTGTTTCCCCTCCTCCGCCCTCCACCCTCCCCCACTCCGGCCCCCAGCTTGGGTCCGCAACTCTGTCTGTCCAGCCCTACGTGAAAGGCACTATACAAATGTAATTTTGTTGTTGTTGAGTTGGTAAAATCTGGAATCTCCATTAAAGGAGACCATTTGACTCATGGTATCTCCACTGAGTTACCCACTTTAAAACCCATTTTATCAAATGCAAGGATTATTATTATTTCCTTCTCTGTGCCCTTTTGAACTGTGTGGTGCAATGTTGAATCAGGAAGACTATCCGTGCAGTCTTGGATTCTATATCTGTGCTGAACAGGCTGATTTTGTAAAAGGACTTTGGTGAGGCTGATATATTACAGCTCAGTGCCCAAGGCTAGGGAGGAGATACATCTCACAGGTTGCGCCTTCCAACAACCCCTGGTGGAAAGTGAGTGTGAAGTTATGTGAGGACAAGACTGGGCTCAGTTTAGCTTGGCTGTGGTTCAATATCTTGCCAGCACATATTATGTCACCTCACACACAAACTTGGTCAAGCCACCAGGGGACTACTGACCCTTGTTGCACCTACACCACAGCATGCCTCAGCATTTTAAGGACTAGAGGATAAGAGTAAAACATTTGGGAGGGAAAAAAAAAGATTTAAATTCAAAATTGGACATGTTCACTAATTGAAGGCGTTGAAATTTGGCTTTTCCATTAATCTTCTGATAAGCTACCAAGATGAACAAGTGTCTGCTTTCAGTTCTTTTGTCCAAACATATCTTTCACTTACCTTAATTAACAAGGATTCAGCCCAGTAATACGTTTGTGTCTTTGAAAGCAATAAATCTGAAATAATTCCAATTTATTTACAAAGAGTGATTGACTGAGAACATTCCTTAATATTTTGATCATTTACAGGTTTGCACAGGAATTCCACCCGATTATGCAGCTCAGAGTGTTTGTCAAAGCCCACTCTGCCCTTCATATTTAAAGAACTTTGGCAATGTATCAAGCTGTAACACAAAAGAGCTTCTTTTCGATCAGCTTGCCATTGTTTACAGAATAATTCAAAGTGGCATTGTCACAATTTATATTGTAGCTTGAATTGATTTCCTCACCCATTTACCCCAATAAACAAACATTGGATAGAATCCAGTTGTCTGGATTGTCCTTTTGATAATCAGGGTATCAAGACAGTGGTTTATATGGAGCTGAAGCCCTGAAGGAACCCGCTTCATAGTGAAAGGAAACAAGCTTGGCCTGAAAATCTGTTGCCTGGTCATCACAGTCTGCTTCCTATTACCGAGAAGAAAACATCGAAAACATTAGAAATGAGAAATAAGAATGTATAAATGGTGCATACATAAGTAAGCAATGAAGTGTTTTTAAGAAAGAATTTGTAGATGCAAATGATTTGTCTACATATCCACATTCACTTTATTTCTAGTTATTCACATTTGGAAATTGCTTCAAGACTTTTAACTTATGCGGAAGACACTATTCAAATGTGAGTTGTGATTTGTAGTATAACACAATAGTTATAATTATAATAATCCTTGCATTTGAGTCTCAAAGCACTTCACAGGATATACTGTAAAGTGACTTGACTTTACAGATTCTTGCAAAACTTCATTGGCTCCTTGTCACAGAATGGATCGACTTCAAGATCTTCACTCTAGTATTTAAATCCCTCCATTCCTTGGCACCCCCCTATCTCTCTAACCTCTTCTCTCCTCACAGCAGTACCCGCTGCCTCCGCTCTACGGGGTCCGGCCTCCTCCATGTCCCCCATCTGCAGCCGTGCCTTCAGTCACTATGCCCCAAAACTTTGAATTCCCTCCCTCAACCCCTTCGCCTCGCTCCCTCCTTCCTCTTTGACCACGCTTACAGTCACTTTCCCCCTCCCCTGGCTCGGCCTCAAGCTCTACCATTGTTAAGCACTCTGAGATGCCACCCGGCATGGAGGACGCTATATAAATGCAAGTTGTTGTTGTTGACTGTGTATCTTGTACAAAGATTGTATCTTGTGGGCGAAATGCGGCAGCCAATTGCATACAGCAATGTCCATGGAGTGAGTGACCAATCATTTTGGGGCTAGGTAATTGTTTGGCCAGGACATCGGAAGAAACACTCACTTTTCTTTTTGAATAGAGCCATGGGATCTCTAATGTTCACCTGAACGGGACCTTGGTCTAATGTCTCATCCGAAGGTTGGCACCTCCGGCAATGCAACACACCCCCAGTACTGCATTGGAGTGTCACCTTAAACTATGCGATTCCAATTTCCAAAGTGGGTCTTGAACCCAAAACCTTCGACCCAAGAGTGGTAATACTCTTGCAGTGAGTCAAAAGGTTGTGGTTTCAGTAAGAACAGCTTGCATTTATGCACCACCCTTCATGCAGGGTAGCGTCTCAGTGCACTTAATTCAAGCCCTATATTGAGATATGAAACCTATGTATTTAATGCTGTGTAGTGTAGTGCTAGGACAGTATTGAGTTAGCGTTATTGATTTCTGGAATCTCAAATGAAGAAAACCCATTGGAAATCATCGCTAAATCATTTCCCAAAGGGTGGAGGTAAATTTACATATTGTTCCACCTTGATAGAAAATGGGATGGGAAACAATGCAAGCAGCTGAAGAGCAGGAAACAGAGGTTCAGCAAGAAAGCAGAGAAGCAGCCAATGTGGGAGGCCACATAAGGCATACTGTGGGCTATGGATGAGTTGAACTGCGATGTGAGAGGAGGAGCAGTGGGGAACAAGAGGAGCAGCAGGAACCAGGGATGTGAGTTGAGCTGAAGACACAGATGTCCTGAATTATACAGTAAAAGCACTTGTTTAAACATGTTACCTGATCATCTGTTGTCAGATGGGAGCAATATTGCATTCATTGGGCATATTTAGTTCTCAGTATTTTGTACAATGAGTCATTCTGCGAAAGTTATAGTTATCTGTATATTTGATAGTTCCTATAATATTGAAATGTTCTAGAATGTTCAAAGCTCTTTACAAACAATTACTCTCTAATCACAGTATGTTTGTAGGCAAATTTTCCAAGTGGGTATCACTATCAAATACAAATGAACTGTATGTATATTACAGTGTTGGAGTAATGGTGAATAAGTGATTGTTTTTCGTAATCCTGGAAAGCAGCAATGATTGGGTTCATCTGAGGGTAACGTGAATGTGTGGAAAACAAACGGATGATTCTTGGCAGATGGCCTTACAATTGCAAAAAGGGCCCAATTGAAGTCACACATGCAATGAGGTGAGAGTAGAGAAGTGCACTCCAGTGGAATTCAATAGAGAGATGATAGAGGACCACAGCATGCATATGTGAGAGATAGATAGGGAGAGATAGAGAGACAGTAAACCAAGCAGAACCCACAGAGACAAACCTTGCTATATGGATTGGCAGGGCTCCAGTTTGACAAAGCATCAAATAACTAATGGGAAAAATATGATGCCTTATCCATTTCTACAGCAGGTGTTACAGATATGGAGAATGTTCTTTCTTCCAGCAAATAGTTTTTTTTTAATTATAATGCAAAGTCAAACTTGGTCATTTATTTATGAATCTCTCATTTCTATTTGATAGAGGAGAAATGATTTGTGACAAACTACTGCCGCTTCAAATCATATAAATGTGCCTTATAAACATATCTAAATCCAGCACAGCTTTGTTATCTGATACACAAATAGTGGCAAAGCTTTTAATTTTTACCAGGTTTGCTTGAGACTTTTAAAATGTCTTTAATGCATTCAAGAAGTGCTTGTGTGTTAACATAATACACCTCTAAACATGCACATCTTGAGTAGCATTATTTACAGGCAGACAGAACATGGCTTTGATATGCATATGGTAAGATTTCAACTAGCAACAACGTATTTTTTATACTTTGCTGATCAGCAGATTGCTGTATTCTCAGGCAGAGTTTCTATTGACTTCTAATTGCCATTTTCACATTGTCCTGGAAGAGCATTTTAGCCTTTAATTGAGAATTTTAACAATAATTACCTTTGATACAGAAGATTTCACATGGGAAATCGCAAAGCACTTCACAGGATTAACGTGAAGTGCAGTGATGTATATTTTGTAGTCTGGTGCATATCAATGTGAGAATTCCTAGGTAGGAAATGCACTTGCCAGGTTTGGATACTCTTAAGCAAGGTAATGATTTCCGTGTGTGTCAGACACCCAGCTGACCAAAAAATCATTTCCTATCCAGTTCCCTCTTGAAGTTGCCCATACTGTTTGCCTCCACCTCCCTGTGCCAACGATTCACGTGTTAACCGTCCTCTGTGCAAGCAATTCAATGTAAACTGTATATTCACTGTCTTCCATCACAGTTTGAGACCATGAAGACTACAGGTATAGAGAATGACAATTTACATGTAGATTAATGTCTCTGAGCACTTCACAAAGGTATGGTCGGATGCTAAGCACGGGTGGAAGGATTGAGGTAGGTGACTGTAGGCATGATCAAACAGGTTCTTCAAAGATAGATGGTGGGAGAAGGTGAGATGGAGGGTTAGAAGGAAGGAGTTTCAGAGGTTAACAGCAACTATGCTGAAGGCTGAAGGCTACAACACCACCAACAACTTGCCCTTACATAGCGCCCTCCATGCAGGGTAGCATTTCAAATCGTTTAACCGTGGCGGAGCCTGAATCTGGGCCGGGGGAGGGGAGAGGTGGCTCTAAGCACGATCGAAGAGGAAGGTTCTCATGGTGTCCTAGCCAACAATCCCCCAGTTAAATTGATCATTCACTTACTGACTGATAGAAAATTATTACCATGTTGAAAAGTATCCAAGCTCGTCAAGAGTTCCACATATGCATACCACCTAAACATGAAAATTTCTCTGTGTCTGGAATGGAATGAATGTGTCCTGCTTACCCAATTCAAGAAAATATTAGGTGCAAATGGGTGGTCACCCCCAGAACTGTACACCATACTTCAAACTCTTTAATAATAATAATCTGCATTTGGTTCTAGTTAGCAGAGTTGGAGGTGTTACTGCTTATAGCAGTATAAACTCGGGGTGAGAAGATGAAACTTCACTGAGAATTTATACATGATTTCAAACCTTTACCAAGTTTATAATAAACTCATCAGTGCTACAAATTACATTCAAGATGCATATAAATGTTCACAACAAGCTGAGTTGCCTATCGCAGCATTGACAAAGGCAAATTAGTCCCTGTCTGCCTGTTGAGCTGGGTGTTAAAGATCCTAAAAGAGAAGGGAATTTCTTCCCGTATGCTGGCCAACAATTCTTGTGTGGAATAAGAACAGAAGTCGCTAGGAACAGAGCTCTGACAGAAGTTCATTGACTTGAAACGTTAACTCACTTTCCTCTCTTCATAGATGCTGCCTGACTTGCTGCGTGTTCTGTTATTATTTCAGATTTCCAGCATTCACAGCATTTTGCCTTTTAATTCTTTTGTGGAAATTGCCCGCCAAGTTCAACCACAAAAATACAGTCAGACTATATTCTGTGAAGTGCTTTGAGTAGTCTTGACAATGTGACAAGGCAATATATCAAATGCAAGGATTATTATTGTTAGATGTCATTCCCCTGGTTTAAATGATATTTGTGTAATGTATTGAGGCAGCCACAAGGAGTTGCATGGAAGTAACTAGTTGCATGGAAGTGACGCGAATAACATGTTCTCTAGTTCTATGTTGCTCGTTGTGGAGAAATTCCTCACTTTTAGTCAGGAACCTCCAACTCCTCCAGGTACAACACTGAGGTCATGAACTAGTTATAGCCTGGAAAACTCTAACGCTGTTTGACACATTAATACACTGTGCCAACCCCTCTCAGCACCGATGTTTTTCAAAACAAAATTGTAGAACAAACAGTAGGAATTAAAATAGGAATTTAGGTGAAGGCATTCAGCTTCACTAAACTATAAATCTACAAGCAATAGATGGGACCACTAATCAATTTCTGGTAAAGGCATAAAATAAAGTGTTGTAGAAAAAGAAATGTAGGATTAAGTAACGGCTGGACCCCCTTTGGAGCCACTACAGTAATGGGGTAGCTTCCAGTTTGATCCCATGCCAACCTAACTAGTCTTCCAAAACTATACGATGTGTAAATTTTACAATAATTACAACAATGTTGTATCAACTTGGAGATATAAGGGACGAGATTCGATTAAGGTCTATTTTATAAAAAATCATATTATTTAATGACACAGAAGTAATTTGTAGTATTCGAGAATATTTCAATGTTTGTTTATTGTAACACCAAAATACAACATACTGCAAATGGCTGTTTGTAGGATATTGTTGTGTGCGAAATTGCCTACTGCATTCACCTCTAAATTACACAATCATTAACAACAATAACAACAGCAACAACTTGGATTTATATAGCGCCCTCCATGCCGGATGGTGTCTCAGAGCGCTTTACAGTAACGGATCCCGGGACCGAGCCAGGGGGAGGGGGAGGAAGGTGACCAAAGGCGCGGTCAAAAAGAATGGTCTTCAGCAGAGACCTGAAGACAGGAAGGGAGGGAGTGAGGTGAAGGGAGTAAGGACGGGAGTTCCAGAGCCTCGGGACATAGTGGCTGAAGGTACGGACGCCAAGGGAGGAGTGGAGGACTCAGGGGACGAGGAGGAGGCCAGACTCGGAGGAATGAAGGCAATGGGTACTGTTTTGAGAAGAGAGGGGGTCAGAGAGGTGGGGAGGTGCAGAGGAATGCGAGAGCTTGAAATTGACCCTCTCTAGGATAGGCAGCCAGTGCAGTCTGTCGAGACTGGGGTAATCGGGGAGTGGAGTTTCGTGCGGGTGAGAATGCGGGTGATAGCGTTTTGAATGATTTGAATTTTATGGATGGTAGTGGATGGGAGACTGGCGAGGAGGGCATAAGAATAGTCCAGCCGAGAGATGACAAATGCATGGACCAACATTTCAGCAGATATTGGAGTGAGATATTGGCAGAGACGGGCGATGCGTCAGAGATGGAAGAAAGCAGTGCTGGTGAGGGAACGGATGTGGGGGAGGAAGGATAATTGGGGGTCGAACCTGACGCCTAGGTTGCGTGTGGGTTCGGAGAGTTTTAGGGGGAGGTCGGGTAGATGAAGGAGGTGAGAGCCATGAGATGTTAGACGTTGACGAGAGCCAAAGAGGATGGCTTCTGCTTGTCAACGTTCAGTTGAAGGAAGTTTGCTCTCATCCAGCCCCTGAGATCTGATAGGCAGGCTGAGAGAAAATCAGAGGACTGGGGTTCGCAAGAGAGGTGGAAAAATAGAGTTGGGTGTCATCCGCATACATGTGGAAATGTACCCCATGTCTGCGGATGACATCCCCAAGAGGGAGCATATAGATCAGAAAGAGGTGGGGGCCAAGGATGGATCCTTGGGGTACCCCACAGGTGACCGGGTGAGAGCGGGAGGAGAAGTCATTTGTGCAGATGTACTGCTGGCGGTTTGTGAGGTAGGACTCGAACCAGGTGAGTGCGGTCCCACTGAGGTGGATGACGGAGGAGAGGCGGTGGAGGCGTGATCAACTGTGTCGAACATGGCGGAGAGATCCAGGAGGACAAGGAGGCAGAGGGAGCCCTGGTCACAGATTGAGAGGAATATCATTTGTGACTTTCACAAGCGCAGTCTCTGTACTGTGGGCAGGGCGGAAACCGGACTGGAGGGGTTCGAAGAGGGAGTGGGAGGAGAGGTGTGTGTGAAGTTGGTTGGCAACAACGTGTTCCAGAGCTTTTGAGAGGAAGGGCAGGTTAGAAATAGGGCGGTAGTGGCTGGGGTTTGAGGAATCTAGGGAGGGTTTTTTCAGGAGGGGATGATGACAGCAGTTTTGAGGGAGGCAGGGAACGATCCGGAGGAGAGGGACTGGTTGATGACATCAGCCAGTAGTGAGCAGAGGAGGGGGAGCTGGGTGACCAGTAAGTTGGTGAGGAGGGGGTCGAGGTGGTGGGTTTCCTGGAGGTGATGGTGGGTGAGAGGGAGGAGGGAGAGATAGGGAGGAAGGAATGTAGAATGGGGGTGGTGGTAGGAGCAGATGATGAGGAAGGTGAGGGGGACAGAGAGGGCGTGGTGGTGGGTGACAAGGGGCAGGTGGATGAGGCTGCCTGGCGGATGTTAAGTATTTTAGATGAAAAGAAGTCTATGACCTCCTTGCATTGGCATTGATACGAAGATTGAGGAGGCCTGAGGGTGGGCACGGAGGAGGTAGTGGGTGGTGGATAAAAGAATTTTAGGGTTGTGTTTAGCATCCAAGATGATGTTGGAGTAGAAGGTTGTTTTTGCGCGTGTCAAACAACGGTGGTAGCTGTGGAGATGCTCGAGGAACAGTTGGCAGTGAACTGTCAGGCCAGTTTTCCACTATCTGCGCTCGAGCAACCGGGTTTGGGTTTTTGGTGGCAGAGATGGTTGTTGTACTAGGGGGATCGGGTGGGTTTGGAGATGGTCCTGGATTTTAGGGGGACGAGGGAGTTGAAGGTGGAGGAGAGGCGATCATGTAGCAGCTGGACGGCTGCTTCAGAATCTCCGCGGGTGAAAGGCCAGAGAAATAGGATATTTGATGACAAGAGAGCCTTTGTGAGGGTCTCAGGGGGTAGCCTTTTCCAAGGGCGGTAGAGGATGGTTGAGGGCTTGGTGGAGGAGAGGGGGATGTGAGAGCAGAAGGAGATGAAAAAGTGGTCCGAGATGGCCTTGTCCACTATGCTGAGGTCAGAAATGTCAAGGCCATGGGTGATGACGAGGTCAAGTGCATGACCACGGTTGTGGGTGGGTGAATTTATGTGAAGGGTGAGGTTTAGGGAGGAGAGGAGGGCAGTGAAGTTGGCAGAAGTGGTGCAGGGGGAGTTTAGGTGGAGGTTGAAGTCGCCCATTATGAGTAGGCGTTCGGAGCAGAGGGACAGGAAAGAGAGGAGAGTAGAGATGTCTGTGTGGAAGGAGCCAGGGGGCTTAGGAGGGCAGTAGAAAAGGAGGATTTTCAATGGGAGAGAGGGGTGGAAGAGGGTGAGGTGCTTTGAAGGAGGGGAAGCAGCCAGAGGAGGAGGGGGTAAGTCCAAGGGAGGCTTTGGAAATGAAGGCCACCCCACCACCATGTTGATTTGAATGGGGCATGTGGTGGAAGGTCTAGCCTGGAGGGAAGGCTTCCACCAGGGGTGCGGGGTCATTGGTGGAGAGCCAGGTTTCGGTGAGCCCAAGAATGTCAAGGTGCTCATCCAGGATGAGGTTGTGGATGGTGAGGGTTTTGTTTGAGAGGGAGCGGACATTTTGGAAGGAAATGCGGGTGGGTTTGCTGGAGGGGGGGGAGGAAGGAAAGAATGGTGCGGAGAGGAGTTTGGGTTGTATAGGAGTGATGGTTGTGGAGAGTGGTGTGAGTGGAGAGTTGGGGAGGACACGTATGGGGGAAGGGGGTGTTTGGTTTGCCTTAAGGAGACGGTTTGAGCAGAGGGAGTGAATGGTTGGACACTTGGGGTTGCTGCTCTGCGATAGCCAATGCCGGGAGCCACGATGAGCCCGGCAGAGGATGCCCAGGCTGGAGCAGAGGGAAGTGGTGATGGGGTCGAGGAGAGAGAGAAGCCGGGGAGGGCGGTGGGAGAGAAGGACAGAGGGTGATTCGCGGATAGAGGGTCGTGGGAGGAGAGACATAGAGCGGGGTGAGAGGAGAGACATAGAGGGGGACGAAGGAGAGACATAAAGGGGGGCAGGAGAACAGACATTTGCAGTGGAAGGGGAGGCTTGGGTCGGGGCGGCAGCCAAAACGCGCACACAGAGACCGGGAGCGGGACGGCATCAGCCCTCAGGCTCAATCTCCCAGGTCAAGTCCGGGATTACACTCTGTGTAGACGTTAGAGATGCCATTCCAACGTGAAAGACACTAAATCAATGTAAGGATTATTATTGTGATTAGAAAGTAAAAATAAGAGGCTAGAACTTACCAAAGGGAAGCTGAAAGATTCCTAGAGTTATCATTCACCATGTCCAAACAATATGAAGAATAGTAAACAAGGCAACAGAGTGTTCGGATACATTGAAATTCAGTTCTGTTCAGATGCCCAGAATTCTTGTTGAAGCCATACAATGCTCTGGTTAGTCCGCACTTGCAGTGCTGAGACAGTTCATAAGAAAGCAATCAGAATAGCTGTGTTGGACAGATAAGTTATAAAGCATGATTAGATAAACTTTACTCTCAGAGGGAACCACAATAAAATTTGTTTGTCAGCCTGGCTCAGTTGTTGCACTCTCACCTCTGATTCAGAAGATCGTGGATTCAAGCCCCACATCGGGACTTGGAATAACATAGTCTTAGCTGACACTACAATTGCTGGGAGTGTGTTGTATTGTCGAAGGTGCAGTCCTTCTTTAAAATACAATTATATAATAATCCTTGCATTTGATATTGCGCCTTATCACATCTTCAAGAAGTCTCAAAGCACTTCACAGAATATACTAAAAAGTGAATAGACTGTATATTTTCTGGGCGAAACTCAGCAGCCAATTGCGGACAGCAGTGTCACACAAACAGTCGTGGATTGAAGTGACCAATTTATTAAATTTTTTTAAGGAATTATTAACCTCAGAAAAACAATCCGCTAATCGATTAACAACCGGATTCCTACTTACTACTAGGTAAACAGAGGCATGTGGAGTAAGAAAACATGCCCAACATTTCACCCTGCTGGGAATTGAACCCAGGTCTCTCATTTTTGATGAAATGCTCTAACCACTGAGCTACAGGACTCCACAGGTATTTATAATAATCCTTTGGTTTTCATAACATAGCAGCTCATCGTGTTGTCGAGATGTCTCAAAGCAGTTCATAAGATTGACTGTAAAGTATAGTGGGTGTCTGTTTGCAGAGTATACTGCAGAATGGATCTCTTTCATGATCCTCACTTTCATGTGCAAATCACTTCTTGTTCTGGCACCTCCCTACCTCTCCAAACTGCTTACAACCCCCTCTTCTACTCATCCCCATTGAAGCAGAAACTGTTGATTCTTTTAAGAACAAATTAGATAGATTTCTATTAAGAAACAATATCTTGGAATACTGTATATAGGTTGGGACATGACATATGCATGGATCTCAACATTCCCAGTAATCTGGCTGCCTGTCAACTCATGAGCTGTCAATATTTCTGAGTCAAGGGGAGAAAAATCAGATTAGATTGATCAGTGAAACTCTTTGCTTTGACATTCATCCTCAGGAAGTGACGAAAGTTGTACACATTTTGCATAGTATTCCTCCTCTAGAGAAATCGAACATTTAATATTTTCCCATGTTACTTTGAGCTGAGATTGTTGGTCTATTGCAGCTTTGAGATGTATGTTAGAAAAGCAGTTATAAACTTTGTTTTCAGTGGCTGAAGAGTCCCTTTTATGTAGTTCATGACACACTATTCACATATGTGCCCTGGTTCTCCATGAAGGTTCCTGGTATTAATATCTGCCTTGTATGACTGTTACCACTATCATTTCTTATCTGCAATAGGTGATTGGAATTGCTTCATGGTAGCAAATATACCAACAGGCTATACCAATGAAATCCTAATCCTTTGAAGGGGATTCTTTATTGTTCTCTGTCTGTCTGTCTGTCTGTCTGCCTGTCTGTCTGTCATTCTCTAAGTCACTCTCTCTCTCTCTCTCTCTCTGCCTGTGTTTCTCTCACTCAGTCTTTCTGTCTCTCTTTCTTCGAGTTTCTCAATCTTTCTCTCTCTGAGTCTCTCTTTCTTTCTCAGAATCTCTCTCTCTCTGAGTCACTCATTTTCTTTCAGTCGATGACTTCATCTGTATATCTATTGCATCTCTTTTTCTGCCTCTAAGAAACATATAAAGTATACCTTCTCTCTCCCAGCAAAACAAAATCCAGTTATGCTAATACACTCAAAATGACTACAGGCACAATCTTGCTACACAGAACAAGTAAACCATGTCCCAAGTAAGCAAACACATATGCACAACTGCATGTCCAATTCTATTGCCTTGGGATTCTGTCACTCTAGCTAATAGGAACAGAGTGAAGGAAGCTTAGCCTCCCTAATCTCGAATGATAGCCCTCTTCTGGTCCACTTCATGTGCTGGTGCTGTCTCATTTTGGGAGAGAATAATAATAATAATCTTTGCATTTCACTTAGCACCATATCACGTCTTTGAGACTCCCCAAAGAGCTTCAAAGAATACATTGCGATGTAAAACGACTGTATATTTTGTGGGTGAAATAATTTCAGATGGTATGTGTATTATCAGTTCTCCAGCCTTCTTCTGATTTGTTAAAAGTAAAATGATGTTTCTGAGGTATCCTTCAAATTCCTTTCACACCTCAGTAGCAAATCTGAATGTACACCAAATTACAATGATTACCATTCCTCTGTGGATTCTGTGAAATCTCACTTTTTTGTGTGTGCATAGTTTGGTGGATTTGGAGTGGAGCATTTTATACTCCATACAATCAGATTATTAGTAATAAGTCACTGGATATTTACATGGCGCTAGTTTGGCGGGAGAAGAACTGATATTTACTTATAAGATTGTTAATGAAAATAATGCTGAATGGTAAAAGTATACATTGGAATACATTAGAATATACAGCATAGAAACAGGCCTTTCGGCCTATCTGGTCCACGCCGGTGTTTATGCTCCACATGAATCTCCTCCTGCCCTTCCTCAACTAAGCCTTCAAGCATAGCCTTCCAATTAGTAGTTCCTAACATTTTAGTAGTTACTAACATTTGTGGGAGTGTAGGTGGTGCTGCAGTAAAGTGACCTTAAAATGTTAACTCACAATCGACTGGATCTTACTACAAAATGCTGAAACCATTTCGGTCTACTGAGACAACAACCCTACACCATGAAAGGTTTGAAGTTAATTGTTCAAGACTACATGTTTACACACAAACAAAACATCACAGGAAATCACCGATAAGTACATCCACATGTCTATGAGCTATTTAGAATAAAGACTTAATTGGAACATTAAGTGTCAGGAATTTCCTGACTTCATCACAGCAAAGCAAATACAAGTTGCAGTTATTACTCCAGTTATGAACCACATGTGAGAAATAATGTTCCATCCACTAATATTCCATAATTTTGAAATGTTTTTTTTCAGTTAGTCATCTGGACCTTCCTAGTCACAAGAGCTTACATTTAGCCTGGAACACCTTGTCTTCTTCATGACCTCTATCTCATGCCATGTTCTCTGTATTGAGGATCAGGAAGTATAATGTCAATTGTAACACCTTCTGTTGTGCATTCAGATTTACAGTCAAATGCGATTCTGTTTTTTAGTGGTACATTTCACAACATACAGCTTTTTAGAGCAGTCGTTGACATCCTGTTTCACATTTTATAACAGTTGTTGAACTTGCATGGTTTATGGTGCAAAATATTGAATTTATAAGTAGGTTTATTAAATTAGCACATTAGTGACATTTTGGCTAACTTGCCATTAGATACTAGAAACATCACCCAAAGAACAAAATGTGAAAGCATTTATTTTTCACCAATTCCCACACCCCCAAAATATATTTGTATTAAGAATGAAAAATGCAAAACATTCATTGACTTACATGTTCTATCCGAGTGTGCTATTTAGTTATGAATTTATTGTTGAATCATCTTCATCCATCTCCATTAGTCTCTCCTGTTGCTATAACCATCTGAAAGGGAGAGGATGATAAGACACAAGAATATGTCCTAGGGTAAGAGTGAATTAAGATCAATCAATGAAGATGCATCAACCTCTAAGCAAAATCCACGAGTACAGGAACTCACAAACATGTGTTGGATCACGTAGCCGAAGTTCTGCAACTCCAGCAGTAACAAAGGGGGCAAGTCAGTCACAAAAGATGGATCCTGGCACTTTGATATTCACATTGTCTCAGAGTCCGTTAATCATTACCAGATCAAAACAAATTTGTGCCAGTGTGCAGTCTGATGACACCCAGATGTGCACTGAGATAGAGAAGGTTGGCTCTTAGCTATGCTCATCACACTGATGTGAAACTGTAACCATTCTTCCTTTTGCTCTGTGGTGTTCCTGTTCAGGGATGCCTGCAGAACCAGAGTTTCAATTGCATCTTTGATTGTTTAATATCAGTGACTAAATGCTTCCATCTAACTTTCCTATGCTGTTTATGTGTACTGTGTACATGACTTAATAAAAGTTAAAGAATATGATGCCCATTGGAAAGATGGTCATTGGGAAGATGTCTCTTACATCAACCTTTTCCTTGGAAGCAGTCTGCCTTCTTTAGCCAGCAGTGATCTATTTAGTTATGTTTTAATCTCAGGCTCAGCACATTTCAAATAATTGATTTGTCTCCAGCAGTTCACTGCATCACACTGGGATTTAAAATTGACAATTGATTTCAAATTCTCATCTTGGTTCACTAATCCATTCATTTAAATATGATCGGTATTTCACTCATGTAAATAAATATGTCATGTCAACAGAAATTCTACTACAACGCTATCTATGTCTGGAGCAGAGTACCCTTGGATTAACAAGAATTGTAGTTTGAAATAGCCTCTAATTTGTGGCATTAGGAAATACTGGAAATTAAACCCCATTTGTGTGTTAGCTGTTTCAGTGATCACAATATAGTTCTCAAATTTTTTAGACCGTCTAACTCTATCCCTTTAGTATCTTACAATTTAGTTGGATTTGAATCATCACCTTAAAATTATAGGTAGATGTTTTGCTCAAAACCTGTACATATTTTATTTATTGACAGTTTTCAGCATCATTCCATTTTGCACCTCTGTATTACTCCAATTTGTGGACTTCCCTTAATCTGTGGTCATCCTTTGTCAGTTCCTCTTGCCAATGTTTTTGACCACTCTAGTCAGACAAGAATAATGCCAAGATCCACATAATCCTTCTGTTCTGCCTGAATTTCGAGTGCAGAATAAAATGTAAACAACTATTATCTGGGGGTTCTGTAGCTTGTCTCTCAATTCTCATTATCAGTTGATTCAGCTCTGCTCATGGGATCCTTGACAGTGCCTCCAAACTTGTGTGCATTTGCAGAATTGCACTCAGTTATCTAACTCCAGTTATCTAAAAAACAATGTGTAATATTATTTTGAGGATTGAGTTATTTTCTTAATTCCAGCACAAGGAATGAAGTTCTGGTTTACAAGACTTATCTAGAGAGATGACGACTGAGAGGGGATCACATAGAGGTCAGCACAATTTTAAATGGGATTAAAAATGTGAACCCAGATCAATATTGGAGGATGTACCAAGAGCGTAGAACAAGAGGACATAGGTTTAGAGTTGCAAAGCATCATTTCAGAACAGACAGATGAAGTTTTTCTTTACTCAGAGAGTAATAAATGACTGGAATAGGTGGTCAGGAAAGGTGGTAGAGGCCAGGACACTTGAAGCTGGGTAGGATGGGTATTCTGGAAGGATGAGATCAGATAAACCGAAGGGCCTTCTTCAACCAAACCAATCTTGTGATCTTGTGAGTAATATAGATCTATATAACAAAAGTATTTATTCCATTTTGAATCCAAAGCCAATGCCTTGCTGTATTGTGGAATATAGTTTGGCTTTGCAAGTGCAGAGAGTTTCCAGGATAGATAGTGAACCACAGAAATTCAAAGGCTGTTCCCTCAGGTGAGAGATAAGTACAATACTGTGCATGCCCTAAACCTGGAAGAGAATTCCCCACTGAACATTTCCTGAGACTGGAGAAAAGAACATTTTTGTGTAACATATGATGATAAAGTCATAAAACGGGCTAATGGGACACTTGAGATAAATTGTTAGCAGTTGGAAACAGTTTGGGATTAGGATTCTCTGTAGGAAAGGGAGCACAGCAGCAGTATTTTATAGTCTCCTAAATTTCAGATCAATAAGTAATTTTCAGAATTATTTCATGCACCCATTAAAAAATTTAAAACACTATCTTTGTTAAACTTTCGCCTTTTCACATTGGATTTAATTTGCTGCGATATTGGAGTCTAATTTGCAATATTAGGAAATTCTATTAGAATTCCCATCGTCCTGCAGAAATTCCGCTTCGCAAGTAAACCGTATGAGAGCAGAGTTCCTGCAGGTCAGAATGATGCACTACAGTTACCAGATGAAACCACATTAACATGACTGAGAATACTTAGAAATCCATTAAAATATATCAGTAAGTAGAATTCATTGCGGTGCTAGGTTTCATATCATCAGTGCCAGGTCTTCGGCTAATGCATAACACTGGGAAGTTAACTTTTCTACCCCTTGCAGGGAATTGGGATTCAACATTAATAATTTGTGGTTTGAGTTCTTGGACTGTTCCTAAAATGACTTCTTCTTGCAAAAATTCCTGTCTTGTTGCTAATGGTAGCTCAGGGGATGAGAAGAAAATTCGCTGAAAATATACAATCCCTTTCTCAGAAAACCTTAGTTTGCACACACCTAACTTGACAGTGCTGTTTTTGTAGTGCATATAGGCTTCCACCCCTCCTTTCCCCTCTCCCATACCCCTCTCTTCCCTCTCCTTCATGTATGTGATAATTGAATACCATGCAAAATACAAATAGGCTGCAGGACCAACTAAAACATATATTCCATCAGGAGTTATACTGTCACTGTACTACCAGCCCTTTTTCTCTCTCTCTCTCTCTCTCTGTCTCTCTGAGTTTCTCTACCTCTCTCCCTCCGACTTTTTTTAGTCTCTCTCTCTCAGTGTGTTTCAAATTTTCTCTATCTCCATCTCTACAATATCACTAACCATAAACTATATCATGTAAAGACTAACCTTTAAATCAACTAGAGGTAGATCTGTCTCTAATTAACTCATACAGTCAATCATTCTCAATTATCTAAGCCACAACTTTGCGTTCTCATAGTATTAACACCTTGGGACGTTCTCCCAAAATGAAAGACACTATATAACTGCAAATTTGTATTGTGTTATCCTACCCATTGTTATTAAGGGATAAACTCTTTCAGTCTTCGTAGTGATCTACATAGAAAGGGGATGCAACTTTGTCAGGTTCATTAATTATAAGTTATGTGCTCAGCTAGTAATCTACGATAGTGAAGTTCTATTGGGACGTCCACCCAATGGAAAAGGTGCTATACAAATGTGATTTGTTGTTGTTGTTGTTCTATTGTCACATGCCATTTATCAGCTCTGATCCTATTTGTGTAGCTTCTGTCTGTGCACTTTCAAAACAATAAGTCATCTCTTGGAGCAATGGAGCCTAAATTTTTCATTGAACATATTCAAGACTGAGATCGATAGATTTTTAAAAACTAAGGATACGGGGATAGGGCAGGTAAATGGAATTAGGTTAGAAGATCAGCCATGATCTTATTAATGGCGGGGCAGGCGCGAGGGGCCGAATGGGCTACTCCTGCTCCTATTTCTTATGTTCTTGTGTAATTGTGATATTCACAACACAAATCACAGTTAATAACTCCGACTGACAACTAACGATTTCTGTTCGTAAGTGGAAGTGAGTTATGCCAATTTGTAGGAACTCTCTTCCAACAAGATCTATGTCCAGTTCGAAACTTTTTTAGACAATGGGGATCTCATTTGTAATACAATGATCCCCCAAACAGCGGTGAATGACCAATTTATCCAGAAGATTGTTGGCCAGGACATCGTGAGAAACTCTTTTTATTCCTTTTTGAATAGTGTCATGGGATCTTTAACATGAAGAAGAAACAGATGGGCCCTTAGGTTAGCATTTCATGTGAAAGACGACATGTCCAACAATGCAGCACTCCGTCAGTTCAACAACAACTTGTAGTGCCTTTCACCTCTCTTCCCTTTGAAAATAAATGTTTCAAAGCACTTTACAAAACAAAATGAATAAAAGCAATAAAGTAGTAATGTAATGTTTTTATGTAAGTAAAAGCA
The DNA here is from genome assembly GCF_018977255.1 of Callorhinchus milii. Classification (NCBI taxonomy): domain Eukaryota; kingdom Metazoa; phylum Chordata; class Chondrichthyes; order Chimaeriformes; family Callorhinchidae; genus Callorhinchus; species Callorhinchus milii. Next base: position 22,191,719 of record NW_024704744.1, read on the forward strand.
GGAGCTAGTTTGTTACAGCAATGTCCAATTAACAATAAAGAGATAAGTAGGAAATTATTTTCAATTGGGATGAGAAGGAAATATGAGTCAGAATAACTGGGAGAAGAGCTTTATATTCATAAAAGAGTGGGGGATGGGAACTGTTGTCTCTTAATAGTCACCTGATTCAAAAGACATCCAGAACCCGCAATGTCTCAATCAGAAGAAGATGATGTGGACATAAATGATTAATATTACAGTAGTGTTTTAATGATATGGAATACTTTGTTAGATGATACTTTGTTAGATGATACAGTGACTGATTGGTTTGCTTTTTTTTATTGAATAGCCAGGTGAAGTTAAATATTACACAGGACACCAGCAAGACTGAAACAAGCAGGAAAGAAATCCTACTACATCAAGAGCGACTGGTCATGTTTTAAAATTTTGACGATTGTAAGAGAAGTGAAAAGCTGAGGGAGGTGGAAAGTGCTAGATCCAACCACAATTATGTTAACAGACCTGTTGAAAACATTAACTCTTGGATTTGAAAAGCACTAATCTGTACAAATGCATTGATTGGTAAAGATCAGATTTCACTGAGGAGAACTTTCAAAATTGTTTTTTTAATCTGAGTGACTTTCTCCCTTAATCTTAATCACTTCCAGTTGAGTCCAAGATCAAATATTCTATGCAATTATAATTATCGTCAACAAGGATGGAAAGGTTTTAACGTGTAAAATGACAGAAAGGGCCGACCTCACTGATCACAATAACCTCCTGTGGGAAGTTAGAAGTTTCACAGATGTGTTTCAGGACATATTCCTTATTTACCCATGGAAATTATTCAGCTGAGACAACAACTGAATTGGATGCTTTATTACAGTAAAACTCGTATAACTCTGATCTGTACAAATAGTATAATCACCTAAGTCATACATCTGCCCAAGTCCCAGTCAAAAGTTTATATTCTCAGCAGATTTGACATAACTCATACAATGCATAAGTCATATTAAATGCATGGTCCCAACTGATATGATTTATGTGAGGTTTGCTATATAACAGTAAGGGCATTAAACTTTAAGAATGACTGAACAGTCAAATGATGCCCCCAACATGTTTCAATCCAATTTCAAACAAGTTCATCAGGCCCAAGCACTGGGCCAAATTCTTTTTTTGAAACAAAAAGCTATTTGCCTCCTCCAGTTTGTGTTCTTGGGTCAGTTCCAAGTGAAATGTCCTTTCTGTTTCCACACTGTCATTGAAAAATAAATTGAAATGCTTCACTTCAAAGTACGTCAAGTATTTTCCTCCCCAGTTCTCTCAAACCAGCCAAATACAGTCAGGATCAGTTTCATCTCAGTGCTGTGTACAACACTAGTAACTATTCCACAGAGGGTGGTAAGTACAGGCAATGAATGTATTTCACCCATGCGGTTAAAAGCCATTTGTTCAGAACCTTTTCTTCCTTTTTTAAATTTCTTTTTATGGTCACTCTCATGCTTTATTCGATCCAGATTCATCTTCATAGCTCTTAAGCAAACATTTATGTTTGAAACATTTAAATGAAGTGCTTTCAAATACATTTGTGCAACGCAGATATGTGGTTTTGTTTGAGGTAAAAACGGAAAAGCGTTATTTGTCTTGGCAAAATAAATTCATTCTTGTTCTTTCAACTTTAAATTGCTGCAACCCACAAGAACATCAAATCAATCATTTTATTACAATAGATGAATGGTTTGAGATGTTATGTGCTATTAGCTTTTATTATATCTTTCTTAAAATAACTTACGTTCCACAGTTATATAAATTTAGTAGAGCAGCTACAATCACGGGATTTGAATTCCTACCAACATCTGTTTTCTATTCTGTGTCATTTCCAGTTTCAGTCCTATTGTCAGATATTGTTGTGAGAAGGGCTTATTCTCAATCACACCTAACATAATGCAAGATGACTATTCTTCTCTTTAGGATAATAAATTCAAACGTGCACATTTTATGTTTTCCATTGTGATCACATTTCTCTAATATTACTTTTATAGATATCTAAATGTGTAAATGGATGGAATTTAACACTTATTAACTCTACTCTCAAATGACTCATTATAAAGTCAAGCTGCAAGCTTGTTGTGAAATTTAATATCTGAAAATATTTGATAATGTTATGAAAACACAGTAAGGATTTAATGATGTCTATGTACATAGTAAGGCCTTAATAATGTCACAAGATTGGTTTGGATGCTTCAGCCCATCTGATCTCATCTCTCCAGACCACTCACCCTATAGTTTTTCCAAAATAGCTTCAAGTTGTTTTTTTTTAAATGAGGCTAGTGTCCTGGCTTCACACAATCTTCCTGATAACCTTCACTTTCTGGGTAACGAAAAACTTCCTAGTATCTATACTGAAATTTCCCTTTGAAACTCAAAACGCAAGTCCTCTTGTACTGCAATCTTGGTGCATCCTTTCGTCCACACTATGGAATGTAAAATAGAATTCACAACAACAACAAAATTACATTTATAGAGCACCTTTCACGTCAGGAGGATGTCCCAAAGCACTGAACAGTCAGGTGTCGGGGCCCGAGCATGCAGGTGGGGTGGTGTAGGGGTGAGGGAAGGCAGAGAGGTGGGAGGGCGACCAAAGGCGCAATCGAAGAGAAGGGACTCGAGACTGGCCTTGAAGGAGGCAAGGGAGGAAGCGAGGTGAAGGGACCATGGGATGGAGTTCCAGAGTGTGGGGCAGAGAGGCTGAAAGCCCGGCCACCAATGGTAGCACGGGTCGGGCGGGAGACATGGAGCAGGCCAATTTAGGAGGAATTATGTGATGCAGAGGGCTGTGAGATAGTGATACTCTTTATTGAAGCGATTGTATAGATGTGGAAGCTAGATAAATATATGAGGGAGAAGGGAATAGAAATGTATGGGAGTAAGTAAGGAGTGGATGGAGACTTGTGTGAAGTATAAACACCAGCATGGACTAGTTGGGCCGAATGGTCTGTTTCCATGCTGTACAATCTATGGAAATCTATATAAACTGAGCACAATGCTATCCTCAATTAATATTTACATCCATTGAGTTGCAGCAAGCAAGGAGAATAGATCATCTCAGCACAATCCAAGATTGAACTTGGGACAGTCTTTTAAAAACTGTGTCTCTAGGAATTCTTTATGGATTACACTCATCAAATCTTTGAATGCCAATGATAGAAGTTCATTATTAGGAGAATTGGATGTGAGGAGTTAAGCAGCTGAGTCTACACAGTGTGGGAGCTGAACTCTCATATAAAAATATAAAACAACTAGATAGTTAATGATAATAATTTTTACATATGATATCGAAGGTTTTAACTTTGAAGCATCTTACACTGCTAAAAGGAATTGTTCTAAATTGTTACATTATATATTTGTAGGTGAATGCAGAGGCCAATATGCACCCAGCAATATCCCACAAACAGCCGAAAACTGAATGACCAGTTTTATCTGGAGGATTGTTGGTCGAAACACTGGGAAATACTTCCTTCTCTTATTCTTATTAGTGTCATGCTTGAAAAGAGGAATAAAAAAAGGGAGTGAGGAAGAGAGTAGAATTGATTTAAGTTGGCTCATATGGAGAAAACACTCTTGTAGGCTATGATTCTAAGTCAAGGGAAAGGAGACTGCTTTAATATCAGTGCATATCAGTTGGATATTAATTGGATAGGGCAGTGCAGAAGTTGATTGGAGGGCTTCATGCAGTTGGTACTGGGAGAGGAACAAGCAGAGCTGGGAAGCAACAACTTGTTCCAGTATCTTGGAGCAGAAAGGCAGGTTGTAGATGCAATGGTAGTCAGGTCGAGGAGAGGGGATGATGACAGTTGTTTTGAAGGGGGTGGGAATTGTGCCGGTGGACAAAAGAGAGGTTGATTTGCGGGGAGGAGGGAGGGGTGGGGGGACAAGGAGGTGGAGCATGGAGGTAAGGAAAGCGGTAGGGATAGGGTCGAGAGAATATGTAATGGTTTCATCTGAGAAATCACGAAGGAGAGGAAAGAGGGAGAGACGGGATGAAGATGTGGAGGGAGGGATGGGTTGGTTCCGGGGGGGAATGGGTAGGGGGGAAGGTGAAGAGGGGGTGGCAATAGCAAGGGCAGAGGCAGATTGGATCCTCTCAATTTTGACCTGATGAAATCCATCATCTCCTCGTATTTGAATATTTGCTATATTTTCTGTATTGTATTGATCTATATTTTCTGATCTGTATTGATCTACTTTTTCAATCCCATTTAAAATCTTGTACACCTCTATGAAGTCCTGTCTAAGTCATCTTCTCTCAAGAAGACTGAAGAACATTACAACCGCTACATTTTCTCCAATGGTTTCTCCTCCTCAGCCCAGATGTTCACCTGTAATGCACACCTGGGATCCATCCTAGATAATTTCCCAGTTCTGATCTACAAGCTGTTTCTCTGCAACATCATCCACAACTAAGTGGGTAGCATTCGTGTCTTTGACAGCCACTCGATGCTTCACAGGATAACATTTTTTCTGTTGCGGCACACATCTGGGCTCGCAATTGTTCACAAATGTTACAGAAAATATAGATACGCATAAGCAAAGACAGAATATTGGCATCCTCACCAACAAATTATCTAGCCCAACTCGGAAATTACTATCCCTTTAAATCCCAGTGTTTGTGAAAAATAGCAAATTGAGCTATTGGCAATTGAGGAGGAGTATGTGCAAGAAAGCTCAATGAAATGGGAATATGTAACCTTAGGTCACACCTGGAGTTGGTGAGGAGGTGATGATTTGGTAGCAGCAGGTGAGATTTGCGAGCAGAGAAAAATGCAGGATATTTGTAAAAGTAAAGCTTGAGTGTAAGTTATTTATTGACATTTAGATGCAAGTGTTGGAGGAGGAAGCAGGGAGGGAGGTCAGGGAGCACAAAAAGCATCAGAGTCAAGCTGACTTGCTCAGGTGGTCGTGAAGACATGGTTTTTTGACAATTTGGGGCCTAGAAGCATTTGGGGGGATTGGGGATTGTCTACGGGGACAACCCTCGTTCTCTCAGTGGAACATTGTGGTCTAATTTTGGTTTAAGGGTGTGAGCAGCCCTAACCTCACTCACCAATAAAACAAATCAGAGTCTCTCAAGCGAAGGTTAGAATGACACTGAGCAGCAGCATTACAACTGTTTACACTTAAATAGCACATTTAATTGTCAAGCAATATCTAAAAGTTGTTCACAGTCGAATAGATACATTTTTAGAAGGGATTTGAAAGCAAAGTGGGAGGTACAAGATAAAGGGATTTAGGGAGAGGGTTGCAGAGAGCAGGGAAAAGCTTGCCACCAATAGGTAAGGGAAAGGGACATGAAGCAGGCTTGAGCGGAGAGAGGATACAGGGATATAGCACTGCAGAAGCTTACCAAGGCTGGGCAGGGAGCAAAAGCACGGAAGCATTTGAAGGTTGAAATGAAATCTTGAAGTCAATTGGTTGGGGAATAGGCCAATGCCCTTGTGCTTGGACAGGTCCAGCTTTCAAACTTTCTGAGGCTGGCAAGGATGGAGGTGAATCATTTGCAGAACCTGGTGAGGGGGAAAGGATATGGACTGTAGCATTCCAAATAATCTGGAGTTCATGGAAAACAAGGAAAACATTAGTTAACTAACAATAGTTAACACAATCATGAAAAGAGGGAGTGCCTGAGAAAACCTGGAGTCACCAGGGATAGAATTGTGCTATGCCTAAAAAAAATCTATATTATATTGCACATTTCTTTTATGTCCGGTTTATAGTTTATAATCTATATACGGGTCACCGCACATATTTTATTATTTATTATTCATTTTGGTTCCGCCACCCTTGTAATACAGATGGACATCAAGGGACCTCCCTGTTATTGCTTTTTCAGATGAGGGTTAAGTCTTTCTCCTGGTTAACATGATTTATATTCCCCTCCTCATCCAAGTTTACTCTCAATTCAAATTAATTGGGGAGAACAAGTTTGCAGGACAATGGGGAGAGAGTGAGGGAATGGGATTGATTTGGGTAGCTCTTTTCAAAGAGCCGGCACAGAGATGATGGGCTGAATGTCCTCCTTCTGTGCTGTATAATTCTATGATTCTATGATTAGTTATTCATCTCGTTGTTGTTTTTGGGACGCAGGCATGTTTGCATTCACATTCCACATTCATATCTAATTAATTGTATTTTGTAAAGTGCTTTGTGATGCTTATTTTACACAAAAAGTGCAATAACAGTGAAAGTTGTAAGAATCGACTTCTCCATGGGGAACAGCAGACATTTCATAATTACTACTGCACAACTAATGGCAGTGAAGGTCACCATCAATTGTTTTAATAATATGGTTTACAGCAAAATATTCCAATGCAAAAAGACCTTATGGACATATGTAGTATAAGACTTTCAATGGGCTTGAGAAAACAAACCCAGGATAATACTTCGAAATATGCCAAGGCAGCAGATCAAGAACAAGTTTAAAATCAACTTTTAAAAGTTGACACTAGTCTTTTCTACACATTAGCCAATCTATTCCCATTTTACTGCTCTCCCCATACCCTTTGATCAGTACTTGTGAGCTTGGTTCCGATGTTAACACACTTGTCTCTGAGTCAGAAGGTTGTGGGTTCAAACCCAACATTAGGACTTTGAGTGCATGGTCTTGGCTGACACTTCAAAGCAGTACTGGAGGAGTGCTGAATTGTCAGAGGGCCTTTCAGATGAGATGTTAAACCAAGGATCTGTCTGCCTATTCAAATGGGCGTTAATAATCGATCCCAAGGCACTATTCAAAAAGAAAAGGGAGTTTCTCCCTGTGTCTTGACCAACAGTTTCTGAGATAAAGATTGGTCATTCACTTAATGGCTTTTGTGGAACATTATTTTGCACAAATTAGCTGTTTTGTTCTCTGACAAGTACACAATCAATTGACTTTGAGATGTTTTGACAAGGTGTCATCTTCAACTGTGTTAATGCGTCATCTTCAACCGTGTACTTAATTTGCTTTTGAAAGAGTTCATGGATTCTGCCACAATTATTGACAGAGAATTCCATATTGTAATCATCCCCTGTGTAAAGATTTCTTTATCTAAACTCCCCTTTGTCTCTTTTAGCGATTATCTTAATTTAGTGACTCCTTGTTCAGGACTCGGCAACCAGTGAAAATAATCTACTAATATTTACGGTACCATAATCTTTGAAAGTCTTTATTGGATCCCCATTGCTTTATTCATCTGTGTGATATGGGGGAATATCTTCCAACCAAATAAGCTGCCATTACTGCCTGATTGAGTCCATGAGGATTCACCTGGACATTTTGCTTACTGGTGTGACAGTGTCACCTGAAATACCACACACCGTAAAATGGATTAACGTACTCTACATTTACAATCTTAAAGTGGTTGTTTAGAGTACTTTGCCAGTGCAACTCATCACTAAAAGTGCTTTTTTGTTAAGAAGATTGCCATTCACACATTTGTCAATGAGGAATTTCTGGCGCTGAAAAACATTTTATTTCTGTGAATTCACAAGGTTTATTCAGTGGATTTTATGCTAGATTGTTCATTAACAAAATAATTTTGAACTCTGTTGATGCTTTTTAAACTCATTTATACTGTCTTCTTTAATGGTCTTCCTGGTAACTTATTCTATAATAAATTGTGTAAAGACGTTCTGCTTGACTTTCCTCTTTACTCTTCACTTCCTAATTTTTAACTTGTGTCCCCTGTATGAAACCTTCAGCATCTTGAACAATTTGCCCGGAACAACCTTGCCAGTCTTCTCCAGAATCTTTGAAAATTTCAAATAGAAAGAGTCATTAATCTTTTTTGTCTGCTGAATTCTATTTGGAGAATGATAAATAACATCAGTGGGTTGAGGAAGTACATTTTTTCTTCATAAGAACAAGTTCAGAGCTTGTGAAATTGGAGTTCAAAACAGATACATGCACAGGACCGCATGTAGGATGTAAATATTTTGCACTTATACGTTTATAAGGATGCCAATTTGAAAGATTTTGTAACTGTGAAAAGATTGTAATCCTAAAGCCAAGTCTGATATGTTCAACTTTATTTTTCTCTGTTCGCTGAAATCTGTTTTTACCATGAGTGGTACTCATTTTGGAAATTATACACATTGCATTGACATTAACGTTGAAGCTTCTAAAACACACCTTTGCATAAGTGAAGATGCACATTTATCTCTGCGACTTTCATTTTAAATCGAGCTGAGTAATGTAATGTTCCAGCATTTGATAATTATGAAATCTGCCGTGAACATAAAATTTTTCATCCTATATTTAAGGATATAATAATGCACCTGCATTCATACCATACAACAATGATATTTAATCAAGTTTGATTTTGAAAGTTTAGAATTTTTTTTGAGAAATGCATTACTGTTCAGAATAATTGAGGCTTTGTTCCTGTACATTTCCGGTTACATGATGATGTGATTTGTTGCAGTGTTTACTTATGGTCAGCTCTCCATATGAAGGCAATATGGTAAATGGATTTTTCAAGAACATTGCAGCAAGAGGCCAGGGATAATTGACAGTATTCAATGATTCAATATAACAAAGCAATGTGTTTCATAAAGAAAAGCATCATAGATACTGAAGAAAAATAAATAGCCACATGATTGCAGTACTGATAACCATTCTGAAAGATGCCACAATAACATACAATACCATTGCAGCTATGAACAAAGGTAGATGTTCTGAGGGGGAATGTTGTACTTAGAATTATGAAAGGTTTGAGAATTTGGGTTCAGATATATTTTTCTGCCTTGTTCAAAAATGTTAAAAGTTCATATCTTTGTAACAGGAACAGGAAATGCAGGAGATGCATTTTAGTAAAAGAGTGATATGCATATGGAACATACGACAAGCACAAATGGCAGAATATGTAAACCAAAAACAACAAAGGACTTCAAAAATGAGCCTGACGAGTTCGTGTGGCACAACAGGTTCAAAGTTATTAGATTTAGAGATAGTGTAGATACTTTGAAGGTACTTTGTGGGTAATTGGAAGGGTAGGTTCAATTAAGTGATGGTTTACTCCTGCCCAAAATTGATATTGTTACAATGTGCCAACAGTGGCACAACTAGCCGTCACCCATGCAGTGATTAGAAAGTCTATGCCCCAAGTGGTCTGATGGTCTCTGGTTGCTTGTGCATTTTCACTGTCTTCCCTCCTCTGAAACGGTCTCTAAGTCCAACAAGGAACATCTCGTTCATTGTAATGATGCACAGATTAAAACATGTAGCAAAATTTGGCAGGCATTCTGAAGGCTAAACAATAATGTAGCCGGTGTGAAATCTACCAAACAAAAATGTGTCTTTAATATCCCAAACAACTTCCAACCCTTGTTATACTAGTATTGACGTTTGTGAATTTGGCACGAGAAAGTCATGATTTGGGACTGGAGACTATAACGTCCACCACCTTATGAAAGAAGAGTCCATAGAGAGGTATAAAAATAGCTCCGACCACAGACCTTAAGAAATATTACTTGCCAGTGAAAGTTACACTCTCAGACATGCTGCCTAAGGTGATTGAGTATTAAAATGCTATGGTGCAACTTATGGAAATTGGCAAATCAGTCTGTGATGATATTATGGGAATTGCATACTCTTGGGTGCCCAATGAATAAAATCCTTTCTTGTTTCTAGAAACAAATGTAATTGACTAAAGGTGTATTGAGCATAATGTTGACGTCTGCCAGGATGCTGGGGAATCTTGGAATGGCAAAGGACTCCTGTTTAATGCTCAGATATTGCAGTAGGGTCAAAGGGAAGAAGGTACAGCTCTCCTCTCCTGAGAAATGTAGCATTGAACTGAGAAGTGAATGTTTTACATTGCTGACTGACGGATTCCTGTAGTGGGACTACAAATGGATTACTGGCACAGAAGGTGAGTTCTGTCATCACCTTCATTGACACCGGAAAGGCAGAATTCTTGTATAGATGACATTCTATCTTCTATTAAACTCCTCACACAGATCATAAACCACTCAGTTGTTAAAACTTAAGTTTCTAAAAGCAGTGAGAGTAAGTCCAGTCCATGTTCCTCTTTTGGAAATGATGTAGTCTTGAGGACATCAGAAAGCTGAGAGTAAGAAAAGGAGGCCACTGCTGTTGCTGTTTTTAAACTCATGGAACAGCTGTTTACATCTGTCCCCAATCTCCTTTGTCCGTAAACTGAACCTGTCAGTCAGTATCTGTTTCCACTGCTGAGCTTATAGGTGGGTGCACCAATAATAATAATAATAATAATAAAGAATAATTCTTACATTCGGTTCAGTAACTTTCATGACAGGTGGACATCTTAAAGCGCTTCACAGAATATACAGTAAAGTGTGCAAAGGCTGTGCATTTTGTAGGTCAAATGCAGCAATCAATTTATGCACAACAATATCCCACAAACAGCCATGAAGCGAACGAGCAATTTTAATGGAGGAAAATCAACAAATATTTCTCACTTTAAAAAGGATGCTCAAGGGAGGAACAGTGGCACTACATCGAAGTTTATAGTAAGCGATGAGGAAATGGAACAGGCACTACTTTGGTTCATGAGCAATTATGAATAATAAACATATTTATTGTAGATTATATTCTCAGAATTATCTTGTTTTATATTGAATGAGTAATGCAGTATTGCACTAAAAAATTTTCTTTATAGGTAAAATATTGAGTGCTTTATAAATCCAATTTTGCATTTGATTGAAGGAGTTTAACAATGACTCATCAGATTAATTTAAACTGATATTCTGCAATGCTTTGCATTTGGTACAGAGGGATTCATATCTGGAGGACATCTCAAAGAGTTTTGCATGGTTTACTATAATGTGTAGTGATTGCGTATTTGTAGGCAAATGCAGTAGCAGTCCATTAGTGCACAGCGATGTCCCACAGACAGCCATGAAGTGAATGACCAATATCTAGAGGATTGTTGACCAGAACACCACGACAAACTCTCTTCTCTTTTCAAGTAGTACCAAGGGATGTTTAACGTCCACCTGCAAAGGTAGACAGAATCCCTGTTTAACACTCCATGTGAAAGACATCACCTTTTCCCAGTCTCGACAGTTATTACTGTACGTTAGAATTCTGTAAATTGCAATGCTTGAACTAACATTGTTCTGACTCTGAAACGATAGTGCTACCAACTGAGCCAGACTGGCATCTGTATTGCAATGGCTATGAGATGGAACAAAGTCTGTGATGGTCAGCTGCTTCAGCCAGTTTCAGGTCAAACTATTGGGCCAATGTTAGCGGAAGCTTCACACCCAGAATCAATCACATTAAATTTGTAATTTATGAATTTAGGTCAATACTCTGCAGCACTAGTGAACCAAAACATTGTGCCATTTTTCAAAACATTCAAAAAAAAAGTGTAATACAAAGTAGGCTTTATATTGCATAAAATACGTTGCATTTATGCTGCACCTTTAGTATTTTTCCAATGACACCTCCTAAAGGAAACACCAGAATAATTGAGGTTTTTCAGATTTTGTGTTTTGGAAGAGAATAATTAAGGTTTACACTCCAAGTTACTGAGAATCAAAAGCACCACTTTACATTGTTTTTTAGTACTTCTTTAAAAACGTGCAAAGTGTAGCATTCAAATATATTTTTGCAAAGTAAATATATTAAGCCATTTTAGATGGCTGGAGTGAATTAAACATTAAGAAGATCTGACTTGTATTAGAATTGAATTACAGTCTACAAAGAGTTATTTTCCCTTCATTTAAGTTGTAATTGCTATTTTAATGATGCCAATTTGGAAAATACTTCTTCAGCTCCACTGCATATTAAAGCAATTTCAACTTATTAAAAATAAATTAGGAGCAATACAGATTGCCAAAACCCCAGGGTAATGATAGAATTATATAGGTAGTTTAATAGTACCTTGTTTCACTGGCAAACATTTTAACTGTTATGTTTTATCACTGGTACTTGATCTTTTTTAGCAACAATTTTTTTGTGGAACACATAGATTTGCACCCCCCATGACAATTTAATTAAAAGTGACTCTGACTCTAACTTGTCCTTATAACTGGTGCTGAGGAAGGTTGCCAATAAATGATTTGATTGGGAAGTAAGCCAAATTTAAGCAGGAAAAAGATGTACAGTACCATGGACATTCTAGCAACCTAGCCTTGTAAAGGAAAGACTATGACATGAAATTATTTTAATCTTAATTTTATGGTGGTTGTGTAATTTCTGCACAGCGAGTGCCATTTCCCTTGCCAGGTGAGCAACATAAGACGTATTCTACAAAAGAGACAGAATCAGACACAAAAAAAACTCTGCTAACGGCTCACTGAAATCCAAGGATTTTTCCCCTTTCAATGTGCAGATGGCTAACACATTTGGCGCATCATTTTTTAATTAAGTCGCTCAAAACCTATTTATCTAAATCTAAACAGATTAGTGGAACATATCTGCATTTTTTATATAATTGTTACCATATCAGTTTAGGAGCAGTTATGAGAGTTGGAAAGTTTAAATGGTTAAATGCAAACTGTGACTGTGTTTTGTTGCATTATAGTTGATTCTCTTCACTCTGTCTCGGAAAGTAGAGGAATGCCCACAAACTGAATTTCCTATCTTCTGTTTGTTTTACATTTGTTTCACTGTGTTCATTTTAAACTACATAACAAGTCCTGGTTTGGTCGGTTTGGTTTTATTGTCTTCCGAACGCTCGGGGTGAAACCATTTTTCATTCTGTCTGCTCTATTTTTGAATTGTTTTTCACAATTCTTCTAACAAGCCAATTTCGAAGCAGTTTCGCCGTAATCATTGGGAGCATTATTTGAGAGGCTGATTATTATTCATTATCGATAATCAATCCACCTAACTACCTCAGGAAATTGTTGTATTACAACCGAAATGCTAAGGAACGGTTTCCGGAATACGAAGGTTGCCACACAAATGATTGTTCTTAATGACTGGAATCCTGAATTACAACCCAAAAAAATGATCACAGATGCATTGAGCAAAATTTCACCACCATTCTAACACCGGCTAAGGGTACTGTATTCAAAATGCTTGCAGTTGTGTGACATGATTTGTGGAGAGCAAGAGGTTGTTCGTTTTGGCTTTGTGGACATTCATTTTGCACTGGGCGATATTTTGCGCATTGTATGCAGATGAAGCAGCAAGATAGACCTAGTCTATTGCATAACAGTGCTATCCTGCTGCATTTCTAATCTCAGCTGTGTTAATAATAATATTAATAATAATCCTTACATTTGATATAATGCGTTATCAGGTCTTCAAGTCGTCTCAAAGCGCTTCAGAGAATATACTGTAAGTGAAGTGACTATATTTTGTGTGTGAAACATGGTAACCAATTGCGCACAGCTGTGTCCAACAAGCTGTCATGGATTGAGTGGCCAAATTCTTATTCTTTTTTTTAAAAAAGACTATTACCCCAAAAAGCAATCTGCCAATTGACTAACAACCGGGTTCCTACTTACTCCAAGGTAAACAGAGAAGTGTGGAGTATGGAAACTTGCCTAACATTTTGCCCTAGCCAGTAATCGAACCCACGTACTCTCGTTCGCAAGGCAAGTGCTCTCACCAATATGCCACAGAATTATTTAATTTTTATATTTTTGGTCAGCCGGATGTCTGACACACGCGAAACCCATCACCATGCTTAAGAGTATCAACAACAACAACAACAACAATTTGGACTTATACAGGGCCCTCCACACAGGGTAGTGCCTCAGAATGCTTAACAGTGGCAGAGCCTGACTCTGAGCCCGGGGGCGGGGGGGAGTGGGGGGTTGACCATAAGCATGATCGAAAAGAAAGGTTTTCAGGTGGGACCTGGAAAAGGGGAGAGAGGGTGCAAGGCGGAGGGATTGAAGGTGGGAGTTCCAGAGTTTTGAGGTGTAGTGGCTGAATGTGCAACCTCCAATGGTGGAACAGTTTGGAGTTTGAGTAATCCAGGTGGGAGGTAACAAACACATGTATAAGGGTTTCAGCTGCATTTGGGGTAAAGTACGGTGGGGTATCCAAACCAAGCTGAGAATTCCATGCATCCCACCTACACATGGAAATTCCAGAGATAGATTGTTGGAATAGAATGTGCACTCTCTCCCTGGAGGAACACATCCTGCTTGTCTGATTCCAAAAGCCAAGGCTTGGGGACCCGAGAGTCTAATATCGCTGTCTGGCAAGCTTTCCCGTTGTTTGTCCAGTGAGGACCACCCTACTTGTTAGAGCTTGGCTTACAGGGTTAATAGGAACTGAGTGGGTTGACACCCTGCCTTCAGTGACTGGTCTGACCTTCCAGGTCCTGCTGATAAGCCAGGCTGGCTGTACTGTCATCAGCAGGGCCCTGGAACATTGCGGACCCGGCTGGCTCAGGAACCAGACTAACGAGACTGCCACAGAGGGCTGATTTGGTTCCATTGCCAGGCATGTCAACTTGGAGCCAGCTTAGCTCCAAAGAAATCCCGCTTACCTACAGGACTCCCCAATTTCCTACAGGATGGGCAGATAGATAACCAGAGAAAGATACACTGGCGATCAGCTCACCTTCCATTGACTCATCTCAGACACAAGGTGTGCAATATGCAGCTTTGTGCAGTTTTTAAAAGCATAACGGTCAGGACTGAGTGAATCCGTCGGTCAGGACACTGCTGTTTCATCTCTGAAATAGCTAATCTTTCACCTCTGAGTTTGAATGCAGTCTATACTGACATCAGGAAACTCTCTTCTCACTGTTGGTGGTACAAGAGCCTTTTGAAATGGTTTTGGGCAGTTCCAAACAGGACACGGGCCCATACCACAAAACTACTCATAATTCGGCACAAATTGATCAGCAATCTCAGCCAGAAAGCCCACAAGGAAGGCTGGTGCAGAAAATTGAAAACAATTGTACTGTGTTGGGACTTTCTGAACTCAGGGTAATTTTCTTCTCCACCCCTTCCCTTCCCTCCAACCTTGGCAATAGGGAGTCCATGATTTGTAAACTCTATTTCTGGGCCTAAATAGGGCATTTTGATACTACTTAAAAAGTAGATCTCTTGTCATTTTATTTTACCAAAAATCTTGCTCAGTAACAACTGATATCAAGGAGCAAGCAAGTAGGGAATTTTGAAGATAGTGCCCCATTGGCAGTGCAGGGAGCAGCAGTTGATTGACAGGTCAGTTATTGCAACAGTAAACTTCAAGAATAATAAGCAGACAACGAAAGTTTGAGGCATTTCATAATATGCCCCTTGTGTTCATTAACATCAGGAACTAATTATGAAATACTGCACACCTAACTCCTTTATTTACATCTTTGATTACTTTGATGGTTAATTTCATTTCATCTAAGCAGACAGTGTCAGCTTGGTTCAGTTGATAGCACTCTCACCTCTATGTCAGAAGGGTAAGGGTTCAAGCCTAATGTTGAGGCTTTGAGCTCATAGTCTAGGACACTCCAATATAATCCTGGGAATGCTTCAAGTTCCTGTCTGCTGCTCAGGAGGACATTAAAGATCCCATGCACGATTTAAAAAGAGAAGGGAGTTTCTCCTCGTGTCCTGATTAACAATCTCCAAGATAAAATTGGTCATTAACTTCACGGCTGTTTGCGGGACATTGCTGTGCACAATTTAGATGGTGTGTTTACCCTCAAAAGTACACTTTATATTACAGTATAGCTGGGAAGCATTTTGGGATGTCTAGATGATGTGATAAGGCACTATACCAACTGTAAGGATTATTATTATTCAATATAGTTCAGAATCACAAGCATTTATAAATAGAAAAGAATGTTGTTGATTGCTGTTTTCAAAAGTAGTAAGTCAGTTCATCACTGTTTGTGGGACATTGCTGTGCTGACATTGCTGAGTACAACAATACTTAATATAATAATAATAATCCTTGCATTTGATATAGGGTCTTGTTACATCTTCGAGACGTCTTAAAGTACTTCACAGAATATACTTTAAAATGAATTGACTGGGCAAAACGCGGCAGCCATTTGTGCACAGCAGTGTCCCACAAACAGTCGTGGATTGAGTGACCAAATTTTTGTTATTATTTTTTCTCTCTCTCTATCCAGGCACTGACTTTGGCTGCAATGTAACTTCATGAAAGTTGGAAGTGGAATGGGTTCCTGAACTGAATTGTGGAAGGGTGCAGTAGGAAACCCATGTGAATACCTGCAGAATTCAATATTGGACAAACTTTTACTTATCCTGTAAATTGGACCCCGGTATAATATAAAGTTAGGAGGGAGAAGTTTTCTTCATCCCAGGAATTAACCCCTTTCTCTCTTTCTCCGTACTGGGGCAACTGTACAAAGGCAGGGTTAGGTTATTAGCTGGAGTTAGATTAGAAGATCAGCCATGATTGAATGTTGGGGCAGGTTCGAAGGGCCGAATGGCTTACTCCTGCTCCTACATGTTATGTTATGTTATGTTATGTTATGTTATGTTATGTTATGTTATGTTATGCTATGTTATGTTATGTTATGTTAAACAAGATGCAAATGACGGATTGCGTGGTATTCTTTACATGTCATGAGTATTTAGACACAATGCTTCATTGAATTCAATGCCTCTTTGAGATAATATTCTGTCCTTGGGCTTTGCATAGCAACTGGATTTCTGCCGATGAAATTTACAGTGTTGTATTGAAAGTTCCTTTCTCAATTGCCCAAGATTTGGAAAGTTGAACTAAGGAAATGAGAACATGGCATTATTAGGTTTCCTAATAATTAGGCAGTATTAGAAACATATACCAGACACAGGCAGGCTAAGCTTGGCTAGACCATATTTGTAGTATACTGTGTGCAGTTCTGGACACAATATTATAGGGAGGATATTGCAGAAATGAAGAGAGTACAGTGTAAATTTACAATGGTAGCAGAGATGAGCAGATACAGCTATTAAGGAAGATTGGACAGGCTAGAGCTTTTCTCTCCAAAGTGGAGATGATTGAGATGTATCCTGATAGAGGATTATATAAGATTATGATGAGGCGAACATTGATAGATTTTTTTCCACTTGTTGGTAAATCCAAAAGGAGTGATCATAAATGTTAAATATCTCATAGTAGACCTAAAAGCGAAATTAGAAGGATATCAAGGATATCAATTTCTTTTTTGCAGAGGATGGTAAGGTTACTGCTGGCAGCTGTGATTAAAGCAAAATGTATGAACAAATTTAAGATGAAAATGAAATGCATAAGTGAGAAGGGAAGAGAAGGATATAGGAGAAGGGAATAGGAAGGGCGGAGGCTCACTTGTAGTATAACTACCAGCATGAACTAGTTGGGTGAATCCCATCAATAATTTCAAATGTTTGATGCTGTGATGAGGCACTGTATCAAATGCAAGGATTATTATTATTAGTGTCAGATTATACCTTCTTGGAGAGAGAGGGGCAAGTGGCGTTTACTTGGGAGCTAAGCTAGTTGATTTTTTTGGTGCCTCTGAAAGTATTGTTTTGGGGTTATCTTCTCAATCCCATTTGAAATTGTATTCACCTCCCTCTGAAAAGCCCCCTTTCAAGACTGAAGGGCCCTAGCTTGACTAATTGTTTCTCATGCCTATTCCTCTAATGCTAGGAATCCTCATTGCTCTTCTCCACACTGCTCTAAAGCCTGTGTAGCCTGTTTATGCCACAGTGACTAGAACTGTATGCAGAACTCTGTGGTAGGTATAATATGATTGGCATCATTTATCTATCATTGATTAGATCAGTAATCAATTGCCTATTTGCTGTGTAAAAATAACGTCTTTTGAGCAACTGTTGCAGATTGATTCTGTTGCATGTATATTGTTTGCAGATGCTGGTGAGAATGTTGTTTCATTCTTTAAATGTTTGTGATAATTTGGGTCTCTGTGTATACCTCTGTGTGTGTTTAACACATGCACACTTGGCTTGCTTGTAAATTACTTTGATACAGGGGCATAATGGCTGTAATGGCATGATTTAACTTTAATTAGCCAATAATGTACTATTTGTATTAATCTTTCATGTATAATGCACTTTCATATGCAGGAAAGACTTTGATAAATGCGTTATTATGATACTTATGCATGCATCTATCTATCTGCTAATAATTCTCTATGTATATTTTTCATAAGTCACATTTACCCAAATTGTGCCTTTAAAGATCAGCATTATGGTTCAAAGTTTAATAAAGATAAATGGATTCATAATGTGTAAGTTTTTCAAACCATTGTGCGCTGTTCAGGACTATTTTGCCCACAAAACGGGTCAATTCACTTTATAGTATATTCTGTGATCGCTTTGAGATGTCCAGACATAATAAGGTGCTATATCAAATGCAAGGCTTATTATTATTGTGTAGGGAATTGTCAGGGCTGATAATAATAATAATAATCCTTGCATTTGATATAGCGCTTTTCATGTCGGGAGGACGTCCCAAAGCGCTTCACAGAACACAATGTAAAGTGAATTGACTGTATATTTGTGGGCGAACGCGGCAGCCATTTGCGCACAGCAATGTCCCACAAACAGTCATAGAATTGAAAATGACCAATTTATTATTGTTTTTGGTTTTTGGAGGGATTATTATTAGGCGTGTGGAGTAAGGAAACTTGCCCAAGGTTTCGCCCTGCCTGGAATTGAACTCAGGTCTCTCGTTTGCAAAGCGAGTGCTCTAACCACTGAGCTACAGGACTCCTATGGTGTTCTGGTGATACAATATATGGGTTAAAGGAGATATTGCTGGCTAACATTGCTTTTAAAGGTAATATACAAATAATGCAAAATTTTCCCTGGTTATGTGGTAAACATGTGAAATTCTCAGTCTGGTTTGGATGCTCTTAAACATGGTGAAGGGTTTCTGCATGTGTCAGACAACCAGCTGACCAAAAAAAAGCAAATGTATCCACTGAGCCATAAATGTATCTCTCATTCAGCCTCCCACTTTTGAAACCAGCAATCAACAAATTCCTTTCTATTTATAAATGCTTGCGATTCCGAACAATATTGAATAATAATCCTTACATTTGGTATAGTGCCTTATCACATCATCGAGACATTCCAAAATGCTTTCCAGCTATACTGTAAAGTGAACTGTGTTTTTGTGGGCAAACATACCATCTAAGTGTGTGCAGAGCAATGTCCTACAAACAGCGGTGAAGTTAATTACCAATTTTATCTGCAAGATTGTTGGTCAGGACATTGGGAGAAGCTCCTTTCTCTTTTGAATAGTGCCATGGGATCATTGGTTTATTGGTTTAACATCTTATCTGAAGGATGACAGACCACATGATCAAGAAAGTTAATACTGAACCCTCATGAACTGTGTTAGGAATTAAAATGCAGTTTCAGAGAATGAAAGCAGTCACAACTGAGGAAACATGCAGGCATTAATAGAAATAGAGGTCTGAACACAACAAAATAAACTATAATTTTCTAGTATGGCCAATATTCAAATCAGTAGCATGTGTTAGTCATTTGATAAAAATAATCTGTAGCTCCTACAGTATATGTCTCAGAAAGAGCAATCATAATAATAATATAATAATAATAATCCTTGCATTTGATATAGCGCTCTTCATGCCTTCTAGACGTCTCAAAGCGCTTCACAGAATATACTGTAAGTGAATTGACTGTATATTTGTAGGCGAAACGCGGCAGCCAATTGCGCACAGCAGTGTCCCACAAACAGTCATGGATTGAAAATGAATAATTTATTATTGTTTTTGTTTTTTGGAGGGATTATTATTAGGTGTATGGAGTTAGGAAACTTGTCCAAGGTTTCGCCTGCCTGGAATTGAACCCAGGTGTCTCGCTTGTAAGGAGAGTGCTCTAACCACTGAGCTACAGCACTCCAACTAAATAACTAAATCATAATAAATATCCAGGTCTATTATTGTAATCCACATTCTGAATGTCTCAACTTTTGCACAATTCTTACCTTGAAGTGTAGAACTTAACCACTTCAATTTACTTTGTAACACAATGGTAGGCAATCATTAAAGTTTAACTTTTGAGTGTTATTCTGTTTGAGGTGTATCAATAATAATAATCCTTCCATTTGATTTAGCACCTTATCAAGTTTTCAAAACGTCTCAAAGCAATTCACAGAACATACTGTAAAGTGAATTGACTGTATATTTTGTGGGCGAAACACGGAATCCATTTGTAGTTAGCAGCGTCCCACAAGCACTCGTGGATTCACTAACCAAATTATTATTATTTTAAGGGATTATTACCTCTGGAAAAGAGATCTGCCAATTGACTAACAATTGGGATCCTTCTTACTGATAGGTAAACAAGTGTGTAAAGAAACTTGCCTAATGTTTTGCGTCATCTGGAAATCGAACCTAGGTGCTCCCGCTTGAGAGGCGAGCGCTCTAACCAATATGCTACAGGGCTCGAATAATACCCCATGAGTTGTATTAATAAATTAATATTGTGGTAAGCAGGATGCATCCCTCTGGAGAGAGTGCACATTCCATTCCATGAAAAACATCTCTGGAATCTCCAAGTATAGGTTGGATGCGTGGAACTCTGTTCGGTTTGGATACTCTTAAGCATCGTGATGGGTTTCCCTATGTGGCAGATGAGGCTGATCAAAAAACAATTGTTGGCCAAGAATGGTCTGAAAGTAGAGACTCTTATCCACACCTTCATCACCTCCAGGCTCAATTATTCTAGCAGTCTGCGTATCTTATGAATGTGCGTTTTAAACTAGACGTGATAGATAATACAGACTGGAGTCTCTATGTTCATTGTATTTTGTGTATAGAAAATAAACAACTTGTTGCATTTCAGATGTTGTGAATGAAACACTCTAGATCTCAGAGAATTGAAGATGTAAAGCCTTCAGACATATACATTTAAAAGCCTTCTTACATGTCTCTACTAATGATAGAGCTGACTTGAAATTTAAAAAATGCAGATCCTCAGGAACAAGTCTAGAATCAGTGATTTATGTTTTTTCATATGTATCTTACTATTCATGAGTTACTGCAGTGGCACTGTACACCTGGTCAAGATTATCAAATAACAAGTATACAGCAGCCAACAGAACAGAGCTGGTATAAAATAATACTGGAAAGGAAGTGATTCTGCAGTAAACTCCATCGACTTCACTTATTATTCATTTAGATTTTAAAGAAAGAGCGATGGGTGTCAAGCATTTGGCTTCCTGTCAGTCGCTGAGGGTGAAAATGTTACTTAAATGAGCTGTGAACAAATTAAACCTTTCATGGTGTTGAGAAAAAANGTTCTGCCCTGATCTGTGTTGGAACTTTCGCCCTAATTACAGTGTTAAATCAAAAAATAAAGTTCAAAACCCCCACACAATTTGGATAGTACCTTGGTAGGATGTAAATCCTGGGAACTTTCAAACATGTCCTATTAATGGAAAGATGTTTTGCAAGTGGCAGTCAGCGGGACATTTAGGTTCTGGGTTAAGTGAGTTGCAAATCAAAAAACCTAACAAAATCTGCACCTTTGATCTTGCGTTCCTTTTGGCATAGATTTCTTTTTCATTTTCCCTTTCTTATATCACTTCTGTTTTTTTTGCTACTGGCAAGTAAATCTGACCATACTCACTGACATTTCAGGGGGTTTCAGTTTCTATGTCAAAGCATATGGTTCTGATTCACATTAGCCCATGGAGCCGCAACTCAGATGCCAGGAGAACAACACTGCAAATTACTGCTGGCAAAAAACACAGTTCAATTGCTACATATTTTTTTGAGAAAAAAATGACATGCTGATTCTTCAAGGCCTGCAATAATATTTGGGGGATAGTATTTATGGAGAAAGTTAGCTTTTGCAGCAAATTAGTAAATAATATCAATAAAATATACAGATGTGAACAAGGGACTACAACATAGAAATGACAGGCCCAATATTTGCAGCTAAAATTTGTTGGGTTAGATTAGAACATCTGGGCTCGATGTTCACTCAGTTTTATCTTTTCTTTAAAATAAATTCTTGTTTTTGATGCCCGTGTATAAACAACAGGCGGAATGATGGCCAGCATATACTGTAAAAACTGGAACACATTGTCTTTCATCTTTTAAACAGATAGAAATTATGCCATACATTTGGCAACCAAGGAAACTGGAATATTTTCCTTGATGCTTAACTCTTTCGGGCACAGTGGAAACTGTTGAACTGAAAAGCTGAAACAACATGTATACACCGAATAAACATACAATGAATAAATAACATTTATTAACAAATAACAAAGCATCTCTATACACAACCTGATACCAGTGAGAAGCTTCATAAATGGGAAGAAATTCCACCTGGGTTTAGATTTGCTCTATTAACGTAGCATTTCAGAGAATCCGGAATTTAGCAAATTGTTGAATTCAGTAAATTCAGTTGATTATTAAAGGAACTTATAGAGAAATGGCTTCAAAATTAAAAGATGTATCAAGAAATTTGTCAAATTTTGCAAGCTTTCGAATGATCACGGAGTTGCTGGAGACACAGAGTTGACACTCCGGCGACCATCTTGTCCATATTAACCAGATTAATTTTGCCAGCAAAATATAATAAGAATTTGGTCACTCAATCCATAAATGTTTATAGGACACTGCTGTGCGCAATTGGTTGCCACATTTTGCCCACAAAACACACAGTCACTACACTTTACAGTATATTCTGCAAAGTGCTTTGAAATATCTCGAAGATGTGATAAGGCGCTGCATCAAATGCAAGGATTATTATTATTTATTATTATATACACTATTAAGTGTGTATCTATATCAGCTGGATATTGGCAGTCAGTAAATCTATGTAGGTTGTTATGCTAGGTATGAGCCTGGCTCAGTTGGTAGTACACTTGCCTCTAAGGCAGAAGCTTGTGGATTCAAATCCCATGTTGGGGCTTTGAGCTTACAGCCTATGGTGCATTCCATTGCAACGATGGGAAATTGCTGCTCTGTGGGAGGTGCCATCCTTTGGATGAGAAGTGAAACCAAGGTAGCTCTGCCAGTTCAGATAGATGGTAAAAATCCCATTTGAAAAGAGAAGGAGCTTCTCTCACTGTCTAGCCAACAATCCTCCAAATAAAATTGGTTATTCACTTTATGGCTGTTTGTGAAACATTACTTCTGCACAAATTGACTGTTGTACACTTACAAATACACATTCAATACACTTTACAGTAAAAAACATTCTGTGAAATGCTTTGAGACGTTTTGACCGCATGATGAACCCTATATAAAATATACTGATTATTAGTCATGAACTGTATATAGTCTGATAGTGGTGAGCCCCACAATTAGCAGTGAGCACATCTGTGCAGTGTGAATTCCATACAGATTGATATTAGTAACGAACACCTCCATGAAGCCTGATATT
The DNA here is from genome assembly GCF_018977255.1 of Callorhinchus milii. Taxonomy (NCBI): domain Eukaryota; kingdom Metazoa; phylum Chordata; class Chondrichthyes; order Chimaeriformes; family Callorhinchidae; genus Callorhinchus; species Callorhinchus milii. Next base: position 22,215,017 of record NW_024704744.1, read on the forward strand.
AGAAGTTAGCATCTAGAAAGTCTGGTATGATTTAATTTTCTCAATCGCTGTTCCTGCTATTGTTATCTTCCAGCTCTGGACTTTTTGGAGTCTGGTATTCATGGTCTATGCACCTCCGAGACAGTTAGCTGAACCATGGAAGTGGTTTCTGTGGGCTGATTGACTGTAATAGTAAAATGACTCAAATATCAGGATAGTTGAAACTTTAATATTAACCTCAGCTTTACAGGAAACCAGAAGATTGATAGATCAGCATTAAATGGAGCACAAAATTCATGTTCAGACTAGAGTGTCACCAAAGACCTACTTCATAAGATACTTATTCCAAGTGGAAACTCCATGTGCCAATAAGCATTTTCTTAGAGATTTAAAAACTAACATTTTTATAGCTCCTACTAAAATATAAAGTCGAACATCTGAAAACTGCAAAGAAACTTACACTTATGCAACATTTATTATGTAACATGTCAAAATACTTTCCCAAGAGCCCAAGCAGGGTGGGAGAAAGGATGGGGGGAAAGTAGAAGGAAAGTGGTCAAAAGTGCAGTCAAATAGATATATTTTAGCTGAGTTTTGGAACTGTAAATGATATGAGGCAGAGGGAATGAGGAGAGAGTTCCAGAGAGCGAAATTACTATCAGTAAAGCTACCATTTTTACGTATGCCAACTTGATAGCTATTTATGCCATTAAAGTGCACATAAATCAAATAACCAAAGAATCTAAGGAATTGACAGACACAACACTGGGAGAAACCTTCTTTTCTCTTTTCAAACAGTGTCATGGGATTTTTAACGTCTCATCTGAAGTACTGCATCACAGTGTCAGCCGAGACAACAACAACTGCTACTTGCATTTATGTAGCACCCTTTAGGATTTCGGAGCATTTATGAGCTCAAATCTTGCAATCTTCTGACCCAAAGAGCAGTTACTAACTGAGCCAAGCAAACTCAAAATAATGCACAAATTAATGTTATGCAAAAATAAATTCTGTATCTATACAGTTGAATTATCCATTTTTATTAACCAACAGATAATTTCCTTAATATTGAAAAATCAAGAGCAAAAACTATCTGTCTTTAAAATGAATAAAATAAAAATTATTGAAAGCAAATCAAGGACAATAACCATTTTGTTTTTCAGTCAGCATGTCTGACACATGCAGAGACCCATCATCCTGTTAAGAGTTCCCTAACAAGACTGAGAGTATTACATATAAATGGCATTACACATAGAATCTTCATGTGTCTGGAATGGAGGGATGCACCTTGCTTACCTAATTCTGGAGAGAATTAAGTACAGGTTGGCAAGAGCCCTCGTGCATGCGTTTGTCACGTCCCGCTTGGGTTACTCCAACGCACCCCTCGCCAGTCTCCCCAGCTCCACCATTCAAAAGATCCAGCTCATTTAAAACTCTGCTGCCTGCATACTGACCCGGACCAAACTCTGTACCCACATTTCAGCAGTCCTGGCTGGGCTCCACTGGCTCCCCATCACTGAATGGATCAACTTCAAGATTCTCACACTCGTGTTCAAATCCATTCACTCCCTGGCACTTCCCTACCTCTCCAACCTCCTCACTCCCCAATCCACCACCTGGCACCTCCGCTCGACTGGTACCGGCCTCCTGCTCATCCCTCGCACCCTCCGCCCCACTATCAGAGGTCACACTTTCAGCCACTATGCCCCCAGACTCTGGAACACTCTCCCTCAATAATAATAATAATCCTTGCATTTGATATAGTGCTTTTCATGTCTTCGAGACGTCTTAAAGAGCTTCACAGAATATGCTGTGTATTTGTGTGAGAAACGCCCACAAATAAATCCCTCCGCCTTAACCCTCTTTCCCCTCTTTTTGTATTACATCGAAATGCCTCAAAGTGCTTCTGTATCTTTCCAATAAAGTGACTAACAACTCAATGCAACCAATAATGATTATAATAGTGCTTGCATTTGATATAGCACTTTATCATAATGTCAAGACATCTCAAAGTGCTTCACAGGAGTTTGTGTAAAGTGTAGTGACTGTGTATTTGTAGGCAAACATGGCAGCAAACGTGTGTATAGCACAGTCCCACAAACAGCCATTAAGCGAAAGACTGATTTTATTTGAGAATTGGGATTTAGATGTACATCAGCCATGAACTAATTAAATTAGTGACTCTCTTTCTTGGAAAGGAGGAAGTGGGGTCTCCTTGGAGCTGAACTGGCTTCAAGATGACATGTTTCGTAAAGGAATGTCAGAATTGATCCCACCCTCTGTGGTGGTGTCAGTAATCCAGTTCCTGACCAAGTAAATCCGCAGTATTCCAGAGCACTGCTGATGACAGCACAGCCAAGATGACTCATTGGTAGGACTTGGAAGGGCAGACCAGTCACGGAGGCAGCTAAAGCCTCAGCTAACAACAGCTTAGAGGGAATTTATCTTGCACAATTCCCTTGAAAGAAATGCCTCGAAGTGTTCAACAGAATGAGATTATTATACCTTTTAATTTACAGGGCAATAAAAAGAAATCTCAAAGGGGTGGAGAAAAAGAAGAAAACAGTTGACAATGCAAGGAATTGAGACATCTCTTACTGACATCCTTTAATAACCTGTGTCATGTATGCCAATAATGCAGAGGCATTTTTAATGTTATTATGCAAGTCAACAAGATATAATGCAGCTGTGCTATGACTTATAGAACACAAAACACATATGTGCCTCACTAAGCATCATCCTGGACTATGAGTTCATGTCCCAACATGGGGCTTGAACCCAGGAATCTGTTAACCCAGTGGCAAGAGAGCTATAAACTGAGCCTGAATGACAGTGATCGAGTGATAACATTTTGTTGACAGTTACTTAGTTGACTGGTTATTTCTCCACATGGATACTAGACAAGCAATATTCAAATTGCTGGCTTGGAACTTGCATTTTTCTTCACCACAAATGTTTGGTCCCCAGCTGTGAGATGGGATTATGGAACGACAACATCCAAAATAAAATTAAAAGAAAAAAGAAACGTTGTTGGGCTCTCATCTTCAGAGCGACTGGACTCAAGCCCTGGTCCACATGGACATTATTCTTTCTTTCATTTTATTTGTCAAAAGCTAAGAACATTTAGGCAATTCCTGTTTTCAATACACCCTGTACATATTTTGCAGGAGAGTTAAAATGTCTGCCAGAAATCAGTCCTTCATATCATTTACATACAATTTACCATGGGGGCTATTACAATTGGAGAAGAAAATACTCACTTTGCTCTTCAGTAGAGAAAACAAGGGGAAATGACATCATCATTATTTCAGAAAGGTGAACTGATATACTGTGTTCAGATGCTGAGATCATGTTATAATAACGTGCAATGTTTCATGCAAACAAAGTGTTTCCTCAAATGTGATTTTTTTTTGGTCAGCCAGGTGTCTGACACCTGCAGAGGCCAATCACCATGTTTAAGAGTTTCTAAACCAAGCTGAAAGTTCCAATCATCCCACCTACACATGGAAATCCAGAGATGTTTATTGGAATTGAATGTGTACTCTCTCTCTGGACAGACACATTCTGCTTACCTAATTCTGGAGAGTATTGGCACAGGTTGGCAAGAACCAAGGCTTGGAGACCTCAGAGTGTGCGTTGAAGTATTGCTGGAGTCTAACCAGCTAAAACCACATAGCTTAGCATTGAGAGCACTGTCTGGCAAGCTTTTCCGCTACTTGTCCAGCTAGGACCATTCTACTTGTTCATGTTTTGACTTGGCAGGGTTAATGGGAGCTGAGTGGGATGACTTCCTGTCCCCGTGTCTGGGCTGCCCTTCCAAGTCATGCTGATGAGCCAGGCTGGACTGTCATCAGCAGTGTCCTACAATACTGCAAACCCACCTGACTCAGGAACTGGACTACCGAGACTACCACAGAGAGTGGGATCAATTCCAACATTCCAATCATGTCACCTTGGAGCCAGTTTAGCTCCAAAGAGACCCATTTTACCTCCACCCAAAGGAGGAAAGTCACTAGTTGGTCATTTGACATCTGACACTCGCGGGTTTGAGCCCTCATTAGGTGGATGACAGGTGCCAGGAACTTCCTGCAAGCTTCCTAGTGGGTAACACAGCCCAGCATGAAAAACATGAGAGCATTGTCATCATCTTCCTGTCCGTACCTCGGACACACGTCCCTTTGCATTGAGCGATGGTTCCACCATTCAGAGGGAGGAGTTTAAGCTTGCCTCTCTGCAGGTCAATCAAGGTGGATTCCAGGCGCTGGACATACAAACGTGTGTTCACAAACTCAGACTTCAGGTAACACCTTCCAGCAGCTGTCACCCCAAGCCTCAGAGTTTCCCCATCAGCTATCTGGTGGGCATCTGCCTTCAGTGTGGTGGATGGACCTTTACAGGACAGATTGTGATGTGCTTGTTACTTTGATGTTCTTGAGGTCCAAGTCTAATGTCCCGTTCGAGGATTACTCAGTACCAGTTGTTTAATCCAGTTCCTCGTGCAATGTGCCTTCACAAATAGACGTGCCCACTGTGAAGATGACTCCGCCTCCAAGGTACTCAGCAACAGATCAGTGTAAGCTGAAGCCCTCCTTCCCTGCAGTCACTTCCCACATTTGTTACAATCCAACTCACTGCTTGATCCTTTGGATCTAAACTCCTCAACCTCCCTGAGCTCTCCCTCAGACACACTGAACCAATGTGCAATCTAGGCATTCAGTTCAACCCCCAGCTGTCCTTCCTCCCCCACATCCAGACCCTGACCAGGACCGCCTTTTTCCATTTTCGCCACATTGCCCACCTCCGGCTATACCTTACCCCAAATGCAGCTGAAACCCTCGTGCATGCATTTGTCACCTCCTGCTTGGATTGCTCAAACACGCTCCTTGCCGGTCTCCCCAGCGAGAGCTTCACAAGATCCAGCTCATTCAGAACTCTGCCACCCGCATACTGACCCGAACCAAACTTTGTACCCACATCTTACCAGTTCTGGCCAGGCTCCACTGGCTCCCCATCACCGAAAGGATTGACTTCAAGATCCTCACACTCGTGTTCAAATCCCTTCACTCCCTGGCACCTCCCTACCTCTCCGACCTTCTCACTTCCCAATCCACCACCTGGCGTCTCTGCTTGACTGGCACCGGCCTCCTGCTCGTCCCTCGCACCCTCTGCACCACCGTCAAAGGTCAAGTTTTCAGTTACTACAACCCGAAACTCTGGAACACCTTCTCTCTATCCCTCCACCTTACCCCCTCTCTCCCCTTTTCCAAGTCCCGCCTAAAAACCTTCCTTTTCGACCGTACGTACTGCCACACCCATCCTCACCTCCACCATATTTGAGGGCACCCACCACGATGTCCCATCAGGTGACCCAGTGTTCAAGATGGCGAATGCAGCACAAAAGATCCGTAGGTGAGCATTCCAGCTGCACAATATCATCCACAAACAGAAGTGCCTAATGTACAGAAATAAATGAAAACCATTTGAGATGTGCATATATTTTCTTTATTTTTTGTATGATTAAGTAAGTAATTTTAAGAAAAACTAACACTGGCTGCCTGTACGTGTTGGTGGTCGCCCACCAAGGGCACCAAAAATAATTGTTTGAGAGCCATTGGCCTGCATGATTGGAATAATAAAAGAACATTTGTCCTATTACCTTTGTAATAAACTATGGGAGGTAAGAAACCACTGGCCAAATTTGCAAGATAATTCTTTTGTAAAATTTCTTCCTGACCTTCAAAACACTAATTGAAACTGCATTAAAATACATGTCAGTAAGTTTCATTCTGTTATATTCATCAGATGATATGTCCATGCTCTGAAAACAATTGGACACATAATGTTCCATATAATAAATAAAGATGCATCTGGGGAACATCTGGTAGAGCAGTGCCACAGCTCACTTGGCATTGAGACATACTTGCTAGTAGGAGCACAAAACTGTGAGCCTCCGTCATATTCTAAAACCTCTCAGAAACGGATACATGATCCCCAGAGTCCAGCCCTTCACTGATAGACTCAGTCAGCTGGCAGTTTAGCACTTCCACAGATGGCTTTGCTGCATCCAAGTCGATTTCCCCCACTGTCTGCATTAGTGGATCTTCAATTCCAACATTCCTGTAACGTATCACAAACTCTGTCTATGACATCAGTGTTCCAAGAGGTATATTGCCCCATGGCACTCCTCACATCCAATATAATTCTGAACATGGTTGATAAGAATAAGATGACCAAAGCCATCGATTGAAAATTGGGCGAGATAATAAGAGCAATAAAAACTTGCATTTATTTAGGGACCTTCACGCGAGGTAGCATCTTAAAGAGCTATACAGTGGCTTAGTTTGATGTCCAGCCTGAAGAAAAAGGTAGAGGGTAGGGTGGGGGAGGGCAGTGACCATAGGCACGGTCAAAGAGGAAAGCCTTCAGGTGCGATCTGGGGATGGGCAAATAAAGAGCAAGGTGGAGGGATTGAGGTAGGATAAAATTAAGTCTTTTTTTATTAAATCAATTTGACTGGATTTGTTTGAAGGGCAGTTCTTCTTTTCCAGCAGATTTCAACATGCAGAGGTGTGCTTTTTGAATCTATTCAGTAAGTTTATCCAGTGACCTTACTCTTTACCATGGCAACTACAGCAGTGATAGAATTGAATCCAGTCAAGTATATTGGTTTCCTTCTTCAAATTTCAACAGAAGGAATCAACTCCAGAAGCATTATTGCTGAAATGATTTCAATTGTTCTTGCTCAGGTCAATTTTTCATGGAAAAATTGTCCATTTTGATGTGTTTTGAGTTAACTTATTATAACATTATAATAATCATAACTTCTTGCAATTGATATCATGCCGGATCAGTTAATGGAAACATCTCAAACAGCTTCACAGAATGTCCTGAAAACTCTTGTGATTGTGTATTTGTTGATGATTATCATATATTGGAATCTAAAGCCTTACTCACACTGTCAACTGGATTAGTTCAGCAGTTTACTGCAAGTAAGTACCATGAAGATAAATCATAGAGGCATCTGGTTCATCATATATATTTTATATTTTCAACGTTGCTGAAATCAAAACCTTCTTAAGAGTTTAAGATCATTGTCGAATTTGAGATCCTCATCCTGTCCTTTAAAGCTTTCCTCTATCTTGCTCCTGCCTATATCTATGACCTACTAAAACCATACCAACCTGCCTGCTCCATGTCCCTGCTCTGCCCACCTCACTTCACTATCAGTGGTCTGGCCTTCAGTCTTTCGGTCCCAACCCACTGGAACTTCATTCCGGAATCCCTCCACTTCACGCCTTCCCTTGCGTTCTTCAAGGCCGGTCTCAAGACCTTACTCTTTGACTGTGCCTTCAGTCATCCTCCCACCATCACTCCTTTTCCCTCAACCCTTCTTGATTCCAATCCCCAGCTTCAGTGCAAACCCTTGACTGTCCAGAGCCTTGGGACATCTTTGTATTGTTGGTGTTATTGTTAAAGCATTCTGGGACACTACCCCGCGTGAAAGGTGCTATATAGTTATTGTTGTAAGATCAAAATTACATCCAGCAGAAAATGCTTCACTGCCATTATGACCAATACAAGATAATTTCTGACAAGATTGTTTAATAAGAAAACTTCACACAGACCTACAGTAACTCTGCTTCAATGCATTGTAGTTCTGGTAGGTATGATGTGTGTGATGAACTTCTGGGAGCCTGAAACAGTCTTTAATGAGGAATCCTGTCAGTAGTCACATTACCAAGGTCCCCTAGTGTCATTTTTAGTCCTGTAGCTTAGTGGTTAGAGCACTTGCCTTGCAAGCGAGACACCTGGATTCAATTCCAGGCAGGGCGAAACCCAGGGCAAGTTTCCTAATAATCTCTCCAAAAAAACAAAAACAATGATAAATTGGTCACTTCAATCCACGACTGATTATGGGACAGTTAATTCACTTTACAGCATATTCTGTGAAGTGCTTTGAGACGTCTAGAAGATGTGAAAAGCACTATATCAAATACAAGGATTATTATATCATATTATATATTTTTAGAAAACTAGGGCAAATATTCCACCAATGTAGTAGGAAATCACAAGACTGGTCTCGATGAAGAAAGCTTTTGATCCATTTGATCTCATCCATAATAACCAGCTTCTTACCACTCTATTAATCAAATACTCCCCAATAGACCACCAGTCAACAGGAAAAAGGCAAATGTTATCAACTAAAAATATTGCTTCTTAAGGTATGTAGAGGTACTAACTGCTGTCCACATAGAAGGTTGTGACAATGCAGAATGCAGTATATCCACAGGTGTAAAGGTAGAATCAAAGGGAGTTCAAGAGGGAGTCAGCTGCATTCTTGACAAGTAAGAGTATTAGAAATGTGAAGAAAAGGCAGGAAAAAGATCTTACATCATCAGATAATCAACTAAATGGTTTCATTTTGCCTCATTATCATAAATTGTTGGGAATCACGATTGCAACATTTTACAATTCTTTATCTACATTGCACTGTTTTAAAAGTACAGAATGGCCTGAATTTCAAATGTTTGGAATCAACCAACGTTATTGAGAAAAAAGCTAAAATGGTGTACTTCAAAATCAGACTCAGTTTCATATCTGAAAGAGCTGAAGTGAAAGCATTTACAAAGGCTCTTTCACTAGCATTGATCCAAACAAGAAAGTAGGGCTGCAGAATGGTACTGCACCCATTGTAGCTGTGAACACTCCCTGCTTTATCTCACTGTTTGCCATTACATCACCTGAACTAAAATCTCAACTGAGGGACTCTAAACCGAATTTAACTTGAGCTCCCTCTAGAGGCCATTTAGTAACGTTATTAACTCAAATGTATTAACTGGGCTCCCAGCTCAAAGAGAAAGGGAAAATATAAGTTCAAACCATTCTGTCCCATTTTTAGAAATGGTGGAAGGACCTGTCTCACCCAAAGGCTTAAGTTGAAAAATCAATGGTTGCTTATACCTTTTAGGAAAACTTCACTCTTTGGTCAGAGCAAACTGACAGTGTAATTCAAACCAAGTATATAAAGATATCTCGAATAACTTGCATTTATAAAGCTTATTTCTCACAAGAAAACATCTCAAAGAGAGTCACAATTGGAGTAGAGTCCAAAGAGGGTGGGAGATGGGGGGAGGGCTGTAGGAAGGAGGTGGCACAAAGGCACAACAAAAGAGATAGGTTTTTAGAAAGAAGGATGTATTTATGGAGAAAGTTCCAGAGAGCAAGGGAAATATAGCTGAATGCTTTCATTCTGATGGCAGGCATGTGGGTGTGAAATAGAGCTGAGTTAGCAGAGTGCAGGTGGGAGATTAGGACCATAGGAGATCAAAGAAGTTGAATAGAGCAAGGGCGTGGAGGCATCTGAAGGTTAGACAGAAAATCCCTATATGCTTACGCTATGCTATAGCTATATGTATATTCATATAGTGCACAATATGCACTACATTTCATACAATCAAGACAACAGGATCATCCTGTCTTGTAGGTTTCAGCCAGCACTTCATGAGGTAAGATCTCGAATCAACCTGGAAGCAATGAAGACTGCCAGGATAATTAGACCTTAGCTTTACTGCAACCCAATTACACTTCCAGCTTTCTTGTGTGAAGTGGGTGCTGAACTCGTGACCTCTTGCAAGGGAGGGATGAGAGTTCAGCAGTTTTATGGACTACAAAGTGTGAGTGTGATTATTGCAAACTGGTTAATATGGTTCTGTAGCTCATCAGGAAGACTTAATATATTTTCCTCTGCCCCCACCTTCTCAATTGTAACCCTAGGAAATGCAATGCAGACATAGTACTAGAGTGTAGTGCCCAATACTGAATGTAGCTATTACAATAGAAAGACATACTCTTCATTAGATTATTAAGAAATTAATAATTTGGAATTTGGAGTCCCTTGGTAAACTAGTAGGTACAGTTTGTCATTTGTTTTGGTAAATAGAAAGTTTGGGAATAAATTTGTTATTGGAATGTTCAAGACAGGCACTCACTGGGAAAATTCCTGGAGCGATGTCATTGCAGTGAGAGAGAATGCCAGAAAGGAATAATGTGAACTTACACTCCACAACCTTTACCTTTTTAAAAGTGATTGGTATCTCCAAACCAAAATTGTGAAAACTTTTAGTTAATTGTAAAAAATGATTGAAAATTCTGTAATTCTCTCAAGTTTGCAATTCACTTCAAGTCTGATTTCTGCTCCCAGATCTGATATTTACGCTGGAGACATGAAAATCTTTGCTGGATTTGTTTTATCAGCATCTCTTCCATCGAAATGACAAGCAACTAATGTGATTTAGTACATTTTCCTTGGTTCTTAGAACCAGACCTAGTTTTATAGTTTTGTCCCTTTTCCAGAAATAAAAAAGACATTTGAAATGATAGAAATCTGAAACAAAAAAGGAAATGATAGAAATCCACAGTTATGGTCTAATGGCTGTGCCTGAAACGTTAACCTGTCTTTCTATATTGTATGTTGATTGACCTGCTATGAGTTTTGTCCCTTTTCCAGTTTTGCTCAGGACTGCAGGCTGACTATAAAACTCCACCTGTCAGATACAAGCTAACAGAGTTTCCATGCCTGTGGAGGAAAAGAGGTTTGATTATTAGAAGTCTGACCACCATGAAAGGACATTAGTTTCAGTCTGCACATGACTCCAAATGTGAAGGCTGTCTGGCATACTTGTCCTTTAGTCACCCAATACTTAGGGACCCTGCTGAGGGATAAATGGCAATTTATAGCTTTAGCTGTGGTTATTGTGTAAACACAGCAAACTTTTATGAGGAAAATCACCAGGTTGATCACCAAAACTGATAGCTATTTGTTTGTATAACAGAAACCAGGTATAAACGAGTAAACAGGGATTCATTTAGTGCTTTGCTTAAAAAAAGGCCAGAGGTAAATGATGGTTGTCGGTAGATTTCAGAATGTGATTGCTTTCATAAAGTACTCTTCTGCAGTTTACTTTCCAGGTTTCAATAATTAGTACTATTTCTAAAACTATCTATGCACATTAAACAATGTGAAAGATGCTAGTTAATTGCAAGTTGTTATTCCTCTGTCACCCATTGTCTTCCAATTGCTAAAGATGCCTACCTGTGAAGCTATTCGTAAAAGATCCAAAATATTATAGCAATAAGTATGCAGAATAAAGGATGTGGGTTTAGTATTTGGAATTTGGCTTTATGATTCTGCTTTGCTCCTTGGAATTTGGCTTTGAGACACTAAATATAATTACATTTTAAATGTATTGACTGATGTTTCTCACGGTCCTGAAAATGTTCACTTCAGGGATCAAGAGGCAAACCTAAAAGCCTGGCAATATTTGTCACCAAGGGAAATATCCATATATCTATCAATGGCAATGGATTGGAAACATTCCAGGGACTAGGTGGCAGTGAGTTAGTACACTGACTTTGCAATTCTGGGTCCAGGGCTTGAATCCAATCCAGAGTGAAGGAATGAAAGTCTTCATTGTCCTTTAGAGAAGGACTATATAAGAATAAGATGTGGGGTGTTTGTGAGATTTTAAATAGGATTGAGATAGTAAATCCAGAACAATACTTCCAGATGGATGCTGTCATGGGATGATGTTAGGGTGGCTATTATGGAAAGATGAGATCAAATTGGCTAAAAGACATTCTTCACTAGAATCTTTCTTATGATCTAGTGATAACAATTTAGGCAATATTAATCCAACTCTTACTGGAGATCATATATTGAATGACAGAGAGTATACTTCATGGTGAGCCCAGGCTGGGCCAATAGAAAACTGTGGAAACATTTGTCAAAATTGCAGGCCGTTTGGTAAATTCCCCGGGAAATTACAGAGATTCTGGTGAATTTTGCGGAGCTTTGCGGAGGGTTGGTTAGTGCTATTGAGAGACACATTTTGTGAAACAACCTGGATTAAAACTATAGGCATGTATTTCCTGAACATGTAGTTATGTTTAAAATACTAAACATGTTAATTTGAATAGTACAGCACTAACCAAGAATTCATCGCAGGAATTCAGTTTAGGCCGGACATCGAGCAAATAGATGGCGGTAGTGTCCCGCAGCTGGTGTTCCTATTGAGGTTCACTCACTAGTGGGCGAAGATGATTTCCCGCTTGCGCCACTTCCGCAATTCCAACACTCACCGTGCCACACATGCGCCACGGGAGCAGCTCCGCCAACAGTAGCAGCATCAAGCAAACTGCACATACAGACCCGGAGAACTAGCACACTGTGCAGGTTTGTGGCGGAGGGTTTGTTAGTAGCAGAGGGGATGTTTGTAGCGGTTTCCACGGAAAAAATGCAGACGCACTTTTCTATTGGCCCAGGCGTGGGGCCAAATTCAGGCTAACTATTGTAGCAAAGTTGGGGCGGGCGAAGGTTTCATAGACAGTCAACGCTTGACAAACAGCAAGAGACAATGTTTTAGCAGTATAATGATATCACTGATAAAGTTAATATGGCAGATTTGTTAAAATATTCTAGCTTTGATTCTCAGTATGCAGTCTGTTTTATTCATCCAAATTTACCCGCAAATTCAAATTAATACGTGCTCAACTGTTCATGTTTAAGATACATTGCTGGTACAGATTGACTGTTGGCTTTTATAACATCATTCACTTTTATTTCTGATCAATTCTATTCTGTGAAATGCTTCTGGACGTTTATTTGAAGTAAATGGTGCTATGTAAATAACAAGTTATTATTCTTACCGTCTTTCCATCATTCACTCTCTTCCAGTTGCTAATGATGCCAACCCATGAAGTTACTGGTACAATTTCTGAAATAGGATTGAGCATGTGAAGAAAGGATGTGGGTTTAACATTTGGAATTTGACTTTGTGATTCTGCTTTGTTCTTTGGAATTTGGCTTTCACACATTGAATTTTACTGAGGCTATATTTCAAATCTCGTGACTGATGTGACTGATGTGAAAATGAAGTTTGACTCTTCGCAAACCTCAAAATGGCCTCACCTATCAAGCTGAAAATATAAAAGTTTGAACATATAACATGTACAATACAAAACTGACCCATGCCATTTCAATGCTGTTTTCTGAGCACATTTTCATTTTAATAAATAAAGAGCGTTTTGTGATAGGTGGGGAAAAAATGACCCAATTATATTTATATACATACTAGCAGATGATTTGAACCTGGGAAAGCTTTGCTGCCTTTAGAAGCCATGTTCGTTGGCAAAGGATCCTTCGTTCTGCATACTAAATCACAAGAACACAGCCTCACAGTAGTTCTGAATATGCAAGATGGTTTGAAAATCTTACACATAGTTCATAGGTGAAAAATATTTTACAATAAGAAACAATTTACATTTATAGAGCACATTTCACATTGGGAGGACATCCCAAGGTGCTTTATTACACCTCAGACTACAGGACCCAATCAAAATTTTGACAAATGCCAATTTAGAGAACTTAGAAAAAATATTCCTAATGTATCCACTTTTCACCACATTATTACTTCAACACTGTGAGTGGAAACCACCCAGTGCTGGTGATTTATCCACATTGAGTGCCAATAGGTGGAGTCCTGTAGCTCAGTGGTTAGAGCATTCGCCTTGCAAGCGAGACACCTGGGTTCATTTCCAGGCAGGGCGAAACCTTGGGCACGTTTCCTTACTCCACACGCCTAATGATAATCCCTCCAAAAAAATCAATAAGAAATTGGTCATTTTTTAATCCATGACTGTTTGTGGGACACTGCTATGCGCAATTGGCTGCTGCGTTTCGCCCACAAATATACAGTCAATTCACTTTACAGCATATTCTGTGAAGCCTTTGAGACGTCTAGAAGGATTATTATTATAGGCTGTCTCTTTGTTTACTCACTTTAATCTCATTAACTCCCCCCACTTCATTATTGATTTAACTGTATTTCTGGGAATCACACCATTATTCTTCACTGTGACAATGGACCTAAAATATTCGTTCAATAGGTTGCCTTTGCCTTGTGATTTACCTTTTCTCAACTGTAATTTTGCATAGATTTTTCTAGAGAAGCAACTTAATTATAGTAACTTCCTCTTCAATCACTCGTTTTCTTAATAAATGTATAACATCCTTTTCTATTACCTTTGATATTATGTGCGACTGTTTTTCATAATCCCTCTTTGTTCTCATTATTTTCTTGGTTTCCTTTTACTGCTTTCTATAATTATCCCTGTCTCTTATCTTACCATCTTCCCTTGCCCTCCTGTACTCATTTTATTTGTGCTTAATACTATCTCACACCATATTTATAAACCATGGCTGTTTTACCCCACAACCACCACTTTTGCCTTTAAATTCTATGTACTTCTTTTATCATGCTTCTATTTATTTTTTTGAATATTTCTCATTATTTCTCAGTTGATTTACCAATAAGTTTATCATCTCAGTTTACAGTCCTCATTTCATTTCTCATCCTTTCATAGTTTGCTTTGTTTAAGCATAATACCTTGATCTGAGACCCTCCATTGTTCTCTTCCAGCCCAATGTTAAATTCAATCATGTTAAAGCCACTATCACCAAAATGCTCCCTAACCATCAGACTGTTCACTAAATCTGGTTCATTATTCATGACTAAATCAAGCATAGTCTTTTCTCCTGTTGGTTCTAAAACATACTGCTGCAGGAAACTATCTGGAGACATTCCAGAATTATAACTCTTTGCCACCTGATCCCTTCTGTTTTTCCTATTACAATTGTAAATTAGAATCTTCCTTATTACCACATTATTCTTACTAGCATTGTTTCTCTATTGTGCATACACACATTTGTGCAGTTGGTCATCACTTCTAAGAGGTCTACAGATAACTTCACCTGTGTTTTACATCCTCTTCTGTTTCTCAATCCCATCCATAATGTTTCTATCGTTTGGTCGCACTTGCTGAAGCCCCTTTCAACTGACACAATTGTCTCTTTTATTAGTAACTAGCTGTATCCATTGCAGCTACGCTTGCAAACAAATGATCCAATATGGAATGTAGATTGACACAGATAGACACACTTACTTATCCTTGAAAGGATTGATTTTTGCTTAGACATCTTTATAATGATCAATATAATGTATCATTTATAATCACTGGGACATCCTGCCAACGTGAAAGGCGCTTTAGAAATATAATTTTGTTATTGTTGCCACGGCTTAGCTTTGTGTGTGTTCTTTATTTTGTTCTTGCCATCGCTTGGTTATGTGCGTGCTCTGTGACACACAATGCCACGGTCAGCTGGCGCGACCAACAGGTGTGGTCAATAAAAATATACTGGGATGCCTGCTGCTGCTGCTGCCGCTCCTGCTGCTGCTGCTCTTCCTGCTACTGCAGCTTCTTAACCTTCTCTGTTCCAATGAAAATAGTTCCAGTTCCTCTAGTCTCGCTCATAGATCAAACCGCTTATCCCTGATATCATCCAAGTAAATCTCTTTTGCACCCTCTCTACGCTCCTGTTACCTAAAGTGAAGTGACTAAAACTGGACACAATACTCTTAACTTGTCTGACTAATAATTTATACAACTTAAGCATCATTTCCTTGGTTCAATTTTCAATTTGGTTACAAATCCCAGTGCACACAATGCAGTTCTATCAATATGAATGGACACTGCTGAAAACTTTTGATTTTCTGGGTTGCTGTGCTCTGCGTACTTTGCCTGCAGTATACATTACATACAGTGTACTGGTCCCCCCATCTCACCCCCTCCCTCGCCACCTTCAAGACAACAACAACAACAACAACAAGATTCCATTTATAGAGCGCCTTTCACGTCAGGAGGACGTCCCAAGGCGCTGCACAGTTGGGTCATGACCCGAGCAGGGGGGAAATGGTCAGGGTGAGGGGAGGGAAGGGAAGGGAGGGAGAGAGGAGGGGGGAAATGGTCAGGGTGAGGGGAGGGAAGGGAGGGAGCGAGGAGGAGGAAGAGAGTCGAGAGTGGAGCTGAAGGCACGGCCAAAGAGAGCCAAAGACCCACCTCAAGACCCTCCTCTTCGACCATGCTTTCAATCTCCCTGCTTCCCCCACTGCCCTCCACTCTCCCCCACCCTGACCCTCAGCTTGGGTCCATAACTTTGTCTGTCCAGTGCCTTGTGACATCCTCCCAACATGAAAGGCGCTATACAAATGTAATTTTGTTGTTGTTGATTATGGGGTTATATATAAGGGCTTATTAATAAAGGTATTAGTAGTAGTATTGAAATGAATTAAGGGACTAGGAAGCTCAAGAGAATCCTTAACAGTGCCGGCTGACCATGGCACAGCAAGCGCGATGCTTTTACACGGCAAGCATGATGCCACAGTGTCACTTTGACACACAAAACTGAAATACATTTTAGGTCATAACTCATGAATGATAGGAAATACCCGAAAACAAATATGCCTGTGTCAATCTCAGTTGCAAGATCTTTCCAGTGAGGTCAAAATCATGTCTCTACATCAACTGCTTATTGAGATCCTTCTTGAAGCGCACACAACAACAACAACAACAACAACAAGATTCCATTTATAAAGCGCCTTTCACGTCAGGAGGACGTCCCAAGGCGCTGCACAGTTGGGTCATGACCCGAGCAGGGGGGAAATGGTCAGGGTGAGGGGAGGAAAGGGAGGGAGCAAGGAGGGGGGAAATGGTCAGGGTGAGGGGAGCGAAGGGAGGGAGCAAGGAGGGGGAAGAGAGTCGAGAGGGGAGCTGAAGGCACGGTCAAAGAGAAAAACAGACAGACATTGTCATTTTATTAGTATAGATATAAAATGTGCAAGACAAAACTGACCCACGTCATTCTCAATCCTAATGTTTTCAGAGCAGCAATGTTACTTGAGTGTGGCAGCTTCATACAATAGCAGATTCATTCTGTTTTGAATCCTCATCTGCAATAGAGTGAGATGAGCCAACAACGTGGAGTTTCATTGTTGGCACAGCATTTGCTCTTGCCATCAGCTAAGTGTAAGTAATAATAATAATTATAATAATCCTTGCATTTAATATAGCGCTTTTCATGTCTTCTAGATGTCTTAAAGCGCTTCACATATACAGTCGATGTTAAGTGAATTGACTGTATATTTGTGGGCGAAATGAGGCAGATAATTGCGCACAGCAACATGTGT
Organism: Callorhinchus milii; assembly: GCF_018977255.1. NCBI lineage: Eukaryota > Metazoa > Chordata > Chondrichthyes > Chimaeriformes > Callorhinchidae > Callorhinchus > Callorhinchus milii. The sequence goes on from NW_024704744.1 coordinate 22,232,077, forward strand.
GCACATTTAAATGCTGGTAAATTAATTTTTACAAATACCAAGTCATTACTAACATTAAAATCTGAAGTGCGTTCCAGTGCTCGAGATCTTAAATTTAAAGACAGACAGTTTGCTTCATTCTATAGTGCAGCTATTCTGGTGTATCAAAATGGTGCATTATTAATTCTTGAAGTTGGTCTCACACTTATTCCTTCAGTTGGAGTCAGTCTGGTAAATCAACAATTATACTGTGTATACTATACAATTAATGATACTGCCATATTGATGCCCAGTATATTATTATTGGAATACAAAAGTCAAGAAGTGATGTTCCTATTGTACGAAATACTGGTTAGACCTCATTTGGAATACTGTGTGTGCAGTTTTGGGCATGAAACCCGATGAAGGATATATTGGCCTTCAGAGAGAGTGCGGCATCGATTTAGTACAATGATTCCTGGTGTCAAGGGCCTAAAATATGATGAAAGGATAGAAAAACTTTGATTGCATTTGCTTGAGATCAGGAAGTTGAAGTGTGACCTGATCGAGGTGTATAAAATTATGAAAGGATTTGACAGGCTGAATGGTGAGCAACTGTTTCCTCTGGTGAGAAAATTGAAGACTAGAGGCCATAGTCTTAAACGTGAGCTAAACCATTTAAAAGTGAAATAAGGAAACATGTTTTTCATGCAGCAGGTTGTGGGAGTGTGAAATCCCCTCCTCAGAGGGCAGTGGAGGCAGAGTCAATTGAAACATTTATAAGGCAGATAGATAAATGCTTGATAGACAGGGGTAGCAGGGGATATGGAGAGAGGGCGGGAGGTGTAATTGAGTTGCAGATCGGCCACAATCCTGGAAATTGGCGGGACAGGATCGATGAGCCGAATGTCTCACTGGTCTTCCTATGTTCCTATACTGCAGAGTTTGCTACGACTGATGTGAAAATCATAGTTAACCAATTCAAAACCAATGTACAATGGGCCATTAGAAATGTCTGAAACCACACTTTTAGTTGCCAGGATCATCCAATGTTTGATAGTACGTCACCTATAAGAACACAGAAAATAAATAGTAATTAAAAAATGTATATTTAACACTCAAAGGGAAGAAATATGAATTGTCCAGAATTGGGAATGTCTTTCATTGAGCAGTGGAGAATGTACATTCTGAAAAGTCTGAGGGTGAAACTATTCTCTTGAATTAGTTGGGCAAAGGGGGGAGGGGGAGTTACAGTCTCAAAGTTGTCATCAAGGAAGGGTAACAAAACAACCCCATTTTCTCTTAATGTGATTATTATTACCGGTGATAATTCTCACATCATAAACCATGTTTTCTCCCTGAGTTAATTAGTTATGTTAAGAGTCGTCATACAGGTACCAGAGCAGCAATTAAATCATCAAATTATTAGATGGGACAGGACACCTAAGTAGAACAACCAAAACTAGTATTATGTATATCAAACATTAAGCTTCAATTGCAATACAGTTAGGTAGTGTTTGCACAGAAAAGATTCAGGTACTTGATCTGTTTACAAAGTCTATGGTTAGCAGAATACTAATAATGTGAGTCAGTCTGGCTGAGTAATATTTTTGCCTCTGGATTAGGTGATTGTGAGTACATGTTATAGACACATATAATTTCTACTGTCATGTGATGTGACATAACATATTTTAAGTCTCTCCCATCTTCGTGTGGCAAGGTGTAATATATTTGAGCTATTTTGTCATAAGCTTTGTTATATCTTCTCAGGACACAAAAAGGGCTATTGTCTTCAAAGGACAACTATTCACAGCAAACAAAATATATGGAGTAAAGATTAACTAAGACCAGAACTGGTTGCTAACAACAGCAAGTGCACAACCACTATTCTCTTTGGCCTGAAGAAACCAGTCATTGTTTTTACACAACAGAAACGTATATAAATTACTTAAACTAATAGTTGAGTTGGAGAAGGTTACAAGCTGTCACACAGTCCCTGGCATCTGATCATGAGATAAAACACCAAAGGTTTGATATTATGGTTTATGACACATAAAGCCTTCTTGATTGTGTTACAGCCTTGAAACAAACTCCAGCCCAACTTGTCCTCCACACGTCAGGCATTAAAAGTCCAGAATCTAGTCAAAGTTGATCAAGTGAAACAGTGAGAAGATACTTAGTGATAAAATAAACATTTTGTTAAGTTTTAAAAAAGCACAGCGCAGCAGCATTTAGTAATACACGTTTGGATAAGTATACCATCCTTAATGTATGTCAAAGAAACAATTCTTGTATTATTAATAAATAGCAACACAGTTGTAAAAGTTTATGTTGTGTGAAATGCTCTAATTGATGTCAGACTTCTGAGCAATGTTTAAAGGGGCAGTGATGCAGCAAGCAGAGTTGTGGGTGCAAAGTTAAAAGGATCTGGATGTGGCTGTAGAAGGAAATATTGGACAGGTAGCAAACCCAGTTCAAAAAATACATAAATCGAATTGGGTGTAATTAAAAATCTGTAAAAGATATAAAAAGCAAACCATTCACTGCCAATAAATCTCAGCAGTTGCTTATACATAGTTTTCCAGCTAATTGGATACGTAGGAATTTATTACATCAGCATTTCTACTAGAAATACAAATAAAACTTAATTGCTGTACATTCTGATTCTTTGATGTACTCAGGATCTTAGATTCACTCTGCAAAGAACTACATTAATCCAGTGCATGCAAAAGCAGCTCATGTTCTCATGTTCATTCACCTGCAACATAGACAATCACTACACTTTACACTTTACAGTGAATCCTGTGAAATGTTTTGAAATGTTCTCTCTCCATGTTTTAGACAGCTTTAGTTTTGTTTTCTTGGAGCTTATCTCCCTGGTGGAGCCAAAATCCACAAAATCTGAGGACAAAAAGTTAACTTGTAGTGATCAGCCTGGAGGTGCAAATAGTAATGGAAATCTGGAATTTTCTCCCCCAAAAGGCAGTGGATGCTGGATCCATTCAAATTTTTAAGGCTGAGGTGGATAGATTTTTAATTAGGTAAGAGTATCAAAGGATATGGCGCAAAGGCATATTGGAGTTGACGTCCAGATCAGCATGATCTAATAGAATGGTGGAACAGACACGAGGGGCTGAATGGCCTACTCCTGTTCCTATGTTACTAAGAGACTAGAGGAGGCGAGAACTCCCATTAAAAGGAGATCACAGATTTCAGTTCTCCGAGAGGATAAATCCTCGGAATGGAAAATTAAATACAAAAAAAATGCACAGCGCCATATCAGACCTAAAACTTACAACAGAGGATTGCTCACCTACAGAGTCAAAACAAAATGGCGGCCCCTGAATGGAGCACAACACTTACTTGCCTGTGTTCATAGCTGCATTCTTTAACTAACAACAACAACAACAACCAAATTACATTTATAGAGCGCCTTCCATGTCGGGAGGACTTCCCAAGGAAACTAAGGAAAGGAACACACTTAGGAATCCTCAAATTCTACCCAAAATAGATTTTTGCACTTAAAGGGAATGTTTTAGCCCATGGTATCTCTGTCAGTGCTACCTGCTTTTCTGCACCACTTTCTTTTCAAATTAATCTCACTTTTCAGATCCCTCCTCATATCCCCATACATAAATTTTTTTGAAAAATGATTCTATGCATGAATGAAGTTGAAGAAAATCTTACTGTGCCGATGTGTGTGCTTTAAAACACGAAACCAGTCCTGAGTATGTTAACTAAACCCAAGTTCTAATTCCAGCCTTATTGTTGTCGCTGCACTGAGTTTAATGAAACCTTCCAAAATGTAATATGGAGACTTTTAACATAATCACCATGCATAATGACTGAAACTAATACAATCAAAATGTTCTATTCACTTCAGCGTGTGCTATAAATAGAAGCCTATTCCATGTATTTTGTGCTTTGCTTCACTCAAGTTACTTAACACTTTGCCATGTGTTTTTGTCAGAAAGCTAATTTCAGAAAATAATATATGATGGAGAACTGAAATCATAACAGTTCTCTGCAGCCTTGAATGCGCCAAAATATACTTTCTGCTGCATCTCCATTGGTATTTATAAGTTGAAACATTTCAGTTCAGGTCCAGTTTGGATCTGTGCCAGGCATGCTCACACAACGGAGTGAGCCGAACCATACTGGGTTGGGTCTGAATTCATTTTAACTGGCCTGGGTCCCGTCCATCTTGTAGTGCTGATAATCAGCCTCCATCTCCATGTGTTAAAAACCTGGTGAAATATGTCACGTTTTTAGTATGTGGCGAGCAGGCAAACCCAAGCTCAGGATTGAAACTGCAGTGTATTCCAGTTCCCACATGGGAGAAACGTGGGAGCTCTGATCTTCTTAGCATGTGGAGGTTGCAGGAACTTTTTGCTAGCAAAGCACTTGGCCCATTCACTGCTGACTTCAGCCATCTGTGAAGCGCAGAGCTCAGGCCAACACTGTTTTACTGCAGTGGGAATAAAGCGATGTTTCAGAGTAAAGTTGATTTTTTAATGCATCGAGTTTGGATGCAGTGCTCTCTCCTCTCAGCTAACATTTAGATGATTCCAACCTCTATGAAAGCATGAGTGGTATACAGCTAGCAAACTATAACAGATCATATTATTGATGTTGTACCATCCCCAGGGGCAGAAAGAACAGTAACCGTTTTGTTGTTCAAACATAGAATAAACTGATGAATGAAAAACAGAGCCTATAAAGTAAACAGACCAACATCTTGGGACCATTTGTCATTTTTTGTTCCAATAGCAAGTTCTACATCGCCAGCAAGTTAAAATAAGTAATGGGAAACAACACAACATATAAATATAGCACCATTCCCATAGAATAATATCTTGGTGTATTTTACGGAGATAGTGCCGGAGGATGGGGAGCGAGCTTAGAGGGAGTTTGCGGTAGGCATGGTCCCAGAGGTAGATAATTTTTGGCATCTTTTGAAGACAGATTAAGAGGGTTGAGGGGAAGGATTTGGGGAGGGAGTAGCAGAAGGTAAGGCCACAGTAGCTGAAAGCTCATGCAGCGATGGTCGGGCAGAAGGGTGAGGAATTCCTGCAGTTGTCTATGTTGTTCTGATGGAAGTCAAGGCTCATCTAACATGATATCTGATATGTATGTGGCCAATACAGCCTGACAAAGGTGGAACTGATGGGCAAAGGACTCAAATGTGGAAGCAGTGAGGTAGATCTAGATGTCACTCCATACCAGTGGATAATTTATGACATAAATCAATAAATATTTGATTAAGTAAATTTATTTTGTTGGCCGACCATAAAGGTTGGCCACTACTGCCTTCCAAAAAGATAAATAGAAGATCACTTATTGTATTTCTTTGTTTCTCTATTACGCAGCATTTCCAGCAAGACAAAATAAAACCAGCTGCATGTCTTCCAATCTCCCATTATAGAGAAGGGAGTTCCCTCTTGCACACTAAAGTGTGAAGGTTTTCCAAGGTATCATTTGGGGTCAGGGGCCCTAGTAATCTGAAAAGGGTAAGATCTCTACCAGACTTTCACTTGCCATACTTTGAATGGCTAAAAACAGCTCCATTCAATATGCAATGTGGAGTGTTTACCTGCACGGAATCAATTAGTATGTTTGTTGAGGTATCAATTAAGCTTGTGGACACTGATAGTATTTTCGTACTGTACTTTCAAAAAAATTGGCATCTATTTTTACAAGTACATTTAGACAACTTGGTGTTCATTTTGAAAATTGGAAGCTTTACTCTAAGTACCACAGTAAAGATGAAATTTGGACCTGAGAATGCATTTAGGAATACTACAATTTTTACCCCAAAGATACATGTCAACCTAACTCAGTTGGTAGCTTTGAGTTTCAACTTTGAGTCAGAAGATGTGGGTTTAAACCTCACATCAGGGCTTTGAACTCACAGTCTAGGTTGACATTCCAGTGCAGTGTTGGAGCAGGGTTGCAATGTCAGAGGTGCCGTCCTTTAGATGAGGCATTAAACCGAGGGCCTGTCTGTGCCTTTTCAGGTGGATGTTACAGATCCCATGGCATTGTTTGAAAAGAGAAGGGAGTTTCTCCTGGTATCTCAGCCAATAATCCCCCAGATAAAATTGGTCAATCACTTCATGGCTGTTTGCGGGGCATTGCCATGCACATATAGGCTGCCATATTCGCCTACAAATACAGAGTCGATGTGCTTTACAATAAATTCTGTGAAGCACTTTGAGGTAAGGCGCAATATCAAATCAAAAGACCATCATTTATTAAAAGATCTTACAAATAAAAATCCCAAACTGATTTGAAGGGTAGAATTCTTGAAAATGAGAGATCTAATGCATAACTCATCCCTTTTCAGTGTTTCACTGCACAAGTGTTATGATGAACTTTTATAAAACACTGGTTAGGCCTCAGCTAGAGTAATGTGTTTAGTGTTCTGGGCACCACACTTTAGGAAGGATGTCAAAGTATTGGAGAGAGTGCAAAGGAGATTTACCAGGATGATACCAGGAATGAGAATCTAGAGAAGCTAAGATTATTCTCCTTGGAGCAGTGAAGGTTAAGAGGAAACTTAATAGAAGTTTTCAAAATTATGAGGGGACTCGATAGGGTGAACAAGGAGAAACTGTTTCCATTAGCGGGTGGGTCGGTAACACGAGGACACCGATTTAAAATAGTTGTTAAAAGAAACAGACGGGAGGTGAGGAGAAATATTTTCACATAGAGAGTTGTTCGGATCTGGAACACATTGCCCGAAATGGTGGTGGAAGCTGATTCGATAACAACTTTTAAGAGCGAAATAGATAACTATTTGGGGAGGACAAGTTTACAGAGCTAAGGGGAGAGAGCCGGAGAGTAGGACTGATTTGGATAGCTTTTTTCAGAGTCGGCACAGACATGATGGGTCGAATGGCCTCCTTCAGTGCTGAATAATTCTATGATTTTATGAGCTAAGGCTCACAATCCTTGGAAGCTTAAGTTCTTGCAAAAGCTTCTTGGAGCCTGAAAAATGGTAGGTTTGGGCCCCCATAAAAATATATTTTAAAATACCATTTTAACCTAGAGCAAAAATATAGTTCAAATCTCTGTCTAATACAACAACCTTTTTTGAACAGAGCCAAGCGGTTTTCAATACCTCCATTGTATGTAAAATCCAAATTCTCGACCATTTCCTGCCAGCTGCTTGTTTCAAACCAAAGTGTAAACAGACCAAGTGTGAGGTTCACACCTGATATCTTGGCCACCTGTTTGCACAAAATACATTGGGATCTAAGGGATGATTAGACATAGAGAGAACAGTAACCAAGCAGGACCTTTTACCCTTCTCATTAATCCATTGCAGTACATTTATTCACATTTAAAAATATACTTGAATTTGATATTAGCACCTTATTATGTTGTTGAGACGTCTCAAAGCTGCTCACAGAATATATTGTAAAGTGGATTAACCGTGTTTTCTGTGGGCGAAACGCAGCAGCCAAATGCGCAGAGCAGTGACCAAATTTAGTTTTGAATGATTATTACTCCCGGAGAGCTTTCCAAAATGGGTTCCTACTGACTGCTAAGTAAATAGAGGCATGTGGAATAAGGAAATTTGCCTAAGATTTCGCCCCACCTGGGAATCAAACCCGAGTCCTCTCGCTCACGAGGCGAGCGCGCTAACCACTACGCTGTGGTACTCCCATAACTTGTGACAAGTTAATATTTTAGGACTTACTATGTTAGTCCCAGGATGTATGTTTCTCCTCAATTGATAGACAAGTTACCTGCCCAGGTTGTTCCCTTCGACACATGGCCCAGATGAGTGAGTGAATTAACCTGAAGTGTTATTGATTTACAAGTTAAAGAGCACATAAATTCTACCATAAATCAATTTAGAACTGCCTATAAAATAACTACAAACTAATAGAAAGAAAGCCTTGGTGAACTTTTATAAATCTCGCTATTTTTCCTCATCAATGACAACATGAATGTCTAACAAACCTGATAAAAAAAATTTGATGAAGTAACAGAGATGTTAACAACCTGATAAGAGTTTTTTGATGAAGTAACAGAGAGGGTGGATGAAAGTAGTGCAGTTGATGTAGTTTATATGGATTTTCAAAAGGTGTTTGATAAAGTGCCACAGAAGAAGAGACTTGTAAGCAAAATAGAAGCCCATGGTATTAAAGGGACAGTGGCAGCATTAAGAGGAGGCTTAATAGAAGTTTTCAAAATTCTGAGGGTGTTCGATAGGGTGAACAAGGAGAAATTATTTCCACTGGCGGGTGGTTCGGTAACCCGAGGACACCGATTTAAAATAATTGTTCACGTTTCAATAATTGGGGAGGTGAGGAGAAATAATAATCCCTCCAAAATAAAATAATAAGAAATTGATCATTTTCAATCCACGACTGTTCGTGGGACACTGCTATGCGCAATTGGCTGCCGCGTTTCGCCCACAAATATACGGTCAATTCACTTTATAGTATATTCTGTGAAGCGCTTTGAGGCGTCTAGAAGACCTGAAAAGCACTACATCAAATGAAAGGACTATTATTACTATTATTATTATTATTAAGAGGAGGCTTAATAGAAGTTTTCAAAATTCTGAGGGTATTCGATAGGGTGAACGAGGAGAAATTATTTCCACTTGTGGGAGGGTCGGTAACCCAAGGACACCGATTTAAAATAGTTGTTACCAGAGGGGAGGTGAGGAGAAATATTTGCATAGAGTTAGTTATTCGGATCTGAAATGCATTGCCTGAAAGGGTGGTAGAAGACAATTCAATAACAACTTTTAAGAGAAAAGTACATAATCATTTGGGGAGGACAAGTTTGCAGGGTTATGGGGAGAGATTGGGGGAACAGGATTGATTTGGGTAATTTTTTTCAAACAGCCAAACGACTAACTCACTTGTTAGTCGATTGGCTTCCTTCTGTGCTGTATAATTCTATGATACTAGGATTCTAGGAAAGACTTTTTTTCTCTCTGGAGTAGCACTGTTAAATGAGAACTTCCAAGCATGCAAACATTGACAGCAGAATTCTTGTAATCATCTCTGATAGCATGATGGTAGGATGGGTATTCTATAAAGATGAGATCAGATGAGGCGAAGGGGTTTCTGCATCTGGACCTCTCTTGAGATCTTGTGAACTACAAGTGTTAGCGGAGCTCCCAGATGCACACAAATTCCTGTGTGCAGAGGAAACACTGCAAAGATTTGCCCTTGCACAAGAGTAACACTTTCCGAAAAGGGGTTCCTGTGTAAAAAAAANTCGAGACCAATGTGGGCACAGACTGAAGTTTAAAATAATAATAATCCTTGCATTTGGTCAGAGATAGGATTATTATTATTATTTTAAACCTTTCAGATCAGAGGAACAGCTCGAATCGCTTCACAGGATTTACTGTAACGTAGAGTTAATGCAGGCAAAAGCAGTAGCTTGTTTGTGCACAGCAGTGTCACACAAGCAGCCATGAAACAAATGACCAATTTTATTTTGGGAAATTTTTGGCCAGGATAACGGGAGAAACTCCCTTTTCTTTTTGAGTAGTACCATGAGATCCCAATCATCCACCTGAATAAGCAGACAGGACCTCTTCCTGGCATATGCGGATGGCATATCCGACCATGCAATATATGCCCAAGAGAAATAGTTTAGATGCAATTACTTTACACAAAGAATAGTGGGTTTGTGCAATGACTATAATAATAATAATCCTTGCATTTGATATAGCGCTTTTCACGTCGGGAGGACGTCCCAAAGCGCTTCACAGAACACACTGTAAAGTGAGTTGACTGTATATTTGTGGGCGAACGCGGCAGCCAATTGCGCACAGCAATGTCCCACAAACAGTCGTAGATTGAAAATGACCAATTTATTATTGTTTTTGGTTTTGGAGGGATTATTATTAGGCTCTGTGTGGAGTAAGGAAACTTGCCCAAGGTTTCGCCCTGCCTGGAATTGAATTCAGGTCTCTCGCTTGCAAAGCGAGTGCTCTAACCACTGAGCTACAGGACTCCAGATTGGAAGTGAAAGAAGATTGTGACAGACAGTTCAAGAGGGAATTGGTTAGCTATTTGGTCAAGAAATTGATTGAGCTATATACTGAAAAAAGAACAGTATTAAAAGACATGTGCAGTGAGCAGGGGAGTGAGATTAGACTCAATGGTTCACGTGGAGAATCAGCACAGAGATGATGGCCCAAAAGGCTTTGTTTTTGTTTGTAATAGATTGTAGGATCTTTTAGTTTGTATTTTTTGTTTTAACAATACTAATAATCCTTACATTTTGCTTTCATAGGCAGCTGATGAAAATATTCAGGGTGGGGGAGGGGGCGGCTGAGTAAAACTGCCTGCCCACTTCCACAACTTCCTAAACCCCCACCATCCCGCACACTCCCTCCGTTCAGCGGGCTCCGGCCTGCTTCACGTTCCCTGCCTCAGTTGCCCCACTATTGGGCGGCGGACCTTCCGCCCTTCTGCCCCCACCCTCTGGAACTCCATTCCGCTGTCCCTCCCCTCGCCCCCTCTCTTGCCACCTTCAAGACCCATCTCAAGACCTTCTCTTCGATCTGCTTTCAATCTCCCTGCTTCCCCCCCGCCCTCCACGATCCCCGACCTCGACCACCAGCTCAGGTCCATAACTTTGTCTGTCCAGCACCTTGGGATGTCCTCCTGACATGAAAGGCGCTTTACAAATGTAATTTTGTTGTTGTTGTTGTTGTTCCAGTCCAACAGGCTTCTAGCCAGGGTGTACTGATTGGTTATTGGCTTAACTGGAAGGTCCATTAGTCAATCAGAGATGAGGACACCCCGAAAAGCAGCCCCTCAGAAGTGGGTGAGCTCCGCCAACGATTTTGGAGAGGGCAAGAGGGGTTCCACGGGTGCCGGAGGTTGAAACTGCTTGGAGGACTGGCTGTGGTCTTTCTCAGGGCTCAAGGCTTTCCCCTCTCAGCTCCCCTTAAAGAGATGAGGTGCGGTTGATTTGGGGGGTCCTCCAGCCCTCCCACTCATCATCTATGGTGCCTTTTACGTCGGGAGGAGACCCAAAAGCATTTCAACAACAACAACAACAAGATTCCATTTATTGAGCGCCTTTCACGTCGGGAGGACGTCCCAAGGCGCTGTACACTTGGGTCAGGACCCGAGCAGGGCGGAAATGGTCAGGGTGAGGGGAGGGAAGGGAGGGAGCGAGGAGGGGGTAGAGAGTCGAGAGGGGAGCTGAAGGCACGGTCAAAGAGAAAGGTCTTGAGACCGGCCTTGAAGGAGGAAAGGGAGGAGGCAAGGCGAAGGCACTGGGGGATAGAGTTCCAGAGCCTAGGGGCTGAGAGGCTGAAGGCCCAACCACCGATGGTAGGGCGGTGGGGGCGGGGGATGTGGAGCAGACCGGAGTCAGAGGAACGGAGGGTACGGGCAGGTAGGTAGGGGGATAGTAGGTCGGAGAGGTAGGAGGGAGCAAGGCCGTGAATGGCCTTGTAGGTGAGGGTGAGGATTTCACAGGATATACTGTAAAGTGCAGTGACTGTGTACTTTCAAATGCAATGATTATTATTTTGTGGCCAAACTTTTACTTTGGAATCAGCCAGATGGACTGCAATAGTTATTTCAGTTACTGTTTGTTCCCGTGTTTCTATGTTCTGGGATCAATCTGTTTCTGATTGGAGCCCTGCAGTACAGGAGCAAAGGGCTGTGAATGATTGAGAAGAATGGTACATTCTCAGCTAACTATGTCCAAGAAACCAAACCAAATAAAGGCAATTTAAACCTTCATTAGGAACAAGTTGATTCAATGACCTAATGGAAACATTGCATTGCTAAACTACACGAAGCAGAAACTTGCAGTTTAGCATCCCTGTCTCTGCTGAGTTAGATGGAATAGTTGGTAAGCTAAAATCAGACTCAGCAATGTCTGTGTTCAGGAAGGAAGGCAATCCCTACCCATGAACATTGCTATCTGTTAAAGTCTCAAACATAAACCATCACCATCACCTAAGTGAGGTACTGAGGAGTGTTTGTAGATATGTCAGTGGAAGAAAAAAACTAATAAAAATGCTTTCATGATAGGAGGAGAGGGAGAGCAAAAACATTGGATGGAAAAAGTATCACCGGAGTCAAAGACCAGTCAAGCTCTTGGAGCACTATGTTGATCCATCAAAATTGCTTTTTCAAGCCACTTTCCCACCTCCACTTCTCAAAACTACATAAGATAACTTGGAGCCTTATTGAAATGATTCTGCTCATCTGTACTCCAATTCTAGTTTCCCCTCTGGAATGGGGGTAGGGAAGCAAGGAAGGTGGAGGCTGACTCAGGTAATCCAAAACTTTATCTCTTTGCTTGGTGGGGCAGCTCTGTTGTCAGATAAGGCCTCACTGTGGACATTTGCACTCTGATACTGAGAAAACATGAACAGAATGAAAGATGTGAACTCCCGGGCTGAGTATCGGAAACACATCTGTTAACATTTTTGGAGGGAACATAAATCATTCCAGTTATTAACAGTGATTGTTCTTGTTGCATAATTATCCTAAATAATATTGTTTCTTTTTAATCCTAAGAGCACAATTTTCAGTTTTGATTATAAATTGCAATAATAAGAGAGGCTAAGAACTTTTGTTTCAAAATTAGGTTAATAATAATAATCCTTGCATTTGATAATAAGTACAATAAAAATAATTGCAAAAGTTTCACCCATTTCTTGGGGAAATTTTCAGATGTTTTAGCCTGATTGAAAGAAATAAACACTGAGACACATTTTTGAAAATGAAAGTAGGTGGTTTGGGACACATGGGTTGAATTTAATGATAATAATATTCCTTAATAATTTAATTTGCACATAGCAATGTCCCACAAACAGCCAAGTTGTAAATGTCCAATTTTATTTTGGAGATTGTTGGCCAGGAATTTGATCCAATTTGAATCACTTTTGTGACATTTGTTTGGTTCTGAACAAGATAAGGAATGTTAGTACAGGACAAGACAAAAAAAATTACTCTCAACACCCGCCTAGTGTCAGTGAACTGCAGCAACTGCTGAGTGCAGAATGAAGCTCTCTCTAGTTCAAATGGCCTCCTCCCAAGTGCTAACATCTATGATTCATTGGGGTTAGAATTGGGTCATTTCTAAACACACTGTGTTCCTTAATTATTGTTAATAATAATGTTTATGATACGCAAGTACAACATAATATTAATAATAATCCTTGCTTTTGATATAGCACTTTATCACGTCTTCAAGACATCTCAAAGCACTTCACAGAATATATTGTAAAGTGAATTGACTGTATATTTTTGTGGGCAAAAAGCATCAGCCAATTGCACACAGCGGTGTCCAAACAGTCCAAACATTTGTGGATTAAGTGACCAAATTATTATTATTATTATTTTGAAGCAATTATTACCCCCAGGAAAACAATCTGCCAATTGACTAGCAACCTAGTTCCTACTTACTGCTAAGTAAAGTTAGACATGTTTTACTTGCCCAAAATTTCACCCTGCCCAGGAATCGAACCCAGGTCCCCTCACTTGCGAGGCACATGCTCTAATCACTAAGCTACAGGACTCCATAATAAGTAACGAATGGTACAGAAAATGTGGTTAAAATGCAACTTTAACAACTGGTTTAGGAGTGAACACCATCCTGACATCATAACTCAACAAACTGAAAGGACATCTTTGATTTTGATATAAAGTTTGTTTTATTTTTATAGTTAACATTTTCATTTAAGATTCTTATTTTTAAAATTAATTTTAGAACACTACCTGGCAGGCAAAGAGTGAAATCCACATTCTCCAACGTCTAATAAAAGATTTTCATGTTCCCGCTACTCTAAGATGGAGAGGATAAAAAATGACATGTCTTTAAGTGTAACAAAATGATGTGGACGTGTGGTATGTTGGGTTTTAGAACACATAGAACATAGTGACCTGAGGAATTTATATATTTCATGTAAAATTGGGCTGAATTTTGGCCAGATATCTACTGCTGGAAAAAGGTACTGTCAAATAGTGAGTAATAACAGTCCATGATTTGATATATCACTTTATTGTGTAATCAAAATATCTCAGTGTGCTCCACTCACAGGATTTACTGCAAAGTGCAGGGATTGTGTATTTGTGAGTGAATGCAGCATCCAATTTCCCCAGCAATTCACTGGATTTATATTATTTCATAGAACTAGTACAGTGACTGCATCCAACCATATATTTGGCTTAAGTCCTTTTTAACAAAGAAATGCTTAATGTGGTATGTTGAAAGCAGTGGGCCATTAGCCTACTATCCTATTAGCAATGGGACAGTAACTTCACAACCACCATTCTCCATCTATCAATTACCAAACTTAATTGTGCATTTGAAATCTAGTAAAAAGTTTTATAGATACAATAATAATTTCTTCCCCACAGGTAGAAAGCGAGCTGGAAGTTGAATCCATTAAATAAAAGACTCATAGGAAATATAGGGGTGAAAATGACCATGTTTCTTAACAAATCTGTATGTAAGAATTATAATAGATTGTAATTATATTAAAGATAATAATAGAGATAGAGGCTTGAAAGGATATGGGGAGAAGTGGGATTGAATGAACACTTCACTCTAAAAGCCAGTGCAGAATTGATGACCTTTGTATTTTAAATTTCTATGATTCTATAATCAATAAGCTATTAAACTATTAACTAATCAAAACACAGTGCAATTCAAAACCTTTCCAAAGAAAGACGGGACCTTTCAGTCCTTCGGATGAGATGTTAAACCAAGGTCCTGTCTGACTGTTCACGTGGACATTAAAGATCCCATGGTACTATTGAAGATGAAAAGGGAGTTTCTCCCCATTACCTAACCTACAATCCCCCAGATAAAAGTAGTCATTCACTTCATGGCTGTTTTGGGGACATTGCTGTGCACAAATTGGCTGCCATATTTGCTACAAAAAATAGTCACTACACTTTACAATAAATCCGGTGAAGCACTTTAAGCACTCTCCTGATGAGAAAGGCACTGTATCAAATGCAATGATTATTGTTATAAGATACCTTCATACTTTGCTTTCATATTAGATTCAGTAAGAACCAGAACATTTTTAAATGTTTATAATTCCTCCCGCAGAATTATAATTCTGCACAGGCCAGAATAATTTGTTTTTTAAAAGACAGATCCTATGGGTTTTAGAATAAGATATCCTACAGAGGATCATTTTGTATTTCCAGCAAGCAAAGTGGAAGGAAACAACTAAAGCAAACAGAATAACGGGGCACTGAACCTCAGACCTCTAAAACAAACCTAGAGCTCTCTGATCCTTAGTCGGAAGTAACAGTTTACATATTTTCACAATTAAAGATGCAATTGGGGATTGAGTTGCAGGAGGTGTGAATAAGGACATGGTAAAAATATAGGCTCAATAAAGCAGTAAAGTAGCTGGCAGATAGACACCAACTGTTTTCTTCACAGCACCACTCATTACTGAAGTCCTTTATCTTTCCCGACAGACAGCCTCTATCAATTAATTCACATGATTTGACCAGAAGTGACGTTGTATAAGATGGTAAACAGTGTTGTAAGGGTCCATTTTCCATTAATATGGAGAATCCTGCAGATTGTATGCAAAACATCTTTTGTGGAATAAATACTAAAGATAACAATTTATAGTCATGCAAGGCCTTTAAAATCCCACTTCACACAGCTGACTGGGAACCCGAGCTGGGAAGAGGGAAGAGTAAAAGTAAATAATTTTACTCTTGATTTCACTGGGACAACAAAGCATTAATCATTTTCATTACAATTGAACTAAAAGGGTCCATAAAACTGTAACATTACTGGGAGTCATAATTATTGTAATATTATTAAAATACTGTAATATTATCTGGGAGTCATGATTTGATCAGTGGGAATGGTGGTCAAAAGCATAGTCGAACAGATATGACTTAAGGTGGATTTTGAAGGCAAGAAGGGAGGGTGCAAAGCACAAACATTTTTGTTTCACTGTTATCCATGTCCCAGGACTTAACATCGATAAGTTCCCACATTTGTCCCAGGAGTTGTTGCACATTTTGTGTTCCATTTTGGGGGATCTCCCGTACGTTATCAATGTAGGTTGGATACTCTTTAGCATGGTGATGGGTTTCTGCATGTGACTGACCCCGCCAAAAAAATTGTACCAACATAACCAAGCTGAAATAGCTGTAGTACAAGTGCTGGTATGAGATTCTTCAATTTCTAGCTTATTTTTCCTCACAGGGAGGAGGAGAAAATTATTAAATCTGAAGTACACTTATTACTAACTGTCCCTACTGGAAACACTGCAGTTTTCTAGCACAGGAGCTGCCAAAGGACCAATTGTTCAGAGAGTGCTGGGACAGGCTCCAGCCACCAACAACACTGCCTGACACATCAAATAATAGAGCATAGAAAGACAGTTAATTCATGTTACTAGCTCTCCCTTTGTTTTATTTCCCCTCCCTCGTTCTTTCACCTTATCTTTTATTAATTTTCTTTAAGTATTTATCCAACTCGCTTCAAAAGGTAATTACACAAATATGTACAGGCTTCACTTTTGGTGATATTGTGTATAGCATTAGTTCACCTTCATAATCATAATTAAAGCATTAAGATATATATTTGCCTCAGTTATTACGCTCACTAACTAAAAGATTACAATATGTTATACTATATTAGTCTGAAAGTCAGTATTTGCAGCCCTCTTTATTTGCACTCAATCTCCTTTTTATTGCCTGTTGCATTAAGTAGATGGTATCTGAGTGAGAGGTGACATCTAGGGAACAAATTGGTCCCGAAGGAGAAATATCCCAGACCTGCAGACTCCCACTACACACAGTGTGACAGTATTTATTAAGGATGTTTTTTTCTAAATTTAAATCTCTTTGCTGTGTTTGCTTGTTTTAAATGGCATTAAAACAATCTACTTGTCTCAGATTTTCTAAGGTGAGCTGACAAAGACCAGAGAAATTCACTCTCATTTTGAGCAAGCTCTGGATTTTACTTTTGATTTCACTGGGACAACAAAGCACTTGAGATAGCATTACTCATTTTCATTACAATTGAACTAAAAGGGTCCACAAAACTGTAATATTAAGATAATTATACAGCTTAAAGAAGTTGAGCTTTGTAGCTGTAGTCCCTACAAGTCTGAAACTTAAACGTGATTCAAACATCCAGTGACTTTTCCAGGATGCTGAGTGTAGCTTTTAGAACAGGGTAAACATAGCTTTCCCACATCCGCTGTCTCCCCACCAGCAAAATGTTTCTGTCATTCAAATAAATTCTGCTAGTAATACAAACTGAATGTGACAGTGTGCTTCTCTATTCCAAATTCATTTTTCACTGATGCAGAAATTGACAGTGCTGGGTCACCGAGAGTTCAGAGTTCAGATTAAAACCAGGTGGTCCAGCTTCTACCACCTTAAGGAAAAAAATGTGGCACTGTTGAACCTGTTACACAAAAAGCGGTCCAGATTTGTATTTTAACGTTCGAATCTCAGGTCAAAGTTGGTTATAAAATAACATTTAGCAATAATAATTGCGACCTTTTACAGTGTCAGTCTCTCTAAATTCTCTGGCAAAGGCAAGGAAATGCAATCATAATTGTTGCAATGTAAAACTCCATCGGGATATTAAAACTCACATGTGATACATAGAAGATGACATTCTGATGAAAAGTTAATTTTATACAGTTAGGCTGGACCTTGAATAAAAATGAGCAGAATGGAATCATTGTTAAGACTATCACAAATATAACAAAACACACAACAAGTTCCCATTCACAGATCGAACATAACAGTGGCCTGAAACAGAAGAGTTCTCCATATTACATTCACATTTCCACAGCTTTAAACATTGTGTTATTTGCCAATACTGTATAATGCAATGCTTTAGCACATAAACCCTTGAACTCTCAAAGGTATCTTAATACAAATGCAGAGAGGGGTGCACGATCCAAGTTTTTCAAACCATTAAGGGACTCGGTGGGTGGATATGGAGAAACCATTGTGCAGATAATATGAGTGTAAATTCAGTTTAAGCCTTTGGAAAACAAGTGGACAGATTTCTGATTCAACGAGGAATGAATGGCCTATATAAGGTTTCAATAGAGTCAGGGGAGGAGGAAAATTAAAATGGTTCTTTACAAGAAGGTTTCCATTGTCCACAAGGAAAATAAATAACACTAGTGGGGCTGGTGCCAGCGGAATCAAACATGGGGGCAACAATACCTCCCTTTGGGATTTACTGCCCTCTTCATCCAGTCACGCTTGTTGAGCTCCATCTCTTTTGCATTTACCTGTTCTGAACCTCATTTACTAGTGATTGCTCCAGGTGCACACCCTGTCAAATGGTTTTTGTAACATCTTGGCTGCCTCCTGTATAGTTGGAACAGGTGGGGCCTCAGCACAAATCTAAGGACGTAAAAGGCACCCTACTTACTATTCTGCCTCTCTTTCAATATGGTCCCTTTACTATTTTAACATTCATGGAGTCTTGTAGCATATTGGTTAGCATGCTTGCCTCACAAGCGAGAGTACCCGGATTTGATTCCCGGTCAGGGTGAAAACCTAGGCAAGTTTGCTTACTCCACCAGCCTCTGTTTACCTAGCAGTAAGCAGGAACCCAGTTATTAATCAATTGGCGGATCGCTTTCCAAGGTCATAATCCCTCCCCCAAAAAATTGGTCACTCAATCCATGAATGTTTGTGGGATACTGCTGTGTGCAATTTGCTGCTGTGTTTCTTCCACAAAATACACAGTCAACTCACTATATATTCTGTGAAGCACTTTGAGACATCTCAACAAAGTAATAAGGCACTACATCAAATGCAATAATTGTTATTATGCCTTTCCTTAATGCTCGGTTAATGCTCCATGTCTTTACTTAAGTGATACCAATTTGTGAAGGAATCTTCTGTGTCATGTTGTGTTTATTCAAAGGCATTTTGGAAGTCTAGATATATAATCCCATTTGATTTCCCACAGTCAAATTTGGATGTCACCTTCTTAAAACTGTCTATGAGGTTGGTAGTCAAGATCTACTCCTCTTGAAGCCATTTTAGCTCTCATTTGTTAGGTGATTTTCACACAGATCACTTTCCATTTTCTTTCCAATGATGCTGTAGTTTTCCAATTATTGAGGTTGGATGAATAGTTCTATAATTCTGTCTGTCATCTTTCATGAATATGTAAACATCATTTGTAATCAATGCACTGGAAATAGGAATTTTTCCCACTCAGGTGCTGTGAACTCCATTCCATACTCAGCAAAGTTTATATGTAGAGATAGCATGCATGATTTGTGAAATGCTTAAGATTGGTTTGGATCCTCTTATGCATGTTAATGTTTATCTTCATACACGTCCATTATATTTTACAGAAAAATCCTGTGAAGTGCTGTGAGGTATTTTGATGACATGATAATAATAAATAATCTTTGCATTATTAAGTCTTTGAGGTGTCTCAAATTGCTTCACAGAATGTTCTCTAAAGTGAATTGACTATATTTTGTGGGTTATCATAATCACCACCAGTGATAGAAATCAAAAGTATGAAATATGTGATTATTAAGTCATACTTAAATTGCAGATTTTGGTGTAATGGTGAGTCGATATATCATTTCATGAGTGGTGAAGCACCTCCTATTTTACCGAACAGTTTGTCCTCAGTTTGTAATGCAAACAATTCTGGCTCTAGTGATACAAAGCTACTTTGTGTTCATAATTTCTTAATGCTGGGGTGTGTAGAATGTAGGTTTCTTCTCAGTTATGTTTACTTCAAGGAACAAGCACTGACATTAAAGTAAGGACCAAGATAATAATAAAAATAATCTTTGCATCTGATACAGCATCTTTCATGTCAGGAGGACAACAGTGCTTCAGAAGATTCTCTATAAAGTGTAGTGAGGGGTTCAGTCAGGTGCATGCTCCTCAGTGGCTCTGTTGGTATATGAAGTTATATAAAGTCTGAGTTTCCCAGGTTCAATCCCCAGTCCATGCTGAGTTAGCTGATCCCTATCACAGTGGCAGTAAGGTTGCTACAATTGACTTTAACATGCTGTGGAGTGAGAAAATTAGTCAGGGTTCTTCTTACTGATCACTATCCAGTAACCCCTGCTGTCATATGTGCATGTATGCATTCACTGGTGGGTAATTGCTACCAATCTGTGAAATAGTAATTACAAAAAGAATCAAAGGGGAGGTCAGACAACGTTGCTTTACACGAAGAGTGTTGGAATATGGAATTCTCTGCAGGATAGCTGTTTCTACGCTGTATTATTTTATGAACCTGTGATATTGCAGGTATCAGATGAAGGCATCATTAATCCCGGGTCCTGTTAAACCCTGATATCCTACAACCTGTCAACATTCATGTCTGTCTTCACACGTGAAGAATAGTCCCTTTGGAGGATGACTGGCATTCGTGGGACCATGGTCAACACAAATCAGGACCTTCAGGAAACAAGCGGAATTATTATTACCCAATATTTCCACTTAACCAATAGCAAAACAAGATCAGCTGGAGGTCAGCCTTATCTATGCTCTTGTTCCCCCAAATTGCCTCTCTTCAGCTATACAGTATGTTCAATCTCTAATTGATAAAGCAGAAAGCAAATTGTTTTTAAACTAAGTGTTGGCCCCTGTTTACCTCTTGGGTACAGATTCTGTGCTTCACGCTACCAATGGCAGCCAGGAAAAACATCTGTCCAAAAAAAATGTCCTGCAAGCTGGCCACTTATACACTGAGAAATAATGGTTACTGTCAACATTGAAAAATGTCAAAAAGACATTTGAATTAGAGTTATGTCAGGCAGTAATGCTCTTGTCACAAAGAAAAAAATGAGGTTATAGCTGAACTATGTGCAACTGTGAACGAAAATGTTCTCTTTTTTACTTCTCCTGATGACACTGACTCATGTGTGGTAATGGTTGCTCAGATTTCAGCTGCTCGACATTACCTTGCCAAGTGGGTGCTCCTAGACCATGAGGTTGACAGCTATTCAACAATGGAGCACAGGATAAGGTTATGAGTGATCTATATGATTTAGATGCAGAATTATACATGGTTTTGAGAGTCGACAACAACAGTTTGTTTCTTTCAACAACAACATTTGTATAGCGCCTTTAACATCGGGAGGACGTCCCAAGGTGTCCTTTCACGTAGTTGAACTATACAAAGATGGAGTGAGAGCCCAACCAGAATTGGAGATAAGCGAGAGATGATCGAAGGTGAGATGAAAAAGATTTTTAGAAGAGTTTTGAATTAGGTTCTGGGGGAGAGATCCAGTGAGCAGGGACAAGGTGGCCGAAGGCTCGTCAACCAATGATGAGGCAAAGTGGGCAGTGGGGTCACTAAATATTTAACACAGTCTTGCCAGTAACAGTGAAAGGTAATGCAATAATCAGTTTGCTAGATTTATCAGGCTCCTCCATATATGTGTCAGTCTGTTATTTGTACAGAATGTATATTAATTCGCTTTCATTTGTAACCTACTCAGATATTTCCCATAACCAATAAATGTGCTGGCAAGCCCAATATCTTATTCAAAATCAATGAAATAATGACTAAGCAATCGGTCAATGAGCTTCAACTGTGGTGGCTACTGAAGCCATCTCTGTGCAATGCTCTCAGGAAAGACTCGAACCTGATGAACCAGCTTACTCCAATCCCTCCAAAACAAAAAACAATAATAAACTGGTCATTTTCAATCCACGACTGTTTGTGGGACACTGCTGTGTGCAATTGGCTGCCGCGTTTCATCCACAAATATAGTCAATTCAATTTACAATCTATTCTGTGAAGCGTTTTGAGATGTCGAAAGACGTGAAAAGCGCTATCTCAAATGCAAGGATTATTATTATTATTAAAACTATAAGATTTACTTGGTTAATTTATATGGCATTTAGTAAGCCATCTTATTAAAATGTATTGAAGATATAAGAGAAAGCAAACATTTGTTAAAAAGTACAAAATGGAAAAAAGAGACCTCCTCATAATAATAAAAATAATAATCCTTGCATTTGATATAGCGCCATATCATGTCTTCAAAACATCTCAAAGCGTTTCACAGAATATACTGTAAAGTGAATTGACTATACATTTTGTGGGCAAAACGCTTCAGCCAATTGCACACAGCAGGGTCCTACAAACAGCCGTGGATTCAAGTGACCAATTTATTATTTTTTTAAAAATTGACCTCCTCATGATCCTTTGTGATTGTTTAAATGGAAATATTAGGTAATAGATGGAGTTGTTTTCTCCTCCTCTCCTGAAGGTGCCGTTCCACACTGGGCCATGGTTCTACAGCTGACAATCATATTACAAGTGACTGCTATTCCTGCATAAATACCTACATGAGTGTTGTCAAGCTATGTGATGCTGGGATTTATCAGGAACAAGCTCGACCTTGTTCTTAGTGACATGTACACATCATAGTATCATAGTACTATTTTGGCTACACTCCGACCTGCCTCATAACCATGCTTACAGCTCCTCCCATAGTTTTTCCTCTCTTATCCATGCCTATTAACCTGTGTATGGAGAAGCTCAGCTCTGGAGCTTTACGCACTGGCTTCATAATGGTTTAATTTGACCAAGACATAGAGTTACATAGAATAACTGGGCACAGAAACTGGCCATTCAGCCCAACTAGTCGGTGCTGGTATTTATTCTCCACACAAGCCTACACCACTCTCCAATACCACTCTAATCCCTTCTCCCTCATATATGCACCAAGTTTTCTCTTAAATGTATTGATGATTCTGATTCTGTATGCTTGTACTATTCATGTAAACCACACAGACTCCTGTATAATTGATTTACTGCTGCCTGTCAGCTATAGTACCAGAATGTCTCTTCAAAAACCCTGCACAACATGCAAACACTCACAAAAGCAGAGGCAACATCTGGATTTTCTTTCACTTGAAATGTAAAGTATGTTATAAGATCTGTAAAAATACAACAATTGCAATTCTGGTGACATTTGGTTTGCTGATAGAATTTTACTGCCCGCAGATTAATCCCACAGCGTGGTCTTTCTGAACACACACAAAGTAACTATGAGGTAGGGCTTATCCATTATCAGTCAGGTGCGTGAGCAGTGATGGAAGACACAAGCCATGTTTTCAGGAACTTCATGCCATTGGTTAACAGAGGTCGAATGTTTATCTCATTTTTTTTCAAATGTTGGGCCCCAAAATTCCCTGACCATTATTTTAAGGAATATTGTCAACACACACAATAAACAGGGATAGAATGATTAGGTTTACACTTAATCCACTGAACAGGAAAGTTCCTTAAATGACTACCCTAAAAACTGAAGGAAAAAGTGTTTGAAAAATTCAAAGTTCAAGTTTGAACCTGTTAAAATTTTGTTAAAGGATATTTGAAGGCGCCATGTGGCAAACATGTCACAGCTGAGAACTTGACATGAGGTTACCTGAAGGTGACAGAATGTTAGTCTTGAGACATTTGGTTACCTGAAGGTAACACAAGGTTAGACTTGGAGTCAGTGACGTTACAAGCACAACACCAAAGTAAGTGAATTATACAGAGTTTTCTTTCAGAGCACGACTGTAGCGGCAGCCACGGCAGGTGAATGAAACTGAGACATGTTCAGCCATAAATTGTCTTCCTTATTGTCACACAGGGCTGCATCTCAGGTGGTCAGCAATTACTTTATGATTTTGTGTACAGCAGAAAGCACATATGTCTACATAATATTTTCCAATACATGTGTATATATAAAAATTGATATCATATTACATCTATTTCCATTATGTAAAATGGGGTGACAACTTAACAGGAAATCGAATATGTGGGGAGAAATTCCACCTGGGTTTAGATTTACTCTATTTATTTAGCATTTGAGAGCAAGAAGAACTTGGCATATTGTTGAATTCATTCTTAACTTTTATGTCAATTTTCAGTAGTGCTTAAAAGATAGAACACAAGCTTCAAAATGAATAATAATCATAATAATCCTTACATTTGATGTAGTGCCTTTCACGTAATAATAATAATCCTTGCATTTGATATAGCACTTTTCACATCGGGAGGACGTCCCAAAGCACTTCACAGAACACACTGTAAAGTGAATTGACTGTATATTTGTGGGCGAACGCGGCAGCCAATTGCACACAGCAATGTCCCACAAACAGTCGTAGATTGAAAATGACCAATTTATTACTGTTTTTGGTTTTGGAGGGATTATTATTCGGCGTGTGGAGTAAGGAAACTTGCCCAAGGTTTCGCCCTGCCTGGAATTGAACTCAGGTCTCTCGCTTGCAAAGTGAGTGCTCTAACCACTGAGCTACAGGACTCCACAAAGGAGGAGGAGGACATCTCAATGCGCTTCACAGGTTATACAATACAGTACTGTGAGGATAAGTGAGTGTCTGTTTTGTGGGTGAAAGTGGCCGTCAATTTGTGCTCGGCAATGTCCCGCAAACAACCATGAAATAAATGGCTATTTTTATTTGCAAGATTGTTGGCCAGGTTTCTCTTTTTGAATAGTGCCATGGGATCTTTAACATCCACCTGAACAAGCAATCAGGACCGTAGTTTAATGTCTAATCCAAAAGACAAGATGCAGGCTTTTTTTTTAAACTTAAGAATTTGCCAAATTTTAGATGCACTAAAATGCTACATAAAAACTGCAAATCTAGACCCAGATGGACTTTCTCCCAACAGTGATTGGTGCCAGATACATCATACTAAATTGTGGGAACTACGCTCTAACATGCCTGGGACTAGATTGAGTTGGAGCAGATTCCGCCCAGCTCGGTGAGGCACAGCTCTGGTTATTGGCAGGTATCAATATTTGCAAAATCCCGTTAAGGAATATTGCATTTTAAACCCCAGTATGTACAAATCAGAAACAGCAGGAAGATTGGTCGCTGGATTGCCTTCAAGTGAAATGCCTGTTAATATTTAATACAATGACCTTTCAACTTTCCAGAGGGTAATGCTCTTTAAAATTATAATGTCCGAAACATAATATATTCTGAATTCCAGTATAATAACATGCATACCACTGTATGTTTATATTAAATTGATTTATTTTGAGTTTCTGATTTTATGTTCAAAAATGGCATAGTGTAAAAATCAATTTTTTAAGCTTACGGTTTAAATAAATCTTTTTGTATTTGCATTTTATGGGATAGTTATTCATTGTGCTATGATTGCACCATCCATTTAAGTTATAGGATCCTGCAAATGTTAAACCTGGGTGATGGGCTGAAACCATACTACAGTTCAGCACCAGACCTGCTAACAGTAATAATAATAATAATAATCTTGCATTTAATATAACTCCTATCATGTCAAAATATTTCAAAGCATTTCTGAATTTGTATGTAAAGTGTAGTGACTGTGTATTTATAGGCAAAAACTTTACATACATTAATGTCCCCTAAACAATCATGAAGTGAATGGTTCATTTTATCTCAATTATCCACAATACCAGGAGCAACTCTCTTCTCTTTTTGAACAGTGGTAAAGCGAGAATTATCAACATTGGGTGGAATTTCGGCCTTTAGCAATCTATTGCAAAGATAGTCAGGCCACACAGAATTAGTTAATGTTACGTCACAACTTCCACAGTAATAATGCATGATTTATTTTCTGGCACTTTAGCCCAGTGACATGCATGTGACCATCTAAGTGAAGAACGATGGGACAGCTTTGTCATTTCCATTTGCAGTCAAGAAAACACAAGTCGGTGTATTGTGGGGATCCACTTGGCATGAATTACAGATTCAAAACTGTTTTTGAGGAGATTTTTTAACTGTTCATTGTGGAGGAGTAAATGTTTATGTTCACAGTCAGTAAGTTGTCTTGACATTTACACTTCCTGCACTGTACTTTGCTGCCAAAATGCCATCAGTAGCTTGAAAGTATGTCAAAATAATACAGGGATTAGGCTTCAAATATTCATCTCTATGAGTCCAAATAGTATAAATGTTTTTGTATTGTGAAATGTATGGTTATTTACGACATCAGCAACAGGGCTGATTCTAAGAGCAAATACAGAATTATAGTCTATGCAGACCATTGCTGCTACTGAGCAAAGATATCATTATATAATAATAATCCTTGTATTTGATATAGCACCTTATTACGTCTTTGAGATGTCTCAAAGTGCTTCACAGAATGTACTGTAAAGTGAATTAACTGTATATTTTGTGGGTGAAACACGACAGCCGATTACGCACAGCAGTGTCCCACAAACAGTCGTGGATTGAAGTGGATAGTTTATTTTTGAAGGAATTATTACTCCCGTAAAAGCCATCCGCCAATCGACTAAAAAATGGATTCCTACTTATTGCTCGCTAAACAGAAGCGTGTGGAGTAAGGAAACTTGCTGAACATTTCTCCCTGCTGGGAATTTAAGCCAGGTCTTGCTTGTGAGGTGAGTGCTCTAATCACTGAGCTACAGGACTCCACAGCACCATATTCAGTGCTGTAACAAACCTGTCAAACTTGTATGTGTCTGAGACATGTATTTTGGTTGTTCCATTGTGGAAATACGGGGGGAGGAGATGGAGAGGGATGTGATTGATTATTACCCATGATAATTATCATAGCAAGTACTGTTCCTTTCCACCATCCCCACCACGCTCACTGACTTATTTATACCTTGATGTTCATGTGGCTTGACTAATTTGAACATATTTGAATTTGAAATATAAAAGTTGCAGAGAATGAATGTGCTATCTCACATTAATAAGAAGTATTTATGACAACTAAATCAAGTTGCATTTATATAGCACCCTTCTCATAGGGTGACATCTTGGCACACTTCACAACAACAGTCCCATGTGCTAAGCGAGGGAAAGGGGAAGTGAACATGTGTGCCATCGTTCGAAGGGGTAGGTTTTGAGATAGCACTGAAAGACAACAACAACAACAAAATTACATTTATAAAGCGCCTTTCACGTCGGGAGGACGTCCCAAAGGGCTGAACAGGTGTCGGGGCGAGCATGGGGGAGGGGTGGTGTAGGGGTGAGGGAAGGCAGAGAAGTGGGAGGGCAACCAAAGACATGATCGATCAAAGACAGATAGAGAGGGAGCAAGGGGAACATAGGTAGGAGGTTTAAATTAAGTGCATAGGCATTTTGAGACATTTTCTCAATGTGAAAGATGCTAAATAAATCGAAATTGTATTGTATTGTAAAATGCATCCTTAATTCTTTAATAACGGATGAAACTTAAATGTTTCCTAATTTTGCATCCTCAAATCAAAGTGGAGCAACAACAAATTGCGCTTGTATAGTGCCCTTCACGTCGGAAAGCCGTATCAGCGACGTCAGAGCGACTTCCATTCCGGCTAAAGCATGATCCTCAAGAAAAACGTCCCACAAACACTGTTTACTGACAGTGCAAGGAAACCTCTAAGTTGGTCTGCTGTTTTGTGACAAATGTAATGGTCCTCACAGTAAGGGAGCCACAGATGAGTTCTTCAATTGCTTCCACATGATAGTCAATTTAAATATCTCAGACCCTGTTTTTGAAGGAAAGCTCCCTTAACATACCTTAAGTATAATATGATACCTTTATCACACTTACATAGTTAAAAAGTAAATTTGTTCTAATACTCTGATGTAATTGATTTCAAATTGAAATGTATTACAAGTATAATACATCTTTCTTCTTATTGCTTCAGAAACCAATGCAGATTAGATATTACTCGGGTGGCTGTATCTGGCCAGCACATGCTACAGTTGTGCATTGAGATTGTAAGGAATGTTAAACCAGCTCATGATTTGTAGCTCTATTACACTGCTTAGTAACACCTCTGATGTGAGAGGAGCTGCCATATTTGATAGCTATTTCCTTCAGGAGTACGTTTTGAAATATTACTGTTAAAAAAANGTAACTCCCACAAGTAAATACCAAAAGTCGTTTTTTTATTAAGTAGTCTTATCTCAGTATATCCATGTGCTCAGGTAGAAGGATCTTTCTTCCCCCCTCCCAACCCAGCCCTTCGTGGTGCTGACTCTATCAAGCCTAATACAGGTGTAACTATATTCAGTTTCACCTGTTTTCTACTGAATCATCACATTTTGACATCCAGCACCAAAAATCCATTTATGTTTCATCCAATAAACATTGATTTGCACTCAGAGAGTAACTCACAATTTTAAATAAACAGCAACTCAGTTTGTTCCCACAGAATGAGTAAAACTATTGATAAAAATAAAAAATACTTAATTGCATTTGAATAAGTTACAATACAATTTACATTTATCTAGCACCTTTCATGTCAGAGGGTCACCTCAACATGCTTCTACTTGTAGGATATTCTGTTTGTCTATAAATAATTATGAAAGTTAATTTGGAGACATTATTTTGAAGTGTTTGGTGGCCATTTTAAGTTTCACTCACAAAAAGAAATTTGGACCAGCTCTGGGACAAATGATTTGGATGTGTTCTTTTCAGGTCTTTTGGGAACTGAGTACACGGTTGGAAAGTATTTCCAGTTTCCACACTTGTATAAACTGGAGAAAATGTATATCCTCACAGGATTCAAATAAGTATGAAATGTACAAATATATTGAGAACTGTGAGGTGAACTTTATTGTCCATTATAGCTTTATCACAAGGAATGGGCTGGAAGTGGATATCCACAAGATCGTACTCAATGGTAGAACCACCAAGAGAAGCTGGGCTTACATCATTAGACATCCAGATTTCGCCTCAAAATTGCTAACTTTTTGCTTACTTACTTGCTACCCAGCAGTTAAAGCCGCCAGCGATAAAATTCAATGCTGTGGACCAAGTTTCTCTTTTTTTTTTGGCGGGGAAATGGGGAGAGTAGGGATTGCCTATTCAATATCACATAGACTGAATGCTTATAGCACCAAAGACTATACAGCCAATGTAATTCCTTCCCATTCCCACTCTGACCTATCTGTCTATGGCCTCCTATATTGTTCCAACGAAACACAACACAAGCTTGAGGAACAGCACTTCATCCTATCCTAGGCACCTTACAAGCCCCTCTGGCTTCAACATTGAATTTAATCACTTCAGACCTTAAACACAGCTCCCATCCTCTCTCAGCCTTGCCTCCCCCATTCCCCTCTTCTATAACCACTCACACATCCTCCCGGTTTTAGACATATTTTTTCTTTCTATAATCTCCCACTATTGTCTTCTTCTGTCTTGCACCATTGACACCTCTGATCTCAATCATCTGCTGTCCTCCACCTAAATTTTTTCTTTCCCTCTCTCTGCTTATCCTTATAATTTGCTTCCTTCCAATATCTCCTAGTTCTGATGAAAGGTCATCGACCTGAAATGTTAACTCACTTTCCTCTCTCCATAGATTATAAAACATCGGTTACGCCTCAGCTAGAGTACTGTGTTCAGTTCTAGAAGGATGTCAAGGCATTGGAGAGGGTGCACAGGCGATTTACCAGGATGATACCAGGAATACGGGACTTCAGTTATCAGGAGAGGCTAGAGAAGCTAGGATTATTCTCCTTGGAGCAGAGATAGTCAAGAGGAGACTTAACAGAAGTTTTCAAAATTATGAGGGGATTCGATAGGGTGAATAAAGAGAAACTATTTTCACTGGCGGGAGGGTCGGTAACCCAAGGACACCAATTTAAAATAGTTGTTAAAAGAAACAGAGGCGAGGTGAGGAGAAATATTTTAACATAGCAAGTTGTTTGGATCTGGAATGCATTGCCTGAAAGGATGGTGGAAGCTGATTCGATTACAACTTTTAAGAGAGAAGCAGATAATTATTTGGGGAGGACAAGTTTGCAGAGCTATGGGGAGAGAGCGGGGGAGTGGGATTGATTTGCATAACTCTTTTCAAAGAGCTGGCACAGCCACAATGGGCTGAATGGCCTCCTTCTGTGCTGTATAATTCTATGATACTATGATTTTATGTTGCCTGACCGACTGAGTGTTCCCAGCAACTTCTATTTTTATTTCAGATTTCCAGCACATACAATATTTTGCCTTTAGGCTATACAGCCCATTGCTCATCATGCCACTAGCGCTAACTCTAATGCCAATCCCCTGCTCTTTTGCAATACCTTTAACGTTAATTTTCTTCATGTGTTCGATATACTTACATTGAAAATGTATAATCTGTTTGCAACATGTACGTACAATTTATGTTTATATAGTGCCTCTCACATTGGCAGGATGCCCTAAAGTGCTTGACAATTCTGGCTGGGCACCAGAGCTAAGGGTGGGAGCTGAGGGGGATGAGGATGTGAAAGATGACTGAAAGCACAGTCAAAGAGGTATGTTTTGAAGTGTACTTTGAAAGAGGGGCGGGAGAGAGCATGTTGGAGAGACCTAACTATATATACATTCTCCAGGGCAATCTCCAGGCCAATGTTCAGCCTCACTGCACAGGCCAGTCTGCCAATATCTTATTATTTAGGTCTCAGTAATGCGCTACATAAAATACATAGTAAATTATTGTTCAGTCTGTTCTCCATGTTTTGCTGGCATTTACTTTTGAATTAAAGAGGAATCTCCACAGAAAATCCCTCCTTCCTCAAAAGATTAATTGATTTCATGAAATGTTTTTTTAATATATTAAATCGGAGATGATGAATTGGACTCCTGCCATTTTCGAGATTAAATTGATTTGTGGCTGCATTGCAACACCACTCAATCGTAGTTTTGTACCTATGCTTGTACAGAATGATGCTTTTCCATTTGTTTGTCCCATTGCGATCCTATCAGACATGCCAACACATGCCTTAAATTGTGGCAATGAGATCACCATCACCATTGGCACAAACTCCATTAATAAAATAACAGGAACAAATGTTTGGCCTGGGAAAAGCCCTCTTATTCAGCACAAGAAACAGTGAGTGCCAATGCAAAAGTAAACAAACTAGAGGTTAATATTTCCTCTGCTATTTAAATATGCTGCTGCACCTCCCCGACCCCGTCCTCCCATGCTCAGTCCTCATCAAAAGGTTCAAAGGGTCTAAAATACATTGACTTTAAGACGATGACATAGAAATGAACTGCCATTCTTATTTATGGGACCATAAAAATTGCACTGCACCCCCATGCCAAAACATTCCAAATCTATTGTACGCCTACGTTTTGTTTTCAAAGGATGTTTCAGTCAGCAAGTGTTTATTTTTTTGGAAAAAGAAAGTGTTTCGGTGCATTTCAGTTACATGAAGCAAAGGCAAACCCTTTAAAAAGACGTCTCTTCTTCATCTAGGTTGCAAAATGTAAAAATAAGTTCTCTGGAGTTTAGAGATAGCTGGACAATGAGATAAACCTGCAAACAGCAGGTGGACTGCCCTGGGGATAAAGAATAGTGTTCTTGCCTTTAATCAAGAAATGTACGTGAAGACTTGAAATTTTATAAAATGGAATTTAATGACCGTGATCTTACCTGTGCTGCTCACTCTAGAAGGGGGAGTGAATTATTAATGGCGGGTGAAAGACATCCTATTCAGGAGGGGATTATTGATGGTGAGGCGAAAGACATTCTGTTAGCGACCTTCTGCTGCCAAGTAGTTTTTCAGTAGTTGCAAACATATTGAGCCCGGATATTGAGACACATCTGTTTCTAATATTCATTGGAAAAAATCCCACCCCCAACTCCATGGAGTGGAAAGAAGGAACTGTTTTCACTTTGTGGTTCTGACTTTTTTATTTTTCTGGCCAAATCCCACCACACACATGTGTTCACTAAACTGAAAAAAGCCCTCTGCGTTCCACACTACATTAATAATTAGATGATGTTCAATGTGTTATTAACCGTGTCTGATTTTTTTTCCGGGGGTGGAGGGTGAAGTTGCTCACTGGTATGCTTAAACTAAATGGCTCAAGTCTGATGATTAGTCATTTAAAGTTAGGAAGAGCGCAATGCACAGCTCAGTAGCTGCAATGCTCAGGTGCTGTAGTTGTGACTGGGGAATCTTAAGCTCCAGTCCTTGACTTGATTGACAATTGCCTATGGGCTGTTCATAGAGGGTGCGTTTTATCAATCATCGAGGAGAGAGAGCTAAAACTAACTGGATTTGTGAGGGGAAGGGGGCAGGAAGGAATGGTTTATTCAGTCTTACTCCATCAAGTCTATTGCTGGTTTTTAAGTGGAACTCTTAAGTGAAAATGCCTTGACAGCATTTATGGGGTAATCCATGCATAAGAGTATCCCAACTTTCTGATTTTGGATGGCAATCTGGATATTTAGATAGAATAGAAATTAAAAAGAAAAGAAAAAGCTGTCCCTGTGTTTAATTTTCATTGTGGCAAATCACTTTTCAGTTGATCAAGTTCCAGAGATGGTTCTAGCTGATTAACTAACACCCTATTAAATTTATCTAGAACAGAGTTTACAAAGTTGTTAAATACTTTGAAATAAAAGTCAATTATCATGGAATAAAATTACCACAATCAGCTTCATACATCCTATGCAAACATTATGGGGTCTAGTTTGTGGTATTTCTTTAACAGGTCTCCTGAATAAGGAGCCAGAGTTGCACAGATGGGGAATCCAACCAGTTACCAGAAATATGTCATACAACCCCACTCTGACGTG
Organism: Callorhinchus milii; assembly: GCF_018977255.1. NCBI lineage: Eukaryota > Metazoa > Chordata > Chondrichthyes > Chimaeriformes > Callorhinchidae > Callorhinchus > Callorhinchus milii. The sequence goes on from NW_024704744.1 coordinate 22,264,541, forward strand.
ATTCTTTTCCCGAGGCAAGGAATTCTAAGTAAAGCATCTTGTTAAGAAATATTGTCAATGAAACCCCGATATTTGACATATTGCTTGTTCATACTGCATTCCTAATTAATTCCTAATACCAACCAGAAAACATTCATTGGTGAATGCTAGCACCAAACGCCAACAAAAAAAACCTTCTGCTTGAAATGCTAACGTTTGGAAGACAGACTTCACATACTGGAATTTTACAAGATATTCATCACTGAGAATTTTAAAGGTGAAGCCGTCCTATTATTGAAACTAGCATCAAGTGTCTTAGTCATCACATATGTCTATTGTTGCCTGTTTAAATCAAGTAAATCAGGCATAACTTCCACAAAGTTAGTGCTCTCTGAAACATCTTGAATCGAGTTTTATTTTTCATTTTCCCCCGCTTCATGCTACTTTCACGAAGGCATTTCTTTGAGTTCTTTTTCCCCTTACAGCATTGAGGTATAGTTGCTTGGGTGTGGAGCGTTTTCAGTTTCGCCCCATACCTAAAATAGTTTTAGCAGAGATAATAATAATCATCCGTAAATTTAATATAGCTCTTTTCATGTCGGAAGGACATCCCAAAGTGCTTCATAGCATTTACTGTGAAGTGGGTAATTGTGCAATTGTAGGCAAATTTTATTTGGGAGATTATTGGCCAAGACACTGGGAGAAATTCCTTTCTCTTTTGGAGAAAGTGCCATGGGATCTTTAATGTCAACCTGTAAAAGCAGACTGGACCTTGATTTAATGCCTCATCCGAAGGACAGCAACTCCAACAATTCAGAACACCCCCAGTACTGTACGGGAGTATCAGCCAAGTCTATGAGATATTGACAATGTTGCAATATATGAACCATATCTATAGATGAATATTTCAGTTTGTAGCACTCTTAGTCTTTGAGTCAGAAGATTATGAGTTCAAGCCCCAGGTTGGGACTTTGAGCTCTTCATTTAGGTAGACATTTCAGTGCTGGGGTTATGCTGCATTGTTGTAGATGCAATCCTTCAGATGAGATGTTATAGTGAGATCCCTGTTCAGGTGGATATTAAACGTCCCATGACACCATTTGAAAAGAGATGGGAGTTTCTTCCAGTATCCTAACCAACAATCCCCAAGATAAAAAATGGTCATTCACTTGATGGTTTTTAGGACACTATTGTGTGCAAATTAGCTGCCACATTCGGCTAAAAAATAGTCACTGCACTTTTTAGTTAATCTTATGAAGCACTTGGAGGCTTTTCAACAACATGAACGGCATTATATCAAATGTAACAATTAGGATTATGTAGAAGAACCTTAGAAAAAAATCATTAAGCCTAAAGTCCTGTTATGATTCACCTCAATTCCACTGACTTCCAATACAACAACAACTTGCATTTATATAGCACCCTTCACGCCGGACAGCATCTCGGAGTGCTTATAACTAAATCCCTATATCCACTCTCTCCAGAAGGTCATCTATGGTTTCCTCTGAAAACCAAATGTACTGTCTGTTTCAATAGTCTCTTCTGGTAATGTATTCCACAAGAGCATTTTTCTAATATCTACAAAGGTTACATTCGATTTATCTTCTTACTTATCTTCTAACTCTTCACTATTTTCCCTGCTATTTGAATCCTTTCCCATGGTGAATAATTTGACCAGATCAACTTTGTGAATCACCTTCAATTTCTAGGAAACTAAAATTGGGTCACCTATTCCAAAAAGAACAAGCTCAGTTTCCTTAACCTTTTCTTATAACTTAAAATTCCTGATATCCGAAACCATTACTGTTGCTCACCTCTGTATAATCTCTCAGGTCTGATAATGTCAAAAACTTGGTATTCACAAAAGGTTTGTAAATATTGAATCCTGCTGGTAATCAATGGGTATCATGACAACCTGCGGGACATCCGCTCCGACAGGATTTCCTTCCAAGTCATGCACATCTGGAGGAATGTCTTGCACATCTGGTTCCCAGCAGGATTCAATGTTTATGAATCCTATTGTGAGTCCTGCGTTTTAGACCACAAATCCTTTCTCTAATTACAACACTTGCATTCAGTATACTGTGGTGCTTTATCATGTCAAAATATCTCAAAATGGTTCATACATGAAAACATACTTTAAATTGTTGCGAGTATTGTTATGTAGACAACAACACCACCAACAACAACAACAAAATTACATTTATAGAGCCCCTTTCACGTCGGGTGGATATTCCCAAAGTGCTGAACAGTCAGATGTCGGGGCCCGAGCATGGGGGAGGGATGGTGTCGGGGTGAGGGAAGGCAGAGAGGTGGGAGTGCGACCAAAGACACCAAAGACAAACACACCAGCTAATCTGTACCAGGAATTTCCCACCCACAAACACAAATTGCCAATACATATCTTTTAGGGGAGGAATTTGAATGATGACACATATTGGCCAGCAGAAGCAGAAGAACTCAGTGATCTTCTTAAAAGCATGTGACCTTTAACATTCACCAGCATCAGCAGAACAGAATATTGGTTAAATGTCTCATCTGAAATACCGCAATAATGCACCCTTAGTACTGCATTACATTCAATCTGGATTATGGGTTCAAGACATGGAGTGGAGCATGAACCCATTCAAAAGCAAGAATGCAGACCCTCCACACCCTCCCCTCCACAGCTCCTTTACATCCTTTGAGTACCTATCATCCCAGCCAACAACCACCCACGTAAAAAAAAATTGGCCATTCGGATCACAGCTGGTTCATTGCTGTATGCAAATTAGTTATCTCGTCTAACTACAAAATATACAGCCACTGCACTTTACAGTAATTTCTGTGAAATGCTTTGAGACATCGACAATGTGATAAAATTCTATATCAAATGCAAGGATTATTATTGTTTATTATTTTGAACAGGTGTTTTAAAGTATTTGTAAGATAAAATAGTTTGCAAACATCCACTTCCAGGCTCGCATATGTAACTGAGGCAGCTTGGTGGAACCAGTGTAAACCTAGGTAAAACCTTGTCCATTTTTTTAATTGCAGAGTGTTCGACTTAACTCCCTGAGCTTTGATACTTTACACAAACAGTGAAGAGCTTCCTATCAATTCCCAGAGCTTCCTGTAAATACTCATGCTTGTACATAAAATTTGGTTCTCAACACATTGCACCCTAATGTTGTTACAGATGGCTTGATACTGGAAAGACTTTATTTCTGAACCAAGATACTCACATTACAAGCTGAAGGCCACCAGTGATCCAACAAACCCTAACTTGTGACCCACAGCAGCTCTGGTATTGTGTATGGTGGTGGGCCAGAAATCACTATTTCTGAGATGTTGCTGTCTTTGGGCGAGAGAGCGTGTGTAAAAAGAGAAGACGCTGTTTAAAAAGTAAATTTAAAAGATAAAGAAGTAGAGTTGCTTTGTGGTGCTGATGAGCGTGGCCCTCAAGCAAGCCACTGCTTAGCATTGTGGACCTTGACGAAAGAGCACCCCTGACCTGGACTGTACAAAGCTTAGTGTGTTCAGCTGGGGGAGCAGAGTGGCTGACAAGCAGTGAGAGATGCTGGAAGTCTCGAGGCTAAAATCTCTATGGATCAAATCTGGCAGTTGCACAATAACGTCACTCTGTAAATCTGGTTCTTCCTGTGTGAACCTGCTGAATCAGACCCACATTGTTATAACACGTCTTTTAAAGTTCACAAGTGGAGTCTCTGACTTTAGCGGCCAGAGTTGTGTGTGTGTTTTTAATACCTTTAAGTCAAGAATTCCTGTTTATAATACTTTCAGTCATACAGCGCTTGTCAGTCACTATTATGTCAACTCGCATCAAACTAGTGCATAGATTCAGATATGCCTGCTGTACAGATATATATCCTGTTGCCATGGCTACTGTGCTGTTTCAATTACTGACATCGGTTTCTCTGCCATCCGACTCAAGATAGAGGTCAAGGATGTTTCTCGAAAAAATTCTTCTAGCGAAATCATGCAACATCAATCTGCCAGAGCTGTTTGCAATATGTGCCTTTTGAATTGTAGTTTTTATTTGCATTTTGAGCAACACAGTGAAGCAGGTAGCTGGTAGAGAAGCCAGAGTCCTGGCTTGCTCTGCTGAAATTTGACCTACATACCAAAGATGGCAACCAGTCCACAGCCACTGACAACTGCAGGTAATGGTTACTGGTAGACATTGTCTATTGTGCTTATCATAGGGGTTATATGAAGAGCTGTCAAGTGGCTCATAAGGAAGATTGCCGCTCAGTGTTTGACCTTGTTATCAATCCAACATGGGGTGGCATATCATTCCTTGCCCTGTCACTTTGCAGATAAAGTGGAATATCAGTAAAGAGCTTTCAGGTGGGAGATATTAACCAAATTACCTGTTCAGCAAGGGTATTATGTTTCATTATCTCATAAAGGAAAAATATTTGGCATCAAAGTTCCTCGGTTAATATCTCCCACCTGGAACCTTTTTATCGATATGTAAGTACTCTAAAAGCTACTCTGGCATCATTAATCAGTCTATTAAAAAGAAAGAGAATGAATGATTCTAACAGTATGAAGAAAGGTGAAAGAGCCAAACATTTGGAAGTGGACAAAACAAAACAATATGGCTGGTAATGGAACATATAGTGAGAGCTCCAAACAGCAGAAACATAGTTGAAAGGCATTTGGGTTTCACATATTGTTCATGAATTCAGTCTACCTTCCAATACATAAATTTCTTGAACGATTCAATTTATTGGCCATTCATTTTGTGGCTGTTCATGGAGCATTGTTGCACCTAAATTGGCTGCTGCCTTTGCCCACAAAAAAACACAAAAAGTCACTGCACTTTCAGTATATTCTATGTAGCGCTTTGGGACATCCTCCCAATATGAAAGGCACTATACTAAATGTAAGGATTAATATTATTTATTGCAATATTTTGTTTTCAGTTTTAAAACCTGTGGAGTCGTGTAGCTTATGTGTTAGAGTACTCACCTCGCAAGCGAGACAACCTGGGTTCAATTCACGTGTGGGGCCGAGGTGAAACCTTTAGCAAATTTCCTTACTCCACCCATCTATGTTTACCTAGCAATAAATAGGAACATAGTTGTCAGTCGATTGGCAGATCACCTTTCCAGAAGTAATAATCCTTAAAAGAAATAGTGTGACTCAATCCACGACTATTTGTGGGACACTGGTTTACGCAACTGGCTGCCCCATTTTACCCATAAACTTATAATATATTCTGTGAAGCGCTTTGAGACGTCTCGATGACGTGATAAGGCACTATATCAAATCCAAGGATTATTATATGATTAAAAATAGCGACATTTCTTTCTGCCAGAATATAAGCAAGCAAGCCTGCACTTCAGTGATGTGGCTACTGAGAATCTACTGGAGTTACAGAGGGCCCAGGTGCTGTGTTACAGCTGGAGGTTTGCAAAAATGAAACAGCAGAGGTTTCAAAATATTTGGAAAAGAACTGGACTTATGAGTAATCTATTGAAATATTCTGTTTCTGCATTAGGGTTCAGCTCATCTTTAACACATGTTAAGTAAATATGTTTAAGCACTTATCTTGGAGAGTCCATATTGCATTCATGGACTTTTTTCCGTCTAACATTCTGCTGGGTGTTTAGTGTCATTTTCACATAGATGGTTTAAATTCCCTGAGTGATTTTGTTGCATTTGCTAACCACAGATGCAGTGAGAAGGGTATATTTCAGGACAAGTTCAGAGAAATGCTCAGAGGATCACAGGAGCTCTACTGAACGAACAAAGCATCTGCACAGATCATTGGGTTAAGAGGGGATCTAACAGACGTCTTCAATGGGTTTTGAGAAGATAAATAGTGAAAGATTATTCTCGCTGGTTGGTGAATCAGTCACAAGGGGGGCACAAACTCTGATTGTCACTGGAGGAGATGGGGGGGGGCGGACAAAACAGCTTTGTGCAGAGAGTTATCAGAACATCAAGCTAACAAGATTAAGAGGGCTTTGAGTAAAGAAAAATATTTTAAAAATTATAAAAATATAAAAAACAACAGGCTGAGAAGAAATAGCTCCAGTGGAGGATCTAGCACGACATATTCTCAGTGAGCTGGGTGGCCTTCTTTTGCTGCTGTAGCTTCTATGATTCTTTCAGAAATGTCCACATTGTTCAAAATGGACGATTTGTGATAAACTCAGCTGAGAGGCAGCAACGGGATCTGCCCTGGGGACCAGCATTGAGGGGTTTCAGTTGAGTTTCTGAGCACCAAATGTAGTGACAACACCCCTTTATTCAGTTCATATTCTTCTGCAAGTACCATTTGCGATTAGAAACATAACATTCTTTGAGAACACATCCATGTTTTCCCACAAATGACTGGCATTCAAGCGTTACATATGTGCGTGCAGTGAAAATCCTGATATTATGTCAAAAATATCTATGAAAATCAGCCAAAATTGGGGAAACAATTTTAGTTGACCAAATGTTGTGGCAAGCAATTACTTTATCTGATAGAGTTCCAGAATAACTTAATTCCCAACATCGGTGCTGCTAGTTAAATAAACTTGCCAGATTGTTGAAAGGTGTCAATGAAATTGTTCATTGTGCTATTTTATTCAAAGCATGCGAAGAACATGCCGCTCATATCTCAATTGAAAGTATAAGTTTGAAAAGAATGTGAATTGCTTCTGCCTGTTTTTAGGAGTCGCTGTCAGATGCCAATACAGTACATTATTTTGAAACCAGAACCATTCACGGAGAAGTTCACAGTGCCATCTCCTGGAAACATGAAGAACTATATCGACTTACTCCATACCAAAGCCATTCAAGAGCTCATTTATTTCTTCTTGCTCTTTAATCCAGAGTGTCTTCAGTTTTGTTTCCAACACTGCATTGTTCCAACATTGTTTCTTTACTTTTTCTTGGTACAATTTAAACATTTAAAATTATGAAGCTTCACATTCCAAAATACATTTAACCCTTCGACTCAAATCTGTACTTATTGGATGTCAAATCTGAGCAGTCCAAGACACTGCCTTGCAGAAAGGGCACAATATAACTGCAAGCTGTCGTTCTTGTTGTCAAATGACCAACTCATGACTTTCCTCCTGGGGTGGGAGGGGCACATGGGGAACAAGCAGGCTCTCTTCAGGGCTGAACTGGCTCTAGAGTGACTTGCTAGGCAACGGAATGTTTGAATCCAGTCTGTGGTGGACTGTGATGTTCTTGGTAGTCTGGTTTCTGAGCCAGGTGGGTCTGCAGTATTCCAGGGAATTTCTGATGTCAGCACAGCCAGTCTGGCTCATCAGCAGAACTAGGAGGGGTAGAGTGGTCACTAGGGGCATGGATTCCAAAACTTGAATGGTTTGAGTGGTGCTAACTGGATAAACAGAGTGAAGCTTGCCAGACAATGCTATATGGTTTTAGCTGGTTAGACTCCAGCAATACCCCAACTCACATTTTGGGGTTCCCAAGCCTTGGCTCTTGCCACCTATGCCTAATACCATATGAGATTAAATATGCAGGATGCATTTTATAATAATAATAATACTTGCAATTGATATAGCGTCTCATCACGTCTTTGAGACATCTCAAAGTGCTTCGCAGGATATATTGTAAAATAAATTGACTATATTTTGTGGGCGAAACGTGGTATCCAATTGCACACAGCAGTGTCCCACAAACAGTCATGGATTGAGTGCCCAAATTATAATTTTTTTTAAAAGGGATTATTACCCCTGGAAAAGTGATCCGCCAATCGACGAACAACCAGGTTCCTACTTACTGCTAGGAAAACAGAGCTTTATGGAATAAGGAAACTTGCCCAACTTTTTGCCCTGCCAGGGAAGTGAACCTAGGTCCTCTTGCCTGTGAAGCGTGTGCTCTAACCACTAAGCTACAGGACTCCAATACATTCCAATACATTGGAATTTCTTTGTGTAGGTGGCATGCATGGAACTCTCAGTTTGGTTTGGATACTCTTTAAACATGTTCATGAGTTTCCATACCTATCAGACACCTGGCTGACGATACAAAACCTCAGGAATTTCAAAGAAATAAGATTTCACTCTAGCGTTTCCAAAGCAGCTCATAATCTGAAATGATTTCCTTATACAGTATTGGCATAAGTCTTTTGTACAATGTGTATGTACTATATATAAATATCTCCTGTACAATTTAATAATGGGAGGTTAGGTATGACTAGCTGAGACAAAGGTTTCCCTCTTCATTTGTTAAAGTTTTATGTGCAAACATAAATTATGCACCTAAATATGTAATAATATGATCATTTGTACATTATTGGTTTTAACATTGATTCCCACATATTTCGTCCCTGTGCTCCCCCCCGCCCCACCCACCACCACCACCAACTAATAGAGGTGTATATATAGCTCTGAGTGAAAAAAGTCACACTATCTCACTCAGGTGTTCATCCTTCAAGCGGATCTGTGGTGGGGAGTGGAAGATCCTATACTTGTTCCATTTTGTCTAAGTTTAAATGTGGATTACAGAATAAATTCCCTCTTGTCTCTTCAGACACTGTGCCTTATTTCCAATTCTGAAAGATTGTCTACTGAATTATGACCAATTAAAGTGTGGAGTGAGTCAATTCTATGTGAGAAGTGGGTTATCAGAACTAAAACACTCGAATTGTTACTTTTCCAGATGCTAATTGACCTTGTATATTTTGTCAGCATTTCCTGTTTTATTTCAGGTTTCACTGTGTGTTTCCAAAGTGTGGGTGGTTTGTGCTGTAAACTCACACCCAGCAGAAGCTGAATCGGAATTGCCCAAAATAACTTCACTTCAGACCAAAAAGGGAAGATGTTTCAGGCCGAACAGATCTGGTGGGCTGAATGGCTTTATCCTGCCAGATTCATCAGTATTTATGTGAACTAAATTCCTAGAAGTGAAATGACAGAGCTTGAAAACACTGTGAACTTTCCTATTATTACCTTACACTGCCAAAGTTGCTCATTACAAGACGGAAGCCATACTCTTTGGCTCTCATCGACGTCTAAAATCTCACGGTTCTCACCTCCTCCACCTAATCGACCTCCCACTAAAACTCTCCGAACCCATATGCAACCTAGGTGTCAGGTTCGACCCCCAATTATCCTTCCTCCCCCACATCCGGTCCCTCACCAGCACTGCTTTCTTCCACCTCCGACGCATCGCCCGTCTCCGCCAATACCTCACTCCAAAAGCCGCTGAAACCCTGGTCCACGCCTTTGTCACCTCTCGCCTGGACTATTCAAATGCCCTCCTTGCCGGCCTCCCCTCCACTACCATCCATAAAATCCAGATTATTCAAAACTCTGCCGCCTGCATTCTCACCCGTATCAAACTCTGCTCCCCGATTACCCCAGTCTTTGCCAGACTGCACTGGCTGCCTGTCCCAGAGAGGATCGACTTCAAGATCCTCACACTTGTCTTCAAATCCCTCCACTCCTCTGCACCCCCCTACCTCTCTGACCTCCTCTCTCCTCACAACAGTGCCCGTTGCCTTCATTCTACCGGGTCTGGCCTCCTCCTTGTCCCCTGAGTCCTCCGCTCCACCCTCGGTGGCCGTGCCTTCAGCCACTACACCCCGAGGATCTGGAATTCCCTTCCTCACTCCCTTCTCTTCTTACTTTGAGGTCTCTGCTGAAGACCTTTCTTTTCGACCGCACCTTTGGTCACCTTCCTCCCCCTCCCCCTGGCTCGGCCCAGGGATCTGTTACTGTGAAGCGCTCTGAGACGCCGTCCAGCGTGGAGGGCACTATATAAATCCAAGTTGTTAGTGTTGTTGTTATTGCAATATGATTTACACTTATATAGCATCTTTTACATCAGGAGGACATCCCAATGTGCTTAACAGTCCTGGCATGGCACCTGGGCTGGGTGTGGAAGTAGAGAAATGGGGAGGGGAAAGTTGACCAAAAGCGTGGTCAAAGAAGTAGGTCTTGAGACAGACCTTGAATGCAACACAATACAAATTACATTAAATGTGTTCCCCTGTCAAGCCTGGTCAATGTATTTCAGTCCTGCGAGAAGACGACTTTGACACATTTTAAGTGGGATGGAAAAAGTAAACCCAGATCAGTGCTTTATGATGCACCAAGATAGTTGAACAAGAGAACATAGGCTTAGAGTTGTAAAGGTTCAATTTCAGGACAGACACCAGGAAGTTTTTCTTAATGCAGAGGGTCAGCAACACTGGAAAAGTAGTAGATACCAGGACACTAGAGTGATTTAAAAACAGCTTGATGCAGTGATGTTAGAGTGGGTGTTCAGGAGAGATGAGATTGGATGAGCAGAAGGACCTTCTTCACCCAGACCAATGTTATGAATTGTAATTACAGAATCACCCAAATCTCTGGTATGCATCGCTTGGACAGCAATATGTCACAAACAGCCAGGAGGTGATTTATTTTGAATAAATTCATGGATTCCTTAACATTCCCCAATATTGCACTTGACTGTCAACCTACTTACTTACAAATCCCTCTGAATATTTCAACGTTGATCAATCTTGTCTATAACTTGACAAAACAGCTCCCCCCGCCCCCCAACACACCCACACGCGCACATAAATTGATTGGTTACAAATAAAATGTCAGTAAAAGTCTTTATTACAATGGATTGTGCCATGAAATCTTTAATGTCTCCTAAACAGATAATCAAGACTATAATTTCTGCAATGCATCATTTTCTCAGTCCTGTACTGGAGTGTCAACTACAATTATGAGCTCAGTTATAGTATGCAACTCGAAGTTACAACATCTGACCAAGAATTAATGCTACCCATGGAGTCAAACTGATGCCCTTTTTGAGGGAGGAGATTTTCAGTAAGATTAAAGTTAGAACTGAAGAGTGAGCCAAAGTGGTCAGCTTTCTCCTATATAAGAGTTGGCAATTGAACAAGGGAGAAAACTGGTGGTAAGGAAGGTTTCCAGATGTTTTGAGCAAGCTCTTTAGAAAGGGACCAGAGGGACCAACTAATAGAAGAGCAGGAAGCTGTTTAGTCACTTCTCCTTTGTCTTACGTCATTAGATAGCAATAGTTTCCCAATGCTTTGTTCCTTCTGTCCACGACACGATAACTACCCTCTTCTCTTTAGGCGTGTCTTTCATTTTCTTTGTTTCTTAACGTAATTAAACTTTTAAACACGTTAGTTAAAGAGGCCTTCCATGCATTTAGTAAACTGACGTGGAGATAGGCATTGGCGCTGTCTGTGCAATGATGCATGCAGCTGCATTGACAACCCCAAAGTGACTTTTTCACATTAAAAAAGCAAACATAGAAACGCAGCACTGCTGAGGTCGTCTTTATCTCTACTGGTAACAGCCGGGTACATGTTCCAGTCCAATTGTTTTCTGAACAAACAATTAGTTCTAGCACACAAGACATGTTCCATCAACTGCAAATTGACACATGCTTAATTTCCACCAGAAGGCTTATTGAGGTCTTCCAAGAGAAATATATGCCATTGCCTTCCTGGCATGTTATGTATACCTTCCTGCGATTTAATTTTCAAACAACGTCTTGACATTCCTGAAATGTAGAAAAATATAATTATAATTTCCATTTGTGAAGCATATGTATCATAAAAATGTCACAGAATTTCTTCTATTGGCGTAGTACTAGCCAAGAATCCAGTTTCTAATATACAGTCGCTGCATTCAGCAGTTCTCTAGGTTTGTTATTCCAAAGAATATCTTTATGAGTATCACTGAATTTTGCACATTGTGCTACATTTTAAAGTGCATAGAACATTGTTGGCATGCGCTTGCAGAGCAATGTTCTGGCCAAGTCTAAACAGATGTGTATCATCATAGAATGACGTCTTTAAGGAATTGACTTTAAATCAGCTGGAATTCATATAATATACTTATGATTTTAACAGAAGTGTTATGAACAAATATAAATATATTTTGGTGTATGTAACTAGCAATATAATTGTTAACTATAAAAATGGCACAAGGAAATTAAAGGAACATGTTTGGATGGTTGCCTTTGCCTGGTAAGCTTAATAGACAGTGGCCATGATTAATAATGCAGTCATAGTGGGTATCTAACAGAGATTATAAATGGTATAAGAGCAATGGAGAACACAGTCAACATGTAGTCTGGTATAACAGAATCTATATTTCATCTACAGGTAGCAGTGAATAAATTAATACGTTTGAACGAATTCCAGTAAACTTTAGGATAATGAGTATCATCTATGATTCACGTCCAGTATTTGGAAAGAAAGAACATGTATTTTCATAGTAAATTATCATGTTGACATGTCTCAGGGCACTTCACAGGTAATTGCTGTCAGGTGCAGTGATTGTTTTTGTAGGCAAATAAGGCAGCCATTTGCGTCAGTAAGGTTACACAATCAGCCATGTAGTGAAGACTATATGCCTACAAAAACAGTCACTGCACCATGTAATGACTAATTAATCTGCAGAATTGTTGGCCAGGCACTGAGAGAAATTCATTTTGAATACCAGCGGTGTAAATGAGATCTCTAATGTCCACCTGAACACCAAGACGGAACGTCAGTTTAACATCTCATCTAAAATACATCTCAGCTCTTCCCCCTAATATTGGAGTGACAGCCTAGCAGTCAACTGGAAGGCACCTCCAGAGAGGTCCTTTGGATGGTAGCGTGGGAAGTGAAAATGATAAATTCCAGGTAAACAGCTGAAGCTGGGGTAAGTTACATTGGGGCCAAAAGAATGGCATTCCACAATTGGATTCAGTAAAAGCAACTCAAAGTAGCTAACGGCCAACTAGTAACCAACATGACATCACAAAAGACGAAGGAAAACCCTGCAATCTACTTATGGTGCTTTGAAATAGAGACCCTAATAATAATAATAAAGCTTGCATTTGATACAGCGCTTTATCACATCTTCGAGTCGTCTTGAAGCGCTTCACAGAATATACTGTAAAGTGAATTGACTGTATATTTTGTAGGTGAAACGCAGCAGCCAATTGCGCACAGTAGTGTCCCACAAATAGTCATGGATTGAAGTGACCAATTTATTATTTTTTTTAAGGAATTATTACCGCCGGAAAAGTGATCCGTCAATCGGCTAAAAACCAGGTTCCTACTTACTGCTAGGTAAACAGAGATGCGTGAAGCAAGGAAACTTGCCCAACATTTCACCCTGCCGGGAATCAAACCCAGGTCTCTCACTTGCGAGGTGAGTGCTCTAATCACTGAGCTATAGCAGTCCATGATTTGTCGGTCATGTACTGGCAGTCTGCAGGTTGCCCTGTTGGAACTTTTGAGTTGCTCCAAGTGAATCGTGTCACAATAAACTGACTATAGAGGAATGGGTGGTTTAAGTAAAAGGGCAGATGGCAGTTTCTGGGAGGACAGGAAGTATTGTTCTCAGCTGCAACACAAGTGCTGACCTCTTTTTTGCCTCATCCCTTATAACGTTTGTTGAGAAAAGTTAGACAAGATTTTGTGCGCTGCTAAAAATTTGCAGGTGTACACGGGAAAGGCAGGTAAATATGGGACACCCTGTTTTTAGAGGGGTGGGAATGGTGCCAGTGGACAGAGAGAGATTTATAATGTCTATGAGTAGGGGGGCAAGGAGGTGGAGCTGGGAAGTAAGGAGAGGGGTAGAGATGGGGTCAAGGAAGCAGTTGGTTGGTTTCATGTCACTTAGGGTGGTGATGAGAGAGGAGGGGGAGACAGGTTCGAAGGTGTGGATGAAGGGATCAAGTGGCCGGGCGTGAGAGGGAGATGGGGAGGGAGTAGTGGTCAGAAGGGTAGAGGCAGCTAAGCGGATCGCCTTGACTTTGGTTTTGAGGAAGTCCAGCACCTCCTTGCAGTTGGCGTTGGAGGAAAGGATGGGCGAGGCATGAGAGGCTGGGCAGAGGGGCCAGTTGGTGGTGGAGAAGAGGTGCCTGGGATTGTCCTTGGCCTCCAAGATTATCTTGGAATAGAAAGACAATTTAGCAGAGGTGAGGGCAGAGCAGTAAGATTTAATAAGGCCAAATTTGCCAACGGACTGTTAAATTGGATTTCAGCCAGGTACATTCAGCAGCATGCCTTAAGGGAGCGGAGGTGACAACAACAACAACTTGGATTTACATAACGCCCTCCACGCCGGACAGCGTCTCAGAGCGTTTCAAAGTAACGGATGCCGGAGCTGAGCCAGGGGGAGGGGGAGAAAGGTGACCAAAGGCGTGGTCGAAAAGAAAGGTCTTCAGCCGAGACCTGAAAATAGGAAGAGAGGAAGCGAAGGGAGTGAAGAAGGGAATTCCAGAGCCTCAGGGCGTAGTGGCTGAAGGCACGGCCGACGAGGGTGGAGCGGAGGACTCGGGGGACAAGGAGGAGGCCAGACCCGGTAGAATGAAGGCAATGGGCACTGTTGTGAGGAGAGAGGAAGTCCGAGAGGTAGGGGGGTACAGAGGAGTGGAGGGATTTGAAGACACGGGTGAGGATCTTGAAGTCGATCCGCTCTGGGACAGGCAGCCAGTGCAGTCTGGCAAGGACTGGGGTAATCAGGGAGCGGAGTTTGGTGAGGGGAGGAATGCAGGCGGCAGAATTTTGTATGACTTGGATTGTATGGATGGTAGTGGAGGGGAGACCTGCGAGGAGGACATTTGAATAGTCCAGCCGAGAGGTGACAAAGTCATGACTGGTGTACCAGGGTGATTTCTGTGAGTAGGTGATGGTTTGAGAAGTGAGGGGGCAAGGGCATCAAGAGTGGTGGAGAGGGAGTTGTGGAGGAAAGTGACCAAAGAGGATATGTCATTGTGAGAGGAAGCCCAAAGGGCAAGGAATTCAGATGACTCCAAGGCAGCAGAGAGGGAGAGGGAGAGATTTTTTTCCAAGGGCTGTAGGAGATGGTGGTGGGTTGGGGGATTGAGGAGTTAAGGGAGATGAATAATGGTCCGAGATGGCTTTGTCAGTGATGGTGAGGTCCGAGACGCTGAGGCCCCGGGTAATCACCAGGTCAAGCAGGTGGCCATGGACATGGGTGGCAGAGGCTACCAGAGACTATTTAATTATGCCACAAGACGCTTTTTTTCTTGAGAAGAGCTTGTTAAACCACACAGTGAATAATATGAAACCCATTTAAATGTTTAATAAATTGGTATGCAGTTTAATAGGAAATTTGAAGTTGAAATAAGCTTTTAATAGTAGTACTATTCCTGTTACGACTAAAACTGAGCCACAGTGTTAACATTTCAATTCAATTCACCTCAAAGTAGATTTCACCATTTGATGTGAATGTGGTCATCAACATCCCCGCCAGCAGAGAGCGGAGGCAGCTGAGCTGAAATGTATTTTAAAAGGGAGAACTGGAACAAAGATAGGATTCATAAGGATATATATAGCGCCTCTTCCACATAAAGGGAACGTTGAGGGGAGCACTGGAATGTGACCGGTGCATCAAAAAAATGTCTACAGTTTTACTAAGGCTGCTTCCACACTTCGACTCTGGTTTTGTCGCAGAATATGGTTCTGTTTAGTTGCGGCACACCACTAACAGAATTCTGCACCCAATATTCCACAAATCTGTAAAACATTGTACAAATTCACTTGAGCAAGCAGAGAAATTGTGAATGGGATTATTATGTTTCTTTGAGTACAATGATATTTCGGGAAAATTGGTTTTGAAGCTAATTGTCTGAACTAGAGTTTACTGGAAATCTGCAATGCAGTGAAATGTTTCTGCTTTTCTTCACCAGTTTTGGATTCATATCCCACTCCTACTATTTAATAGAGGTCTTACTGAGCACCTTTCCATAAGCAGAATTGAATATTTCACTAGGAAGACGGTGGAAGCAGAAAGTGCTGATTCTTTCAAGAACAATTTGGATAGATTTCTATAGAAAATAATATCTCAGGATACAATATATAGTTTTGGTCTCAATATGTCAGGTGAAAGCCAGGATGGTGAACCGTTTGGACCGTGGTCTTCTTTTGTGTAGCAAATTCTTATGTTCTTAGGTAAAAATACAGTTACCTCATTTTGCAGTGAATCATGTGAACCCCTTTGAGATGTCCTCCTGAAGAGAAAAGCGCTGTATGAAATGCAAGGATTATTTATGTGTGTATTATTTCTTTATTTTCACCGAACACTGGAATTCAGCATTTATAAGAGGAAGCAGTTATTCAATATCTGAAATTAAACGTTGGAAAAATCTGAAATTGGTGGAATGCAAGTTTGTGCCTATAATTCATTTAATGACATGTTTCCGACCTCCACCTGGTTAATATAAGAGAGAGTTGCCAACTTTAAAAATCCTAATACTAGCAGAAAATGTTGTGACATTCTCTCTCCTTGAATGTCAATAGTTTTAGTTGATATAAAGATTACTAATGCCTGATACTCTACAGATTGAGGGCAGAATTCTTCACTGTTTGCTGTTAATGGCAGGAAACCTTCTACCCTCAGTGTATCAGCAAAAAATGAGGCCAACATAATGGTGCTTCAAGGCTGCAGGCTGACAAATCAATTGTATGTGGGCCCCATAACCACTAGTGCTGCTGGTTTCACTGCTTGCAAGTATTGTAGGATCCTGCTCACTCAAAGTTATTTGATCTCAACTGGAATATTGTAGGGAACTGTTGTAGGGTTTTTCGAGGGTCATTCCTAAAAGTGGGAAAGGGTGAGTGGAAGAACTGAATTGTAATAAAAGTTGAACCAGTCAGGTGTAAGAAAGAAGAACTTGCACTTGTAGCTCACCTTTTTATGTCTCAACATGCTTCACAAGTAATTGTTGTCAAGACTTTTAGCAATGATAATAAATAATAATATTTCTTGCATATCACATCACAAAGACGTCTCAAAGTGCTTCATGGGTTTTACTCTAAAGTGTAGTGACTCTGTATTTTGTTGGCATCCCCCCACTTGGGTGCTCAGCCAGTACCGTTAAACACATTTAGATGTCCTCTGGAAACGATAGGTATTATATAAATATAAAACAAAAACAGAAGTTGCTGGGAACACTCAGCAGGTCAGGCAGCATCTATAAAGAAAGGAAAGTGAGTCAATGTTTCAGGTCCACAACCTTTCGTCAGAACACGTCTCGAGGACCTCAAATGTTGACTCATTTGCCTTTCTCCATAGATGCTGCCTGACCTGCTGAGTGTTCCCAGCGACTTCTGTTTTTGTTTCAGATTTCCAGCAACTGTGGTATTTTGCGTTCTGATTACATAAATATAAATTTGTATGTTGTACAGAATTAAATGTGGCATAAAAATAGTGGCCTAGGCAAACTTGGCACCCAGTAAAGTCCTGCAAACAATTCTAAAATGAACATTCTATTAATCTGGAGGATTGTTAGGCAAGACATCTGACTATTTTACAAATATCATAAATTATTGTGGAATCCTGTAGCATATTGGTTAGAGCACTCGCCTTGCAAGCGAGAGGACCCGGGTTCAATTCAACGAAACCTTAAGTAAGTTTCCTTACTCCACACACATTTGTTTACCTAGCAGTAAGTAAGAACTTGGTTGTTAGTTGATTGGCAGATTGCTTTCTGGGGATAATCATCACTTCAAATAAATAAATTAATAATAATAATTTGGTGACTCAATCCACCACTGTTTGTGGGACACTGCTATGGGCAATTGTCTGCTGAGTTTTGCTCACTAAATATATCAATTCACTTATAGTATATCACAGTATATACTGTGAAACGCTTTGAGATGTCTCAACCATGTGATGAGGAGCTATATCAAAAGCAAAGATTATTATTATAATTAGATGCTATTGTCTGTGCCTTTACATGCTAATGTTACTGATTTGGTATCATTCATTCTACTATAAACTTGTGGAAAACAGTCACCCCGGCATCATAAATAATATCCTCAGCTGTTTATTTTTGGTCACCTGAGTGTCTGAGATATGTAGAAACCCATCACCCATGTAAACCAAGCTAACGATTCCACCTACACATGGAAATTCCAGAGATAGATTGCGCATTCTCTCCCTGGAAGGATGCATCCTGCTTACCTAATTCTGGAACGTATTAGGCACAGATTGGCAAGAGCCAAGACTTGGGGAACCCAGAGTGTTCGTTGGAGTCTAACCAACTAAAACCATTGATATCGCTGTCTGGCAAGCTTTCCTTCTGCTAGGACCACACTACCCATGAGGGCTTTGGCTTGCAGGGTTAACAGAAGCTGAGTGGAACGATTCCCTGCCGCCAAGGAGGATAGACCTCAGCTGTTAACGTAGGGAAAAGCAGTTATACGCAGCACAGTATATTCAGCTCAGAAGTAGAAGCAAAATTGTGCCAGAAGATACTTTGCAGATAAATCCAGTTGGTCATTTTTGTGATATTATGGTTTAAGTTCCATTGATTCTTTGTAAAAGATTGTAAATCAGCCATTTCTAATCTCGAGTTCCAGAAAATAATTGAGATAATTTTAATTTTACAGTAGCATGCACAAAATGTTGGCAAACACATAACTTCACTGTGTTCTGATTGCCCGGAAATTATAAATGTTAATCTTGCAGTGAAACAGAAACTGTTTGTTTTAAAAAATGTTCTTCCTGCCAAACTGATTTTTATCTGAATTGATCTGTAAAGACTAACAGTAGCTGAGTTATTTGATGGTTAGTTTATGGTAACAATAACTATTCTATCATTCAAAAGTGGCTAAGGTTTTGAAGTTTTGTTTACTGACAGTTACGTTTGTCAACCATCAAGGAAATAATTGCTTTGGAATATTTACTGCAAATATAATGTTGGATGACATTTTAGAAAGTTACCTTTCAAGATACGTTTGAAATTGTAAAACCAATTTACCTTTCTGGAACAAAGTTGGCTGTTTGGCTGTTTGTGGGACATTGTTGTATGCAAATTGGCTACCGTGTTTGCCTTCAAATATACAGTCACTACACTGAATGTGTAGCTCTGTGAAGCTCTTGAGGCATCTTACTGCCAAGCTTATCAACAGCAACAACTTGCACTTACATAGCGCCCTCCACTGAGGGTATCATCACAGAGCCTGACTCCGAGCTGGGATGGGGAGTTGGCCGTCAGCATGGTCGAAGAGAAAGGTTATCATGTTATTTTGATTAAAAGTCAAGTATCTTTCTTGTCTGATCTTAATGTGGTGGTTGTTTTAAGGAATGTGAATGATTCGCACAAAATACATTGGGGCGAAAGACATTAATTTCGAACCAGATGCTACTAGATTATTTTTTTTTAACATCCTTTGTGCTATGTGCCTTCTCAGATGTTTTCAACTTTGAAAAATATTTCTTCTAGTTGATTGCTTCTGTACTTTGCAGAGAATTAAGTACTTTTCTTCATTTCACACCAGCAAAGTAACTGTGCTTTCAGTGTATGAGTTTTATATTTTCAGAGCTCATTTGCAAAAAATGTTATGTATTAACAATAATCCTTGCATTTGACATATCACCTTGACCCATTGTCAAACTGTGCTTTGCAATGAATGTATCCATTTAAGTGTAAATTGTATTTATGTGGTATATATCAAAGTAAATTGTATATTTGTGATAATGGAGGGAAAATACATTATTCCTACATGCATTACATTCCTTAGTTAATCACATTCCTTAATTAAGAAATCCTTCATCAATTTGACATAAAATGTGACTAAAATGTATCCTTAGTAAAAAGATGCCCCCTCTCCGACTCCTGGATAATGATTTCAGCCACAAACTGTTTAGATTATAAATCACGGCCAGGTACTCTTTCTGTCTGAGGTGTTAGCCCAGCTCTGTTGGTGGCATTCCCAATGCTCAATCTGAAGGTTGTGGGTTCAAGCTCCACATCAGGGATTTGAACTCACTAATGGAGTGATGGAATATGCCACAATATTGGAGATGCCATTCTTTGGATGAGACATTAACAAAGGTCCCATCTGCCTGTTCAGATGAATGTTAAACATCCCATGACATTTTTCAAAAAGAGAAGGGAGTTTCTCCTGGTACCCTGGCCAAGTTTGCAGGACTTTGCTGTACGTAAAATTGGCTGACCCGTTTGCCCACAAACTATACAGTCACTGGTCCTGTAGAGCACTTTGAGATGTCCTCTCGACACCCTCTCTTGAAAAGCATTATCTCAAATGTAAGGATTATTATTTTTATTATAATATCCTTGCATTTGATATAGCGCTTTTCACACCTTCTAGACGTCTCAAAGTGCTTCACAGAATATGCTGTGAAGTGAATTGACTGTATATTTGTGGGCGAAACGCGGCAACCAATTGCGTACAGTAGTGTCCCACAGATAGTCGTGGATTGAAAATGACCAATTTATTATTGTTTTGTTTTGAAGGGATTATTATCAGGCGTGTGGAGTAAGGAAACTTGCCCAAGGTTTCACCCTGCCTGAAATTGAACCCAGGTGTCTCGCTTGCAAGGCGAGTGCTCCAACCACTGAGCTACAGGACTCCATGAATAACATTTGCCTGTTATCACATCTCTCCCTAGAAAAACACACCTGAACACATTGAATGGCCCAGTGTTCAAGGCAGTGAGTGAAACGCACAAGACATCTCAGTGCAGTAATGGAGAAAGAAGGTTGGTATTCTATAAATGTGAGATCAAATGGGAAGAAAGGCCTTCTTATGAAATTCTACTGTGACTTACAATTAAAGTTATAAATCTGCTGAGAATCAAGATAACCTAATTGCCGTGCTCCAAATCCCCAACCCGGGCCACTCCACCATTGGCGGTCAGACCTTCAGCCTTTCTGCCCCCACCCTTTGAAACTCCATCCTACATTCCCTTTGCTTCACTCCCTCCTTTGTCTCATTCAAGGCTTGTCTCAAAACCTTCCTGTTCGACCAAGCCTTTGGCCACCCTACTACCCTCCCTGCTCTCCACCCTCCCTGAACCCAATCCCCAGCTCAGGTCCAAATCCCTGACTGTCCAGCACCTTGGGACAGCCTCCCGACGTGAAAGCCACTAAGCAAATGTAATTTTTTATTGTATTGTATAACATGAACCCTAATGTACTAAAAAAAACTTTTAAAAAAGTTTAAAATAAAAATTAAACATTTGAAAGTTTTACCTCTATTAACTTTGTCGTCACATTTCCTTCTATTTGCTCATCTTTTTCTCTTTCTGTCCTTTATTTTACTTTGTTCTACCTATTCTAACTTTGAGGGGAAATATATGTTACTGTCTGTAGTGAGAGTATTATTATCTAATGATAATTCACATCAAATGCAGCATATTGTCATAATAATTTGTCTGCCTATTTCTAACTTTAAAGTCCATCTGCTCCTCCCTTCTATTTCGAAAGGGCAGAGGAATAATTTCCAAAACATATTTTTTATTTCATTGTTTGACCATTTGGTTTTACATCTAACAAAAGTCAAATGACTGAAGTTTGACAGATTAGCATTGTAGGAGAACCAGGGCAACCTCAGAAGTAATTTTATCTTATAAATAAGGAAGTGGAGTCTGCAATCAAGTGAATGTGTTAAGGTCCTACAGACCCGTCAGCATGTGACTGAGTGGGTTCATCCACGACACTCCAAAAATTAAGCACTCCAGGATTATATCTAATGTTCTAAAAATGTGCATTAACCTCAATTTCATAAGAATTTTCTTTGATATTTACTGTGACATTTCCATCTCTCACACCAGTCTCTTATGGCCTCTCCAATTCAGGTTGCCAATTTACACAATGCTATCACACTGATATCTTTGGCTACAATTAAAGGGTTCTATATCAAATGCAAGGATTATTATTATCATTATTAATAGTTCTTGACAGGCCAAATGACCTTCTCTCATTCCATGCTTTTTTATTTCATAATAACTCAAATAACAGAAAGATCACTTTGAGGAATTGGAAATATAATTGTATTGGAAATATAATGTGTGTTTGTGCACCGGTGCCACTCAGAGCAGTATAAAATAGAAGGGAGATAAATGCAATTAAATAGTTTAATCTGGATACAGCTATGGAGAGTGTTCTGAGATACTACATATGGATTTTTCCATATTATCCCCAGACTGATCATTGGATCATCTTTTCTCTGCCAGGCATTTGAAGTACACTCTACAACTATATCTCAGTACACAATTCGTCTATGTCTGCTATTTATATTCCCTCAAACTGTACTAAGAGCTGGAATTCTGGGCTCAAGCCTTTCAGAAATTTCTGGAGAATATTGTGGATTTGTAATTAAGGAAAGAAACGAGAATGAAAGTAGTCAAAGCCAATGTCCCAAAAAAGCTTCCGATTTCCTGGGCTTGGTCTCTAAATGTTAGTGATTTTTAGTTACTTGTCACCTCTCTGTCTCTCACCTCTTCACTGCTTCAAGCTTCTCCAATCCATGTACCGGCTGTTTTTGAGAACAATAAGATCTAAGACCACTATTAATAAGAGAAGAGGGAGCTATATCTCAAAACCTTGCACAGTAGGTTAGAAACAGATTCAGAAATATGAACAGATTTTTTTTATGGTCAGCAGAATGTCTGACATGTGTGGAAAGCTATCAACTTGCTTAGTTGAGTATCCAAACTAAACTGACATTTCCATGCATCCCACTTACACATGGAAATCCCAGGGATAGATTGTTGGGGTGGAATGCGCATTCTCTCCTTGGAGGGATGCATCCTTCTTATATAATTCTGGAAAGTATTAGGCGCAGGTTGGCAAGAGCCAAGGCTTGGGGACCCTAGAGTGTTTGTTGGGGTATTTCTGGAGTTCAACCAGCTAAAACCACATAGCTTGCCTGGCAAGCGTTCCCATTGCTTATTCAGCTAGACCACCCTAACCGTTAGAGTTTTAGCTCTCAGGGTTAATGGGAACTGAATGTTAAGTGTCCTTGCCCCCAGTGACTGGTTTGCCCTTGCAAGTGTTGCCGATGAGTCAGCCTGGCTGTGCAAAATTAGCATTTGTTCAAAACAATGGTTTATTATCGCAGTATAAATGCCAGCATACTTTTGAGTAACAATCATTTGAAAATTCAAATGCTTAATTCCTATGTTTGCTTTTTTGTTCTTACAACTAAAAGAAAATTGAAAACCAAGCTGATGTAATGTCAGTGTCGCTGAGATTAAAAGTCAGTGTGTTATTCATTGTGTCAGTGCACACTTACCCTCCCCTTTAAAGTATCATGGATGACTTCTGTCAAAGAATAAGTCAAAGAATGCAATCAACAAAAGAAGGTAATGATCAAAATCAGAGATAACACTGTGTATCAAAATGATATGGATAGTGCAGAGAAAGTTGCTGTAAGTGAGAGTTATGTAAGAGTCAGAAAAAGCTGCAAAGATATTCAAAACCCCCAAATCATACACTGCACTCCCCAAGTGAAACAAGTTCTAACTAGAATCACAGGCACTCCCTGCATTATAGCATTTGAATTTCTCTGCATCCTGCAAAAGCTTTGCCTCGTCTATCAGTGTGTTTGGGAGGATCTTTGTAATTCTGATCCCATAAATACATTGTTCTGAAAGAAAACAAATTTGTGAGTTTAAGAGAATATGGTTTTGGCTGACCTTAGAACGTTTCTCATATTCATTCTTCTGGAAGGCACTTATATGCGTGTAATTTCAAATGTGGGAACAATTTTGCTTGTAATGAAGCAAATCTCAGTAGATTTTGCCACTGATTTGTTCATTCTTTCATCGTACTTTTACAGTGTACACTAACATATTACTTGAAGGTTCACAAAAGGGACAATTAACGCACGCTTAATGCTGCTGTGAACCTGTGGACAAGAACAGGGGCTTCTATCAAGATATAAAGGCACATACCAAAATCTAAATGTTAATAAGAAGCATATGAGTTGCACCATTTCACTGAATCGAAAAGGTTATTTAATCTATGCTAATAGAGAAAACTCAGTTCAAGAGATAGTAAATCTTGTCCATGTGTCAGTTTTCATTACTACAGTCCACATTTGCATAGCTTCATTAATCATCCCCTTCACAACATAAATCTTAAAACATGTTGATCACATTTAATTCAGAAGATGACATAAGTATTGCCCTGCGGTTTCAAATCTGACACTACTGCTTGCTTTGACTTTAATTCACCACCACCATCCTCCTTTAAAGACAATCAGACTTCTGTTTCATGGATTGAGTCATATTCATAACTGTGATATGTTTGAAATGTATCAGTGGTTTATTGAAAATTATGAAGCTAAAAGCATCCAATAAGCCACTTATGCCAACGGGCACTAAATAGACAAGAACAATATTTGTCTTTACATATTTTAGGTTAAGAATGCAGATAAAAGCTAGAACTGCACTAATGTAGATGTGATGAGCAGTTTTGGGTCAACTGGGTGTCAGACACATGTAGAAACCTATTATCAATTTTCAAACATGGCTGAGATTTTCTTCCATGTACCTACACATAGAAATTTCCCTATGTTTTGAATGAAATGCGCACTCTCTCACTAGAGGACTCACCTGGCTTACCTAAATTCAGACAGTATTAGGCATAGAATTGGCAAGAGCCAAAGCTCAGGGACTCCAGAGTGTGCATTGTGATATTCCTGGAGTTGAACCAGCTAAAATCGCATAGCTTACCTTTAAGATGACTATCTGGCAAGCTTCCCACTGCTAATGAGGACCACATTATTCATTGGAGCTTTGGCTTCCAGTGTTGATAGGAACCAAGTGGGAAGAATCCCTGCCTCCAGTGGTTCATCTGCCCTTCCAAGTCCTGCAGATGAGCCAGAATGGATGGACTATCATCAGCAGTATCCTGGAGTAGTGCGGATCCACCTGGCTCAGGAATCAGACAACCGAGACCACAAGGGAGGGTTGACTCATTTCCAACATTCCGCTGACAAGCACGTGACCTTGGGGCCAGCTGAGCTTCGCAGTGACGTGACTACAATTGTCCAAGTAGTGCAGTCCCGCCAGGACCCGCGAGGTTATGGGACCCAAACCATTGACGGCAGAAACTTTGGGGGCAGAAACACACATGCGGCCACTAAACAAAATTGAGCCATTTTGGAAACAAAGTGGGCCAGTACACACTGCTACCATAGCAAGGTTTTAGATTGATTTTGGAATCGGGAAGGGACCCCCTAACCTATTCTTGCACAAGGGCCCCCTGAGGCCTTGTTCTCGCCAACGACCCCTTCGCCATTCCCCCCCCCACCCACCCGCCCCCACCCTCACACACACACAAGGGGAGTCTGTTTTATGCCATAACAATCTATGATTTTCTACAATTCGCTTCCTACATGCAGAGTACATAGCAAATGTGTATGCAGAAATCACTCTCTTCAAGGTAGACTTTACTTTTTACTTAAATGCTATGCTCCACTAATTTCACACTGCTTCACAAATGGGCTTCTTTATTGTGGAGCTGGGATTTTGCAGCCTTAATAGTAGATATTTTTGGACAATAAAGAAAAATACTTTCAATTTTTAATCTGGGAGAGTCATATCTCTCTCAAACAAGAACCACAACAATGGTTGGTATACAGCATTAGAATCATAATATGTCCTCATGAAAGACTCATTTGCTCATTCAATGCCTGACACCAAACATGTCATACTGTACATCAAATTGGATGCAACAGTGATCCACACTGAGCTGACTTGTGCACCTTCACTGTAAGGAGCAAATGTATTGCTCGGTTCTAATGTCAACGGACATGTTCTTTCTGATTCGAAGAATAGATGATGCCTTTTTTTATATTTAAGGATTATATTCAGGAATTTTCTTTTGGTGCTGTGTGACATGGAAATTCATGGCTTCAAATAGCATCTTGTAAAAACCTGTCCATCAGGGGTGCCTTGCAGTGTACCTGAGGGGGTGTCGGAATCTGAATGGCAGTCTCTGGCCCCGCTGAGCCAGAAAGAACAAAGAAACCCTGAACTCCAGACACATGGCAGGCTTACAGTTCAGGTTAAGTTTAAGGTTAAGGCTAGGTTAGGGGAAAGCACCTTGGCTATTACATGTCTGAGAGTTTGAGAGACCAGGGACATGAATAAGCAAGTAGTAAAGGGGGAATAACAAAATACCCACCATCAAACTAAGATCAATTAAACGTTGCGTTGACTGTCTCTGTTCAGGCCAATGAGTGTTTTCCATGCTAAGAAACTGCTTGATTCATAAACCACGTTGATAAACTATCTTTGTGGTTCAGCATTTGTCCAGCTCCAGCAGTCTGCATGCATTATAATAGCTTACAATTACCGTGCTTACAGCCACCTCCCCGCTCCCCCCGACTCGGAGTCAGGCTCAGCCACTGTTAAACACTCGGAGACGCTATCCTGCGTGGTGGGCGCTATTTAAGTGCAAGTTGCACTCTGACAATATCTAGAGGTGATTCTCAACAATTTACTTGTGTTGACTGTCACAATTTACTTGTGTTTACTAAGGTTACCATCTGCCAGAGACTGACCAACAGATAATCCAGTCACATGCATGGGAATTGGTAAATTTACTAAGAGGTGGAGAATCTTTTACACCCCACTCCCCACCCCCAATTTTTACGTTCATTTACTTTTAAAACTCTAATTATATAAAAAGCAAAAGTTTCAGAGTAAATGGTTTCCACTTGCTGACAGCAGTCATCAATTTACTGCCTGGAAGAAGTTGCCCATTGTTATTTACCATCAGATGTTAATCTGACGCTTCTTACAATTTCTGGCTAAAAAGCCCAGAGAGAGAAGATAAATGGAAAAAACGGGGGTATTATAAATTATGAAAATATAAAAAAATTGTTTTATTCTAGCAATTAAATTTAAGAGGTACAACATGGCCATCTTGCAAACTAAATAAAAATGAGCTTAAAAGACACAGATTCCCATGTAATTTCAGCTGTAGGCAGCACACAGCATAATGATTTGCTCATAAAAATCTGCTAGCAGTCTTTCCACTGAAACATGAAATGCTGAAAACATCTACTTTGGAACCTTGCTTTCATTGATTTGGATGAAATAACAAAAATGAATTAGGACTCAGATCTGAACACTTGTGGAGATTGGGGTATTAGCCTGATTCACTCTTGTCTCCGAGTCAGAAGATTATGGATTCAAGCCCCAAGTCGGGACTTTGAATTCATGATATAGACTCAGTATAGAAATCAGAGTGTTTTAGACCCCATTAACTATTAGAAGGAAAAAGTGTCAGCCTGGTTCAATTGGAAGCACTCCCAGCTCTGAGTTAGAAGGTTGTATTTGTAAGGATATTGTTGACTTGTCTGAATGTGACCTAAATTTGCCTAGAGATGCACGTAATGTAAAAAAGTTGTTTCGTAAGTGTCAGAGCATGGAAACAAAAATATAAACACCAGGTGTTCCAGCAGGCCGGTGTAGTTGTACATTGCAGGGACTTCATTTAAGAAATTGATCAACCTGCCCACCCAGCTCAAACCGTAATTGCTTTTATGCATTACGACTCTGATTTAATTTAAGGCTTTGGGGTGTCGTCAATTGTACGCTTGAAATAAATATTTCAAATTTATTTCAAGTGGTGCGTATTTAAATTTGTTAATATAAACAAGATACTGGTTTTGTCCTCCTGACTGGAACTCCCTGCCTGACTCTAGACACTGTGGAATTGGGTATAAAATACCAAGCTCCATGACACCCTTTCTAATCAAGCCTATTTATTATTTTTCTAACCAAGCATCAGGCTCAATTTGTTAATTGACACCCAAAATCCTGGATTTGTTTCATTGCTCACACCAACCTGAGGAATCAGATTTATTATCTTGCTGGAATTAGCATTTTGGATATGACTTCAAGCAGCTGTGCAATTCTATCATACATTTGGGATAGCGACATCGTAACTGATCCTATTTATTATTTTTTTTAAAAAGTTCATGATTTATGAAGTTGTAAAAAGATGGATACCACTCCTGGCAAAAATCATTGGTAAGATTTAAAATTATTATTTCTGTTAAAAAAAGACCTTCATTAAGTCACTCTTATATTATGTACTTATTTTGGCTTTGGTGAAAAAGTCAATAAAAAAGCACATGTGAATTGCATGTCAGCCAAACGATAAACTAATGTTCAAAAATATAAGGAGATCAATGTTACTCGGGATGATTGCTTGCTGAACATGTTGATGGACTAGTTTTTATGTGCAATTACAAGTTTTATATTCCTTTTAGGGATACATCAAGTATAATTAATCATGATGCATTAAAGGAAAATGAGTACTTTTATTGACATATTTCTAAGAATGATCCCATTCACCAGACAACAGTGATTAAAGCTTTTTTGTGGTATCGGCATATATGGGTTCGGCACATATGGGTTTAACAGTACATTTCATTAACACAAACCAAAGGGGTCGAAAGAAAACAGGTTAAATGTGAAAATAGTTACTAACTCAGAGACCATTAATCATTACCTTATGGCACTTCAAAATCAAAAATTTATAACTTGTAGGTTATAAAGAGAATTTTCTACATTCAGATGTCTCAACTCCAAACCACATAGACACTTAGAAAGCCTGGATCTGAAACAGATGCATTAATAATCCATGTAAATTTAAAATATGTTCAAATTACTGCAATGCAGTAAGTCAAAAACAAAGGTCTTAGTGTGCAAAGGCAAGCAGAATTGTTTCATTAAGTATTAGCATGGCCTGATGGAATCAATAAAACAGAACAAAGAATAAAGTAAAAGATACATTAAAGATGCATCATGTGGCATGTTTGTTTTCCTAGCTCCAACATGCTCAGATCTTGCACCACTGACAGTAACATATATTTCCTTCAAAGTTAGAATAGGTAGAACAAACTAAAATAATGGACAGGAAGAGAATAAGATGAGCAAATAAAGGAAAAATGTGATGACAGAGCAAATAGAGATAAAACTTTCAAATGTTTAATTTGTCTCTGTCATTCATCATCTGAACACACGGTTTGCTCCTCTTGCACTTGATAAAACACTTCAAAGGGAAGCGCACTGCTTCTGACATTTACTGTTAGCATATTAAAAGCAAATAAATCATGATAACTTACTTACCCATTCTGATTTCAGAGAAAACCCTTCATCTTATTTATTAATTTAGTGTGTCCAATCATTTTTTCAATTTCCTTTCCAATGGAATATGTCTCTGCTCCCTCCTGGTTTGGCCTCCTCATGATGAATGCAGTTCCATAGGGGTTGGTGTCCCACAGATGTACTAGCCCAAATGGTCATTGTTCATGAATCTTGGCTGTGGAAGGCTACAGTTGAGCCTGGCTTCTTCCCATCTAGCTGTCTGAGTCATACACTGCCAATAGAAAATGAAGTAGAGACCAAGAGTAAAACTCCACCACCCACATCCTCATTCGTTCCAAACTCCACTTACCCATCACTCCAGTTCTCATTAGTCTCCATTGTTTCCCTATCTCCAGCAGATCAGTGTCAAAGCTTTCATCTCACCTACAAATCATCCACACACTGACAACTCCTGATCGCTCTGATCGCCTCCTACCTTAATCCTCTGCCCACTCCCTCCAATCAGCTAACAACAACAACTTGCATTTTTGTAGCGCGCATCGTGGAGCTACCTGGGCTTGTGTGTGTCCCCCACCCTCTCAATAGACCATAATAGGTGGCCAAGGCTTTAGTTCCTATGCCCCTAACCTCTGGAATTTCCACCATTTACCACTACTCACCTCACTACTTGTCCTTGCTCTGTGTCTGATCCCATTCCTGTGATGTATTACAAGATATTATCCGAAGTGAAGTGTGTATATATATGCTGTTACCCTACCTCTCTGACCTCCTCACCCCCAATCCACCACCAGCGCCTCCGCTTGACTGACACCGGCCTCCTGCTCATCCCTCGCACCCTCGGCCCCACCATCAGAGGTCGTGCTTTCAGCCACTACGCCCTGAAACTCTGGAACACTCTTTCTCAATCCCTCCACCTTGCCCCCTCTCTCCCCTTTATCAAGTCCCACCTGAAAACCTTTCTCTTTGACCGTGCTTACGGCCACTTCCCCCCTGGCTCGGAGTCAGGCTCTGCCATTGTTAAGCTCTCTGAGACGCTGCCCCAAGTGGAGAGCACTGTATAAGTGCAAGTTGTTGTTGTTAATTGAGTCAGTTCCTGGTATTTATCCCAATCCATCACAACCTTAAATCTATAACCTTTTTGTTGCCTCCATCAAGGTCAGATGTCACCCTGGCTCAGTGAGTGCCACTGTTGCCTCTGGGTCAGAAGGTTATAACAACAACTTGAATTTATATAGCATGCATCAGGGAGCTAACCTAGGCTTGTGTGTGTCCCCCACCCTCTCCACACCACAATAGGTGGCCAAGACTTCAGTTCCTATGCCCCTAACCTCTAGAATTTCCTCCAGGTTCAAGCCCTGCAAGGGGGCTTCAACTTTCAGACTAGGCTGACAGTCTAGTGAAATTTAGGGGGAAGGATGAATGTTCTTTGGTTTTAAACTCAGGTCCCATCTGCCTAGGAAAATGAGTGTCAAGGATCGCTGTGACTCTTAAAAATAGCAATAATAATAATTCTTGCATTTGATATAACATTTTTCACGTCTTCTCAATGTCTCAAAGCACTTCACAGAATATACTGTAAAGTACATTGACTATATATTTGTGGGCCAAATGCGGCAGCCAATTACGCACAGTAGTGTCCCACAATCAGTCATAGATTGAAGTGACCAATTTATTATTGTTTGTTTTTTTTGAGGGATTTTTATCAGGTGTGTGGAGTAAGGAAACTTGCCCAAGGTTTCACCCTGCCGGGAATCAAACCCAGGTCTCTCGCTTGTGAGGCAAGTGCTCTAACCACTGAGCTACAGGTCTCCACTTGAAAAGAGGAGAATAATTGTGAGATGTTTCTTTTCACCGCATTTGTCCACAAATACAATTACTACCAATTCTCTGTCAATCTCTGTGAGACATAATGGCATTTTAGACACTGAGTGAATCATTGGAATAAGAACAAGGACCCATCTCTTAGGGAACCATGGACTAAATCTTTCTTTTTCCTCTCTGTGACATGATTTAAACCATACATCTATAATATCTTAACTGGATGTGGATCTTCATGATTAACAGCCAATATACATTAAGAAAAAAGTACAGTAGCATTTTATGAATTGCAGCACTTAAATAAAGGATTTAACTTCGCAATAATTGGTTCTTTCTTAATTAGGTTACCTAATTAAAATATTCAGGTGCAAGAAGAAATGGAGCATGATTCTCTCTTGTAAAAATAATGTATTTTCCAGCTGCGCCAGGAAGCAGAACAATGGGAGCTTTTGCCAAGTTTCAACAACAACCCGAATGACAACTCTATTATTGATTAGCTGTAATGATGTAATTTGCCAGTAATGCAGTAGGATTTACTCAACATTTATGGCATTAGCACTTCAGAATCATAACAGTAATTATACAGTCGGTGCAGTGGATTCTTGTTATTGTCACTTTTAGTTTTCTAGACAAGAAGTTAAAGAAACAGTAACAGGCTTTCCAGGTTAGGATGAAATAGTTTTCCTCAGACCAGCACTTAAGATAAACCATATTCCAATAAGACTCACTTCAGCACGAGACCCAAATGCAATCAGTCATTTCTTTTGCGGTAATTGTTGACTCCTCTTATTCTGTGGAGATTTCCATCGCAGTTAATCATTCAGCAGTGCATTTAAATTCCAGCGTTGCCACAACCAGCAATCAGGAGCTTCAGTGAATGAGCCCATACCGTTGATTCTCCAAATACCGTAATCCATCTAACTGGTCTTCTCAGTGTCATCAGAGACCTCAATAATAATATATAATAATATAATAATCCTTGCATTTGATATGGCGTTTTCCACGTTTTCTAGACGTTTCACAGCACTTCACAAAATTTACTGTAAAGTGAATTGACTGTATATTTGTGGCCGAAACGCGGCAGCCAATTGCGTACAGCAGCATCCCACAAACAGTCGTGGATTGAAGTGACCAATTTATTATTGTCTTTTTTCTTGAGGGATTATTATCTGGTGTGTGGAATAAGGAAACTTGCCCAAGGTTTCGCCCTGCCGGGAATTGAACGCAGGTCTCTTGCTTGCGAGGCGAGTGCTCTAACCACTGAGCTACAGGACTCCACTACAGGGGAGGATCAACTCAATGATAGCAACAGCCACCTACACTGTGTTTGTTTGTGCTCGGGCCTTCAGCCTTTTTGCCATCACCCTCTGGAACTCCATCCCAGAGTCCCTCTGCTTCGCCCCCTTCTTGCCTATTTCAAGGCCTTTGTCAAGATCTTCCTCTTTGACTGTGCCTTCGGTCATCCTTCCACCTCCACCCCACTTGCCTTCCACCCCTCTTGACTCCAACTTCCAGCTCGGGTGCAAACCGTTCACTGTACAGCACCTTGGGACAGCCAACTGATGTAAAAGGCGTATATAAATGCAATCTGTTGTTTGTGGGATATTGCTCTATGCAAACTGACTGCCGCATTTATCTACAAGTACATAGACACTACACTTCACAGTAAAATCCAATAAAATCCATTCCAACATTTCTTTACCAAATATGTTATATTGCGAGCTATCTCAGCTTCAAGGAGACCACAGTTACACCCTGTCCCCTAGACAATGTGATAATTAACATCCGTAATAATTATCAGCAATGATAACACATCAGAGGTCACAAGTCTTAGAGTCCTGTAGCTCAGTGGTTAGAGCACTCGCTTTGCAAGCGAGAGACCTGAGTTCAATTCTAGGCAGGGCGAAACCTTGGTCAAGTTTCCTTACTCCACACGCCTAATAATAATCCCTCCAAAACCAAAAACAATAATAAATTGGTCATTTTCAATCTACGACTGTTTGTGGGACATTGCTGTGCGCAATTGGCTGCCGCGTTCGCCCACAAATATACAGTCAATTCACTTTACAGTGTGTTCTGTGAAGCGCTTTGGGACGTCCTCCCGACGTGAAAAGCGCTATATCAAATGCAAGGATTATTATTATTATTATTAAGTTTCACTGATCAATGTGAAAAATTCCAGTTAATAAATTAAACTCGAGTCCTATGTTCAGCATTTGCCCGGTGTCAGCTTGGATCAGGTGGTAACACTATCATCTCCATACCAGAAGGTTGTGACTCAAGCCCTTGTTGGATCTTTTAACTCGTGATCTAGGCTGACAATCCAGTGCCTTGCTGAGGGAGTACTAGATTTTCTCAGATACCTTTTTTTCAAATGAGACATTAAACCAAGGTCTGTTCTCTCTGTTCACAAGAGTGTTGATAATCCTCTGGCACTAGTCTTCTGGTGATATTCAAAAAGAGAAGGAAGTTTCTCCTGAAAATCATCCAGATAATATTATCAATCACTTCATGGCTCTTTGTGGAACATTGTGTACAAATTGCCTACAACAATTTCCTACAAATGCAGTCACTGCACTTTACAGAAACTTTGTGAAGCACTTTGAGACAGATGCTATATCAAATACTAGATTATTTAACGACTTTAGTATTCTGGATTGAAGTGGAGATTCTGCAGATTGGTGTGACATACAGTCAGACCCATTAAATACAGAGATCTAATAAGAGACATTCCACTATCCACCACCCATTTTCAGTGGCAGATATTGGATTGAGTGATAGTGTCCATACTTGTGTTACTCAGTAACACATTAGATCCTCTGGAGATCTGCTAACTGGAGATGAAATATTTTGCAACATGCCTTACCCACATTTCTGATACTATACATTCAAAGTTGTCAGGGTGGCACAATAGGTATGGTGAACATGGGCCATATAAGAGCTGAAAACCTTAATGTGCACATTCTTTGCTCCGGCCAGATCCTCTTATTATTATAATAATAATCTTTATCAGGCTGCAAGGACATCTCAAAGCGCTTCACAGGATTTACTATGACATGAATTTGAAGCGACTGTGTATTTGTAGGCAAATGCGGCAGCACACTGCGCACAGCAATGTTCCATAAACAACCATGAATGAGTTACCAATTTTATTTGGGGTATTGTTGGGCAGGACACCGGGAGAAACTTTTTGAATAATGACATGGGATCTTAAACTTTCACCTGAACAGGCAGACAGAAACTCTGTTTAATGTCTCATCCAACGGATGGTACCTCCGACAATGCAATGCACCCTCAGTGCTGCATTGGAATGTCATCCTAAACCAGGGTGGTCTAACCTTTTGGGTATCAAAGATCAGATGCCACATTTGGAAAACATCCGCGGGCCACATAAGCAATATTTTTTCTCTTTCTA
The DNA here is from genome assembly GCF_018977255.1 of Callorhinchus milii. Lineage (NCBI taxonomy): Eukaryota > Metazoa > Chordata > Chondrichthyes > Chimaeriformes > Callorhinchidae > Callorhinchus > Callorhinchus milii. The sequence continues at coordinate 22,298,612 of NW_024704744.1, forward strand.
GATACATCAAAGAATCATACAGAAATCTCATGCTTTAAATAACCTGACTGTATTGCATAATAATGCAGTATATGTACACTCACAAAATATACAGTCAATACACTTTATAGTATATTCTGTGAAACACTTTGAGACATCCTTGCAACCTGATAAGGATAAAATCAAACATCAAATTAAGGATTATTATTGTATAATGATTATCGCAAATGGAAATATATGCATCAAATGTTTTAATGTATTAAAGTCAGATCACAAGATATCAACTCAGCATATGAAAACCTCTACAGATAATGCTCAACAAAACCCAAACAATTAATCCATAATTGCAAGACGAATTCTGAACTCTTCAACACAGATATGACTTGCAAGCAACCAAGACAATGAGGTTTTCCATTACTTTCAATAAACAAGTAATCTATTTCCCACTTACATGCCCTGCCCAACCAACCCCACCTGTATTTACACATGGTCCACTTACACTGAAATCCTCTATTTTCCATATCTATATTGCATTTCCTATTGAGACTTATGGCTTTGTAGTTTTAGAATTGCAAAATACTGCTGCTGCTTGCAATGTCTCGCCATGTTGCACGAGGCTAGAGGCAACGAGAAACATGACGGGCAGGGGCAGAGTGAGAGGATACCCATCCTATCACTCTTTGCACTGCCTCATGGAGGCCAACCAGAAGAGAGGTGCAGCCGGAAGTAAAATAGTGAAGTCAGAAACGGTTTGCGGGGCAGACAAAATCATCCGCTGGGCCGCTCTCTTAGACTATGTGAGTTCAAGTCCCAACTTGGGATTTGAACTCTCAACCTCCTGACTCAGAGGTGAGAGTGCTACCACTGAGCCAAGCTGACACCTCAATTATCACTTGTGACCATGTTTTTTTTAGCGATCAATCATTTTTTTAAAATATGGAATGCTTTTTAAACTCAGATTCATCCTGTCTTGTGAAAAATAAACAAATAGCATGATTATTATTGAAAGAACCATGAATTTAACAGTAATCAATTGCCAATCTGGTTCAGTTGGTAGCACTTTCACCTGAGTCAAAAGGTCGTGGATTCAAAGCCCACATTGGGGCTTTCAACTCACAGTCTAGGCTGAGATTCCAGTGCAGTATTACGTATGCAGTGTAGTGTACAAATCATGTGTAGCTGATATGCTACAATTTTAGCACTGGTATAATGTCCTTGATGTGTACTCTTTGTGTTTTGAATAAGATTATGCAGGGAGTGACAGATTACTAGTTTCAGACCTGTGAATAGGTTTATATACTTACATATACTTACATAGTTGCCGATTTCAGCTCCTTGGGGCATCTGCCCAACACGAAAGGTGCTATACAAATGTAATCTTGTTGTTGTTGTTGATTCTGCAAATTTATATACTTTTTTCTTTCTTTACACAGTCCATTTATTTCTTGTAGTCTGCATAAAGTCCTTTTATTGAAATTTGATAGCTATATTTTAACTTCAAGATGTTTAGACGTTATGGCAGTTTGGTAAATTAGAGAAATGTCATACATCGAACATAATCCCACGTGTTTTGTGTTGTCTACGGCTTCAAAATATGATTTGGATAGCTCTTTTCAAAGAGCCAGCACAGACACGATGGGCCGAATGGCCTCCTTCTGTGCTGTATAATTCTATGATTCTATGAAAACTGGTCAGCCATAACCACATCAATTTGCCTTTACCCTTGCCACAGATACACAATGTAAAGTGATTCTTATAATGTATCTAATCCTCTGAAGAGTTCTTTTATTGTATAATTGTATAAAATACTACTGTTAGTCAGTAATTAAACATCTGGTTTCCAGCTTCTGTTAATGGGTATTATTTAAAGTTAAGTTTACTTGCAGCTATTGAAGAGTGCCAGGGCAATTAATCATCTAATTTCAACTTTACTGAGCAGGAACATTGAGGAATCCAAATGTGATAACATCTGATTTTCTGCATTTTTTGGTGACAGGTGACACATCTAGTCACTTGCCTGTAAAATGGATCTAATATTCAAGATATTAGTAGGAGTCGGAGTCCTGGAGAATATTGGTTAGAACACTCGCCTCGCAAACGAGGGACCTGGGTTTGATTCCCGGGTGGGGCATCATCTTAGGCAAGTTTCCTTAGTCCACATGCCTCTGTTTACCCAGCAGGAAGTAGGAACCCAGCTGTTAGTCGATTAACGGATCACTTTCTGGGGGTCCCTCCCCAAATTTGGTCACTTAATCCACAACTGTTTGTGGGACACTGGTGTCCACTATTGACTGCCACGTTTCACCCAGAAAATACAGTCAATTCACTTTACAATATATTCTGTGAAGTGCTTCGGGATGTCTCAACAGCGTGATAATGTGCTATATCAAATGCAAGGATTATTATTATTATTATTATTATTACTATTATTATTATTATTATGGGCCACCCTCATACTGAATTGATCCAGATATTTCAGGTAAACTCTGCTTACTGTAAAATAAGATTGCTTCCAAGTTTAGAACATTATGTTGTCAGACCATTCATTACATTTAATATGTAAGTAGATAAATACTTCATGAAAAACAATATTAAAGGATATGGAGAAAGAGCAGGTGGGTTGGATTAAAGTAGATAGCTAAAGTGGGGAGCTAGCATCAGCACAGGCAAAATGAGCCAAATGGCCTCCATTTTTGCTTTAAACTGTCTGCTTCTATGATTCTATTACTATTGTGATGCAGTTTTGCCACAGTACTGAGGATAAGACTTGGCATCTAATTCAAGCCATGGACATCAGTGAAAATAATTCTAAACACAGTATGTTTTTAGAAGTAAATTAGATAATGGAGATGAAAATGTGATCTTCCAAAACTGGAAGTTGCTGCAGTAATAGCAACATCCAGTTTACAATCACAGGCAGTATTTTGCTTTCAGGCTATTTCTCGTGGTCTGAGAAAAGGTCAGAAAGCAACATTTTAGCTGCAAAGTGACCTTTGCCAGCATTTGTTATAATTGTTATTTGAGATTGCAAATGTTTCCCAATTATTTTCCCTCTGTACTCCCTCTGCTGAGGCGATCCCTTCATTGGTAGCTGTGCCTTCAATCAAGCCCCCCAATCAGTCATTTATTCATCCATCCTACCCCCCCTCGATCTCTAAATCCCACCATTAAACCTACCTTTTCAACCAAGCTTCTGGTCACATCCCTCTCTCCCTTCTTCCTTGCCCTTGCAATTTCAGTCACTATGCCCAAGTTGCTATGAGTGCAGTGACTTCAGAATTCTATTTTCATTGTGTCACTAAAGTCAAACAAATCCTAGCTCAATGTCTTAGGCCATTGTAAGGTCAATTTGCTTCAGAGTTGGTTTGACTAATCCAATGGATATAGTTAGGTAGAACGGATACTTGCCTAACATTGCATGGATCATGCTATCAAACTTTTTGTAACTTTGCAAAATACCTTCAGTGACTCTTCCTGCGTATAGCGCACATGCGCACCAAGCGACATTGGCACAACATCCTATGCCTGGAGCACATGTACAAAATACGCGGGGTGTGAGGTCAGTGGTAACCCTCTAACCCAGAAGTTGACCATTTTTTAGTGTAGGAATTGGCTAGTTAGTGTCACAAGCTCGGCATACAGCGTTTCCTGTGTATTTTACTGCACGTCGAACAGACCAGTTTGTTTTTCTTCTCATTGTTTTGAGGATTCTAGAATCCATGTCATCTTATAAACTCGCACGTCTTTGAGATTTCTTTGTTAGTATAACATGAGCGCTGTCTAACTTTATTACAAATTATTGAACCAAAATTATTGGATTGGTAATTGGGGAAGGATATATTTTAAACTTTCTGTCATGCTCTGAACGTAGAATATCAAAAACCCTAAAAAAATACATTCCTGGTCTTTTACTTCTCATCTCTTTTTGGATGAGATTCCAATCTTAGAATAAATTAGAAGCACATTGTAAAGATCCTTTTAAACTGTGAACCTGCACAATTAGGACTGGATTGTAATTGCCATCAATTGGACTTTTAGTTCCTTGTCCGAGCTACATTAAAGCAAAATACACTGTTCTAACTTTTGTTCTTTACATATACAGTTCACTGAAGTCAGATGGATTATTGCCCTATTTATATTGCGGAGTTTATGCTGAATCAATGCAATTTTCATGGTGAATCAATACTGACGCGCATTATAAATCACGTTTAAAGTACATCGATTTGTAACCGAGCCCCATTGTAGAAAGTGAATAGCATTAATGCCATTGGTTACAGAATAAATTGGATTTGTACCACAGCCTCTTCCAAAGAACTTTTAGTTAAAAATAATAAATTCAAAAACTTCTTCAATAATCCATTGGACCACCCTTAAAGTGTCCAATATTATTAAAGAACTGATACCATTGGCAGCTCTTTGAAAGCACTGGCAAATGATGTTCAGCATGAACTAGCAGAGAACTCTGTGCATATATTTAATTGTACATGTACAAAGTTCTCTAGTTTTTTTCAGCACTCCTTTCACCTCCCCCATCAAACCATTTTGGATCAGAAAACATAAAATTCCACAAAGCCTTAGTCTGTAAGACCATTCTTTCCCAAAATATAATATCTTACAGAATTGTGGAATTCAGTTTTCATTTGGATACTTGTTTTCCGCAGTTCTTAAAACAAGATTGTCTTCCAAATTAAAAGTGAATTTATAATGTTTCCACAATTCTGTGCGACTCTACATTTTAAGACAAAACTGTCTGACATGCTCAGACTATTGGTATTTCAGGCCTTCTCTTTTCCCAATCCCAATTGCTCCAGCAATAAATATGAGACATTATTTACACAAGCCAATCTTCACAACGCTATGAAACAACTGGAGTAATTATGCAGCAAAAGAAAAATTTTCATGGACAATATCTGAAACAAATCTTGTAACATTCATCTTGAGACGTTTAGACATCTTTTATTTTATGCTGTAAAGAAGCATCTGTTATGTGCAATGAACTTAAAAGGGAGGTCAGGTAAAAGTAAACGTAGTTAGTCCTTGCGAGTTTGGCATCCACAACTGGCTGGCTGAGAAGTGTCAGTTTTGAAAGAAAAAACTTTAATAAACTGATTAAACTGTAACATAACAACAGATACCAGACAATGGCTCCACAGGTCAGTGAAAAACAAACAGACCAAACTAATATAGATTTTGGCCTTGGCCCATTAAGGCCTCATTCCATTGTAATTAGGGGGCCCATTCCGTCTTTGTTCACTAATGTGCCTCCAGTTATTGGCAAAACTTGCCTTTAAAACCATATAAGTTGCTGCCTATTACTATTGGATCAACATAATTGTGCTGTACATTTTTTGATGTATAGAGGCATAATTTTATTTTGAAATTTCATAACAGTTGCTGCTTGACATTGGTATTTCACAAGATCACTATAAAGAAGCTTACCATACAGAACTTGCCTTGGAGGACTTCCAGTCGGCTGTTTGCACAAGAAGAGAGCACTGTTTACCAGATATCAAATTTAATCCAAGACAAACAGGAGTTTGTCAGCTAAATCACGCTATTTCAGTCTAGGTGTTCTGCTTATTTTTTTTGGGCAGTGAGAAATCTCTCCCTGCTTTCAGGGTGAAAAGAGTTTTATTAATTTTCAGAAATCGGCAAATGAATACTTTGGACCCAGACAAGTACATTTGTAACAATCTGAAAGCAGTCTTTAATAAAAAATCCTTGCAAGTACAGTTCCAAGACATTTATGAATCTACATTCTTCTTTGCATACTCTGGGTCAGTGTAAGAGAACATAAAATAGCCTAAGCCACAGACAATATAGAGAAATTCATCACTGATCAATCTCTGCGGTCTGGGAACTCTACAATGTTTACAGTTTTATGGAATTATAAAGGTTCTTGTGTTTTGTAAATATATTTACTGGATAAGGAATTGTCAGTAATGGTATCAACAACAACAACTTGCACTGATACAGTGCCCTCCACGCAGGGCAGCGTCTCAGAGCGCTTTATAGTGGCGGAGCCTGAATCCGAGCTGGGGGGAGCAGGGTGGGGGGAGGTGGCCGTAAGTACGGTTGAAAAGGAAGCTTTCAGCCAGGGCTTGTAAAAGAGGAGAAAGGGGGCAAGGTGGAGTGATTGAAGGAGAGTGTTCCAGAGTTTGGGGGCGTAGTAGCTGAAAGCGCGAACTCTGATGGTGGAGCAGAGGGACGAGCAGGAGGCCGTTGCCGGTCGAGCAGAGGTACCGGGTGGTAAATTGGGGAGTGATGAGGTCGGAAAGGTAGGGAGGTGTCATGGATTGAATAGATTTGAACACAAGTGTGAGGATCTTGAAGTAGATCTGTTTGGTGATGGGGAGCCAGTGGAGCTTGGCCAGAACTGGTCAGATGTGGGTATGGAGTTTGGTCCGGGTCAGTATGCAGGCGGCAGAGTTCTGAATGAGCTGAATAGTTATATCTGCTATATAGCAAATATAACTAATCAAATAGTTATATCTGCGACTTATTCGCTGATGTTAGTTGATCCAAGCCAAATCAATGATAGTTCCACATAAGCATAAAAAATACTATCTCTCTGGAGGGAAGCAACCCTAAGTGTTAGGTATTGGTTGGCAAGAGGTAAGATTTCTTTTATTAATATCTCTTTGCATTCTAGGAGTGTCAACAGCAATATATCCCACATAATAATCGTTGCATTTGATATACAACAACAACAACTTGCACTTATATATATCCACGCAGGGCAGCATCTCAGAGCGCTTAACTGTGGTGGAGGCTGACTCCGAGCCAGGGGGAGGGGGCAGGTGGCCGTAAACACAGACAAAGAGGAAAGTTTTCAGATGGGATTTGAAAGAGGGGAGAGGGGGGCAAGTCGGACGGATTGAGAGAGAGTGTTCCAGAGATTGGGGGCATAGAAAGCGTGACCTCTGATGTTGAAGCAGAGGGTGCGAGGAACAAGCCGGAGGCCAGTGCCAGTCGAGCAGAGGCGCCGGGTGGTGCAATGGGGTATGAGGAGGTCAGAGAAGTAGGGAGGTGCCAGGGAGCTGGATCCGCTCAACTGGCACGGGCATCTTGCTCGTCCCGCACGTCGGCGGGCCTGGAGTTGGTACTGGAGGAGGCAAAGTAGATTTGTGTGTCATCCCCATACATGTGGATGTTTACCCTGTGTCTGCGGATGACATCGCCCAGATGGAGCACATAGATAAGGAAAAAAGGAGCCCTGGGATAGCCCGCAGGTGACTGGACAGGGGCAGGAGGAGAAACTATTTGCTGAGATGAAATGATGGTAGTTGGTTAAGTGGGACTCAAACCATAAGTGCAGTCCCACTAAGGTAGAAGAGGGAGGAGAACCAATGGAGGAGGATGGCATAGTCATCTGTGTGGAACGCGGCAGAGAGATCTAGGAGGACGAGGAGGCAGAGGGAGCCCTGGTCACAGATAGAGAGAATGTAGCACCTAATATATATAGCATCTAATCACATCAGAGGGATGTCTCAAAGTGCTCCACAGGGATTACTGTGAAATGGAGTAACTGCATATTTGTATGCAAAGGTGGCAGCACAATTGCACCCAACAATGCAGCACTTCAGCACACATCCGGGACTTCAGTGGAATGTCAGCCTGAACTATGAGCTAAAAATCATAATGCAGGGCTTGAACCCACAACATTATGATTCAGAAGCAAAGGTGCTGTCAACTAGCTAGTCAGACTGACGCCTGAAACAGAGTGACATTATTGACCTAATTCAGCATATAATGTGAATGTGAATTGAGTCTTCTCCAGACTTTCATTGCATACTGAAACTGCAAAGACATTATTTTGTCAGACCCTGAATATATAAAGAGGAACGGTGTACAGAACATCCATTTATATAAAGAACAAGCACACATATGAAGTGATGAGATTGAGGCAGAGAATATACAGTAGGAACACTAAACAATATGAAGAGTAAAAACCTAAAGAAAACAACCAAACAAAAGAATCTGGAGATACTTCATAAGAGCAGTTTGAATGAAAAAATCACTTATAATCCAGCAGAATCAAGGAAAGTAAACATCATTTGAACCCACCTCATTCTTACCACCCCTTTCTTCCAGGGTCAACTTGTTCGGGTGCCCAGACAGGCTCTGTGAAGTACTGAGATATATTCCTTTGTGAAAGATGCCATATAAATGCTAATTGTTGTTGTTGTTGTGTTTTTTGATACTGGAAGGATGGATACAGGTCCTGAAGTGTTGCATACAGGAATGCCTGGAATATAATGTGTGACAAATCAATATATTAGATTAGGCACATTGAATACAATTCATTACAATTTATAGTTATATGGAACCTTTCACTTCAGAGGACATCACATGAGCAGATACTGAAGAAACTAGGAATGTTTACTCTGGAGTAAACTAGTTCAAAGGTTGCTCTTTTCCACATTTCTGGAAACAGATTAGCTGGATTTTCCAATATTACCTCAAGAATATATTTAAGAAGTCCACACCAATGAATCACGGTCTCAAATTCAGAAGAAGAAAGGTGAATGGTCAATTTATGCAGAGTGTGGTGAACATGTGCAGCAGACTGCCTACCTTAGGAGATAATGCAGAAGGAAAAATCCAAGCATTTTAAAACTGAATTAGATAGATATATAATAGTGGAAGGGATTGAAGGGATGAGAGTATTGCAAGCAATGGTATTTCAATAAATGGAACTGCTCAGACAGACCATAATGTTATGCACTCCTATGTTCTTATTATAAAACACATGAGCACACAGAACATTGGATTTGGACCTGCAACAACAAATTTATGTTTTGAAGCCTTGATTCATAATGTCATTAAAAAGTAATGGGTTTGAATGTGGTGACTGACAAAAGGGTCTGGAGTACCATTATATTTTTCCAAATGCTTTCTATGAGCAAATTTCTGGCTACACAAACAAGAGTAATGACATTTCGATGAATTGTAGTTGCACAAAGTTTGAAAATTCATAAAGGAAGGGTGACTTGCTTTAACTGATTATATGTGACCCAACTCTGTGTAACATATTTACGATTGCAATTTAATGGTTATATGGCATTCCTAATTTCAAAGTAGTCCATTTTACACAATTTCTTGAGTACTTGGCACTATTTCCGTGTGATATCATTAAAATAGCCACTTAGAATAGTGGGAAACTATGTGGATTGTATTTAAACAGGCCCCTCTTATGTCACAGAGTTTATTTTCTTATAAGATTGACCTTTTTAATTCAAATTCCTTCCACACATTGCAATTAGCTTTCACAGATAATTTTGGAAAACACGAAGGATGTTCTGATAAGAATTTTGAAACTGATAACTTGATGCAGCTTAGCAATAGGCGTACAATGTTAAAGTTTTCCAGAGGTGAGTTGAATAATAATAAGAATAATAAGAATAATACATGCATTTGGTATAGCCCCTTCTCAAGTCAGAAGGACGTCACAAAGTGCTTCACAGGAATTACTGTGAAAAGGAGTGACTGTGTAATTGGGGCAAATGCGGCAGCACAATTGTGCACATCAATGTCCCATAAATAGCCATGAAATTAGTGACCCATTTTTAATTGGGTGATTGTTGGCCAGGACACCAGAAGAAACTCGATGTGGGATTTGAACACACAATCATCCAATTCAGAGGTGAGAATACTACCACTGAGCCAAGCTGAGAGTTGCTTGGCATGCAAATTTGCCTCTTTAAAGTGCTCCAAGACATTAACTTATGTAAACCTGTTTCATTTCATTATTGTACACTTGTATTTTTCATGTTTACACCATACACCTGTGCCAGATCATAACATACACCTGGTTCATATCACATCTTCCACTTGGTTTACATCACACTGTACAGCTGTTTCACATCTCACAATACACCTGATTCAGAGCATAGTATACACCTGTTTCATTTCATGCGATACATCTGATTCATATCACACCACACACCTATTTCACATTATAGAACACTTTTTGTTTTTTACATTAATACCACACTACTATTTCATGTGAACTTCCAGCAGTGACTTGTCATCAGGTCCACAACTGTAATTTGGAATCACATAATGTAAGCTGACACATCAATGCAATGCTGGGAGTTTATAGCTTTGTCAGAGGTGCCATCCTTCGGGTGAAATGTTAAACAGAGGTGCCATCTGCCTGTTTAGGTGGACATTAAAAATCCTACTGCACTCTTCAAAAAGAGATGGGAGTTTCTCCCTGAGTCCTGGCTAATAATTCCCCCCAATAAAATTGGTCACTCATTCCATGGCTGTTTGCGGTACACTGCTGTGCTGCTGCGTTTTGCCCACAAAATATACAGTCACTTCACTTTACAATATATCCTGTGAAGCACTTTGAGATGTCTCGACAACATGATAAGGCTCTATATCAAATGGAAGGATTATTATCATTATGTCATAGTATGTTTCAGTCTCTCCATGCATGTTTCATTGCACTATGCTTATGTGGTCCTGCAGTTTAGTAATTAAAGCACTCGACTCACAAGCGAGAGGACCTGGGTTCGATTCCCAGGCAGAGTGAAACCTTAGGCAAGTTTCCTCAGTCCACACATCATTGTTTACCTAGCAATAAGTAGGAACTTGGTTGTTAGTTGATTTGCAGATTGTTTTCTGGGGGTAATAATCCCTTCAAAAAAATAATAAGAAGAATTTAGTCACTCAATCCATGACTGTTTGTGGGACACTGTGGAGTGCAATTGGCTGGTACGCTTTGCCAACAAAATGTAGTCAATTCACTTTATAGAATATTCTGGTTAGCGTTTTGGGATGTCTCAAAATGTGATAAGCCGCTATATCAAATTTAAGGAATATTATTATTATTGTGTATCTGTGTGAATTAATTTGCTGTCGATGACTGCTGAATGTTGAAAGAACAACTCAAGAACGACGAAAACTAGAAGTGTCAAATCTTCATGCTGGTGTATAATCTTGACAATGATTCCCCAAAATTGTAATGAAAACAGTCTCAAACTGAGAGTCAAACAACATACTGGACCTTACGGATATTTATTATTCTGCAGGATTTGCCTCAGATTCAGCTGAAAAAATATAATTCAAGGTTAACATAGAGGGTAAAATGGTTAACAATAGTGAGTTATGAAAATATGAAGGCAGATTACACTGTTTGCACAGCCAGTCATAAATCACATTGATGGATTGCAAGCATTAGCTATATATAATCTTTACAGATGAAGTGAAACAGCAATAACACAAAGTTACAGCATTACCATAAATAAGAGTAGTGACGGGAAAAGGATAACCTGTACCAGGTAAGATATTCCGATGAAGATCTGAAATTCCATCTTGTCTAAGTTTGTAAGACACAAGAGAGAAGGGAATAGAGGGAGATGGAGGTTTACAAACAGTGAAGGTTTATATGTAGTATAAACACCTTCATAGACCAACTCGACCGAGTGGCCTGCTTCAGTGTTGCAGATTCTACGTAATGTTATGTAAAAGACCATTTTCTCTTACGATTTAACATTGCACAAACTTGTAGAAAACTCCTAAATGCACTCTTAATTTGTAAGACAGGTTTCTACAGTTCATAAAAAGAATTGGGTTTCAGATAAAGTTTAAGTTTAGGAATTTTACACAGTTCTGTGTGATATTGAATTTTAAAACTCTATGAGCTAAAAAAAACAGCCTGAAAAAAACTCCATTGCCAGTGTCAGGATTCCCTCCATTCCCGGTGTCGGAGTCCTGTAGTGTATTCGTTAAAGCACTCACCTTCAAAGCAAGAGGACCCGGGTTTGATTCCCAGGCATGGCAAAATCTTAGGCAAGTTTCCTTATTTCATATGCCTCTGTTTACCTAACAGTAAGTAGGAATCCGGTTGTTAGTCAATTGGTGGATTGCTTTCCAGGGATAATAATCCCCTAAAAAAAAATTTAGTCACTCAATCCACGACTATTTGTGGGACACTGCTGTTCGCAATTGGCTGCCGCATTTCTCCCAGAAATACACAGTCAATCCACTTTACAATATATTCTGTGAAACGCTTTGAGATGTTTCAACAATGTGATAAGGTACTATATAAATGCAAGGATTACTATTATTATTCCCTCCTTTCCCAGGGTCAGGATTCCCTCTATTCAACAATGTCAGGAATCCCTACTTTCCTAGAACCAGGATTTCCTCTATTCCCCATTCATCACATTTCTGCAATGTGTTCAAATTTCCTCTGCAACTCCCTCAACCACCCACCATCAAGAATAATTACATTGATAAAGAAATACACTGTAAAGAATTAAAACACAGTGGTGCTAAATGAATGAATCAAAACATTACAAATCCCACCTTATTTCCTAGTTTTCCATTTTGACCTGTCCGTTCCCTTCACTCAGCAGGCTCCAGTCTGCTATACATCCCCCCTCGGCCCACCCTACCATCGGCAGTTGGGCCTTCAGCTTCTCTGCCTCCACATTCCCTTCACCATGCTCTCTCCCTTGCTTCCTTTAAGGCATATCTCAAGAACCTCCTCTTCAACCGCGCCTTTGGTTATACTCCTACCCCTACCCTCCCTGCCCACCATCCCTCCTGATCCCAATCCCCCGATCGGGTCCAAATCCCTGACTGTCCAGTGCCTTGAGATATCCTCCCGACATGAAAGGTAATATACAAATGTAAATTGATATTGTTATTTACCTGTGGGCTCAAAAATAATTTTTTCCACAGTTCTTAAAAAGAACCAGCACCCAGATTACAATACAAACTTTCATTAGTTTACAGTTGCACCTTTCATGTCAGGAGGATGCCCCAAGGCACTACGACTACAACAATTTGCATTAGTAAAGCACTCTTTATGCAGAATAGTGTCTTGGAGCACTTAACAGTGGTGGAGCTTGATGCCAAACCAGGGAGCGGGAGATGGTGACTGTAGGAGGATCTTCAGGTTTGATCTGAAGACAGGGAAGGAGAAGGCAAGGTGGAGTCAAATAGGTTCAGGATGTAGTGGCTGAAAGCATGGAGCAGAGGGGACAAGGGACAAACAGGAGACTGGAGCCAGCTCAGCAAAGACGGATGGTAGTGGAGTGGAAGTAAGCAGGTCGGAGAGGTAGAGAGATGCCAGGACATAAATTGATTTGTACACGGGTGTGAGGATCTTGAAATTGATCTGTTCTGTTATAGGGAGCCAGTAGAGGCTGGCAAAGACTGTGGATGTTGGAGGTACAGAGCTTGGTGTGTGTGAGGATACAAGCGGCACAGTTTTGAATTAATGGATATTATGAGTGGTGGCACTGGGTAGACCAGTGAGGAAGACAAAGACAGTAGGGGTATTAGTACACAGTAGAACACTGGGAGAGTTCATGGTTTGCACCTGAGCTGAGGGTGCGGGCCAACGGGGTGGGGTCAAGGGGGCTGAAAGCACGGTCAAAAAGGAAGGTCTTGAGGTGGATCTTGAAAGAGGCAAGGGAAGAGGCAAGCTGAAGGAACTTTGGGATGGAGTTCCAGGAAATGGGGGCAAATACCCTGAAAGCCTGATCGCCAATGGTGAGCCAGGTGCTTGCTGAGTAGAGTTGGTAAGGTTTGAGGAGGTCACAGAGGTAAGGTGGGGCAAGACCAAGAGAGTTTTAAAGGTTAGGATTATGATTGTATTTAAGAATTTTCTACAGTACAATAACTACAGTACAATTTACATTTATAGAACACCTTTCACATCTCAAAGTGTTTCACAGCGCTGAATGGGAACCCAAGCTGGGGATGAGAGCCAAGAGGAATGGGGAGGGGAAAGATGACGAAATGCTTACAATTCTTTACATATTAAGATAAAATGTTCTTTGAAACCTTTCGTGGTAGAATTGAAGACCTCAGATCTTTACTCATGGATGAGAAATAGTTATCTGAGAAACCAATTAAACAGACTTAATCAGAATTAAAGCTTCTTATGGTCTGAGCTTTAAGAGCTTAACATTTAAGATTGTGTGGAATTTAGAGAGGTCTTATTTGGATACCAATTTGGAATTTTTTTTTCAATTTAAGAAAGAAATGTGGTAAAAACACTTTTAAATTAGTACAGAATTTAAGAATCTTTTGAAAATTCTGCACAATTTTAAATTTTAACATAATACTTTGATTTGACACAGAGCCTAAAATGTCAGAAAATACTTCACAGGGTTTTTCTGTAGAGTGGAGCAGCCCAATTTCTGTTCAAACAGGCATGAAGTGAATGACCAATACCTTAGAAGATTAATAATCCTTGTACTTGATATAAAACCTTATCGTGTCTTTAAGATGTCTCAAAAGCAATTGTTGTCAAGTACATTGGGAGAATTTCTCTTCTCATTTTTAATAATACCGTGGGATCTTTAACATCCACCTTAACAGACAGACAGACAGACAGACAGGGCCTTGGTTTAACATCTCACCAAAGGACAATGTAACACTCTATTGGAATGTAAACCTACAGTATGAACTTAAGGTCCTAACACGGGACATGAACCCACAAGCTTCTGATCCAGTGACAAGAGTGCTGCCAACTGACCCAGGTTGACACGTAAGGTTAAGAAACTAATAATATAAGAAGTTTAACATCTTGCCTTCACCAGATTTTTTTAACGACAAATTTGCATAAGTTGTAGATTGAAACTGTTGAAGTAAAATGGTTAAAAGTATAAAATATGAGGTTTCAGTCATGTATCCTGTGAAGAAACATCTTTTATTGAGTGAAATGTTCATATAACTTTTCTCTAGAAAACGTTAAACTGTACAGTATGTCATAAATTCAATTCGTTATAAATAAAACAAATTAGAAATTTCAATAGTATAATGAGATCATTTATAATACTTGGCAATTTAATAAATTGATGCTTGGATTTAAGCCCATATAGGAAAGAAAAGGAAGGCAAATATAATTTTAATTGTAAAGTTGGTCTGAATTTTGATTGATTTCCAATGTTAGTTACTGCTCAGGAGGGTATTTGTTTAACAAATTGTTGTGAGATGGTAAATTAATCAGTATAGGCAAAACAGGATGGGCTCTAAACAAGCCAGGCATTGTAAGGCACTTGGGCAAAATTCTTACCATCATAAGTGAATGGGTCACTTGAGTTTTTGACATACTACAAGCAGAGCTTATGTTTCCAGCCATATCAACATATTAAGGCAGTAAGTGGGAGATAAGTGAACATATTGGTCAGTATAATGGATTGATTAAATCCATCAAATTAAAAATGAACTATTTTGTTGAGATTAAAGATTACATCATGTAAAAATCGTCTCAACTGTGTCTTGCTTTGACAACCACATCTTGGTCAATTTAATTTCTAGCTTGGAATTCCAATAAACTAGTTATTATGATCACATGGGATTTGGGGAGGCTTTTTTGCACATTCAAATTATTATGCGTAGGAAACAATCACAGTGGTAATTATTATTTATTTTTCACCCTTACTATGGGCAGTCTATTGGAAACACTTCTGAAAAGACTGCTGACAGACCCATTGAAATTAATAGAGGTGAAAGAAGTCCCTGTGCGATGGTTATTCACAAAAGTCATTGCACAAGATGAAAGTTTTTAATGTTAAGGAAATCAGGAAAAGATTTCAGTTGTATGGTAACTGAGGGTGGGATCAAAAGCATGTTTTTCCTAACTATGGTGGACTGGAGCCATGAAATTCCACGTGGTTTTAAAGTCTGTCTGACCATTTGGTCTTAAAATTCATATCTATCCAGAATTGGGTAACAATCCAGTTTTACTTTAGAAGCTGTTTTTTTCAAGGATTGGTGAAAACTATATAATTCAGAGAAATTTTAAAATTAACCATCATTCTGTGTCGTCTGGAATTCTAAAGTAAAGCTGTCTCACAGGCGAATTGTAGGTGGAATTTCAAGAAATTATAAGAAATTATACAAAGTAAATAAATCCCATTTATATAGCATAAACATTTCTATTTTTGTTATTAACCATCAGTTATGGGTTATAGGTATCCTCACTTCAGTGGGAATGTATATGTTCAATGTACAGGTCCGCTTATTTTTGTAGAGTGACTTGACAATTTATGATTATATTGCTTTTATCCATCTCCAAGGTGTTTGACTATAGTTTCTTTTCAGTCTTCTTCTGAACTTGATACTTTTCATTGCTTCAAATTATAATGAAGTTGGCAAGTGTTGATAAAATTAGAATAATTAGACCATGAATAGCTAGGTCAAAAATCAGATTTCTTACAGACTAAAGGATATGGCGGTTTCCACCTCCATTTAAAATAGATGTTACACCTTTTCTCCAGTGGCAAATAGCAGTCTGTAAAAATAATTGTCGAATACCTAGGAAGATAATAATATATAATCCTTCTATTTGATATAGCCCCTTATCATGTCTTCTAGACATCTCAGAGCGCTTCACAGAATATACTGACTATATTTTGTGGGCAAAACATGGCAGCCAATTGCACACAGCTGTGTCTCACAAAGAGTCATGGATAGAGTGACCAAATTATTATTATTATTTTTAATTTTCCTTTTTTTAGAAGGGATTATTACAACTGGAAAAGCGATCCATCAATCGACTAACAACCGGGTTCCTACTTACTGCTAGGTAAACAGAGGTGTATGGAGTAAAGAAGCTTGCCCAATGTTTCGCCCTGCCCGGGAATCAAACCCAGGTCCTCTTGCATGTGAGGCAAGTGTTCTAGCCACTAAGCTACAAGACTATCAAGATTGCTTCTTATTATAGAAGCCAAATAAAACAGACAAGAAAATACACTTTCCCCCTGATTCTGAGCTTAGCAGACATATACAATCAATTCACTTTACAGTATATTCTGTGAGACGTCTCAAAGACGGGTTAAGGCGCTATATCAAATGCAAGGATTATTATATGCTGCTACTTTGGCAGAATTTACAGACAGATTGTCACTTGGAAAATTAGATTTCCTCCATTCATGACCGCCCTTATTTTATTTGAGGAGGAAAAGGACGTAAGAAATGCATTACATCTGAGAGATATCAGTCCCTTAATTCTTAAAACAAACCGATTAGCATCTCTGGGAATGATTTGTGCTTCATAGAAGATTGACATTGAGTTCACCAGAATATTGAAAGTGTAGGTTTTCTGTGTGGGAGAGAGTCAATAGGCCCAGACTATCCACTCTGAATCTTAGCGAGAGTAGGGTCACCAGTGCTGAGGTTCTTCCAGAAGGTTTTGGCTGAACCCTGACAATGTACTAGCAGAGGAATGAATGTGGCATCAATGGCCAAGACCATTTGACCTATGACTGCAAGATCACTGAAATCCTGAGTTTTTTATGACAAGCCTTTTCCACTCTCTCACCCTCTAAAAATTTGTGAGCGACAGCCAAAGGATAATATCCATAATAATAATACTTGAATTTGGTACAGTGCCTTATCATGTCAGAAGGATGTCTCAAGGCACTTCGCAGGAATTACTGTGAAATGGAGTGACTGTGTACTTATAGTAAAACGGAGCAGTATAATTGTGCACAACAATGTCCCACAAACAGTGACCAATTTTATTTTGGGGGATTGCTTGCCAGGACACCCGGAGAAACTCCCTTCTTTTTTCAAATAGTGCCATGGGATCTTTAATGTCCACCTGAACAGACAGACGGGACCTCGGTTTAATGTCTCATCCATTAAAGGATAGCACCTCTGTCAATGCAACATACTTCCAGCACTTCATTGGAATGTCAACTTAGACTATATGAGTTGAAGTCCTAACATGGGATTTGAACCTTCTGACTCAAAGGCTAGAGCACTACCAGAGCCAAGCTGACACACATATGCAATCCAATAGATAACAAAATCATTGAATTGTGGTAATCAGTAGCCTTTTCCTCCTCCCTTCAGCTCCTCTCTCCCAACAAACACTCCTGGTCAGTTGTCATTTGCTCTTTGAGATTTTCTCTTTTGTCATGAAAGTTGCGATATAAATGGAAAGGCTCTGTGTAGATAAAAATTATTGTTATTCCTGATTTGTGTTCCCTATGTTATGTTTTTATTTCTCTCTGTCTTCCATCTGTACATTTCTTGACCAATTTGCAATTTTTTCATCCAAAGCTCCAAATTCATTGAAAAGTGACCATTTCTGACTAAAACACATTAATTAGGCCATTGTATGAAACAAGCATCAATTAAAGCTGGTTACAGAATTACTTTCTCTATTTATCAATAGGGGGCACGGCAAGACTCAATGGTACTTATTGGCTAAATTATAGTACAGTGTATATGGTTTCATGTCTAACCCAACATAATAAATAAATGCCCTTTTCCATGCACAGTCTATATCGTGCCAGTAAGATAGGTGTTGGATGCCATAGCTGTTTAGAAAGTATATACAATGGTGTTTAGTAATTTCCTGTTTTGAGACATGCCAATGTACCAACCTCCTTCTCCATCACCATGGATTGCCTACAATTCATGTACACATATCTGGCTTGTACATTAAGGACAATACTCTACTACAAAAAGATTTTCATAAAAAAATTCTGTTTTAAATTAAAATAAATACAGCATTTAAGAGCTGCTTAAATACATTGGCCTCAAATTTCCCTTGGCGTTTTGGCGCAAACACATTGTCTGTTGGCATAATTCTACTTTCCATTCAGCTTTCTGGCATATACTGCATTCCTATTGTGGTTTAAGTTTGCACCAGATTTTCCCATTACTACTTTGTACTAGTGGTAACTCTATCTGGACTATGTTATTAATTCCAATGAATATTTCAATTAGCTGGTATGTGATTAATAGCACTCCGTGAGGTACTTAGCTTTATTTCAGCGCTCATCCCTAAGGTTAATTAAATCATCTTGCAGCTGCTCTTAATAATTTCTCTTATAAAATAACACAAAAACCTTCAGCAAGCAGAAATCCTGACAATTGAGAGATATGTTTTGACATGACTGACAGTAACTGTTAGGGAAAGATGACCGAGGAGGAGTAGAAAGATCTCATATTCTTTATTGCTTATTTCAGTCTGTCTGTAGGTTATTAGTGAAAGATAAATCTGATGTACTTTTGGATGAAGGAAGCAAATGATATTTGACATATATTACAGATTTACAGAATGTACAATCACTCAGTAAGTAATTATTCCAACCTTCCTCATAGCTGTAAATTTGATAGCCAACCATAGCTTCTGTGCTACCAACTCTTTCCAATCTTCACCTAAAGGGGTAGAAAAATCTGGAGAGTTCTTTCTGTGCAATGAACTTATTCATCTCTCTCTGCTTGGCTCAGTGGTAGTACTCTCGCCTCTGAGTCAGAAGTTTGTGGGATCACGTTCCATGTCGGGACTTGAATTGATGAGATATTAAACTGAGGTGCAGTTAAAGATCTCAATGGCACTATTCGAAAAGGGAAGGGAGTTTCTCCCAGTGTCCTGTCCAATAAATCCCCTATATAAAAAAAAATGTTCATTCACTCCATGGCTGTTTGTGGGACATTGTTGGGCACAACTAGCTGCCATCTTCGCTCATAAAATATACATTCAATCCACTTTATAGTATATTGAGACATCTCGACAATGTGATATGGTACTATATCATTCCACCCACAAAATACAGTTAATTCACTTCACGGTATATTCTGTGAAGCGCTTTGAGACCTCTCGAAAACGTGATAAGGCGCTATGTCAAATGCAAGAATTATTATTATTATTGGCTTAAATATAAGATAGAATTTTTTAGAAAATATCCTTTTATAACCCACAGAGACCAACATTTTGTGTCAGTGCTTCCCTTCTCAGCCGAATGGTCTGCCTTGTGTCCCAATACCAGTGCTGTCCTCTTTAATGGATGCCAGCACTTTGAACCAAGCTTATCTAGAGCTATAAACAAAAGGTAAAATACTCCAGATGCTGGAAATCTGAAATAAAAACAGAAGTTGCCTTGAACACTCAGGAGGTCAGGTAGCATCTATGGAGGTCATCGACCTGAAACGTTAACTCACATTCCTTTCTCCATAATAATAATCCTTACATTCGATATAGCGCCTTATCATGTTGAAATGTCCCAAAGTGCTTCACTAGATTTATGGTAAAGTATAGTGACTGTGTCACTATTGCCTGACCTGCTGAGTGTTCCAGCAACTTCTGTTTTTGTTTCAGATTTCCAGCATCTGCAGTATTTGGGGTTTTATTTTATTGTGATTGTGTATTTGGTAGGTGAAAGCAGCAGCAAATCCGAGGGGAAGATCATAAGATTAGTTTCGATGAAGAACGTCCATGAGCCATTTGAACTTATTTTTCCCGAACACCCACCCTACTCTCTTCCTATCATGGTATCAAGCGGTTTTCTAAATGAGTCTAGTGTCCTGGTCTCACCCTCATGGTAAGCCATTCCAGTCATTAATTACCATTTGGATAAATAAATACTTTCTGAAATACTGTGCTGAAATTGCCCTTTGTAACTCTGTCTTGTTCTATTGTCTTAATGCATTATTGTTCTGGATTTACTTGTTCATCACATTTAAAATGTTTATACATCACTATAAGGTGATGTCTCCTTTCAAAACTGAAGGGCCCTAATTTGTCTGATCATTGTTCATGCTTCTAACACTGGGGATCATCCTTGTTGCTTTCCTCTGCACTGCCTCTGGAGCCTGGACTGATCTGTGTGTCACAGCTTAAAAACTTAAAGTAGATTTCAACAGTTCGACAGGATTCAATAATGTACGCAGTTCTCAACGGAATCCGCTTTACTGTATATCCTGTGAAGCACTTTGAGACGTCTCAACGATGTGATAAAGCACTATATTGTTCCACCCACGAAATACACAGTCAATTCTCTGCTTCCACCCTTTGAAACTCCATCCCACAGTCCCTTCACCTTCTCCCTCCCTTACCTCCTTCAAGCACGTCTCAAGACCCTCCTCTTTGACCGCACCAGTTATAGAGTAAGGGTTTACTCTGTATAGGATGCATTCCCGTTCCAGTCATTATTTCCTCTTAAAATATTTTTCTAGGGAATTTGTCATCTGTAAATGTGTGATTCAATTTATTCGAGTTCTTGCCTAAAGGAATAGTGTACACTCTAAACCACAGATCACATTTCGCCATTTTATCATTACTTGTGACATTCTGGATATTGTAACTCTAAACTTCTCTTGTTATTACATTATTACATCAGGCGTTTGAGCTCATAGTCTATGCTGACACTCAATACAGTGTTGGGGTGTGCTGCATTGTTGGAGGTACAATCCTTCAAATGAGAAGTTAATCCAAGGTCCGTCTGCCTATTTATTTGGATGCCGAAGATCCCATGGCACTATTCAAAAAGAGAAAGGAGTTTCTTCAAGTGTCCTGGCCAACAATCATCCAGATAAAATTGGTCATTCACTTCATGGCTCTCCCTCACACTCACCGAACCACACGAACAGATTGTGCGGTTCGACCCCCAGCTCCCCCACATCCAGTCCTTGACCAGGACCACCTTTTTCCACCACCACCACATTGTCCGCCTCTGACCGTACCTTACCTCAAACGTAGCTGAAACCCTCGTGCAAGCGGTTCTCACCTCCCGCCTGGATTACTCAAACACACTCCTCACCGGTCTCCCCAACTACACGATTAAAAAATTCCAGCTCATTCAGAACTCTGCTGCCCGCATACTGACCCGGACCAAACTCTGTACCCACATCTCACCAGTTCTGGACCAGTGCCACTGACTCCCCATCACCGAAAGGATTGACTTCAAGATCCTTACTCTCGTGTTCAAATCCCTTCACTTACTGGCACCTCCCTCCCTCCCCGGCCTCCTCACTCCCCAATCCACCACCCAGTGCCTCTGCTCGTCCCTCACACCCTCTGCCCCACCATCACCTTTCAGCCACTACGCCTTGAAACTCTGGAACACTCTCCCTCAATCCCTCCACCTTGCCCCTCTCTCCCCTTTTTCAAGTCCCGCCCTTCCTCTTTGACTGTGCTTACAGCCACCCTACCCCACCCCACCGCCCCGGCTCGGAGTCAGGCTCCGCCACTGTTAAGCACTTTGAGATGCTATGCTGCTGTGTGCAAATTAGTTGCCATATTCACCGACAAAATCACTACGCTTTACTGTAAATCCTGTGAAGCTCTTTATGATATCCTCTGAGATTAGGAATATTTATGGGAAATACCTTTTTATTGAATAACTTCACTCCACTAATACAACAACAACAACAACAACAAGATTCCATTTATAAAGCGCCTTTCACGTCAGGAGGACGTCCCAAGGCGCTGCACAGTTGGGTCATGACCCGAGCAGGGGGGAAATGGTCAGGGTGAGGGGAGGGAAGGGAGGGAGCGAGGAGGGGGGAAATGGTCAGGGTAAGGGGAGGGAAGGGAGGGAGCGAGGAGGGGGAAGAGAGTCGAGAGGGAGGCTAAAGGCTCGGTCAAAGAGAAAGGTTTTGAGACCGGCCTTGAAGGAGGAAAGGGAGGAAGCAAGGCGAAGGCACTGGGGGATGGAGTTCCAGAGCCTGGGGGCTGAGAGGCTGATTTAATGCATTTGAGATGACATGAATGATTTTTTTTCTGCCAACTATTAGTTCAAAATATGAGAATACTGAAAATAAGGTTTGCTGAAGTGGTACAAAATGTGAACATATTTGATGTGATATTTGTGGAGTCCTGTAGCTCAGTGGTTAGAGCACTCACTTTGCAAGTGAGAGACCTGAGTTCAATTCCAGGCAGGGCGAAAGCTTGGGCAAGTTTCCTTACTCCACACACCTAATAATAATCCCTCCAAAACCAAAAACAATAATAAATTGGTCATTTTCAATCTACGACTGTTTGTGGGACATTGCTGTGCGCAATTGGCTGCCGCGTTCGCCCACAAATATACAGTCAATTCACTTTACAGTGGCTTCTGTGAAGCGCTTTGGGACGTCCTCCCGACGTGAAAAACGCTATATCAAATGTAAGGATTATTATTATTATTATCATGATCTTTACACCAATTATGGCCTGTTTCGTGGTTATCTTCTGCTTCTTGCACTTAGAATTTATTACATATATTTTCAAAAAACATAAAAATATTGAAAAGTCAACAAGTTTAGTTTCATCTTTTGACCAATTGATGCTCGTTAAAACTTAGCAGATTGTCAATGAGCCCTCACCCTCTCTTCCCCGCCACATTATCTCACGCGATCCTTGAACGATAAAGACACCTTAAGCTACGAGGTGTGTTAAAGAGGGGATCTTAAATCCTCAATATGCCTGATGTATATGAGATTCATTGGCTGATTTAACAACACAATGCAATATAGTTCTGAGGTCTGCCTTCTTAGCATCATGTATCTTCTGCTACAATGACAATCACTGAATGGCATTGGCTCATTGAGCTCACGGTCACGCTCTCGAAGAAGGCTGAGATCAAATGGGCTGAACAACCTTTTTCATTTGAATCTCATTCACGTATGATAGCTGAACTCCTCATGCATGTTGAGGCTATAGACATTAATGCCAACGAAGAATGGTCTGATCTGACAGCACTATTATGTCACAGGAATGTTAGATCCCCATGGAAAATTATATTATAGGTTGAATTTTTTATTAGGTTTACGGTTCCTAATTTGTCTCAAGTTTTTGTTTTCTCTAACAAAAGAGATTTCCCAGAATTCAAGGCCTTATTGGCTCTCCTAAATCTTGAATGTGTACCTTTGAGATTGGACCATAATCTACATCTGATTAGGTAACGTGAAAATATGTTTCAGTAGTAAATACTCTGCCAAAAACAAAACGGTCACAGTTATGCACAAGAGAAAATAATGTTATCACTAATTACTGAAGGTCTCTGGGTGAAATTGCCTGATCTGTGGACATTAAGGCTATTTGCATGGTAATTGTGTAGAGTTACCACCCAACCATTTGAATGTCATTTTCAGTATTTTCACAGTTCATGTAAAACACTGCATAAAAACATGTACTGTATTTGTTAAAGATACAGTATTTTTATGCTCATCAATACAATGGATGTTATTGATTAAGAATGGAAAACTTACCCATTTCGGATACCGAGTTTCCCATGGTCTCAGCCTCAAGACCGCTGTTCTAAAATGTAACACTATGCAGAATTTTCGGAAACTTTTATTGCTCTTTGAAAATTAACTGCAGACTTCCAAATTAAGACTGAATTGTAAGAATTTTCCAAAATGATGTTTGATGTTAAATTTCAGGACAAAGAGAGTAAATTCAAAATAGATTTGATATGATTACATTGATTCTGTTATGAAACAGCAAAATTCCAGTCAATTTAGCTTTAAATTCCCCCTCCCAGCTGACATAATGTTTTTTGCATAAGCGTTTTGCAAAACGTTTTGGTTCCCATCTTAGTTTTACGAGTGAAGAAAATCAAATGTATCTCAACATAGCAGCAGCAGCTGAAAGTACAGGATATAATCCAATACAATGAACATTTACACAGCACTTTTCACCTGAGGATGTCTCAAAACACTTGACATAGCTTGATGGGCACCTGAGCTGGTTGGAAGTTGAGGAGCAAGGAGGGGAATGGTAACCGAAAGCCCAGTCAAAGATGTATGTTTTGAGACGTGTCTTGAACATGGACTGTGAGGGAGAAGGGTTCTATAGCACTATTGATAAAGAGAAGGAAGTCTCTCCTGGTGCCCTGGCAAACAATCTACCAGATAAAATTGATCATTCACGTCATGGCTGTTTGTGGGACATTCCTGTTCACAAATTGGCTGCCGTGTTTGCTTACAAACAGAGTCACTGCACTTCACAGTAAAAATCCTGTGAAGCACTTTGAGGCGTATCGACAATGTGATAAGTTGCTGAATTATTTATTTTTATTTACCATTACAATCAGCCCAGTCAGCTTCAGCCAATTGTAATTTGTTTTGTATTTTACAATTTTTTTTGCTATATATAGTTTGATCAAATGCAAGCTTTATTCTTTAGCCCCCTGAGGTTGCTGGTGCCTTGAATGTCTGCCCTTTGCTCGGTGGGAAAACCACAGCATTGCCAGCTACATGAACAATGCTGTACTATGTACAGATATGTCAGCTGGCTCACTGTGCCACAAAGCACCACATCATTATTTTAGTCACTGGGAAACACCAATTTGCTCAGTGAATCTCTATTTATTTTAATCCATGTCCATGATGCCAGAATTTTGCTACTTTGCTGACAGGAAATCACACATCATAATACAACATAATATAACAGAAACCAGCATTACGAAAAAGATTGCTTTCACACAATTGCCTTTTTTTTTAGAAATAGTAGACTCATACACAGTATGTACTGTACAGCACAGTAGTTGCTGCATGAAATAGATAATAATCTAATAATAATAATAATCCTTGCATTTGATATAGCGCTTTTCACGTCGGGAGGACGTACCAAAGCGCTTCACAGAACACACTGTAAAGTGAATTGACTGTATATTTGTGGGCGAACGCGGCAGCCAATTGCGCACAGCAATGTCCCACAAACAGTTGTAGATTGAAAATGACCAATTTATTATTGTTTTGGTTTTGGAGGGATTATTATTAGGCTCTGTGTGGAGTAAGGAAACTTGCCCAAGGTTTCGCCCTGCCTGGAATTGAACTCAGGTCTCTCGCTTGCAAAGCGAGTGCTCTAACCACTGAGCTACAGGACTCCAAATGGCAGCTCCATCCCTTTTTCATGGCGCTCTGTAATGGATGCTACCCTGCATGAAGGGCGTTATATAATACAAGTTGTTGCTGTTGTTAGACCATGGTAAAGAGAGCTTGACTCATGATATGATTTAAATCATTTAAATTAAAAACTCACAAATGTAGGTTTCCAGCACAAACAGAAGTCTGTGTGCATTAAAAATATTTACATATGACTTTGGGCAATAAAGTATCAATGGCAGATTCATTTTCTTCCTTACACCCGAAAAAAATCTGAACTGCTCACTTTTTCTTCAGTGTATAGATTTGCTTTCACAATGCAGTGGTTAGATTAAGCCTGTGTATTGTGTAAAGGTAATTACTCATAATGTGCACAGTTAAACAGATGCTTTTTATTATAAAAATCGAACCACAAGGTCTGTTGTTAAATTAGAGTGAACGAAACATAAATAATGGGGCTTCATACTTTATTCGTCTCCAACAACTGAAGCATTGCATAGAGATGCCAGCGATCTGATAAAAGTGAATTTCACTAGACCACTGGATTATCAGATTTCATAACTGTAAAAAACAACACTGCAAAATATGTGTCATTAACTCTGTTTTTCCACTTTGGCTAAACAAGAACTGATGCCAGAACTCTTAAGAGTTTCTGTGCAAAAAGTGATGTGTAAGTCATATATACGTTATACATTTGGCATAACTCACAGGACACATATGTTATATTTCTTTGTTTGCTAAGCAATTTTTAAAACTCAGCCCCTTGATATATATATCCTTCACCGTTTAGTCTTTCAGTTCTCATTATCTACACTACATATTTTCATCTTTATAGCATGTGGGAAGAAATTATTGTAAAACCATATTCCCACAGACTCATCACCACAGTGACATTGCAAAGTGGTTTTAACCATGTTTCTTGGATTACAGATATACAAAACTGCTTTAACCATTATTTGTTTTCCATTTGGACACATACTACCTGTCCTACAAACAGATCAAGCCCTGGACAGCACATGGAGGATTGTATGGAACATATCCCGGATCTTTGAGAGTGCATTCAGATTTGTATCCAATTGCTGGATAATCTTAAATACCAGGAACACATGTTAAAAATGGAAACGTTACGAGGATAAATAGAAATCAAGGCTAATCATTTTGTTTGGAGGATCTTTGCCTTCAGGAATAAGGGAAGACTATTGAAGTCATTGGAAAAATATGGTTTAAGAAGAAACCAGGGTGGCTGATGTTCTGCTGGTTAGTAATGTTACCAGCTCTGTCACCTTCTGCCACCATCTGTCACTATCTTCTCCTCTTTCAGCCCATTTCTATGAAGTCTCCAACTGACGCCGTTTGTTTCTTCATCCTCTAATGGCTGTAGACCCCACCCCACACTCCCCTCCCCCCCAGTAATTAATCTAATTATTCACATTGTCCAATAAGCTAGTCAATAATGATATAGCTAAATTGGTGCAGATACCGATTACAGTAACTACTTTATTTCATTTCAATGTGGTGTGTATATATATATAAGCCCAGACTCATTGACACTGTGGGTTCCACCACTGAGTGAAATAAATTTAAATTTTACTTTTTTTCGGACAAGGAGACCAAGTCATGTGAATTCATCCAGAAGTTAATTCCTTCCATCATATGTTGCTCTCCACTATTATTCCACTATCTCGCTACACTAGTGAAATCTTGTCCTTCAGGTCTTTTGGCTACTGTCGACCTTATCAAGAATTTCATCTGAAGGTATGTAAAGTTGTCAAGAGACTCTTATTATAAAATGCTGAGGGTACAGTGAAATTTGATTTGTTGTCAGAATCTTTACCACTCCTACAAGAAACAGCCAAAATAGCAATTTCTAGGGCGCACTCGCATGTCAGGTACAAGCTTTTACCACTACCTTTTGATATTTTCTGGAGATTAGATTACATAAAGACAGATGTTTACAATACTCCTGTTTTACTCTTGTTCATATATTCTCAGAAAATTTCCAAGATTTACTGGAAATTCACATTTTTGATTATCATACTGTAATAATTAAAGTTGATATAGCATTTTATTACATTGAAATAATAATAATAAATGAAAAGTTTTAAAATGCTGCACACAATTAATGAGTTACTTTTTCGAAGTGTAGGAAACTAAGTGTCATTGAAAGCATTTAATTTATCAGGGTCATTCAAAGGGTTATTTTTATAATAGAGAATGATCATTTATTCGGTATAATTTTAATGTTTAGCTAACAACCATACGTACAATATCTATCAATTTGTAAAAGCACAGTTTGGCGTTAATAACATGCGTTGAGACTTAGCTTTGATATGGTGGTAACATTTTAACAGTGCTGGGTTAAAACCACAAATTAAGCCAATTATGTGGAGGTCAAATGCAACTAACTCGAGCAAGGCAGCAATTCCGTAATTATAACTCTAGACACTTATCTGCAATTCATAAGTCATACTCCACCAAATCGTTTTTATTATCAAATTTTTATTATCAAGTTCACCTACAAAGAACACAGTCACAACACCTTACAGTAAAATCATGTGAAGAACTTCTGCAGTGAAAGGTAATATATCAAATGTAAGGATTATTATTCTTCTTATTAAGTAGAATTTGAAAATGACCACCATCATAATACTGATGAATGGAAATCCATCGTTCAACAATATAAATCAGAAACATACTTCAAACTAACTGGAAGTTACATTCTGGTGCTGGATTATACTGAATGCCTGTTTACTGATTGATTACACATGTGTAATATCGATCTAGGGACATTATCCATGTCACAACCGCTATTATAACAGAACAGAATACCATTCAGGAATCGTATAATATTATTATCTATCCCCTCCCACCCCATCCCCACACCTACCGAGAAAAAGATACTAAATAATACTGAATATAGAAACTGTTAAAATCCACAATTGTAATAATATTGAACAGATTCTTGCATTTGGTATGGTGTCTATAAGGTCTCAAAGAATCTGTAAAGTGTAGTGACTATGCATTTATAGACAAAGAGTGCAGCCACTTTGTGCAAGACAATATTTCACAAACAACCAAGAAGTGAATAACCAATTTCATCTGGTGGAATGGTGGCCAGGACATGAGAAGAAACTGCTACCTCTCTCCAAGTAGTGCCATGAGGTCTTTGCCTTCCTCCTGGACAGACAGAGTAATCCCTGGTTTAACACATCATTTGAAGAACGACTCTCATCACAGTGCTCCCCATCACTGCAATAGGGTGTCAGCCTAGATTTATCAGCTTCAATATGGGGCTTTGAACCCACAACCTCAACAGAGTCAAGTATGCTACTAACTAAGTCTGGCTGACAGCTAATTGAAGGAGTGAACAGCTACCATGCTGGAGGCTTCCCATCCTAACATGAACTGCATTTGAAAAGCTGATTCACTCCACTCGACTATATGAGGCCTAAGAACAGTCTGTATATAGTCTTACAATCTGTCCCGACCATTGTCAAATGCCATTCATTCCAAATAGTCTGTGCCAGTGTTTATACGCCACACAAGTCCACACCCCTCCTAATCCCCTCTCCTATAACCCTTATCCCTTGTTTTCTCTTAAATACGTTGAATGCTTTTCACTTCAACCACAACTTCCATCACTGAGTTCCACACTCTCACTACCCTCGAAATAAAGAAGTCACTCTTAATTTCCTCTTTAGATCTATTACTGCATATTGTATATCTATGTCCCTGGTTTTAGATGCGGGAACAAGTGGAAGCAGTCTAATAACATCCACCTTATTGAATTATTTTATTTGTCCTTTGCTTCTTTTGCCTCTCTGACTTGCACATTTTTTTTAGGAAGTGCCACAGTTCAAACCTATGAATATATTATGTAATACGTTATACCCAAGAAAATAGTGTGTCGTTATATAAAATACACAGCGTTATATCCAATAATACGCAATATGTTCTACAATGTATACAGGGGCATTGTACCTCAGAACAAAATACATTATATGTAGCAAAAGATGCTGAGGTTTAGTAAAACCTAGTGAAATAGAAATGATCATAAACTAGAGGTGAATCAAACAGTGAGATATGGTAACAGGGAGGAACAGGTCAGATTGCACAGTGCATGTAAGTGTCAGCCTGGCTCAGTTGGTGACGCTCTTGTCTCTGAATCAAAGATTGTAGGTTGAAAGCCCATATCAGGACCTTGAACTCATATAATCTAGGCTGACACTCCAATGCAGTGCTGTGGGTGTACTGTATTGTTGGAGGTCCTGACCTTTGGATGAGATGTTAAACCGACCCGACCGTCTGTTTAGGTGGATGTTAAAGATCCTCATAGCACTTTCAAAAAAAGAAAGGCCTATCTCCTGGTGTCTGGCGAACAATCCAGCAAATAAAATTGATCATTCACTTCATGGTTGATGTGGGAGATTGCTGTATGCAAATTGGTTGTTGCATTGGCCTACAAAGTACACAGTCACTACATTTTACAGTATATCCTGTGCAGGGACAATGTTTGCCCTGCAGGGGGTTCCATGCAGAGCTCGATTCAAGGGCCCCTACCAGTGTTGCCAGTGGGTCCCCAGGCAACCAAACTGAGGGTGTGGGTATTCCACCCAGGTTGTGTGGCTATTGGCTGGAGGGCAGCTGGTGTGAGCTTATCATTCTGAGTACTACCTCCTCCCAGCAGGTTAGCTTGGTGGGGGAGGTGATTTCAATGGGTTTTCCTGTAAAGCAGCCAGGAAAGGTGCTATACTAAATGTAAGGATTATTATTATATTACAAATTTTAGCCACATGCTAACTGAATAGGCCAAATTTATTAATGATAATGTGTCTCCAGGAACCAGCTACAAGTTAACAAGATATTTACTACACTTTGTAGTAAAATCCTGTGAAATGTTTTGATGGTGTGGTAAGGCAGTATCATAATAATCCTTGAATTTGATATAGCGCTTTTGACGTCTTCCAGACGTCTCAAAGAGTTTCACAGAATACACTGTAAAGTGAATTGACTCAATTTTTGTGGGTGAAACGTATATCAAATTCAAAGATTTATTACTGTTATTATCCACCCTGATGTGTTTTTAGGTAGTGGTATTGTACCGCAAATCACCGGTGGTGTCACTGAGCAGTAGGAGGTGAGGATGATATTCTAAATCATTAATTGATAATCTATACTGGATACATGGCAAGTAGAGAGCAGGTGCTTCACTATGTAGAGAGAAAACTAGGAGGGAATTATTCTCTTTATATCTTAGTTGTGGATAAGTGGGAAGAGAAGGAATAAAATTCATCCTCTCCTAAAGGTGCTGACGTTTGCTGAGGCACAGGTTGACGGAAGTCGGTCACTTTGCAGGAATTAGGCCAAGAAACTTTGGCTATTTGACTTTGGAAGGTTCATAGCTGAATACTGCCCTCATCCAATATCTAACAAATTCCATTTTCTCGCATTGGTCATTGGATAGAAATCAAGAGCAGAAACGTTGATTAAGTTTTAACTGTTCACTATCTGCTAGGTGTATTGAACCCAATTACAACATTCCTGCTATTACACCAACTGAGATCATCCAACAGTATAAACCAGGATTCAAACCGCTAACTTTCTCATCT
This sequence comes from Callorhinchus milii, assembly GCF_018977255.1. NCBI lineage: Eukaryota > Metazoa > Chordata > Chondrichthyes > Chimaeriformes > Callorhinchidae > Callorhinchus > Callorhinchus milii. The sequence continues at coordinate 22,329,781 of NW_024704744.1, forward strand.
GTATGGTTTGCTGTTATCCCAGGCAATGTCTTTATTCATAATGTAGCAGAAACAAATCTTGAAATGTAGTAGCATATGATCAACAACAACAAATTGCATTTATATAGCGCCTTTCATGTCAGAAGGAAGTCCCAAGGCGCTGGGACGTAAGAGGCTATAAGAGGTTTGCGCACAAGCTGCGGATTGGTGAGCAAGGGGTTTGGAAGAAGGTAGATGATGGAACGTCTCCTCACCTCCCCTCTTTTCTTTTAACAATTAACTTAAATCGGTGTCCTCAGGTTACTGACCCACCCACCAGTTGTTCGCTTTGATTTCTCTGTTGCTTTCAGCAATGTTGACTACCCTATCCTCCACTGCCTCTCATCTCAGCTCCATATTTATAGTTCTGTCCTATTCCAGTTTCATTCTCACCTATCCCAGCGTCTCCACTTTGTCACTTCTAATGGCTTCTCCTCCTGCTCAGTCACATGTGATGTTCTGCAGGGCTCTATCCTCAGTCGTCTCCTCTTCACTAACTATCTGAGCTACTGCTCAGTGATATTATCTGCAGAGATAGGGTTAACTTCCACATTTATGCAGATGACACCTAATTCTCTCTCTTTGCTTCTACCCTTGATTCCAGGACCACCGATTGACTGTCAGACATCAAGTCTTAGTTGAGCTCTAACTTTCTTCAGTTGAACATCAACAAGACAAAAAGCTCTCCTGCTTAACTCCACCTTAGGCCCAGTCAGCATAAACCTATATGGATGCACACTCCAATTCATGGACCTCAATGTTTTGTTTGACTCCCTGCTGCCCTTTAAACCCCACATTCGTACTCTGACCTGCTCAGCATTTCCCCATCTTAGAAACATTGCCCGACTCTGCCATTACCTCTCCCCTTGGGCCACCAAGATCCCCAACTATGCATTCAGCAGACACCAGCCTGCTTCATATCCCACGCCCTACCCTCTATGTTGTGGGTTGGTTATTAACCTTTCTGCCTGCAATTTCTGAAACTCAATCCTTGAGTCCCTCTGACTTGTGCGCTCACACATCTCATTTAAGGTCCCTCTCAAGATCTTCCTCCTTAACCACAGTTTCGGTCATCATTCCCCTCTCCATCCAACTCGGTTCCCACCCCCAGCATGGGTGCCATGCCAATACCGTAAAGCACCTCGTACGTCCTCACGATCTGAAAGGCATTGTAATGTAAATGCATAAAGAAGTTTCTCCTAAATTCCCTTTTAAACCTTACGAGATATTTTATATTTATGTCAGTTTGTTTGGAATTCACCAAGTGGAAACAAACAAGCCACTCTGTCCACCTTTCTGTATCCTTTCAGAATTTTAAACATCTCCATCAGGTCCCCTTTCAATCATCTCATCTCCAGAGAGAAAAGTTCTCATCTGTCCAATCGTTCTTGATAGCTGTAATGCACTCATCCAGAGTTACGCAAATGGCAAATAGCCCAACGCATTCTTCACATGGAGCGGCCCAGTTTATAAAACAGTGAGTGATCTCACGTCAATAATTGGGGACTTTATGTTAAATCAGAAACCACAAGAGCAAACATTTTGCAGTTCACAGCCATCAGCTGAACCCCAAGGTTTGATTGCTGTGTCGGAGGTACTCGCTGGCTATCTGTTTTTTGTTTACAATATATACTGTTTCAATTTTATGTGGAATGTTGTTTTGTTCTCATGCTGGCAGCGAATCGCAGTGTAGATGCCAGCTGGTACAACACTGCGCGTCCTTAAAGCATGAGGACATTCCCACAGGAGGATTAATGATTGTTATGTCATTGCTATAGATATATCGGGACATAATCTGCTGTTGATTACAAGGAAATGTTAAGACCGATGCATCTTAAATTTTAACCAAACAATAAATCAACTATTAACAATAACCAGTTCAAATATTATTGTGCAGTCCTGTGTACATCTTATTTTATATAATTAACTAAAGTATTAAATATAATAACAATTGAAACAATAAGGCTGATGTTTATAACTGAACAATGGAACTCTGGTGCCACCTTAAGGCCAAAACTCTATTTTTGACCAAGTTTTGAATTCATTCATATACCTGTATAATTTATTGTACCGTTCAGTGTAGCTTTTAATCTCCCTCATTAAAATGCTGCTGTTCTTTCTATATACATTTATTCAGCCACTTGGGGAATATTTTGTTAACATATTATCTGGCAGGTTCAAACAACACTACAGCTTGTCTCGTTCCAAATGAATAAGGATATTGTTTAATGGTTTATTCAGCAATAATATCTGCTTTTTCAGCTAATATCTGACTTTTCCTGGATGCATGTTATTAGATTGAAAACCTAAAAAATGTGGCACAAAAAAAGCTATTTGGCCCATTAAATCATCTCTTACAATAGACCAATACAATAAATGACCTTAGCATGAACTCCATCCAACCTACCCTAACATTGTAGGGGAGGGGGATTTCTGCAAAAATGCTCCCTGAACACTAAAGGTACGTAAAAACTCCATAATGTTCATCTATCCCTATATCTGTATTGCAGTACTCAGTACTAGTCTTCTACTTTTTCAACTCCTTCCACTCCAGCAGCACACAACCCATTATGTTCCCATGAAGCTTGTCTTTGTTTCAGAATACACACATCTCTATATCCTCCAAAAGTGGGATTTAGCACATTTTGATCACTAAAAATAGCAATTTTCCACTACCCGTTGATCATCCTACTCCACTATTCTGAACCACTTCTCTTTTCTCTCCCAAGGACAGCAAGTTTCCAACACAGGTTATGCATGTGACATACAAGATTTGTGTCCAAATAGTTTTCCTTTATGGTTCTGAGCTCCTGGGAATGCAGAAGAGGAGTGTCCCCCAGCCCATTTGTGATTTCATGCATCCAGGAAAAGTAAGGTGGATTTGTGGTAAACAGAAACAATGGCTGCAGGGACAGTGTGCTCCAGCCTCACTGAGTACCCTAGAGGTGGAATCAATTTCACAAGGTCAGATCTATCTGCTAAGGCCCCACTTATGAGGACCTGAATTAAGCAGCTGGTGCTGAGTAAACCTGATACGCAGCATTGGTCTTGGACCTCAAGATCATCAAGGTGGCTAACACTTCACAAACTGTCCTTTAAATGTTGTTGCACCACACTGAAGGCAAGTGACAGCCAAATAGCTGATGAAGAAACTCTTGAGTCTTGAGTCCAGGTTTATAAACACATGTTATCCAGGACTTGGAATGCACCCTTATTGGCTTGCAGAGAGATAAGCAGCTGCAGCTCAAGCTCTGCACCTGATGGTGGAGCCATCGTTCAAAGGATATGGATGTGAGTCCGAGCTGTGAGCAGGAAGGTGGTGGCAATATTCTCATGCATTTCATATCAAGCCAGTCTGCTCATCAGGAAGCTCACAAGGAGTTCCCGGTATCTGCCATCCACCTACTGAAGACTCAAACCCAGGTTTGCCCAATGTCAATTGACCAACTGTTGACTATTCTCAATGGTTGGAGGGGAGGGCAGGTAAGTAAGCAATTATAATGTTATATACTGGCATTTTTAGGCACTGGATAAAGGCGGAGGCAAACAAAGGCCAGTACTACCATTGTAATTATACTTAGCCAGAAATTCCCACTCACCAGACCTGATCTCCCCCACCCCCACACCTCCATTGCTCCATAATCCAATCACCCCCATCCACGCCTGGCTCCACTGGCTCCCCATTCCTCAGATGATAGAGTTCAAAATTCTCGTCCTCACTTTCAAAGCCTTCCACAGCCTTGCTCATTCCTACCTCTGTGACCTGATAACCCATATTGACCTGTCCACTCCCTCCGCTCAGCAGGCTCTGGTCTGCTCCACATGCCCCGCCCAGCCCAGCTTCAGCCTCTCTGGCCCCATCCTTTGAAACTCCATCCCACAGTCCCTTCACCTGGTTCTATCCCTTGCCTCCTTCAAGGCATGTCTCAAGACACTTTTCTTCGACCGCGCCTTTGATCACCCTCCTACCCCCATCCTCCCTGCCCTCCACCACTCCTGAGCCCAAATCCCCTGCTTGGGTCTAAATCCCTTACTGTCCAGCACCTTGGGATGTCCTCCTGACATGAAATTACAAATGTAATTTGTTGTTATTAGGGCAGACTATTCCACATCTTTACTATTCTGTCCCTCTGTGTGAAGAAATACATCCTGACCTCAGTTCTAACTTGTTTGGATGAAGACAGCTCTTCGGCACATCTGATTTCATCCTTCGAGAACTCCCACCCGCAGGAAGGATGAAATCATGTCGCCTGAAGTATCAAACTGCTTTTTAAATTAATCCAGTGTTCAGGCCTCTGCTAACTTTCCTCCTTCAGGGCAAGTCTTAAGACCCTCCTCTTCGACCACGCCTTCAGCCACCTTCCAAGCCCTGCCCTCCACCTCTCCAGATCCCAACCCGCTGCTTGGGTATCTACTTGTCCTTCTTTAATCCATCTCCATTTCCTCCAAAGTAGTCAAAACTACAAAAGTATTCATTACAATATAGAATGTTTGTGCATATTTTTGATCATTACAGTACAATTTACATTTTTATTGCACCTTTTGTGTGAGAAGGATATCTCAAAGTACTTCATACAGCTGAAGGATTCAGTTGAAGGAGGTGGGAGCTGAAGAGGTTGGAGGAGGTGTGGAAAGATGACCGATATGGTCAAAGAGAAAAAATCTTAAGGCAGACTTTGAATATGGAAAGGGAACAAGGTGCACTTTGGGGTGGTGCTCCAGAATAACTGAAAGCTTGCTCTCTGATATAATTGAGTTTCAGCATATAGATGATGAAAGCCAATCTTAGATCCTGAGGAATGTTGCATGTGACTGTGAAGAGATTGGAAGAGAAACCATTGGAAGAAACTGTGAAAATGCTGGGAGCAAAACCAGGAAGTGGGCAAAACCATAAAGGTGGAGGAAAGAGCAGAGACAATGGAGAGCGATAGAGTGTGTCATAGGCAGCAAAGAGGTCAAGGAGAACAAGGAGGCAGAGAGAGCCCTGGGTAAAGATGGAAAAAATGTAATTGGCAACCTTGACCAGGGCAGTCACAATGCTGTGGATGGAACTGAAACTGGATTGGTGGTTCTTATGGCGGGAGGGGAGGGAAATGAAGGCATGAAGCTGGAAAGCAATGATTTTTATTCCTGCGCCTTGGGAGAGCAAGGACAGGTTGGAGATAAGTTGGAAGCTGGCGAGTATGGAACAGCGAAGTGAGGGTTTCTTGAGAAGGGGCTGTGACAGCAGTCTTCAAAGAGGGGTATCAGGAGAGAGGAAGAAGCTAATGATATTGGCTAGCAAAGGAGCAAGGGTGAATGACTAGGATTGGCATGGACAAGGGGTCAAGAAAGCAGGTGGTGGGTTTGATGCAAAGATGAGAGAAAAGAGAGGTGCAGCAGAGACAGGGTCAAAGGTGGATCAGTCTGGCACAGCGGTAGCACTCTGAGCCAGAAAATTGTAGGTTCAAACCCCAAGTTGGGACTTAGAATTACACAGTCTAAGTTGACAATACAATGTAGTGCTGGGGAAACATTGCATTGACTGAGGTGTCGTCCTACAGATGAGACATTAAACCAAGCTCTCGTCTGCTTGTTCAAGTGGAAGTTAAAGATTCTGTGGCACTTTTCGAAAAGGGAGTTTCTCCCAGTGTCCTGGCCAACAATCCCCCTGGATAAAATTGCTCACTTCATGGCTGTTTGTGGGATATTGCTGTGCACAAATTGGCCTCCATATTCGCCCACAAAGTACACAGTCAATTCACTTTACAATATATCTTTAGGGCATCTTAGTGGATCTGGTGAATTTTGAATCTAAGGAAGTCCATCACCTCCCTACATTTACAGTTGGTGATGAGGTTGGAAGAGCCATGGGAAAGTGGGCAGTGGATGATTGATGATGGAGAAAAGGATTGTGTGACGCCATGGAAATAAATTGAAAACACTTTCCACTCCAAACTTGAAAAAAATCCAACTTCATTTTAGACCACTACTCCCCCCTCTCTCTCCATCATTGTTTCGCTCTGAGCTTTTAACCTTCTAGGTTTTGCTATTGGATCTTTTTGAACACGTGTTTTACCTCTGACAATATTTGTCTGTTTACATCTGAACTTACACAACAAAAAGCAACCTAAGGTTGGATTTGGCCTCGAAGATGATCCTGGAGTAGCAAAGTAATTTAGCTGAGGCGAGGCTAGGAGATAAGAGAGTGGAGATGGTTGTTGTATCAACAACAAAATTACATTTGTATAGTGCCTTTCACGTCAGGAGGACATCCTAAGGCGCTGGTCAGACTGAGTTTCAGACCCGAGCTGGGGGTCACGGTGGAGGAGGTGGAGGGCAAGGAGATCGAAAGCACGGTGTTGAGGTGGGCCTTGAAGGTGGCGAGGGAGGAGGCGAGATGGAAGGATTGCGGGATGGAGTCCCAGAGGATGGGTGTAAAGTGGCTGAAGGCCCGCCCACCAATAGTGGGTGAGCAAGGCAGGGGATGTGAAGCAGACTGGAGTCCACTGAGCGGAGGGAGCGAACAGGGTGGTAGGGGATTAGGAGGTCGGAGAGGTAGGGGGAGCAAGACCATGGAGGGCTTTGAAGATGAGGACCATGGGGATTTGTGGGGGTAGGAAGTTGTTCAGGATGTGATGGGAGCGAGTGTGTTGACTATTGAGGGTGCTGAGCAGTCTCTCCACACGTGTTCACATAATTGCACCTGGACTGAGATCCCAGAAATAAAGTTGGCTAAAATGTCTGGGAAACACTATAGTTACAAAATGCTTCCATTGTATACAGCACTGATATGTTTCCCAAGTGCGAGTTTGAACTGGGAATGAGACATAACTTGTTCATTCAGCAAATTTGACAAAGGTAATGAATAGAGTTAAAGAAAGAGAAACTCATCCATCTTATCTGACAATAAGACAGAAAGATGACAGGTTTACAGATGGAGGAAAAGCAGCAGGGCCTGAAAGATATGCAGTTATTTGAAACTTAACCAATAACAAGCAACAACATACTGATTAATCACTTGATAAGGTGTTAAGTCTAAATTATGCTGACCAATCGGAAACTGGTGGCATCCAGAGGGTATAAAAAGGGGATAGCTGCGAGAACCTTACTCGAGCAGAGGACCCAGAGTGAGCTATGTTTGGAGTGAGGCGAGAGTGAGAAGAAATTGGGTGCAGAGTGGGAATTAGGTGCAGAGTGGGAATTAATAATAATAATAATAATAATCCTTGCATTTGATATAGCGCTTTTCACGTCGGGAGGACGTCCCAAAGCGCTTCACAGAATATACTGCAAAGTGAATTGAATTGACTGTATTTGTGGGTGAACGCGGCAGCCAATTGCGCACAGCAATGTCCCACAAACAGTCGTGGATTGAAAATGACCAATTTATTATTGTTTTTAATAATAATAATAATAATAATCCTTGCATTTGATATAGCGCTTTTCACATCGGGAGGACGTCCCAAAGCGCTTCACAGAACACACTGTAAACTGAGTTGACTGTATATTTGTGGGCGAACGCGGCAGCCAATTGCGCACAGCAATGTCCCACAAACAGTCGTAGATTGAAAATGACCAATTTATTATTGTTTTTGGTTTTGGAGGGATTATTATTAGGCTCTGTGTGGAGTAAGGAAACTTGCCCAAGGTTTCGCCCTCTGCCTGGAATTGAACTCAGGTCTCTCACTTGCAAAGCGAGTGCTCTAACCACTGAGCTACAGGACTTTTTGTTTTTTGGAGGGATTATTATAACAAGTAGTAGATTCAATATGGTTGATATAGTGCCTAAACTCTGCAGAGCTGATCTGCTCAATATCCTTATTAGGTGCAGAGGGGGAAGTATATCGTCTAAGGTAGGAGAGCCCAGGGTGGAGTCGAGACCTAGCCGTGTATATAAAGCACAGCCAGATGAGGAGCCACTCAGTTGGGAGTGGAGGTAGGAGGGCTGAGGTAAATGAGGGGGAGGGTGTGTTTCGCAAAGTGACGTCAACATCCACGACCTCATCCTGGACAAGCACCTTGACATTCTTGGGCTCACCGAAACTTGGCTCTCCCCCAATGACCCTGTACCCCTAATGGAAGCCTTCCCTCCAGACTACACCTTCCACCACATCCCCCATCCAAACCAATGTGGCAGCGGAGTAGCCCTCTTTTCCAAAGCCTTACTTGGTCTCACCCCCTACTCCTCTGGCTGCTTCCCCACCTTCGAGCACCTCATCCTCTTCCACCCCTCTCTCCCTTTCAAAATCCTCCTTGTCTTCCGACCCCCGAAGCCCCCGGTTCCTTCCACACAGATATCTCTACTCTCTTCCGTGTCCCTGTGCTCCGAGCGCTTACTCTTAATGGGCGATTTCAACCCCCACCCAAACTCCCCTTGCACCACTTCTGCCAATTTCACTGCCCTCCTCTCCTCCCTAAACTTGACCCTCCATATAAATTCACCCACCCACCACCATGGACATGCATTTGACCTCGTCATCACACATGGCCTTGACATTTCCGACCTCAGCATAGTGGAAAAGGCCATCTTGGACCACTTTTTCATCTCCTTCTCCTCTCACATCCCTCTCTCCTCCACCAAGCCCTCAACCATTCTCTACTTCCCTTGGTAAAGGCTACCCCCTGAGAACCTCACCAAGACCCTTTCATCATCAAATATCTTATCCCTCTGGCCCTCCACCCGCGGAGATCCTGAAGCAGCAGTCCAGCTGTTCCATGATCGCCTCTCCTCCACCTTCAATTCCCTCTGAAAAGTGCCCTGAAATCTAGGACCATCTCCAAACTCCCGATCCCCCTGGAATACCAACAATCTCCGCCGCCAAAAAAACCAAACCCATCTGCTCGAGGGCAGATGGCGGAAAACTGGCCTGACAGTTCACTGCCAACTGTGGCTCGAGCATCTCCACAGCTACTGCCGTTCTTTGACTTATTCAAAAACGGCCTTCTACTCCAACATTATCTTGGAGGCGAAAGACAATCCAAAAATCCTTTTTTCCCCACCACCCACTACCTCCTCCATGCACCCCTCAGGCTTCCTCAATCTTCATATCAAATGCCAAGTGCGAGGAGGTCATGGACTTCTTTTCTTCTAAAATACTTAACAACCGCCAGGCAGACTCATCCACCTGCCCCTTGTCACCCACACCATGCCCTCTCTGTCCACCTCACCTTCCTCATCATCTGCTCCTACCACCATCCCCATTCTACATTCCTTCCTCCGCATCTCTCCCTCCTCCCTCTCACCCACCATCACCTCCATGAAACCCACCACCTGCTGCCTCCACCTCCTCCCCACCAAATTACTGGTCACCCAGCTCACCCTCGTCTGCCCACCACTGGCTGACATCATCAAACAGTCCCTCTCCTCCAGATCAGTCCCTGCCTCCCTCAAAACTGCTGTCATCACCCCCTTCCTGAAAAAACCCTCCCTAGATCCCTCAAACCCCAGCCACTACCGTCCCATTTCTAACTGCCCTTCCTCTCAAAAGTTCTAGAACACGTCGTTGCCAACCAACTCCGCGTACACCTCTCCTCCCACTTCCTCTTCGAACCCCTCCAGTCTGGTTTCTGCCCTGCCCACAGAATAGAGACTGCGCTTGTGAAAGTCACAAACAACATCCTCTCTATCTGTGACCAGGGCTCCCTCTGCCTCCTTGTTCTCCTGGACCTCTCCGCCGCATTCGACAGTGTCGATCATGCCATCCTCCTCCACCGCTCTTCCTCCATCATCCACCTCAGTGGGACCGCACTCGCCTGGCTCGAGTCCTACCTCACAAACCGCCAGCAGTATATCTGCACAAACGGCTTTTCCTCCCGCTCTCACCCAGTCACCTGCGGGGTACCCCAAGGATCTATCCTTTGCCCCCTCCTCTTTCTGATCTACATGATCCCTCTTGGGGATGTCATCCGTAGATGTGGGTTACATTTCCACGTGTATGCAGATGACATCCAACTCCATTTTTCCACCTTTCTTTGCGACCTCCCAGTCCCCTGATGTTCTGTCAGCCTGCCTGTCAGATATCGTGGGCTGGATGAGCGCAAACTTCCTTCAGCTGAACGTTGACAAGATGGAAGCCATACACTTTGGCTCTCGTCAACGTCTAAAATCTCACGGCTCTCACCTCCTCCACCTACCCGACCTCCCCTTAAACTCTCCAAACCCGTTCGCAACCTATCCTCCCCCACATCCAGTCCCTCACCAGCACCACCTTCTACTACCTCCGACGCATCGCCCGTCTCTGCCAATACCTCTCCCCAAAAGCCGCTGAAACCCTGGTCCATGCCTTTACCACCTCTCGGCTGGACTACTCCAATACCCTCCTTGCCGGTCTCCCATTCACTACCATCCATAAAATCCAAATCATTCAAAACTCTGCCACCCGCATTCTCACCCGTACGAAACTCCGCTCCCCGATCACCCCAGTCCTTGCCAGACTGCACTCGCTACCTATCTCAGAGAGGATCGATTTCAAGGTCCTCACCTTTGTATTCAAGTTCCTGCACTCTTCTGCACCCCCCTACCTCTCTGACTTCCTCTCTCCTCAAAACAGTAACCGTTGCCTTCGTTCCTCCGGGTCTGGCCTCCTCCTCGTTCCCCGAGTCCTCCGCTCCACCCTCGGCGGCCATGCCTTCAGCCACTATGACCTGAGGCTCTAGAACTGCCTTCCTCACTCCCTTCGTCTCGCTCCCTCCCTTCCCATTTTCAGGTCTCTGCTGAAGACATTTCTTTTCGACCATTGGTCACCTTCCTCCCCCTCCCCCTGGCTCAGTCCCGGGATCCATCACTTTAAAGCGCTCTGAGATGCCGTCTGGCGTGGAGGGCGCTATATAAATCCAAGTTGTTGTTGTTGAAACCTGCTCAATGTATCAGCTGAAATATAAATTCCCAATGGCCACTGGAAACAATAAGGAGCAGAAACCCAAGTCAACTGTCATGCCCTCGGCAATTATATTTCCTCCAGCTGAGATCAGATTTACTCGAATTTAAGGTGTGTGTTTTTTTTCATTAAAAAGTACCTTCAATATCAGGATGTACTTTGAAGTTGATGGTGTCTCAGATTTGAAGACTTATCTTCATTCAGAGAAGTGGCCATAAAGTAAATGTCGGGAGGTGGTGGAATTCAGTTGCAACATGCAAACAAGGAATCCTAAATGAGCAAGATTAGTTGTTTATTCAGGGGTTTCTTACAGTTATTACAGTGAAGCGTTAGAGACATGGAGGGAGAGAAAGAATTCAGAGAGATAGAGAGACAGACAGATGTACACTTCATGGCTGTTCATCGAACATTGTTGTGCACAAATTGACTGCTGCACTTACCTTCAAATAAAAGAAGAGTTCTTGACTGACAGTCAGCAGGGTAGGGGCAACAACAACAACAATAACAACAAGATTCCATTTATAGAGCGCCTTTCACATCGGGAGGACGTCCCAAGGCCCTGGACAGTTGGGTCAGGACCCGAGCAAGGGGGAAATGGTGAGGGTGAGGGGAGGGAAGGGAGGGAGCGAGGAGGAGGTAGAGAGTCGAGAGGGGAGCTGAAGGCACGGTCAAAGAGAAAGGTCTTGAGACCGGCCTTGAAGGAGGAACGGCAACCTAGTGGAGACAGAGAATAATAATAATAAGGAGGAAGGAGGAAAAAGTGAATGAGGAACCCCAAGAACTTGTCTGTTCAACAGGTACAATGTGCTGGCTACCTTTGGAGATAAGGAAGAAAGCTGGAGGTAGAAATGGTCAGAATGCTAACCAAGGCTCTTTGAAGCAGAAAGCAGTTCAACATGGGAGGAGATCAATAGAAAAGTTGTAGTTATAGGGAATTGTAAAGTTAAGGGGACAGAGGTCATGAGTACTGGGACAGGAAGGAGCTTGATAGCTGGGATAGGCCGCACCTGACTTGGAGTGGGTCCAAGGTTCAAAGGATAAATAGGACTGGAGAAAAGAATTTAAACCAGTGAAGGGGATCATGTGGAAATAATAGCAACCTAAAGATAAGAAAAAGAAGGAATGAGAGCAAAAGTCAGAATACAAAATGATAAGGATACATAACAGTGACAATAAAATTACATTTATAGAGCGCCTTTCATGTCGGGAGAACGTCTCAAGGCACTGGACAGTCAAGGAACAGGACCCGAGCATGGGGGAGGGGTGGGATAAGGTTGAGGGAAGGCAGAAAGGTGGGAGGGAAACTGAAGGCACGATTGAAGAGGAGGGTCTTGAGACCGGCCTTGAAGGAGGCAAGGAAGGAAGCAAGGCAAAGGGACTGTGGGTTGGAGTTCCAGAGTGTGGGGCAGAGAGGCTGAAAGCCTGGCCACCGATGGTAGGACAGGAGACATGATGTAGGCCGGAGCCTGCTGAATGGAGGGAGCGGGCAGGTGGTAGGGAGTCTGCAGGTCAGAGAGGTAGGAGGGGCAGCCTGGAGGCTGATGCTGCCAGCGCCCAAGGTGCAGAGGCGCTAGCGTGAGCCAATCAGGAGGGCCTCGGTCTTGCTGACGTTCAGTTGGAGAAAGTTGTTTTTTGTTTAGAACTTGATGTCGGATAGGCAGTCGTTCAGGGTGGAGGCAGAGAGATTGAGTTGGGTGCCATCAGCATACATGTGGAAATTTATCCCATGTTTGTGGATGATGTCACCAAGTGGGAACATGTAGAGGGTGAAGAGGAGGGGACCGAGACAGAGCCCTGAGGAACATCGCACGAGACAGTGCGGGAGAAAGAGTTTGCAGAAATTGTGGAGGCGGTGTGAAAGGTAGCACCTGAACCAGTCAAGGACAGAACCTTGAAGGTTGAGGTGGGAGGAGAGGCGGTGGACGAGGATTGAGTGGTCCACAGTATCAAATGCAGCGGAGAAGTCGAGGAGGACAAGAGGCAGAGGGAGCCCTGGTCAAACATGGTCAGGATTATATGTGACCTTGAACAGAGCAGTTTCCGTGCTGCAGGCAGCACAGAAACCCGATTGGAGGGGCTCATGGAGGGAGTGGGATGAGAGGAAAGAGCGAAGCTGGGAAGCAACAGCTCTCTCAAAGACCTTGGACAGAAAAGGGAGGTGGGAGATGGGCCGGTAGCTGGATAGCTGTGTTGGGTCAAGGGAAGGTTTCTTCAATGTGGGGGTGATAGTGGCTGTTTTGAAGGGGATAGGAAAAGTCCCAGATGATGATGTCGGCGAGTAGTGGGACAAGGAGGTGGATCTGCGATTGAAGGAGCTTAATGGAGGATATGGTGGTGATGACAGAGAAGGGGGTGACAGGTTCAAAGGTGTGGAAGGAGGGATGAGTAGTGGTCAGAGTATGAGGGCAGGGTAGGGAGGGGGTGGAAGTTGGGAGGGCTGTGGCAGCTGAGCAGATTTCCTCGATTTTGGACTCGAGAAATTCCAGCATTTCCTTGCAGTGGGAGTTGGAAGAAAGAATCTGCAAGGCCTGGTGGCAAGGGTGGAGGTGCCGGTTGGTGATGGAGAACAGGATTAACCTGGCGTAGAAGGTGATTTGGCTGAGGCAAGAGTGGAGCAGTAGGTTTTGATGAGGTCCAGCAAGATGTAGCAATGGACAGTTAGGCTGGACTTGAGTCAAGTGCGTTTAGTAGCCCACACCTGGCCCTTGAGCAGCTGGAGGTGGCTGGTGAACCAGGGTGAGGATCAGGAATAGGAGGCAGTTCATGAGCAATCAGTTCAGTTCCCCAGAATCCCGGCCCTGCCTCGAGCTCTTGCCAGTTCCAGCCCCCACTCTGGCTGCCTCCGTCCCGATGCCCTGGACCCCAGCACCCACTCTGGCTACTGCTGATCCCGATCTCCTGGACCCCAGGCCCCACTCTGGTGACCGCTGTTCCCGGGAGCAGGGAGTTTCCGTAGTTGAGCCTTGAGGTGACGAATATGCGTATGAGGGTTTCGGCAGCTTGAAGCATGTGGCAGTGAGAAGTCGGACAATGTTGTGGAGGTGGGGGAACACAGAGCGGCTCATGGCACAGATATGGGGGAGAAAAGACAGTGAGGATCGAACAAAACACTCAGGATTCTAACTGGCTTGGTGAAGTGGATGCTGATGCTGCAGGTACCCAAGGTGCTGAGGCGCTGATGCGAGCTAATCAGGAGGTCCTCCGTCTTGCTGACCTTCAACTGTAAAAAGTTGGCTCTCATCCAGGACTTGATGTCAGACAGACAGTCTGTCAGGACGTCAGTTGCCATGGAATCGAGGCAGAGCAATAGAGTTGGGTGTCATTTGTGCACATGTGGAAGTTTATCCCATATCTGCAGATGATGTCACCAATAATAATAATCCTTGCATTTGATATAGCACTTTTCATACCTTCTAGACGTCTCAAAGCACTTCACAGAATATGCTGTAAAGTGAATTGACCGTATATTTGTGGGCGAAACGCGGCAGCCAATTGCACACAGCAGTGTCCCACAAACAGCCGTGGATTGAAAATGACCAATTTATTATTTTTTTGTTTGGAAGGGATTATTATTGGGCATGTGGAGTAAGAAAACTTGCCGAAGGTTTCGCCCTGCCTGGAATTGAACCCAGGTGGCTCACTTGCAAGACGAGTACTCTAACCACTGAGCTACAGGACTCCAGTAACAGGACTCAGCTATTGCTGAAACAAACATTCAAAGTTCTGGTGTTCAGCTTGGCTCAGTCGGCAGCACTCTCTTTGAGACAGAGAAGACAGAGGGACTTTGAACTTACAGTCAAGGCTGGCATTTCAATGCCAATTTCAATGTAGAGGTTGAAGAGGAGGGGACCGAGGACAGAGCCCTGGGAACATCACACAAGACTGTGTGGGGGCTGGAAGAGAAACCGTTGGGGAAGACAAATTGGAGACGAGAGATAAGACCTGAACCATTCAAGGACAGAACCTTGAAAGTTGAGGTGAAAGGAAAGACAGTGGAGGAGGATGGAGTGTTCCATGGTATCAAAGACAGCAGAGAAGTCAAGAAGGACAAAGGAGGCAAAGGGAGCCCTGATCACAAATGGACACAATGATGTTTTGTCACCTTGACCAGAGCAGTGAAAATTAACCTTTTATATAGCAATCCGGAGAATATAGTTGCATGAGTTTGCTTCTTTGCACTTTCTTCCTTGTTTACGTTCTGGGTCTATCCCAACTTCAGGCTAATTAGTGTTCCATATTCATACACAGGACAAACATGTTTTTCTGATCTTCTAGGTCATTTGGTTTGGCTCACAGATATTGTTTTCTTGTTGATACTCCTCACCTAATAATACCACCTAATTATTACTCACATTCACCACTCATTTGCCTTACTTCTCACATAACACAGGCTATCTATTACACATTCCAACTTAACTATACTTAACAAAGCAAGAATAATCGATAAAGGACAAACTGTATTAATTTCTAACAAGTTACAAGCGCAATCATCTACAAAACTTCACTTAAAGATACAGCAGAAGACACAGACTGTGAGAGAGGTGGGGAGAGAGAGAGACATTGAGAGAGATTGTGAGAGGGTTGAGAGTGTATGAGAGAGAGGAGGAGAGTGTGTTTGAGAAGGGGGAGGTGGAGTGGGACAGAGTGTAAGAAGAGGAGTGAGAGAGAGTTTGTGAGAGAAGGAGAGAGTGTATGCGCCAGAGGAGAGTGGGGTAGAGAGGGAAAGCGTGTGATGGAGGGAGAGAAAGTGTGAGGGAGAGGGGAGAGAGCAGAGGAGAATTAAAGACATTTTTTCATGGTTCACTGTCAGGCAAGACGATCGTAGCCTCCCTCAGCCACCCGGGGAGGGCTGAGGACAGATACCGAGTGAGGGATAGATTCTCCAGAGAAAGCTCCCTAGTTCCCTAGTGAGAAACCTCTCAACATCCTTCATTCCTCCGACACCCCCCCCCCACTCCCAGCCCCATACGATATCTATGCAACCTCTCAAACTGGCTATTCCTTTTGCACTGCAAACACGAGCTTGCTTCATATCCCCCCACCACATCTGCCTAACCATTTCCATTTTGCCCCCACTACCTGTAGTTCCATTACTGGAGTCCCTCTGAGACCCTCCCTTGTTTCAAGGCATGACAAGTCCTAACTTTTTGACCATGCTTTGGGTCATCTTTTCCCTTCCCCATACCAATTCTTGGCTCCAGCCTCAGTTCTAGAGTTTGGAAGTGTAGTGAGTGGCTGAATATTCGGCTGATGAGGTGGAGCAGAGGGGATGAGGAATATGCAGGAGGCATTTAATTAATCGTCAGTTTCTAATTTTTTCCTTACGTAGCATTCTGGTTTGAATTCACAGATTCGGCGATGAAATGCATTGCACATGTCATTGTTCCATTTGTCCTGGTCGAACTCAGCGCCCTTAGTAACACAGAATTCAGTATTTTCATTGTTTGGCTCGTCAGAGGCCCAAAACCTGAAAACAAAAAGGAAAATACATTGTTTGTAAAATGCATACTTTACCAGGATATGTCAGCATAGTTGACAGAAATATCACCTGGTTCCTGACACCAACACTGACTACACGGACTCCTCCACCGAGTTCTTTCAAACCCCAAATTTAGGGCAATGATGTAACTATCTGGAAAACTTTGCTGCTACTTGTCCAGCACAGACCAACCTACTCTTTAGGGCTTTGATTTGCAGGGTTACTGAAAGCTGAGTGGGGTGACTCCCTGTCCCCAGTGACTGGTCTGCCCTTCCACCAGGTCCTGCAAATGAGCCAGGCTGGCTGTGCTGTCAGCAGTGCCCTGGAATACTGTGGACCCGCCTGACTCAGGGACTGGACAACCGAGACCAACACAGAGGGCTGGCTCGAATCCATCATTCCTTTGCCAAACATGTCACCTTCGAGCTAGGTCAGCTCACATTACCCCCAAGGAGAATCGACACACTGCACTTTGGCTGACACTTCAGACTCCAGCTTTCCCTCCTCTCTCTCACCACATCTTCCATTCGGAGATATGAAAGAGGCCATTTGGCCCATTTAGTTCAACTGGTATTTAGACTCCACAAGAGTAGAGATATCGTCCCTACCAACTTGACATTTTCCCCATGTCCCTCAACATCATTCTCTCTTAACCACAAGTTCAGTCTTTTGTTTTTAAATGTGCACATAGTTCCTGCCCTAACTGAAGTAGAGAATTCCATAATTCCACCTCTCTGTGTATGGAAATGTTTTTCCTATTCTCTCCATTTTAATTAATTAATTGATTGATTAATCTGCTAATTTCTGTTCCCATTTCCCAGCTCCCTACCAATTCCACATGATCCCCTTCTGTTACGCTCTCCTTCATGTTCCCCTCAGCTCCCTCCCCCATTCTTCATGAACCTCCTGTCCCTCCTACCATCTCTGAGTGATGTCCCTCCTGCATAGCCTTACAGCCTTTCTCCTTACTTCAACCAGATATCCAATTCTGTGCTCAGCACAAGAGCAGCCATGTAAGATGGTCTATCCTGCCCTCCCACGATAAAGTCCGTCTTCCATGATGTGAGTAACTCCACAATTATCCTTGTCATTATCGCCCCTGACACTCTTTCTCCCGCCCCATCTACAACAATCACAATCCCCTCAATCAACTTGTCAGCTCCCTCCACTGAGCAGGCTCTGGCCTGCTTTATGACCCCCACCTGGCCCGCCCCACCATTGGCGGTCGGGCCTTTAACCTCTCTGCCCTCACCCTCTGGAACTCCATCTCACATTCCTCTTTCCTCACTCCCTCCCTTGCCTCCGTCAAGGCACACCTCAAGACCATCCTCTTCAACCATGGTTTCAGTCACTCTCTCTGCCCTCCACCTTCCCTGATCCCAACCAACCCTTCCCCCCTGACTCTTCAGCGCCTTGGGACGTCCTCCTCATATGAAAGATGTATTACAAATTTTATATTGTACTTTATTGTATCGGTCTTATTGCTTACTCTCAATATACAGTCACACAAATCATTTGCTGCCTCACCAATAAAGATCTTCAGTTGAGGAAAACTTAATGACAATCAGAGAATCAGCAAGTTTGACAACAGGAGCTTGAATTGAACAGAATTATTAAAGTGAAACAGTAAAAAATGGATGAACATACGCTGTAGCCAGAGATGTTCCATCTACCCACTGAAAGTCATTGCCAGCACCATCTTTTTGCAACCCAATCCACCGTTTCTCTTTGTCATAATTTTTTATAAATTCCTGTAAGAAAAATAAAATCAGTATATTTTGTGGGCAAACACGGCAGCCAATTGCGCAGAGCAGTGTCCCACACGCAGCCATGGATTGAGTGATTAAATTATAATAATAATAATAATAATCCTTGCATTTGATATAGCGCTTTTCACGTCGGGAGGACGTCCCAAAGCGCTTCACAGAACACACTGTAAAGTGAATTGACTGTATATTTGTGGGCGAACGCGGCAGCCAATTGCGCACAGCAATGTCCCACAAACAGTCATGGATTGAAAATGACCAATTTATTATTGTTTTTGGTTTTGGAGGGATTATTATTAGGCGTGTGGAGTAAGGAAACTTGCCCAAGGTTTCGCCCTGCCTGGAAATGAACTCAGGTCTCTCGCTTGCAAAGCGAGTGCTCAACCACTGAGCTACAGGACTCCAAATGATTATTATTTATTTGAAGATTATTATGGTATTGATGCAAGCTGGCAAATAAATTTCTGTTAGAACAATAATAAAATCAGCAAAAATCTTTAGGTAAGAAGGAGTAATAGGTTGGGGTGTGGGGATGGAGGCAAGAGAGGTATAGAGAGGATTTGGGGTCGTCGGGGAGAAATGAAGGCGGAGTTTGAGGAGGGGGCAGAGTTGGAGAGCTCAGGTCGGGAGCCAAAACACGCATGCAAAGACCAGCAGCGATCAGGGGGGCAGGATCAGCCTGCAGGCTACAGGAGACAGTGCAAGGGTTTGGGGGGAGAGGGGGGATGGCAATCATGGCTTAAGTGGCAGAGATAGGGAGGGAAAAAAGGGAGGACTCTGGTCATGTCACATCTGGAGTACTGTGTACATATCAGATCTCTGTGGTACAGAGTATTAGAGGCAGTGAAGAAAAGAGGAATGATGATGATCCCCAGTGATAGGGGAATAATCTATGAGCAACTATTGAACAGGTAGGGGCCTTGAAGAGACATCACAGAGGAGACCTTGTAGACGTATACAAGACTCAATGTTCAGTGTTCCAAAGGGCAATTTCAGGATGGATACCAGAAAGTATTCTTTACCCAGAGGGTAATTGTTGATGGGAATGGGTTACCAGGATGGGTGATTGAGGCTAAAATACTGGACTCATTTGAGAAACAGCTTGATGTTAATGCTGTATTTGGAGGATGGTTTGATGGCTATTCTAGAAGGCTGGGATCAAATTAAACTAAGGATCTTCTTCCTCAAAACCACTCTTATGGTCTTGCAAATTACTGATGAAGTTCTTTGAGATGTTTTGACATTATAGAAGCTGTATCAAATACAAGGATTAATACTGTTATAATAACTTGTGTTGTATCTGACCTGGGAGTGCCTAATTAGACAGATTAGAGCTTTACTCTGCATGTAACCTGTGCTAAAGGTTTTCATGTTCAAATCCATTCATTCCCTGGCACCTCTCTACCTCTCCAACCTCCTTACAACCTAATCCACCACCCGGTGCCTACGTTCAACTGGCACTGGCCTCCTGCTCGTCCATCGCACCCTCCGACCCACCATCAGAGATCGTGCTTTCAGCCACTATACCCCAAAACTCTGGAACACTCTCCCTCAATCCCTCCACCCTGCCACCTTTCTCCTCTCTTTCAAGTCCCATCTGAAAACTTTCCTCTTCGACCGTGCTTACGGCCACCTCCCCCACCTCGCCCTCAGCTCAGAGTCAGGCACCGCCACTGTTTAGCGCTCTGAGACAGTACCCTGCATGGGGGGTGGCTGTTTAAATACATGTTGTTGTTGCTGCTATTGTTGTTGTAAAGTCAATCTGGAGTGTTTGATTGGAAAGTTAGAAGCATCTGTTATGGGTATGCAAACCACCAGAATTTGAAATGGATACGATAATTCAATTGTACTTAGCTAACAAAAAGATTGCGTATTATCTCCAGCCATTAATACAAGAATGCATTAATTACAAACTCCCAGCACAAAGGAAGCACTTGCAATAGTACCGAGTTTAACATTATTCCTGCAGGAAATCATTTATATGCAGGCAGATTGGCAACCAGACATTATTCACACTGAAGAAACTATTCGCATCATTTTGCTCCAGTTGGACAATGTAGAGTTCATCTGCAAATCTGCAACAGACTGGCCTCACCTGTTCAGCTGAATCATCTACAATCACAAGTGAGCAGCAGGATATGGAGGCACAAGTAATATTGGCATCTGCCCAATTAGTTGAATCAGTTGAGAAATGGTAGACACTCTTTCGGAAAGAAGTATAGTTCCAGCCCGAGGGGTGAAGAGAAATTATACCTGTAATATGATTCCATAAATAACAGTTATTCATATATATCGGCGGAATATTGAAGTTATGTGTTAATAATAATAATAATCCTTTAATTTTGATATAGCACTTTTCACATCTTTTAAATGTCTTAAAGTGCTTTACAGAATATACTGTAAAGTGAATTGACTGTATATTTGTGGGCAAAACGCAGCAGCCAATTGTGCACAGCAGTGTCCAACAAATAGACGTGCATTGAAGTGAACAATTTATTATTTTTTGTTCCAAAGGGGATAGATAATACCAGAGACATATCCATTTGTGAAGTATCTCCATTTTACAGTTGAAAAATTGATCAAACCACTTCCCTCTTCAGTTGAACAGTTAATTTGCATAAGCCCCAGCGCCCAACTCCAGACACCCTTACCCCAGCTCTAAACTACCACAGAGCCTCTGTAGCCTGACTAGCAGCCACCACCATAACCTAGTATGGGCTGATATCATGGTGGATCTAAGAGAAGGGCACTCTTTAAACATGTTCAGAAGCAAAACTAAATTTAAAGTTGGAAGTTTATTTTGGATTTAGCATTACCTGAGTTCAGACTAGCTTAACAGATTCTAGGCAGATCTATTACTCAGAAAAATTCAAGATGAAATACGCATAAGCATCTGTCATACTTACCATCACGAACATCCTTTGCAAATTTCTTGACCTTATCATCTAATGCTGTGTAGTTGGTACTTACTTCATTGTAGTTGATCATGAATTTACTGTAGTTGGTATTTAGTTCATTGTAGTTGGTCATTAATTTACTGTGACTGGTCATTAATTCATTGTAGTTGGTATTTAGTTCATTGTAGGTGGTCATTACTTTACTGTGATTGGTCATTAATTCATTGTAGCTGTTATTTAGTTTATTGAAGTCGGTCATTAATTTACTGTGGCTGGTGTTTAATTCATTGTTGTACGTCATTAATTCACTGTGGTTGGTCATTAAATTCTGAAACCTAATCGTCAGTGACCTATTTTCTATTTCGATATCCTTCAGTTTGTTTTCCATGCATACATCTAAAATAAAAATAAATATTTCATATCAGCCTAAGAAATCCGACAGATTTAATTATTACAGGAGTTTTTGGTCAGCCAGGGGTCTGATGTACGCAGAAACCGATCGCCATTCTTAAAAGAATGATATTGAAACCAGACTGATAGTAGTATGCATCCCACCTATACATGGAATTCCCGTATATTGAAATGGAACGTGGACCTTCCCTGGAGGAACGGATCCTCGTTACCTAATTCTGGTGAGTATTAGGCGCAGCTATCAAGAGCCAAGGCTTTGGGGACCTCAGAATGTGTTGGACTACTGTTGGAATTTAACCAGCAAAAACTGGCGAGCACTATCTGGCAGGCTTTCCAGCTGCTTGTCCAGTTAGGATTACACTTCCCATAAGAGCTTTGGTTTTCAGGGTTCACAGGAGCTGAGTTGGAAGAATTCCTGAATCAGTGATCTGTCCCTCCAGCATATGCAAATAAGCCAGCTGGCTGGTCGGCCATCAGCAGTGCCCTGGAGTTCTACAGTCCCACCTGGCTCAGGAAGCAAGATTGCCCAGAGGTTGACTCAATTCTTAAATTCCTTTGCCAAGTCAATTCAGCTCCAAGGACACTCCACTTACCTCCCCCAACCTAAGGAGGATAGTCATTTTTTTTACAATAGTAATCCTTGAATTTGATATTGGCCTTATCACATCAGCGAGATGTCTCAAAGTGTTTCACTGGATATACTGTGAAGTGGATTGACTGTAGATTGACTGTATTTCTGTGGCCAAAACATGGCAGTCAGTTGCACACAGCAATGTTTTCCCACAAACAGCCATGGAATAAGTGATTAATTTTATTGGGGGATTTGTTAACCAGTATAGTGTTAGAAACTCCCTCCCGGAGCCTGCTGAGCAGAGGGAGCGGATAGGTTGCTTTGGGGTTAGCAGGTTACAGAGGTAGGAAGGGGCAAGTCTATGGAGGGCTTTGAAGGCAAGGACGAGGATTTTGAAATCTATCTTCTAGGGGATGGGGAAACCAGTGAAGCCGGGCAAGAGTCTATAGCCCAGAAAGCTACAGAGGTAGAATGGTTAAAAAAATACATATTTGAATAGTGGAGGTATTGAGAGGTACAGAAATTGGCATAGAATTGAAATTTAAAACATTTCCAATATCTAATAAACTTTTCAAACAGGCCTGATGTGCTGAATGGCCTCCTCTTTTGGTTTTCCTATGTTCCTAAAATAAATTTACAACCTTTTTTATCAGATGATTTGTTGTGAAAATGCACACTCACAAATTATGATGAATGAAATTGCTACCGCCAAGATGATCAGAAGGAGACATATTAATATTATCACTGGAACCGCTTGAGCCACTGGAATAATAAAAGAAAAAAAAAGATTCAAGAAGAGAAAGAATGAAATACAGTAGAAATTGTTTTAGTCAGATGCTGGGTAACCCTGGACGCTGGGCAAATGAAACAAAGCATCCACAATTCATTTAAATTCATACCCGTTTTAAATATGCCGGGTAATTTGGACAAAATCTGGATGAAATGCCGTACTGATCGCTGTTGCGTCAACTCACTTGTGCCTTCTGTGTCTCAAGTGACTCCATTCAGCCACAACCAGCTCTGGGTGGAGTCAAATTGTGATTGATTGGCAATGGAGTCGAGCCATTAACAAGCGGACTCGGGCTCTTCAGTGAGATGAGGGAGGAACAAGGAAGACACAAGGAAGGGAAAGGGAAAATCGTGATTGATTGACAGCTGGAGCCACTTGTGAACGGGTGGATTGCCCATCCATTCATAAGTGGCTTCAGGCTGTCAATCACTTCAGAGCCACTGCTAATTGGTCCCCCCCACCCCACTGTGCAATGAGAACAGCAATGGGGGGGAGGAGGTACTGCCACCATTCCTCTGCTGGGCAGGGAGAAGTAAGAGAAATTTGGTTAACGTCGGACGCCACTTAAACCAGACAAAACAACAAGCCCCAATGTGTCTGGCTTCCACTGTAAGGTTGCATAAGTATATTTTTAATTTAAGAATGTGAGAGTATAAGAACATATGAAATAAGGAAAGGTTATCTGAGTAGCTTTTTAAGGAGATATTATTCAGTGGTGGAAATTAGCCCTTGTGGTACTTCGGGATGAGAGGAAATACACGGTTAGTCCAGCAACCAGAATGTTGGTATGGTCAAGCCTGGGCATAAGTAAATGCAAAGATAAGGATCTCAGCAGCCCAAGGGAAGAAGTAATGGTCAAGAAGGGTGATATCTTGGAAGGGGGAAAAGCTGAGTGGGAGTAGGAGTTGTTTGTCCTGGAGAAGAGGAGCCTGGGATTTCCTTGGCCTCCAGGATGATGTTGGAGTAGAAGGACGATTTTGCTGAGGCATGGGCGGAGGTGGTTTCTATGTGGGACAGTCAAATCTGGCGATCAACCGTTAGATAGGATTTATGCCAGATGCGTTCGGCTTGAGGGAGTGGAGGTGGCTGGTGCACTAGTGGGACTTGTGGGAGTAGGAGACTGTGCAGGAGGTGACACTCCATTGCAGTGCTGCTGAAGGGATTTTGCAATGTTCCCATCCTCCTAAAAGCAGCTATAATCACCCCTATCACGGTCAGCCGGAAGATTACTCTGAGGTGGAGATGTCAGAGAGGAAAGTCCCTTCTAGTTCAGGAACCTTCTTCCTTTTGCACCGCCAAGGTCTCTGCTTTTACTATCTGTTAATTAACATTTTTTTGAGGATCACAAAAATTATGAAGCTCCCATTCACCCCGCTAATACCTTTTTCTTTTGCTCACAGAATATCCCCATGCTCCATATTCTGCTAATCTATTTGCAACATTTGTCACTATCAACAACATTATGTTTGTAAAGTGCCTTCCACGTCAAGAGGATGTCCCAAGGCCTGAACAGTCAAGGATCAGGACCCAAGGGAGCAGGGGGCAGGGTTGGGGTGAGGGAGGGCAGAGTGGGTAGGAGGGGGCTGAAGGCATGGTCGAAAAGGAAGGTCTTGTTGTGCCTTGAAGGAGGCAAGAGAGGGAGGAAGGCAAAGGGATTGTGGGATGGAGTTCCAAAGAGTGGGGGCAGAGAGGCTGATGGTAGGGCGGGTTGGGTGGGAGACATGGAGCAGGCCTGAGCCTGCTGAACGGAGGGAGTGGACAGATTGATAGGGAGTCAGCAGGTCAGAGATGTGGGGCGGCAAGGACGTGGAGGGCCTTGAAGGTGAGGACGAGGATTTTGAAATCTATCCTCCGAGGGATGGGGAACCAGTGGAGCCAGGCAAGGGTGCGGGTGATGGAGGTCATGGAGCCTGGTGAAGTGGAGGATACGAGCTGCAGAGTTTTGGTGATCTGCAGCTTGTGGAGGGAAGAGTTGGGGAGGCCGACAAGGAGGGAGTTTCCGTAGTCAAGCCTTGAGTTGATGAATGCATGTATGAGGGTTTCAGCGGCCTGAGGGGTGAGGCAATGGGGAAGTTGGGCAATGCTGCAGAGGAGGGAGAAGGCAGAGCAGGTCATGGCACAGATATGGGGGAGAAAGAACAGTTGAGGGTCAAACAAGACACCCAGGTTCCTAACTGGCTTGGTGCGGTGGAGTGTGCATCCAATGGATGCTGTTGCTGCCAACGCTTGAGGTCTGAAGGCGCTGGTGCGAGCCATTCAGGAGGGTCTCAGTCTTGATGACATTAGCTATAGAAAGTTGGCTCTCATGCAGGACTTAAAGTCTGACAGTCAGTCTGTCAGGAGGTCAGTTGTCCTGGAATCAAGGGTGGAGGCAGAGAGATAGAGCTGGGAGTCATCCACGGGCACGTGGAGTTGACCCCGTGTCTTAGGATGATGTTACCAAGTGGGAGCATGTAGATGTTGAAGAGGAGGTGACTGAAGACAGAGGCCTGTGCAACACTGCACACGACTGTGCAAGGGCTGGAAGACAAACCGTTGGCGGACACAAATTGGAGAAGATGTGAGAAATAACCATTCTTGCACAGAAACTTAAAGTTTGAGATGAGAGGAGAGGCAGTAGAGGAGGATGGAGTGGTCCACGGTATCAAAGACAGCAGAGAGCTTGAGGAGGACGAGGAGGCAGAGCGAGCCCTCGTCACAGATGGACAGGATGCCATTTGTCATCTTGATGAGAGCGGTTTCCATGCTGTGATCAGCACAGAAACCCGACTGGAGGGGCTCATGAAGGAAGAGGTAGGAGAGGAATGAGCGAAGCTGGGAAGCAATGACTGTCTCAAGGACCTTGGAAAGAGAAGGGAGATTGGAGATGGACAACGACAACAACAAGATTCCATTTATAGAGCGCCTTTCACGTCGGGTGGACATCCCAAAGCACTGACCAGTAGTTACAAATCAGGGATGGGTCCTGGGAAGCTTTTTCAGGATGGGGGTGATTATAGCTGTTTTTAGGGGGATGGGAACATTGCCAGCTGATAAGAACATAAGAATTAGGAGCAGGAGTAGGCCAATCGGCCCCTCGAGCCTGCCCCGCCATTTAATAAGATCATGGCTGATCTTCTAACCAAATTCCATTTACCTGCACTATCCCCATATCCCTTAATCCCTTAATTTTTAAATATCTTTCGATCTCAGTAACAACAGTTTCTAATTAAATAGCACCTTTCACATGGGGAGAATATCTCAAGGCACTTTACAAAGACAGGTAGATGACAGAATTGAGAGTCAGATAGGAGTGGGTGTTAGATGGGAATGGTTGAAGCCAGCGTCAAAAAGACAGGTCTTGAGATGGGTTTTGTAAATAGTGAGTGAGTATAGAACCCCGAGGAACATTGCACTGAATTGTGCTCGGTATCTTGTTTTGACCCTGAACTGTCCTTTCTCCCCCACATCCGCACCATGACCGGCACTGGCTTCCACCACCTCCGAAACATTGCCATACTCCTCCACTGCCTCACCCCTCAGGCTGCCGACACCATGCATTCATCACATCAAGGCTCGATTATGGAAATTCCCTCCTCATCGGCCTTCCCAACTCTTCCCTTCACAAGCTGTAGATCATCCAAAACTCTGCAGCTCGGGTACTCTCGTGCATCAGACTCCGTGACTCCATCACTCCCACCCTCGCCCAATTCCACTGGCTCCCCATCCCCTAGAGGATCAAATTCAAAATTTCACCTCTCTGCCTTCCCTCACCCCTATCCCACCCCTCCCCCATACTCAGGTCCTGACCTTTGATTGTCCTGCGCCTTGGGACGTCCTTCCGACGTGAAAGTCGCTCTCTAAATGTAATTTTGTTGTTAGGGGTTGAAGAGAAGCTGTTAAAAGAGATAAGGTGAAGACATTAATCATTAGTGAAAGCAGGCAGAGCCAAAAAAAATTCCAGAAAGGGATGGCAGAGAAAGATGGACAATGTCAACAATGTTAAAAATTGAATTTACTAGTAGAAATTAGATCCAAATATGGCAGCCGGTAAAAGATTTCAAAATTGCTAACATTCACAGCTGAACAACCTTCTTGCAACTAAGGTTGCATTCAGTATCCAGACAGATAGCATGTTTGTAAATTGAGAAATAACATTTTAAACTTACTTTTGTCCTTACAAGACTTCATTTTATATTGAATCCGACAGTCCATGTGTACAGCGCTGGATTATCAGCACAACCTTCTTGTTGAATAATATCTGACTAACCAGGGCTGCAAGGCTGAGAATGTTCTGCAGTTAAACATTTACAATGGATATATATACACACCAATAAATCAGTCATCTCTGTCTTAATTCGTCACAGAATGACTCATGGAAATGTAAATCAGGCAACTGCCCAGTATTGCTAATCCTGTTTTTCAAGTGGGGGCTATAAAAGTGCAAGTTGTTATTGTTGTAGTATCGCATTGGCCTAAAGAAGAGGTGTCACTGAAGGCAGAGGGGCAGGGGCCAGGACTGAGTGATGGAATTCTAGGGCTGGAGTAGCTGGAGGCTTGCCACCGATGCAGGTTGTTAGAATATGCTTAGTTAAAGGAACTGAGTAAAAGACAACTGCTTGCATAGCTGAAAGTGTAGTCGCAAACAAGGTATTATTAGAGGGCAGTAGGACTAGCGTAAACAGTCTGGAAGTGGCTGGTACAGGATAGCCGAGGGCCTGTGGAGTGGGAAGACACAAGATAAACCAGGATTGGGGTAAAAAGGTCCATAATCAGGCGAGTAGGGCTGTGTTTGTGGTCTGAGCAGTTGCCAAAGGAGTCATAGAGATGGGAGATTAAGTTGCTGCAAGGAACTGCCCACAAGTGTTACAGGATCATCTGGCAGTATGCCTTTAATCCTGTAAATATTTGTGTTTTAACTATCGGGAGCGGAGTCATGAGAGCGCAGGGCAGAGCCGAGGCCTAGCTGCGGGTATAAAGCACAGTCAGGTGAGGAGCCATTCAATCGAAGCGAAGTCAGGAGAGCTCGCGGGGAGGGTAAGTGATGTCGGTGTGACGTCACAATTAAAAATAAGACAGCAATAATGTCCTGGCAGCCCCCGCCACTGCCATCCCAGCCATGACCACACATCCTGCGGCTGATGCCATCCCGCTGATCGCTCGCTCCTGGTCTCCGCGTGGACGTTTTGGCTGCCGCCCCAACCCAAGCCTCCCCCTCCACCCTAAATATCTCTCCTCCCACCCGTCTTTATCCATTAATCCCCATCTGTCCTTCTCTCCCACCGCCCTCCCCGCCTTCTCTCACTCCTCGACCCCATCACCACTTCCCTCTGCTCCATCCTGGGTATCCTCCGCTGGGCCCATCGTGGCTCCAGGCACTGGCTGTCCCAGTGTCCAATCATGCACTCCCTCCACTCAAACCTCCTCCCTAAGGCAAACCCACCTTCCCCCTCCCTCATATGTACCCTCTCCAATCTCCACTCACACCATTCTCCACAACCATCTCCCCTTCCACCCAAAATTCCTCTCCGCATCACTCTCTCCTCCCTCCAGCAAACCCACCAGCCTCCCCTCCAGGCTACGCGTTTCATCACACCCCTCGTCCAAACTAATGTGGCGGTGGGGTGGCCTTCATTTCCAAAGCCTCCCTTGGTCTTTCCCCCTACTCCTCTGGCTGCTTCCCTTCCTTCAGGCAGCTCACCCTCTTCCATCCCTCTCTCCCATAGAAAATCCTCCTTGTCTACCGTCCCCCTAAGCACCCTGGCTCCGTCCACACAGACATCTCTACTCTCCTCTCTTCCCTGTCCCTCTGCTCCCTCTGCTCATAATGGGCGATTTCAACCTCCACCTAAACTCCCCTTGCACCACTTCTGTCAACTTCACTGCCCTCCTCTCCTCCCTAAACCTCACCCTTCACATAAATTCACCTACCCACATCTATGATCATGTCTTTGACCTCATCATCACCCACGGCCTTGACATTTCCGACCTTAGTATAGTGGACAAGGCCATCCTGGACCACTTCCTCATCTCCTTCTCGTCTCACATCCAACAAGCTCTCAAACATTCTCTACTGCCCTTGGAAAAGGCTACACCCTGAGAACCTCACAAAGGCCCTCACATCATCAAATATCCTATCCCTCTGGCCTTCCATCTGCGGAGATCCTGAAGCAGCCGTGCAGCTGCTCCATGATCGCCTCTCCACCTTCAAATTCCCCTCATCCCTCTGAAATCTAAGACCATCTCCAAATCCACCCGATCCCCCTGGTACAACAACCATCTCCCCTGCCTGAAAACTCAAAACCGGGCTGCTCGAGCGCAGATGGTGGAAAACTGGCCTGACAGTTCACCGCCAACTGTGGCTCGAGCATCTCCACAGCTACTGCCGTTCCTTGACACGTGCAAAGACGGCCCTCTACTCCAACATCATCTTGGAAGCTAAACACAAACCTAAAATCCTTTTTTTCACCACCCACTACCTTCTCCATGCCCCACCTCAGGTCTATTCAATCTTCACATCCAATGCCAAGTGCAGATGTACTGCTGGCGGTTTGAGATATGACTCGAACCAGGCGAGTGCAGTCCCACTGAGGTGGATGCCAAAAAAAATGATAAAAAAGGACTTCTTTTCACCTAAATTACACAAGATCCGCTAAGCATTCTCATCCACCTGCCTCTTGCAACCTACAACCACGCCCTCTCTGTCCCCCTCATCCTCCCCATCATCTGCTCCCTCACACAACCCCCATCCTACATTCCTTCCTCCCCATCTCTCCCTCCTCCCTCTCACCCACCATTACCTCCATGAAACCCACCACCTGCTGCCTCGACACCCTCCCCACCAAATTACTGGTCACCCAGCTCCCCCTCCTCTGCTCACTACTGGCTGACGTCATCAACCAATTCCTCTCCTCCAGATCAGTCCCTGCCCCCCTCAAAACTGCTGTCATCACGCCCCTCCTCAAAAAACCTTCCGTAGATCCCTCAAACCCCAGCCACTAATGCTTTATTTCTAACTTGCCATTCCTCGCAAAAGTCCTAGAAAGCATTGTTGCCAATTAACTTCGCGCACACCTCTCCTCCCATTCCCTCTTCGAATACCTTCAGTCCAGTTTCTACCCTGCCCACAGTACAGAGACTTGTGAAAGTCTCAAATGACATCCTCTATCTGTGACCAAGGCTCCCTCTGCCTCCTTGTCCTTCTGGACCTCTCCGCCGTTTTTGACACAGTCAATCACGCCATCCTCCTCCACCGCTTTTCCTCCATCATAGACCTCAGTGGGACCGAACGCGCCTGGTTTGAGTCTTACCTCACAAACAGCTAGAAGTACATCTACACAAACGGCTTTGCCTCCCGCTCTCACTCGGTTACCTGTGGGGTACCCTATTTTTCCACCTCACTTTGCGATCCCCAGTCCCCTGATGTTCTGTCAGCCTGCCTGTTGGACCTCAGGAGCTCGATGAGCGCAAATGTCCTTCACCTGAACATTGACAAGACGGAAGCCATACTCTTTGGCTCTCATCAACGTCTAAAATCTCACGGTTCTCACCTCCTCCACCTATCCGACCTCCCCCTAAAACTCTCCGAAACTGTACGCAACCTAGGCATCAGGTTATTATTCTTCCTCCCCCACATCCAGTGCCTCGGCAGCATTGTTTTCTTCCACCTCCGATGCAGTGATAGCACTCTTGCCTCTGAATCAGAAGATTGTGGGTTCAAGTCCTATGTTGAGGCTTGGAATCACATTGTCTAAGACGACACTCCAATGCAGTGCTCGGGGTGTGCCGCATTGTCGGAGCTGCCATCCTTCAGATGAGATGTTCTTATGGGATACAGTACATGGGTAGTTGGGGTAATATGTGCCAGCGACTGCCAGGAATGTGGAAGGCGATTGACATGGACCTTGTTTTTTTTTGTCTAGCATTTCTTTTGTTATGATCTTATGTTAAATTGAGTTCAACAAGATTGAGGCCCTCCTGATTGGCTCACGCCAGCGCCTCTGCACCCCAGGCACTGTCAATAACAACATCCATGGTTGCACACTCCACCTCACCAAGCAAGTCAGGAACCTGGTCTTCTTGTTCGATCCTCAACTGTCCCTTCTCCCCCATATCCATGCCACAACCTGCTCTGCCGTCCCCCACCTCCGCAACATTTCTCTACTCTGCCACTGCCCCACCCATCAGGCCACTGAAACCAACATACATGCATCATCACATCAAGGCTCATCTATGGAAGCTCCCTCCTTGTCAGCCTCCCCAATTCTTCCCTCCACAACCCGCAGATCACACAGAAATCTGCGGCTCGTATCCGCTCCCTCATCAGGATCTGTGACCCTATCACCCCCACCCTCGCCTGGCTCCACTGGCGCCTCATCCCTCAGAGGATAGAATTCAAAAGCCTCGTCCTCACTTTCAAGGCCTTCCAACTGGATTACACCTTCCTACCTCTCTGACCTGCTAGCCCCCTATCAACCTGTCCGCTCCCTCCATTTGGCAGCCTCCAGCCTGCGCTATGTCTCCCACCTGACTCACCCCACAATCGGTATCCAGGCTTTCAGCCTCTCTACCACCACCCTTTCGAACTCCATCCCACAATCCCTTTGCCTTGCTCCCTCCCTTGCCTCCTTCAACTCACAACTCAAGACCCTCCTTATCAAATATTCCTTCAGCTGGCCTCCTGGTGCTCTGCCCTCCTTCAACCCGACCCCGATCCCCACACTCAGGTCCGGATCCCTGACTGTTCAGTGGCTTGGGATGTCCTCCCGACTTGAAAGGCGCTTTACAAACGTAATTTTGTTGTTGCTGTTGCAGAAAGACAATCCCAAAACGTTCTTCTGCTGTGTGAATTCTGTTGTTGGCTATGGCTGGAGGGTCTCCTCTGGGCCCAAACCAGTGTTGGACAAGTCCAATGTCGTACAATAGACCCATGAGGGTATCCTTGGGGTCTGGAGGGAACAAGACGCTAAGTTGGCATCTGCCCCAATAGACCATAGCAGAGATCCATCTGAATGGAGGCTGGAGGTGCTGG
The DNA here is from genome assembly GCF_018977255.1 of Callorhinchus milii. Lineage (NCBI taxonomy): Eukaryota > Metazoa > Chordata > Chondrichthyes > Chimaeriformes > Callorhinchidae > Callorhinchus > Callorhinchus milii. Next base: position 22,361,582 of record NW_024704744.1, read on the forward strand.
AGAGATGTGGCACACTCTGGGGTCCCTGGGATATGTGGATTGCATCACACCAAGAGAACTTCAGCATGTTAACGGGTTTCTGTATGTGTCACACCCGTCTGACCAAAAAATATTATTTGTTGTTGAGGGTTGGTTAATTTCTACTATTTCCTTTGCAAATTTAGTTACTTTGCCTAATCAAGCAGCTGTGCAGATAATAATAAAAATAATAATAACAGTGATAACAATAATAATCCTTCCATTTGATATAGCGCTTTTCACATCTTCTAGGCATCTCAAAGCACTTCACAGAACAGACTGGAAAGTGAATTGGCTATATATATAACTGCAGTCTGTAATTAATAGAAAGATTTAACAAACCCTGAGTGAGATGATTTAGCTGCAGCGCTTAGCAAGATTAAATGCACTATCATAAGGGAGAAAATGCTTCTGGAGAAAATTGGCCAGATCAGGACGTGAGGAAAGGAGCAACCCAGCATCCTCGCTTCCAAAGTAACATTTACACAGCGCCTTTCATGCCGGGTAGCATCCTGCAGCAGTGTCTGACCCGGAGCCAGGGGGAGAGGGAGGGTGGAGGTGACCCCCAACCATGATCAAAAAAAAAGATCTTTAGGCTGGACTATTCTGTCAATATATGCGGTAAGAAATATCATGCATTAGTGGACACGAGTGAGCAGGTAATAGTTTTAAGCCAGAGTTTGGTGGGGGAGGAGCCTAAAGAGCAGCCGAAAATAATAATAATAATAATAATCCTTGTTTTTGATACAGCGCTTTTCACGTCTTCTAGACATCTCAAAGCGCTTCACAGATTATGCTATAAAGTGAATTGACTGTATATTTGTGGGCAAAATTGTGCACGCCAGTGTCCCACAAACAGTCGTTGATTAAAAATGACAAATTTATTATTTTTTTGTTTTGGAGGAATTATTATTAGGCGTGTGGAGTAAGGAAACATGCCCAAGGTTTCGCCCTGCCTGGAATTGAACCCAGGTGTCTCGCTCGCAAGGCGAGTACTCTAACCACTGAGCTACAGGACTCAAACTAATTAATAATTATTGTGCAGGGAGTTGGAGATCTCAGCCAAATGTATTCACATTTAGCAGATTGAGTATGTTGAGCAATCTCAACTTGTAAAAGTGAAGGTGGAAATGTATCATTGTGTGTGTGGGTAAACGGTTGTATTTTGTGATGGCTCTTTGCAGGAGTTGGATAAGAGGAAGGGTAGCCAGAGTAGGACTTGCTCTCGGCAAATGGACGGCAATGGTGTGGGAACAGACGGAGGACCACTCATTCCATGCAAGGGGGCTTCAGCACAAGCGGCTGAAGCTATCTCTTTGCTGAAAGTTTTAAAACTTCTCCTGTTGAGCGCCAAGGCAGTAACTGTTCGCAATTCTGCTTATGTGTGCAGAACTCACTCTGACGATTTGATAAATTGGGCTGCAGAGAACTGGACTTATTTACAAGTTAATTAATAAAACAATACGGCAACAAGTTAAGAAGGAAAGAAAGGCAAAGCCTCTAATTCAAGTGTGGCACAATTTAAGGCACCAAAGCAATGGTAGTCATAATTATGGAAACAATCGCGCAGACCTACTCTTGCTCTTCATGCTACCTAAATGAGGCTTCAGAAGTATCTGTAACAGGGTTACTTGATTGTTGTTTTACTTCAGAACCTGATTAACGAAGCTGGAGTTAGGACAACTGGAAAACCTTCCAAATTGAGCTAGAGGAAAAAGCTTTCAGTGGAAGGTTTAACATTGTACTGGCAAATTAATCTTAAAAAAACAATTGATTTCACCAAGACGAGTAAAGGGATACTTGGTTCCGATGGCTCATGAGTGAGTGGGGGGTCTACATAATGGGATAAAAGGTACCATGGAAATTCTCAGGGAATATAATGTCAAGTGGGAGGTTAAAAAATCATGTGGCAGGTTGCATGAGGTGCATCAGAGTAAACCCCAACTTAGTTGGAGAACCGCTGACGTCATAGATTAGTTTTCAGGTGCGTGCACGCGCAACAAAAAAAACAAAAAAAACCTCTGCGTGCCCCCCCCCCCCCCGGGCTCACATCAGAGCCCACTATGGTCCTGTTGGGTTGGCTGCCCCAATCTATGGGATAATGCCATCCACCTGACCGCTCGCTCCCGGTCCCCGCGTGCGCACTATGGCTGCCGCTTTGACCCGAGCCCCCTCACCCCCTCCCTCCCGCCCCCCTCCTCTCCACCCCAAACCCTCCCCCCTCTGCATCTCTCCCGCTCTCTCCTCCTCTCTCTCCGTCCCTCTCGTCTTCTATCCCCACTTGACCCTCCCACAACCTCCCTCTGTTCCAGCCTGGGAATCCTCCGCCGGGCTCACCGTGGCACTCGGCGTTGGCTGTCCAGCAGCAGCCACACCGACTGCCCCATTCCCCACCACTCTCGCCAGCCACCCCGGACACAGACCCGGGGAGCCAACCTCTCCTCCCTTATCCCCATCCCCCCACCCCTGCCTCACAACCTGGACCCCCCTCCCCTCCCACACACCCTTCTGTCAACCGCTCCCTCCACATCGGACTGCAAAATGTCCGCTCCCTCTGCAACAAGGCCCTGGTCATCAACGATCTCATCCTTGATGAGAACGTTGATATCATGGCCTTAACAGAAACCTGGCTCACCCCAGGCGACACCTTCCCCCTCACGGAGGCCACGCCACCCGGCTACACCTCCCACCACATCCCCCGCCCCAACCGCCGTGGCGGTGGTGTTGCCCTTATCTCAAGGACACCACTTGCCCTATCCCCTACTCCACTGGCTCTTTCCCCTCCTTTGAGCACCTCACCCTCTCCCACCCCTCATTCCTCTCCCTTAAAATCCTCCTCCTCTACCGGCCCCCTAAAACCTCTCCCACCTTCATCTCTGACATTTCAACACTCCTCACATCTCTTTGCCTCTGCTCTGATCGCCTCATCATCCTGGGCGACTTTAACCTACACTTCACCCCCTCCTGCTCCATCTCCACAGACTTCTCTTCCCTGCTCTCCTCACTCAACCTCTCCTTACACATAAACTCCCCCACTCACAGTCACGGCCACCCACTCGATTTGGTGATCACCCGGGGCCTCAGTGTCTCGGATGTCACTATTACCGACAAGGCCATCTCTGACCACCACTTCATCTCCTTCACCACCTCCACCCCCCTCCCCACCTCCACCAGACCCACCACCATCTTCTACCGCCCTTGGAAGAAGTTACCCCCACAATCCCTAACCGATGCCTTGGAGTCCTCTGAACTCCTCTCCCTCTGGCCTTCAACCCTCACCGACCCCTCTTCTCCTCTCTCTCTCCTCCACAATACCCTCTCCTCCACACTCGATACTCTTGCCCCCATCACTTCCCGCACTGTCTCCTACTCCCGCTCCTCCCCCTGGTACACCACCCACCTCCGCTCACTGAAAAGCCAGGTGCGGGCTGCTGAACGCACCTGTGTCAAATCTGGCCTAACGGTCCACCGACAAATCTGGCTGGACCTCCTCAAAATTTACCGCTCCACTCTAGCCTCGGCCAAGTCGTCCTTCTACTCCAGGATAATCCTGGAGGCGAAGAACAACCCCAGGCTACTGTTTTCCACCACAACCCGACTCCTCCGTCCCCCCGCCACCCCGCGCAGGTCATCTCCTCCAACCTTCACTGCGAGGAGATGCTGGATTTCCTTGAATCCAAGATCAAGGGAATTCGCTCCGCGGTCACTTCCCCTCCAACATCCACCAACCCCCCACTCCCACACTCCGACTCCTACCCATCCTCCCCTACACACTTTTGTACCCGTTTCCCCACCCTCTGTCACCAAACTCATCCTATCCCTAAAACCAACCACCTGCTCCCTTGACCCCATCCCCACTCCACTCCTTATCTCCCAGCTCCACTTTCTTGCCCCACATATCACCGACATCATCAACCTGTCCCTCTCCTCTGGCTCTGTCCCCATTCCCTTAAAAACTGCCACCATCACGCCCACCCTGAAAAAACCCTCCCTTGATGCGTCGCAGCTATCAAGCTACCGGCCCATCTCCAACCTCCCCTTTCTCTCCAAGGTCCTGGAAAGAGTTGTCGCCTCCCAACTGCGCTCTTTCCTTTCCACCCATTCACTTTTCGAACCCCTTCAGTCAGGTTTCCGTGCTGCCCATAGCACAGAAACTGCCCTGGTCAAGGTCACCAATGATATCCTGACCATCTGTGACCAGGGCTCCCTCTGCCTCCTCGTCCTCCTCGACCTATCGGCAGCATTCGATACGGTCGACCACGCTATCCTACTCCACCGCTTGTCCTCCCACCTCAACCTTCAAGGCACTGTCCTTGAGTGGTTTAGGTCGTACCTTTCTCACCGTCTTCACTTTGTCTCACGAATGGCTTCTCCTCCACCCCCCGCACTGTCTCATGTGGTGTCCCTCAGGGCTCTGTCCTCGGTCCCCTCCTCTTCACCCTCTATATGCTCCCCCTTGGTGACATCATCCGCAGACATGGAGTTAACTTCCACATGTATGCGGATGACACCCAACTCTACCTTTCCTCCTCTACTCTCAACTCCACGACCACCGATGTCCTGACAGCCTGCCTGTCCGACATCGAGTCCTGGACGAGAGACAACTTTCTTCAGCTCAACGTGCGAAAAACCGAGGCCCTCCTGATTGGCTCACGTCAGCGCCTCCGCACCTCAGGCGCTGACACCATCAGCATCCAAGGCTGCACTCTCCACCTCTCAAAGCCAGTCAGGAACCTCGGCGTTTTGTTCGACCCTGAGCTGTCCTTTCTCCCTCACATCCGCACCACAACTGGCACCGCCTTCCATCACCTCCGGAACATCGCCAGACTACGGCACTACCTCACCCCTCACGCTGCTGAAACCCTGGTCCACGCCTTTGTCACCTCAAGGCTGGACTATGGGAACTCTCTCCTCGCCGGCCTTCCCGCCACCTCCCTCCACAAGCTGCAGGTCATTCAGAACTCTGCAGCTCGTGTACTGTCCCGCACCAGGCTTCGCGACCACATCACTCCCACCCTCGCTCGCCTCCACTGGCTCCCCATCCCCCAGAGGATTGATTTCAAGATCCTCATCCTCACCTACAAGGCCATTCACGGCCTTGCTCCCTCCTACCTCTCCAACCTACTATCCCCCTACCTACCTGCCCGTACCCTCTGTTCCTCTGGCTCCGGTCTGTTCCACGTCCCCCGCCCCAATCGCCCTACCATTGGTGGTCGGGCCTTCAGCCTCTCAGCACCGAGGCTCTGGAACTCTATCCCCCAGTGCCTTCGCCTCGCTTCCTCCCTTTCCTCCTTCAAGGCCGGTCTCAAAACCTTTCTCTTTGACCGAGCCTTCAACTCCCCTCTCGACTCTCTTCCCCCTCCTCGCTCCCTCCCTTCCCTCCCCTCCCCCTGACCATTTCCCCCCTCAGCACAATCAAATGTTGGAATGGCGATCCAACCAAACCTGTTCACCATGCTGAGAGAAAGAAAGGGAAAGACTGTCACATTGAAAAGACTGCAATTCATTTGCACCCAGAGGTGCGAGTCAAGGACAATTACTGGATGTCAAAGAACTTTGAGGATAGTGTTTTAAACTGGGGCTGATCTGCTGACTTTAAAATTTTTCCAAATTCTTAAAGAAATGTATAACTCGTTGCATGAGCTGCTTTGTATAACTGAAGTATGGTATTTGTTGTACAGAACGCATCACCCTTTATGAATGTGATACTGCTTTTAAGTTTCTGTCTTCTAGGTGCCAGAAGGAAGCTATAAAGAGAAAGAAAAAGAGATGTGGTGGCAGCAGACACACCCATAGAAGGATAACAAGTATCCTGAAAGCTTCTAAAGAGACATTTGAGCTAATCCCACCTTTGTATCGATAACGAAGATGTTCCTTAAAAGGATATTAGTTAAAAGACGGAAAATGTCATGGTTACCATGTTTTTGTACACCCTTTAAGAAGGTTTGTGATTTAAATATGACCAACCACTTTTATTTCAAATAGCAGGGACAGCTTTGATGTCTGAATAAGTTGAAACATTTAGTCGGAGAGACCACATGGTTCTTAGCACGGACAATACACCACGCTGATACATTTTTTTTACAGGAAGGAACCAAATTTATTTAAAAGGAAGGGGGCCTGGCTTGACTCAGTGTCACTAGCTTTTGGTCACCATCCACGTATGTGCATAACTTGTGAGGGGCTACCTCAAGTCAAGATTGTTTTTTAATTTACTAACGTTAGTTAATTGATGTTAGTTTTATAGTTTTAGTGTTGAGGGTTATCTAAGTAGTGAAATTCCACAAGAGTAGCGATTTGCACTTACATAGAACTGAAAACAGAGGCCACCCTAGTACACTTTGCATAATGAAACTTTGCGGGTTACACAAAAGGGGTGAGAACTGTCGCACAACTCTGAGCTCAGTATGTGTGAGGGGATCACTATTTACTCAGGAAAACTCTGTTGCTCATAGTGTGTGCTTGTGTGTGGGAGTGGGAGTCAGTGTAATACTCAGGAAACTCTGAGCTAATTGTCTGTGTGTGTATGGGAGGGTGGGTCACTGTAATATTCAGGAAACTGAGCTCAGTGTATGTGTAGGAGCGTGAGTTAGTGTGCTATTCTGGAAACATTGAGCTCAGTGACTCTGCCGGTTTTAACTTTTCACTTGGGAAACTCTGACCTTACTGTTTTTGAGTGGGTCACTGTAATATTCGGAAAAACAGTGTATCTGAGTAGAAGGACCATTGAAGGGATCTGGAGGGCCTAAACCAGATCACAGTTGGGGCCCCTTTGAACCAGGCAACAAGAATAACTTGCACTTATATAGTGCCCTCAGGGTGGTGTCTCAGAGTGCTTAACAGATTGCTTAACAGTGGCGGAGCCTCACTACAAGTCGGGTGGGGGCGTGGGGGAGGTGGTCGTAAGCACTGTCAAAGAGGAAACTTTTCAGGCAGGACTTGAAAAAGGGGAAACTCTGAGCTCAGTGTATGTGTAGGAGCGTGAGTTAGTGTGCTATTCTGGAAACTGTGAGTTCAGTGTCTCTGCCGGTTTTAACTTTTCACTTGGGAAACTCTGACCTTACTGTTTTTGAATGGGTCACTGTAATATTCGGAAAACAGTGTATCTGAGGAGCAGGACCATTGAAGGGATCTGGAGGGCCTAAACCAGATCACAGTTGGGGCCCCTTTGAACCAGGCAACAAGAATAACTTGCACTTATATAGTGCCCTCAGGGTGGCGTCTCAGAGTGCTTAACAGATTGCTTAACAATGGCGGAGCGCCTCACTACGAGCTGGGTGGGGGCGTGGGGGAGATGGTCGTAAGCACTGTCAAAGAGGAAACTTTTCGGGCAGGACTTGAAAAAGGGGAGAGAGGGGGCAAGGCGGAAGGATTGAAGGAGAGTATTCCAGAGTTTCAGGTATTAGGGATTGAAAGCGTGACCTCCAGTGGTGGAGCGGAGGGCGCAAGGGACGAGCAGGAGGCCAATGCCAGTTGAGCGGAGGTGCCGGGTTATGGATTGGGCAGTGAGGAGGTCAGAGAGATAGGGAGGTGCCAGAGTGAAGGGATTAGAACATGAGTGTGTTCAAGTATTGCAAAATGTGCAACAATATCTTTTTAAAATACTTTATTCCATGACATCATAGTTACAAATCTGGCAACTACATGATCAAAATGTAGCGTACATGTCAAATTGTGCTCAATAGACAGGATTGCAAGTGCATTCATTCTATCCTGAATCATATAGATCTGAGTGAGTTATTGATGAGACTCATCTTTGAGAACCAGCGCTCATGTTCGCAGACTGCTACTGATAATGTAAGGAACATATGAAGAGCGACTGCCACATTTAGAAATGTGAGCCTATCGCAAATAAAAATGCACCCAGCTGTGTTATCAAATTAATAATGCTGCCGATTAATCCTACCGATTAATTTGATTAAATTGCAATGAATAACAGTCAAATGCATTGAAAGAACTGTGTTTTTGTTGCAAGTGCTTGAATGCCAAAGTTTAAGCAAGTAGACTGGATATTACAGGTTATCGGGACGAGGAAAGGGCAAGGCAGTTGTGGCAGGTGGGGGAGAGGGAAAATCCCAGCCCAGCTTTTCAAAATCCAGCCCAGACCGGCAACCAACCAAACTGAACCAAACAAACTCAGAGCAGGGGAGGACAGAACATTCCAACCCAATCTAACCAAACTGAACCATGACCAAAACTTTACTTTCTGGCTGCACCTCTCTTCCAGTCGCTCTCCACGCTACCTCTAACAGGGTTGTACGAAGTGCGGAGATGAGGTATGAGGGGCCTGGATATTGTTAATACATTTACCTCCTGGCTGCACCTCTCTTCTAGTTGGTCTCCTCATAATGAGGCAGCACAGAGAGTGATGTGGAGATGGATGCAGCCAGGAGGTAAAGGCAATAACAATACCCGTGGACCCCTCAGACCCCAGGGCCCTAAAACATGTTTTACCTGGTTTATTGATTAATCCAGTCCTGGTGAGGAGTCACTGTTCAAAAAAATCAACTCCGTTCTCATCATGATTGAAAGATTTCCGGTGTCCATTGTTGATAGTATTTAAATGTTTGATTACACCTAAACAGTTCGGTACATTTATTTGTGTTAGGCTCACATTTCCATTAATGTTACGATATCCATTAAGTGCTCTGAGACACTACCATGCATGGAGGGCGCTCTATGAGTGCAAGTTGTTGTTGTTGACTCAGATTGTCACTATCATTTAAATGTTATTTCATTTAAATGAAATTGTTGACTCTAAAATGGGTGAGTCTGTGGGGGTCATGGAGCCTGGTGCGGGAGAGGACACAAGGGAAATGTTAGGGAGGCCAACAAGGAAGGAGTTTCCATAGTCGAGCCTTGAGGTGACGAGTGTGTGTATGAGGGTTTTGGCAACCTGAGGGGTGAAGCAATGAGGAGTCAGGCAATGTTGCGGAGGTGGGGAAACACAGAGCGGCTCATGGCACAGATATGGGGGAGAAAAGACAGTGAGGATCGAACAAAACACTCAGGATTCTAACTGGCTTGGTGAAGTGGATGCTGATGCTGCAGGTACCCAAGGTGCTGAGGCGCTGATGCGAGCTAATCAGGAGGTCCTCCGTCTTGCTGACCTTCAACTGTAAAAAGTTGGCTCTCATCCAGGACTTGATGTCAGACAGACAGTCTGTCAGGACGTCAGTTGCCATGGAATCGAGGCAGAGCAATAGAGTTGGGTGTCATTTGTGCACATGTGGAAGTTTATCCCATATCTGCAGATGATGTCACCAATAATAATAATCCTTGCATTTGATATAGCACTTTTCATACCTTCTAGACGTCTCAAAGCACTTCACAGAATATGCTGTAAAGTGAATTGACCGTATATTTGTGGGCGAAACGCGGCAGCCAATTGCACACAGCAGTGTCCCACAAACAGCCGTGGATTGAAAATGACCAATTTATTATTTTTTTGTTTGGAAGGGATTATTATTGGGCATGTGGAGTAAGAAAACTTGCCGAAGGTTTCGCCCTGCCTGGAATTGAACCCAGGTGGCTCACTTGCAAGACGAGTACTCTAACCACTGAGCTACAGGACTCCAGTAACAGGACTCAGCTATTGCTGAAACAAACATTCAAAGTTCTGGTGTTCAGCTTGGCTCAGTCGGCAGCACTCTCTTTGAGACAGAGAAGACAGAGGGACTTTGAACTTACAGTCAAGGCTGGCATTTCAATGCCAATTTCAATGTAGAGGTTGAAGAGGAGGGGACCGAGGACAGAGCCCTGGGAACATCACACAAGACTGTGTGGGGGCTGGAAGAGAAACCGTTGGGGAAGACAAATTGGAGACGAGAGATAAGACCTGAACCATTCAAGGACAGAACCTTGAAAGTTGAGGTGAAAGGAAAGACAGTGGAGGAGGATGGAGTGTTCCATGGTATCAAAGACAGCAGAGAAGTCAAGAAGGACAAAGGAGGCAAAGGGAGCCCTGATCACAAATGGACACAATGATGTTTTGTCACCTTGACCAGAGCAGTGAAAATTAACCTTTTATATAGCAATCCGGAGAATATAGTTGCATGAGTTTGCTTCTTTGCACTTTCTTCCTTGTTTACGTTCTGGGTCTATCCCAACTTCAGGCTAATTAGTGTCCCATATTCATACACAGGACAAACATGTTTTTCTGATCTTCTAGGTCATTTGGTTTGGCTCACAGATATTGTTTTCTTGTTGATACTCCTCACCTAATAATACCACCTAATTATTACTCACATTCACCACTCATTTGCCTTACTTCTCACATAACACAGGCTATCTATTACACATTCCAACTTAACTATACTTAACAAAGCAAGAATAATCGATAAAGGACAAACTGTATTAATTTCTAACAAGTTACAAGCGCAATCATCAACAAAACTTCACTTAAAGATACAGCAGAAGACACAGACTGTGAGAGAGGTGGGGAGAGAGAGGGAGAGACATTGAGAGAGAATGTGAGAGGGGGTGAGAGTGTATGAGAGAGAGAGAGGAGGAGTGAGTGATTGAGAAGGGGGAGGTGGAGTGGGAGAGAGTGTAAGAAGAGGAGTGAGAGAGAGTTTGTGAGAGAAGGAGAGAGTGTATGCGCCAGAGGAGAGTGGGATAGAGAGGGAGAGCGTGTGATTGAGGGAGAGAAAGCGTGAGGGAGAGGAGAGAGCAGAGGAGAATTGAAGGCATCGTTTCATGGTTCACTGTCAGGCAAGACGATCGTAGCCTCCCTCGGCCACCCGGGGGGGGGCCTTAGGATGGATACCGAGTGAGGGATAGATTCTCCACAGAAAGCTCCCTAGTTCCCCAGTGAGAAACCTCTCAACATCCTTCATACATCCGACACACCCCCACTCCCAGCCTGTAGTGAGTGGCTGAATATTCAGCTGATGAAGGTGGAGCAGAGGGGACGAGGAATATGCAGGAGGCATTTAATTAATCAACAGTTTCTAATTTTTTCCTTACATAGCATTCTGGTTTGAATTCACAGATTCGGCGATGAGATGCATTGCACTTCTCATTGTTCCATTTGTCCTGGTCGAACTCAGCGCCCTTAGTAACACAGAATTCAGTATTTTCATTGTTTGGCTCGTCAGAGGCCCAAAACCTGAAAACAAAAAGGAAAATACATTGTTTGTAAAATGCATACTTTACCAGGATATGTCAGCATAGTTGACAGAAATATCACCTGGTTCCTGACACCAACACTGACTACACGGACTCCTCCACCTAGTTCTTTCAAACCCCAAATTTAGGGCAATGATGTAACTATCTGGAAAACTTTGCTGCTGCTTGTCCAGCACAGACCAACCTACTCTTTAGGGCTTTGATTTGCAGAGTTAATGAAAGCTGAGTGGGGTGACTCTCAAATTTAATATTGTACTTTATTGTATCGGTCTTATTGCTTACTCTCAATATACAGTCACACAAATCATTTGCTGCCTCACCAATAAAGATCTTCAGTTGAGGAAAACTTAATGACAATCAGACAATCAGCAAGTTTGACAACAGGAGCTTGAATTGAACAGAATTATTAAAGTGAAACAGTAAAAAATGGATGAACATACGCTGTAGCCAGAGATGTTCCATCTACCCACTGAAAGTCATTGCCAGCACCATCTTTTTGCAACCCAATCCACCGTTTCTCTTTGTCATAATTTTTTATAAATTCCTGTAAGAAAAATAAAATCAGTATATTTTGTGAGCAAACACGGCAGCCAATTGCGCATAGCAGTGTCCCACACGGAGCCATGGATTGAGTGATTAAATTATTATTATTTATTTGAAGATTATTATGGTATTGATGCAAGCTGGCAAATAAATTTCTGTTAGAACAATAATAAAATCAGCAAAAATCTTTAGGTAAGAAGGAGTAATGGGTTGGGGTGTGGGGATGGAGGCAAGAGAGGTATAGAGAGGATTTGGGGTCGTCGGGGAGAAATGAAGGCGGAGTTTGAGGAGGGGGCAGAGTTGGAGAGCTCAGGTCGGGAGCCAAAACACGCATGCAAAGACCAGCAGCGATCAGGGGGGCAGGATCAGCCTGCAGGCTACAGGAGACAGTGCAAGGGTTTGGGGGGAGAGGGGGGATGGCAATCATGGCTTAAGTGCCAGAGATAGGGAGGGAAAAGAGGGAGGACTCTGGTCATGTTACATCTGGAGTACTGTGTACATATCAGATCTCTGTGGTATAGAGTATTAGAGGCAGTGAAGAAAAGAGGAATGATGATGATCCCCAGTGATAGGGGAATAATCTATGAGCAACTATTGAACAGGTAGGGGCCTTGAAGAGACATCACAGAGGAGACCTTGTAGACGTATACAATACTCAATGTTCAGTGTTCCAAAGGGCAATTTCAGGATAGATACCAGAAAGTATTCCTTTACCCAGAGGGTAATTGTTGATAGGAATGGGTTACCAGGAAGGGTTATTGAGGCTAAAATACTGGACTCATTTGAGAAACAGCTTGATGTTAATGCTGTATTTGGAGGACGGTTTGATGGCTATTCTCGAAGGCTGAGATCAAATTAAACTTAGGATCTTCTTCATCCAAACCACTCTTATGGTCTTGCAAATTACTGATGAAGTTCTTTGAGATGTTTTGACATGATAGAAGCTGTATCAAATACAAGGATTAATACTGTTATAATAACTTGTGTTGTATCTGACCTGGGAGTGCCTAATTAGACAGATTAGAGCTTTACTCTGCATGTAACCTGTGCTAAAGGTTTTCATGTTCAAATCCATTCATTCCCTGGCACCTCTCTACCTCTCCAACCTCCTCACTACCTAATCCACCACCCGGTGCCTACGCTCGACTGGCACTGGCCTCCTGCTTGTCCGTCGCATCCTCCAACCCACCATCAGAGATCGTGCTTTCAGCCACTATGTCCCAAAACTCTGGAACATTCTCTTTCAAGTCCCATCTGAAAACTTTCCTCTTCGACCGTGCTTACAGCCACCTCCCCCACCTCTCCCTCAGCTCAGACACTGCCACTGTTTAGCGCTCTGAGACAGTACCCTGCATGGGGGGTGGGCGGGGGTGGCTGTTTAAGTGTATGTTGTTGTTGCTGCTACTGTTGTTGTAAAGCCAATCTGGAGTGTTTGATTGGAAAGTTAGAAGCATCTGTTATGGGTATGCAAACCACCAGAATTTGAAATGGATAAGATAATTCAATTGTACTTAGCTAACAAAAAGATTGCGTATTATCTCCAGCCATTAATACAAGAATGCATTAATTACAAACTCCCAGCACAAAGGAAACACTTGCAATAGTACCGAGTTTAACATTATTCCTGCAGGAAATCATTTATATGCAGGCAGATTGGCAACCAGACATTATTCACACTGAAGAAACCATTCGCATCATTTTGCTCCAGTTGGATAATGTAGAGTTCATCTGCAAATCTGCAACAGACTGGCCTCACCTGTTCAGCTGAATCATCTACAATCACAAGTGAGCAGCAGGACATGGAGGCACAAGTAATATTGGCATCTGCCCAATTACTTGAATCAGTTGGGAAATGGTAGACGCTCTTTCGGAAAGAAGTACAGTTCCAGCCCGAGGGGTGAAGAGAAATTATACCTGTAATATGATTCCATAAATAACAGTTATTCATATATATCAGCGGAATATTGAAGTTATGTGTTAATAATAATAATAATCCTTAAATTTTGATATAGCACTTTTCACATCCTCTAAATGTCTTAAAGTGCTTTACAGAATATACTGTAAAGTGAATTGACTGTATATTTGTGGGCAAAACGCAGCAGCCAATTGTGCACAGCAGTGTCCAACAAACAGACGTGCATTGAAGTGAACAATTTATTATTTTTTGTTCCAAAGGGGATAGATAATACCAGAGACATATCCATTTGTGAAGTATCTCCATTTTACAGTTGAAAAATTGATCAAACCACTTCCCTCTTCAGTTGAACAGTTAATTTGCATAAGCCCCAGCGCCCAACCCCAGACACCCTTACCCCAGCTCTAAACTACCACAGAGCCTCTGTAGCCTGACTAGCAGCCACCACCATAACCTACTATGGGCTGATATCATGGTGGATCTAAGAGAAGGGCACTCTTTAAACATGTTCAGAAGCAAAACTAAATTTAAAGTTGGAAGTTTATTTTGGATTTAGCATTACCTGAGTTCAGACTAGCTTAACAGATTCTAGGCAGATCTATTACTCAGAAAATTCAAGATGAAATACACATAAGCATCTGTCATACTTACCATCACGAACATCCTTTGCAAATTTCTTGACCTTATCATCTAATGCTGTGTAGTTGGTACTTACTTCATTGTAGTTGATCATGAATTTACTGTAGTTGGTATTTAGTTCATTGTAGTTAGTCATTAATTTACTGTATTTGGTATTTAGTTTATTGTAGGTGGTCATTAATTTACTGTGACTGGTCATTAATTCATTGTAGTTGGTATTTAGTTCATTGTAGTTGGTCATTAATTTAGTTTGGTTGGTATTTAGTTTATTGAAGTCGGTCATTAATTTACTGTGGCTGGTGTTTAATTCATTGTTGTACGTCATTAATTCACTGTGGTTGGTCATTAAATTCTGAAACCTAATCTTCAGTGACCTATTTTCTATTTCGATATCCTTCAGTTTGTTTTCCATGCATACATCTAAAATAAAAATAAATATTTCATATCAGCATAAGAAATCCGACAGATTTAATTATTACAGGAGTTTTTGGTCAGCCAGGGGTCTGATGTACGCAGAAACCGATCGCCATTCTTAAAAGAATGATATTGAAACCAGACTGATAGTAGTATGCATCCCACCTATGCATGGAATTCCCGTATATTGAAATGGAACGTGGACCTTCCCTGGAGGAACGGATCCTCGTTACCTAATTCTGGTGAGTATTAGTCAATTCAGCTCCAAGGACACTCCACTTACCTCCCCCAACCTAAGGAGGATAGTCATTATTTTTTACAATAGTTATCCTTGAATTTGATATTGGCCTTATCACATCAGCGAGATGTCTCAAAGTGTTTCACTGGATATACTGTGAAGTGGATTGACTGTAGATTGACTGTATTTCTGTGACCAAAACATGGCAGTCAGTTGCACACAGCAATGTTTTCCTACAAACAGCCATGGAATAAGTGATTAATTTTATTGGGGGATTTGTTAACCAGTATAGTGTTAGAAACTCCCTCCCGGAGTCTGCTGAGCAGAGGGAGCGGATAGGTTGCTTTGGGGTTAGCAGGTTACAGAGGTAGGAAGGGGCAAGTCTATGGAGGGCTTTGAAGGCAAGGACGAGGATTTTGAAATCTATCTTCTAGGGGTTGGGGAACTAGTGAAGCCGGGCGAGAGTCTATAGCCCAGAAAGCTACAGAGGTAGAATGGTTAAAAAAATACATATTTGAATAGTGGCGGTATTGAGAGGTAAAGAAATTGGCATAGAATTGAAATTTAAAACATTTCCAATATCTAATAAACTTTTCAAACAGGCCTGATGTGCTGAATGGCCTCCTCTTTTGGTTTTCCTATGTTCCTAAAATGAATTTACAACCTTTTTTATCAGATGATTTGTTGTGAAAATGCACACTCACTAATTATGATGAATGAAATTGCTACCGCCAAGATGATCAGAAGGAGACATATTAATATTATCACTGGAACCGATCGAGCCACTGGAATAATAAAAGAAAAAAAAGATTTAAGAAGAGAAAGAATGAAATACAGTAGAAATTGTTTTAGTCAGATGCTGGGTAAATGAAACAAAACATCCACAATTCATTTAAATTCATACCCGTTTTAAATATGCCGGGTAATTTGGACAAAATCCGGTTAATCTGGATGAAATGCCGTGCTGATCGCTGTTGCGTCAACTCACTTGTGCCTTCTGTGTCTCAAGTGACTCCATTCAGCCACAACCAGCTCTGGGTGGAGTCAAATTGTGATTGATTGGCAATGGAGTCGAGCCATTAACAAGCGGACTCGGGCTCTTAAGTGAGATGAGGAACTAGGAAGACACAAGGAAGGGAAAGGGAAAATCGTGATTGATTGACAGCTGGAGCCACTTGTGAACGGGTGGATTGCCCATCCATTCATAAGTGGCTTCAGGCTGTCAATCACTTCAGAGCCACTGCTAATTGGTCCCCCCCACCCCACTGTGCAATGAGAACAGCAATGGGGGGGAGGAGGTGCTGCCACCATTCCTCTGCTGGGCAGGGAGAAGTAAGAGAAATTTGGTTAACCTCGGACGCCACTTAAGCCAGACAAAACAACAAGCCCCAATGTGTCTGGCTTAAGTGGCTTCCACTCTAAGTTTGCATAAGTATATTTTTAATTTAAGAATGTGAGAGTATAAGAACATATGAAATAAGGAAAGGGTATCTGAGTAGCTTTTTAAGGAGATATTATTCAGCGGTGGAAATTAGCCCTTGTGGTACTTCGGGATGAGAGGGAATACATGGTTAGTCCAGCAACCAGAATGTTGGTATGGTCAAGCCTGGGCATAGTAAATACAAGGATAAGGATCTCAGCAGCCCAAGGAAAGAAGTATTGTTCAAGAAGGGTGATATCTTGGAGGGGGGAAAAGCTGAGTGGGAGTAGGAGTTGTTTGTACTGGAGAAGAGGAGCCTGGGATTTCCTTGGCCTCCAGGATGATGTTGGAGTAGAAGGACGATTTTGCTGAGGCATGGGCGGAGGTGGTTTCTATGTGGGACAGTCAAATTTGGTGATCAACTGTTAGATAGGATTTATGCCAGATGCATTCGGCTTGAGGGAGTGGAGGTGGCTGGTGCACTAGGGGGACTTGTGGGAGTAGGAGACTGTGCAGGAGGTGACAGGGGCAACAGGCCCAGGGATGTAGTTCAGATGACTCTAAGGCGGCAGAGAAAGATTGGGAATCAAATTTTTTCTAGAGGTAGTAGGAGACAGAAGTGAATTGGGTGGCAGGGAATGGTATGGAGAAGTTAAGGGAAATTGAATAATGGTCCCAGATGGCTTTGTCAATGATGGCGATACCCTAGACAGTCAGGCCCCAGGTAATCACCGGTTGAGAGGATGACCATAGATGTGAATGATGATGTTAATGTGGAGGGTTAGGTTGTGATAGGAGAGGAGGGAGGAGAAGTAATAATAATAATTAATAATAATCCTTGCATTTGATATAGCACCCTATCACATCTTCGAGACGTCTGAAAGCTCTTCACAGAAAATAGTGTAAAGTGAATTAACTGTATACTTTGGGGCAAAAGTTATTATTATTATTTGTTTTGAAAGAATTATTACTCCCAGAAAAATGATCTGCTAATCGACTAACAATCAGGTTCCAACTTACTGCTAGGTAAACATAGCTGTGTAGACTAAGGAAAGTTACTCGACATTTCGCCCTTCTGGGAATTGAACCCAGGTGTCTCGTTTGTGCGGCGAGTGCTCTAACCATCAAGCTACAGGACTATCAAGATGTCAAGCCACAGTCAGTAGAGGTGGAGGGGTAAAGTAAATGTTACAGTCGACTACGATAAGGAGGCATTCAGAACATCAAGTCTAGGAATCACAGTCTAAGATGACACTCCATTGCAGTGCTGCTGAAGGGGTTTTGCAATGTTCCCATCCCCCTAAAAGCAGCTATAATCACCCCTATCACGGTCAGCCAGAAGATTACTCTGAGGTGGAGATGTCAGAGAGGAAAGTCCCTTCTAGTTCAGGAACCTTCTTCCTTTTGCACTGCCAAGGTCTCTGCTTTTACTATCTGTTAATTAACATTTTTTTGAGGATAACAAAAATTATGAAGCTCCCATTCACCCCGCTAGTACCTTTTTCTTTTGCTCACTGAATATCCCCATGCTCCATATTCTGCTAATTTATTTGCAACATTTGTCACTATCAACAACAACAACAACAAAATTATGTTTGTAAAGTGCCTTCCACGTCAAGAGGATGTCCCAAGGCCTGAACAGTCAAGGATCAGGACCCAAGGGAGCAGGGAGCAGGGTTGGGGTGAGGGAGGGCAGAGTGGGTAGGAGGGGGCTGAAGGCATGGTCCAAAAGGAAGGTCTTGTTGTGCCTTGAAGGAGGTAAGAGAGGGAGGAAGGCAAAGGGATTGTGGGATGGTGTTCCAAAGAGTGGGGGCAGAGAGGCTGATGGTAGGGCGGGTTGGGTGGGAGACATGGAGCAGGCCTGAGCCTGCTGAACGGAGGGAGTGGACAGATTGATAGGGAGTCAGCAGGTCAGAGATGTGGGGCGGCAAGGACGTGGAGGGCCTTGAAGGTGAGGACGAGGATTTTGAAATCTATCCTCCGAGGGATGGGGAACCAGTGGAGCCAGGCAAGGGTGCGGGTGATGGAGGTCATGGAGCCTGGTGAAGTGGAGGATACGAGCTGCAGAGTTTTGGTGATCTGCAGCTTGTGGAGGGAAGAGTTGGGGAGGCCGACAAGGAGGGAGTTTCCGTAGTCAAGCCTTGAGTTGATGAATGCATGTATGAGGGTTTCAGCGGCCTGAGGGGTGAGGCAGTGGGGAAGTTGGGCAATGCTGCGGAGGAGGGAGAAGGCAGAGCAGGTCATGGCACGGATATGGGGGAGAAAGAACAGTTGAGGGTCAAACAAGACACCCAGGTTCCTAACTGGCTTGGTGCGGTGGAGTGTGCATCGAATGGATGCTGTTGCTGCCAACACTTGAGGTCTGAAGGCGCTGGTGCGAGCCATTCAGGAGGGTCTCAGTCTTGATGAAATTAGCTATAGAAAGTTGGCTCTCATGCAGGACTTAATGTCTGACAGTCAGTCTGTCAGGAGGTCAGTTGTCCTGGAATCAAGGGTGGAGGCAGAGAGATAGAGCTGGGAGTCATCCACGTGCACGTGGAGTTGACCCCGTGTCTTAGGATGATGTCACCAAGTGGGAGCATGTAGATGTTGAAGAGGAGGTGACTGAAGACAGAGGCCTGTGCAACACTGCACACGACTGTGCAAGGGCTGGAAGACAAACTGTTGGCGGACACAAATTGGAGAAGATGTGAGAAATAACCATTCAAGCACCGAACCTTAAAGTTTGAAGTGAGATGAGGCAGTAGAGGAGGATGGAGTGGTCCACGGTATCAAAGACAGCAGAGAGCTTGAGGAGGATGAGGAGGCAGAGCGAGCCCTCGTCACAGATGGACAGGATGCCATTTGTCACCTTGATGAGAGGAGGTTCCATGCTGTGATCAGCACAGAAACCCAACTGGAGGGGCTCGTGTAGGAAGAGGTAGGAGAGCATGTAGTGAAGCTGGGAAGCAATGACTGTCTCAAGGATCTTGGAAAGAAAAGGGAGGTTGGAGATGGACAACAACAAGATTCCATTTATAGAGCGCATTTCACGTCGGGAGAACGTCCCAAAGCACTGACCAGTAGTTAGAAATCAGGGATGGGTCCTGGGAAGCTTTTTCAGGATGGGGGTGATTATAGCTGTTTTTAGGGGGATGGAAACATTGCCAGATGATAAGAACATAAGAATTAGGAGCAGGAGTAGGCCATTCAGCCCCTCGAGCCTGCCCCGCCATTCGATAAGATTATGGCTGATCTTCAGACCGAACTCTAATTACCTGCCCTATCCCCATATCCCCTAATCCCTCTACTTTTTAAAAATCTATTAGTCTCAGCCTTCAAGATGTTCAAGGACTGAGCCTTCTGGGGTAGTGAATTCCATAAATTCACTACCCTCTGAGTGAAGAAATGTTTCCTCAACTCTGTTCTAAAGGGCTGACCCTTAATTTTAAGACTGTGACCCATGGTTATAGATTCTCCAACCAGGGGAAACAGTCCCTCGGTGTCTTCTTTATCCAGCCCTTTAAGAATCTTATATGTTTCAATAAGATCTCCCCTAATTCTTCTGTATTCTAGAGGATACAGCCCTAGTTTATTCAGCCGATCCTCATAGGTCAGTCCCCTCATCCCAGGAGCTAACCTTGTGAATCTACGCTGCACCGCCTCCAGGGCAAGTATGTCCTTTTCTAAATAAGGAGACCAAAACTGCACACAATACTATAGGTGCGGTCTCACCAGAGCCGTATACAGTTGCAGCAAGACTTCCCTACTCTTGTACTCTAAACCTTTTGCAATGAACGCTAACATGACGTTCGCCTTCTTAGTTGCTTGCTGCAACTGCAAACTAACTTTTTGAGACTGGTGTACAAGGACACCCAAATCCCTCTGCACACGAATACTATCTAATCTCTCCCCCTCTAGAAAATAATCTGTTTTTCTATTTTTTCTACCTAGGTGAATAACTTCACACTTCCCCACATTAAATTCCATCTGCCACCTACTCGCCCACTCCCCTAGCCTATCTATATCCCGTTGCAATCTTTTTGCATCATCCTCAGAGCGTACTCTCTCACCTAGTTTAGTGTCATCCGCAAATTTAGATACGTTACATTCAATAACCTCGTCTAGATCATTGATGTAAATTGTAAATAGCTGAGGCCCAAGCACTGATTCTTGTGGCACTCCACTAGTCACAGCCTGCCAATTTGAGAATGACCCGTTTAACCCTACTCTCTATTTTCTACCCATTAGCCACTCTTCAATCCATGCTAATATGTTCCCATTAATCCCGTGGGTCTTAACCTTGTGCAATAGCCTTTTGTCTGGCACTTTGTCAAATGCCTTTTTAAAATCTAAATATACTACATCTACTAGTTCTCCCCCTATCTAACCTACTTGATTTCAAGATCCTCATCCTCACCTACAAGGCCATTCACGGCCTTGCTCCCTCCTACCTCTCCAACCTACTATCCCCCTACCTACCTGCCCATACCCTCCGTTCCTCTGGCTCCGGTCTGCTCCACGTCCCCCGCCCCAACCGTCCTACTATCGGTGGTCGGGCCTTCAGCCTCTCAGCCCCCAGGCTCTGGAACTCCATCCCCCAGTGCCTTCGCCTTGCTTCCTCCCTTTCCTCCTTCAAGGCCGGTCTCAAAACCTTTCTCTTTGACCGTGCCTTCAGCTCCCCTCTCGACTCTCTTCCTCCTCCTCGCTCCCTCCCTTCCCTCCCCTCACCCTGACCATTTCCCCCTCCTCTCTCCCTCCCTTCCCTCCCCTCACCCTGACCATTTCCCCCCTGCTCGGGTCATGACCCAACTGTGCAGCGCCTTGGGACGTCCTCCTGACGTGAAAGGCGCTCTATAAATGGAATCTTGTTGTTGTTGTTGTAGATACATCTTCAAAAAACTCTAAAAGATTAGTTAAGCATGACTCCCTTTTGTAAAGCCATGTTGACTTTGCCTAATCTTGTTATGGTCTTCCAGGAATCCCATAATGACATTTTTAATTAAGGACTCAAGAATTTTCCCTACCACTAATGTCAGACTAACTGATCCATAGTTCCCCATCTTTTGTCTCCCACCCTTCTTAAATAGTGGTGTTACATTTGCAATCTCCCATTCAATTTAATGGGAACCGTTCCAGAATCCAGAGAATTTTGGAAGATCAAAGACAAGCCATCCACTATCTCAGTAGCCACTTCTTTTAAAACCCTAGGATGTAGGCCATCAGGTCCAGGAGATTTATCAGTTTTAAGACCTGATAATTTACCTGAAACCATTTCTTTACTAATATTAATTTCCCCAAGTTGCTTGCTAACATTGTCTTCTTGGTTCTCCTCTATTCTTGGTAGGTTTTCAGTGTCTTCTAAGGTGAAGACAGCAGCAAAGTACTTGTTTAATGACTCTGCCATGTCTTTGTCCCCTACTGTAATTCCCCCCGTCTCTGCCTGTAGCGGTCCCACATTTAACTTTGACAGCCTCTTCCTCTTTATATATTGATAAAGACTCTTGCAGTCTATCTTGATGTTCTTCGCTAGTTTGCCCTCATATTCCATTTTCTCCCTCTTAATCACTTTTTTGGTTCTCCCTTGTTGATCCCTCGTGGAGTCCTGTAGCTCAGTGGTGAGAGCACTCGCTTTGCAAGCGAGAGACCTGAGTTCAATTCCAGGCAGGACGAAACCTTGGCCAAGTTTCCTTACTCCACACGCCTAATAATAATCCCTCCAAAAACAATAATAAATTGGTCATTTTCAATCTACGACTGTTTGTGGGACTTTGCTGTGAGCAATTGGCTGCTGCGTTCGCCCACAAATATACAATCGATTCACTTTACAGTGTGTTCTGTGAAGAGCTTTGGGACGTCCTCCCGACGTGAAAAGCGCTATATCAAATGCAAGGATTATTATTATTAATCCTCGGGTTTACTACTCATTTTAGCTGTTTTATAGGCTTCTTCCTTTAACTTTATACTTACCCTAACTGCTCTGGTTAGCCACCGTTGGGCCACCTTTCCCGTGGCATTCTTATTCCTCAAAGGAATACGTGCTCGCTGGGAATTTTGCACTATCTCTTTAAACGTCTGCCATTGCTGGTCTACTGTCAAATCCTTAAGTCTAATTTTCCAGTTTATTTTGGCTAAATCCTCTCTCATGCCAGCAAAATTGGCTCTACTTAAATTTAACCTTTGCTTCAGACTTAACTACTTCTCTCTCTAACTTACTGCTAAATTCGATCATATTATGATCATTTTGCCCTGGAGGAGCCTTAATTTCCAGTTTGCTGATCAGGCCTGCTTCATTGCACCAAACAAGGTCTAATATGGCCTGTTCCCTGGTTGGCTTCTCAGCATACTGATCGAGATAATTATCTCTAATACATTCTGCAAACTCTTACTCTATCATACTTTTTCCAATTTGGTTGACCCAATCTATGTGCAGATTAAAATCACCCACAATTAACGTTTTTCCTTTACTACATGCTCTGCTAATTTCCTGATTTATACCTTGAGAGATACTGTGACTGCTGTTCAGGGGTCTATAAACTACTCCCATAGGAAGAGATAGGAAGAGATTGGTCGTGTCGAAGAATAGGGAAGCAAGTAGATGGAGCTGGGAGGTAAGGAGAGGCTTAAGAATGGGATCAAGGGAGCAGGTGGTGTGTTTTAAGCTGGATATGGTGATGATGAGAAAGTAGGGGGAGCTGGGTTCCAAATTGTGAAGGGAGGGATGGGAAGGGGTCAGAGTGTGGGGGGAAGAAGGGGAGTGGCGGTTTGGAAGGCGGAGTCAGCTGATCGGATCCTCTTGATTTTGGACTCGAGGAAATCCAACTTCTCCTCACAGACAGAGCTTGAGGAGAAAATGGGCGAGGCATGGGAGGCTGGATGGAGGAGCCAGTTGGTGATGGAGAACAGGAGTCTGGGGTTGTCCTTCGCCTCCAAGATTATCTTGGAGTATCGGACGATTGGCAGAGGCGAGGGCCGAGCAATACATTTTGATGCGATCCAGCCAGATCTGCTGGTTGACCATTAGATTATACTTGAGCCAGGTACAGTTATCAGCCCGCACCTGACACTTGAGGGAACGGAGATGGCTGGTGTACCAAGTTGAGGTTCATGAGTAGGAGGTGGTTTGGGAGGTGAGTGAGACAAGGGCATCAAGAGTGGTGAAGCGGGAGTTGTGGAGGAGAGTGAGCAAGGAGGATAAATCAGTGCAGAAGGTAGGCTGGAGGAGGAAGATTTAAGATGACTCCAGCGCAGCAGAGAGGGATTGCGGGGAGATTTTTTTCCAGTTGCAAAAGGAGATGGAGGTGGGTTTGATGGCAGTGATTGAGTTGAAGGAAATTAAATGGTGATTGGAGATGGCTTTGTCTGTGATTGTGATATCCAAGATACTGAGGCCCCGAGTAAACGCCAGATCGAGTGGGTGGCCATGAACGTGAGTGGCAGAGGGAATGTGGAGGGAGAGATTGCGAGAGGAAAGGAGAGAGGAGAAGTCTGAAAACATAGAGCAGGAGGGGGTGAAGTGAAGGTTGAAGTCCCCAAGGATGAGGAGGCGTTCGGAGCAGTTGGGATGCAGGGCATGGTGGAATGTATAACATGGTGGTGTGGCTGCAATGAGAGGGAAGGTGTCGCCTGGGATGATCCAGGTTTCAGTGAGAGCCATGACATCGATATTTGCACTGAGCAACAATAACATAAGAACATAAGAAATAGGAGCAGGAGTAGCCCATTCGGCCACTCGAGCCTGCCCCGCCATTTAATAAGATCATGGCTGATCTTCTAACCAAATTCCATTTACCTGCACTATCCCCATATCCCTTAATTTTTAAATATCTTTCGATCTCAGTAACAACAGTTTCTAATTAAATAGCACCTTTCACATGGGGAGAATATCTCAAGGCACTTTACAAAGACAGGTAGATGACAGAATTGAGAGTCAGATAGGAGTGGGTGTTAGATGGGAATGGTTGAAGCCAGCGTCAAAGAGACAGGTCTTGAGATGGGTTTTGTAAATAGTGAGTACAGAACCCAGAGTAACATTGCACTGAATTGTGCTGCATATCTTGTTTGACCCTGAACTGTTCTTTCTCCCCCACATCCGCACCATGACCGGCACTGCCTTCCACCACCTCCGCAACATTGCCATACTCCTCCACTGCCTCACCCCTCAGGCTGCCGACACCATGCATTCATCACATCAAGGCTCGATTATGGAAATTCCCTCCTCATCGGCCTTCCCAACTCTTCCCTTCACAAGCTGTAGATCATCCAAAACTCTGTAGCTCGGGTACTCTCGTGCATCAGACTCCATGACCCCATCACTCCCAACCTCGCCCAACTGCACTGGCTCCCCATCCCTCAGAGGATCAAATTCAAGAGCCTCGTCCTCACTTTCAAGGCCATCGCTCCCGGTCTCCGCATGCGCGTTTTGGCTGCCGCCCCAACCCAAGCCTCCCTCTCCACTCTAAATGTCTCTCCTCCCACCCGCCTTTATCCACTAATCCCCATCTGTCCTTCTCTCCCACTGTCCTCCCCACCTTCTCTCACTCCTCGACCCCAACACCACTTCCCTCTGCTCCATCCTGGGTATCCTCCGCTGGGCCCATCGTGGCTCCAGGCACTGGCTGTCCCAGTGTCCAATCATGCACTCCCTCCACTCAAACCTCCTCCCTGAGGCAAACCCACCTTCCCCCTCCCTCATACCTACCATCTCCACTCACACCATTCTCCACAACCATCTCCCCCTCCACCCAAAATTCCTCTCCGCATCACTCTCTCCTCCCTTCAGCAAACCCACCAGCCTCCCCTCCAGGCTACGCCTTCCATCACACCCCTCGTCCAAACCAATGTGGCGGTGGGGTGGCCTTCATTTCCAAAGCCTCCCTTTGTCTTACCCCCTACTCCTCTGGCTGCTTCTTCTACTTCAGGCACCTCACCCTCTTCCATCCCTCTCTCCCATTGAAAATCCTCCTTGTCTACCGCGCACCTAAGCACCCTGGCTCCGTCCACACAGACATCTCTACTCTCCTCTCTTCCCTGTCCCTCTGCTCCCTCTGCTCATAATGGGCAATTTCAACCTCCACCTAAACTCCCCTTGCACCACTTCTGTCAACTTCACTGCCCTCCTCTCCTCCCTAAACCTCACCCTTCACATAAATTCAACTACCCACAACTATGGTTATGCCTTTGACCTCATCATCACCCACGGCCTTGACATTTCCGATCTTAGTATAGTGGACAAGGCCATCCCGGACCACCTCCTCATCTCCTTCTCGTCTCACATCCAACAAGCTCTCAAACATTCTCTACTGCCCTTGGAAAAGGCTACACCCTGAGAACCTCACAAAGGCCCTCACATTATCAAATATCCTATCCCTCTGGCCTTCCATCTGCGGAGATCCTGAAGTAGCCGTGCAGCTGCTCCATGATCGCCTCTCCTCCACCTTCAAATCCCTCGTCCCCCTGAAATCTAAGACCATTTCCAAACACACCCGAACCCCCTGGTACAACAACCATCTCCACTGCCTAAAAACTCAAACCCGGCTGCTCGAGCACAGATGGTGGAAAACTGACCTGACAGTTCATCACATCAAGGCTCATGTATGGAGGCTCCCTCCTTGTCAGCCTCCCCAATTCTTCCCTCCACAACCCGCAGATCACACAGAAATCTGCAGCTCGTATCCACTCCCCCATCAGGATCTGTGACCCTATCACCCCCACCCTCGCCTGGCTCCACTGGCGCCTCATCCCTCAGAGGATAGAATTCAAAAGCCTCGTCCTCACTTTCAAGGCCTTCCAACTG
Source organism: Callorhinchus milii (assembly GCF_018977255.1). Taxonomy (NCBI): domain Eukaryota; kingdom Metazoa; phylum Chordata; class Chondrichthyes; order Chimaeriformes; family Callorhinchidae; genus Callorhinchus; species Callorhinchus milii. Next base: position 22,387,674 of record NW_024704744.1, read on the forward strand.
GATTACACCTTCCTACCTCTCTGACCTGCTAGCCCCCTATCAACTTGTCCGCTCCCTCCATTTGTCAGCCTCCAGCCTGCGCTATGTCTCCCGCCCGACTCACCCCACAATCGGTATCCAGGCTTTCAGCCTCTCTACCCCCACCCTTTCGAACTCCATCCCACAATCCCTTTGCCTTGCTCCCTCCCTTGCCTCCTTCAACTCACAACTCAAGACCCTCCTTATCAAATATTCCTTCAGCTAGCCTCCTGGTGCTCTGCCCTCCTTCAACCCAACCCTAATCCCAACACTCAGGTCCGGATCCCTGACTGTTCAGTGGCTTGGGATGTCCTCCCGACTTGAAAGACGCTTTACAAATGTAATTTTGTTGTTGCTGTTGCAGAAGGACAATCCCAAAACATTCTTCTGCTGTCTGAATTCTGTTGTTGGCTATGGCTGGAGGGTCCCTTCTGGGCCCGAGCCAGTGTTGGACAAGTCTAGTGTTGTACAATAGACCCATGAGGGTATCCTTGGGGTCTGGAGGGAACGCAATGCTGAGTTGGCATCTGCCCCAACAGACCATAGCAGAGACCCATCTGCATGGAGGCTGGAGGTGCTGGAGAGATGTGGACCTGATTGTAGACTTTAATAACACAAACCCCTGGAAAACATGGACTCTGCACCATTGAGACTTGACAATGGTAAGCCAGCTGGTGCGGGTGGCATCAATGCTGAATTCCTAAAAGCTGCTCTGAGGAAGGAGTTGGAGAACAGTGAGAATCTTTCAAGTCCAAGTCAGGAACCACCATCTCACCTTGGAGCTGCCCTCCTAGCGCTGGTCAACAGGATTCTTTCTGAGGCACACACCCCTTTAGAGTTCCAGAGTGCAATTGTGGTGTCTAATCACAAGAATGATAACCCTAATGAAATTTATAACTAGAGGGATCTCGCTGATTTGTTCAATCCGCACTAATGAATGCAAATCCCTTTTACTAGGTGTAACTTTAATATTGATTTCTTCCACAACGACTGGTTGTACCAATTGCTATTTAAATTAAAGCAAATTGTGAAGCTTCAGTCAATCAGAGGTTTATTTTACAGCTCTGTGACTTAGGGTGAAACTATTTGTGTATTCCTTCTTCTTTGATTTATACATAAAGCTCGAGAAAACACGGTTAAGTTAGCTCAGCAGAATTTCCTTGTAGCTTCAAAGAAATCCACAACCCTTGGCATTGAATCTTAAACGACACAGTAAATATCAACCAACACAACCATGAGATAACAAAACATTAATCATACTTAAACAACACACGTTAGCAGCCATTTGTAATAAAGTTAATGTAAAAGTGCACAAAGAACCAACCTCTGACTATCAATCATTAATAATAATAATCCTTGCATTTGATACAGCGCTTTTCATGTCTTCTAGACATCTCAAAGCGCTTCATGGAATATGCTGTAATAGTAATTGCATGTACCTCTGTTGTCATCAGCTACAAAAATAGGCACAAAAAATGGGCATTGAGACCATCACCGAATTAGGGTACCCAATGGTAATTGTATTGCACCAATTACTTGATGTAATTGGGTGCCTTTCTGATGGTTCAATCAGATCCTCCCCTTAGTTGCCCAATAGAGAACAAGTACACTTCCAATCCTTAATTTGGATATCAGAATAGTAAATGCCCCCGCCAAATTGTTGCAATCGACGCTAAAGTCAGACTTGATGGCACCATATTTATCAAAAACCTTCAATACATAAAAAAATGTATTTAAAGCATTACTCAATATATTTAGAAACAGGCATAGAAAACAAAAGGGGTGACTGTGACATCCCATAATGTTATCTCCTGAAAGAAAAGGAGCAGACTGGCTTCCGTTCTCATAAGGAATGTGTGGGGCAGGTTGTGGCTCTGTACGAGATCACAGAATGTCGTAAAGTTGAGGTCAACCTACGTTGCTTTCACAAATTTTGCAAGGCTTTGAATCGAGTGCCTCATGATGCCCTCATGATCAAACTGGAAGCCATAGGATTACATGGACAAATCCTCGATTCCATCCGGAATGTTATAGACTTCAGATCCAAGATCTGTGTAAGGGTCAACATTGGACTTTCTGAGCCCATCCCTCTGGAAAGGGGTTTAAGGTAAGGCTGCCCATTCTCATCCACCCTGTTTGATGTGTTCATCATCAACATCAACAAAGTGCAGACGGTGGGAAAGGTAGGATTGGAATCAGACAAGAAAAGAACCATTAAGGTGGAGGTGAAAGTTGAGGTGGTGGAGAAGAAGACTGGTCAACAAAATCAAAAGCAGCCAAGAGGTCAAGAAGGACGAGGAGACTGAGAGAGGCCTGGTCGCAAGTGGACAGAATGTCATTTGTTACTTTGACCATGGCTGTCTCTGCTGTGAGCAGCAGGAAACAGGTGGATGGTCCGCCTATGTGTTGGCACCCCAAAGCACACTCTGGGGTCCTCACGCCTTCGCTCTTGCCAACCTGTGTATAATACTTTTCAGAATTAGGTAAGCAGGCGGCATCCCTCCAGGGAGCGAATGCCCATTTCGTTCAAGCAATCCATCTCTGGGATAGTTGGAATGCATCACACCAAGAGAACTTAAGCGTGTTAACGGGTTTCAGTATGTGTCACACCCGTTTGACAAGAAAAAATTATCTGCTGTTGAGGGTTGATTAATTTCTATTATTTCCATTGCGAATTTAGTTACTTTGTCTAATCAAGCAGCTGTGCAGATAATAATAATAATCCTTGCATTTGATATAGTGCTTTTCACATCTTCTAGACGTCTCAAAACATTTCACAGAATATACTGTAAAGTGAATTGACTGTATATCTGCATATATCTGTGAAAAAGTAACTTAAAACAAATTCCAAGGCTTGTAAATGATTTGCATTATAACTGTATCCTCCAATCCGGGAAAACAGGGTACAGTCTCGTTGTTGTTGTACAGTTATCACATGGTCTAAGCACGGGCAAAACACAGAGCTGATGCATTTCTTAAGGGAAGGAGCCAAATTTACTTAAAAGGAGGGTGGCCTGGCTTGACTCAGGGTCGCTAGCTTTTGGTCACCATCTATGTACGTGCATGACTTGTGAGGGATTACCTCCAAGTCAAGATTGTTCTTTTAATTTACTAACGTTAGTCAATTGTTGCTAGTTTTATAGTTTTAGTGTTGAGGGGTATCTAAGTAGTGAGGTTCAACAAGAGTACGGAGTTGCACTTACATAAGAACATAAGAATTAGAAGCAGGAGTAGGCCAATCGGCCCCTCGAGCCTGCCCCATAATTCAATAAGATCATGGCTGATCTTCAGACCTAACTCTAATTACCAAACTGAACCATGACCAAAACTATGTCTCCCGGCTGCACCTCTCTTCCAGTCGCTCTCCACACTGCCTCTAACAGGGTTGTACGATCTGCAGAGATGAGGTGTGAGGGGCCCGGATATTGTTGGTGCATTTACTTCCTAGTTGCACCTCTCTTCTAGTTGGTCTGCTCATAATGAGGCAGCGCAGAGAGTCACGCAGAGATGGGTACAGCGGATTAGAAATCCCAACAAGGTAGAGGTTGTGAAAAAGACCGATGTTTGCTGAGCTGAGGGAGAGTAATTGGGCCACAGAAGGTCTCAAAAATAGGATAGGGCAAGGCAATGGAAGCTTCTACAAGTTAGAACAAGAATTATGAATTTGAATTGCTCGGTAATGAGGAGCCAGATAGTGCTTAGGGACATAGGAACAGGAGTATGCCATTCAGTCTTTCGAGCCTATTTCCATCATTTAATTATATCATGGCTGATATGTACTTCAACTAATCCTTTCAATTCCAATTTCCCTACATTGAACTCCATCTGCCACTGCTTTGCCCATTTACTTAATAAGTCTAAATCCCTTATAACTTCCTACTCCCATCTACACAATGGGATTATTTTTCCCCGGAAAAATAAGTCTGAACGCAAACTACAATAGCCCCTTGTATTCAAGGTTTGCACTGACCTTTTACGCATAACTATCTTTCAAATTCGTGGAGTCCTGTAGCTCAGTGGTTAGAGCACTCGCTTTGCAAGCGAGAGACCTGAGTTCAATTCCAGGCAGGGCGAAACCTTGGGCAAGTTTCCTTACTCCACACACCTAATAATAATCCCTCCAAAACCAAAAACAATAATAAATTGGTCATTTTCAATCTACGACTGTTTGTGGGACATTGCTGTGCGCAATTGGCTGCTGCGTTTGCCCACAAATATACAGTCAATTCACTTTACAGTCTGTTCTGTGAAGCGCTTTGGGACGTCCTCCCGACGTGAAAAGCGCTATATCAAATGCAAGGATTATTATTATTATTAAATTCCTTCATTGTTAATCCCAACCCATTCGTGGAACGCAAATAAACATAACATTCGCCTGCCAACAGTGAAAAGGGACTCTAGAATCTCAACTTCGCTTATGATAAACGTCTAGGAAGTAGTATTGCAATGTATTTGCTCTCACCTGTTCAACCTCTTTTCAACTCACTTTGAATACATTCGGTTTTTGAGGCCAAGCCAAGTGTTTCAGCCTGATGCAGTAGTAGCTCTCTTGCCTCTGAATCAGAAGATTGTAGGTTCAAGCCCTATGTTGAGGCTTAGAAACACATTGTCTAAGATGACACTCCAATGCAGTGCTTGGGGTGTGCCGCATTGTCGGAGCTGCCATCTTTCAGGTGAGATGTTCTTATGGGATAAAATACATAGGTAGTTGGGGCAATAAGTGCCAGCAACTGACAGGAAGTTGGAAGGTGAACTAGATGGAACTTGGTCTTCTTTCCTCTAGCATTTCTTATGCATGTTCTTATGTTAAACCGAGGTCAACAAGATTGAGGCCCTCCGGATTGGGTAGCACCAGCGCCTCCGCACCTCAGGTACTGGCAGCATCAACATCCATGGTTGTACACTCCAACTCACCAAGCCAGTCATGAACCTGGGTAATTTGTTCGACCCTCAACTGTCCTTTCATAGAATCATAGAATTTCAGACCCGAGCTGAGGTCAAGGGGGGAGAAAGGAGGGGAGAGGAAGGGGGGTGGCCGATGGCATGGTCGAAGAGGAGGGTCTTGAAGCGGGACTTGAAGGAGGCTAAGGAGGGGGCGAGGCGGAGTTACTGGGATGGAATTCCAGAGGTTGGGGGAAGAGTGGCTGAAGACTCTTCCACCAATGGTGGGGCAGGTGGGTCGGGGGACGTGGAGCAGGCCAGAGCCAGCTGAGCGGAGGGAACAGGCGGGTTAGTAGGGGGTTAGGAGGTCACAGAGGTAGGGTGGGGCAAGGCCATGGAGGGCTTTGTATGTGAGGACCAGGATCTTGAACTGGATCCTCGAAGGATAGCGAGTCAATTGAGTTGGCCGAGAATGGGGGAGATGGGGTAATGGAGTTTGATGTAGGGGAGGACATGGGCTGCAGAGTTCTGGATTATCAGCAGCCTGTGGAGGGAGGAGTTGGGAAGGCCGACAAGCAGGGCATTTGCATAGTCGAGCCTGGAGGTGATAAAGGCATGAACAAGAGTTTCAGCGGCCTGAGGGGTGAGGTAGTGGCGGAGTCGGGTGATGTTACAGAGGTGAGGGAAGGCAGAGTAGGTCATGGCTTTGCTGTGGGGAAGAAAAGGCATTTGAGAGTCGAACAAGACACCGAGGTTCCTGACTGGCTTGGTGAGTTGTAACCAATGGAGGTTGATGTTGCCAGAGCCTGAGGTGGAGAGACGCGAATCAATCAGGAGGGCCTCAGTCTTGTTCACATTCAACTGTCGGAAATTTGCCCTCATCCAGGACTTGATGTCCAACAGGCAGTCTGTCAGGACAGCAGTGGTCCTGAAGTTGAGTGGAGGCAGAAAGATAGAGTTGGGTGTCATCAGCATACATATGGAAGTTGACCCCATGTCTGCGGATGATGTCACCAAGGGGAGCATGTAGATATTAAAGAGGAGAGGGCCAAAGACAGAGCCCTGGGGGACGCCAGATGTGATAGTGCGGAGGCTGGAGGAAAACCGTTAGAGGCAACAAAGTGGAGACGGTGAGAGAGATAAGAATCGAACCAGGCAAGGGCAGGTCCGCAAAGAATAAGTAAAGAGGAGAGGCGGTGTATAAAGATGGAGTGGTCAACAGTGCCGAAGGTGGCAGAGAGGTCGAGGAGGACAAGGAGGCAGAGGGAGCCCTGATCTCAGATGTTCAGAATGTCATTAGTGACTTTCACCAGGGCTGTTTCCGTGCTGTGGGCAGCGTGGAAGCCGGATTGGAGGGGTTCAAAGAGGGAATGGCAAGAAAGCTGGAGAGGAGGGTCCAGGGAAGGCTTTTTCAAGATGTGGGTGATGATGGCTGTTTTTAGCGGGGTGGGAACTGAACCCGTGGAAAAGGAGAGGTTGATGATGTCGGATAGGAAAGTATTGAATGTACTTGTACAGTACTGATGTACTGAACGAGTACTTTGCATCTGTCTTCACAACAGAAATGGATGCCCCAAATGCCGCAGTATTGGATGAGAGGGTAGAGGAAATAGATCAGATTACTATAGACAGAGAGGAAGTTCTGAAAAGATTGACTGGGCTCAAAATTGATAAGTCACCAGGACCAGATGGGTTTCACCCAAGGTTGCTGTGGGAGATACGGGTTCAAATAGCGGAGGCTTTGGCCATTATATTTCAATCTTCAATGGACACAGGAGTGGTGCCAAGAGACTGGAGAGTGGCTAATGTTACCCCCTCTACAAAAAGGGGCAGAAAGACAAACCCGGAAATTACAGGCCAGTCAGCCTAACTTCGGTAATAGGAAAACTACTGGAGACCATAATCCGGGACAGAATAAATCTCTACTTAGAGGAACATGAGGTAATTAGAGACAGCCAACATGGATTTGTTAAAGGCAAATCTTGCCTAACAAAATAGAATTTTTGAAGAGGTGACTGCGAGGGTTGATGAGGGAAATGCGGTGGACATTATTTACATGGATTTCAAAAAGGTTTTTGACACAGTACCGCATAAGAGATTAATAAAAAAATTAGAGGCCCACGGTATTAAGGGGACAGTGGCAGTTTGGATTAAGAACTGGCTGTGTGACAGAAAGCAGAGGGTGGTGGTTAATGGGTGTTTCTCAAAATGGAAGGAGGTGTGCAGCGGTGTACCCCAGGGATCGGTATTAGGACCACTGCTCTTTCTAATATATATTAATGATCTGGACTTGGGCATAGAGAGCACTATTTCCATGTTTGCAGATGATACAAAGTTAGGTAGGGTAGTAAATAGTGAGGAGTACTGTAACCAACTGCAAGCAGACATACACAGAATGGTGGAATGAGCTGACATATGGCAAATGATTTCAATGTGGATAAGTGTGAGGTGATAGGAGGCAATATGGACTTGGTAGCTCAATATTAAGGGGGTTGAACGTACAGAGAGATCTGGGTGTTCAAGTAAGCGAATCATTAAAGGTAGCGGGGCAGGTAGATAAGGCAGTAAAAAAGGCATTTGTACTGAGCTTTATTAGTAGGGGCATAGAGTATAAGAGTAGGGAGGCTATGGTTAATCTATACAAAACACTGGTTGGCCTCAGCTGGAGTACTGCGTCCAGTTCTGGGTACCTTACTTCAGGAAGGACATTAAGGCACTGGAAAGGGTGCAGAGGAGATTCACGAGAATGATATCAGGAATGGGGAACCTTAGCTATGAGGACAGGCTGGAGAAGTTAGGACTTTTCCCATTAGAGCAGAGAAGGTTACACAGGGACATGATAGAGGTCTTCAAGATCATGAAAGGTTTCGACAGGCTAGATAAGGGAAAGCTGTTTCCACTGGTAGTTGTGTCTGTGACCCGTGGTCACAGTCTTAAGATATCTACCAAAAGAAGCAGAGGGGAGGTTAGAAGAAATTTTTTCACTCAGCGAGTTGTTCGAATTTGCAATGATCTGCCTGAAAGGGTAGTGAAGTCCAATTCGATAACCGCTTTTAAGAGAGAACTAGATAGGTATCTGGGGAAGATGGGTTTGCAGGGTTATGGGGAGAAAGCTGGTGATTGGCGTTCGTGAAAGTGACTTGCTCTGTCAAAGAGCTGGCACAGACTCAATGGGCCGAATGGCCTCCTTCTGTGCCGTAACATTCTATGAATCTATGAAAAATAAAGGGGTCAGAAGGTAGAGTTCGGAGATGAGGAGAGAGGTGGGGATGGGATTGAGGGAGCGGGTGGTGGGTTTGAGTTTGTGGACAGTCATGGTGAGGGAGGAGGGAGAGATAGGGTCAAAGGAGTATAGGGGGGGATGGGTGGGGGCTGCGTCATGAGGGAGAGGTGATGTGGGGGTGGCTGTGGACCGGGCTGAGGTGGCTGAATGTAGCCCCTCGATTTTAGATTTGAGGAAGTCCAGCATCTCCTCATAGTTAGAGTTTGAGGAGAGGATGGGCGAGGCAAGGGAAGGTGGACGGAGAAGACCGTTTATGGTGTAATAAAGGAGCCTGGGGTTGTCCTTTGCCTCCAAGATAACTTGGAGTAGAAGGAGGATTTGGCAGAGGCAAGAGCACAGCGGTAGATCTTGGTGTGTTGAAGCCAAATCTGCTGATGGACCATTAGTTTGGATTTGGTCCAGGCGCGTTCGGCAGCTCAAACTTGTGCTTTGAGGGAACGAAAATGGCTGGTGTACCAGGGGGATTTATGGGAGTATGAGGCACTTAGGGAGGTGAGTCCAGAATGGAGGAGAGGGAGTTGTGGAAAAAAGAGAGTGAGGAGGGGAGGTCGGTCAGTGAGGGTCAGAGGTATAGGAGTTCAGATGATTCCAGGTCAGTGGGGAGGGAGAGGGAGGAAATTTTTTTCCTTGGGCGTATGTGATAGTGGAGGGTTGGGAAAGGGGAAGGGGTACTGAGGTGTTGAGGGAGATGAAGTGGTGGTCTGAGATGGATTTATCAATGATGGTGATGTCCGAGACAGTGAGGCCTCGGGTTATCACCAGGTCAAGGGGGTGGTCATGGTCGTGGGTGGGGGAGTGGATGAGGAAGGAGAGGTTACTCCCTTTCCTCCTTCAAGGCTGGTCTCAAGACCTTTCTCTTTGACCGTGCTTTCAGCTCCCCTCTTGACTCTCTACCCCCTCCTCGGAGGGAGAGGGAAGATAGGAGGGTGGAGATGTCCAAGAGGAAGGTGGTGGAAGATTTGGTGGGACGGTAAACAAGGAGGATTTTGAGGGAAAGCCTGGAGGGGTGGTAGAGAGTAAGGTGTTCAAAGGAGGGGAAGGTTCCGGAGGAGTAAGGGGAAAGGCCAAGGGGGGATCGGGAGATGAGAGCCACACCACCACCACAGCGATGAGGCCATGCGGTTTGGTGAAAGGTGTAACCTGGAATAAAAGATGGTAACCGTGGTAAGTTATTACTGGAGGTCTACTATAAACCCCCAAGCCAGTGTGAAAGCCTTGATCTGGAATGGTGGGATGAGTTAAGAAAGGCCACCAGTAAGGGACCAACAATAGTGATTGGAGATTTGGGATAATAATGTGTCTACTGGTAAGATAGGGAAGGGGGTTCTAGAGTTAAAGGAAGACATGTTAGAATATACACTTTTTGTATACTGCTAGAATCATAATAGATGTTGTGAATGGGTTAACTTTTAAGTTGAGTGTGGGGGACAACTGGACTGACAGTCATGGGATAGGACACATCTGGTTTTCTCTGTTTTTGAAAGAATAACAGACAGGGGCAGGGGGTCACCTCTTATCAGTAAATGACAAGAAGCCCACAGAGGTAACGGTCTAAGATACCGGTCGACACAGGATCTCGACTTAGCAATAAGTCGCTAGATTCTGACAGGGCCTGCCAACCGACAGAAGGCAACCCTCAAGAATAGCAATTAAATAATAATAATAATGATCCTTGCATTTGATATAGTGCTTTTCACGTCGGGATGACGTCCCAAAGCACTTCACAGAACACACTGTAAAGTGAATTGACTGTATATTTGTGGGCGAACGCATTAGCCAATTGCGCGCAGCAATGTCCCACAAACAGTCGTAGATTAAAAATGACCAATTTATTATTGTTTTTGGTTTTGGAGGGATTATTATTAGGCGTATGGAGTAAGGAAACTTGCCCAAGGTTTCGCCCTGCCTGGAATTGAACTCAGGCTTAAACTAGAGGACCTTGGTACCATCCCGGGATACCGATAAGAAATAACCAGTCACTTAAAAGGAATGTACTAATGATCCCACACCACAAAATAATGAGCACCAGATACAGTCCTAAACTGATCAATCCTCTATCTTAGACAATTAGATCAGATAACAGGGGTCTTAAGGACAATGTGTATGTGTGCTGAGGCACGTACACCCCATGAGGTGTTCACGTACACCCGGCATGATTTCGACCAGGTGATCTAATGTCCGCACTATGATTCGATGAACATCGGTGTAAGAGTTCCGTTAACTTTGGAGATGGGGCCGTCCCGAGTCGTGGAGACAAGGATACGGGAGATGGGGCCATCCCGCGTTGCGGAGACAAGGGTACGGAGATGGAAGACTGAGAGCTAGAAACACTAAGACTGAGGATATCAGATGGAAGATTGAAAGCTGTAAGCAAGAAGACTGAAAGCATGAAGAATCAAGCTTGTGTGCTGTAAAGACACAGTGTTGAACTCTTGAACTCGAGATATCTATAGTGGTGTTATTCTGTTATAAGATCTGTTGATTGTACCGGCCTTTGGTCTGACCCATCGGGATATTGGAGAATAACGAACGAATAATAATAATAAAATGAACGAATAATAATAATAATAAAACAGTCTGATATCTGGTTAAAGGAATTAGCATTATTTCCTTACAGACTGTGTTATGATTCAGTTCGTAGAAGAGCCAACAAGGGAAGATAACATCTTGGATTTGATAATGAGCAACAAGGACAACCAAATCTCCAATATAAATATGGGAGAAGTATTAAGCAACAGCGATCACAATGTACTCACATTTGACATCACAAGAGTTGGTGAGGTTATAAAAACCCAAACAAAACTGCCAAACTTCAAGAGTATTGACTTTGTGTGCTTGAGAAATCTAGTTGGAATAGGCCTGGCAGGCTTAACTATGGCAATGGGAGTGGAGAACCTACAGAGCCCCCTCAAAGAGAGATTATGAAGACAATGGAACAATGTGTACCCATGCAAAGCAAAAGTACCAAGCTTACAGGCACTTCTGCCTGGTTGGATGAGCTACAAAGCAAATCATAAAGAGGAGATAAAAGCATTTAAGGCCATGAAGGAAAATGGCACAGAAATAAATAAGACTCAATACTGGAATGCATGCCAGGACTGCAAAAAACGCATCAGAATGGCAAAGAAAAGCTTTGAATTGAACAACTCAAGAGATGTGAAGGATAATAACAAGTTTTTTTTAATTACATTAAGAGTAGAAGAAAATCAAACAATGGAATAGGGCCACTGAAGGCGGGTTCGGGAGACAACATGACAAATAATGCTGCACATGCCTCAATAATGCTAAATAAGTTTTTTGCATCAGTCTTTACCAAGGAGAAGACAGGTAATTTATTCGATCTGGAAGAGAACTAAAGGATGTCACAGAGAAAAGTTGAAACACTATTCATATCTCTAACAGCATGGTTGCCAAATTGCTGTGAAAATGTAAGATAAATAAATCTCAGGGGCCGGATAAATTGCATCTAAGTACCTTTAAGGAACTAAGGGAGTAAGTCGCTGTTTACTGGAGTGGTACCAGGGGACTGGAGAAAGGCAGATGTTACTCATATTTTTAAGAAAGCGCTTCGCAGAATATACTGTAAAGTGATTTGACTGTATATTTTGTGGCTACAACACGGCAGCCAATTGTACACAGCAGTGTCCCACAAACAGTCGTGGATTGAATAACCAAATTAGTATATTTTTTGAGGGATTATTACCCCCGAAAAAGCGATCCGCCAATCAACTAACAGCCGGGTTCCTTCTTGCTGCTAGGTAAACAGAGGTGTGTGAAGTAAACTCATCTAACATTTCGCCCTAATTTATTTGCATCATTTGTCACTAAGCAACCATAGATTCATAAAATATTACAGCACAGAAAGAGGCTGTTCAGCCCATCATACCTGTGCCAGCTCTTTAGAAGAGCTGCCCAATCAGGTCCACACCCCTGCTCTTTCCCCTGCAATTTTTCTCTTTTCAAGTACTTATCTAATTCCCTTTTGAAAGTTTCCACTGTGGAAAGCGAATTCAGCACATTCTGCCTTTTGGTGCAAAGTTGAGATCATTTTCGGAAGGAGCATGCCCATGGTTTTCTCCGCACACATTGAACCATTGCCTGATGTGCATGCCCTCGAGGAAGGGATGATGCAATATTGCATTGCGTTAACTAAAACCCTATCTAGCTTTAATTCGCAGATCCGAGCGCTCCAACATCCATCGGCATCTGATCAATGCCACAAGTTTCAGCCAGGAGATTTCGTTTACATCAAGACCTTCAAACGTAAGAACGGACTAAGCCCGCGCTGGGAAGGACCGTTCCAAATTCTATTGGTGACCCACACCGCTGTAAAGGTTCGAGAAAGATCTACGTGGATTCACGCTAGCCACTGCAAGCAAGCCACAACGAACTCCAGCGACTGCGAAAATGCCTAACGATTGTCACCTCCTCGTTTTTTTTTGAACGGACTTTGTGTCATTATGAAGTTGTTTTCTGTGTGCGTTTTATTGTTCTTGTTATGTTGTCATGTTTACTCTCTTATCCCAGGAGAGGGTGTCTATCAACTCCTAATATCTTTAAACCGAGACCTCATCATATCCGATGACCAGTCTGAGCCCTGTTCATCCGCCATTTGTTATACTGATGTACCCCTTGAGGAGCGATCTCCCGTGTTTAATGCTCATTTTTTGTTACGAAATACTCAGGATACTTCATACTCTTGACGATTTGAATTGTCCTGAGGATTCTGGTCAATGTAAATCCGTCCATAATAATTCCATGGTAATGTGTTACTGCTCCATTTTATTATGAATGTACTTTTACCGAATCTTGTTTATATTCCACTGAGCGCGCCCAGTTTTCCAACAAAACCCAGTTTGTGTTTTTATGCCCTGGTTCCTATGGGACTAGAATTTATGTCGAACTTCCTCAGGGCTGGCGCAAGGGTCTAGCTGAGTCCCCTTTGCCTTCCACACTGGTTCCACCTCCTCGTGATGTCCCTTTTTCAGATATGTATCCCCTTGCTTTTGCACGCTTACGTTTGTTTGGAGACTCTTTATCAGCAGATTCTCCCCAACCTTTGCGCTTACAGAATGTCTACATTCAGATGCTCCTGTGGAATCACATGCTCGGGGCTCTTCTCCCTAATTACAGAGTAATGTGCGCCCTTGACCAGATTGCCATTCTCTCTCAAGCAGTCTCTTCATTGGCCTCTGAAACATCTGCGGCATTGGCTCTCGTTAACAAAGAGATGTCTGAGATTCGTCTATATGCCATGCAGAACCGTATGGCCCTCGATTATGTTTTGGCTGCGACGGGAGGAGTGTGCAAGGTCATCGGACCTGAGTGCTGCATAACAATTGATGATTTTTCTGGTTCTATCTCGAATATTACCAGAGAGATCAACCAAACGGGGCAGGATGTGGGTAATATCATTATACATTCTGGAGGAGGATTATTGGATTGGCTGGGTAATTGGTTGCAAAGTATGGGGCTAGGATGGTTGGGCAGTGCGGTCCAGGTTCTATTGGAAATAGGCCTAATTCTTGTCCTTATTATTATCATCACTAAGTGTGCCCTGACATGTTGCACACAGTGTTGCAAAAAGACCACAAAAACCATGATGACCATGAACATGGTCCAAGTCAACCCTCACCATGGCCCATTTCCCACATGTGATGAATGTGACTTCAAGGTGGCATTTGATTTTCCGGATTCCCTCTCGGAAAGCAGTACCCTTGAGGGCTAAAGCATGGTAGGGTTATCCCAGGGATAAAAGGGAGGAGTGTGGAAGGCAAATTCAGCACATTCTGCCTTTTGGTGCAAAGTTAGCAAATAAGCAGGCCACATGCATGAAAGGCCAAAAGGAGCAAGTAAGATCAAGCATGTTGTTGTAAAGTTTTACAACAACCTATTAAAAGATAAGGTTGACCTAAAACAGATCTAACACCCTTGTGATGTTTCTCGAGAGCTCTTGCGAGACAGGACGTTGTAAAGTAATCAATGTAGAATGTCTCCTCAGAACTGTTGAATGAGATCTGTATAAAGGTGAGATGTTTTCACCCATTTGGTGTGCAGAGTAGGGAGCAGCACTAGAAGAGAGTCGTTGCTACTGCCCTGCACCCCATATATATATATGTGAAATAAAGCTTGTTAAATAAATGCCGCACCGACTCCGTGTTGAGCTTCAGGTCATCAAGAGCAATCGCACATCGCAACTGGGTTCGACACCACCACTCTTTCAGGCAGTGCATTCCAGACCATAACAACGCTCTGTGTAAAAAAAATTCTTCTTATCTCGCCTCTGGTTCTTTTGCTAATTATCTTAAATTTATGTGCCCTGGTTCCTCACCCACTGGCCAGTGAAAACAGTTTCTCCCTATCTATTCTATCAAAACCACTCATAATTTTGAACACCTCTGTTAAATCTCCCCATAACCTTTTCTGCTCTTAAGGAGCACAATCCAGCTCTGTACTCACTCATTTTCAAATTAAATTGCACCTTTCACATTGGGAGAATATCTCAAAGCATTTTACAAAGACGCGTGGAACATAGAGTTGAGAGGAAGATTGGAGTGGGTAGTAGGGTGTAGAGGGGAATGGCTGAATGTGGCATCAAAGAGACAGGTTTTGAGATGTGTTTTGTAAATAGTGAGTGAGTATACAGCCCTGAGGACATCGCACAGAATCATCTGAAGGCAGGAAGAGAAGCTGTTAAAAGAGATATTAGTGAAAACAGCAAACTGCAGAGCCAAAAATATATACCAGAAAAAAGATGATGGAGAAAGATAGACGATGTCAACAATGTTAAAAGCAGTAATCACCAGCAGAAATTAGATCCAAATATGGCAACTGGAAAAGGATTTCAGAATTGATAACGGTCACAGCTGAACTAACTTCTTCCAAACTTAATAAGGTTACATTCAGTATCCAGACAGGTCACATATTTGTAAACCGAGAAATAACATTTGAAACTTACATTTGCCATTATCCTTACGAGAATTCTTCATTTTATGTTGCAATTAAAGTCCCAAGTATAGAGCACTGAATTATCACAACTCCCTTCTTGTT
Source organism: Callorhinchus milii (assembly GCF_018977255.1). Taxonomy (NCBI): domain Eukaryota; kingdom Metazoa; phylum Chordata; class Chondrichthyes; order Chimaeriformes; family Callorhinchidae; genus Callorhinchus; species Callorhinchus milii. The sequence continues at coordinate 22,402,906 of NW_024704744.1, forward strand.
GACTAATATTTGACTATCTTGGCATGCAATCTTGAGGTTGTTCTGTGGTTAAAAAATTGCAAAAGATCTTCAGACCTGCGTAACCCAGTTACTTCCTTCTTGATTCGTCACAGAATGATTCAATTGAAATATGAAACTTGGGAAGAATTGGCAGCCTCCCCAGTATTGTGGAGTCCTGTAGCTCAGTTGTCAGAGCACTCGCTTTGCAAGCCGGAGACCTGAGTTCAATTCCAGGCAGGGCGAAACCTTGGGCAAATTTCCTTACTCCACACGTCTAATAATAATCCCTCCAAAACCAAAAACAATAATAAATTGGTCATTTTCAATCTACGACTGTTTGTGGGACATTGCTGTGCGCAATTGGCTGCAAGGAGGAGCTGAGGAATACTCAATGAAACCAGGAAAGGACAGGGTGGGAGGACGTCTGTAATGAATGTCAGTTCCCCTGCTTAATGCCAATTTAAACATTGATCTTGACATATGGCATTTCTGTGATCTTTCGCCTCTTTGTAGCAATACATCTGCCAAATCAAGCTCTGAGATATCTCACAGACGTGATAAGGTGCTATATCAAATGCAAGATTATAGGAGTATTTATTATTATAAATCAAATAAGTGGTATGAATTTCTGTATTTTTTTAACCATTTCACCCACAAAATATAGTCAATTAATTTTACAGTATATTCTGTGAAGTGCTTTGAGACGTCTAGAAGACGTGAAAAGCGTTATATCAGATGCAAAGATTATTATTATTATTTGTAATTCATGGGAAAATAAGCATTGTTCCATCTGCCACAATAAGGTTTCTGTATCTGTTGCTGTGAATTCCTAAAATTTCACTTATGCTAACATATTCATTAGTGAACATTAGCATGAATATGTATATAGTCTCGAAGCTGATTTTTACTGTTGCCCACTATAGTATTTTGCACAGTAACTCTTTTATATTGTAGTCATTTGGGACATCTTGGTTGCCTGGTAACCTCCTGAAATGGACATAACAGAATTGTATTAAATGGCAACAAACATTTTGAGAAAGGAAAATCTCTTACCTTCGCCAAGTGAAGAATAACCATTACACTGCTGTGTGCCAAGCTGGACTCTGCATATTGGTTTAATCCTTTATAATCCTCACATTTCATATCGCACCTTTTTACATCAGGAGGACATCTCAAAGTACAAGATATTCTGTAGAGTGAAGTGTATTTTGTGGTAACTTTTGAAAGGAGCTTTAATGCTTGTGGGCATTTGACTAGGAATGATGGTAATAGCAGATACAACGATAAAATTTGGTGTGCCCCTTTAATAAATGGGACCCTGTTTTATTGCTGCGATGCAAAGGATCGGGATGTTGAACTCACATTCTAGTTTGTCTGACACTCCCATGCAGTGCCAGTGGAATGCCGTATTGTCAGATGAGATGTCAAACTGAGATTCTGACTTCATGTTCAGGCGTGAAACATCCCGTTGACACTATTTCAAAAGAGGGGATTTTCTTTTGGTTTCCTGTCCAACAATTCCCCAGATAATTTCACAGCTCTTTTGGGGACAGTGCTGCACGCATCGTACACCGACACATTGCAGAGTCATTGCACTTTACATCTGGTGAAGCAATTTGAAACTTCCCCTTATGCAATAAAAAATTACATTTGTAAAGCGTCTTTCATGTCGTGAGAACATCCGAAGGCGTTGAGTGTCAGGGACTGGGACTAGAGCGGATGGAGAGGGGTGGGGGCGTTGGGATCAGGGAGGATGGAGGGAGCAAGGTGAAGGAAATATGGGATGGAGTTCCAAAGGGTGGTAGCAGAGAGGGTGAAAGTGTGGCCTCCGATGGTAGGGCGGGTAGGGCGGGAGACATGGAGCATGCCAGTGTTGCAATATACTGACGTTCACCTCGGGATACATTGGTATATTGATAGCAACAACCGAATGTTCCAGAAGGATTGAGGGTTAAAAAGTAGCTTTGGGCTGAGGTTAGCTTCTGATTACCTTTCATATTTTCCTGGGAAGATGTTCACTCCTCTGAAATAATGAGCAATCAGGTCCTTGAGCATAACTGTAAGAACAATGGACCACAGAAAGGAACGGCTGCAGCCTCAGACAACATGCTGATCTCAAGGTTGAGAAACAAGTAGGCTGTGGAAGGCTGCCCAGAAGTTGTCCATATCTCTCTGTGTGCAAAGCAGCCTGCGAAGGGGTGGGTGGGTGGGGGGGGGAGCGGGTTATTTGTGTGACAAGTGGAGGCAGAATTAGGAACACATAAAAGAAAGCTGTAACTTTGAAATAGTTGTAGTTGTGTAGAGGGTCAGAGCGCTTCACAGAATATACTGTACAGTGAATTGACTGTATATTTGTGGGCGAAACGCGGCAGCCAATTGCGCACAGAGGTGTCCCGCAAACAGTCGTGGATTGAAAATTACCAATTTATTATTTTTTTTCGTGAATAGATATCGATTCTACTTTATCTATGTATATGTACAGAGATGAGGGAATTTGCCTCCAATAAGAAAGTGACCATTAAAAATGAAAGAGTAGTAGTGAGGTCCGTAAGGAAGTAGGGCTTTCTGTAGTTGGAGTGGAAGAGAATTGTGGGAGTTCCAGGAGATGTTGCCACTGCCCAGAGTCGAATCGGGTAATACGATTTTGATTCTGTCTGTTGCCTAGTACATCTGTATAAGGGATACAGTGTAGCTGATTTGTCTGTACAAATGTTAATAAAACCTATATTTGAAAGTAACGTGCTGTCAAGTAAATTTGTCTATACTGGAGCCTGCTGAACAGAGGGAGCGGACAGGTTGATAGGGGGTCAGCAAGTCAGAGAGGTAAGAGGGGATAAGATCGTGGAGGGCCTTGAAAGTGAAGACAAGGATTTTGAATTCTATCCTCTGAGGGATGGGGAGCCAGTGATACCAGGCGTGGGTGGAGTTGATGGGGTCACGGAGCCTGATGAGGGAGAGGACACGGCCTGCAGAGTTCTAGATGATCTGCAGCTTGTGGAGGAAAGAGTTGGGGAAGCCGACAAGGAGAGAGTTTCCGTAGTCAAGCTTTGAGGTGACGAATGTATGTATGAGGAGTTCGGCAACCCGAGGGGTGAGGCAGTGGCAGAGTAGATCAATGTTGCGGAGGTGGGGGAAGGCGGAGGGGGTCATAGCACAGATATGGAGGAGAAAGGACAGTTGAGGGTCGAACAGGATGCCCAGGTTCCTGACTGGCTTGGTGAGGTGAAGTGTGCACTCCTGGATGCTGATGCTGCCAATGCCTGAGATGCAGTGGCACTAGCGTGGGCCACTCAGTCTTGTTAACGTTCAACTGTAGAAAGTTGGCTCTCATCCAGGACCTACTGTCTGACAGGCAGTTAATGGTCCTGGAGTCAAGGGTGGAGGCAAAGAGATAGAGTTGGGTGTCATCCACATACATGTGGAAGTTGACCCCATGTCTGCGGATGATGTCATCAAGAGGGAGCATATACAGATTGAAGAGGGTAGGACCAAGGACAGAGCCCTGAGGAATACCGCATGTGACGGTGCGGGGGCTGGAGGAGAAGTGGAGCCAATGTGAGAGATATGATCTGAACCATTCAAGGATGGAATCTTATGTTAAAGGCTCTATATAAAATGTAAGTAGTATTATCTATCCCATTGAAAACTGTCACAATAGTAATCATTGCTTTATTACCATTTCTGATGTATTGTATTGTTACAATTGAAATATTAAACTGAAGCCTCATCTCCCTGTTTAGCTGGAGTTAAAGATCCTCTGGCACTTTTCGAGACAAGAGGGAGTTTCACCTGGTGTCCTGGCCACCAATCCTTCAGAATGACTTTCTAGTGTATCTTGCGAAGCATCCGATCTTCCAAACATCCAATAAGCGCTGTTTTGAGCCCTCACAAGGTGGATGGCAGGAACCAAGAACTCCTTGCGAGCTTCCTAGTGAGCAACACAGCTCAGCACGAAAAGTGTGAGAGCATTGGCCACAATCAGATGTCTCAGCCTTGACCCATCTGCAGACATGAGCTCACTTGTAAACTTGGAAAATAAGAACATCACAATCCAACCAACTTTCAACTTCCAATTTTTTTTTCAGGATACTTATCATGAAGCTTTTCTTTACACAGAAGGTAGTTAATGACTGGAACAGGCTGTCAAGAAGAATGGTTGAGGCCCGCATCCAGGCTCGATTATGATAACTCCTTGCTTGTCGGTCTTCCCAACTCTTCCCTCCACAAATTGCTGATTATTTAGAACTCTGCAGCTCGTGTCTGTTCCCGCACCAAGGTCCATTACCTTATCACCCCCATCCGCACCTGGTTCCACTGGCTCCTCTTATCTAAGAGGATCGAGTTCAAAATCCCAGAATTTCAGGGCATAGTGGCTGAAAGTGTGACTTCCAATGGAGGAATGGAGGGCACGGCGGTCAAGCAGGAGGCTGGAGCCAGTCGAGTGAAGGTGATGGGTAGTGGATTGGGGAGTAAGGAGGTTGGAAAGTAGGGAGGTGCCAGGGCATGAAGGAATTTGAAGACGAGTGTGAGGATCTTGAAATTGATCCATTGGGTGGTAGGGAGCCAGCATGGCAAGAACTGGTGTGATGAGGGCACGGACTTTAGTGCGGATGAGTATGCGGGGAGTGGAGTTCCAGATTAACTGGATGTGGATCCAAGATGGTGAAGCTGGGATGACACTGGAGTGAAGAGTACTGGAATAGTCAAGGCTGGAGGTGACAAACATATGGATGAGTGTCTCGCGTGCATTTGGGGCAAGGTACAGTCAGAGTCGGGCAATGTGACGGAGGTGGAGAAGGTCAGAGCTGCATGAGAGAAGACATTGATGGGAGCCAAAGTGTATGGCTTCCGCCTTCTCAACATTTACCTGCAGGAAGTTTGCGTTCATCCAGATCCTGATGTCTGCCAAACAAACTGACAGGACATCAACAGATGTGCAGTCCCAGTTGGAGGAGAAATAGATTTGGGTGTATACATGTGTTAGTTGACTCCGTGTCTGCAGCTGACATTGGCGAGATGTAAGTATGTAGATTAGGAAGAGGAGGCGGCCAAAGATAAAGTCCTCGGGTACAACACGTGTGACCGGCTGGGGGAAGGAGGAAAAAATGTTTGCAGAGACGAAGAGAAGACAGTGCGTTAAGTAGAATTTGAAACAGGCAAGTGCAGTCCCACTAAGGTGGATGAAGGAGGAGGATGCCATGGCTGACTGTGTCAAATGCGACGGAGAGATCAAAGAGGAGGAAGGAACCCTAGTCACAAGAGAGAGAGGACGTCATTTATGACTTTGACAAGCACCGTCTTTGTGCTGTGGGCAGAGTGGAAACCAGACTGGACGAGTTTGAGGAAACAGTGAAGGGGGAGGTGTGAGCAAAGCTGATTTGCAACTAAACATTGCAGAACTTTGGCAAATAAGGTTAGAAATGAGACAATAGTTTGTGAGGCATATGTGGAACTTGGCACCCATTTAGCTTGGATACTCTTAAGCATAATGATAGGTTTCTGCATATGGGTCAAACACTCAAAAACAAGTGTGAGAGCTTTATCCATGATTATATCAATCACCCTTATCACCCTTAACCCAGTTGCAGACATGGACCCACTGGCAAACCTGAAAATTAAGAACATCACAAATTGACCCCTGCCCCCACCGCCCAGGCCCCCCAAACAAAAACTGCAATTTGCTGTAATTGAAAGGAACTGATATCCGAATCTTAACTCACTGAAATCTTGAAGCCCTGTGAATGGAAAAACAACTCTTAGCTCTTAGCTAGGCTGCCAGATGAATGGAATACTCTGCTTCAGGGAGGCAAAACTCCCAAAAGTCCCACAAAAGTTCTGACAAAACAAAGTACACGTTTTGTCAGAAAATCATTGAATGGCATTGACAAGCATTGCGGATAGGTTTTCATCTCACACCATCATCCTCCTGACTAGAGATGCGGGCAGAAGACTTCAGAAGGAATCTAATTGGGGAAGGTGTAAATAATGTAAGGACAAATAATTTATAGCATTGTTCAGACATTTTGGTAAATAGTTTATGAAACAAATTTAACTGATCATTAAGAATGCTTTATTTCTATCCAACCAACATTTTCATTTAAAGAGAAATAAAGGATATGTCCTGTTGATGTTTTCAACAAAAGTATCCCCTAAAGTCATCTCCTGCTTTGTAGTTGGCATGTCTGTGTGGAACATATGGCAAGTGTGCAGTTGACCCTTCAGCACAAGATGAAAAGCTTCTGTTGCCCATTCTTGGACAATTTTGCTGACTGCTGAAATAAAATGAATAAACTTTAGAGCATCTATCACTTTCTTTTGTACAGGGATCTCATTGTTTTAATGAAGTGTTTTGGGATACTTTTTTGCATTAAAGGCTATATTATGTTATGCTATCTTTTCAACTGCGACTATGGTCATCCCCATCTGCTCTCCTCCCTTGGCCTGCAATTGAGCCCAGCCATTGTTAAGTGCTTCAATACATTAATAATAAATAATATTCCTTGCATTTGATACAGCAGTATCCCAAAGTCATCAATTGAATGACCAATTTTTTTTAAAAAAGGAATTATTACCCCAGAAAAGTGACGCACTAATTAACTAACAACCAGGTTCCTACTTACTGCTTGGTAAACAGAGGCATGTGGAGTAAGGTAATTTGCCCTAATTTTCACCCTGCCAGGAATTAAATCTAGGTCCTCTTGTGTTATCCTACATGAAGGGTGCTATATAAATGCAAGCTGTTGCTGCTGGTATTAAGTGCATCACATTTTCAAGTAGATCCTTTTTTTCTGGTGGATAACAAAGTGAATCTAATCAATCTACTCCCTAATCAATGAAGGTTAGTTATACTCACAAGGTTTCTTGGTGTGAAGAATTGGTAGTTTGGTTATGTCCCAAAGGAGTACATAAAGCAGCTTCCAAATCATCTTTGCAAAGCATATCTAAGCATTGCCTTGGCCAGGAAACATAGTTGGGAGAAAGGCAGTCATCGTTGCGCCTTTGACTGTTTGAAAATAATTAAAAATTAAGGGTAGTTCCTTTCCCCTTGACCACTCAAGTTATGATGGTATTTTAATACAATAATAATATTTGCATTTGACATAGCACCTTCTCACATTTTCAAGACGTCTCAACATGCTTCACAGAATATACTGTAAAGTGAATTAACTCTTTATTTTTGTGGGCGAAACACAGTAGCCAATTGCCAGCACAACAACTAGATGTGGATTAACTGGCTAAACTATTATTTTTATTTATTTACTTATTTACTTACTTATTTACATGTGGAGTAAGGAAACTTGCCTAATGTTTTGCCCTGTTCAGGAATCAAACCCAGGTCCTCTCATTTGTGACACAAGTGCTTAACCACTGAACTACAGGACTCCACATTTTTGGTCCTATCAAGGCTCAACATGAACAACGAAGAAAAAACACATTCACAGTACTGCAGATGCTGGAAATCTGTTATAAACATAGAAGTCGCTGGAAACACCCAGCAGGTCAGGTAGCATCCATGGAAAGAGGAAATGTTTCAGGTCTATGACCTTTCGTCAGAACTGGGGGATATTGGAAGGGAGCAGATTATAAGAACAAGCAGAGAAGGGGGCAGAGGAAGAAAACAAAGGAAACATTTTTAGATGGAGGACAGAAGATAATAATTGTTACATTTGATTAATTAGAGGTGTTGATGGTGCAATACAAAAGGCAATAGGGGGATTATAGAATGAACAGATGCATCTCAGAACCTCAGGATGTGTTAATGGTTACAGTTAATGGTTTTCCTCGGCTGAGGAAAAATGAGGACATTTCAGAAGCTCAGGTGTGGAAGGTGGCATTGTCAGACTAGGTGCGGCAGAGGCGGAGAAATTGGGAGAAGGGAATGGCGATCTTACAGGAAACGGGGTGGGATTCGAGGCAGCTGTAGAAGTTGGTGGGTTTGTAGTAAATATCAGTGGATAGTCTCTGGCCCAAGATGGAGATAGAGAAGTCGAGGAAGAGAAGGGAAGAGTCGCAGATGGACCATGTAGTCAAGGAGAGGTGGAAGTTGGAAACAAAATTGATGAAGTTTTCTATCTTGGGGTGAAAGCAGGACGCTGCACAGTCGTCAATATAGCGGAAGGAAAGGTCATGGAGGGGCCCTTAGTAGGACTGGAGCAGAGATTGTTCAATGTATCCTACAAACAGGCAGGGTGCATATGGGATCCCATTGCAACACCTTTGTTTGGAGAATGTGGGCAGAGTTAAAGGAGAAACAAAAACAGAAGTCGGTGAGAACATTCAACAAGTCAGGGAGCATCTATAGAGAAAGGAAAGTGAGTCAACATTTTGTATCCACAACCCTTCGCCAGAACAGGTTGAGACTGGTTGAGACTGGTTGGGCCGTCCTTCAATGAACAATGAGGAGACGTCTAGCACCCATGATAAATACATACACCTGCGCCATTAGGAGAAGAAAAACAAGGAATAAAATAAAGCAAAATTGGACATTGTCTTCTGATTATTTTCTGATCAATGGAGGCACTAATGAAATATGACATTTTTAGTTGATTTCTATTTGGTGAATTACAAAGCAAGCCAGACTTTTTTTTATGGTCAGAGTGGAAGTACGATGCCCATGCACATTTCAAAGTTTCCTATGCCCTTAACTGCAATAAAGGAATTGAATCAACAACAAAGTTATGTAAAAATCTTTTGGTTGTGATAAATATAAAGCTGTATACTGTAGGCATGATGGGATAAATAGGGTGAGAGTGTGCATTCTCTGGAATTTCCATGTGTAGGTGGGTGCATGGAATTCTCAGTTTGGTTTGGATAATCTTAAGCATTGTGATGGGTTTCCGCATGTGATAGATACCTGGATGACCAAAAAAAAGCAACTTTTCCAGCTTTCCATGAACACAGTGAGTATGCACTCCCATTGGATTATCTACCTGTCCATCACACCACCCTATGTTTTCATTGGACCATCCAGCCCATCAAGCTACGCTACACTTCCATTGGACTATCCACCGGTCCATCAACTCACTCCTGGTCCAATGAGAGCATGGGATTGGTTGAAAATTTGGGTTAGAGCTGTCACTAGATGGATAATGGGATAATTCCCTGCGAGCTTCCTGGTGGGTAACACAGCTCAGCATGCCATCAAGTAGCTGCTGAAATTCTCAAAGAATATTACAACAATTTTCATGTTGCTTCATTTGTGGCAAACGTTTCAACAAGTTGGTACAGAGAATGTCTGGTGATCAGTTATGGGGGAGAAGGAAGGAGTAAAGGGAAAGGAAGAGACAGAGAGAAAAACAAAATAACGATAAAAATCGTAACCTTGAATCAAAATCTTCCCATAAAAAAAATCCTCCAAGTATAGAAACAGGCAGTTCCATTGTTTTCATTCATCCTTTTCTAGGCCTGGCCTCACTTTTGTTCTCGTAGAAAAAGACACAGGGTTATCTTCAAAGAAGTATAAAGCCAGATACAGAAAATACATGTCACCCCAACAACAAATGTTAAAACATGTTAAAAGGTGAGATTTTATCAGTGTAGGCAGAGTAGTATTGCTGCAATCATTACTTCTCTTGTTTCACAGCACAGATAAATAATAAGATTTCATTCTACAAATTGTAAGGCAATGAGGCAGGCCTTCACTGGGAAGGTCTCTGCTATACAATTCAAGGCCATAATTGCAAATGAATCAAGACATGTGATGCAGTCCACACAGTTCATGTATTGAAAATGAAAAGGACCTGGGGGTCCTGATTCACAATAAATTGAAGCTCTCGCAAGAATGCTCTGTGGCAGTGAGTAAAGCAAACCAGGTATTGGGATGTACCAAAAGATTAATAGCAAGCCAAAATAATGGGGTAATTCTGCTACTTGTATAAAAATAATTGTTGAGTACAGGAACACTATTTCAGTGAGCAAATAATAAATCTGTGGAACAGGCTCCCTGGGTTGATGGTTGAAGCAGGAAATGTTGATTCCTTCAAACACAGATCAGATCGTTTTCTTTTAGGTAATAACATTATGGGATATAGTATATAGGTAGTTCGGGATATATGTGCATGCGACCGCCAGGAAGGTGGAAGACGAATTAGATGGACCTTGGACATTTTTTTGTCTAGGATTTCTTATGTTTTTATGTTGACAGCTTCTCAGCTGATTCAGTGAGAGAGTTGATTCAGTCCAGGGAAATGTAGAGATAGGCAAAAGTTCTTTCACGGTTTTGCTATGAAACTTTTTATTCATTAAATTTCAGAACTCTGTTAAACAGAAACAAAAGACTGGAGACTCAACACAAGTTGTTACCTATCAACTAATAAACAACAGAGACAAGCCAGGAAGACATTCAAATGGACACCAGTCAAACTGAGAGATGACCCAAGTGACCAAACCAACTAATAGGAGAGATGACCCAGGCAAGACCATGCTGGTCAAGCCCTGAGAAAGCCAAACTAATGATAATAAAAAGGTTGTGTTGTTCACAAGCCTCATTAAACCTGATGTAGAACACTTTCTAACTAAAACTCTTTGGAACTTATTTAAGTTTCAACCCAGCTCTAGCCTTTGTTATTACATTTACCACTTGTGACTCTTACATAGCTAGTAGTCAATAAAATACTTGCTATTTTGTGTTGTCAAAATAGTTGATTTCATCTTGAGCAACCAAGGGTTAAACTCTGTTAGCTTAGTGATCTGCTTTGTCAGGACAAAGATCTATTGATCCGATAAGGAAGCTGATATCTGCCTCAACAGAGTCTCTTGAAGGGTAGCATTTGGAGTTGGCAACAGGAGAAGTAACTGGCCCGTCCATTTGTGCAAATCACCTAATTGCTTCATAAAATATTAAATCTGAACCAGGAATATGATGTAAAATAATTTAGACACACCCCTGTAATCACTAAATTTAACAACATTCTGGGAATTCTTCATCTTTTAGTATCCAAAAAGTGAAGAATGTATTAGTTATACATACAATACTTTATGTTCTTTATTCTGGTAACTATTGAGATATTTTGAACTAAAGTTTCTTACAAATATATACCAGATACTGCAGTGAATTTTTCTGTATTCTATTATGTTAGAGCCTAGTAATACAGTGCTTCATTTCGATCATGTAATTCAGTTAACAAAATAGGTCAATATCATTGACCCAAACATATGTATAAACCTTATTTTGAAACAACACTACAAAGTGTTCAGAGTTAGAGAAGACATTAACAACCAAACTGAACGCTGCTATTTCTACATATAAAGTCTTTAAAAAGTGCAGCACAATGATGCAAAAGCTGAAGTATAAACTATCTATGTACATTTATTATGCTAAAAAAGAACGGAACCCCCTGTCAACTCTAGCATTTAATTTTGCAGGTAGTCAGCTAGGGAGCAAAATTCTGCAAGAGGTTAAGAGGTTAAGGACATGCACCGAGCTTTCCTCTAACTAGAGTGCGGTGTAACTGTCGGTTGGCTTTTTGGCTAAGATCAAGTGTAGACCTTGTTCTTATCAGTTACTCCTTGGGATATGCAACTGCCAGAAAAGTTCTCCTGTTGAAATTCACTTGTTTACATACCCACAACCCCATAATAATGCACTATGGGAGGATCGAGCTCCTGGCTACAGCTATGCCTTCAGCCCTCTGTTGGCTGGGATCCATATTCCAGTACTTCTGATCTGAGGAGTTTGATCTGCCCTCACAAAAAGTGGAGATACTGGAATGCAGAACTAGCTTGAGCACTCAGGTACTAGGCTCAGGTCTGGATTGGCTTTTGATAATTTGAAGCCTAGAGAGTTGGAGGTGGAGGGGAGGATGGGTTGTTTTCAAGGACAACCCTTGTTCCCTTGTGGAACAAGATTCAGTCCAATTCAGTTTGGGGGGGGGGGTTGGGGGTGGAGGGGAGTGAGCAAGGCCGAACCTCGCTCACCAATAAAAAAAAGTTGGTTGACCATCTGACAAAATAGTGACTATCCTCCTTCACTTTATTGCTAAAAACTAAACATGAAGAAATAACACATATTAGAATGTTGCCGAAAACAATTCTTAATGCTTTCTTTAACAAAAACTTTCTGGCCCTCTCCGGGGGTGGTTGGGTGTGGGGAGCACCATTGCATGCCTTAAGAGCCAAATGGTCCATTTCCACCTCGCATTACATTTGAAGGACCAGCCATCCATCAAACACCAACATTGCTCACCAAGCTTGCCAGTGTGCTGACTACGGGCTCCAGGAGATCACCACCTCCTGTCTCTCAGAGCTCGCCACCGCACACAGACCCAAAGACCCAGAGAGAGACACATACTCAAAGACACAGACACACTCACAGAGAAAGAGATACGACACACACACAATCACACAGAGACACTCATACAGAGACACACACACATCACACATGTACACACGGAGGGGAGAGAGACACATAGACATTCACACACACATACATACACAGGAGAGAGAAACACACAGACATTAACAGCAGCATTCTCAATTGCTCTTGGGACACACTGCATGCTAACCCAGTCTGCTTTGGATACTCTTAAGCATGATGCTGGATTCTGCATGTGTCACCATGTTGACAAAAAAAATTCTGCATGTGTCAGACACCATGTTGACAAAAAGAAACCCTAGTGCTCCAGCTTGCATTGTTCTAAAAATAAGAACAGGAATTAAGTTGACCATGAAGCAGAAGTAAAACCACACAAAACCTCGTAACATTTCACTGTTACAATAGTGTCTGGATCTCTGAAATAGTTAAACAGGAAGTTTAACCTACTATCCTCCTACCTACCTGCCCGTACCCTCCGTTCCTCTGGCTCCGGTCTGCTCCACGTCCCCCGCCCCAACCGCCCTACCATCGGTGGTCGGGCCTTCAGCCTCTCAGCCCCCAGGCTCTGGAACTCCATCCCCCAGTGCCTTCGCCGCTTCCTTCCTCTCCTCCTTCAAGGCCGGTCTCAAAACCTTTCTCTTTGACCGTGCCTTCAGCTCCCCTCTCGACTCTCTTCCCCTCCTCGCTCCCTCCCTTCCCTCCCCTCACCCTGACCATTTCCCCCCTGCTCGGGTCATGACCCAACTGTGCAGCGCCTTGGGACGTCCTCCTGACGTGAAAGGCGCTTTATAAATGGAATCTTGTTGTTGTTGTTGTTGTTAACTTCCTGTTTAACATTACATGGAAATTAATTAGCATAAATGGTAAACATCTATTCCACCAATTAACTCTTAATATTCAGATGCTGATCACCAACACATTTTCTTCCTGTGGATTAGGATCTGCAGAGCCTTGAACAGAACACACTCGTCCACAACATGTCCATATACACAGTCCATGTAACTTTGCCATTTCATGATCACTCAGCATTTAAAGGCATAGAATTTATAGCATTGCAAACTGATTCACTGCACTTTTGCTTATCGGTACCAATAATTATAGAAAAGTAGATGAAAAATACAATGTTTGCTAAAACATTTGATATTCTCATTGATTTACGAAATTTCATTTTTTTCACGCCAATATTGTAAATTGAAAAACGGATCATTAAAGAACCCTATATCCCACATAATCTCATTCCATTTTGTAGATCAATATCAAACATAGCAATATTCATCTCAGATTGATAAACTGAACTTTTGCTCTTAATTAACTGATTCGCTGAACTTTTGCTCTTAATTAACAATAAAATAATTATACAAAGTAGGTGAAAAATAAAATGTTTGGTAAAACATTGATATTCTCATTGTCTTACGAAATTTCTTTTTTTTCATGCCAATATCGTAAATTGCAAAACAGATGTTTCAATGCAACATGAACATTGCAGATTACATTGCAAAGTGATGAGGACCATGGAATTGCTCTCCTCACTGTTGAGCAGTGGTCAGGTGTTTGCATACTCTGGTTCACTGGAGCGACAGGAAGGAAAGTTATCTGTAGCAAAAGATGAAATCAACGCAAAGCATGTAACATTGTTACGTACATTATCTTGTTATTCATACACGCACAGAGAATACCAGTGGAGGGTGGAGGGTGCTAAAGAGGGGCCAGTACCGATACGCCTGGTTACTTAACCATGGGAAGAGCAGGGCCAATTTAGTCTTCATGTGCAGCCCCAGCTCAGACGAGCAAACTCAGCACAGCCCAGCAAGTGCTGTTACACTACCCACAAAGAAAATTTGATTTGGGCTAAACAATACCAATGTCTGGCATCATCCTCTACAGAGGCTGCTGTTGTCAGTACAGTAAATAATCTTAAGCACAGAATTTCTATGCAAATGGAATATCACTAAACCAGCACCGCAGTAAAGTTTAGAATTAGCATGATAGCCGTTCTTCACCAAGACACCATAGTGCAATGTAAAACTGCATAAATAATGGCTCTAGTCTATGCTATGGTTACAGTCAGTGCTGTTATGTACCAATAAAAGTTTCACTTCAGGACCCAGGAGTCCCTAAAGGATATTAAACAGAAACTAAAATATTCTACAGTTCAGTAAAGCATAAATGGCTAAAATCAATTACGATCAGTGATGAAAGGGACAGATCTGTTTAAATTAACCCAACCTGCAATTCTGCATATTTTTACTTGTAGAAACATTCCTTCCACTTATTATTAAACTGGCCTGGACAGTAATTGATAACCAGATCTCACCGCTGGCAACTGATATAGATTAAATTAAGGACTAGGAGAATTGTGTACACTGCAGTAACTGTAATTTTAAGTTGAAAATTTGAATTAAACAACTTCTTTAATAAAAAACATTAATAAAACGTTTAATTAACAAAAGATGGGGGTGTTGGGGGAACAAAAATGGCCTAGTTCTCTATTTTCTATTAGAAGTAGTGTTAACGGAATTGCTAATTATGATCTGGTATTATGATGGTGTAAAGGCAGTACAGTATTTAGAACAGTGATGCAGCAATAAGTAGTGCCAATTGAATATATAAATCTCAGCTGGCGAGCTCTGGAATACCAAAGTCTCACCACTGATCTGTGATGCTGTGCTGGTAGGAATGGCAACTCAGACTCCTAGGAATTCATGGCGTTCTTCTTTCCCTGTTCTTACTCCAGAGGCATTGTTAAAATGTCAATAGAATTCTTTACTTGCTCATTTATTTCTGCCATCCAAAGAAAATCCTTGGCCTTCAGCAACCAGTTTTACTAAGAGTCACAAAAGGCAAAACTGTCTATCGCACTGGCTCACCCATAAACCTTGTAAATCTTTACTTTTGTTCTAAAATATGTACAGCACAAAACTGAATGAAACCGTGACAGTGATGTACGTTGTATTAGCACTTGACCTTTAAATATGGACCTAACGTCTAACTATGTTAAAAAAAAGGACCTCTTGATTACCTCTTAATGTGATTTTCCAGTTCAATTAAGTGATTATAGGCATTGAGCTGCATTGCTGAAGATGAACACTTTGCAAAGTGTTTGTAGTCAGAGGTATGTTTCATTGGCTCACATCACCATCATGTTGAGAGGTAGCGAAATGCGCCATGTTTCTTTTACAAAATCTGTGCACTTTTTATGCTTTCGTAAAATATGGGTAATACCGCAGGGTGAGCATTTATTGCCCTTCCATAGTTGCCATGAGAAGGTAGTGGGTAACTTCTTTGTGCATCACCTTTATCATACTTACATATTAGGAAAAAATGGAAATGTGTCCTCCTCTTTTCCAGGCAGCACAAAGAAGTCCACTCGGGGTACAGTCCCAGTCTTATCTTTGTAAGCCTCCCGATGTTCCTGGGCCAGCTACAGTCAATAGAACAAATGTGTATTATATATATCTGTGTGTTATATTAATATATGAAACTGATGTACATTATTCTGATGTGTCAGCTCATCATGCAAATTTTCTATTTCCATCACTTTATTTGGCAATATTGTGATATTGTGGCTGTTTGAATGCCATCATTGTTCTGTTCAGTTTGAATATTAACATGGCTTCCTTTCTGGCTCCAAGGTGTAATTGATTCCTGTAAGTTACTATGATGTCAACATTTCTTGTAGTACTATGATAATAATAATCTTTCATTTGACTGGGCATCTACCACATGCAGGACTTCTCAAAATGTTTGTATCTGTAAGTGAACTCGACAGACAATTTGTGTTCAGTAACGTTCCAGAAACGGCCATGAAGAGAATGACCAGTTTTATCTGGAGGAATGTTGCACAGAACACCTGGGGAAATTCCTTTTAGTTTTCAAATAACTACGGGATTTTTAACACCCATCTGAACAGGCAGACAGATCTCAGCTGAATGATGACATCTATGACAATGCCAGCAGTGCAGTTGAGTGTCCGTTTCGCCTATAAGTTTAAAGTGCCAATCTATGTGACCCACAACCTTCTGAATCAGAGGCAAGCGTGCTATCAACTGAGCCGAGCCGACAAGTGATTTTATACTGAAATTACCAGGGCAATACTGATTTTCTGGAATGTCACAAGTGTAGCAATGCAGATATTCTAAGTTACCTCAACAATCACTCAACTGGAAGAGACGGCTGAAATAAGTCAACCATAAGTGAATATTTCATGAGCATTGTTTATTTTTCAGATGTAACATTTAAAGTAATGTTGTGTTGCCAATTCAATACATGGCACAGTGGAGAGCTTTCTGAAAGAATTGTAATGAAATTAGACATCTCGCAAAATTGAGCCCTGGTAATTTCTGAGTGCATAAAAAGTCTGAAACGTTCTCCACACTCCAGTATGACAATACTTAACTATGTGCTTTGAACTTTAATGTACAAAGGGTAGAATCCAAGAGAACTCACTACTTGGAAAAAACAGACAGGAACAGAGGTATATGAAGCTTTTGTTATTGTTTTTCTTTATGATGAGAAATACCCACAGGGCGTCTTGCATTGCTGAAACCTGCAGACCTGTCTCAGTAATATCATGAGTGAGCTGTTCTGCGGATATAACCTCTGCTAGAATCTATAGAAGATCTATTTGTTAATTTGATACCACCAAACATTGTAGTGTCCAATTAAAATGCTATTTTAAGTGCAAGTATTTATTGGTACAAATGAATTAGGGACTGATATGCATTTATTCCTGTTAATAATTCCTTAATAAGGAGTTAAGTTATATAAATAGAAACTCATTCCGGTAAGTAGCAGTAAGTCACACACACACCTTTAAATTGAGTTAAGCTTGTATACCAGGAACCAACAATGAAATGCAGTGATCCATCAGGTGGCAAGCTGAATAGTGAGTATGGGTCAAGGCATTATAGCAGACATTGACTAAGACACTGCCATGGGAACAATTTTCAACAATGCTAATGTCACCAGCTCACCAACAATAATTATCCCATCACACATCACATTTTTCATCCCAAAGTTTGAAACTGGGATTTGTAAATGAACCTCATCAGTAAGAGAGAAAATACTTGAGAACATTTCGCACAATGCTGTCAATGTTCATCTAAAGAATGCAGAGACCACAAAGAACATCAGCATAGGTTTAAGAGTAAATCATAAATCATTAATCTGCTATTGTTGACATTGGTTGATGGGGGCAAGGCAATTATATATTTTCTTTTGATTTTCAAAAGGCTTTTGATAAGATTCCTCATAAAATAATCCTGGCAGATCTCATTTCATTAAATTTATTTCAGACAGCTCTACACTGTGCCAATTAATGAAAACACACTGTTTGACTGCCTAACAACTCCCTGCAACACAACTCACTTGAACTATTTATGTCTATCAACCTGGCTCAGTTGGTAGCACTCTTGCCTCTAAATCAGAACATTGTGGATTTTGAACTTGTATAGTTTAGGCTGATGTTCCAATGTAGTGCTGGGGTGTGCTGCATTGTTGGAGGTGCCATTCTTTGGACGAGACATTACATCTTGTCTGCCTGTTCAGGTGGGCATTTAAGATGACAGGTCACAAATCAAAAAGAGTGTGGAATTTCTCCTGGAGTCATTGGCAAAAATCCTGGCCAACAAACAAAATTGGTTATAAATTTCATGGCTGTTTGTGACACATGGCTCTGTGCAAATTACCTGTCACATTTGCCTACAAAATACACAGCTAATACACTTTGAGTGCTTTGTGACACCTTTGGATATCAAATGTTAGCAATATTATTATTATTCATCTCCCCCTAGTTTGCTGAAATATACATATGGCACTATTGCTTTTTTTTCTCAGTCTTACCTTATCAAATGTTTTAAGCTCTTCAGTCCTGTCAAAGTCCACATCATATCTGGACCACCGTGGAGCAGTCAGCCACCTGTTCCTGGTTCGGGATCTATCTGCTATTACAAGAGAGGGGTCATTGGAGTAAATAGTTGGGAAATTCCCTCCTTTGCTGTAGGGAGTCGTACTTGTGTTTAAGACTGATGATCGATAATCCTGGAAGTACTTCAAGGTGCTATTTCCATAGGTATCACCGTACGTTAAATTTATTGTAGGAACATAACCACGGTATCTGGAAGCACAGAGAAGATAACAAATATCCTTAATGAAGGTAAAATATCACATAACAGAAGATGTGCAGAGTTTTTTTCCACATGAATGAGCACAATGGAATACATCATCAGTCCACCAACATTTTAAGTGTATCAATTTTACTATGATTTCACCTATATATCCCTTTGTGCTCCTAAATCTCCCTAACCCACTCCTCTGCTCTGCTTAGCCCATTATGTCTTGGTACAGGTCCTGCTCCCTATCCACACCATTGGTGGCCAAGCTCTCTATTTCTACACCCCTAACCTCTGGAACTCCCTTCCTCTCCATTCCCCTCTCTATCTGTCTTCAAGTACTCTTAAAACCTACCTCTTTGACCAAAGTATAAGTTAACAAGAATAACGTTTCAGTCAACTTAGCTTGACATGGGTGGAATGGATGCGGAGAGCTTTGTATGAGAGAGGACTTGGGTTGTGCCATTAAACTAGCTGACAAGAAGAACATTGGAAAGAATGCTATCCTCAAAATAACAAAGGCATAGAAAAGGATTTTGACAGCATTGGGGATACAATGAAGATGTAAGTGCTCAACGTTCCAGAGATGACAGACTTTGCAATGGATCCAAAGTGGGTTTTAAAACTCAGCTTAAGTCAGTAGAACAATAAGGGTAGATGTTATCTGATTTAGCTTGAGTGAGCAACCAGAGAGTTTGATGGAATCATATCCAGTGGTGTATATAATAAGTCCTGGTGTGAACCAAAAAGGGCGTTTCGCCCACAAAATACACATTCATTCAATCCACTTTACCGTTTATAATAAATAAATAATAATCCTTGCATTTGATATAGCACTTTTAATGTCCTCTAGACGTCTCAAAACACTTCACGGAATATGCATACTGTAAAGAGAATTGACTGTATATTTGTGGGCGTAACGTGGTAGCCAATTGCGCACAGCAGCGTCCCACTTGAAGTGACCAATTTTTTTATTATTTTTTTTCTTGAGGGATTATTATCAGGCATATGGATTAAGGAAACTTGCCCAAGGTTTCACCCTGCCAAGAATCAAACCCAGGTCTTTCGCTTACAAAGGCGAGTGCTCTAACCACTGAACTACAGGACTCCTTGTGAAGTTTATCTTGTGAACCACAATGAGATGTCTCGATGACATGATATGGCATCAGATCAAATGCAAAGATTATTATTCTTTATTATATTGATGTTCAGCTGCAGAAAGATATGGAATTAATATTAGGCAAGACAGTATAGCAACAGTCCTGGAGTTGACTTGGTGCCAAATAGGTAAAGTTGGGTACCATCAGCACACTTGGAGCTTACCCTATACTCACAGAGGATATTGTAAAGGGGCAACATGTAATTCAGGAGTAGGAGAGGGCTAAGAACAGAGTCATGTGTTGCAACAGAGTAGTCTTTTTTAAGGAATTTGAAGGATATTGTGGCATCAGTTTTGAAATGGGAAGGGGCAGTTCCTGAGAATAGACAAGAAGGAATTGTTGGATTGTCAGATGCTGAACTGACAGTCAAGACAAGAGGAGGTTGGCTTCATTCAGGAGATGAGTTTGATGAGCTGGGAAGAAAAACTTCAAAGAATAGTTGCTGATTGATTACCAGGCCTGTTTTCTGCCATGTATGTCCCAGCCTACGGACTCCGGATTCGAGGAGTATTATATTCTTGAATTGTTAAATATTCGAGAAGAGCTGTCCAATGGCTCAGTGAGTAAATACATCACCTAACGTGATAGTGTGCCATACAACCTAGGAAGGTCCTAAGCCCTGCCACTGGTCTAAATCACTCTGTTAAATTAATTGATCTGTACCTTAGTAGTTAGAGCAAGAACAAGAACATTGGGCAAGTTTCCTTACTCCACACACCTCTGTTCACCTAGCAGTAAATAGGAACCCGGTTGTTAGTCGATTGACAGATCACTTTTCCGGGGATAATAATCCCTTAAAATGTTTTTAAAAATGTGATCACATTTGTTTGTGGGATACTGCTGTGTGCAATTGGCTGCGGCATTTCGCCCACAAAATGTACAGTCAATTCACTTTACTATGAAGTGCTTTGAGAAATCTCAAGGATGTGATAAGGTGCTATATCAAATGCAAGGATTATGATTATTATTATTATTATCATCTGAACTAAGTTGCAGTAGAACTGCTGTAATTGACTTTGTGCCTTTGAACGAAGACACTTCCACTCAAGGTTCCTGATCGCCATCTGGTGACTGGAATAGGAAAGGGCATACGTGGAAGTCAGTTCAATCAGGCTTTGCTGTTATAACATTCTATCAGCGCTTTGGGATGTCCTCCCGATGTGAAAGGCACTCTATAAATGTAATTTTGTTGTTCTTGTTCTCATTCAGCTGCTGTTAATGCTGCAAGCCAATCCCCTAACAGGTAGTGTGGTCTTTGCTGGATAAACCGCAGGAAAGCTTGCCAGGCAGCCCTCTCAATGGCAAGCTATCCGGTTTTATCTGGTTAGACTCCAACAGAACCCCAAAGCACACTCTGGGGTTCACAAACCTTGGCTTTTGCAAACTTGCACCTAATACTTTCCAGAATTAGGTCATCAGGACGCGTCCGTCCAAGAAGATAGTGTGCATTCCATTTCCAATAATCATCTCTGGATTTCCAATAAACATTCATGTATTTCCATGTATAGGTGGGATGTATGGAACTCTCAGTTTGGTTTGGATACTTCAAACATATGTGATAGACACTTGGATGACCAGAAAATGTGACTCTAAGGCAAAAGAGCTCAATGACGAGTTATCTGGAGTGGTGAGTTAGGCATATGTATAAATACATAAATAAATGCAGCCAGGTTATTGACAGTATGATGACTTAAGTGGGTAGTGACAAATTAAGCCAGGGTCAAGTTATCAGCAGTTTACTGTACAAGCAATGTCCCCTTGGGTGAGATATTATAGGCTGCTGGTAGTGTAGAACTTTTCTCAAAATGACTCAAACTTTCAAGAAAGAAGATAAGACAAAATTGAAAATCTTAAGAATTATAACATGTAATGCTTTCTCATAAATGGCTCTTGAAGCCAAGTCCATAAAACCATTCCAGAAGGGATTCAAATAAAGACCTGAGAAAAAAAAATTAAAGATTTTTGGGAAAGAGTGGTGGAGATTAGAGTACATAGCTCCTGTGAGAGAATAGCATCACGATATAGCAATAGATATAATGAGCCGCATTATTTTATGGTTTTATTTTTGATAAAGTATACTACAAACTATGTTTTACTGGACTGCATCAGACAGGACTATACTACAGTATATTTTAATGCCATCCATGTGTATTTGAAGTTCCAGTGTTGAAAATACAATCAACTCCATATAAGTTACACATTTCACCTACATTTTCCAAAAAGATCTTGGTGGCACAAGAACAATGCAAAGATCAATACCAACTTTATTCTGACAGTTCATGTCCCATTTGTACCAACACAACACGGTACAGTAATATCTGGTTATTTGTGTTCTGATTGCTTTTATAAAATGTGGTAGCGACGTGAAAGGCGTAATACAAATGAAATCTTGTTGTTGTTAAATGGGGTATATAGTTCAAAAGAATACATTTATAGTTCCACTGAAGTGATTATTTGCAATATGGAAAAGAGTCCGGATTTGGGTTAGAGTGTAAAGTTTCAATGGAGAAGTTTGGACCAGCAGAAGATTAATAGGCCAAATAGCCTTATTTTGTGTTGTAATTTATTTAATTGTAGGATTCTTCCTCCACATACGTGACACCAAGTTTAATTTGGATGACATTAAGCTTTGTTTTATTTACATTTTGTTGAAATAGGAATTAATGATAGCAGTCAAGGAATTTAGGAAAATGTTGCATCTCAACGTACATAATGAGCTAGTTGTTTCACACCTTCAGTACATAATGAATTGGCAAGATTATACCACAAACTAGTATAATTTGGGGGATTATAAACATAACAAACATGAAATGTTGTCCTTTTCCAGGAAAATAATAATAATAATAATCCTTGCATTTGATATAGCGCTTTTCACATCTTCTAGACGTCTCAAAAGGCTTCACAGAAAAAACTGTAAAGTGAATTGACTGTATACTTGTGGGCAAAACGTGGCAGCCAAATATACACAGCAGTGTCGCACAAACAGTCGTGGATTGAAGTGACGAGTTTATTAATTGCTTTTTTTTGAGGGATTATGATCAGGCGTGTGGAGTAAGGAAACTTGCCCAAGGTTTCGCCCCTGCCGGGAATTGAATCCAGGTCTGTCGCTTGCAAAGCGAGTGCTCTAACCCCTGAGTTACAGGACTCCAATAAAAATAGTAATCCTTGCATTTGATATAGTGCCTTATCTCGTAGTTGAGATGTCAAAGAGCTTCACAGAATATATTGTAAAGTGGATTGATTGTGTATATGTGGGCGATATACTACATACTGCTAGATAAAAAGAGACGTGTGAAGTAAGGAAACTTGCCTACGGTTTCACCCTGTCTGGGAATCAAACCCTGGTTTTCTCTTCACTTGGTGAGTGCGCTAACCACTCTGCTACAGGATACTGAGCAATGCTACTAGCATTCCTGCAGCAATTATGACAAATTTCAAATGATATATTCTACACTTCTTTCCAGATAGCAATCCATAGAACCAGTACTGTTCCAGGATATATAAACAGATACAAATGTTTGGAGATATGAACCCTGAATTTACAGTTACAAAATTAGTGGGTAAATCATGGCATAATCACCATTGCAACTTCACTTAATTGACCTCTATGTGAGTTGTCCACACAGTTCAGTTACCCTCTGGAAACTTGAAAAACAACATTGATTATCACATTAAGATTTCCACAGAAGATTTCTCATACTTGTCAAATTACTGTCTATCTCCCTGCTTGCCTGTTATTCTACACTTGTCAGTAAATTTACTAATAAGCAGAGATGATCAATTGTGAAGCAGAGCACTAAGGCTGGTGCTATATTACAACAACATCAACACAACAAGATTACATTTCACGTCGGGAGGAGGTCCCAAGGCGCTGGACAGTGTACAGCTGGGGTCAGGGGGGGAGAAGGGAGGGGAGGTGAAGGGGGGTGGCCGATAGCATGGCCGAAGAGTAGGGTCTTGAGGCAGGACTTGAAGGAGGCTAAGGAGGGGGGTGAGGCGGAGTGATTGGGGGATGGAATTCCAAAGGTTGGGGGCAGAGCGATTGAAGGCTCTCCTGCCAATGGTGGGGTGGGTGCGTCGGGGGATGTGGAGCAGGCCAGAGCCGGCTGAGCGGAGGGAACGGACAGATTGGTAGGGGTTAGGAGGTCGCAGAGGTAGGGTGGGGCGAGGCCATGGAGGGCTTTGTAGGTGAGGACCAGGATCTTGAACTGGATCCTCTGAAGGATAGAGAGCCAATGGAGTCGGGCGAGAGTGGGGGAGATAGGGTCACGGAGTTTGGTGCAGGAGAGGACACGGGCTGCAGAGTTCTGGATTATCAGCAGTGTAGAGGGAGGAGTTGGGAAGGCCGACAAGCAGGACGTTTGCATAGTCGAGCCTGGAGGTGATGAAGACACGAACAAGAGCTTCAGCAGCCTGAGGGGTGAGGTAGTGGCGGAGTCGGGTGATGTTACGGAGGTGAGGGAAGGCAGAGCGGGTCATGGGTTGGATGTGGGGAAAAAAAGACAGTTGAGGGTCGAACAAGACACCAATGTTCCTGACTGGCTTGGTG
Organism: Callorhinchus milii; assembly: GCF_018977255.1. Taxonomy (NCBI): domain Eukaryota; kingdom Metazoa; phylum Chordata; class Chondrichthyes; order Chimaeriformes; family Callorhinchidae; genus Callorhinchus; species Callorhinchus milii. Next base: position 22,427,038 of record NW_024704744.1, read on the forward strand.
AGTTGTAGTGAACAACCATGGAGGTTGATGCTGCCAGAGCCTGAGGTGCTGGTGTGAGCCAATCAGGAGGGCCTCAGTCTTGTTCACATTCAACTGTAGGAAATTTGTCCTCATCCAGGACTTGATGTCCAACAGACAGTCTGTCAGGACAGCAGTGATTCTGGAGTTGAGGGTGGAGGATCAATGATAGAGTTGGGTGTCATCTGCATACATATGGAAGTTGACCCCATGTCTGCGGATGATGTCACCAAGGGGAGCATGTAGATATTAAAGAGGAGAGGGCCAAAGACAGAGCCCTGGGGGACGCCAGACGTGACAGTGCGGAGGCTGGAGGAAAACCGTTAGAGGCAACAAAGTGGAGACGGTGAGAGATAAGAATCGAACCAGGCAAGGGCAGGTCCGCGGAGATTAAGTAAAGAGGAGAGGCGGTCTATGAAGATGGAGTGGTCGACAGTGCCGAAGGTGGCAGAGAGGTCGAGGAGGACAAGGAGGCAGAGGGAGCCCTGATCTCAGATGTTCAGAATGTCATTAGTGACTTTCACCAGGGCTGTTTCCGTGCTATGGGCAGCACGGAAGCCGGATTGGAGGGGTTCCCACAGGGAATGGCGAGAAAGAAAGGAACGGAGCTGGGATGCGATGACTCATTCCAGGACCTTGGAGAGGAATGGGAGGTTAGAGATGGGGCGGTAGCTGGAGAGGAGAGATGGATCCTGGGAAGGTTTTTCAGGATGGCGGTGATGACGGCTATTTTTAGGGAACTGAACCGGTGGACAAGGAGAGGTTGATGACGTCTGACAGGAGAGGGGCCAGAAGGTGGAGTTGGGAGATGAGGAGAGAGGTGGGGATGGGATCAAGGGAGCAGGTGGTGGGTTTGTGTTTGCGGACAGTCGTGGTGAGGGAGAGATAGGGTCGAAGAAGTATAGGGGGGGATGGGTGGGGAGTGGGTCATGAGGTTGAAAATCGATCCAATGGTAATCTGGAAGCAAGTGAACACTTGGATATCTAGATATCATTGAAAAGAGCAATTTCAGGACAGATACCAGGAAATTTTTCTTATCACAGGGGGTAATTAACGATTGGAACAGGTTGCCATATAGTTGTAGGCAGGACACTGGACATTTATAAAACATGATGCTGTGATGGGAGGAAGGTACTCTGGAAGGATGCGATCAGATGGGCTAAAGAACCATCTTCATTCAAACTAATCTTGTGATCCTTGTGAACAAGCACAGCTGATTAGAAGTGAAACCAGAAAATATTTCTTCACATAAAGGCTTATGAGTGTGTGGAATGCACTGTGAAGGATGTTGATGCAGAACCGATTGGCCTGTTTAAAACAGTCCAATCAATTCTGGATAGTTGGGAAGTAATAATAGATATAATAATAATCCTTGCATTTGATATAGCACCTTATCATGCCTTCAAGACGTCTCAAAGCGCTTCACAGAATATACTGTAAAGTGAATTGACTGTGTATTTTGTGGGTGAAACACGGCAGCTAATTGCGCACAACAGTATCCCATAAACAATTGTGGATTGAGTGATCGATTTTATGGACTGCAAAGGGATCCAAATAACAAAGAAAAGGAATAAAACAGTCATCATTCTCAAAGCAAGCAAATTTCTTACTTTTCATTAGTCCAAAATTAGAAATCATGTTCCCAGGTGAATCAAGAGCTCTGAGACATTACCCTGATGCTACCTGGCATGGAAGGTGCTATATAAGTGCAAGTTGTTGTTGTTGTTAATTGGGAAGTGAAAATCTGCTGTACTGGAAAATAATTTGCATTAAGAATTCCTGACCAAGATGTGCATATTTAAAAAGAACAACGTCAATATTCCTGATTGCATGCCGCAAGTCACATTCACAGTCAAACAATGAGAAAACACGCAATACAACTGGTCCCAATTCAAAAATATATTCTAATCATAGGCTTCATCTGAATTCAGATACATAGAGCCTATTTACCTGTAGTGTTGCTCAATGTTTTAGCAGGAATAACATGAGATCAATCCCAAAGATATGCATTTTTCACTGTATTCAGAAATGATTGCAATCCAGCAAATGTTAAAACGTTTTATCACTTCATAGTCCATCGCTTTATTTGCAGAAATAATTTTTGAAGATATTTGGGAAGTAAGGGAATTCAATGCATTGAGAGAAAATGAAGGGAAATGAGATTAAAATATCTGCCATAATCAAATAAAAATGGTGAAATGTGTTCAACGAACTCAAAAGTTCCAATGATTACAAATATGGTAAGTAGTTGATTTTGACTTAACACACACATTATGCACACACTCACTTACTTTTATTTTATACTTTCCCTATTTATTGGACAGAATAACTTTGATCATGAATAATTAAAACTGGTTCCACAGTACTCTGTGAGTGCAATAAGTGAGCAGGAAATGCATTTCTGTCAGCATTACTTCCACCCAATGCAGCAAAATCGAGACAAGAACTGTGCAATCAGTGGAGGCCACATTCAATGGCAATTGCTGAGTTTTCCTATTAGTAGCCCAATATTCTACTACTCATGTCCCCAGAACTCATGATATATTTTGTTACTATCTTATAGAGTGTATGAGCCTGTGGTCCATCAGAGTAGATTCATAGCCAGAATATCATGAAGTATTCATACAGCATCTAATTCCAAAATAAAATAACATCCACTTCTCCTTGTCTTATCTGTCTGAAGTATATCGCTTTGGGTCCCTTGTCCTTCACTAAGTATGGTGCCTAGTCTCTACTGAATGCAATACACGAAAAGGCTTGAAGGTCTCCAGTCTATATGTCTCAACCTTACCGGCCTTTCTCTAGTTTATCAATTCTGCTACAGTTATTTCCCTCTTGTTAAGCTTTCGGTGCCCCATTCTTCTCCTCATTATTCTGGGGAAATCAAGATTCATCAAATTTGTCTCATACTCTTGTCTCATTCTTTCCCTGGATCTCAATAAATACAATATATATATATATGTCATGTACTCACAGTGCTGAATTTTACATTTTACTTGGCAGAAGCAGAGGGGTTGTACCACGAAAGAGGAACACAGAACCTCCTGTATACATACATATTATATATATATGGTGTTTTCTGACTGTTGTCTTAAGACCTTCCTCTTCAACTGTGCCTTCGGTCATCTTCCCATCCCACCCCCTTGCCTGCCACCCTCGTTGATTCCAATCCCCAGCTCGGGTACAACCCATTCACTGAACAGCGCCTTGGGAGGTGCTCCTGACGTGAAAGGCGCTCTATAAATGGAATTTGTTATTATTGTTCTTGTTGTTTTCATTCTCCTCTGCCAATCTTTTCAACCTTGCTAGTACTGGAGGTTTTAGTGCATCACCTAGGTTTCTCAATTGAATAGTTGTCCAAAAAAATGGAGTATAAAATTGGGCATTGTGAAAATCTTGCATTTGATATTGCATCTTGCGTCAAAGTGTCTCAAAGTGCTTCACAGATCATTGTTGTCAAATGTAATGACTATATATTAGGTTTTTACACAACAGCCAACATGCACACATCTGTGGCCCACACATTAGGGAGTCCTGTAGCTCAGTGGTTAGAGCACTCGCCTTGCAAGCAAGAGACCTAGGTTCAATTCCCAGCAAGGTGAAACCTCGGGCAAGTTTCTTTACTCCACACGCCTGATAATAATCCCTCAAGAAAAAAAATTATAAATTGGTCACTTCAATCCACGGCTGTTTGTGGGACACTGCTATGTGCAATTGGCTGCCATATTTTGCCCACAAATATACAGTCAATTCACTTTACAGTATGCAAGGATTATTATTTTTTATATTATCACATTAAACTCCCACAAACAATCATGAACCAGATGACAAATTTATCTGAAGTAAGGTTGGCCAAGGCATGAGGAGAACCTTCCTTCTCTTCTCGCTTTGCAAGCGAGAGACCTGAGTTCAATTCCAGGCAGGGCGAAACCTTGGGCAAGTTTCCTTACTCCACACAGAGCCTAATAATAATCCCTCCAAAACCAAAAACAATAATAAATTGGTCATTTTCAATCTACGATTGTTTGTGGGACATTGCTGTGCACAATTGGCTGCCGCGTTTGCCCCCAAATATACAGTCAATTCACTTTACAGTATATTCTGTGAAGCACTTTGGGACGTCCTCCCGACGTGAAAAACGTTATATCAAATGCAAGGATTATTATTATTATTATTATACAGACCAAATAGCGGAATTCTCAGCTTGGTTTAGTGATGGGTTTCCACATGTGTCAGACACCCGGTTGATCAAAAGAAAACATGGTTTCTACAACTCGCTGCATTTTATAACAGTCAGATCCACAATTGGAGGAGTGTTTTGGTACCATCTGCAAAGTTGGGCAACTTGAATACGATACCGGTTTCCAACCATTCACAAGAAATAATTTATCCTTATTAAGTATTATTATCCTAATTCATTTATCCTTATTGAGTAAAAACGTGTTACGTAAACATGTGAAGCAGCGGAGGAATGAATTGCCTGATGTTTGATTGGTTTTAAACAGTAATATCTGAATGGACCACAGTCCTCTGAACGAATAAAGCCACAGCGGTGACTGTGCGCACAGTGGCTGTCCTTACCCGGGCATCAATGCGGGAGGGATGTATGTTGCATTGTGCGTGGTCAGCAGTGTCCCAGCGCTGCGGGAAGCCATGTGCCGTCCCAAAGTTTGTTTGGGAAAGGTTGCGGATCAAAGCAATCGCTGCACTTTCAGATCAGATTTCTTTGCGAGTCTTTTTTCTAACGTGGAGAGAGGATGACTCCGCCACCAGTCCCCTCCGCCTCCTGCAGTGTAACACACTTGTTTCCAGGCAACCGGACGGCGCTGTGAGTCCACGACATCAACAGCAGACTCAGCAATTGTCCACACACACCGCCCCGAGTGTAACAGCAACTCTTTGGCATTTTGCCACGACTGGCGATAAGCAATCCACAGGGATTATCCCACTGCTCGCAAACACTTCACTTTAGACCTTGTATTGCTTCACTTTGCAACATTTGTTTTGCAAGTTAACTTCTTGAGAAGTTGAGGATTGATAACTAAAATGCCATGTGCAAGTACCCTGATGTGTACATTCACGCTATGGTACACAACACAGGTATACAAACTGTACTAATATATATCTATCAACCTTTCTCATTCCCCTCTCCCCTTTTGAGATACAACTATGATGTTACCTTTACTTTACTCCAACAATTCCTTCTTTGTTCATGATATCATGACTTGATTTATACTGCATTCCCATCTTGATTTACCACTGATATACCAAAAGTTGGTGTGGTTTGGGAAAACAATACTGAAAAGTAAGTCTATTCATTTCAATGTTTCAATCTAAACTGATCCAAAGTTGTGCACTTAAAATTAAACTGTGACTGAACATTTTGTAAAGACGTTGAACGTCACTCCATTAGTTTATTCAGTTGTTTTTTTCATTGTAATACTGAAAGGTCTGCGGAGTCTGAGTGTCTTGGGCATGTGTAAGGCACTGTGGTGACAGTGATAATTTATTTCACAGGTCATTGTTCAAGTTTAGTTTAAAATAGAAGTTGCAATTTTCCACCGAGCAATACAAGTGGCTCGTGGCAGTTTCCACATTGTTGGAAAAGCAATTAAGGTACTTCAATGATGCCGCAAACCAATTAGGACAGGAAATCTATAGATTTTTGCTGCCTCTGAGCATTCTGAATCGTGGGGTATTTAATCATGGCTTGGGTGGGCGTAAGGTTTACAAACTGTGTGTTGAGTGCCGGAGCTTTGGCATTGTGAGAAGAATTTTGTATTAAATAATGGCATATGCTCCCATTGTATCTATGCTGAGAGGGATACAAACTAGGCTAGAGGTTTTTGCATATATCTATGGGAAGGATATAAGGCCCAGACTTGACCTACAAATGCACAACAAGAACAACAATTTTGCATTTATGTAGTCGCGCCTTTCACTTTGGGAGGATGCCTCAAGTGCTTCACAGAATTTAATTCTGTAGCTTTCAAAAGGGAATTGGAAAGGAGTTGGAGCTCATCCAGCTTTTGTTGTCAGAGAAGCAGGCAGTCAGAACATTGGTAGGACTAGGGTCATAACTAGAGGAGGAAATATAGATTTGGGTGTCATCTGCATAGATGTGGATGTTTACCTGATGTGTACCGATATAGCAGCATTTACATGTTCCCTCTTTATTATATCAATTTAGAAGGAAACATTTGCAGGGCTATGCTGTAAGAGCGGGGAGTAGGACTATTTGGTAGCTCTTTCAAAGAGCCAACACAGACACTTTGGGCTGAATGGCCTCCTTCTATGAATCTATAATGGTATGGCAGCCTGTGCTAGGGTCGGGGAGTTAACGACAAGGGAGGAGAAAGGTGACCAAAAGCATAATGAAGAAGAAAGGGCTTATACTTCACAGGAATTACCTGGGAAGTCCAGGGGTCTGAGGGATAGGCAGGGAAGGTTAAGGAGTTCAGGATCTCAGATGAGAAGACATTGGGAGCCAAGGAAGATGGCTTCTGGTTTGTCCATGTTCAGCTGCAGAAAGTTAGAACTCATCCAGCCCTTGCTGTCAGAGAAGCAGACAGCCAGAACATTGGTAGGTCTACAGTCATGATTGGAGGAGAAACAATAGATTTGGGTATCATCTGCCTACATGTGGACTTTTACCTGATGTGTACCGATGTAGCAGCATTTACACGTTCCCTCTTTATTATATCATCTGCAGACATAATGTCAACTTCCACTTGTATGCAGAACCTTGGGGTACACCATCGGTGACCATGTGGGCTGGGAGCAGAACTCATTAGGGGAGAGAAAATGGTGTCAGTGGGTCACGTAAAACTTGCATAGGAGGACACTGAGGTGGATGAGGGAGGAAAAGCGATCGAGGAGGGTGCCACGATCCACTGTGTCAAAAGCAGAGGAGTGGTCCAGGAGGACAAGAAAGCAGAGGGAGCCCCGGTTGCAGAGACAGAAGACGTCATTTGTAACCTTGATGAGTGCTATCCCAGTGCTGTGACTTGGAGGGAGTGGCTCGAGAAGAGAATGGAAGGAAAGGTGTGAGTGAACTTGGGTGACCAACAACACATTCCAGGACTTTAGAAAGGAAGGGTAGGCTTGAGATGGGCCGGTAGTCAGTGAAGTTTGACAGATCAAGGGTGGAATACTAACAAGGATAATATTGATTTTTTTAATGTTTTCGTTAAGTTCTTCCTCAGGTATCAAGCTGTGTCCAAAAGAGTGGGCATTCAATCGAACATCAGTCTCTGCCAATGCTGCTCTTTAACCAATTACTGGAAGGTGAAAAAGTAGCTGATTTTCTCTGCGCCCGGTGTTGAAGAGAATAGTCTCTGCTTATTCTCACATTCCAACAACTCAGTTGCAATCATGAATTCTCCACTTGGGGAATCATGAGCAAGAACTTTGTAGCTGCCACAGTATTGTACTGCATTGTGAGATCTTGATTTCAATTGAGAACGACATCCATTCCACTTTCAAACCATACAATAGTGCTGACTTTGTGTTCTAATCTGTGTGTACAAGATACTTGAATACAAATACATATTGAATATTATAGCTACAACTTTGAAGACCTACACAGTTGGATTCCTCTTTGCAAAGTTAGCTCAGTGTCATTGACAGCCCAATGTTTTTTGATTTCAAGATCCTCATCCTCACCTACAAGGCCATTCACGGCCTTGCTCCCTCCTACCTCTCCAACTTACTATCCCCCTACCTACCTGCCCGTACCCTCTGTTCCTCCGGCTCCGGTCTGCTCCACGTCCCCCGCCCCAATCGCCCTACCATCGGTGGTCGGGCCTTCAGCCTCTCAGCCCCGAGGCTCTGGAACTCTATCCCCCAGTGCCTTCACCTTGCTTCCTCCCTTTCCTCCTTCAAGGCCGGTCTCAAGACCTTTCTCTTTGACCGTGCCTTCAGCTCCCCTCTCGACTCTCTACCCCTCCTCGCTCCCTCCCTTCCCTCCCCTCACCCTGACCATTTCCTCGCTCCCTCCCTTCCTTCCCCTCACCCTGACCATTTCCCCCTTGCTCGGGTCATGACCCAACTGTGCAGCGCCTTGGGACGTCCTCCTGACGTGAAAGGCGCTTTATAAATGGAATCTTGTTGTTGTTGTTGTTGTTGTTTCCATTTGCAGTTGGTGAGATTTTTGCTTGTATTCTTTTTTTTGTGTAAAGTTTATTAAACCGTCAATTTTGCGGGCAGTCAGATATTCAAATCTAAGCTGCTGGCAGTCAGATATTCAAATCTAAGCTGCGGGGAGCTTAGATTTCTCTTGAGTTCAAAGATTTATAGGTATTATTAGTTTGGTATTAGTTCACTTAATAACCAGGTAGGAAAAGCTGCATTTTCAAGTTAAGATACTGCAGTAAAATGTTTGGGGTCTAGGATATTTGTGGAGTCCATTATATGAGTCGCACCACTATTTGTAAATCCTAGAATCTGTTATGCAAGCTATGGTGAGGTTAAAGAGTGATCTGATTGAGATTTTTTAAAAAAAATTAAGGGAATTGGCAAACTAGATAGGGAGTAACATAATAACTCTTTGCTAGAGGGATCCTAAAACAATGATATATAATTCTAACCTAAACTGGTTAGAAGTGATATTCTAAAATATTTTTTCACACATACGGTTTAATACCCTGCCACAGAAGATCATAGATTTAGAATCTATTCGAATGTTTAAAAGGGAGATAGATAATAATAATAATAATAATAATAATCCTTGCATTTGATATAATGCCTTATCATGTTGTTGAAACTTGTCCCACAAACAGTCGTGGATTGAGTGATCAAACTATTATTTTTTTAAAATTTGAAGGGATTATATTCTTTGCCAATCAACTAGCAGTTGGGTTCCTACCTACTGCTAGGTAAATAGAGGGGTGTGGAGTAAAGAAAATGGCCTAAGGTTTCGCCCTGCCCGAGAATCGATGCAGATCCTCTCGTTTGTGAGGTGAGTGCTCTAACCAATTCACTACAGCTTGGTAACAATATTGAATGATCAAGTTCTTCAAAGAGATATGTGAGTAAAACGCTTACACAGTTTAAAAAGAAATAGTATATAGTGATTCTTTAGTTCTGAAGAGGCCTTTCAACATTTAGTTTGCAAACAGGACTCCATGGGTGAAGGGTAAATATTTCATATTGCATAAGGAATTATTCTTTATTTGAACTCCTGCTTTTAGAACTGAAATCCAGGCGGTGTCCAAACATATAATAAGGAATAGTATAAGGAAACGTAAAACTTGCTGGACATTTTCACATAGGGTACATATCCATATGAGTTATTATAGAATACAATTACAATTTCTAACTCTGAAACTCTCTTTCTCAATCCCTCCGCTTTGCCCGCTCCTACCCCATCTTCAGTTCGGCCTGAAGACCTTTCTATTCGACTGCGCTTACAGTTGCCCCCCCCCCCTCCACCCGGCCTGGTGTTGTGCTCCGCCACTCTCAAGTGGCCACTGTGTGAGGGGCATGAAGGTGCTATATAAGTTATTGTTGTTATACAATAGAACTCTGGAATGCTGTAAGTTCCAGGGGAAATAAAATGGCAGAATAAAATAATAATATTCATAACTTCAGGATGTCTAGGATCGAATTTTGCTAACAATTTCCTCATTACTTTCTCGAGCTTCACCATTCACAAAATGGAACTTATCTACAACAACAAGATTCCATTTATAAAGCGCCTTTCACGTCAGGAGGACGTCCCAAGGCACTGCACAGTTGGGTCATGACCCGAGCAGGGGGGAAATGGTCAGGGTGAGGGGAGGGAAGGGAGGGAGCGAGGAAGGGGGAAATGGTCAGGGTGAGGGGAGGGATGGGAGGGAGCGAGAAGGGGGAAGAGAGTCGAGAGGGGAGCTGAAGGCTCGGTCAAAGAGAAAGGTTTTGAGACCGGCCTTGAAGGAGGAAAGGGAGAAGGCGGCGAAGGCACTGGGGGATAGAGTTCCAGAGCCTCGGGGCTGAGAGGCTGAAGGCCCGACCACCAATGGTAGGGCGATTGGGGCGGGGGACGTGGAGCAGACCGGAGCCGGAGGAACGGAGGGTACGGGCAGGTAGGTAGGGGGATAGTAGGTTGGAGAGGTAGGAGGGAGCAAGGCCGTGAATGGCCTTGTAGGTGAGGATGAGGATCTTGAAATCAATCCTCTGGGGGATGGGGAGCCAGTGGAGGCGAGCGAGGGTGGGAGTGATGTGGTCCCGAAGCCTGGTGCGGGACAGTACACGAGCTGCAGAGTTCTGAATGACCTGCAGCTTGTGGAGGGAGGTGGCGGGAAGGCCGGCGAGGAGAGAGTTCCCATAGTCCAGCCTTGAGGTGACAAAGGCGTGGACCAGGGTTTCAGCAGCGTGAGGGGTGAGGTAATGGCGTAGTCTGGCGATGTTCCGGAGGTGATGGAAGGCGGTGCCAGTTGTGGTGCGGATGTGAGGGAGAAAGGACAGCTCAGGGTCGAACAAAACGCCGAGGTTCCTGACTGGCTTTGAGAGGTGGAGAGTGCAGCCTTGGATGCTGATGGTGTCGGCGCCTGAGGTGCGGAGGCGCTGACGTGAGCCAATCAGGAGGGCCTCGGTTTTTCGCACGTTGAGCTGAAGAAAGTTGTCTCTCGTCCAGGACTCGATGTCGGACAGGCAGGCTGTCAGGACATCGGTGGTCGTGGAGTTGAGAGTAGAGGAGGAAAGGTAGAGTTGGGTGTCATCCGCATACATGTGGAAGTTAACTCCATGTCTGCGGATGATGTCACCAAGGGGGAGCATATAGAGGGTGAAGAGGAGGGGACCGAGGACAGAGCCCTGAGGGACTCCACATGAGACAGTACGGGGGTGGAGGAGAAGCCATTCGTCGAGACAAAGTGAAGACGGTGAGAAAGGTACGACCTAAACCACTCAAGGACAGTGCCTTGAAGGTTGAGGTGGGAGGACAAGCGGTGGAGTAGGATAGCGTGGTCGACCGTATCGAATGCTGCCGATAGGTCGAGGAGGACGAGGAGGCAGAGGGAGCCCTGGTCACAGATGGTCAGGATATCATTGGTGACCTTGACCAGGGCAGTTTCTGTGCTATGGGCAGCACGGAAACCTGACTGAAGGGGTTCGAAAAGAGAATGGGTGGAAAGGAAAGAGCGCAGTTGGGAGGCGACAACTCTTTCCAGGACCTTGGAGAGAAAGGGGAGGTTGGAGATGGGCCGGTAGCTTGATAGCTGCGACGCATCAAGGGAGGGTTTTTTCAGGGTGGGCGTGATGATGGCAGTTTTTAAGGGAATGGGGACAGAGCCAGAGGAGAGGGACAGGTTGATGATGTCAGTGATATGTGGGGCAAGAAAGTGGAGCTGGGAGATAAGGAGTGGAGTGGGGATGGGGTCAAGGGAGCAGGTGGTTGGTTTTAGGGATAGGATGAGTTTCGTGACCGAGGGTGGGGAAACGGGTACAAAAGTGAGTAGGGGAGGATCGGTAGCGAGTGGGAGTGAGGGGGTGGGGGGTTGGTGGATGTTGGAGGGGAAGTGACCGCGGAGCGAATTCCCTTGATCTTGGATTCAAGGAAATCCAGCATCTCCTCACAGTGAAGGTTGGAGGAGATAACCAGCGCGGGGTGGCGGGGGGATGGAGGAGTCGGGTTGTGGTGGAAAATCTAGGCCTAGAACTGCCATCATTGCCAAACTCCACTGACTCCTTGGCCCACACTGAATTGATTTGAACATCCTCATTTACAGCTGCTTGACGTACTCATTGAACCCAATCTGTGTAATCTTCTCCAGCTCTAAATATCAGCTTACACCTACCTCACTGCTACTCTGACAGGTTTGTTGCTCACTTCCTCTATTTAACCATTGCTGGGTGAGCTTTTAGCTACCACCCTGTTCTCTGGAGTTCTTTTTCCAAACCACCTCAATCAGGGATCTAAGTAAATAATATTCCTTGCATTTGATATAACAACAACAACAAGATTACATTTGTATAGCGCCTTTCACGTCGGGATAACGCCTGCATTGTCAAAATATCTCAAATCTTCAAATCGGCACAAGTAATTATTAAGTGCAGAAACTATGTACATGTACAAAAACATAGCATCCATTTTGTGCACTGCAAAATCCCACAAACAGCTGTGAAGTGAATGATACATTCATTTGTAGATTGATCACCAGGAGAAATGCCCTTCTCTTTTTGAAATTACCAATGGGACACACACAACACAAAGTCATTTTATCCAGGCAATTCCCGTGTAGTGTGTAGTTTGGTGGGGCTTCAGCTTGGACCCAAATTCTTATTGGAATCAAATACTTTTTTTTTGGTCAGCCAGGTGTCTGACACATGCGGAAAAACTATCACCATGTTTAAGTGTTTCCAAACCAGAGTGAATGTTCTGTGCAGGCCACCTTGTGTGTCAACCTGACTCAATCAAACGCAAAGATTCTTATTCTTAGTATACGTTGGAAATTCGTGCTCGCGGGGTTAACGGGAGTTCAATAGGAAGCCCTGTGTGGAGGGCACTATATAAAGTATTGTTATTGGTGTTTCAAACTGGGTAGTTTGCATGCAAAGTTTAAAAAAAAAAGAATTCTTTTAGGAACTGGATCCAGCTGGGTTTCCGAATTAAAATCGGATGACTGTTTAACAAACAAAAAGCAATGTTGTAGTATCCTGACAGCATTCTCCAATCCCTCCCTCACCCCATTTGGGGTATTTGAAATTGCCCATTGTTAATATTTCTGATCTTTTTACTTCTTCCATTTTTTAAAAAAAATAATCTATTACTACTGCCTGCTCCTGGTCTGTAAGTATAGACTATATAGTAAGGTACATGGCTCAGGTGCAGCAAGGAATGGTGCACACATGGACATTGGCAATGCATTGACAAGTACTGCAAATTCCAACATGAAATGTGTCGCCCCCTATAGCTGGATTGGCTCAATTTGAGGATTCAGATCCACGGCAGCACAGTAGCTTTAAGACAGTGTATGTATAGCAGGGAGAAGCCAAACCTCTCTGCAAATGAAGCTTCTCAATTATTTAGGAGCTTCTGTCAATAGACTGTGTGAGTTGCAATGAGGGGAGGAGAGGTTGGTCAGGCAGATGCTGCTCGGTCCTGTGTCTGTGTGACTGGCTGAGTGAACCAGGGAGACACAGAGAGCAGCGAGGCTTCTTCACAGACCAACCCTCAGTGGGCAGTCACCATGGCTTTCATAGTCCACCTGAGGACCATCACCGACCTGCGAGGGAAGAGTGATCGGATCGCTAAAGTAGTCTTTCGAGGTAAGGGATGCTGTTTAACTGGCAAACGGAAAATCTTGACAAATCCGTCATTTTGCATTGCTTAGCTATTAGATGCAATGTGTTGTCGAAATGCAGCAGCACAGAGCATGAGAAGTCCACGTTCATGCATCAAGCAACATTTGGTGAACTAGCTGTCACTGACCATGTAGCTGGATGTTTGGACCTGGTAAACATCCATCCAGTTTTGCCAGAGAGAGAGAGAGAAAAGTTGTTGAGCTTCGATGCCTTAACTGTGTTGTGTATAACGTTGCAGATTGCGATTTCTCTGCACTGAAATCGACCTGACATCAATATGATCAGGTCAAAGTTAATCCGAGTTAACTAGTTATACTATCTGTAGAGTATAATAAATAATAGGTCATTTATAAACTAAATGCACTCACTTTTAAAATATAGTTTAATAATAATGATAATCCTTGCATTTGATGTAGCGCCTTATCACATCTTCAAGATGTCTCAAAACGCTTCACAGAATATACTGTAAAGTGAATTGACTGTATATTTTGTGGTTGAATTTAATGTATAATACAAAGCCAGATTAGCTCAGTTGATAGCACTCCCCTCTGAATCAAAAGGTTGTGGGTTCAAGTCCCACATCTCAGATTTGAACTCATAGTCCACCCTGACACTCCACTGCAGTGCTGAATTGTCAGAGATGCCATTCCTTGCAATGAGCAGTAAAACTTTGCAGGTTTTTTTTTCAGGTAAAACTTACCTGTCTTTTCAGGTAGACATTAAAGATCCCGTAGCACTATTGGAAAGAGTAGGGAGTTTCATCTAGCATTCCCAGCTAACAATCCTCCAGATAAAATTGGTCATTCACTCTATAGCTGTTTGTGGGTCGTTGTGGTGTGCAAATCAGCTTTTTATTCACCCACAAATGCACAGTCACTGTACTTTACAGTATATCCTGTGAAGCATTCTGAGAGAATGTGGAAAGGTACTTTGACGATGTGATAAAGTGCTACATTAAATGTAAAAACTATTATTAAATGTTCCGTTACAAGGGCAGCAGTTGTGCTATTTAAATGCATTATTCACTTCCCTTCTGCAAAAAATATTCAATTAAATCTTGCTTGGAAAATATAGTTGATGTTAGTTAATAAAATTTATGTTATCATTACAACCCCTGCATGTAGTACTTGCAGGGGAGAAAATCAGTCCTTTAGAATGGCAACTTACTTGTGTTTCAGTCTTTTAGCTGACCAGAATTAAAATCACTATTTTGATGTTCATTTAGACTTGTTGTTACCATTCTTCATTTGTGGAACTGCAAGAGGATGGTTGAGGGACTGGTGATGTAGAATACAGAATCACTGAGATAGGGGAACAGGATGGTGAAGAGAGTAAGGGAGGAGGGTAAAAGCTGGATCTAATAGGAAGATAATAATAATCCTTCCATTTGATGTAGCGCCTTATCAAATCATCACGACATCTCAAAGCACTTCACAGAATAATGTAAGGTTTGACTGTATATTGTGTGGGTGAAAAGCAGCCACCAATTCAGCACAGCATAATCATGGATTGAGTAACAAAATTATTTTTTCATCAGACACCAAGTGATGAAATAGTGAACAAAAAAGAATTCAAGGACTGGTTAAACTGGGAGAAAAATGGAAGAGGAGGGGAAGTGAAGAAACCCAAGAAGCACGTACAGCGCAGCTCCCCCCCGCCCACCCCACCCCATAAAGTCTCTCTGACAGCTTACTAGTTTTTAGATGCATTTTAGAAGAAGTCATCTGTGCTAAAATGTAAGAGTGAGTTAAGCAGAGGACAGAGGCAGCTCTATGTTGCAGTGAAACCAGATATTCATACAGTTTTCATTCAACGCACATAATAATTCAGCTTTTTTAACAAGACAGTGTTGATTGTAATGCTTTAAGGGAATTAGAGGTATTGTTTGATGCTGAATGTTGAAATTTCCCATGTTTTGCAGTTCTGCTCATGAATAAAGCAGCAATCAAACTGTAGCTAAAAAACGCTTATATATCGCTGAACCTTTGCGCTATCGGAAAGTTACTGATCTGTATAGAGTTACCATAAAATGAGCTTCCCAATGAAAACGTAGAACCAAGAGTGAATATTTTGCAAGAACATTATGATCTGACTGTCCAGTGCTTTGGGATCCCTTCCCAGTGTGAAAATCCCAAACAAATGCTGTTGTTGTAGACCTATACAATGTTTAGTAAACAAAAACGAAATGGGCTAAAAACGATTATACCACATGTATAGCATTGCAATTGAATTTTAATTGCTTAAGCTGAAAGCAATTAACTGAACACAGTAATTACTGCCCCTCGAGTGAAGATTATATGCTGCACAGTATGAAGGATTGCTCAATTATTAGAGTGGAAATAAACACATAACATGTTTTCTTGGTACATCAATTCAAAGAATAGTTTGAAATAGCTATCTATTTTTTTCTGACTTGCGTTTCATGTTAATTTGTATATCTAGAATGCAAAATACAACACCGAATATCACCTCTTTAATATTTAAGAATAACTTTACTTTTAAGCCACCGTGGCCTAAAGTGGCTTCAGTCATTCTGACCGAACAGAAAAGAACGATTTTCCCAGAATCAATACAATGGGGATCTCGTTCAGCTGACGATGAGTGCTATTAATGAGATGTTATATTTGAGTGGCATTTCAACTTGAAAAGTTGAAGAAATCAAGCAAAAAATGTGCTTTGATATCATTGGATGCCATCATACTTGATTAAATTCCAGCTAAATAGCAGCCTTAAGCCTCAGAACTCACCCATTGCTGGTTCCAGACAATGTGCTGCCTCACACAAGAATTTATTTCAGAAATTACAGGGAAGATTTTAAAACATCTCAAACTGAGGGTAGTTACCATTGGCTAACATTTCCGTTTGTGTCTAGATTTATTGCATTTTCTTAGCATTTTCAAGTGTCCAGAATTTTGCAAACTGTTAAATATCCTCTGACATATATTGAGGTAAGAATCTGTATCCCTCTAAAAGGAATTAGATAAATGCTCGACAAGAAGGAATATTTATAATAATAATTCTTGCATATGTTATGATGTCATTCATATCAGGAGGAGCCTTAAAGTGCTTCACAGGATATACTCTAAAGTGTAATGACTGTTTATAGGCAAACTTAAACTTGACTCAATTGCTAGCACTCAGAAGGTTGTGAGATCAAGCCCCACATAGGAACTATGAGACTCATAGTCTAGATGACACTGCAAGTAGTGCTGAAAGAGGCATCATTCTTCAAGTGAGATGTTAAACCAAGTCTTAACTGCCTGTTCAGGTTGATGTTAAAAATCCATTGTTATTATGCGAAAAAAGGGAGTTTTTCGCTAGCCAACAATCCTCCATTTAAATTAATCATCCTCCTGGCTGTTTGTGAGATATTGCTCTGCACAAATTGGCTGACATGTTTGCCAGCACATATGCAGTTATTACACTTTACAGAAACCTTTGAAGTGTTTTGAGATATTAGAAGTGCTACCTCATAAGCAAGGAAAATAATTATTCAAGGGGTTGGTGAACAAGTAAGCAAGTAGGATTAGACTATGTGGTTCACATTCGGAACAATACCAACACAGATGTGATGGGCTGTACAACTTGTTTCTCAGCTGTAACATTTTATGATTGATTCTGTGTAGTGCAGCTACAAACGGGATCAATTTAGCTCTCACTGGCCTAATTGAACAATTGCTAGTTAAGTTTGTAAGATGCTGCCTTGCCTGCCCAACACATTTCACGTCACTCCAAACAAAGTTTAACAAGATTGAACTCTGTTGTACCTTGATTGGTGTGACACGATATGTGACCAAATCGATTTTGTGCACAGACACAAAGACACTTACTTAAAAATATCTGTTATCTAAATCAATGTCATATCCTGCACTCTAAACATTTATTAGATGTCTGGGAATAAACAGCATATGCAGGAAAACAATCTGACAACAAATTCAATTCTGTAGCATAAGCAGCGGAAACTGATGACTACTCAGTCCAACGGGCTATATTTTCAAATAATGTTCCATTCTCAGATAGTTTTATTGAACATTTTAAGAGACATTTTAGTGAGCATTAGATTACATTAAAGAATATGGTTGATTGATCAAGGTTGAAGTTATTGGAAAAGTCTAGCCATGAATACATCCTGTCTACTTTTGAATTATTTTATTCATTAAATTAAATCTTACATTTAGTATTGAATCAGTCAGATAAAGTAGAAACAGAGTGAAACAACTGAAGTGTTAAATCTTTCTTGGAAGGTGCTATACAAGTTTTCTTGTCCCTCAATTTTCATTTCCAACTCTCAGTGTTATGAATTGTTACTGAACAAACTAAGCAATGTGGAGGAGAGGAAGAGCAGAGAGAATTGTGGAATGCAATACGGTAACTAACACAATCCACATTTACCTCCGCACATAGCTGTTCCTCTACTAGTTTTGAATAGTTTGTACTTTCTCTCTTTGAATTAAATGAAGCCGAACTGGGAACTGAATCCACATGATGATGGACCTCACATGATAATTCAATTTTCGAGATGTCTCAAAGCGCTTCACAGAATATACTGTAAAGTGAATTGATTGTATATTTTGTTGGTGAAACACAGTAGCCAACTGTAC
The DNA here is from genome assembly GCF_018977255.1 of Callorhinchus milii. Taxonomy (NCBI): domain Eukaryota; kingdom Metazoa; phylum Chordata; class Chondrichthyes; order Chimaeriformes; family Callorhinchidae; genus Callorhinchus; species Callorhinchus milii. Next base: position 22,444,942 of record NW_024704744.1, read on the forward strand.
ACAGTGGTACCTCACAAACTGGTGGATTCAGTCAACCTTCTTTTTAAAAAATATATGTATATACACTGCAGCTGATCCAATAGACTCAATTGGGGCCAATCTCTGAGAGGTGTTTTTGGAAACAGAAATCACATCCCATCAATCCTACAAGTGTAAAAGAAATATAGTTTTGCATTTTAAGCAACAGCTGGTCAATCTATGTTCAGCAACAATCATTACAATTTACAGGAAATCTTGTGAAGTGCTTGAGACATTTCAACAATATGATAACACACTATATCAAATTCAAGGACTATTTTTATTATTATATTATATTACTGTGTTGGCATCTGAATACATCTTGTGTATGAATTTCCTTGAAAAGAAGTTGTTTACAAACACAGAGTTCAAACTTGCCTCTGACGCACCAAATAGAAAGCTTGTTTTCATGCAGTGAAACTGGTACCGTACATTGGTTAATACCATACTTAATCTTTCAGTTTTCTTTGTTGTATTAAGAATGCTATAAAAGCAGGAAATGGTAGATATGCCTGTAGATCATTCTGCATATGAAAATAACATTTCTAATATGATCATTAATATTGATTCTACCATCATTGTATTGGTCTACATATTTGCTGGTTAATCTCTGGAACTGCTAGGCTGAAATTAATGTTTTCACACTTCTGAGGATACAAAATAAATAGGCTTAAATCTCATTCTCACTCTCCTGTTTCTGCTTCTAACAGTTTTAAAAATCCTTCAAGGTTATCTAAGCAATTCATTTCATTTTCACTTGACTCGTAGGAATTTGGTGTACATGAGTTGTATGGGTCATCTTACTTTAAATAAAATTCAAATCACATTTTCTTTTTGGTGAGCCGGTTGTCTAACATATGCGGAAACCCATCACCATGCTTAAGAGTATCCACATCAAACAGAGTTCCACATATGTATGCCGCCTACAGAGCATAGAAATTTCCCTTTGTCTGGAATAGATTACAAACTCTTTCCTCTGAGGGTTTCACTGTGCTTACCTCATTTTGGAAAGTATTAGGCACAGGTTAGCAAGTGGCTTGGGGATCTCAGAGTGCGCATAGGGGTATGGCTGGAATTTTACCAGCTAAAACCGAGTGCCATTGAGCTTGCCATTGAGAGCACTGTCTCGCAATATCACTGTCCAGCAAATACCAGAAATATCTTATTTATGATCCTTCTGGTGAGCATCACAACTCAGTATAAAAGATATGAGAGCAGTGCCACAATCCCCCTGCCCACAATTCAGACCCACATTCCTACTCATTGAGCAACGTTCTACCAATTTGAAGTACGGCACTTCAGCAACAGCTGCTTATCTCTCTCCATAGCAATCAAGGAGGATGCCAAGCCCTGGATATATGAATGTGTATTAATGAACCCAGACTCCAAATAACGCCCTGTTGTATTCTTTACATGACATTAGTGGAAACTCAACCTGAAACTTAACTTCAGTTATTTGTGGAATCCTGTTGCGTAGCGGTTAGTGTACTCATCTCACAAGTGAGAGGACCTGGGTTTGATTCTCAGGCAGGACAAAACCTTAGGCAATTTTCCTTACTCCACATGCCTTTGTTTACCCTGCCCTCCATCTCCCCCCCCCCCCCCCAACCCCCTTCTTGGGTCCAAATCCCTGACTCTCCAGGACCTTGGGATGTCCTCCTAACATGAAAGGCGCTCTACAAGTGTAATTTTGTTGTTATTGTTTATACTCATACAAAGACTACAACTAAGGATTCAGGTCTTTTAACTTAATGGTTAAAGGAGGATGGAAAGGGGGAAGGTGTTCCAATCGTCTTATTCTCAACTTCAGTTGTTAAGTCGATTAGTTTAGTTCAGTTTTGATGTAATTTAGTTGGTCTGAAGCTAAATCTCAAAGAGTAGACCTAGGGCTGAACAGAATGCCAAAATGCTGGTCTCCGAAGTGACATGATGATTTCATGACCTAACTACCAATGTACAGGAAACAACACATTGAGTCATGGAATGATGCCCCCAATCCACCAGCTCATTGAGGTTCAGGTAACAATCATGTCACTACACGGAAATGGAAGACAGAAGAGAGGGAGTGAAATCAGCAACTCATTCCTATACAACTCTTCATGCCTCAGCCAGAGTAGCAGTGCCCGAGAACTGGAAGCAAGCTGTCAATCCAGTATCTTAATTAGCTTGTCTGATCATGATATAGAAAAGATTGGTGAATGTGAGAAAAATAGAGTGGGAAAATGTGCATCTATTTTGCGCTAAAGTCAAATTAAAACATAAATACAAAGGAAGAATGCAGTCAGACTTTGGATGCACAAAATTATAATAATACTTGAATTTGATTTTAGGACCTTATCATGTCCGAGAATGTCTTAAAGTGTTCCACAGGATATACTGTAAAGTTGTGTGACTATGTATTTTGTGGGCAAACACAGCAGCCAATTTGCACATAGCAATCTCCCACAAACAGTCACAAACACAATCTCCACCTGAACAGGCAGACGGGTCCTCGGTTTAATGTATCATCCAAAGGACAGCACTGCATTGGAGTATCATCATAGACTATATGGGTTCCATGTCCTGACATGGGGCTTGAACCCACACCTTTCTGACTTAGAGACGAGAATGCTACCAACTGAGCCAGACTCGCAAAACAATTCTTCAGAGGATACAAGCAAAAAATAAATAGAAGAAGTCAATGTCTGGGAATAAGGTCATGGCTTTTAATCTGCTTTCTCATTAAACACTGATGCATGTTAGGGTTGAAATTAAATGTAGTAAAGTACAAGTGATCAATTGATCCAATGTAGTGCTCAATTAAATTATAATAGTAAACATCAGTTATCAGTGTATCAGGTACCAGTTGACTGTTGACCTTCAGGAATGTTCCCCAAACTAGCAATCAAATATGAATTATATCAATAATTGCAGATTAACAAAGTGATAGATGTGTTCAAGTAAATAGATTTTCACCATCGTCCAAGCCCATTGTGCTGTAATCTTATATTATGTCTGGTTCAGTGATTGTTTGTGAAAATAAATCTAAGTCTTTGTGTACAGTATTACTTTTGGGTATGTATAAAAGATTTTGGTGGATTTTATAATTTTTGTTGTCATTTGTTGTGGGTTCATTGGTTAAAGAAAGCCCTTCAATTCATTTGATCTCATAACTCCACAATACCAACCCTACCATCGTCCAATTACATGATCAAGCTGATTGTCAATGAGTCCATTATTCATGCTTGCAACCGCGCCTCTCTAGTGACTTGTTTCCGCTGTTTATCACCCTAACCGCCCTACCATCGGTGGCCGGGCCTTCAGCCTCTCAGCCCCTAGGCTCTGGAACTTCGCCTTGCCTCCTCCCTTTCCTCCTTCAAGGCCGGTCTCAAGACCTTTCTCTTCGACTGTGCCTTCAGCTCCCCTCTCGACTCTCTACCCCCTCCTCGCTCTCTCCCTTCCCTCCCCTCACCCTGACTATTTCCCCCCTGCTTGGGTCCCAACCCAACTGTCCAGCGCCTTGGGACGTCCTCCCGACGTGAAAGGCGCTCTATAAATGAAATCTTGCTGTTGTTGTTGTTGACATCCCTCTGTGTAAAAGGATCAATGAATAAAAGGGTATCTGATCAACAGAACATAGGAACAAAAGTAGGACATTCTACCTTACAAGTCTTTTTTGACATTTTGTTAGTTTATAGTAGGTATTTTAATCCCACTTCCGTATATCCTCTAATATTCAATACTTCATTAATCTGCCAACTAGTTCCCAAGTTTGGCTAAAATACAATCACTAAGTCCTGTGAAGCACTATGAGGCATCCTCCTGACATGAAAGACACCAGGTCAAATGCAAGGATTATTGTATTTGATTCTACTACCCTAGAATGCATAATAATAATAATAATCCTTGCATTTGATATAGCGCCCTATCATGTCTTTGAGACATCTAAAGTGAGTTGACTGTGCAGAATCAACTGAGATATTTACTTTAGTATACAGTAAATGCGAGTAATAGCAGTAATATAGTAATACCCACAGCTGTCCTTCCTTCCCCACATCCAGTCCCTGACCAGGACGACCTCCGCCACATTGCCCACCTCACCCAGCTCCACGAATTGCTCTGCCACTGTAAAGCACTCTGGGACGCTGCCCCGCACGAGGTGTGCTATATAAATGCAAGTTATTGTTGTTCCATAGTATATAAAAATTATCTCAATTGAGATCTGTACATTTGATCTTTTAGAGTGGGACATTCCACATTCTCACTTCTCTCTGTGGGAAGAACTATTTTCTAGGAAGAGAAAAGATTGGATATCATCATTATGATTAATGCCCTCTTAAACATTGAAATCCTCATTCAAATTCAGATGTATTTGCAATAATGCTGAATTTCATGGAATATTAATATATCGGATGGAAACTAGTGGTAGTTTTGCCAAAAAAATATACAGTCAATTCACTTTACAGTATATTCTGTGAAGAGCTTGGAGACATCTCGAAGACATGATAAGGCGGTAAATCAAATGCAAGGATTATATAGTGTATTGAGCCCTTAATTGCGAGGGAGAATTTCTGCAGATGCGAAGCACCTTATAACTGGCAAGGAAAATCTTTAACTAAGAATGTAGAAACACAGAGGTCGCTGGGAACATGCAGCAGGTCAGGCAGCATCCACGGAGAGATGAAAACCAGTTAACATTTCAGGTCAATGACCTTTCTGATTTTAATTAAGAATGTAATTGTTTCTGCTAAATTCTGTATCACCTATTAGTTGGCCAATCAATAGTGAATTCAACTGAACAGGTGTAAGGGAGAGGGGAAATATCTCTAAAATAAAGTAAAATTCACTGGGTGTGCCCTTACACTACCCTATCAGTACAAATGAGCCTCATTAACTCTAGCCTCACTTCAGACACAATGGATGGATAAAACTGTCTGGACACATGGTTTCTTCAGGGGAAAGGGAGGTTATCATTGTAGCTCAGTGGTTAGAGTACTCGCTTTGTAAGCGAGAGACTTGAGTTCAATTCCAGGCAGGGCGAAACCTTGAGCAAGTTTCCTTACTCCACACGCCTAATAATAATCCCTCCAAAACAAAAAACAATAATAAATTGGTCATTTTCAACCTACGACTGTTTGTGGGACATTGATGTGCGCAATTGGCTGCCGCGTTCGCCCACAAATATACAGTCAATTCACTTTACAGTATATTCTGTGAAGCGCTTTCGGACGTCTAGAAGACATGAAAAGCGCTATATCAAATGCAAGGATTATTATTATATTATTATGGCAGTCAAAAAGTTAGGCAGGGTTTAAAGATAGAGAAGGTGAGACAAAGGGGCAAGGGAAGGAGTTCATTCTGTGGCAGTCTTCCAACTCAGCTCTTGTTAATCCAGCAAGCTACAGCTAACCTTAGAGTCAAAACTACCCTAGCTGGACAAGCAGTGGAAAGCTAGCCAGACAGTGCTCTCAATGGAAAGCTATTTGGTGTTAGCTGGTCAAGCAGTACTCCAAATCAGATTTTGGATTATCCGAGCTCTGGGTTGGCTCTCACCAATCTGTGCCTTATACTCTCCAGAATCAGGTAAACAGAGTGTGTTCCTCCAGCAAAAGATTGTACATTCCATTCCGAATGCAGACAAATTTACACATGTTGATAGGAATTGTTAGTCTGGTTTGAATGATGCTGGCTTTCCACATGTGTTGGACATCCAGTTAACCAAACAAAGCCTGAAATGTAGCTCTTATTGGATCCTAGAGTAACCTGCCTGTGTTGTTTCTGGATAACGTGTTCGTGGCACAACAAGGTCTTGTCAGACAGACAGCTGGTAAATATCTGGAGTTTTTTTTGTGTAGTTCACATGACTGATTTTTGTCTTGACTATTATATAAGCTTTCAACAACTGAAGCTTAGAATACACATGATTAAAATGATTAACTATCAGATCAGACTTGTATGGGCAGAGTTCAATCCTTGACCCCAATCTTCAAGCAATACATCAGATTAATGTGGGATGCTGGCAGTTATAATAAGAGATCTGGAATATAAAGTACAGAGGTTGGGCTCCAGTTATAGAGTTGGTTAACCTCATTTGGTGTACTGTGTTGAGTAATGGACAACCAATCACAGGAAAGATATACTAGCCTTAGCGGGTGTCCAGTACAGTTTATGAGATTTGTCTGAAGGTGGTAGCTGCAGTGAGAGACTTGGTAGAGTAGCATTATATTCCTTAGATCAGAGGAGTGAACAGAGGGGGTAAGGCGTGATTCAATTGACGTATTTCAAATAACAAAATTGGATATCTCTTCCCTTTAGTAGAGGGATTCATTACAAATGGGCAAATCATAGCCAAGAGTTAGGTTCTAATCCCAATCTCTGTTCTAAAACCAATTCCTAAAATTGGGTTTAGTGTTTTATCTGCCCTTAATACAAAGAAGTACAGAGCAGGACGTTTATAGTTAATTTTAGCTCCATATGGACCACTGCTGGGAATGATATTGCTTTGCTCCCAGCAGCGTAAATACAGCATGTGATACCGGTGGCAAACTAAATGCTCAACAAATGCTAGTTATGTCTATCAATATTTCTGGCTTTTGAATTGATCATTTCAAATACAAAATATTCATTACTGTTCTTGATATTGTGCTCATTTTAAATATTAGAAGGTTACGCACTATATTAACAGGCTGAGCAATACAATTTTATTGGAAAAAGATTTAGAGTGTGTATGCTACAGGTTTTTGCAAAGTTGAGGGAAATGGATAGCATAGACGCTAGCACGTTATCAACTTAACTATGAGCCCAGAAATAATGAACATGGGGATAAGTTTCCAGTCTCAAGATAGGCTTGATACATCCCCCAAGATTTATGGATATATGGAATAGACCTGAGGTAAAAGAATTGATCCTGTGTCATTTAGCACCAAAAATGTTTGGGTTCAAGGATACAAGAATATGTGCTGATAAGATCACTGAACACTTGGTGAAACAAAATGGTTACTAAGCTTCTGGGAGCAAACAGATGTGATGCCAAAAATGCAAATAATTGAGAATTAACATGGGGAGGAATGTTCAGTTCAGTACAGGTTATAGAGCTTTACTTCATATGCTTTTTCTCAAGAGATACCATGAGTTGAGCAAACTTCACAATAGAATGGAAAGATCAAGCTTGATGGTCTTTAATTGGTCAGTTTTTTTTATGTTTGAACGAAGTCTCCCTGTAAACAGATTACATCACTGCTGTTTTTATCCAACCTATTTAACTAATTAAGACATTGGTTCAAATTATATATCTCAACAGCTATAAAATAAATTGAGCATGTTTAAAGCTGTTCCTTGTCCCAATTGTGCTTCCTTTTGGTACATACAGACCTCCTAAGAGGCCTTCATTAATTGATGATTAGATTTTCTTCAGAGGTGAGTGATCTGAAGACAATATGTCTTATTTCTCTTTCAGATGGTACAGAAACAGATCTATAGTAGGAGGGGTAGGAAGAGTCTCCCCACTCTCTTTCAATCAGCCAGTCCCTCTGGTGAAGTGTTACATAAAACATTTTACCTGGTGTTAGTGCACAAGACCATATAGTCTTAAAATTTAATATCTCTCAGAAATGCGTAAAATTATTTCATTCAGTTTTATTTGGAAGCTAGGTTTTCACAGTACTTAAAAATAAAACTGTCTTATAAATTAAGACTTAATTTAAGGAAACACCAACCTGTATTACAAAGTAGCCAATATTCAGGTATCCATTATTTAAACTGATAAAATTCAATTACAATAACCAATATATAGAACAATAACAAACAATTAAAAGTTACTTTGGGAAAATTAGTATGGTTCACTGCTCAAAAGCCATAATTTTTGCTGTTCCAATAACTTAATTCCTCTATAATCTGAGTTTGTGAAATGTTTTATAATTCCGTTGCAGTGCTCTCTCTTGACTGACTTAATCTTTTTTTTAAATCTCAAGGGCTTTCATTTTACACAAGAGTTCTGGAAAACTGTGAAGATGAAGCACGCTTTGATGAGGTAAAATTATTCTTTGAACCTTGCCAATTCTCTATTCTGAGAAATACATTGAGCTCAGAAATGCATCAATATTCTTACTGATACAATTCAAAGTATAGCATGCAAGTATAGTAAAGCATGTACCCAGCTTGTTAAGATGCTGCCCACATATACATTTTCTTAATCTGTCTATATACTGCATGACTTTCAAATAATATTATTTGTAGGGTGTCTAGATTTGCTACAAGAGCATTTGTTAGAATCGATTATACCACTGTCGGAAGCTAGGTAATGCTGAGGTTTTGTGATATACAAAACCTTCTAAAACATTTTTGTGTAATTTTCTCTCTCAACGTGGGTGAAATGGGCTCAGGTTCAATCTTGCAGTTTCAGAAAGGTTTCATGCTGGGGGTTGGTGATGATTGCACATAAAATGTTTTGTTGTGCACCGTTATTGACTGTTAGGGAGAGTAATCACACAATATAAAGAAAGATAGGCAGATATTTATTTTTCAAGTGGGGTCTAAAAGATGGCAATTTCAAATGGGCTTTCTAAATAAGGACCTTCCAAGTTACCAGGAGTCGCTCGACTTCAAACAACAAGATTCCATTTATTGAGCGCCTTTCACGTCGGGAGGACGTCCCAAAGTCCCAAAGACTTCAAAGTAGATTGTCTGAGTATATGTGACTGGTGTCCGATTATTGGAAGCACTCTCCCTTTATGATCCACAGTCTCTGTTAAGAAATCCCATTTGAAATTGCTGCATTTAAGGCTTCAATGTCTTTTCTGTGCAGGAAGCTACTGTTTAGCAGGTTTCACATCACAGCTGTTGTGTTTGCTGGATCTCTATGTGTCTGATTTTTATTTGGAAAAGAGCAACTCTTGGAGATAGCATCATGCCTCTTAGATTTCATATCAACACTTCATATGAACAGTTATTTTCTAACATTACATTGAACCAGAGTTCAGACGTGGTGTGACAAAGCTCTGTGCAAACCAATAAGTGTCTTTACACAGAATTCAGGGAGACAAGAGATATATAAGTAGATGCTGCAAGCTTTCATTCCTCTACTACAGGTATTGGCTATGCATATGGCAGTAAAAATATCCATTTATTGTGTGGTGTGAGATAATGTTCAAAGAAAACGATTAAATGTGGCATTTCATAATGGTTCATTAATGATAATTATCACATCAAACATAGTTTGATAATAATATAGCGGAGAGCTCGATATCTGCACTCTAGGTTGGTGAGGAATAACTATAGATGATAATAGTGCTGGTAGGAACGCAGGTATTATCTATTCTCTGCAATATCAATGGAATTGGCCAACTGAGCTCCAGAGCATAATCCAGGCTGAGCCTAAAGTCTAAATACTAGGGAACAAATTCACTGGGTGTTTATGCTCCACTTGCAAACCCATTCAAAATACTAATTAGTCTTGCTTCATTAAAAAGGACCATTAGTGACCATTTTTAATAATGTCTAGAGAGGCTCCACAACAACTGTTTGTCCTGAAAACATTTGAGAAAGCTATCAGCTATTATGGATACCACAAAAGGTTTCAAGTCTTCCCATTCTGTTGCTCATGTAGAACAAATATGAAAGACTTTAGTTGCCTCATTGTGGATAACATTAGGAACATTTTACGAGCTATGTCTTGCGAATGGTGATTTACATTGTTTCTACAACAACATCTTGCATTTATGTAGCTCCCTTCATGCAGGGTGATGTCTTGGAGCACTTAAATAATATCTAATAATTATATAATAATAATAATAATCATTGCATTTCACTTGGTGCACTTCATCTTGGGAGGGCATTGAAGCAAAGTACTTTGCAAGATACACTTAAATATGCTTTTAGGCAAAATTAATCTTCAATGTAACTTATCAAGGTGACACACCTTTGACTTATGTTCATTTTTGTAGGATGGAGAAGACAGGATCACTTTTCTGATACAATCCTGTCTCGGCAATTGATTGGGGAAAAAAACAGCTATAAGCTGAGAAAAGGCTGAAAAAGCCAACAAAAGGGTAGAAAGCAAAACAAAAAATGAAAAATTTGACAGTCTTTGGGATGGTGAATTTTTTAATGATTTTTTAAACAAATTTCATGTATGTCCCAGAATTTTCATTTAATATGGTGTATTTGCTTTGCAAGTGCTGGCCTTTCGAACTCTGTCCTTTCAAACTCATTAGCTCGTCAGGTGTGTCTATAAAGAAGGCAAAACTGCAGTGATACAGTTCTGGCTGAACAAAGTGGAGTCCAACTTCTGTCCCTCCAAAGGCTTTACAAGCTAGTGTCCCACCAACTTCCTCACCAACACAACTTGTAATGGTCTCAGATCGTGGTTGAGTTGATCTCGATTGACAGCTGTCACTTAATATTTATGGTTTGAAACTCAAACACTTCTGTGGTTGTTTACAGTTTCATGTACCATATATACTCCTTCTGTAAAACATCAAACTATCAAATAAACCGCTAAAAGTTTAATGTTAGCATTTTTGTGTGTTCCCATCAGGTCCACTGTCGTAGTTCAGTTGGAATAGATTAGGATAGATGGAGGCTCGTGTGGAATATAAATACTGGCAGGGAAACATTGGGTCAAAGCGCCTGTTTCTACACTGTATACTCTATATATTTCTATTATTTCTTAGCTTTGGAAATAACAAGTATCAGGTGACAAACTGATAAATGAAGATTTCCCTGGTGGAAGCATTCTGAACAGAAATGCAGAAGTTTTAGACTCAGAAGGGCCATTTAAAAGGGAATTAGATTAGCATAAGTGAAAAAATGGTATTATGGAGAAAGAGTTGTTAATTAGAATCCCCATTATAATGCGATTTGTTATAAGGTGGGTTTGCTTGTAGCAGTCCCAACTGGTTCCTCTTGCATGAGGAGCCACAAGAAATGACTTTCGTGGTTACCTCATGTCATGGAAGTTGCCATTTTGGGCTTCCCGCATGGTAAAAATAGCCGATTTTCAGATCATAAGATTGCCGCCTACTTTACTTCTGCACTGTGCATGAACAGCACACAGGACACTAGTGATAAACTAATGATTCAAAAGTCAGCGTTTATTTAATGTACGGGAACCGGCATGTTCAGTAAGTCCAGCTACCACAGTCCCATTGTAATTCAGGCTGAGATTTTATGGATCCCAACCGTTGCATTATAAGGGGTTCTATTCCAGATGGCTTCATTGAAGGAACAACAACAACAAATTACATTTGTATCGGGCCAGGAACACATCAGGAACAGAAACTAGTACAATAAATCAAATATCCACTTATTGTGTCAATTATTTCTGTGGCTTTATAGACAGGTAATACTAAGATATATGTTTGGCACGAGATCATTTACATGGCCCTAAACCTGGTTGAGTTTAAGAAGCTCTTCTCAATCTTTCTTCAACAACAGTTGGTGAATAGAATATCAATGATATATTGGATGTGTTTAACTAAATACAATATTAAGCTGATTTTAGTGGAAACAAGGATCCTTGTATCTATGCATTATGCTAATTGGCTTCAACACCAATGATTACTTTTATCAACTGAGAACATTCCTAAAGAGCTAATTAAATTGTATCTGTCAAAGATGGAATTAATGCAGCACAATACACGTTTTTATAACATTAGTGGAGTCATTGCCAGTTTCAGTCAATAAACTATCATTTTAAATGATTTTAATGAGCTGTTGAGTGGATTGTTATGGACCAAACAGTGCAGAACGTTTCTGCGGCCAATAAATTGAACAATGTAGACCTTTGAGCACTCTGTCATATGGTAGACTATTTTCACCTCAACCTTTGCTTTCTTTCCATGGAATATCATGTGGTACAAAGAGCAACATAATATGAAAATAGTCACCAGAGTTAGTTGCTACATTGTCAAACATTATCAAAAATTGTACTCAATAACTAGAGACTGGCCATTGATGTGAATCCCCATTCCCAAACTCTGGAATAATAGTTGGGTGGAGAGTGTTGATTTCAATATCATTCAGCAGTATGCTGGTTTAACCTTATCTTTATAAAGCATTAAACGTTACCTGTGATTCAATGGCACATACGTTGTCAGAGTCATGTACTGGTCAGGCATTTGCACATGTTTACAGTGGTTAATGTGCATGGACTTGAGAAAGCACTAAACTGAAGTTTGGTACTTTTATGGGGAGGAAGTATGATTTGTGATGGATTCCTGCCTGGACTGTTTTGAGCACCTTTTAAATGTGGTCAAAGGCCTTACTTCAAAGGCCAAATTTAAAGCTGAGAAGAGAGCTGCTGGTCCTTGCAGCTGTATAATCAAGAAGATGAGGGAATGGTTAAAAAAAACAGAGCATGTGTGAATGGTGAAAAAAGACATTTAATGATCTAAGTTGGGCAAGGATGACAGTGATAGGGTCGCAGAGTCTGGTGCGGGAGAGGACATGGGCTGCAGAGTTCTGGCTGATCTGCAGCCTATGGAGGGAGGAGTTGGGGAGGCCGACAAGCAGTGAGTTTGCGTAGTCGAGCCTGGATGTAAGAATTTGTATTTGAGGCTCTTGGTGGCCTGCAGTGTGAGACAGAGGCGGACCCGAGCGATGTTACGGAGGTGGGGGAAAGCAGAGCGGGTCCTGGCACGGATGTGAGGTAGAAAGGACAGTTGAGGGTCAAACAAGATGTCAAGATTCCGGACTGGCTCATTGAGGTGGAGAGTGTTTCCTTGGATGGTGATGCTCTCAGGTTGAGGTGCGGAGTCGCTGACGGGGGCCAATCAGGAGGTCTTCGGTCTTGTTGATTCAACAGTAGATAGCAATGTTTTCACACAGCAATGTCCCACAAACAGCCATGACGTGAATGACCAATATTGTTATACAAGACACCAAGAGAAACTCCCTTCTCTTTTCGAGCAATGTGTATAGAAATTTTGCAACTCATATAAATGAATGGTGAAAAATACCATAACCCAGATATCTTGAACAAGCCAGATTTATTGCAATACACTGCGAATGGTTAATTTTGAAACATATTTGCCATGAACAAAAATTTTTTTTTTAGCATGACAAGCTTTTCCATTCCTGACAATGAGTTCACTGTATTCTAGTTGGTGATGAGCATAGTGCGGCAGAGGTGAATATTTTTTGCTGCAGTTTCTCACATGCACAACATTAATACCCACAGGGTTTCTGTCTGATACAGGCTCCAGTGATCTTCAGTATGTAGCAAGATCCTGCTTTCTTTTCTGAAAACAGAGAGTGCAGTCAAAAACAAAGGTCTTAAGGCAAGCAGTCAAAAACAAAGGTCTTAAGACTGGCTTTAAAGGTGGGGAAAGAGGAAGCAAGGTGTAGGGAAGAGGTTCTGAGGAGTTTTGGAAAGCGGGGACAGAATGGCTGAAAGTTTGTCCACTGATGGTGGGGCAGGGCGTGCTGGGAATATGAAGTGGACCAGTGTTCGATGAGTGAAGGGTTCATCCAGGATAGTGGTTTGCAGGAGATCACAGAGGATGAGTATCTTGTATTAAGTCCTCTAGGGGATGAGGAGCTAGTGGAACCGACCAAGAATGGGAGGAAGAATAGGCTTGTGGATCCTGTGTGGGAGAGGACGCGAGCTGTAGGGTTCTGGATGATCTGCAGAATGTGTAGGAAGGAGATGGGGAGTCTTTTGAACAGGCCATTGGAATTGTCGAGCCTAGATATGATGAAGGTGTGAATGAGAGTCTCAGTAGCCCAGAAGGTAAGAATCGTAGCATCACATAGAAATTTAAAGCACAGAAGTTAGCCATTCAGCCCAACTAATCTGCACTAGCTCTCAGAGCAAGGCGTTGGCAGACAGAGACAGGCATTTAGTCTTTATTAGTATAGATGTATGTCTCTATAAGGGTGTGTGATTTCCTCTGTCGCTACTTTGTTGCAGAATACCATGCATACCTCATATTTTGGGGCTTAATTAAAGCATTTTTTTTAATATAGCTCATCAACGATAGGAAATCGTTGTAACTGCAGTGAAAAACGCAAAACTGAAAATAGCTCATGAACAACAGGAGATACCCAAAAACAAATATACTCATGACACTCCTCCATTCAAAATCTTTCCGATGGGGTATAAATCATGCCTCTACGTCAATCGGTTATTGCGTTATTGGCGGACGAGCAGACACACAGACATTTTGTCTTCATTAGTATAGAAGTATAGATAGAAGATAGCAGCCTACCTCTGTCTGAAACATAATGGACTTTGCCTCACTACCTCTCTACCTTACTTGCCAGGGCATTCCATATCCCAACAGCAGTGATAAAAATTCTCCTAAGCTCTCATTTCACTCTTCTTGTGATTATCTTAAAACTGTGGACCCTAGTCTCTGACCCCTATCAGTGGAAATCCATTTAAAATATATACCATATCATATAATAGCTGTATGAACTAGGTCTAAAGACAATAATAAAATGAATATCATTATGAACCAAGATGGTGGCAGAGACGGGCAATGTTGCAAAGGTAAGGGACAGCCAAGCAAGTGAGAGCATGGATGGCAATATAGCACTGGACTTGTAAATTGCTGCCTTCAGCTGATGGTGAGAAGGTGAAGGGGTCAGTAACACATACATCTGTTTCCATTCAATATATTAAATATTGAATGGATGGCTAAACCGGCCCATTATGTTGTAAGATTTTATATTTTTTTCTTGAGTCCAATAAAATCAAAAAGAGACTGAAATTTATCAAAGCTTAAAGAGGCAGGTATCTGTAATATGAATGGATTAACTTGCATTTGGAATGTACCTGCTGCTGCCTCTATTGGGGTCAGAGAACCAATAGAGGCGTCTCCTGCTGCCACCATCAAAAGCAGTGGAATAACAAAGGCATCATCGTTTGCCTAGAGTATTCACAACTTGACAGCAATTACTTGTTAACCACTCTGAGATGTTTCGATCAAGTGCATGTATCAAAAGTAGAAATGTCCTCAGAGAGGGAGATGATGATCTTGGCCTGTCCAAATATACCAGCAATACAGTGTGAACTTGTGGATCTGTAGTGACTTTTGTAACCACTGGGAAAGATGTGAAAGTGAGAGATTAAAGAGCTGCTAATGTATAACATTACCAATATGCAATTGTTTGTTGTTTTGACTGCTATGAAAATGCCTTACAATAGGGTCTGTTACATGAGTTGTGTGTACAACATCAGCTTGCATTTCTAAAGTTCCCTTCACATGGGTAGTGTCTTGGAGGGCTTAACAGTGGTGTGGTTTGACCACAGGCACAGTCAAAGAGAAAAGTCTTCAGGTGTGATTTGAAGTTGGGCATGGGGGTTGGATGGTGCAAGACAGAGGGAGTGAGGCAAGTTCTAGAGATTCAGGGCGCGGTGGCTGAAAGCACGGCTGGCACAATGGTGGAGTGGAGGGGAAATGCAGAAGACCCGAGCCAGTGGAGTGGGCGGTGAGCAGATCTGAGAGATAGGGAGGTGTCAGGGTGTGAAGTGATTTTGAAAGTAAGAGTGAGGATCTTCATCGATCTGTTCTGCAATAGGGAGTCAGTGTAGTCTTGAAAGAACTGGGGTAATAGGGGTATGGAGTCGGGTATGGGTGAGGATACAGGCGGCAGAGTTTTATACAATTTTGACCTTATTTATGATGGAACTGGGGAGACTGGTGAGGAGTCCATTGGAAAAATTGAAGATGAGAAGATATCGATGAGAGCCAAGGAGGATGGATTCTGGCTTGCCCTTGTTCAGCTGCAGAAAGTTGGCGCTCATCCAGAGAAGCAGGCAGTCGGAACATCAGTAGGACCAGGTTCACAACTAGAGGAGGAAAAATAGATTTGGGTGTGTCTGTAGTTACTATTGTTGAGTCCTGTAGCTCACTGGTTGGAGCACTCGCTTCACAAGTGAGAGACCTGGGTTCGATTCCAGGCAGGGCGAAATGTTGGGCAAGTGTCCTTACTCCACACACATCTGTTTACCTAGCAGTAAATAGGAACCTGGATGTTAGACAATTGTCAGATCTCTTTTCCAGGTGTAATAATTCTTTTAAAGAAAAACAAATTGGTCACTCAATCTACAGCTGTTTGTGGGATTCTACTGTATGCAATTGACTCCCACAATTTGCCCACAAATTATACAGTCAATTCACTTTATGGTATATTCTGTGAAATGGTTTGAAATGTCTGAAAGACATAAGGCACTATATCAAATGCAAGGATTACTATTATTGTGTACAATCTTCTATATAAAGATTTGCGTGTCCTTAATTATGTAAATAGCAAGCAATCATTTTCATTGGATATTAATTGCAGAAATTAAAGGGATCTGTAATTTCCTATTTACACATAGTTTAAACATGGTCCACAATAGACATATGTTTATACATGGTTTACACAACTAGCCCAATAAACCCTTGCTTGCTCAAATATTGCTGCCTCAAGTGTTTTGCAACATTCACAGGCCCTGCAGAGATCACGCAAAATATCATCAAAACAGTCAAGCTGAAGTTTTTGTATCATAGGTACACTGAGGCAATAATGTTAATGTGCCCAGCATGTATAAATGTATGGCTAAATAAGAATTCAGTCTGCAACATGCTACATTAACCGTGTGTTACCATTACACTCTGCACTGGATATGCATTTGCTGAATGTTTTAGTAGTGACACCACTTCCACAAGGCTACAGATCCCTTTGTGCAATTGGCGATGGTACATTACCAATTCCATTGTGTCTCAGTTCCTGCACTGAATGCCAAGCTATAACAGCTGCTCATATTATTGTAGGAGAACGCTTTGTGCTTCTAGGCTTGTCACACAGATGTGTGATTAACATCACCCTTTATTTTCTTCCGAGTGAAAAAAGCTATCCAAATGGGGTATTTCAAACAGAGCAGTCAGTCCCCTTCAATCAAATTGTATAATGGAACTTCAGGTGATATACTGACCGAATTTATACCACAATCTGGACTATGAAAGACCCACATAATGACTACCAGACTTGATATTGCAAAGCTTAAGATAACACGAGTAGAACCAGGTTGGGTGTTTGGAAACATTGTGGGCCTTGATTTGAAACGTGCAACACAGGGCAATGCTACTGCAGAATATAATAGGATCTTTATAATAGGATCTTTACCATTGGTACCATTTAAAGAGATACCGTTTTCAGGAAAAACATGGTTGGGAAACATTATAAACAAATTTCACCCAGATTAACTCCAGTAAATTAATTGAGTTTTAAAGCAAAAATCTAGTTTCCTTCTACATGAAGTTCATGAACTATGTGTAATTGTCTATACATAGACGCTGGTATACCAGTCAGCTCCGCTCCCTTAAAGCCCAGGTGTGTTCCGCTGAGAGCACCTGGCTTAAATCAAACCTAACTGTCCACCGGCAGATTTGGTTGGACCACGTCAAATCCTACCACTCCGCCCTCGCCTCCGCTAAATCGTTGTTCTACTACAAGACAATCTTGCAGGCTAAGGACAACCCCAGGGTCCTCTTCTCCATCACGATCCGGCTCCTCCGCGCACTCTCTCATGCCTCACCCATCCTCACCTCAGATGCCGACTGCGAGGTGATGTTGGACTTCCTCAAATCCAAAGTTGATGGAATCCACTCAGCTGCCTCTGCTACTGCAATTGCTACTCCCTCCCCATCTCATCCGCCCACCCCAGCCCCTATCCACCCCTCCCTCCACACCTTTGAACCCATCTCCCCCTCCTCTCTCATCACCACCATAACCAAATTGAAACCCTCTACCTGCTCCGTGGATCCCATCCCTACCCCCTTCCTTACATCCCAGCTCCAGTTCCTTGCCCCTCTACTCACTGACATTGTTAACCTCTTTCTGTCCTCTGATACTGTTCCCACCCCTTTAAAAAACGCTGTCATCACTCCTATCCTTAAAAAACCCTCCCTAGACTCTTCTCTACTCTTTAACTACCACCCCATCTCCAACCTCCCTTTCCTCTCCAAGGTCCTGGAATGAGTTGTTGCTTCTTAGCTTTGCTCCTTCCTCTTCCGTCACTCCCTTCTCGAACCCCTCCAATCGGGCTTCTGTGCCACCCACAGCACAGAAACCGTCCAGTCAAAGTGACAAATGACATTCTGTCCATCTGCAACCAGGGCTCCCTCTGCCTCCTCGTCCTCCTGGACCTCTCTGCTGCTATTGACAACATCGCCCACTCTATCCTCATCCACCGCCTCTCCTCTCACCTCAACCTCCACGGCACTGTCCTTGATTGGTTCAGATCGTACCTTTCACACTGCTTGCACTTCATCTCCTCAAGTGACTTCTCCTCTAGTCCCCGGACTGTCTCATGCAGGTATTCCTCAGGGCTCTGTCCTTGGTCCCCTCCTCTTCAACATCTATATGCTCCCCCTTGGTGACATCATTCGCAGACATGGGGTCAACTTCCACTTGTATATGGATGATACCCAGCTCTACCTCTCTGCCTCCACCCTTGATTCTAGGACCACTGCTGTGCTGACAGGATGTCTGTCAAACATTAAGTCCTGGATGAGAGCTGACTTTCTTCAGTTGAACATCAACAAGATCGAGGCTCTCCTGATTGGCTCCCGTCAGCGCCGCCTAACCTTAGGCACTGACAGCATCACCATCCATGGTTGCATACTCCACCTTGCTAAGCCAGTCTAGAACTTTGGGGTCATGTTTGACCCTCAAATATCCTTTCTACCCCACATCTGTGCCATGACCCACTCTGCCTTGCCCCACCTCCACAAAGTCACCCAGCTCCGTCACTGTCTCACAACGCAGACCGCCGAAACCCTCATACACGCCTTCATTACATCGAGACTCGACTATGCAAATTCACTGCTTATCGGCCTCCCCAACTCCTCCCTCCACAGGCTGCAGATCATCCAGAACTCTGCAACCTGTGTCCTCTCCCACACTAGGCTCCTTGATCCTATCACCCATATCCGTGCCCAACTCCACTGGCTTCCCATCACACAGAGGATACAGTTCAAGATCCTGGTCCTCACCTTCAAAGCCCTCCATGGTCTTGCTCCTCTCTACCTCTCTGAACTCCAAACCCCTACTGTCCTGTTCACCCCTCCGCTCAGCAGACTCTGGCCTGTTTCACGTTCCCCGCCTTGCTCTCCCCACTATTGGCGGGCGGGCCTTTCACCACTCTGCACCCATCCTCTGGACCTCCATCCCGCAGTCCCTCCGTCTCGCCCCCTCCCTCGCCACCTTCAAGACCCATCTCAAGACCCTCCTCTTCGACCGTGCTTTCGATCTCCCTGCTTCCCCCCCTGCCCTCCCCTCTCCCCCAACCTGACCCTCAGCTCAGGTCCGAAACTCTGTCTGTCCAGCGCCTTAGGACGTCCTCCCAACATGAAAGGCGCTATGTAAATGTAATTTTGTTGTCGTTGTCTATGACCATTTGTGGGACATTATTGTGCACAAAATGGCTGCTATTTTAGTCAACAAGACAATAATCACTACACTTGACCGTTGTTACTGAGATAGTTTGGTGACGTAGATGCTTTAAAAATGCAAGTTCATTCATTCTATAGTTTAAAACCTACATGCATTTCACTGAGGTTTGAATGACCATCCTGCGTGAACGATGCTGTATAAATGCAAGTTGTTGTTCTTGAAGTTGAAGAAGCACTCATCCAGAAACGGCAGCAGGACACCCACTTCAGAGGCAATCCTGGCATGGAGGCAAGGACTCACATATCAGTACAATGTACACGGAGGTCCCTGGAAGAGACATTCTTTAAATATCCAGACATTCTTTCTGATGTTGTAAAATGCAATTTATTTAAAAGTTGTCCTTTTCCTGACCAGCACTTTTTCAAGCTCATTGCTACAGGTAACATTAAATGTAATTACCGCTTTGCAAAATGAAGCAAGATAACCCTATTTTTTTAGAAATGAGCCTCTATGACCATTTTTTTTAAAAATACAGAGCGTATCCATGCACAGACGGTTTTAGTAATTTATAAGAGCTGGGGAGAGAGCCGCTGAGAACAGCAATTTGTGCTGAGGCATTTATGAGTCATACTCGGCACTACTAGAAAGCTAATGTCTTCAAACTAAACTTCCACAGAACAAGGCTCGGTATCCTATAGAATATTTATTAATGCAGATGCAGAGGTCGACACAAGTGATTTTCTTTTGCTGCTTGAAGAGATAATGCTTCCTACCACAGAGATAATACATCACTTCAGTGTAGGTAATAAATCTGTAGTGTTTTGCGATAGACAGCAGAAATAAATGCAGTGCAATGATTATTCTTAATCCCTGTATGTATTTAATTTTTTAATATAGAGTATGCTCTTTTTGTGTGTCAGATTTACAAAGTTACCCAATCGCTCCAACTCTTGTTTTTCCAGCTGTAATTCCATACCAATTGGGAAATTCCGATTTAACACATTGTGTAAATTGGGAAATCTGAGCTAAATTCTAAAACAGCACATTTACCTAACTTGTTGAAATTGTGAATTGTCGAATGAAACCACATCAGATTCATAATCTAGTTATTTATACAACATTTCTCTAAGTACTTCCTATAGAACTTTTTTTGTCCTCAAACAAATCTTATTACAGAATATTTCACATGCCTTTTTCAAGTGGAAGGTTGTGCCAAACTAATCCATTGGAATTCTTCAAGGCTGTTTCAGATATAGTGGAGTAAGATGAGATGGTGGATGGTGTATACCTGTATTTTTAGAATGGTTTTTAACACTGTTCCACATAATAGACCATTGCAATCAAGTTGTGCATAGGATTGTCCCACAAATAGCCATGAAGTGAATAACCAATCTATTTGGCGATAATTGCCCAGGACACCAAGGGATCTTAAGCATTCACCTGAACAGCCAGAAGGTACCCAGGTATAATGTCTCATCCAAAGGACAGATAACAGATATTTCATAGAAAGCAATGGCTCATGGGGGGTAGGGAGGTGAGTCAAATGGTAATGGTGTGCCACAGGAGTCAGGATCGGAACCATTTTTGATAAAGCTTGAGTTTGATATCTTCAAATTAGGAAGCATTTAGAACATTTGGAAGCAGATAAGCTTCTCTGGTGTGTAGAAAATTGTTGAAAATCAAAAAACAATGCATTCATCCATTGGAAGTAAACGGTGTTGAGATGACACATTTGATTAATGCTAATTAATGTCAGATTGGATGGTTTTAACATTCAGGCTGTGTTAAAATAAGTGGTCCAGAAATATCCCTTGTGGTAATCTAACAACAATGGCACATATCAAAGTACTTTTCCAACTCGCAACACCCTGCATTGACTCACAGGGTTGAGATCACAGATCATTGATGGGAATCAATGCATTACTGTTAGCCAGATATATTTCCTCAGAGCCAATTCAATCTGAGGGAGATTTGCTTAGACTTCATTTTTATACTTATTCAAGGGCTTGAGTGGATTGAAACTCCAAGATTTAGTCTTGGAACCTTTGATCGCAGGCCAAGTGCACTGTTGGCATGTTTCTTCTTTCTTAAATAGAAATTGAAATGATTTATTGCCAGAATACTGCCTAAGGGACATTAAGGCTTCCAAATCAGATTATGATTCCTGTAAATTGTTTTGAGATGACCTCCTGACATGAAACGTGCTATATAAGTCTAAATTGTATTGTAACATTCACTTAATGTGTCCATGAATGGAATTGAACACGAAGACTACATTCTGGTAGCATATTTCACATTGGAAAAGTGACTGAAAGTTTATTAAAAGAGAAGACATGGTTGACTGGTCTCATCAACTGGAGGCCTCCTTTCTCCAACAGAAGACAGGCTGGAATGCCACTGTGACTGGATTAGAATGTGTTTTGGGTACATAGTTACATTTATAAATTGTAGTGTAATTAGTCAGCTGTGACACTTAAGGAAGCGTTTGTAACACATCAATGAACATTTTCTGGGTTAATTTAATTTCCACAGCCCTTAATTTGATCACTCCTAAAAGATACCCAACCTTGAATTTTAAAAAGCTATCTGGTGAGGTCTCTGTATTTCTGTTAACACTTTAGTTGATTCACAGAAAACTGACAGATTATTTAGGGTGATTTTAATTGAACTAAATTTGGAATCCTTTTTCAAAGAGTAGCATTATGTTAAAGGCAACATTATACTTTAGCTGCAATCCTGCTCACAGAAAAATCATGTTATAACCCACTTGAGCTGACAAAGTTCAAGGGTCGTGGATCCGAAACGTTGACTCGCTTTCCTTTCTCCATAGATGCTGCCTGACCTGCTGAGTGTTCCCAGCGACTTCTGTTTTTGTTTTCAGATTTCCAGGATCTGCAGTATTTTGGTTTTGTTTTAATAAGTTTACTGATCTTGGAGTGTGATTGTTTCTGCTGCAGCTGCTAACGTCTGTAAATTCACCAGCAATCAGAGAATCTCCCTGCGATCATCCTTAACACTTACACTCTCTTCTCCTCGCTGAACTGGCCTCAGATCTTCTCCATATCAGGTCTAATGATATCCCATGTCATGAATGTTCACACAACAAACATGGATATAATCCCTTATTATTGTCACCCACTGATTGTTCTGCTTCATTAACTCTGCTCTTCTCTGCTAAGCACAGTTCCCCTGAGAACAACTGCTTTTGTCTTTTCTTCCTTGGTATATGATTATACATATACCCACTATCTAGTGCTTCTTTCAGACCAGAACTCTCCTCCCCTGACCAGTCCTCCCATCCTCTGACCAATCCTCCCCTCTGTTGACCAGTCCTCCTCTTTCTTGCAAATCTACCAAGCCACTGTTTGAAACATCTGCAATGTGACAGCACAAAACGGTAATGAAATAATATATAATGATTGTTGTGCATTGTAAAACTAGTAAAATTCTGCTTGCCTTTTCACTGAATCCTCCAAAAGACCAGGCATTTCAAAATAAAGTTCAAAGGAGAATGTTATATTTTCCAATATTTAAAAAAAATTGATAAATAAAATATTGCCAACTACTTGATATGTTCGCCTACAAAATACATAGTCACTGCACTTTACAATAAACACCGCAAAGTGCTGAGATGCCCTGCTGATGTGAAAGACATTATATCAAATGCAAGGATTAATAATAATAATAATGATGATTACTGCATTTGGTATAGTAGCACCTTTCGCATCAGGAAGATGTACTATGAAGTGGATTGACTGTGTATTTGTAGACAAATTATATTTTTTTTATTCTATGCATGAGGCTGTTCTATGGATTTCACTTGTGGAATAAAAACTATTAAACAGCATGTCGTGTTGTACCCTCCGAGTCAGATTGTTTGATTCTGTATCCTGTCTCTCAATCTAATGTGTAGCAAAACTGAAAGATTTCTATGAAATTAATCACCAGATAACTTTCTCTGTTCAAAGTAGCTTGTGTTTATTAAACCAGTGCTGACCGTGCTATGTACAAGTCTAAAATGCTGTGAAAAATCTACTTTTATGCATTTGAAAGGGAATCAATAATGCATGTACTGAATAAATTCTCCCTTGAATCAACCATTCCCCTTAATGAGACTCCATTAACTGGCTTACACCAGATGTCTTTTGACAGTAGAAATGGTTAAGTTCACAAACGTCTAACTGCAATATGTGATTCATTGCATACTTTAAATTGTCTAATGGTGTAGATTGGCAGTAATTTAGCCATTGTAAATTGAGCTAAGGGTAGAAAGAAGAAAGAAAAGTGGAGGTGGAAGCTGCATTTGAATAAGGGTTAACATAGTATCATTCCATTACAACAATTGCCTGTAATTTGGGGTCCCATTTATCATTCTGAGTACTTTTAATAAATTGCTTCTAAGACTATTAAGAGCTTCTAGTAGAATACAGTGTGCATATTTATTTTACAAATCAGTTACTTGTGGTACCACTATGTCTTGGATATTTTTTTGCTGCATGTTTGTATATTAAAGAAAAATGTGTTGAAACCTGGAATGCAAGCAGAACAAAAATAATTTATGTCCAATACAAACCTCACTTCCCTCTTGGCTTCCTAGTCAAGAAAATGAGAACATACAGTATACTCCTGATAACTCATCACTCCGAGTGAAAAGGGTTCAGTAACAGTTATCCTGAGTGGCTAGTCCTCCCAGGCCACAAGGGGGTGCTGTGACTGATGAGTTATCCAAATTCATACCGTACTTATAAGAGTTTCCAGAAAGCGACGAGTTACTGTACATGTTAAGCGGAGTGACAAGTAAAGCAGAGTCCCTTATTTACATTTCGCATGGGAAGTGGCCGAGATACTGACAGCATGGTGATCTAAGTGACAGTGACAAGATAAGATAGGGTTTTCTTCAGGAGTTTACTTTAATATGAAACTGTTCAGAGATTTTTATTTTAGCTACATGCTATGTTTTTCTGTTTTCAGGAAATAGATGGCAAGGGTTATTTGAACTGCTCAAATGTTTTAATAAGGAAATTATAATAAGTCAGAGGGAGCTCCTCTGATAGCCTGCTGAGTAAAGTCACCAGTGTACCAGCCTCAACCACCATGTTGAAGAATAAAATACATTTGAAGCCTAGGGGAGCAGGAGATTGTGTGTAAAAAAATAGCTGTTCTTCGATACCATAAAAGATTACAAAGGAGGAAATTGTTTGCAGAAAGCAGGATTTGTTGCAGTCCCAAGTATTGCTATTAAATCGAAGGAGCATCAGGTGATATTTATGAAATATAGGCGAGCAAATGAGGATTCACTGACAAGGAATTTATAGCAATATCATTGAACCCAAGAGGAAAGATGAAGGCAGCTCCCCACAAAATGAAATAAAAGTTACAGATTGAATTCTGCAATAATGTTCTGTCACAACACAATGCAACAATTTCTCTTAAATATAAACTATAGTAGAACTTGATTATATTGTATTTCAGTCTCACATTATGTTAATTTTGTTATAGGTGTCAGCATGCCTCAGTTGATATAACCCTCTCACCTTTGATTCAGAAGTTGTGGGTTCAAGCTCTTGTCAGTATTGAACCCACACAGTCTAGGCTGACAAATCAATGTAATGCTGTGTGTTGTGCTGCATTGTTGAAGATGCTGTCCTTACACGGTCCCATTTGCCTGTTCATCAATGGATGTTAAAGATCTCAAGGCAGTATTTGGAAAGAGAAGTGAGTTTCTTCCAGTGTCCTAGCCAACAATTCCCCCAAATAAAATTGTTTGTTCACTTCATGGTTGTTTGCTGTGCGCAAATTGGCTACCTTATTTGCCTACAAAATACACAATCACTACATTTTACATTACAACAACAACAATTTGCACAAATAGCACCCTTCACCCAGGGTAGCATCCCGGAGCGCTTGACAGTGGCAGGGTCTGACCCTGAGCAGGGGGAGAGGGAGGCACGAGATGACCATAAGCGCAATCCAAAAGGAAGGTCTTTAGGCAGGATTTGAAAGTGGGCGAGAGGGGCAAGGCAGAGGGATTGCGGGAGAGACTTCCATTGAACCCTGTAAAGTATTTGAAGACCTCTCGACAACATGATAAGAATTAGAAGCAATTTTGTAGAAAGCACTTTAATTGCCCACAAAAACAATCACGAAGTTTACACAAACTCTATGAGATATTTAGAGACATGTTGACGTGATAAGGCACTTTACCAAATGCAAGAATTATAGGATTACGACTTAATACCCACTGAAGATAAATCCTGTATTCCCTGAGGAAATTGAATCTTTTCAGGAAGATAGTATAACATTTTGTAGCAGGCGAGAGGTTATCAACATTTTTCAAAAGAAGTTTCAGCCACTCATCTGTAAACAACATCAATTTGCTTTTATATAGTGCCCTCCATGCAGGGAAGCGTCTCAGAGCACTGTAGTACACATTTCCCTTTCACATTTTAACAATTCTTTTTACGAGAATTTTAGAAATTTTCTGATTCTTTCTTCATCCCAGTTTCCAATGTTAATTTAAACAAATGATTCCCTCCTTTTACTTGCTTTATGCAAAACTGGCCTGAGGACGTATCTTTTTGTCTGCACTTTCAGCCACCTTCCCTCAGACTCCCAATCAACTGTCTGAGGCGTCTTGAAATGATCCCCCAATGTGAAAGGCGCTATATAAATACAAATTGTTGTGCTAGATCCATCCTATTTCTAATGATATTTTATTTGTACCTTTCCTAACCCATCTTTTGAAAATACTCTGTGGGGCTTTTAGTTCCATTTTATTTCCCTTCTGCCTAATTTCTTTCCTCATTAGTTTGAGAGCATCAATCTTGAAATGTGTCCTATACCATTAATTTTATTATCCCCTGCAGCAGTCTGCCATGCAATATCAACTTTGGTCATGGAATGAGACTCAGATGTTCCCCTGTTTTCAATTTATGATAATCTCAAGTTCATCATGTTCTTAATGCAGCATGATTTCTGCCTGATTCCCTTCATAATATACTGTCAAATAGTCGTGAAACAAATCAGCTAAATTACAAGATGACAGACCATCTAGTCTGGCTCATTGACAGGGCTTGGAGGGCAGACTGATCAGGTATACTTCCCATTTAGCAGTGGGAAGTTTGCTAGATGGTGCTTTCAATGGCAAGCTATACAATTTTAACTGGTTAAACTCCAGCACTATCATTTTATGCACACTTGAGGATCCGCAAGGCTTGGCCCTTGCCAAACTGCACCTAGTACTCTGTGAAATTAGGTGCATCCTTCTGGGGAGAGAGTTTGCATTCCAGACACAGAAATGTCCATGTTTAGGTTGCATGAATGAGATTCTCAGTCTAACTTGGACACTCTTAAGCATGGTGATGGGTTAACTTACAAGATCACATAAATTTGTTTTGAATGAAGAAGGTGCTTTGGCTTATTTGATTTAGTGTATCCATGCTACAATCAGTTATAACCATTTACATCAAAAACAAATTACATTTGTATAGTGCCTTTCATATTGGGAGGATGTCCCAAGGTGCAGGACAGTCAAGCATTTGCACCTAAACTGGGGGTTGGATTAAGAAAGGTGGGGGACCTGGGGCTGGGGGATAAGGGGCTGGGGGTGGTAGGGTGATCAAAGGCACAGTCAAAGAGGAAGGTTTTCAGACAGACCTTGATGGAGGTAAGGTAAGGGAAGGGGCACGGTGAAGGGACTCTCAATAGAGTTCCAGATGTTGCAGGCAGAGAGGCTGAAGGCCCGACAGCCGATGGTGGGGTGGAGGGCTTGAAGCAGGCCAGTATCTGCTGAGCAGAGTGAATGGGCGGGTTGGTAAGGTTTTTGCAGGTCGCAGAGGTAGAGTGGGGCAAGACCAAGGCTTTAAAAGCAAGGACAAGTATCGAGAACTTGATCACCTGGGAGAATCAGTGAAGCCGGGCAAGGATAAGTTGGCGGAGCATGGAATGAAAAAGGACACGATCTGCAGAGTTCTGAATAATCTGCAGCTTCTGGTGAGTGCAATTAGGAAATCCCGTGAGCAGGGAGTTTGCATAGTCAAGCCTAGACATGAAGAAACAATTTATTAAATGATGCCAGTGTTCTGGTCCAAATAATTCAGAGGTTCAAATAATTAGCCAAATAATGTAACGAGATTAGAATTATCTCATATCCACACTAGAATTATTCTTTTTTCTCTCCTGAAAATATTGGCTTGTGATATGACAAGTTTTTAAAATGAAATGTTAATGAGTGAGATGGGTAAGAAAAACAATTATAGGAAAACAAAGCCTCTTTTGGAATAGAAATATTGACATCAATTTTATTGAAATGCCATTAAAACAACATGACATTTAGCATGCTAAAAAAAATTAAGCGTGCCATTAGGGCTATGAAGCATGCCAGACTTAAGTTTGGATCTAAAAGGTTCTGGTGATATAGGAATGAACCCAACATTACAATGTTTGCTA
Organism: Callorhinchus milii; assembly: GCF_018977255.1. Taxonomy (NCBI): domain Eukaryota; kingdom Metazoa; phylum Chordata; class Chondrichthyes; order Chimaeriformes; family Callorhinchidae; genus Callorhinchus; species Callorhinchus milii. The sequence goes on from NW_024704744.1 coordinate 22,472,770, forward strand.
ATTTTAATTGCTTTGTGGAAGTGTGTTAAAAGGCTAATAATATCAGAAAGTGGTGTTCCACACTGACTGTCAGGAAATTGAATTGAAGAAGTTACCCAAGTGAAGGGGACTATATAAATGCAAGTTGGTTGTTGTAAAATCCTTACCAAAAGGTCATTGAAGGTATATTGTGCTGCTGTAAATGCATATCAAAAAGTGAGTTCTTCACTCCAGGTCAGACCTGGTGAGAGTGACCTTAACAAAAATGAATGACTTGATATTTACACAGTGTTGTGAAACATGCAGAATGCCATTTGATTCAGGCCCTATAACCCTGTAAAAACGAAATATCAAAGTGACATGCCATCAGTTGGTTGCAGTACAGTGCTGTATTGAGGAGGTAATTGAAGCAGTGTATTCCCAAACATCCTATTATATGATCCTCAGAAACTACCAACAGTAGCCCTGGTGCTTCAAAAATAGAAACTCATGGAATAGTGTTTTACAACTCAGTTTTGTGAGTCCAACAATTTGACACTATTTGTATATGGATTAATTTATAACCCTGGAAAGAATGCACTTACAATATATTCCTCCATTGACTCCCAACAGATTGACTTTATCCTACTCAACTAATCAGTTAACTTGAGTTTGTTGCACATCCCCTACCTAATTACATCACTATCGGTGGGGGAGCTTTCAGCTACTATGCTGCTAACCTCTGGCTCTCCCTCCTTTACCCCTCTGGCTCATGCCCTCTCTTATCTTTAAATACCAACTAAAATCCTACCTTTTCAATTGCACTTATGGTAACCCCCCCCTTCCTCTTCTTCCTTCTCCCTTACTTTACATCTGATCTTCGACTTGTGAAGCATTCCAAGGTGTTATTCTACATGACACGGAGCTATATGAATACAATGTTATTTACTTCAAGATATTCCTACTTACTTACATATCAATTCATACCCTAGTATTCATACCTCTGCAACTTGCTTACACCCCATACCACTACCCGCTCTCTTCGTTCAGCTAGCTTCAGCCTTCTGCATGTCCTTCGTATTTCATTAGCATTTCATTAAAACATTTCCAAGCTTTACTCCACTTCCTATGAACAAAGCTCCATTACATTTAGGAACGATTGTTTGCTTCTGGAATTTGAGAACAATTCAATCCCGAAGCTTGATCTTTGAAGTTTAGAACAGATTACAAGGAAAGTGATATATATAACAGTCCATTTTACTGTAGATCTAGTCCACTGCATTATTGCTTTCAAATTCAGCAACAGTATGTGCCAGTTTCACACTGCTCAATGAAGAAATCAATAAATCAACAGGAGCCCCACTTGTACTCCCAGTGATATATTAGACAACATAAACCCAAAACGTAACGTTATGCCAACCAGCTTGTAGTATCCACTAGTACCACTATTATCTTAGTGGATACGCACAGATCATGTGCATGTTTTCTGCCTTTGAAAATATCTGTTGTTAAGTAATTGGACCAAGTAGTAAATAATAAAAATAATAATCCTTGCAACTGATATAGCACCTTATCAATTTGTCGAAATGTTTTAAAGCTCTTCACACAATTTACTGTAAAGTGCAGTGACTATGCAGTGCCGGTCTCAAGACCTTTCTCTTTGACCGTGCCTTCAGCTCCCCTCTCGACTCTCTACCCCCTCCTCGCTCCCTCCCTTCCCTCCCCACACCTGACCATTTCCCCCTGCTCGGGTCCTGACCCAACTGTCCAGCGCCTTGGGACATCCTCCCGATGTGAAAGGCACTCTATAAATGGAATCTTGTTGTTGTTGTTGTTGTATGTGTTTTCGGATGAACATGGAGGCCAATCTGCCTATGGCAGTGTCCCACAAACAGCTATAAAGTAAATGACTAATTTTATTTGGGGAATTGTTGGCTAGTACATCAGGAGAAACTCCCTTTACTTTTTGAGTTCACCTGAACAGGCAGATGGGTTCTCAGTTTAGCATTGCATCCAGTTAAGGACAGCACCTCTGCCAATGCAACACCGCCCCACGACTGCATTGGAGTGATAGCGTAGAGTATGTAAGTTCAAGTCCCGATGTGGGTCCTCTGACAATGCAGACCAAATACTGCATTAGAGTGTCAGCCTAGACTATAAACTCAAAGTCTCCATGTGTACTTGAACCTACAATCTTCTACCAACTAAGGCAGGCTGAGGCAGGATGCACACCCTGCAACTTCATTGTGCATTACATATTTTCCAATCAGCATTTTCTAATCTGAGCCCTGGCAAAACAATGAAAATCTCCTCAAACTTGCACAGGAGTTTGGTGTGCATATCTTCAAGCTTTCTCGTGGTCTTTTGTGATTCCTGTCAGAAATTTAAATGTTGTCTTCTACAAGAAGAGGGAAACAATTTTCACATGTTATGGAGCTCCAACAGCAGGAATTATTAAATTATCAGGTACATTTTATGTTGAGTTCAGAATATAACTACACTCTAATATAAATAATACCCCAGATTTGGCGACATGCAGTATTTACTTGCAGAGATGCATTTCAGGAATGGTGGTTGTGTCATTTAAAAGCAGTTTGCTGTAGAAACTGAAAGCAATAAATAATTTGTATTCCTTTGCGTTCCCACTGAAGCAATTAAACAGCATTGAATTCTGCTATTAAAATGCTTTCATATTCTTTGTACCAAGCATCAAATGCAATTTTAGGGGAATTAAGCTTTGTTGAAAAATGCTGAATGCAATAGAAATAATGAGAAAATATTTGCAGTATTGCTTAAAATATTCCTTAACTTATTTGTGAAACAGTTTAATGAATAGTGAAAGTTACCCCATAAAAACAATGTAAACATATGTTTAAAACAAAATGCAAAATACTGCAGATGGTGGAAATAAAAATATGTTTATCTTGAATTTAAACCTGCAAGTTTCCCATAGGATAAATCTTTTTTGGATTAAAGAACAGAATTAAACAAATATATCCTGCATACTACCCAGCATGGTCTGCCTTTCAATTCTACATCTGCTTAGTGGTAGAAAATCTGTTTTATAATATAATAATAATAATCCTTGCATTTGATATATCACGTCATCGAGACATCTCAAAGAGCTTCACAGAACATACTGTAAAGTGAATTGACTGTATATTTTGTGGGCGAAATGCGGCAGTCAATTGTGCACAGCAGTGCCCCACAAACAGTCATGGATTGAGTGACCACATTATTATTTTGTTTTTGGAGGGATTATTAATCTCGGAAAACGATCTGCCAATTGACTAACAAACGAGTTCCTACTTACTGCTAGATAAACAGAGGCGTGTGTGTGTGGAGTAAGGAAGCTTACCTAAGGTTTCATCCTGTCCCGCCCGGGAATCGAATCAAACTCAGGTCTCTCGCTTGCAAGGCGAGCACTCTAACTACTATACTATAGCACTCCACATTTGGAGTTGAGGTACAGATCAGCTGTGAAGTAGGAGAATGGCAGAACAGGTTTGAGAGGCTGAATGACCTCCTATGTTGCTAGAATTGTTATTGTTTGAGGCCTTCAGCCTCTCTGCCCCACCCTCTGGAGCTCCAACCCATAGTCCCTCCGCCTCGCCTCCTCCCTTGCCTCCTTCATTAATAATAATAATCCTTGCATTTGATAAGACCCGTCTCAAGACCCTCCCTTCAACCGTGCCTTCGGTCACCCTCCTACTCCCATCCTCCCTGCCTTGCACCCCTCCTGATCCCAACCCCCAGCTCAGGTCCAAATCTCTGACTGTCCAGCGCCTTGAGATGTCCTCCCGACGTGAAAAGCGCTGTGTAAATGTCATTTGTTGTTGATGTTGTTGTTGTTGTCTCGCTCTCTTCATCAACTTATTTTAGAGTATAATTATTTTTCTTTTCCTATTAAAAGTTAATTTGGGGCATTTCGCCCAGAAAATATACAATCAATTCACTTCACAGAACGTTCTGTGAAACGCTTTGAGATGTGATAAGGTGCTATATTATTGTTATTAATTTTAGGATTATTATTATTAATTTGAAGATGACAATTGTTGAGTTTTCAGGATGGTGACAAACTATTCCCCTTCTGCTGTTCCCTCCTAGAAAATAAATAAATAATAATAATTTGGTCACTCAATCCACAACCGTTTGTGGGACAGCACTGTGCACAATTGAATGCTGCGTTTCGTCCACAAAATATACAGTCAATTCACTTTACAATATATAAAAGCGCTTTGAGATGTCTCGAAGACGTGATAAGGCGCTATATCAAATGCACGGATTATTATTGTTATTACTATCTTTGCTGCCACTAAATCGAGCTTCTATTGAAAGGGGTCAAGATGCCAAGGCCATCGATCAACAATGGTAAGACTCAAATGAATTTGAAATCTTCCCCTGAAGTTTATTTGTGGTGGGGTGGGGGGGGGTGACACTACGCTGAAACGTTTATGTTTGTCTGAAATAAAGTGTACAGTGATTTGTGTTAAGGCTAACATTGTGATTATTGATTGTAGCCTTTAAAAATAATGTTACATTGTCCAGACAACGCACTGACTTATTGAGATTTCATCAGTCTCAAACCAACAATAACAAATATGTGTTTGTGATAATAGTTTTGAAGTACATGAGCAAATTATATGGGGAGAAACAATTTTTTATAACTTTAAGACCAGCCAGATGAAATCCAATGGTCTTTTCCATTACCTTACAGTCGTGTGCACAGTTAACTTGAAAGAAAAAAGTGCAAAAGTCAATAGTAATAGAATATGATTACAACTATATTGATTCTTTGAAAATAAATATTTGACTGTATTTTCTTACCAGAATACTATTCCCCTGGTTGCCAAAGTTGTATATACTGTATGTTGCTTTCACAGTAAACCAGTGTTCACAGAAACACTCAAAAAACATTTAGATGAAGAAGATCATTTGACCGACATCATATCGCCTTCCAGAATACTAACCCCATCATCTTCCTATTATAGTATCGAATTGTTAAATATGTCCAGTGCTCTGAAGTCAGCCACCCTTCCTGTTGGCCCATTGCGGCTGTTTATTACTCTCTGTGTAAAGAAATAGTTCAAAGGGAAGGGATTATTATTATTAAAAATGGTCCTGTTCCTTAATCATCACTACATTCAATTCACAACTGTTTGTGGGATACTATTGTGTGTAATTGGCTCACACGTTTCGCCCACAAAATATACAGACAATTCACTTCACAGTATATTCTGTGAAGCCCTTTGAGACGTCTTAATGGCACGATAAGGCGCTGTATCAAATGCAAGGATTATTATTATATTCGGTAACTGCTGTCATGGCTTGTGTTGAAATCATCCTTTTTGGACTGTTTAATCAACATTTTTGAAACTTTAAGCACTCAACCTTTTTCAATCTGACTCAATACCAACTGAGTTTGGTCAGTATCCCTTCAGTCTTTGCAATGATAATCCCTTCTCCTTCTCCCAACATCCCAAGCAGCCTCAATGATATCATCTGAGGTTGACCACAAAGGGCAATTATATCCAAACATGGTGAATCTGTGGCAGGGATCAACATCCACTAACCTTTTATTTCTCTTTATCATTCACGAATTAAGATTATCATGACTTTTGTTTGTTTTGATTGCAAAGGATTTATTCATTTTCAATGATTGAGAAACGTGAAGACTTTTTCCTTAAATTAGGTTTTTAAAGGCTAAGGAGGAAAGATTACTTTTTAATTGAGCATTCTAGGTGAAAATTCAAGACCTAATATAATGTTTGGAAATAATAGAGGAGAGGATGGAATAAATCAAATGCCGAACATGATGTTTAAAAGCCTCTAGATTGTGTTTTATTCAACAACATTGTTTCATTGTGATGTTCTGTAGCTCAGTGCACTCGCTTCTCAAGTGAGAAAACCTGGGTTCAATTCCTGGCAGGGTGAAACATTGGGCAAGTTTTGTTTTTCCACACACCTGTTTACCTAGCAGTAAATAGGAACCCAGTTGTTAGTCGATCGGTGGATCAGCTTTCCGGGAGTAATAATTCCTTCAAAATAAATTTTAAAAATAATTTGGTCACTCAAAAGACAAACTCACTGTTTGTGGGACACTGCTGTATGCAATTGGCTGCCATGTTTCGCCCACAAAATACACAATCAACTCACTTTACAGTATATTCTGTGAAGCTCTTTGAGACGTTTTGAAGATGTTATAAGGTCCTAAATCAAATGTAAGGGTTATTATTGTGGAACTTGGATCAGTAACTTTTAATGGCTTAGAAACAATAAATTGTCAAAATGCCACTCAGTGGCTATACAAGCAGTTTTGATCACAACCATTTTCAGAAATACAAGGGTTTACAGTTCCATAGGTTAGGGGCATAAAATCTAAAGGCTTGAGCACCGATGATGGCGTAAGTAGTGTGGGGGATGCGCAGGAAGCCCAAGTTAGGCAAGCAGAGAAGTAGATTAGAAGACCACAAAGAGAGAGACAAAGTTGCTAGGTGTGAAGGGATTTATAGGTTAGGATGAACACTTTGAAGTCGATCCATTGGGAGTCAAGGAGCCAGTGGAGCCTGGCAAAGACTGGGGTGATGGGCATGTGGAGTTCAGTGTAGGCGAGGATGTGGGTGGCATGGAATTCTTAGTTTGGTTTTGGTAGTTTGATACACTTAAGCATGGTGATGGGTTTCAGCTTGTGTCAGACACCTAGCTGACCCTCAAAAACTGTTTTTAAATGTGGATGGCATAGGTTTGGATTACCTGGTGCTTTTGGATGGTGGAACAAACTAGGCCAGTGAAAAGTATGTTTGAAAAGTCTAGGCAGGAGGTAACAAAGGGGAAATGATTGGCAAAGTGGAGTCCTGTAGCTCAGTGGTTAGAGCACTCGCTTTGCAAGCGAGAGACCCGAGTTCAATTCCAGGCAGAGGGCGAAACCTTGGGCAAGTTTCCTTACTCCACACAGAGCCTAATAATAATCCCTCCAAAAAACAAAACAATAATAAATTGGTCATTTTCAATCTACGACTGTTTGTGGGACATTGCTGTGCGCAATTGGCTGCCACGTTCGCCCACAAATATACAGTCAATTCACTTTACAGTGTGTTCTGTGAAGCGCTTTGGGACGTCCTCCCGACGTGAAAAGCGCTATATCAAATGCAAGGATTATTATTATTATTATTATTATTAGATTCCGTACTATACATGGACAAGATGGTTTTACTTCCATATGAAGTACTTTACATTTACTGAACTTCTCTTTGTTGCAAATTACAGACTTTTCGGTGGCCTGTTGCCAGTAGCATTGATGGGAATGAGATGCTGGAGATTCAAGTCTTCAACTACAGTAAAGTCTTTACAAACAGGTGAGGGAGTGATGGCCCTGAATTAATTCACAGCTTTTAAAGTTGGATGAGCTACTTACAGTATTCTGATTTATGTGAAAATCGCTGCTCTGTTTCCAAGTAGATTTTCATGAAGAGACAAATGTTCAGTTGGCTTTCTCACCAGCCACTGTAATATCTTGGTAATACATTTAGAATATGTCAACTAACTGAGAGTTAATCTATTCTTGGCTTATAGAAATATAGTAACAATTAGTGTTGCTCAAAGAGATTTGCAATTATAGTGGCAATCGGTTCTCATTTAGATTTGTGAAAACAAGCGGCAAAACAGTTTAATCCCTATAAAATAAACTCTGCCCAATTTAGCACCATTAACAAATAATAGTCTACACTGATCAATAATGGTCTACATCACTCTGCTCAGCAGCAGAGAAAATCTCATCTCCTTGAACTCTTGAATGTTCTGATGCTGATCAGTCCAAAGTCATTCAGACCAATGGATTTGATGATTGGGTAGATGACTGCCTTAGAGTAATATCCAAGTTCAATCAGAACTAGTGAACAGGGTGAATGAGATTGCAAAGAGTGCAACAGAAACATGCATAGACACACATGCAACATACTTGCAACCTGCACTTGTCGAGCACCTTTCTCGACATCACTCGGCGATGTCATCTGCAGATATGGGGTCAATTTCCACATGTATGTGGAAGACACCCAACACTGTCTCGCCTCCTCCACCGTCGACTCCCAGACCGTTGATGTCCTGTCTAATTGTCTGTCTGACATTAAGTCCTGGATGAGAGCCAACCTTCTCCAGCTCAATGTAGGCAAGACAGAGGCCCTCCTACTTGGCACCCGGCAGCAACTCCTCACCTCAGCTGCTGACACTATCACCATTCATGGCTGCACTCTTCACCTGACCAAGCCAATCTGAAACCTCGGTGTAATTTTCGACTCTCAGCTATCCTTCAAACCCTACATTCGTGCCGTAACCCGTTTCGCTTTTCCACACTTCCGCAAAATTTCCCTCCTCTGCAACAGCCTCTCACCGCAGACCGCCGAGACCCTGATCCACGCTTTCATTATGTCCCAGCTTGACTACGCCAACTGCCTGCTCACTGGACTTTCCAACTCTTCCCTCCACAAGATGCAGTTTATTCAGAACTCTGAATCTCGTATCCTCTCCTGCACAAGGCTCCAAGAACCTATCACCCCCTTTCTTACCCAGCTTCACTGGCTCCCCATTCCTCAGAGAATCGAGTACAATACCCTTGTTCTTACCTTCATGGCCCTCCATGGTCTTGCTCTCTCCTACCTCTCCAACCCTATAATCTCATAGCAGCCTGTCCATTCCCTCCGCTCGGCGGACACCGGCCTGCTTCAGGTCCCCCTCACTTCCCACCCCACCATTGGCGGTTGGACATTCAGCATCTCTGCCCCCACACTCTGGGACTCTATCCCTCAATCCCTTCGCCTCAACCTTCACCTGCCCTCCTCCCTTTCTGACCTCAACTCCCAGCTCAGGTCCAAAACCCTTGATTGTCCAGCACCTGAGATGTATTTCCGACATGAAGGGTGCTATACAAGTGTAATTTGTTGTTGTTGTTTCATCCATGCATTCATTCCATCTAGGCTCAACTATGCCAACTCCCTATTTGTCAGCCTTCCCAATGCTTCCCTCCACAAGCTGCAGATCAGTCAAAATTCAGTAGCTCATATCCCCTCCTGCACTAAGCTCCATGCCTCTATCACCCCCATCCCCACCCGGCTCCACTGGCTCCCCATACCCCAGAGGATAGAGTTCAAAATCCTCGAGCTCACCTTCAAAGCCCTCCACAGCCTTGCTGCTTCCTATCTCTGAGACCTGCTAACTCCATATTGACCTGTCACTCCCTCCTGATCCACATCCCCCGCACCACCGTCGGGTTCGGGCTTTCAGCCTCTCTACCCCCGCCCTTTGGAACTCCATCCCACAGTCCCTTTGCCTTGCTCCCTCCCTCGCCCCTTTCAAGGCTTCTCTCAAGACCCTCCTCTCCGACCATGCTATCGGTCACCTTCTTACCCTACCCTCCCTGCCCTCCACCCCTCCTGATCCCAACCCGCTGCCCGGGTCCAAATCCCTGACTATCCAGCACCTTTGGTTGTCCTCCTGACATGAAAGGCCCAAAGAAATATAATTTGTTGTTGTAATTTATTGAGTTCACTTATAACTCAATGTGGTTATGGACATGAAGTGTCCATGAAGTGAATGGCCACTTTTTTGCGGAGATTGTTGGGTAGGATACCAGGAGAAAATAATAGAAATTCACAGCAGTTTAGTAGAATCTGAAAGACAAAAATAGGTTAACATTTTGGTTGTCACTCTTCATTAAAATTCATATAATAAGAGGGAATGTGTTAGTGGCTGCCTTCTAGCGTGTCTGTTTCATACTCCTAATGGCAGGTGTTTATATAAATTTGGTATACTCGGTATATAGGTTACCTGTACCTATTATTTATTTATCCATATACAAAACTTTACAGTGACAGAGCAGCCTCTCTCTATACCATTTTGACACATCAATTTCTGATTACAAACTGCTCTCTGAATGGCTCCATCAATAATACAGTATAAAATGCAATATATCTTATTGCATTATAACATGGTTTTATACCACCCCTATTGACAAAAAAATTCCTCTTCCTTTTAAAACAAATGGAGGTTAAATTTCAATTCCTATTTTAAACACACACCAAACTTGTTTCCCTTTCCTTCTGCTCCTTGTTGCATTTCACTCTCAGCAACTTAATATGACATCTCTGCAAGAAGTAGATTTCTATCCCATGTGTCAACCTGGCTCTCTTGGTAGCAATTGTCTCTGAGTCAAAAGATTGTGGATTCAAACCTCATGTCAGGACTTTGAACTCATATAGTCTGAGCAGATATTTCAGTACAGTACTGAGGTTATGATGCACTGTTCGAGGTGCCATCCTTCAGAAGAGATGTGAAATCAAATTCCCATCTGCTTATTTAAGTGGTTGTTAAGGATCCCATGAGTCTATTCAAAAATGGAAGGGAGTTTCTCCTACTGTCCTAACCCAGATAAGATTGGTCATTTACTTAATGGCTGTTTGTGGAACATTGTTGTGGGCAAATTGACTGCACATATGGTCCCGACACTTCAAATAAATCCTGTGAAGCTTTTTGAGACGTCCATTTGATATGAAAGGCACAATATGAAATGTAACAACAACTTGCATTTATATAGCGACCTTCACACGGTGTAGAGTCCCGGAGTGCTAAAGGAGTATTATTATTATTTGTATCACTTTCATAGATGATGAGACACTGTCCAAGCAAGCAAAATCTGGCCTTCTTTGAATTAAATGTTTTCTTTAGACCAAATCATAAGATTTATAATATGAGTTTCTGTTTGAATTCAAAACCTCATTTGATTCTGACGAAAACATTGATCTCTGTGTTTTGATACAGTGCTTATATAACAGGAAATTACTGTAAAATGTAACTGTGCATTTTAGGCAAACATGGCAGCCAGTTTGTACACAGCAATGTCCCACAATCAGTGAAATATCATTTTTATTTCACGAGTTGTTGGCCAAAGCTTTCTCTTTTCAAATAGAGTCAAGCATTTTTTTAACATCCTCCTAAATAGACAGTCGGTTACCTTGGTTTAAACCTTAACATATAATAATAATAATTATAATCCTTGCATTTGATATTGCGCTTTTCACATCGGGAGGACGTCCCAAAGCGCTTCACAGAACACACTGTAAAGTGAATTGACTGTATATTTGTGGGCGAACGCAGCAGCCAATTGCACACAGCAATGTCCCACAAACAGTCGTAGATTGAAAATGACCAACTTATTATTGTTTTTGGTTTTGGAGGGATTATTATTAGGCGTGTGGAGTAAGGAACCTTGCCCAAGGTTTCGCACTGACCTGCCTGGAATTGAACTCAGGTCTCTCACTTGCAAAGCGAGTGCTCTAACCACTGAGCTGCAGGACTCCACAATATGGTAACATCCTGGTAAATCGAGTAATTCCAATCTAAAGATTGGTGTAAATTCCCTCCTAGCAATGACCCTCAAACAAATATCCATCACTTGGCGCACACATACCCTCAATGAATCCTACCCAACAACGCTCTTAAATAGCAAATGTTTTATGCAACAAAAAAGTCAAGTTCTAAATGGCATTCAGTGTGACCTGTTGTCCTTTGTCATCTGGTCTAACAAGGGTACTATCATATTCCACCAATAAGACAGGCTGGTACAGTGACAAACCAGTCAGGAATGATACTTCATATTACCTTTTTTCAAAAAAAAGCCTGTTTTACTCAGTAGCTAGTGAGCAGCTGTCCTTGTTTCTGTCTGCTGTTGCAACACTATTGTTGGGGTTTCTTTTTTTCCTGCACTTTGCAATGCAATTATGAAGTGGTTAACTTTCTGGCAAGAAAACTAAAGGTAACTGTAATCAATAATGCAAAAGCACTGGTAATCTTAATGAAGAGCAGACACCAGCAGCTCAGGGTATCGAATGGACAAAGGTTTAAATATTGAATTTGTTTGAATCCTATATCCCATGTGTCAACATTTTCTCTTTTAGGCTTCAGTCACCATGAGATTAATTAGTTCTGTGGCTGATCTCTCTTTGTGCTAGTCACTGGGTGAGAGAATTACTGGACGAAACTGTCTAATGGATGTTTGGGCTCATTCACTATGGGTCATACAACTGGAGTATTATCAAACAGATTCACATTAAAATGGAATCTACAATTAGAGTAATGACCCTTGCTAATCTTTTCTTTCATTCATTATTCAGAAGTTTTTCTATACGCCGCAAAACAGCTATAGTCATATGTAGAGGGATTATTCATAAACCAGATTGCATTAAATTGTGAAATTGGTTGTGAATTTCGGATTGGAGTATATTGAACTGTGAATCCAAAGCCAGCGAAGTCTGATCCCATATCATCAGGGGACAATGATATGGGACTTTGCTCATTGAGTTTCTCTCTTTTTGCCAGATTGGAATGCACTATCGCTAGTTTGGAACCTCAAACATTTATATTAACTAACAGGAAAATTGCAATTAATGCAACAGATTTGACTTGCGAACATTATATTTTATACCCCATTTTTAAGGCCACTTCAGATGCAACCTTGTTGTTGCCTAAAAGCAAAATTCCTTTGAAAATGTAGGTTTGCTCTTCCATTCCCTTCCATAACTGGCCTATAATCACGTTGCACACTGACCGATGTTTGCATTAAGTCGTCTAGTCTTTATCTCATTAATTCAGATGACCGATATTTCAAAAAAAAATTGGACTGGCAAAATCTAGTTGATGCAGTGACAAGTAACTTCTTGGTAAAATGGAATTGTGCCAGCTGAGACACTCATCTTTGATAAACATTTCAAATTATAGTATTTAACAGAAATCATTGAATTCTCTAATCACTGCATATAGTTACTTCATTTTATGTATCCAATAATGTAGGCTTCTGATAGAGGCTTCCTCTCCCTCTCTGACTTTAAAATTCACCTTAAGACTTTCGACTGTGCTTTCAGCCACATTACTCCCCACCCCCTCCCCTTTCACAGCTCCCCTCATTCTCCCCCCCACTCCCCCTCCAATCAGCTGTGTGATGCACTTTCAGATATCCCCCCCGACATGACAGGTATATAGACATGTAAATTGTTGTGTTGTTTTTCAGTCAAAGCTAGTTCTTTCAGATTCAAATAGAGTGTGAACACAGGGATTCAACCAAGTGTTTTCTTAAGGTAAATGGCTGGAAATATAACAAATATTGATGGATTTGGCTCTACCCTGAATCACAATGGTAGCTTTGAATAACAATTATTACTTGTAGGTTATTGATAGATCTTGCCAGTGGTTTACGCTGGGCTGGGAGCTGAAAGGTGATTAAAACAGGAGCTGCAGCCAAGTGCTTTTAATCAGGTCAAAATCCAGAGGAATACTTATAATCAATAATATATTGTATTTTTATTATTCTGATATCTTAATAATAATCCTTGCATTTAATATAGCGCATTATGACACCTTTGAGGCGTCTCAAGGCACTTCACAGAATATACTGTTAAGTGAATTGACTGTATATTTTGTGGGCGAAATGCAGCAGCCAATTGCGCATAGCAGTGCCCCACAAACAGTCATAGATTGAAGTGACCAATTTTTTTTGAAGGAGTTATTACCCCCGGAAAAGCCACCTGCCAATCGACTAACAACTGGGTTCCTACTTACTGCCAGGTAAACAGAGGCGTAAGGAAAGGACCCAACTTTAACCCTTAGGGCAAAATGTTGCCCAACATTCTGCCCTGCCGGGAATTGAACCCAGGTCTCTCGCTTGCATTTTATCATTTTATCTTATTACCATTAATAGGTACCAGCCCAGCTCAGTTGGTGGCAATCTCGGCTCTGTGTCGTCAGGTTGTAGGTTCAAGCCCCAAGTTGGGACTTTAAACTTACAGTCTGGGCTGACATTCCAATACAGTGCTGGGAGTGTGCTGTATTGTAGGAGGTGATGTCCTACATTAAACAGAGGTCCCATCTGCCTGATCATGGATGTTAAAGATCTCATGGCACCATGTGAAAGAGATGGGAATGTCTCCCAGTGTTCTGGTCAACAATCCCCCAATAAAATGTGACATTTATATCATGGCTGTTTGTGGGACATGCTGTGCGCAAATTGGATGTCACATTCGTGGCATTGAACTTTACAGTAAATGCTGTGAATCACTTTGAGACATCTGTCTAATATGAAAGAGGCTATATCAAATGCAAGGATTGTTATTATCTAAACAGACATTTTAGAAACACAGGGTTTTCTTCACTTTGACGATTGCTTTATCCTGAACTGTCAGCACTGGCAATTTGAGATGTGAGACTTCATGTCCTTTCTTTTGTAACTTTTTACATTTTTTAAAATATGAGGGAGAGGACACAGGCTGCAGAGTTCTGGATAGTCTGCAGCTTTTGAAGGGAGAAGCTGGGGAGTCTGACAAGCAGTCATTGGAATAATTGGGCTAGAATTATTATAGTCATTGGGCCTAAATGTATCTTTGCTTTCCAATAAGTGCTGCTCCTAATCCTGGCAATTGGAGTTCCAGTGGAGCTAGAACAGATCCGAATTTAATTCATTTGGTAGCTTGTGAAGCAGCTCAAATGCTCCCTCTGGAATTGAAAGAGAAATGGAATCTGCTTAGTGGTGTCCAAGATGGGAATGCAAAAACTGAAACCGGGTTTTAGATCACACCATTGTGCCAAAGTTGAGGGCACGGGGAATGGGGACAGAGATTCAGTTTCATGCTGTTTGTGAGACAATGTTATGTGCAAATTAGCTGCCGGGTTTGCCTACAAATGTTTAAGATGTTTCAACAATGTGATTAAAACACTATATCAAACGCGAGAATTATTAATTATTATGTAGGCACTACTTGGCGTACTTTAGAGGGTACTGGAGACAGAATTTGTATGATAATTATAACTGGCACTATTGAAGTTTTGTTTTGCCCTGACTATCGCTGAGGAACAGCCCCATTAGTCTTGGAACCATATTCTCCACATGTTAGCGTGGACCCTGAGTATGAACATGGAGAAAATCCAAGTTCAATCCTGTTTTCACACAATGTAGGTATGTAATATATATAAAAAACATACATGTGTGTATATATATATGTATATTCTATACATACACACGAACATTACAGCAGGGGTCACTGGACAGCAATAAGGAGCAAGGCACCTTGTCTTATTTTACTATTTCTTAGTATTATGATGCGAACAGTCAATTAGAGCTTTACCACTGCCCCAGATGAGATTAGCTAACTCAGCACAGCCCAGTTTCACTGACTAACAACTTGGGGAGCCCAGTCTGTTTATCACTCATGCTTCTTGGATTAAAAATAGCCTTCGATTCACTTCCCATCCAAAGGTTCGAGCATTCACTTCGCAAACGAGAGGACTTGGGTTCGATTCCCAGGCAGGATAAAACATTGGGCAAGTTTCATTACTCCACATGCCTCTTTTTACCGACGAGTATGTAGGAACCCGATTGTTAGTCGATTGGCAGATCGCTTTTCAGGGGTAATAATCCCATCAAAAAAAAATGAACAAAATAATAAATTGGTCACTCAATCCATGGCTGTTTGTGGGACACTGCTGTATGCAATTGGTTGCCACGTTTTGCCTACAGTCTATTCACTTTACAGTATATTTTGTGAAGCGCTTTGAGACATCTCAAAGACTTGATAAGGCGCTATATCAAGTGCAAGGATTATTATACTCTTATTCTTTCTTTATCATAATTATGTAACACAAAATAATAGCAAATCTTGTGAAATATTTGTTGAAAACTGTTCTCTACTTTCTGCAGGCTGTTCAGTCCTATTTGCATCTTTGAAGATATTTGCTAAACCTCCCTTTGGACGGGAAGTGAATTGAAGGCCATATTTAATCCAATATATTATCCATAAATTAGTTAGTACTTGTCACTTGGTCAGTTCATAGTTGTGGTCTAATATGTGGCAGTTTAATAATGATAATCCTTACATTTGGATTAGCACCTTTCATGTTGGGGAGACGCCCGAAAGGGCTTCACATGATATACTGTAAAGAGGAATGATAGTGTGTTTTATGGGACAGAGCAACTGTGTGAATATGAGACATTGCTTGAGTGGATATGTGTGTATGTCCGTATGGTGATTAAATGTTCAATATGTATGTGTGAGACTCAGAACTGCTCATGAATGTGCCATTACTTCAGTGAGATTAGTATGAACTGATTCCACATTATAATAATAATAATAATAATAATCCTTGCATTTGATATGGAGCTTTTCATGTCTTCTCGACGTCTCAAAGCGCTTCACAGAATAAACTGTAAAGTGAATTGACCGTATATTTATGGGCGAACTATGATTGTTTTTAAAACAAAATATTTATTGAAGGTACAGTACAAATAAAATAAACATTCACACACGCGTGAAAAGTTCCCGATCCAATACAACACACAATATGATTAATACAATATATACATTGAGGAGGCCTCAACCCACTCCACAGGTATCGCCTCTTGGATTCTGCTGAGCTTTATCTACAGGGAGCAGTTACACAGTGTGGGGGGGGGCTAGTCCCCGTTCTACCATACCATATCTACAGCAGGACTGCTGTTTCCCCCTTTATGGGGAGACACAAGCAAACACATATTACATCGATTGATATGCATAGTCGGGCCTCCCTTTAGTTACATGGCGAGTACCATAATAAATGCGATACAATACAAAATTACATTTGTATAGCACTTTTCGCGTCAGGAGGACATCCCAAAGAGCTGGACAATCAGGGATTGGACCCGAGCTGGGGGGATAAGGGAGGGTGCAGAGCAGAGAGGGTAGGAGGGTGGTTGATGGCACGGTAAAAGAGGAGGATCTTGATATGTGCCTTGAAGGGGGCAAGGGAGGGAGCGAGGCGAATGGAATATGGGATGGAATTCCAAAACAGGTGGGGACGCAAGAGGCTGAAGGCTTGACCACCAATGGTGGAGCGGGCCGGGCGGGGAACGTGGAGCAGTCCGGAGCCTGCTCAGCAGAGGGAGCGGACAGATTATTATGGGGTTTGCAGGTCACAGAGGTAGGAAGGGGCAAGGCTGTGGCGGGACTTGAAGGTGAGGATGAGGATTTTGAACTCTATCATCTGCGGGATAGGGAACCAGTGGAGCTGGTGAAGGGTGGGGGTGATTGGGTCACGGAGCCTGGTGCGGGAGAGGACATGAGCTGCAGAGTTCTCAGTGATCTGCTGCTTGTGGAAAGAAGAGTTAGGAAAGCCGATAAGCAGGGAATTGGCATGATAGAGCCTAGATGTGATGAACGCATGAATGAGGCTTTCGGTGGCCTGAGGGTGATGTTGCAGAAGTAGGGGAAGGCAGAGTGGATCATGGCACAGATGTGGGGGAGAAAGGACAGTTGAGAGTCAAACGAGACACCAAGGTTCTGGACTGGCTCAGTGAGGTGGAGTGTGTATCCTGTGTGCCTGAGATGTGGAGGTGCTGACATTCAACTGTAGAAAGTTAGCTCTTATTCAGAACTTGATGTCTGACAGATAGCAGTGATCTTGGAGTCAAGGGTGGAGGCAGAGAGATAGAGTTGGTTGTCATGCACAAGGACACAATTGCACAATGAAAACAACGAGCAAACAGATCATGATCACCTCCAAAGTGTGTGTGAGATTCAGAATTACTTGACCTGAAGATCATCAAGGTGGTAGGCATATAACCGGTTGCCCTGTGGAGGTCATTTTGTTACACAGATTAAAATGTCGATCCAATAGGTGCTGAGACAATTCAGAGGCTTGGGATAATAGTTACTGTAAGTTGTTGCCTAGTTTGTAATGTACGCACATATATATATATATATACACGCACATGTCTTGATTGGTATGCAGAGATGTAAACATCTACTACTGAAAATCTGCCATTCCAATTGGGTTTCCACATGTACCACATGTACCAGTGACCAAAAGAAATATGATGAACCTTAACAGTACCATCAGTTGTGTAGGGATTGTATCTGGGATTGGTACAGACAACTATTTGGACAAACTCTAGCTATAATGTTTATACATTAACTTTGCGACTTGCATCCTTAAAATAACACATCTGGGTTAGTTATTGAATTATTACGCTTATTAAAGATCTCTTAATAGGAAAATAGTGTAACATAATAATAATAACTTCTGTGAAAGTCGTGAACATAGTATTTTGTTCTGTGGAACAGTACTAACCCAGAGGGACCAAAATTACTTTATCTGCCAATGTCTATTCCCAAACATGTCTGATGGTACTGTCATGGTTCATCATATTTCTTTTGGTCGCTGGTACATGTGGAAACCCAGCACTATATTTATGAGCATCTGAATCAGACTGAGAGTTCCTGCATGCCACCTACACATGGAAATTCCCGTAGCTAGAATGGAATGTGCAGTATTTCCCCAGAGGAATGTACCCTGCTTACCTATTTTGAGAAACTCAGTGTGTATACAGCAATTTCCATATTGACTGAAAGAGTATCGCCTTCACCAACAAAAACATCTTTGAGATTTTGAACTCAGTCCAGGCTGACATTCACACCCTGGGAGTGTGTTTCATTGTTGGAGGTGCTGTCTTTTGAAAAAGACGTTACATCTAGGTCCCATCAGTCCATTAAGTTGGTTGTTAAAGATTTCATTATTCTGTTGAAAAAAAGAAAGTATTTCTCCCAGTGTTCTGGCCAACAATCCCCCAGATAAAATTGATCATTCACTTCACAGCTGTTTGTGGGACATTTCTGTGCACAAATTGGCTGCGACATTTACCTTCAAATTGTATAGTCACTATACTCCACAGTAAATCCTGTGGAATGCTTTGAGGCATTCGACAAAGTGCAAAATGGTGTATATAATAATCCTTGCATTTGCATTTATATTAATAAATGGAAGGATTATTATTATATCTCTCATGTCTAAACTGAATTAGTGAAAGTATAGTGACTGCAGATATTTAGGCTGCAGATCTGCAGAACAAGCCCAGGTCAAGAAATGCAGTGCACAAAGAGGCAATTAACTTCCGCTCGCTTTTTAAATCAAATAACTCAATCTACTTTATGGTATTTGTTCATAAGAAATATGTAATGATCACATTTCTAAATTATTGAAGATTTTAGAAATTTGATCATCAAACATTTCTTATTAAGAAATAAGATTTCTTATTAAGAAATACTGCAAAATTAAATTACTGGGCCAATGAAAACATATCTGAAAACATTGTTAGCTTTCTGTCTGCAGAAAAGTATTGGTCTATTTTTTATTTAAAAGAAGTTTTGAAATATGCACGTTTTTCCAAAGTTTGATCCTGATGTAAAAGGCTTTGCTTGTGGCAATTAATATTTACTCTGGACCTGTGAGATATATAACCATAAGAACCATAGAAATTTACAGTACAGAAGAAGACCATATGGCCCATTCTGTCTTAGCTGTTTTTTTAAGAGCAATCGTTTCAGTCCCATTTACCTGTCCTTTTCTCATACCCTTGCAGTTGACTCCTTTTTAGGTATTTATCTAGCTCCCTATATGGTGCCCCACCATCATATGCTAGGTGCCACGTTCAATCTGCAAAAAAGAAATTCACATTCTCAAATTAATATAGAACTGCATTTTTTGGCCTTACTCTGAAAATAAAAGAAAGTTTGAATTCTAAAATATGAAGTTCAGCAAAAAAAAACTGACAAAAATGTTATCTAATGAAAGACTCTAAAGGACTGTGAGAAAAGTTATTAAAAAAAACTTTCAAGATAATGTATATTTTCGTTTCTCCTCCCTAGCCCCAAAGCCTTGTACAAAGGACTGCCTGACAATTTATTTAGAAAGCATGCTGGCAGAGAAGCTTCAGTGAAGCATTGCAGGACCATTTTTTGTAGTCAAAGCGCCAATAGATATGGGCAATGTTTGAAATACCAATCCTACTTCAAAAGCTGGACAAGTAGCGGGAAAACTTACCAGACGGATGTGTGTGCTCTCAAAATTCTTATCACTGAACTATAACTATAAGGAGCCAAGCAAAGTGCAGCAGAAAAAATGTTAACAGTAGAGGAAAAGAGTACTGAGGCAAAAAGAACCCCTAAGTGGAGCATGGAAAGAGTATTGAACAATTGAGAAAGATGAAAAAGAAAGACTGAAGGAGGAATAATTGTCATAAATGGATAAACAGAAAGAGTAAAATGCTGAAAAGTGGCAAAGACAATGGCTGTCTATTTGTCTTTCTGTAAACTTCTTAAGAGACTGTACAATATGATATATAAACATAAAATGTTGTGAAGTGTAAATGTTGAGTCTACAGCACACACCTGAAGATCAGACTGCAGTATAGCTAAGGAAATACAGGGAAAGTCAAAGTACTTAATGTACAGATAGAAATATTACTGCAAAGGAACAAAATACATTTGTCTATAGAAACCAAGTTAGAAATTAACAAGTTAGAAATTAATTTTGTCAGGACAAAATCTTAGGCAAGTTTCCTTACTCCACACGCCTCTGTTTATCTAATAGTAAATACAACCCCGGTTGTTAGTCAAATTTCGGATCGCTATTCAATTTTTTTTAAAAAGATAATAATTTGGTTACTCACTGTTTGTGGGAAACTGCTGTGTATAATTGCCTACCATGTTTTGCCCACAAAATATACAACAACAAGAACTTGGATTTATATAGTGCCCTCCACGCCGGACGATGTCTCAGAGCGCTTCACAGTAAGGAATCCCGGGGCTGAGCCAGGGGGAGGGGGAGGAAGGTGACCAAAGACGCGGTCAAAAAGAAAGGTCTTCCGTAGGGACCTGAAAATAGGAAGAGAGGGGGCGAGGTGAAGGGAGTGAGTAAGGGAATTCCAGAGCCTCAGGGCATAGTGGCTGAAGGCACGGCTACCGAGGGTGGAGCGGAGTACTCGGAGATGAGGAGGAGGCCAGACCCGAGGAATGAAGGCAACAGGTACTGTTTTGAGGAGAGAGGAGGTCAGAGAGGTAGGGGGATGCAGAGGAGTGGAGGGATTTGAATACCAGGGTGAGGACCTTGAAGTCGATCCTCTCTGGGATAGGCAGCCAGTGCAGTCTGGCAAGGACTGGGGTGATCGGGGAGCGGAGTTTGGTGCGGGTGAGAATGCGGGCGGCAGAGTTTTGAATGATCTGAATATTATGGATGGTAGTGGATGGGAGACCGGCGAGGAGGACGTTGGAATAGTCCAGCCGAGAGGTGACAAAGGCATGGACTAGGGTTTCAGCAGCTTTCGGATAGAGATATTGGCGGAGGCGGGCGATGCGTCAGAGGTGGAAGAAGGCAGTGCTGGTGAGGGACCGGATGTGGGGGAGGAAGAATAATTGGCGGTCGAACCTAATACCTAGGTTACATACAGGTTCGGAGAGTTTTAAGGGGACTGGGGGTCGCAAAGAGAGGTGGAAAAATAGAGTTGGGTGTCGTCCGCTTACATGTGGAAATGTACCCCAAGTCTGCGGATGACATCCCCAAGAAGGAGCATGTAGATCAGAAAGAGGAGGGGGCCAAGGATGGATCCTTGGGGTACCCCGCAGGTAACCGGGATACAATCAATTCACTTTACAATATATTCTGTGAAGCCCTTTGAGACGTCTCATCGAGATGATACGGTGCTAGATCAAATGAAAGGAGTATTATTATGATTATTATATCAATGGCAAGCTGTGCGGTTTTAGCTGGCTAGACTCCAGCAGTACCCCAATGCACACTGTGGGGTCTCTAAGCCTTCGCTCTTGGCAACCTGCGCCAAATACTTTCTGGAGGTAGGTAAGCAAGATGTATCCATCCAGGGAGAGAATGCGCATTCCATTCCAACAATCTATCGTTGGGATTTTCATGTGTGGGTGGGATGCAGGGAAATCTCAGTTTGGTTTGGATACTCTGAAGCATGGTGATGGGTTTCCGCATGTGTTAGATACCCAGCTGATGCCAAGAAATATTCGTCATGTGTTTCTCATCCATTTTTTTAAAACGTTTGTTTTAATTAAAGATAATGTTTAAATAAAAGTGTATCCTGTAGGGAACCTGAAAAGCCAGTGTTCTATATAGTCCATCTTCAATTCTACCATTTTTGGGACAAAAGGAGTGGCCAGAAGCATCACTCTGTTTCCCTTTACCTTTCAGTAAGTGAGTAATCTAACTGCTGGAGACTTGAGATGTAAATTAATAGTTAAGAATCATCACTGTGACACTAAGCGCTCTGAGACGCTACTCTGCACGGAGGGCACTATATAAGTGCAAATTGTTGTTGAAATAAAAATGACATGATTGAATGTTGGTTGAATGACATGGTTGAAGCCCAAAAACCATGGAGTTAATTCACATTACGACAAAATATAATTTTGTATTGTTTGGCACTAAAGGAAACTGCAAAAAATGGAGATTACTTTCAAGTATTATGTTGTGTTATATTACAGTTACCCTCTTATTTGATGTGTTTTTCTATGGAATTGACATTAAAATGCACTTTATTTACTGTTTCACTGTTGTTACTTTGATTTTGAACACATTCCCAAAATCATAACCAACAGATCAGCCAGTTGGCACAAAGCAATGTCCCACAAACAGCTATGAAATGAATGACCAATTTTATTTGGGATGGATTATTGGTGAAGATCCTGGGTTAAACTCCCTCTCTTTCCAAATAGTGCCATGAGATCTTCAATGCTACATCCGAAGGACAGTTTCTATGGAATTGGAATTCTTCAATAAGAAGCTGGAAATACGGCACACTTACAGAGTTGATTGTGGTTAAAAAATGTTGGCTTTGTCTTGGAGAAGCAGGAAGGTTTTACGTTTTCAGATGCCACAGTCTAGTTGTATGATGACACAGCTTTTGGAACAAAGATATGTACATGACAGGAAAAGAGCATTGTAATCTTTCATAGCAGTGCTACGTTTCTAAATGCTTTTCTGCTGTATCTTTCATAGCCACAGTCCCTAACTCCATCACAAGCCTTTTTAATTCACTCTTGAAATTGTCAAAATCGATCTGTCTTCACTTTTTCCCTGGGCAAACAATTTAAACAAGCAGAGTTGAAATTCTGCGTTCAGAAAGAAATTCTAACTGTCAAATAAGATGTAAGGCCAATCTTTAGCTGCACTTATCTCTTCTGCAGTTATCAAAATAGAAAATAGGCTGTGATTTGTGGCTTCTCTCATATTCCCTGATTCAGCTCCCATTATTTTACCCTGTCCTTCAGAGACCCTACCAATTACTAGCAACATTCGTGAAACCTACTCGTAATCACCATCAGTCGTAGCCTCACTTCAGGGTATTTACCAAACTAAGACCAATGGGTTTTGTCAAAGGGTGGAAGGGACCTTAGACTTCAAGTCTGAGTTTATGAGACTAAAATGTGAAATGTCCAACTTGCAGCTAACTGCAGCACAATGGAGTTTACATAATGGTGTATGGCCTTTGATCTTATACTCAACAACAACAACTTGCATTTATACAATGCAATCCAAAATTACATTTGTATAGTGTCTTTCACTCGGGAGGATGTCCCAAGGCACTGGACTGTCAGGAATTTAGACTCGACCTGGGAGTCAGGATCGGGAAGAGTGGAGGGCAGGGAGGGTAGAAGGGTTGCCGAAGGCTTGGTCGAAGAGGAAGGTTTTGAGACGCGCTTTGAAGGAGGCAAGGGAGGGAGCGAGCGAAAGGGAATGTGGTATGGTATTCTATAGGGTGGGGGTAGGAAGGCTGAAGGCCTGGCCTCTGATGGTGGGGTGGGCCGGGCGGGGAACGTGGAGCAGGCCAGAGTCTGCGGAACAGAGGGAACGGACATGTTGATATGAGATCAGCAGGTCACAGAGATAGGAAGGGGCAAGCCTAAATGTTTCAGCCTAAATTATCTAAAACCAGGTTACAAGTACAGTGTTTTACTTCATTCAGTTGTTGCTGTCTTTGTGTTGTCCTGTCAATTGTCCTGAATCTAAGAAATAATTGGTTTCACTGTACACAGGTTTGCAGATGCGGACAGT
Source organism: Callorhinchus milii (assembly GCF_018977255.1). Classification (NCBI taxonomy): domain Eukaryota; kingdom Metazoa; phylum Chordata; class Chondrichthyes; order Chimaeriformes; family Callorhinchidae; genus Callorhinchus; species Callorhinchus milii. The sequence continues at coordinate 22,496,647 of NW_024704744.1, forward strand.
AACTTTCAGAATTTGAATCCATTCTGGTTTGTTTTACAGTGATGGTATATTTGGGGATTGAACAATAATTTGTTACTAACTACCAAAATAGTTTGAAAAATGAACAATGCTAATACTTTCTACACTGTATTGAACATTGAGGACAATCAAAAGTGCTTTGCAGTTTATTGATCACAGTGCAAATGCAAGTAGTTAAATAATTTGTTGCGTAGCAACTGAGCATTTGTTCACCATTTCTTTCTTTCTATCTATCTATCTATCTATCTATCTATCTATCTATCTATCTATCTATCTATCTATCTATCTATCTATCTATCTATCTATCTATCTATCTATCTATCTATCTATCTATCTATTTGGGTGGGGGCGGGGGGATGTGAGAAAAGAATTCCAATACAATAACAACAAAATTACATTTCACATCGGGAGGACGTCCCAAGGCGCTGGCAGACAGAATTCCAGACCCGAGATGGAGTCGGGGAGGGTGGAAGGCAGGAGGGGAATAGGGAGAACAAATGCACGGTTGAATTGGAGGGTCTTGAGATGGGTCTTGAAGGTGGCAAGGGAGGGGGCAGGGCGGAAGGACTGCGGGATGGAGTTCCAGAGGGTGGGGGCAGAGTGACAGAAGGCACGCCCGCCAATAGTGGGGCGAGCGAGGCACGAGACGTGAAGCAGGCCGGAGCCCCCTGAGGGTAGTGAGCAGGATAGTTGGGGGTTAGGAGGTCACAGAGGTAGGGGGATCAAGACCATGGAGGGCTTTGAAGGGGAGGACCAGGATCTTCAACTGTATCCTCTGTGTGATGGGAAGCCAGTAGAGTTGGGTGAGGATGGGGGTGATAGGGTCGCGGAGCCTAGTGCAGGAGAGGACATGGGCTGCAGAGTTCTGGATGATCTGCAGCCTGTGGAGGGAGGAGTTGGGGAGGCCGACAAGCAATGAATTTGCATAGTCGAGCCTTGATGTACTGAAAGCTTGTATAAAGGTTTCGTCGGCCTGCAGTGTAAAACAGTGGCAGAGCCGGGCAATGTTGCGGAGGTGGAGGAAAACAGAGCAGGTCATGGTACTGATATGGGGTAGAAAGGATAGTTGAGGGTTAAACAAGATGCCAAGGTTGCGGACTGGCTGAGCCAAGGTGGAGTATGCAACCATGGATGGTGATGCTGTCACCGCCTGAGGTGAGGAGGCGTTGACAGGAGCCAATCAGTCAAGCCTTGGTCTTGTTGACGTTCAACTGAAGAAAGTTAGCTCTCATCCAGGACTTGATGTCTGACAGACATTCTGTCAGGACAGCAATGGTCCTAGAGTCAACGGTGGAGGCAGAGAGGTAGAGTTGGATGTCATCCGCACACATGGTGAAGCCAGCTACTCCGGCCGCCAAAGCAGTAACTGCACCAGTTAAATCTGTTCCAAAGGAGGAGTCCAGTTCATCTGATAGTTCAGACTCTGAAAACCCTAAAGAGAAAAAGGCAGAGATTGTGGCAAAACCAGTGGCTGAACCTCCAGTGAAAGGAAAGAAAGCGGAGAGCAGCTCCGAATCTAATAGTTACAGTGATTCTGATGAAAAGACTAAGCCTGCTCCAGCTGTTAAACCAAGTAAAGTAGCTACTACATCTGCAAAACCAGCCACAAAGCCAAGTGCTTCAGCAGCCAAAGTCAAGGCTCTGTTGAAGAGAGCAATTGTAAAATTGGTTCGAAATTTATTCTTTATATCTTAGAACTAGCAAAATGAATTAAATAAAACTGTCTTTTCAGTTTACTTTTGAAGTCCTCAATGGAATTTACTGTTTATTTGAAAGCGCACATCTGTGTTTAAATATAGTTAGCAAAATGCTCATAATACTGGAGCAATGTACCGTTTTCTTTCTTAATAAATCAAATAATGGAGAAGAATACAACTGCCTTTCTTTTCTCCCTCAAGCTCCCACATATTTTATATTTTAACTTATTTTCTCTTCTTTCTCTTTATTTTAATTTGACCTATTTTCACTCTCCTATATATTCTTTTCAGTTTTGTTTAACATAAAGACAAAAAGACAAATTAAAGAGAATGCAAAGAATAGATTATTTGTCTTGCCTTATTGCCTGTTTTCCATACCACCATCCATTCTTTTCAGTGAAAAAATACAATAAACGCCTGTTATATAAAAAGAGTTCCCATAACAGACAGTTCTTCCACTAACAAGTTGGACCGTACAGACCAGGAAGATTTTGATCCCTAATCTGTGCCAGGCCATAGCCACAGCTGTTACAATTGTCCACGACAATCCAAGATTGTGAGAGAAAGATCAGCTATGGTTTTCACCCCTAGTGGTTATTATTGATCCTAACTGAAGATTGTCATCTATGGGAGCACTGAGAACATGATGAGGCTTAAGACGTAGGAGTAGGCCATTCGGCCCCTCGACCCTGCCCTGCCATTTAATAAGATCATGGCTGATCTTCTAACCTAATTCCATTTATCTGCCCTATCCCCATATCCCTTAGTCCCTCTGTTCTTTAAAATTCTATCAACCTCAGTCTTGAATATGTCCAAGGATTGAGCATCCACAGCCTTCTGGGGTAGAGAATTCCACAAATTTACTACCCTCTGAGTGAAGAAATGTTTCTTCAACTCAGTTCGAAAAGGCTGACCCTTAATCTTGAGACTATAACCCCTAGTTTTAGATTCTCCAACCAGAAGAAACAGTCTCACGGCATCTACCCTGTCAAGACCCTTAAGAATCTTATAGGTTTCTATAAGATCATCTCTAATTCTTCTATATTCTAGAGAATATAGGCCTAGTTTACTCAACCTATCCTCAAAGGTCAACCCCCTTATCCCAGGAACCAACCTTGTGAATCTACGCTGCACCCCCTCGAAGGCGAGTATGATCTTTCTTAAATAAGGAGACCAAAACTGTACACAATATTCTAGGTGTGGTCTCACCAAGGACTTATACAACTGCAGCAAGACTTCCCTACTCTTGTACTCTAACCCTTTTGCAACGAACGGCAACATGGCATTAGCCTTCCTAGTTGCTTGCTGTACCAGCATACTAACTTTTTGTGACTGGTGTACAAGAACACCCAAATCCCTCTGAATACTAACGCTACCTAGTCTCTCCCCCTCTAGAAAATAATCTGCTTTTCTATTTTAACTACCTAGGTGAATAACTTCACACTTCCCCACATTATATCCATCTGCCACCTTCTTGCCCACGCACCTAGCCTATCTATTTCCCTTTGCATTCTTCGTGTGTCATCCTCACAGCTTACTCTCCCACCTATCTTCGTATAGTCCATGAATTTAGATATGTTAAGTTCTATTTCCTCATCCAAATCATTGATATGGACTGTAAGTAATTGAGGCCCAAGCACTGATCCTTGTAGCACTCCACTAGTCACATTCTGCCAATCTGAGAAGGACACATTTATCCCTACTCTCTGTTTTCTTCCTGTTAACCACTCTCCAATCCATGCTAATATATTACCTTTAATATGCCACCCATGCCTCTTGTGATTGAATAGGCTGCCAACAATTACTGTCATGGGCTTACGTATGAATAATAGCAATGTACCAGAAGCGAGGGAGGGGAGAGAAATGTAACACAGAAAAAAATAAGAGTGAAAACTTTACATGTTTCCTTGTCTAGTTATATAGAATCAGATTTCATCAGGCTAGCATTCAGAATATATTGCAAAGATTAGAAAATAGATTTTCTTAAATTACTACCATTCAAAAGTAATTTCTTAAAAGGACTACTCCTACTACCGCAGTTCCTTTGAAATCACAGTCATAAATTATCTTTATGCAGCTTTAGCAGTACCTGAGGATATTGTCAATGATGATAGAGGGAATGTGATCAGAAACTGATGACTCCAATAACTTCATGTGAAACGCTTAATAATGAAAAACCTAAAACATCCTGTTGATAGATGTTATTTTGGAACGTTATTTTGTTTTGCCTATGGCCATGATAAAATGTAGTGACATTTTTTGCTTTTGCTATTAATAATTTTGAAGGAAAATGAAAGACGGAGGGAATTGGATTCGATTCAGAATCCAAAGAAAAGGCCGTGGACTGGATTCAAATGCACTTGCTTATTTTATTAGATCAATGCAGGAGTTCAAATAAGCAAACATTCAGAATCACCGGGGTCCCTCACCACATGAAAATAAGACCCCATGTTACCTTAAATGCAAGTGCATTTTACATAGGCAATGTTAGCAAGCATATGTCAATCATAAATCATTATTTTGTTTGCACAGGGAGAAAACTCGGCTGAATTGTGTGGATTGCATTCCAATATGATATATAATGACTCTTGATGTGATGTAAATCAGCACAGTGCTAAACAGAAGTTATTTTCTGTTGCTAAAATTCTGCATTGAAGTTTAGTTAGTTACAGAAATTGGTCTTAGTGTTTTGTTTAGTAAGTAACGTACCTTTGTTTCCTGAGAAGTATTATGTTGTATATAATCCCCTCTCTGATCTTTCTTCTGATGTTTAGTTTAAGACACCTTTACCTCTCCTTTCTCCAGAAATAATTCATATCTAGTTTTGCACACAATAGCAAATTATTATTTCTGCATTTTGCAATACTGGTTAGTGGAATACTGCCTTAACTCAACAAAACAAATCAGAGATAAGCCAGGATTCAATGAACCGGAAGTCCAATGGAACAGCAGGTGACTTCAAACCCCATCATTGTGATTCATGGGGAGGCGCAGTCATGGATCAGACGGTAAATTAAGATATTGATTGATCGCATTTTTGAACAATGTGTTAATGTAACATATTCCCAATATTCTGAATAGCAATCCTTCGTATTAATTGATCATTCACTTCATGACGATTGTGGGTCCTTGGTGGTGCAAAACTGGTTGCAACGTTTGCGTACATAAACAGTCACTACAATAATTATCTGTAATAAGCACTTTGAGAGTGTTTGACATGGTATGGTGTTATAAAAACACAAGCTCTTTATTTCATTTAGCTTTGTGCTGGAATATTCTAAGGATGTATTGCACCCTCACTATAATATAGATTGGCTTTCTCTACAAATGCTACCTGACATAGCTTTTACCAAATATTTGTTTTCTCAGCAATGGGGTGATGTTTTTAACAAGTACATTTTTGTTCAAAATTCTTTTCAAACAGGCATAAACTATTTCCATACTCCACACAGGAAAAACAGTTTTCCTGTAGTTGACAGATTTCACTCTTAGAAATCTGTCAACCATCTCTTGTATTTTCACAGATTTTCAAACACAATACCGGAAACTATCACTACTGGAGAGCTTCAGCAATAAAACATGATCTATACAATAAGCTTAGTGATCCTTAGGCACATTTTCATACCTCACTCTAACTATAACAAGCAAAATGCTTAGCTCCTTATCTATACTACAGTGAGGGTGCAATGCACTTCACTATAACAAAAAAATTACATTTGTATAACTTGAGGTCCTCCTCCACCATCTATACAAATATCATTAGTAAATCAATTTGCTTGTGATCCCCCTCATCACTAGTACACTACATTTGTACACTAGCACTCTTTTTAAGCCAATCCTTTGAAATATTCATAAAATGCAATAAATTAGTAATCTACAGGGTCCATCCAACTGGCCATTTCTCACTCAAATACATGTCCATGGTTGGATGTGTTTTATTAACAAACAATAAAACAAACAAGTAATATCCATTTACACACAGTTGGGTTCAATCCCCGACTGTTTGTGGGACACTGCTGTGCGCAATTGGCTGCCTCATTTTGCCCACAAAATATAGTCGATTCACTTTACAGTGTATTCTGTGAAGCACTTTGAGATGTCTCGAAGACGTGAAAAGGCGCTATATCAAATGCAACAATTATTATATTATTATTATTTCTGAAGCTTTCTTGGTAATTTGTGCATTCCCAAGAGTCTTGGCTACATCACAAGGTCAGTAGGTTGAAGGAAATGTATTGCAAACAATCTGATATTGTATTAATCTACAATAAGACTGATTTTTCTAGAAAATCAACAGGGTCTGCTTCACATACTTCATTATAGTTAAAAAAGGCCTAATAATAATAATCCATTGATTTGATATGGTGCCCTTTCACATCATTGATACATTGATCACAGGATATATTGCAGAGTGACTGTGGATTTTGTGGGCAAAACAATATTAATGGTTAAAGTGGTGATATTGAACGAGGGGGATCACAAGCAAATTCATTTACTGATTACATTTGTATAGATGGTGGAGGAGTACCTCAAGTTGTCCAGGGTAATCGTGACCAATCACTCAGCAGCAGCTAAATGCCTGATAAAATGTGAAATGCTTAACTCCCAAAAGGTAGATCGTTGCATTCTGGATACATAATGTGAATATCAACAAGATTGATCCCAACTGTTGCAACATATCCACCCCACAACCCAATTACTTTTGACATTGCCTGTCCATGGAACTGGTCAGAGCTAAGGCTTCTTTCACAAATGCTTGATCAAATAGCGAGTCCACTTAGCTTGGACACATCACTGGGTTTCCAACACCACCCTTATGTCTGTCATGTTTACGTTGTTGAGATCCTACTATTCTGTTGAATGCAGGAATCAGTAGTCTACATACCCAATGTAACGAAGGAGGTATTAAACAAAATCATTGGACTCACAACCTCGAGCCCATTTCCACATTGTGTTGAATGACTGATCCTAAATATTCTTTTTCTCATGGAGCTTGCTCCTCTGTTTTTATTATCCTTATCCATTCCTGAAAGTTCCCTAACTGTGGTATGGTCCCATGATTGTACTTTGTCCTTAATCTCCCAACGATTATTCATGCCTGAGCCTTAACAGTCAATGTTGCGGAGGCTGTTCAACCATGGGGGAAACAGAGGGGATGAATAATGTGACTTGCGGTGTGATAATTATTACTGATGATAGTTAGCACATGGACATAAAAAAATACAGTCAAAAGCAGGCAGTAGCTAACAGTGGCGGGGGAGGGGGGTGGAAGGGAGGACATCAAAACAATGGTTGTGTCTAAAAACTGCTTAAAAAATGACTGTCAGAATTTAGTGATAGTTATCATTGCTGCTGATTGTGGAGTGCAGTATTTTATTGCTGCTCCATGAGATACCAGCTTAAAAATAAACCTGCTGAGCCATCAGAGAAACAGGAGCTAATAGCACTGTCATTGAAAATCTGATCCTAGCACAGATCAGTTGAAACTAGAATGGAGCACAATGAGGTCTGACTGTGGTGTGACAGCAATCTGAACTGCAGGACCAACACAACAATGCCTCATGGATTTATCCACCTTACCATTATTTATGGATAACCAGGAGATTGAAAATAATTTACAGTTCCACTATAATATCAATGGATTACTTAAACATTTAACAACATTGATTTCACCAATACCCAGATAAGGAATAACATTACACATAGTTTGCTCCATATATACATTGCTCCATATGAATATGGTTGTTTTGTATTAATCATATATAATCTTAGTTGTTGAGAAACCTTGTGAGATCACCAGTGCCTCAGAAAGTTGAACTTTGCTGAAAACTGAGAGCTTGTGAATTATGAAGCACTTGAGAGTAAATTGATTTGGAGGCAGGTGCTGAATATTTTATGTTACCCTTTCAGCATCTGCTCATAGGCCAGAACACGATACACTGACGTTTCAATAATTCATAACTCGTGGGTAATACCAGCTGTATGGGGGAAGCACATGAACAAAAAAGTTTTTTTTTCTAAAGCTCACCGCCAGAACTCCAGATCTGCATTATTTCATCCCATTGAAGAGACTATTTTTAACGATGAATCAAACAACTTGCGGGCTTCACATTGTGAAATTTGAGTATTGTGATAGTGAGTCATTGACCAGGAATAATTAATCAATAGACTGGGTTAATTATAGGCTTCTGATTGAACAAAATGATGATTTAAAAATACACAGGCATGTTGAATATAACAATTTGTCCCTAAGCCAAAGAGATTCAGGGCAAGTATGGCCGCCATTTGTAGCATAGAGGGAATTAGGGACATGCAGAAAACCCGAGAGTTCTGAGAGAAGGTGATGGGTCAAGTCATTTTTGAACCAAGATAGGGCAGTCCCACTGAGGTGGATGAGGGAGGAGAGGTGATACTTTGGTATTTACTATTTAGTATCTCTTGTGCAGCAGCAAAGTTTCACAAAGCAGTGCTTCATCTTTGTAAAGATAAGATCTAATCTTAAATAAAAGATTAGATAAGTAGAGATCTAATGTAAAGTATCTGGGTGACTTCTATTTGGATATCCTCTGAGGAAAGACACCATTGCAGACTACAAGTACTGAATAAAACCGCTGCTTTTGATGATAGGAAACAAATTCCTAGAGCATACACTGAACAGCGACGATTTCAAACCAGGTAAATCAAACACAGAGGCTGTCACTGAAATGTCAATACCTACTTGCAGACAAGAACTATGGAGATTTCTCCATGTCATTACAATTATTGCCAAGTTCCCCTCAGGATGTCAATTCCCTGGATTAATTGTCAAATAAATCCATGGGATTTGTCTAATGAAAATAATCCCAACAATTCTGAAATAAGAAAAGGTCATTCAACCTGTCAATCATTTCTTCCACAAACTGTGTGCAGTTTATCCTGTTTTGGACTCTGCCTGAGGATCATTTCCTCATAAATACTTCCCGTCATCAGGCTATCAGCCAGGTTCAGTGGTATTGAGCATGTGAGTGAGAAGATTTGGATCTTGAAAAGGACTTGGATCCATATAGTGTAAGATGCAGTGCTGAGGATATGTTGCAATGTCGGAGGTGCCATCCTTTGAATGAGATATTAAACCGAGGTCCCGTCTGCATGTTCAGGTGGATATTAAAGATTCCATGGCACAATTTGAAAAGAGAATGGAGTTTCTACTGGTGTCCTGGCCAACAATTCCCCAAATAAATATTGGTCACTCACTCCACGGTTGTTTGTGGGATTTTGCTGTGCACAGACTGGCTACTGCATTTCGCCCCAAAATAAACAGTCAATTAACTCTACAGTATATCCTGTGATAAGGCACTATATCAAATGTAAGAATATTATTCTTTATCATCAATACTTTTCAAGCCTGCCTGGCTGCCCTCCAAAGTGAAATCAGTTGAGTTCACCAGATGTTGAAGCTGTATGGAGCCCTAGATTGATAATGGGAATCAATCCACGACTGTTTGTGGGACTCTGCTGTGCGCAGTTGGCTGCCATGTTTCGCTGTGAAGCAGTTTGGGATGTCTTGAAGACGTGATAGGGCGTTATATCAAATGCAAAGATTATTATTATATTATTACTACCCCTCTCTCTTTCTACCCTCGCTCTGCCCTCTCTCTCACGCTTTCTCTCTCTTTCAGCCCGCCACCCATCCCCCCCCAACAGATCCAGGGACGCTTGTCTTTTGGGCAGGGTGTTTTATAATAGCAATAATAATCCTTAAGAATAATAATAATAAGTGGTCACTCAATCAATCAGAGGATTAAATTCAAGATCCTCTTCCTCACTTCTAAAGCCATCCATGGCCTTGCCCCCTCCTACCTCTCTGACCTGCTGACTCCCTACCAACCTGCCCGCTCCCTCTGTTCAGCGGGCTCTGGCCTGCTCCATGTCTCCCGCCCGACCCACCCTACCATCGGTGGCCGGGCTTTCAGACTCTAGCCCCAAACTCTGGAACTCCATCCCACAGTCCCTTTGCTTCACTTCCTCCCTTGCCTCCTTCAAGGCCGGTCTCAAGACCCTCCTCTTCAATCGTGCCTTCAGTCACTCTCCGACCTCTCTGCCTTCCCTCACCCCTACCCCATCCCTCCCCCATGCTTGGGTCCTGACCCCGGACTGTCCCAACGCCTTGGGACATCCTCCCGACGTGAAAGGCCCTCTATAAATGTCATTTTGTTGTTGTTGTTTGTGGGACATTGCTATGCGTAATTGGCTACCATGTTTGACCACAAAATATACAGTCAATTCACTTTACAGTATATTTTGTAAGCACTTTGCAATGTCTCGAAGACATGATAAGGCGCTATATCAAATGCAAGGATCATTATTAGTAGTAGTCAGGCCATAATTGGGAGTACTACATACATCCTGGAAAATAAAAACCTAAATGGAGTAGAGAAGCAAAGAGATCTTAGGGTTACACATACACAATTCACTAAAAGTAGCAACACCAGTTAATAAGGCTATAAAAAAAGCAGACCAGGCATTGGGGTTCATTTCTAGAGGGATAGAAATGAAAAGCTGGAAGCTATGGTAAACTTCTATAGAACCTGGGATAAACCTCACTTAGAATACTGTATGCAGTTCTGGTCCCCACATTATAGAAGGGATGTAGAGACACTGGGAGAGGGTGCAAAGGAGGTTCACAAGGATGATCCCAGAACTGAGAGGTTATACCTATCAGGAAAGTCTGAACATGACTCTTTGACTCTTTTCAAGAGAAGGAGGGTAAGGGGTGACCTGATAGAGGGTGAGGGGTGACCTGATAGAGGTCTTTAAAATGATGGAAGGTTTTGATAGGGTAGACACAGGGAAGATGTTTCCACTTGTGGGAGAGACCAAAACCAGGGGCCATCAATATAAAATAGTCACAAATAGATCAAATAGGGAAGTTAGAAGAAATGTCTTCACACAGAGAGTAGTGGGAATGTGGAACATACTACCGCAAGGAGTTGTTGAGGCAAATAGCATATATGTATTTAAGGGAAAGCTAGATAGGTACATGAGGGAGAAAGGAATAGAAGGTTATGCTTGAAGGCTTAGTTGAGGAAGGGCAGGAGGAGGCTCATGTGGAGCATAAACACCGGCATAGACCAGTTGGGCCGAATTTCCTGTTTCTGTGCTGTATATTCTGATGTATTCTAATATATAGTCCTGCTCGCCCCTACAGTGCAGACCTTTGAAACAATGCACAGCAAAGCAACAAGGATGATCCTTAGTGTTAGAGAGATGAGTTATGAGGGAGGAGAAAGGCGAGAGTTGTTTCATCTTAAAAAGATGTATCTCAACAACAACAAGATTCCATTTATTGAGCGCCTTTCACGTCGGGAGGACGTCCCAAGGCGCTGTACAGTCAGGTCAGGACCCGAGCAAGGGGGAAATGGTCAGGGTGAGGGGAGGGAAGGGAGGGAGCGAGGAGGGGGTAGAGAGTCGAGAGGGGAGCTGAAGGCACGGTCAAAGAGAAAGGTCTTGAGACCAGCCTTGAAGGAGGAAAGGCAATCTACAGAAGTAAGTGAGATGTTTGACAGGAAAGAAAAGGGAAACCCAGAACAATACTTGCAGATTCACCAGACACAGTAGGACAAAAAGTAAAATGTTCGATGTAGTAACAAGCAAGTTTAGGACATTAACCAGGAAGCGATGTTTTACAATTGAGATAGGTTCAGAAGAGTTGAATGAAGCTCGGTGCTTTAGGAAAATGAGCTTGTGATCTTGCAGCCCTGTAGCCTAAGAGGTGTGGAAATTACAATTGAGAACTGCAGACTACTATTATGTCTGTGAATTGTATCAGAGTATTAAATACTTTATGCAAGATCTATAGTGTAGTGTAGTTTACAATAGTTTAACTTACTTCTATAAAATCCCTTTCTCTATTCTAGTGTCTTGAGAAATACATAATTCAGAAGGAATTGAGGTCAGGCAGCATCTATGGAGAGAGGAAAGTGAGTTAACGTTTCAGGTCAATGACCTTTCGTCAGAACCTTTTGTGGGATCCCTTACTGTAAAGCGCTCTGAGACGCCGTCCAGAGTGGAGGGCGCTATATAAATCCAAGTTGTTGTTGTTGTTGTTGTTGCTCTCCAAATCCTTTTCCTTTCCATCCTTACTAATGGACACCCTTTCACTGTACTTTTGTTGTTTCTTGTTCCACTTTCCATTAGTATACATTAAACCCACTGTAATCAGGTGGTTTGTTCCGCAAAAGACGCAACAATCTTTCATCAAAAGTGGATCAATACACCAGTTAATTTTAACGGCAAATGCTCCAAGGTTCAGAATAAATTGTCATGAGCCAACTTAAACAGTTTGTTTGGTAAATTACCAATTTCTACTCACAAGAATTGAAAGTATGCATACTCTGATTGAAAAAGTGGTTTTGTGGAAGCAATTTGTTTCAAATCTATTGATTATTTTGTAAACATTTTAAAACTATACCAAGTTCCTCAGAGTAAGGTTTAAGGAAGCAAATTGCCATTGTTTCAGTACTCCTTACATTTGTTATAATGCTAGAAGGTATATAATAACAACTTACATTTACATAGCACCTTTCATGCAGCATAGTGCTCGGAGTACTTAACCGCAACTTAAGGAGCTCGATACCGACCTGGGGAGACACAATGAAGGTGAAGCTTGAACAGTGGCCTATTTCCATGCTGTATATTCTTTATCAATGGCAAGTTCAAGGCTACATGGCTTGGGTCAGCTCATCTATCAATCCCCCCACAATAGATCAGCAATTCAGTTGTTATGTAATTCTCAAGTTAACTAAGTGGAGACTTCATAAATACTATATCATTATAAATACTATATCATCGAAGCGCTCTGAGATGCCATCCGGCGTGGAGAGCGCCATATAAATCCAAGTTGTTATTGTTGTATATGTGAAACTTACTTTCTATATGCCATTCAGAGTCTTAAATTCTATACCTCTCAAATGGTCAATCCCCTGGTACACCATTAGAATTTCTTTTAAAGGCCTGAAAATAAAAGCGATCAACACATTTGTCAGTACAACTGCCTTTAATTCTCACATGTTTATAAATACAATCGGATTCTGTTAAAATGTGGTCATTTGTGGCAATAAATTAAGACCCCCATTACAACTGGTGTGGTCACTGCTGATATCACATCCTGCTTATGTGATCCTGGACTGTGCACAGGAAGGCAGCTATTCAGCATTGATGCTGGAAAACACCAGTCAAACAATTGACCCAAGCTGAACTCAGGCATGTTATAATGGGGTTTGACTGTAGTTTAATCTGTATAATGATAAAATGATGTGAAGAATCAAAAAGTAAACTCAAGTCAAATCTGATTAACTGAAAGTAGCAAATCTTATTTTCCCTAATTTTAATAAAATTATCATATTTTAGTCCCAGAAGAATAGCTCTTATATCAATAGATTCTGTCTCAGGTGGGGAATTAAGTCCTTACGTTGCTCGCAGAAGGCAAATTTCATGTGGGGAGAAGATATGTAAAGTGGTGTGACTGTATATTTTATGTCCGGCAGCCAATTTGCACTCAACGATGTCCTACAAACAGCCATGGAGTAAATGACCAATTTTATTAGGAAGATTATTAACAAAGACACTGGGAGAAACTCCTCTTTTCGAGTAGTGCCATTGGATCGTTATCATCCGCCTGAACAGGCAGATGTGACCTTGGTTTAATGTCGCATCCAAAGTACAGCACCTCCAACAATGCAGTATACCCCCAGCACTGCATTGGAGAGTCAGTCTAGACTATATATATATATATATGGGTTCCAGATTCCTGATTGGGGAGTCCGTAACCAGGGGTCACATGATCTGAAGGGGAATCTAAAAGAGAATTTCGGAAGAACTACTTCATACAGAAGGTCTTAAGATTGTGGAAATCACTGCCTGAAGTGAAGGATGAATCAGATAGCATAGATGCATTCAAGAGGAACTGCACATCATCGAGAAGGGAATAGAAGGATATGAGATGGAGTAAGGAATGGGTTAAGACTTGTGTGGAATATAAGCACTTGCACAGACTGGTTGGGCTGAGTGGCCTGGTTCCGTGCTGTACATTCTTTGTAAATCTTTGAATCCACAACCTTCTGACTCAGCGACATCTCTTAATATACAGTACTGTATATATATTTTTCTCTCAGTTTTTCTCCATTCCCAGTTACAAATTGAGCCAGGCTGGTATAAACGTTATACAACAACAACTTGCACTTATATAGCACCCTCCACACAGGGTAGCATCTCAGAGGGCTTAAAAATAGTATGTGTATCCAGGATATGGATGCACTCTGGGAAGCTACCCTGCGTATTCCAGCTTCTTGGGACGTTCTCCCGACATGAAAGGTGCTCTATAAATGAGATTTTATTGTTTTTGTTGTATGGGGCACTATATAAATGCAAGTTGTTGTTGGATGTAACACACACATTTCCTGATCCGGCACTCCTGTACATGTGCTGACATGTATATCCTTTAGGTAACAGACTCTTTCCATGAAACACTACAGCCAATAATCGTACCAAATATATGTTGTCATTCAATGCTGTCAGGGAAGCGGTTCTTATTTCTACTTGCAACAGACAAATATTTTAATTCTGAGTTGCTGCAATCATTGGAATTTTTTTAAAAAACAGTGCATTGTGAAACAAATTGAAAAAAAAATGCATTTCATTGCTGTACAATATTATAATACAAACTTTGTATGATATCGCTTTAAAATATATGTGTATGTACATATTTCCTCTCAATTATTCTCCATTTCCACTCTCTCTAGAGGGACCTAGATATTGCATATTACAATCCCCATGCCCATGTTTTCTGCAGAGAAAAGTCAATGAGCATAATAATAATAATGATAATCCTTGAATTTGATATAGCGCTTTTCATGTCTTCTAGACGTCTCAAAATGCTTCACAGAATATACTGTAAAGTGAATTGACTGCAGTTTTGTGAGCAAAACGCAGCAGCCAATTGCGCACAGCAGTGTCTCACAAACAGTTTGTGTATTGAAGTGACCAAATTATTATTGTTCTTTTTTATCTTGAGGGATTATTATCAGGTGTGTGGAGTAAGGAAACTTGCCTAAGGTTTCGCCCTGCGGAATCGAACCCAGGTCTTTCACTTGTGAGGCAAGTGCTCTAACCAATGAGCTACAGGACTCCACATAAAATGACAAGCAGTAGTTATTCTGTTTGATTCAAATATTCTGAGTTCATTTTTTCTGTATTCCCTTGCCTACCCTTGACAAGGTATTTCCATTTCTGTGAAATAGCAAGTAACCCAAAATTAAG
This sequence comes from Callorhinchus milii, assembly GCF_018977255.1. NCBI lineage: Eukaryota > Metazoa > Chordata > Chondrichthyes > Chimaeriformes > Callorhinchidae > Callorhinchus > Callorhinchus milii. Next base: position 22,511,658 of record NW_024704744.1, read on the forward strand.
TTGTACATATCACGTCTCACAAAGAGTATAGCAGCAGAGTATAGCAACAACAAAAAAATTAATTTGAGCACCCCATTTACAGTAAATTGCTGAGATTTCAGTTTATTGCCATCCTCTGCCATTCACCCAAATTCCATAATCCAAAGACAATAATATCTTGCCGCAAACCTGAATTTTATTAGAACCGTAGAAATTTACAGCACAGAAGAAGGTGATTCCTTCAGCTCCATATTTTTTCACATGTAAAATTTCATCAGTAGCCACAGTGATCATTGCTGTTTTTAATATTCACAAGTTTCAACAGCAATCCTCCTCCATGATCAAGTGCACAATTCACAACAACAACAACAAGATTACATTTTTATAGCGCCTTTCACGTCAGAAGGACGTCCCAAGGCACTGGATAGCGTACAGCATTCAAGCCCGAAGAGCACAGTTTATGTAGCTTGATATCCTACCATAAACAATACCTTGCTTTTATGAAATACCTTTCATGTTAAAGAAAAAGGCTCAAAGTTCTTTGTTTTCAATCAGAATTAAAGTGAATATCATTCTATGGTTAAACATGGCAAATCTGTACCAAGTTAAATTGGGACATAAAGCAATTTGTTTGATTAATTGCGCATACTCTTTGGTTAAAGTTAAAATAATTTAAATGGACATGTACTTTTTTCAATTAAAAATGAGGCAGATCCATTGGACCACCTAAAAAATGTTAATAAAAGATTTGGGAACAAAGATTAAATTATTTCGGACTCACTGAATTTATGCTGCAGCATTACGAATTGTTGTGCTTCAGCTGAATAAGAAATAATTGAATATAGTGGAAACCTCGTGGCAAAGCAAGTTTGCAACTAGTGGGGCTCTGGCCAAATGTGCAGGAATAGGCTCCTTACAGCACTGGAATTGACATGAATATATCTCCAAGAACTCACTGCTTTTAATGGCAGGCAATGCAGTTTTAACTGTAAACTCTACTAGCAACCTAAACTCACACTCTGGGTCCCCAATCCTTGGCTCTTGGCAACCTGCATAGAATATTCTCCGGAATTAGGAAAGCAGGGTATATCCCTTCATTAGGAGTGCACATTCCATTCCAGATACAGGAACATTTCCATGTACAATTTATATTTATATAGCATCATTTGGTTTAGGAGGTTTGTTTCACAATGATGAACGGAAACCTAAGGTGGGGGTGGGAGCCAAGGTGGAGTGAGGAGGTGAAAGACTTACTTCCAAGTCCAGCTGTGTTGTACTGTACTTTTCATTGTGGTTTTCTGTGAAAATCTATTGAGAAGCAATGATTTGAAAGTGAATCGCACGAGTGATAGATGCAGATAATGTAAATTGTAAATTGTTTTAGATTGTGAGACCATATAAGAATACCTGGAAGGTAATTACTGGTAATTGATGGACCAGGACAGCAAACAATTCCAAACAAATGGGGACTAATTGGGCAGAACATGTCTGTTTCTACTATTAAACTTCAAACAAATTAAATGGATTAAATTAAATATTTGCAGGTCACACATTAAAACACCAAGATGGCCATTTAGTTTAATTGCATGATTGTTGAGGTAGCAAGGCCTACAACATTATATTACAGCCTTAAGACAATAACATTGACATAAAACTGTAGTGTAATTAAAACTTTGGATTTGATTGTAAAATGCTCAAAAAAAAATGTTTTCAGTTTCTTTTCTGATTGTGATACACATCGGGCTATTCCTGGTCAAGACCTTTCTCTTTGACCGTGCCTTCAGCTCCCTTCTCGACTCTCTACCCCCTCCTCGCTCCCTCCCTGACCATTTCCCCCCTGCTCGGGTCCTGACCCTACAGTACAGCGCCTTGGGACGTCCTCCCGACGTGAAAGGCGCTCTATAAATGGAATCTTGTTGTTGTTGTTGTTGTTGTTGATCAGCCATGTATCTGACACGTGCGTAAACTCATCACCATACTTGAGAGTATCCACACATGACTTTCACATATGTATCGGACTTATACCTGTATATGGAAATGGCCCTGTGTCTGGAATGGAATATGCATTCTCCGTGGAGGGATACATCCTGCTTACCTAATTTCCAGAGTATTATATTGTATAGGTTAGTGAGAGCCAAGACTTGGGGACCCCAGAGTGTGCATTTGGGTTACTGCTGGAGTTTACAGTTAAAACTGCATAACTTGCCATTGAAAGCAATGTCTGGCAAGTTTACCCTCATCCCACTAGGAGCACCCAAACAACAACAACAAAATACATTTGTGCAGTACCTTTCACATCGGGAGGTAGTCCCAAGGTGCTGGACAGTCAGTGTTTTGGACCCGAGGTCGGGGTCAGGATTGGGGAAGATGGAGGGTGATTGAAAGCACGGTCGAAGAGGAGGATCTTGAGATGGGTCTTGAAGGAGGCAAGGGAGAGGGCGAGGCAAAGGGACTGATGGAGTTACAGAGGGTTCCAATAGTGGGGCAGGCCATACACCAATGGTGGGGCAGGCGAGGCAGGGGACGTGAAGCAGACCGTCTCGACGTCTCAAAGCACTTCACAGAATAGATTGTAAAGTAAATTGACTGTACATTTGTGGGCGAAACGCGGCAGCCAATTGCGCACAGCAGTGTCCCACAAACAGTCGTGGATTGAAAATGACCAATTTATTATTGTTTTGTGGATGATTTGCAGCCTGTGGAGAGAGGAGTTGGGGAGGCTGACAAGCAAGAAGTTTGCATAGTAAAGCCTGGATGTTATGAATGCGTGTATGAGGGTTTCTGCGGTCTGCGGTGTGACACAGTGGCAGAGCCGGACGATGTTGAGGAGTTGGGGGAGGCAGGTCATGGCACTGATATGGGGTTGAAAGGATAGTTGAGGGTCAAACAAGATGTCAAGGTTCTGGACTGGCTTAGCAAGGTGGAGTGTGCAACCATGGATGGTGATGCTGATATTGCCTGAGTTGATGAGAGCCAATCAGGAGAGCCTCGGTCTTGTTGACGTTCAACTGAAGAAAGTTAGCTCTCATCTAAGACTTGATGTCTGGCAGACATTCTGTCAGAGCAGCAGTGGTCCTGGAGTCAAGGGTGGAGGTGAAGAGTTTACGGTTAAAACTGCATAGCTTGCCATTGAAAGCAGTGTCTGGGTGTCATCCGCATACATGCGGAAGTTGACCCCATGCCTGCGGATGATGTCACCAGAAGGGAGCGTATAGATATTGAAGAGGAGGGGATAAAGGACAGAGCCTTGAGGAATGCCGCATGAGATAATGCAGGGGTTATAGGAGATGCAGTTTGTGGAGATGAAGTGGGGGAGGTGTGAGAGGTACCAATCAAGGACAGAACCATGAAGGTTGAGGTGACAGGAGAGGCGGTGGATGAGGATAGAGTAGTCAACAGTGTCAAAGACAGCAGAGAGGTCAAGGAGGATGAGGAAGCAGAGGGAGCCCTGATCGCAGATGAACAGCATGTCATTTGTCACTTGACAAGAGGTGTTTCTGTGCTGTGGGCAGCACAGAAACCCGATTGGAGGGGTCCGAGAAGGGAGTGGTGCGAGAGGAAGGAGCGAAGCTGGGAAGCAACGGGTTAATATTATACAATGTGCATTTTACATTTATTAACCAGAGCTGGATGGGAAGAATCCCTGTTCCCAGTGACTGTCTGCCCCTTCAAGTCTTGCTGAAGAGCCAGGTGATCGGTTATCAGCAGTGACTAGACTACTGCGATCCCACCTGGCTCAGGAACCAGAGCACTGAGACTGCCATAAAGGGTCGACTCGATTCCAACATTCTGTTGCCAAGCATTTCGCCTTGGACCCAAGGAGACCCCGCTTATCTCTCTCTTATGAAGGAATGTCTTGTCTGTTTCAGTGTACATGTGTTTAATGTCAGAAAATCAGGTAATTTATCAACTTTCCATATTTATCTCAGCTCTCAGCAGGTTCTTCATAATTGCTATCAATCGAGTAAATGCTGGAACTGAAGTGCTGTCGTGTTATTTTCAGGCTAATTGGAACCTTCCGTATGGTGTTGCAAAAGGTAGTGGAGGAAGGACAGTTGGAGTTGGAAGACACATTAATAGACGACAACAATACACCAATCAGGGTAAGATTTATTTTTTTCTATCTCTCTCTCTCTGTAACCCTCTGCATTCATAGCCTCTTTTGAACTGTCATTAGAGAAAAAATAAAAGTAATATTGGGCCCAGCTCACTGGAGTTGTTGAAGAAGAAATTAATGAATATAGTAGGAACCTCATTGCAAAAACAAGTTTGCAGCTACTGGGGCTAAAGCCAAATGAGCAGGAATAGACTCCTTATACACTGGGATTGACTTTAATAAAACTCCAAGACACTTAGGATCAACATCATCACAGACCTCATTCAACTCGCTCTACTTCCTTTTGCTCAGATATTTCCTGCAACCAATAACAATGAAGCAAAACACATATGCCCACATATTCACTTTTGAAACGAGAGCTGCCTTTCCTCCACAGATAACTTGCCACCACCACAGAAATCATTGGTGTATCTGTTCATCTCAATGTGCATCTATCTCTAATATATCTAATATCCCTACAGTTTATATTTATCCAGTTATATCCAAAGGTGTTTATCCATGCAATATCAACTGATTTTAGTAAGTTATTTCTACTACTCCTAACCTTTCATCCTAGTTTACGCTATTTCATCTAAAATCTTTTAGTTTTCTTCCCATGGTCTAAGACAAATGGATTTTCATGATTTAAATTCCTGGATCGTGGCCCCTTCTATCTTATTTTCTAATGACAAGTTCAGCTCTGTGAACGTGAAGCTCTCCAAGTAACTTCGAGCCCTGATTCCTGGGATATATTTTGTCACTCCAATCTGAACCCTCTCCCAACTTTTCACTTTTTTTGAAGCTTTATGTTCAAAATATTATTCCAGATTCTGAAAGGGGCCCACCAGTGATCTATGCTTAATACTCAATATTCCTTCTTTCCCACAAATCTGCTGTTGAAACCAGGGTGTCCTTCCTTCCGCAGATAGGGTGCTTGACTTCTTTAGCACAGAAATCATAAATCACTGTTACATATTTCTGCTAGTGAACAAAATGGCTTATCAGCACACTGCCCGAAAAGTATATTTTGTAGAAAATCTCAGAGGAGAAAGAGTTGAATTAAGAATAAGCTCCACTCAGTACTGGCAGTACTTTGCTTGCAGTATTTTTGTACTGCGACTAGCCAGATGTACTAAATTGGGTCTTCGATGTATAAATTCAAAGTTCTGATATGGTTCAGTTTTGAAGATATTTTAATCCTACTTTTTCCAAATCTCTCTACCAGGGAACTCCAGTGCAATATACTGGGGAAGTATTGCATTGTTGGAGGTGCTGTTCTTCAGATGAGTCAGTTCTGAAATATTTAACACTCCATTATCCATCCTCACTTTTATTCGCCATGTGTCAAGGTTTTGAAGGAAAACTCCACTTGCATATTCAGATGTTCACTATGATTACTTTGCCTGAGGTTTCCCCCAGACAAGCAGTTATTTTTAGAGTGTCCTAGTCTATGGCAAAACCTGGGCAGCTTTCTTAACTATTTTTTAAAGTGAGTAAGGATTGGAAGGCCTTTAATTCTACTCCAGGGATTGATTTAATACTTACCCAGATACCGTCTTAAGATTTAGTTTGAAAAATTATTATTCAGAGTTACGACACTGTTCTCCTAATGTTTAGAATGTAAGATGGCAGTAGTGCAATGCAGAACTGGCTGAAGGGAGAAAACATTCCCCAGAGTTGATAAACCCCAAATCATATATGAAATAATGGATTAAAAACTAATGCACATTACTCGATGGGCCGAATGGCCTCCTTCTGTGCCATAACATTCTATGATTCTATGATTCTATGATTCTATTACCATTGGTACACTCTACATAAATGATATGGAAGCTGATTACATCAAGTAATATAAATTGAGTTGATGTCACAACTGTATCAATATATGAATTGTCCAAGATAAATAGATGAATTTCAAAGAACCCAGGACAGATTAAACAGATGGGCTAGGCAATTGCCCGTAACTTTTAATATAGGTAAATAGTTAATGTGCAACATAGGAACAGGGAAAATGTACATGGTAGATAGATGGATCCCTGTTGCCAAAGGAGAGAATTGCTCTTGACAGTTTACTAAGTTAACTAATGTGAAATTGTGATTGACAATGCTAATTAAGTGCTAGATTTTGATCATTAGTCATTAAGTGATTTTCAATCATATGTCATAACAGGTTATTGTAACCACTCAAGAACAGGCCAAATTTACGTGTGCAGGTTAGGCCACTCAACTCTTAAACAAAACTGACCACTTGGAAAAATTTCAAAAAGGCTAAAAAAAACTTCTAGAAAGGTTTAAGACAATTATGAAAAGAGAAATGCTAATCTATTCAGCCCAAAATCACAAGCCCATGTGTGATCTAACATGATTGTGTTAATGAAGACCTCTCCACAAATGAACATTTTATATTCAGCTCACAAACAATTCTACATAGTGTGCCATTTTAGTGCACAAAAAACATCTCTGTAATACACAATTAGGTCAGGTTCCAAAACACAGTGTAAGCATATTCATTTACACTACTAATCATCTGTGTAATAAGCAGTTCAATTCCCCAAATCCTTAGAATAATAAAATATAGATATGTGCAATGGACAGCCCATCAACTATTTTGTGTATTATTTTATTCTCTATGAAAAATCCCTCTCTAATAATTCTGATAATAATTTATAATAATATTAATAATCTTTACATTTGATGTCGCACCTTAACATGTCAGTAAGACGTCTCAAAGAGCTTCACAGAATATACTGCATATAAAATATTCAATGTGAATGTTCAGGGACCACTTCTTGACTGCCTTGCGGGACACTTCTCTATCCCACGGGCCATAAATTGGCCAACACTGGTTTAATGTCTGGCAATACAGTATTCCCCCAGCACTGCATTGGACTATGAGCTCAAAGTTCCTCATGAGACAACTCTTTGGCTCAGTGGCAAGAGTGCTACTAACTAAGCCAAGCTGACACCTAATGAATAATTTATCCTGTGCAACAGCAAAGTATAACTTTGAAATAGAACAGAAAGAAAATAAAGCATGGTTTAGTGTAATAGAAAGATGGTACATTGTAATGTAGACTTTATGACTGTGTTATATAATAATCAGATTAAAATGGTCCATGTGTTCTGTACAATATATTAATTTATTAAGATGTTTGGCTAACACAAGGTTAAACTCAGCCTTCTGAGAATACTGTGGAATCAATCCTCACTATTAAGCCAGCAGCAAACGTTACCATAGCAACAAAAGCACAGCAGGAGACAGATATTAAAACACATAGTGTTGATAATTTAGAAATAAATTAACAACTCTATGTACTGCTGGAAATCTGTTTACAATATTTCACTTCACTGGGCTTCATACAAGTGAAGCCTATTCAACAGAGGTAAAAACACAATAATAATAATTCGGAATCACTGCCTTTTGCAGGTTGGTGGGATACTATTGATGGAGAAGATCTATTATCAATTGACAACCGCAACCACAAATTACATTTGTATAGCGCCTTTCAACTCGGGAGACGTCACAAGGCATTGGACAGTCAGGGATTTGGACCCGAGCTGGAGGTTAGGATCAGGAGAGGTGGAGAGCATGGAGGGTAGGGGTAGCGATAGGAGGGTGGCTGATGGTGCAGCCAAAGAGACGGATCTTGAGAAAGGCCCTGAAGGGATAGTGGGGGAGATGATGAGGCGAATGGACTGTGGGATGGAGATCCAAAGGTTGGGAAAGTCAGGCTGAAGGCCCAACCACCGATGCTGGGTCAGGCGGGTGACATGGAGCAGGCCATAGCCCACTGAGCGGAGGGAGTGGACAGGTTTATATGGTGTTAGCAGGTCACAGAGGTAAGGAGGAGCATGGCCATGGAGGGCTTTGAAGTTGAGAATAAGGATTTTTAAATCTATCTTTGGGAGGAAGGGGAGCCAATGGAGCCGGGAGAGAATGGGGGTAATAAGGTCACAAGGCTGCAGAGTTCTGAATGATAATAATAATAATCGTTGCATTTGATATAGTGCTTTTCACGTCTTCCAGACATTTCAAAGCGCTTCACAGAATACACTGTAAAGTGAATTGACTGTATATTTGTTGGCGAAACACGGCAGCCAATTGCACACAGCAGTGTCCAACAAACAATCTTGGATTGAGTGACCAAATTATTTTTTTTCTTGAGGGATTATTATCCCCGGAAAAGCGATCTTCCAATCAAGTAGCAACCGGGTTCCTACTTAAACAGAGGCGTGTGGAATAAGGAAACTTGCCCAACGTTTCGCCCTGCCGGGAATAGAACCCAGGTCTATTTCTTGTGAGGCAAGTGCTCTAACCACTGAGCTACAGGACGCCACATGATTATGCACTTGTGGAGGTAACAGTTGGGAAGCAGGGAGTTAGCTATTATTTTAGTTAAAAATTAACTAAACTAGTTACGACAGACATCATAACTTGTTTAGTTCATTCTTACATTCACAGCTAATCAAACTCCTGTCCCCATAACCCAAATAGCTCTGTGTTTTGCAGCACCTTTTAAAAACAAATGTATGGGACTACATTTTGTAACAGAGCAAAACAACCAGTTTGTGCATATCATTGTCCCACAAACAACCATGAAATGAATGACTAATTTTATCTGAGGGATTGTTGGAAGTGCGCTTCTCTTTTCGAATAGTGTCATGGGATTTTTCATGGCCACCTGAACAGGCAGACAGGAATTCTGTTTAACGTCTCATCCAGAGTACAGAACCTCTGACAATGCAATGCTCCTCCAGCACTGCATTGGACAATCAGCCTAGACGATGAGCTCAAAGTCCTGATTTGATGTGGGGCTTGAACTCACGACCTTCTGACTCAGAGGAGAGAATGATACCAGTTCAGCCAAGCTGACACCTAAAGTAGCTTCATCAGTGTAATATTGAAGAAACTTTATTACTCTCATATTCACTACAAGTTTCGCCCACAAAATATAGTCAATTCACTTTACAGTACATTCTGTGAAGCGCTTTGAGACGTCTAGAAGACTTGATAAGGTGCTATATCAAATGCAAAGATTATTATAAGTAACTAAAGTAAATTATAAAACATCTTAACTTCTTCTCATTTTCTCAAGGTGCCTGGCTTGTGAATGATAAGATTAATTGTCAAGTTCAAGACTTGGACGATCTTGTAATTTCAACTCACTGCTTTAGGATTGTTACCAGCTAATCTATGACAGACGATACATCTTTGGAAAAGTAATTTTTTTTTGACAACTCTGCCTATGTCTAAGGAAGGAAAGCAGATTGATCCATGTCATTCAGCTTTGATTGTATCTGCTGATACACATCCTCAGGGTCAGAAACCACTGCAAGTGCTGTAACTCAAGAGCTGGGTGATGGTTATCTTGTAGGTTAAATTAAATCAGGAAGACAACATTATTGAGGTCCTGTCACCTCTTTGTACCTCAGTTTAAGCTTAAAACTTAGGTCGCATAACCAAGATGAACATGTCTGTGCAGAATATTAGACAGTAATACTTGTGCCCTCAAACCGTGAATTCACCTTTCAACCATTATTCCTGTATTTGTCTGAAATGTATTTCATGACTTCCCAAACATGATTGCAAACACATCAAGAAAATTATGGACAATATCAATCTATGTGTATCCTTTTGTTGGTATGTTCTCAGTTATGTGTACAAATAAATGTTGATCGAATCTTATAACATATTATTGTTCTTCATTCTATTTGCTACTCTATTGCTTCCATTACTTAGCTGGATAGGGGGGTCCTAGGCAATACTCCTAATGGCAAGCAATGCGATTCTAGCTGGTAAAATCCAGCAGTGCCTCAACATCTTCTCTTGGGGGCACAAGCTCTTGCCAACCTGTCCTTAATACTCTCTGGAATTAAACATGAAGCATCCACCTAGGGAAAGACTGTACATTCCATCCAGACACAGGGACATTTCTATGCGTAGGTGGCATGCATATGTGGAATTATCAGTCTGGTTTGTAACTTTCAGGAGGGTGATTGGTTTTTGCATGTGTCAGACACCCGGCTGACCTCCAAAACTTGTTTCGCTCACTTCCTGCTGATTTTTTCAATCTTACTTCCATTTCTCTCTAATGCTCGTCTCTCTCTTTTGTGTTTTTTTGTTGCTGCCATTCTGTATTCCTAATTGCTTTTTCTGAAATTCTGCTAATTTCCCCTTGATATTTATTCATTTGGTCAGTTATCCTCTAGTTTATCTCTCTATTCCTCTCTGTCTCACACACATACAGACACACAGACACTCTACTGTTTCTTTGACTTCTGTTCCTCTGCTTTGTTTGCCTTCTCTATTTTTTATTTCTTGAGGCTATTCCCCACTTTACTTTCTCTCTCTCTCTCTCTCTCTCTCTCTTTTGTCTATTTACCGCAGACACCGCTTTATTTCATTTATATTTGGCCCTTCATTGACCTTTAACCAGGCCGGAGTTCTGCTGGGGCAGTGACTATCGTAGATATGTGATCTATCATCATATTGTCTTCAATTCCAATAGCTGCCAACTTGAAACCTTTTCATTTCCTGAGGTGTGGAATGATATCATTAGATTGAAGGACTTGTGCAGCGTGCATTGGATTTTCTACAGAGCACACATAAAGTATAAATACAAGCAGTATTTTTGCCTTGGATTGGAAAGTTATGGGTTACAACTTCATGCCAGATGTTGCTCTATCCTGCTTGGGGGTGCAGAGAGTAGGGGAGCTAAATGGGGCTCTTTGAGATTAAATTGGCTCCAAAATGACTTGTCTGGCAATGTGATATCAGAATCAAGTCTCTAGGGTGGTGTTGGGAGTCCACATACTGAGCATGACGGCTCTGCAGTACTGTAAAATATTGCCTCCAATCTAGTTCATCAGCAGAACTTGACAAGCAGACGAGACACAAGACATTGGGATTCTTCCCACTTTGCTCCTGTTAATCCCATGTGGCAAATAAGGATTAAATTGGCCCTATCTGGACAATCAGCAGGATATATGTCAGTCCATGTGTCAGTCAGCATTTCCAATGCAAGCTGCCCAGTTTTAGCTGATTTTGCTGTTGTTGCTGTTTGGTTAGAAATTTTAAGCAAGGGGCCAGATTTTGAATCTCAACCAGTGGGTGAAGAACACTCTAATCTTCTACCTGGGCTGTGTGTAGCAGGCAATACTTTTGATTTTTACTGCTAATTGATTTCTTTCTTTTTTTCCTTTTCTTCCAGACCAGTGTCTCTATTGAGATAAAATACCAGGCAATAGATGGGACTGTCGGACCCTGGAATGAAAATGAGTTCTTGGAGAACCCAAACCAGAATGAAGCCACCTTTCAGTTTGAGACAGACAGCTTGCTGTCCGGTAGCGGTAACAGTCAGGGATCAGGAGCCTCCCCAGGCAGATCTCGGCACAGTCTCCGAGGAGATAAAAGGAAGTGAGTAACTCATTTATCTCTTCATGTGATAGAGAAGGCAAACCTTGAACAATACATACAGACACTTCGAAAGGGCGCAGCTTCAGGGTTGGAACAGACATCAGCAAGTCTTTTTTTGTGTAGAAGATAATCAATTGGTGGAATAAGTTTCCGGGAAAGGTGACTGAGTTTAGGACAATGGAAGAAGTCAATTGATACTGCAATGGGAGGATAGCTGGGTTGGTATTCTGAAAGAATGAGATAACATTCTCATTGAACTGAACTTAATCTGGATTTCTCTTTTGATCTTGCGATGACATTATGTTCAGCAAACAAACAAGGGCTTTAGTTTTCAAATTCAACAATTTGGCGTGTTTGCTCGCACACAGTTGTAAAGTAAAATCCATTAATAATTGTGGAAATAAAATGTTCCTAGCATTTGTTCAATAAGTACACATTAGACCCCTTATATAATCATGATCATTTAAATTATTAACTCCTTTTGGAGAACAAATTCATTGACCACTGCCTTACAAAAGCATCAGTGTTATAACAAACTCTGTTCTCCTGGAATGACTATCTCATTTTGATAAAGGTATTGAACTTCCCAATAGCCCATTAAGCTGACTGTTATACAATCTTGCGCAGAGTTGAAGTCAGTCCTTGTGTGTTTCACTTTTATTGTTAGAACTAAGCTAAACTTCCTTCATACACAATTTCCTCGATAGTATTGTACACACCCAGGTGAAAGAGGAACTTACAATGCTATGGATTTTTCCCAGAGGTAACTTTTGCAATTGACACCTGTTTTTCTTCTTTTGTTCTTTTGTTTGTAGGTCAATGGGGAAGTTTAGAACACTTTTGATAACACAGAGGGTTTTAGAATAAGAAATGCACAAGTAGTTGTTGAAGCCGAGTCAGTAGTAGAACTTAACAGGAAATTGGATAACTGAGGAAAAATATTAAAAGTTACAGGGAAAGAGCAAAAGAATGGAATTCTAGCCTTAGGAGTTTTAGTGGAGGGAACTAGCACCAGAACAGAAGACATCATGGGCTGAATGTTTGACTTAATTATGTGCTGTAAACTTTCTATGATTTTATTGCAGGCCAAGCATGTTGACATAAATGTGCATGTATATATATTTTTCCTTCAACTAGGAAATAACTTAAGTAAGCAATTGTGCCTTCAGTATTTTGCTTATACATTTTACATTTTAGCAGGAAAATTACACAGTTGGAGAGAGCTTATTGTGATTTTCTCAATAATTGAGATTTTTTAAATTCTGATATAATACAAAATTACATTTGTGTAGCGCCTTTCACGTCAGGAGGATAATATTAATATTGTTAAAAGTAAAGCAAAAAGTGATTGTAACAAGATTGTGGTGTTAGTTATTGGAGCATTTGAAAACTAATTTACTTAAGGGAACACTGCCCTTACTTTAATGGTCTTTAATGGCTTCTCTCGATAGTTAATCTACAGTTGCTTTCCGAGAATATTGATTGATTCTGATTGATTGATTCCGATTGATCTCAGGGCCGAAGCTGACGTGAGCTATACTAATAATGGCTCTGTTTAATGTCTCATCCAAAGTACAGCACTGGATTGGAATGTCAGACAAAACTATGAACTCAAAGTCCTGACGTGAGACCTGGGGCTTGAATCTGCAACCTCTGATTCAGAAACAATAAGGCTACCTACCGGCTGAGCCATCCTGATACCTAAGTGTTACAGTATTGAGGAGTGGGTGATCATAGTTGTCAATGCTCATTGACAAATATGATCACCCACCTCTCAATATTGTTCAAAAGCGAAGGTAAATTGAACGTAAAGAAAATGAGTCACAACGGCCAGATGAATTTCTGAAGATAGGTCTCACCCTTTAGATAGTGTAGAGTGTGTATTGTTTTGTTCTATGTTTTTTCTCTCTACTTCAAATTTAATAGTGTAAATGAGTTTCATTACCAGTCACCCAGACAAGTAAAACACTGATGAAAGGTAAAATCCGTGTTCTCTTCATGTTGTGAAATTGGTTGATTTGTTATATGAAAGCTCCATGATTTTGTGACACACTGAATGAACACAAGGTGGCAGTGGTCCCTCTCCTTCCTCCCTTTCCCCTTCTCCCCGCCTCGCCCCCGCCCAAACCCCCCCTCCCCCCTCCACCCAAACACACACACACGAGCACTGGCTCCAACTTTGATTGCCATCATTTTAAGCAATGGCATTGTTTTATCTTTCTGAGAGTGATATGAAAACAATCATTATGTAGATAAACACTTCACAATGCTTCACATGCCGGAACTGAAAAGTCCTGAAGCATTTGGGGAGGGGGGGTTAAATTTAGTCTTTCCAGTTATTTTTCTACTTTCTCTCCGCATTGCCATATGCCTTTCTGCTGATGCCCTCCAGTGCTGATGCCCTCCAGTACCCTGGCCAAATGGCCATTGTTCATGTGTGAGCCTTGGCAGTAAGTGTCACAGACAACAACAACAACAACAAGATTCCATTTATAGAGCGCCTTTCACGTCGGGAGGACGTCCCAAGGCGCAGACCACTCAACTATAGAGCTTGAACTCTCCCCACACAATTGCACAAAACCAGAAGGTGCTGAGGAGCAACCAAGAGCAACAACCCTGCCTGGTTTTCCCTTCCCCAATTCTGTGAAAGCTGGGACCTGAATGAACACAATGGTGTAAATGTTCTCACTCAAGTGTCCCATTTTACCAGGGTGTTGAACGAAGCCCAGTTGTTCACTTTGTGTAGGAAGACTTACAGTATTTCAGTCTTTCTTCTTCTCAACCTCTGATACTTCACCCCAGTGATCATTATTTTGTGTGGTCCTTGACACTGAGTGTTGGTAGGTCATTCAACTACTGGAGGCATGAGAACTGAGCCTAATTCGGTTCTCACCCAACTCTTGCTCTGCACGTGGGCCATTGCAAGCTAAAAAGTATCAAGTTTATAAATATTGTAATTAGAAAGAAAATGTAATATGTTTGATTCAACCAAAATAAATTAGACTTGTGGAGTTCAAGAGACCCACCCCACTGTTAGGGTGATTAATTGATGCACGTGGGTGGTGTGTTACTTTGTGGTAAATTTGGCATGTTTTGACAATGTGGCATATGACGGGATTTTCCATTATCCATCACCTTGAATTCAATGTTCTTTTTACTCTAGGATAATGCTGTTGTCAAAATCAGGAATTTACACTTTCATGAAAGAATTAACCATTGTAGGAATAGTCTGTCTAATAGTTTGAAATCCTGCCGCATAAATCAATGGAGAAATCAGTCTGACACTCGCATCAACAGTTTAAAAACAGCAGATCCAGGTTAAACAGGATTGATTGTAGACTGTGTATACCAGTGGTTAATCAATATAATCTCTGAAGTGCTTTGAGATGCCTCAACGATGTGATAGACGCTATATCAAATGTAAGGATTATTATATTATATTGTCATAAATTTTGTGCATTTACTGCCTCCTCACTGGTTTGTTACTCACCAATTTTAATATCTCCATCACAAATCTCAGCTGTGAAGATGATCAGGAGGAAGAGGACAAAACTGCTCTGAGGTGAACAGAGTGTTCTGATCACGGTCAATTGTCAATACACATCAGCAAGTGAAGGATTATTTAAAATAATCCTGGTAAACTTCCAGCACACCAACAGATGGGATACTTTGGTGGCTACATTGATGTGTATTTTATTGATTTATGCTACACATACTGTTTAAACGTTTTAGAAGAAAAATGTGGCTCAGAAAGACCCTATTCTTTAAGAGAACATAATCGATGTTCATTAAGGAATCTTAACACATGATCAGAGCTATCATCAGTACAGTTGTGTGGTATAAAAGGAGTTCCATTATTAGTGAATCTGTGTGGTTTTTTGCATGTTCCTTGTTTGAAGTGTGTTTGGATTTAATCTGAGCTAATTTAATGTATGTGGGACATTAGTAGCTGAATTATTATGGGAAGTGTTTGGATGATGGATTGTTCAACGTACTAATCTTCAGGAATCAGTTCAGGAATCTCACTAGTGAAATTATTAAGGACTGTCACAGAGTTTGTCACAGGGTTCTAGTGCTTGGATAAGGCAGAGGTTAATGTGTGTGGAGGATTCTTAACTCAACGGATGGATGTAGAATGTGTCCCAGTGATGCAGCATCTTAAGATTCCTAATGCACCAATGGTGGTAGGATGTAGATTTGTGCCCACAATCCCTCACGCACCAAGTTCCAAGTTTTGGAGTTTTATTGGCAGAGACCTTGAAGTAAGATGTTCCACACCTTGTTGACAATGAGTACCACACAATGGACGAAGACCAAAAAAGTGGAGAAAAACAAAAGACAAGATCAGTACATTGAACAATCCATCATCCAAACACTTCCCATAATAATTCAGCTGAGATTGGGAGGCAGAGTCTCAGATGCAGATACATCACCTACTGATGGGACGTCCTCCTGACGTGAAAGGCGCTTTATAAATGGAATCTTGTTGTTGTTGTTGTTGATCGATTGTACCACATTATTGCCCTTGATGGTTTTACTCAGTCTCCATTGTGTTTCTCAGTTGTTAACTGTGTTTTGCTGCTGGTATCCATTTCCATTTGTAGGTTTATTTCTTTGCGTGAAGAAAAGTTCACTGAAGTTGCTAACACCAGCTGATAAAATCTCAATGAACTGAAGACTTTCCAGTATGCTATAATTTCTATGGCACTTTGGTGGGGCAGAGCAGTCAGAATGTATCTCTTCAGCTGGCTGTGTAAATGTGCTTTAGGTTGACACTAGAGGGTTGAAATTCCCATTGATATTAAACTAAGCACCCTTCTTTATGCTTGTAAAATAGAAGAAAATGGATACTGTTAAATTGGCATGAATCTAAGTCATTATTTTCTGGCCTTTTAAAAGCAATCAATGCAAATGTAGCAGCATTTCGTTTCCTCACAGCGAGATTTACATTAGTGTGGAGGTTATTCAGCAAGATTTCAGAGAAGCCCACTCGCTGTTTAAAGGCTTCACTGAGACAGCAGCAGCACATCATAGGAGAAGCAGTGTTGGCAGGCATCATTTTTATAGAGCAACAGGGGAGAGGAGGCACTTGTAATGACTATTGGAACACCATATCCTGATAAGAATTTGTCAGGCTTTAGATGATTGTTATTACTCTCATTTATATTAGACAGCTAAAGATATCTGGAAATCTTTAGTTGTCTATTAAAAACCAATCTATAAACCGCCATCACAGACATCAATACTAATATCAGACTAAGAGCTAGTTGGCAATTCTGTCATATGTTATGGTACTTTTGAATTATCAATCTCCGTGGTTGGACAGTTCTTATCAAGTCTTTTACTTTTGCTGTCAGTAATAGGGAACCATGTCTTTCCCTCATGAAATTCTTGGTTTTAACCATGAATTGATGTCAGAATAGGGTATAGAGTTCAGCTCTACAATTTCTTTAGAATTGTTAGTCTGTTACAATGAATCACTCATCAGGTTATAGGTGGTCTATTTTAACGTGAGATAATGCACATTTACATGGCTTATCTCCTGGAAGCACCTGTGCTTGCTGTCCATCTTTGATTGTTTTGAGCACTAATATATTTACCAACAAGAAAATAACCCCAAAGTGAAGCATACCCTCATAGACTAACAATAGCCCTCTGTGCACGTATTTCCCAATGGTCTATATGTGATCTAAATACTTCATCAAGTAGGTTATTCAGCAATCCCTCACACTAGAAAATTAGTTTGTTCTTATGATATTTGGCCTATTCTTGCCATAGAGGAAATTCATCAGATGTTTGTCTACAGTTTTATTCTGCTACTTGCAACCATGGCAATATTCAGAGTTTCCATATGTCCATTTGTAAATTTTGTTTTGTCGACTGCATCCCAACTCTTTCTAAATTTTGAACGTTTCTTTCGAAAATACCACAAGTTTGTTAAAATCCGCAGCATTCCTCCACCAGGTGTAAAGATGGAAAGAATTCAGAAATATTTTTGAAATCTTGAAATTCAGTTTCCATAACTTCTAAAAGGAGCAGTCAGTATAAGTATACCAAATACAGATAAGTAAAGATATAAGTATACCAAGTAGAGTTAATCATGATCAACTTTAATCTATGCCAAGTTTAATGCAGACAACTGATGATTATTATGAGTTAATATACTTCTGCAAGAATTACCAAACTTAAAAACTTTCCAGCTATTTACACAGCTTAAACATTAGTAAGTGCTTCTGTTGAGACTAGTTCCCTTCCCATACTGTATGCAGGTTTAGGATGATGTTGAGTCAGTGACCCAAAAGGATCTTGGACCCTTTTGTCCCTCATAAAATGATGTGCAGTATTTGCATGTTCCTTCAGGAATCACAGTAAGATACTTTATCACCTCCTCCATTGTTAGGGTAACCTATCATGTCTTTTTCGGATGATTCACACAAGCATATATCCATTACCATGATTAACAGCGAAAACCAAAGAGTTCTACATGTGTATACCACCTACACATGGAAATTTCCCCGTGTCTGGAATGGAATGCACATTCTCTCCCCCAAGGGATGAACCCTGTTTCTGTAATGCCGGAAAGTAATGGTTTGGGGTATTGCTGGAGTCTATCCACTAAAACCTCAATATCGCTTGCCATCGAACACAATATCTGGCAAGCTACAGGCTGGCTGATTTGTCATCAGTAATAATAATAAAGTAAAACCAAAAGGCACAGAAAAATGCTGGTGTAAATCAATCACAGAAAGTTTTAGAAAGAGATGAAATAAAATTGCAGAGAAAGTAGAGGGAATACTGAAACCAAAGAGATGAATAATCCAAGAGATGCATCTGCATTAAAACTGGAAATGAAGCAGAAAAGAGGCTGACTAAGAAATATTAATATCAAAATAATAAATGTTCAAGGAAAGATGGATTAAAAGGGGAAATAAATGGGAGAAAATGGCAGTTCAAAGACAGCTAGGACATGGGTCTCTTTTCGCCAGACTACGGCACTACCTCACCCCTCACGCTGCTGAAACTCTGGTCCACGCCTTTATCACCTCAAGGCTGGTCTATGGGAACTCTCTCCTCGCCGGCCTTCCCGGCACCTCTCTCCACAAGTTGCAGGTCATTCAGAACTCTGCAGCTCATGTACTGTCCCGCACCAGGCTTCGCGACCACATCACTCCCACCCTCGCTCGCCTCCACTGGCTCCCCAGCCCCCAGAGGATCAAATTCAAGATCCTCATCCTCACCTACAAGGCCATTCACGGCCTTGCTGCCTCCTACCTCTCCGACCTACTATCCCCGTACCCACCTGCCCATACCCTCCATTCCTCTGACTCTGGTCTGCTCCACATCCCCTGCCCCAACTGCCCTACCATTGGTGGCCGGGCCTTCAGCCTCCCAGCCCCGAGGCTCTGGAACTCTATCCCCCAGTGCCTTCGCCGCTTCTCCCTTTCCTCCTTCAAGGCCGGTTTCAAGACCTTTCTCTTTGACCGTGCCTTCAGCTCCCCTCTCGACTCTCTACCCCCTCCTCGCTCCCTCCCTTCCCTCCCCTCACCCTGACCATTTCCCCCTTGCTCGGGTCCTGACCCAACTGTACAGCGCCTTGGGACGTCCTCCTGACGTGAAAGGCGCTTTATAAATGGAATCTTGTTGTTGTTGTTGTTTTCATTCCCCGCAGTTAATTACATTTTATTAGGGATTCCTATTAAAGGTTATCAGTATTGCTCTTTAGAATCCAACTAGAAGGCCCATAAGAGATTTTATTGCTGCCACCTGCAAATTTATTCTTCACTGGCAATATCTACAACCTGAAAAATATGGATCCAGATCTGAGAATTTATGTGATTTGATTCAAGGTGGAAAATGTTTAATTGCTCCACTTCAACTCTATAAAACATAAGTAAAAACATGAATGATGGTATTTCTCCACCATGTCCGAAAATAGTCCACTATTCAACTTTTTTGATTGTGCGTTCTAGTATTCAGTCTGTACTCTGCTCTTATCAACATCTGCAATAATGAACATTATATTGTTGCAGACTATACTTTGATGGGGATTTGTTGAGGTCAACCAAGTGTCTAACGTATGAAAACTCATCAGCAGGAAAAAGAGTATCAAAGTCAGACTGAGGGTTCCATATATGCATAACACCCATGCATGGATATTTCCCAGTAACATTACTTGTCAGATAGTAAATCAGACCTTCAGACCTTACAGTGGCAGTGAGCACAAAACAATGAGAAACATACATATATTGTTTATGTAAAAGTGGCAAATGATATCAGAAAGAGAAAAATAGTTGCATAATTTCTACTACAAAATAACATGACAGCGTAGTATACATAATTAATGTGTTCCATTACACATGCTGAGACCTGAGAATTGTATTTAGCCATGCAGATTTTCTCCCTCTCTTTTCCTTTCTCTTCAGGGTTGATCAGAATGTGAATCACAAGGCAGCAAACATAGCTAACTAGTTCAAACATGATACCTCCTGATAGGTTATTAACATAAAAGTTTAATAGTAACGAGAACAGCACATGGCGGTAAGCAGCCTGTCTCTGGTGAATTATTGATTTATTCCACATGATGAACAAAAGAAGGCTGTCGCTTAACAAAAGCAATCTGTCCGATTGGTCAACAGCATCAAAAGAGTAACTGGTAAAGGAGTCAGATAGCCCCACTCTTGAGCTTTAGAAAAATAGAAATCGGTTTCATGAGATTACTGGTTTAGTTTACCTTCATTCTCTGGTAACCTATTGATCATCATACCAAATATCTAAGGTGCCGCTCTGGTCATTGCTACTAGAACAAAAATAGCAGTTAATACAGTTAATTGAACTCCAATGACATACTTAACAATCTGCAGCACAGGTAGATCAGAGAGAGGAGTAACTTCATAGAGGTTTATTTTGATAAAGGTGGAGCATTTGACAAAAATGTTCCCTGTAAAAGGTTTTAAGACTTGGGAACTTCATTCTTTGAGTGGTGAAAATCCAGTCACAGTTATTGGTCTTGAGTCTTGACCAAGGAAACTTAGTAGCCATTAAACGATACAGTATAAATGTCTTCTGAACAGGGATCAGTTGTTTTCTGTCTATTAATGTAGATAAATTGTAAAAAAACATCCATTATTACCAACAGTTTTAAACTAGTTCAAAACGCATGGTCTGTGAATATGTATAATGCCACCTTATGTTTTGTTTTAACTTGTGTACTTTCAACTATGTTTCTGCAGTTTAGTTGTTAAACTTTTTTTTGTAGTTTAATTAACTGACTAATAATAAATGTATTGACATAGTCCGTTTCTGAGCTTTTGTTTTAGGGTCATATAATATTTTTAAAAAAGCATCTTTTAGCGAAAAGGTGCAGAATTTTATTGAATTACTTTCCTGATTTGTACCAAAGTCAAAAACATGTATAAAAATTAATGATCAAGGATTTTCCTTCATCTATCAAATCCAACCCAGGTAGTTAGGATGACATTTTTCCCCTCTCGGGTGACTGCTGTTTTGTGTCCAAATCAAAATATGTCAGTGGTATTCAATTTCATAATGGAAATTAATTAACACAACATTTCAAAATAAACCAATGAACAAGTCAATTATTTTTATTCCAATCTAGTTATTTTCTAAACTCTGTTGTTTGGATATGTTGCATTTCATTAACATATACAGAAATGAATTGAAAATCTAATAAGTGCCAACATTTTCTTCTTAAATTGCTGAACGTAAAGATTTTGGATTGAATCAACAGAGGCTTTTATTGAATTTTGCTGTTTGGGATTTTCATGAATCCCTGATTACAAATCTTCTCGCAAGTCTTCCAATTCGATATTTCCAAGCTGGAAGATGCAATGAAAGCAACAAATCCATTTGCAGAAGGAAAACAATTGAGAGGCATTGCGGATTTCTCGTGATTCAATGCAAAATCTTTCAATTCATTATTTTTAGAGATTTTAATGAGTGAAATAAATGTTAATGAATGAAACACAATTATTCCACCCTCTGAGTGGCATAAGAAACCAAAGCCCCATTTCCCAGAGCTGTTAAGTATTATATGTTTTATTAAAATGTTTGCCCTAGGTTTTTCTGTGTGTGAAACTGTGTGCATGAAAGAGGAAAAAAAACCTTCCTTCCAACCAGCCTTAAAGCTCAAATTAATTCAATTTTATTTCATTCCATTTCAGCAAAATATCTGATCTTAAGAATAAACTCACCGACGGATACCAGACTGTGCCCAGGTATCAACACGATTTAGAATTTTAGGATCTACGTTGTGTATTCTCAGCAATCCCATTTGGGCCAAGAGTAGTTCTGTTTTCATAGAATTTCAGTGTACAGAATTTGGCAAATCTTTCAATACACTCTTAATGTTGAATCCAATTTTCTGTGAGTTCCTTTAAGAATTGCAGGAAAACAGCTCCAACGTTCATACTAAATTTATCAATTTGCCAAATTGTGGGTGCTCTAAAATGCTAAGTTAACAGAATAAATCTGGTGCAAAGTGGAATTTCTATCTGGTAATGTATGGAAAGCCGTGGCAGATTAACAAAGGTGCCAATGGTGCAGTAGCACGAGGCCCACACTAGGAAGGGAGCCATTCAATAATGGACCGGCTAGACAAGAAATCGGAAAGTTCCTGAGCGCCCCCATAATTGGCTGCTGAGAGAGACAGTCATTGGCTGCCAAATGGCCCCATCGTGAAATGCCGAGCACCCCAATAATAAACCTGAAAATGGGGGCCCAAAAAACACTTTGACACCAGGCCCACAAAAGGTTAAACCCACCCTGATGGTGGGAGAAACTGCTGCTAGCCCAACAGAATATTCACTTGAGGGATTCTCACCACCAGCAACTCTTATAAAGGTTAGACTTGCAAAGAAGTCTGAGTAACTTTTCAAAGTGTGTGAATTCTGATGAAAGGTTGTGGATCCGTAACGTTGACTCACTTTCCTTTCTCCATAGATGAGAAAGTTCTCTGAGTGTTCCCAGTGACTTCTGTTTTTGTTTTCAGATTTCCAGCATGTGCAGTATTTTGCGTTTTGAGTTTATCTATCCCTGTTGGTTTATTGGGTTATTTTAATTAATAAATACTGACAGAATGAGTAACTCCTACAAACATTTTTTTCATTAACACAGTGAACACTTACCACTTAAAGAAAAATATTCAAAAGAGGAACAAATGTTAACTGCAAAAGGCAAAATAGTTCTTTTGGTTATTTGGATGGTGGAGAGACTTGTTTTTTGAAAATGGAGTTTATTCTGCACCATGATGCAGGACTCACTATAAACTGTTGTCTTTCTGCTTCTTCATTAGTTTTGTTTTCTGGTCACTTACTAAACCTGTCTCTAAATTCTAACGATCCTCCTCTCAATCAATCCTCTCCCTAGACCTTCCAAGTCTTGTTTCTCCCTACCTCTGTAATCTCCTAACCCTCTACCAACCCGTCCGCTCCCTCCGCTCAGCGGGCTCCGGCCTACTTCACGTCCCTGGCCTTCAGCCTCTCTGCCCCCACCTTCTGGAATTCCATCCCACAGTCCGTCCACCTTTCCCCCTCCCTTGCCTCCTTCAAGACCGGTCTCAAGTTCTTCCTCTTCAACAGTGCCTTTGGTCACCCTTCTACCCCTACTCTCCCTGCCCTCCACTCCTTCTGATCCCAACCACCAGCTCGGGTGCAGATCCCTGACTGACCAGCGCCTTGGGACATCCTCCTGATGTAAAAGGTCAGGGTGAAACCTTGGGCAAGTTTCCTTACTCCACACAGAGCCTAATAATAATCCCTCCAAAACCCAAAACAATAATAAATTGGTCATTTTCGATCCACGACTGTTTGTGGGACATTGCTGTGTGCAATTGACTGCCGCGTTCGCCCACAAATATACAGTCACTTCACTTTACAGTGTGTTCTGTGAAGCGCTTTGGGACGTCCTCCCGACGTGAAAAGCGCTATATCAAATGCAAGGATTACTATCTGTCCCAGGTCCCATTGTCCCAGGTCTTCATGGTATCCTTCCTACTATCGTCAAGAGATGTATCTCCACACTTATTTTGGACTTTTGCCATTTGTTCAAATTCGCCTGCTCCAAGTTCATCTTATCCCTCAGAAAGATGATCTTTCTTGCTCTGTTCTGATTTACGTATGTGCATACTAAAGTCCTTGATAATGCTGTTAACTCTCAAATTATCCATCACCTTGAAAGCTCAAGCCTAATCTATGAATGCTTGTCTGGTTACCAGCCTGCCTGCTCCACTGGTGATCTTCTTGCCTATCACAAACCTCAAATTTTCTAGCTTCGTGAAGGGACCTATATCATCCTGAAAGCTAACGTCTGCATCTTGCAAATACATTTGTGTGTTCATTGAAATCTTTATTCATGTTTACTATAACTTGGACTTGGCAGCTCATCATTTTTTTAAATTTAAATAATGTATTTCTTTTTAATGTTGTGACAAGTGAGGAGCCTGCAGATCCCAGGTATTTGATAGTTTGAAGAGTTTATGTATTTTGCTGTCCCTATGGTTTGTGTGGATAGAGGGCTGCGCACAGTAATGAAGTTTACAGGCGGGTTTTGCATTTACCTCTATGTTTACACTGGCATATCAAGTCACATGTAATATTCATCATATACACGGAATAGTCTAACTCTCTCTTCCTCTAGCACCCCCACCCCCCACCCCCAAACACACACACACACAGAAACCCACCACCACCACTGCAATAGAGGGGATCAAACAAGTTGATGCAAGCTATGACCCAGGTTTGATGCACCAGTGAGAGCAAGATTAAAAATGCAGGAGTTAAAAATATGTTAAATGGCATTTTTTGCATAAATGGTAATAGATATGGTGAAATAAAGTATCAGGAAGGTAATTGAAGAACACTGTATAAATGGGTTCAAGGTGGTTAGAGAGCAAAGGAATTGAAGGACAAGATGAGAATGTAGGTAGTTGAGATTGAGAATGAGAAAGGGAGAAGCTTGCTGGTTTTACGGCCATTTCATAACTATATATTTATTATTTATGTGTCTCTCACATCCCTGAAAATCAAGTCCCTTACTGGTATCCTCTGAGCATGTATAGGGCAGAATAATGTAGTATGAATATTTAATAAATTGAAGAGTGTATTAGATATTTATAAAATAAACACAATTTTTTATATAATAATAGGTATTTGCAGAATTCAAGCTACTGTATTTACTAATTCTTTTGCAAATCTCAATTCAAACCCAATAATGATATTTGATCACAAACCTCACTATTTATCATCGTTCTATTTTAATATTCCCTCTACAAAATATATAGAAACTCACTTTATATTATATAATCTCTGAAGTGCTTTGCAACATCATTCCCAACATGAAAGGTGCTATATCAGGGGTTTTGATAGAGTAAATAAGGAGACCCTGTTTCTACTGGTGGGTTGGTAACCAGAAGACACAGATTTAAGATAATTGGCAAAAGAACCAGAGGAGAGATGAGGAGATATTTGTTGGCTCAGCAAGTTGTTAAAGTCTGGAGTGCACTGTCTGAAGGGGTGGTGGAATCAGATTCAATAATAACTTTCGAAAGAACGTTAGAGAGGTACTTGAAAAGAAAAAAATACAAGGCTATGGGGAAAGAGTGGGGAGAGTGGGACTAGTTGAATAGAATCATAAAATCATAGATATTTCAGCACAGAAGGAAACTATTCGGCCCATCACACCTGTGCTCTTTCAAAGAGCCTCATAGACACGATGGGCCAAATGGTTTCCTTCTGTACTGTGGGATTCTGTGATTCTAACAAACACAAGGGTTTTTTATTAGCATTATTCTGCCTTTCTGCGAGTTTTTGCCCCCAAATATTATTAAGGTCACCATTTTGCTTCCTCTGATTAAATTTCATTGTCAAACCTAGCTATTTATTCAATCTCCGCTGATGACAGACCAGCCAGCCTAGCTCTTTGGAGGACTTCGAGGGGCGACACAGGGATTCTTGTCAATTGTTTCCCATTAATCCTGCAGGTCATAGCCCTATTGGGTAGAGTGGGTTCTAGCTGGACAAACAGCTTAAAGGTTACCAGGCAGTGCTTTCAATAGCAACCGTTAGCTGTTAAGCTCCGATAGTATCCCAACGCACATTCTAGAATCCCCAAACTTTGGCTCTCGCTAACCGGGATCTAATACTCTCCTGAATTAGGTAAGCAGGGCACTTTCTGGCATTTCATATGGGCATATTGAATTAGGTAAGCAGGGCACTTCCATCCAGGAAGAGAGTGGGTATTCTATTCCAGACGCAAGAAATTTCCATGAGTAGGTGAAACTCTCAGTCTGATTTGGTACTTTTAAGCACCATGTGAGTGAGATTCTGCAGCTGACCAAAATAAAGTCAACAATTTTAAATAGCACAAATGCAGTTTCAAGCGCATTTTGTTATTAGAGATGAGACCTTTGGTGCCTAAATAATAATAATAATCATGAGTATGATAATAATAATAATAATGATAAATAATAATAAATAATGATAAATGTGGAGTCCTGTAGCTCAGTGGTTAGAGCACTTGCTTTGCAAGCAAGACACCTGGGTTCAATTCCAGGCAGGGCGAAACCTTGGGCAAGTTTCCTTACTCCACACGCCTAATAATAATCCCTCCAAAAACCCAAAACAATAATAAATTGGTCATTTTCAATCTACGACTGTTTGTGGGACATTGCTGTGCGCAATTGGCTGCCGCGTTCGCCCACAAAATATACAGTCAATTCACTTTACAGTATATTCTGTGAAGCGCTTTGGGACGTCCTCCCGACGTGAAAAGCGCTATATCAAATGCAAGGATTATTATTATTATAAACCTGGAGTTCAAACATGTAAGGGTTATCATTATTATTATTATTATCATACTCATGATTATTATTATTATTTAGGCACCAAAGGTCTCATCTCTAATAAAAAAATGCGCTTGAAACTGCCTTTGTGCTATTTAAAATTGTTGACTTTATTTTGGTCAGCTGCAGAATCTCACTCACATGGTGCTTAAAAGTACCAAATCAGACTGAGAGTTTCACCTACTCATGGAAATTTCTTGCGTCTGGAATAGAATACCCACTCTCTTCCTGGATGGAAGTGCCCTGCTTACCTAATTCAATATGCCCATATGAAATGCCAGAAAGTGCCCTGCTTACCTAATTCAGGAGAGTATTAGATCCCGGTTAGCGAGAGCCAAAGTTTGGGGATTCTAGAATGTGCGTTGGGATACTATCGGAGCTTAACAGCTAACGGTTGCTATTGAAAGCACTGCCTGGTAACCTTTAAGCTGTTTGTCCAGCTAGGACCCACTCTACCCAATAGGGCTATGACCTGCAGGATTAATGGGAAACAATTGACAAGAATCCCTGTGTCGCCCCTCGAAGTCCTCCAAAGAGCTAGGCTGGCTGGTCTGTCATCAGCGGAGATTGAATAAATAGCTAAATGCAGAGGATACGGAAAATGGCCAAAGAAAACCAGTGTTGCATTATGCCATATAGTACAAAGGTAGTTCGGGACATATGTGCATGCAACCACCAAGAAGGTGGAAGGCGAACTAGATGGACCTTGGACTTTTTTGTCTAGCATTTCTTATGTTCCTATGGTGCCATCCATTCAGCAGATAGAGTACATTAACAGCAGAGTGTACAAATAACAGTTTTATTTATTAAGTTAACAGTTCCACAGAATGTGTTTTAATAGTTTGCAGCCAAAATGCATATAGGCAAGAGAGTTAGATTACAGCTGAGCTTCAAGTTTTTTTTCATAAATGAATGTAACACAGAGCCTACTGGCCTTCCCAGAAACAAACGTACAGGAATATTTTAAAAAGAGTTTCTTTGTGTTCAAAAGTTTGACAAAATTATTTGGTTTACTGCGTGACAGGTGATATGAAATTGCAACAAATCACATTCTTCATGATTTTATTTGCACGTGACAATATTGTCATGAAAATCTTGCCCAGCTGCTCTGTAACTTGATTCCCCCACCCCCGCTCCAAAGAGAAAAGGGTTTGTTAATCTTCAAGACATTAGAGCTGCCTTTAACACATCTACCTTTAGGATCAAAAGCAGATGTGCCAGTGTATGCAGAGGGCTTATCTATAAGTAGTTTGCTGTGTGGTTTCTTGTTTCTGATATCTCTATGGTGTATAGGTGTATTCTAAATCATATCTAAATCTAGAATTTGCAGTGTTGTTCTTTCATTTCTACTCTTTTTGTAATTATTTTTGGTAGTCACTTTGGCCTTTTCTTTGCTGTGCAAACATTGAACGCATTCCCTGTGGAGAAAAAATTGATGACTGATTTTGTATTTCCAGAAGTAATGATAAAAAAGACAAAAAGGCAACACTCAGGTACTGTACTACTTCTCTGAAAGTATACAATCCATTTACAACAGCTTAATGTGAAACTTCAGAGATTTCTTTCTTCATTGTCAAAGCTCCTAACATTGGATTGAATTCATAAGATTTGACAGAGTAGAACTGAAGCAGTAGGAGTTGTAAGAGGAAAGATGAGACCCACTATAGGTGACCCTCTATAGATGCCTGTTAGATGTAGTCATTATCCAGTGAATGTAGTAGGGCTGTCACTAAAATTAAAACATGATCCAAAGCAAATGATATTGACTTAATTTAACTGGAAGGATAATAATGGGATTGGGTACACCCCACTGTTAGAGCATTGCTCACTCACTTCCGTATCCTGTAAATTTATCTTAAATTATAAATCTGTTGTAATTTATATTGTAATTTATCGTTAATTTGTGTCGATAATTTACACATTACTTATAATTTGATGCTTATTTGCTTCAGTATTTTTTATTTTGCAACGTGTTGATATTTACATTGCATTTTACAGCCTATTCATTAAAATACAGTAAATCATGTGACAGACATTAACATATCAGTAGTGCCTTCTAACCTGGATGCATATTTGCCAACTTTTATCACGCAACCAACACAAGGCACAATACAGGAAGAATTAGGTTTAAAAAATTAAGTCACAAAATATGCCTTTTCTGCATTTTAACCAATATATTGGATTTATTGCCAAAGGAGTTGACATATATCACACTTGAATCCATAATGTTGGCAAGTATGCAGTTATAATACAAGTTGATTAAAGCAGTATCTGACTTTTACAGATTTTAACTCCATAAATTCAAGTAAAGGCAAATGTTATGGTAACAATCCAGCAGGATGAGGATTAAGTTCAATGTTATTACTATTTGGAAAGAAAAGAAATAGAAAATGAGATAGAAACATAGGAACAGGAGTTGGCCACTTGGCCCTTCGAGCCTGTCCCACCATTTTCCAAGATCGTGGCTGATCCACAACTTAATTCCACCTCTCGCCCTTTCTCCATGTCCCCTGCTACCTCTGTCTGTCAAGCATTTATCTATTTCCTTATAAATGTTTCAATTGACTCCGCCTCCACTGCGCTCTGAGGAGTGAATTTCACATTCCCACCACCCGCTGCATGATTTGTTTTCCTTATTTCACTATGGCTTCCAGTTCCCAATTCTCACCAGAAGAAGCAGTGGTTCACTATTTATTGAGGGACGTCCTCCCGATGTGAAAGGCGCTCTATAAATGTAATTTTGTTGTTGTTATTATTCAGGCCGTCATATCGAAAATCTATGATTGACCCCATCACCCTCACCCTCGCACGGCTCCACTGGCTCCCCAGCTTAGAGTTCAAAATCATCGTCCTCGCCTTAAGGCTGTCCACAGCCTTGCTCCCTCTTACCTCTGTGATCTGCTAACCCCATATAAACCTGTTCATTCCCTTTGCTCAGCAGGCTCCAGCCTGCTCCACATCTCCCGCCCAGCCTGCCCCACCATCAGAGGTTGGGCTTTCAGCCTTTCTGCCCTCACCCTTTGGAATTCCACCCCACATTCCCTTCACCTCACTCTCTCCCTTGCCTCCTTCAAAGCACTTCTCGAGCCAGCGCCTTGGGATGTCCTCCCGACATGAAAGGAACTATATAAATGTAATTTTGTTGCTGCTGTTGTTTCAAGACTTGCCGCTTCGACCGCGCCTTCAGCCATCCTCCTACCCTCCCTGCCCTCCACCCTCCCTGATCCCAACCCCCCAGTTCGGATCCAAATCCCTGACTATCCAGTGCCCTTGAAAGTCCTCCCAACATGAAAGGCGCTATACAAATATAATTTTGTATTGTATGAATGAATCTATAAATGCTTGAATAGAAAGACATTTAGCTTTCTCTAACTCTTTTTAATAGTGGTATGCCCTTGTCTTAGACTTACATCCACTAGGAATTAGGTTGAGGTTGTGAATTCATTTCACACAGGAGGCTCCCAGCACGCAGACCAAAGAAAATGTTCAGGATTGTCCACTGAACCTTCATTTACAGTCATTCAGTCTACTAAATAGTTCCTTCTATACCAACTATATCATTGTATAAGCAAACAAACATTTAAAAGCAGCAGAAAAAGTCAGAAAGATATTTGCAAACATTTCCCTTTAACTCTTTTCATCATTGTTATTTTGGTACAGAATGCTACAAGTCTTCAAGTTGAAATCCTTTAAACCTGGAATCTCTAAAATAGCAAAGGAAATATGATGATTAAACAGCACACACTGAATGGGCCTGAGGCTCTAAACATTCCATCCAGCTCTATCATCCAGCAGAATCAAATCCTGGGGGGAAAATCTTTAAAGTCAGATACTGTATATTTGATTTAAAGCCTCAGTTCACTTGTTTGATTTTATTATTATTATTATTTCAATTATTTTTGGATGCTTCTTTTGTGCACTTTTATGGTTTACGTACTATTCATCCAGAACTCTGCAGCCCGTGTCCTCTCCTGCACCAGGCTCTGTGACCCTATCACGCTATCCTTGCCATCCTCCACTGGCTTCCCATCTCACAGAGGATACAGTTCAAGATCCTGGTCCTCACCTTCAAAGCCCTCCACATTCTTGCTCCCCTCTCTTAGACCTCCTAGCCCTCTACCATCCTGTTCACTCCCTCTGTTCAGTGGGCTCCGGCCTGCTTCACGTCTCCCGCCTTGCTCGCCCCACTATCGGCGGACGGGCTTTCCACCACTCTGCACCCACCCTCTGGAACTTCATCCCGCAGTTCATCCGTCTCGCCCCCTCTCTTGCCACCTTCGAGTCCTACCTCAAGACCCTCCTCTTCGGCTGTGCTTTCTCCCTGCTTCCCCCCCACCCTCCCCCCTCCCCCACCCCGATCCTCAGCTCAGGTCCAGTGCCTCGATACGTCCTCCCGATGTGAAAGACGCTATACAAATGTAATTTTGTTGTTGTTGTATTCAGCAAAGACAAGGACGTTCCCAAAGCTAAGGATGCCAAAGGGAGCAAAGATACCAAAGAAAAGTAGGTATCAGCAAATATTACATAGGAAGCTAACAATAGTGAATAATATAGTGAACAATAGTGAATAAATCTGTAAGAGTGGCATAGCAATCATACAAAGTGACAACAACTGGACATGGTTTAGCCCTGGAGTGACTCTCTAGAATAATTAATCATGGTAACTATGCAGTATATTAGTAATAAACATTGATAAATATCATAGTGTCTATTATCACAGCACCCTTATTTTCAACAGAGGAAAGCCAACTAGACTGCATTAGTATTCTCACCAACACTTTGCTCTTGCTATGAACCTTGCCTGAGGCAGTGTCCAGCTTCAGCTGTATATATATAATAAGCTGCATATATATAATTTCAAAATGAAAGTGCACAAACAGCATGAATAACCTATGTTCTGGCATTTGCCCAGTCTCAATGTTTAAAGCCTTGCAAAATCAAAGATTATTTGGTGCTCATCTTAATATGATTAATAACCAAGAACATAAATAGGTCTGATTTATCTAAGTTTGCTGTTCTTTTGTAACTTTGTGTGTGCGAAGGCACTTAAAAGGTGTATTTATTTTGCTCTTTTGGGCTGATGTTTTGTTAGAAGATTTTCACGCCACCCACCGTACAACTAAATTGGATTCCAGATAATGATAATATTCTGACATATTACTTACAATCGAATAAAATAATCTTGCATTTGATTTTTTAAAATCTTAATGGTTTTTAATAAAGATTGAGCAGAATGAAATGAGGCAGAAACACATGAGAACTAATGGGGGAACTGCTGTCATATGCAGGGATGTTGATAAGCACACTTGCAAACCCATTTTCAACACAATTAGTCTCTTAGACTCACAGTGAGTCTGCACACGAGCAGGAGTGTCAATTTTGCTCTGCTTGTTTATGTCACGTTTTGCATTTATATTAATCGGTCAAGTGTACGTGCCAAATGTACAAAACGGGGGTGGGTGAGGGGAGAGGATGTTTATCAGCTAAAAGTCACTGGGACCTGATTCCAATCTCATTTCAGTCTAGGCGTTTTTCAGGGTTCACCTAAAAGACTTTCATTCTATCTGTCGAGTTTTGAATCGATAATCCTGCCGTCACTCCTGGCTTATCGAGTCCCCACAGGCGGTCAGGGTATTATCTGCCTGTCCACTGTATAATGCTACCTCTACTATAGAGCTTGAAGTTTTTCTCATCTTTCTAATAGTAACTATAGGAAGCTGAATCCAGAGTCTTGGGTGCTGCCTGGCAATTGATCCACAGACAACATTGTGGAACATGTCCCTAAAGAACAGCCATTTCTCACTGTTCACTTTTGATACATGGCATTTTTGGTACATTGCGTTGCACTGATATCATTGCTGATTCACAACAACATTGATGTCTGTGGTGGATAATGTTTTTTATAGTTTTATTTTAGCTGATTTGGAAAGCACATTCACTTGTAAAATGTGATTGGCAAGGGGACAGGACTACCTTTGTGATTTTGTTTTGGTCGGCCTTGTATCTGACACATATAGACGCTCATCACCGTGTTTAAGACAAACCAGACAGAGTTCCATGTATGACACATACGCATGGAAATGTCCGTGTCTGGAATGGAATGAAACTCTCTCAACAGGGGATGCGTCCTGCTTACCTAATTCCAGAGAGTTTAAGGCAAGAGCCAAGGCTTGGGGACCCCATAGTGTTCAATGCACAGTGTGGAGTCCTGTAGCTCAGTGGTTAAAGCGCTCGCCTCGCAAGCAAGTGACCTGGGTTTCAATTCCCTGGCAGGGTGAAACAATTGGCAAGTTTCCTTACTTCACGCATCTCTGTTTACCTGGAAGTAAGTAGGAACCTGGTCGTTCGTCGATTGGTGGATCGCTTTTTCGGGGGTAATACTTCCCTCAACAAAAAAATTATAAATTGGTCACTCAATCCACGACTGTTTGTGGGACACTGCTGCTACGTTTGCCCACAAAATATACAGTTAATTCCCTTGACAGTACATTCTATGAAGCGATTTGAGATGTCTCAAACACGTTTATCAGCTAAAGCCACGATATCAAATGCAAGGATTATTATTTACTATATTATACATTGGGGTACAGCTGTAGTTTAACTAGTTAGAACTGCACACCATTGAAAAGGCTGTCTGGCAAGCTTCCCACTGCTTATCCAGCTTGGATCACCCACCCTCAATTGGCTACCGTGTTTTGCCCACCAAAATACCCAGTCAATCCACCTTATAATATATCCAGTGAAACGCTTTGAGACGTCTCAACGACGTGGTAAGGCACAATATAAAATGCAAAAATTATTATTATTTGGCTTGCAGGATTTTCACCTTTGTGAAAAGCTAGTTATAGACAAATTATGGGTTTCCTATGTCGCAGGCAGACAGTGAATGCCTATTCAGATGTACAGTTAATATCTCTAAACCGGATTCATGCTCACCAAATATCAATCTGGCAAGAACACCTTCAGTCGAAAATACTTCTTCCCAGGTTGGAGTTGGTGATGGGATTCCACCTGGCTGACCAAAAATATTATTTTTTTAAGAAAAAGCAAAACTAACTTTCAACCCTGTAGGAACATTTTCCATTAAATTAATCAAATTCAAGCAAGAGTTGACATTGACCTTTAAGTAGATACAAAATTCAATATATGCCACTAAACACACCAAAGGCAGGGAATCCTATATCTGACATGCTTCAATTATTTATAATGAGTTGCTGATTAAGAATATAGCTAAAAATTCAATAAGTAAAAAATTGAAATGGAAACCCCCTACATCTTTGGACATGACAATTAAGGAAACAATATTAAAAATATACATTCAAAACTAAAGGTTAATAAAGAAGAGTAAAGCAATAAAATCGATGGGAAGAAGGGACAGTTTGAGTACTGTAACCAGATATTAGGATACTCGCACAGCACATTCAGAGACTCAGTTGTTAAAGCCACTCCGTTGAGTGAAACCGATCCCTTTGGATCTGACGAGTATGATCCCCGGCCATGCTTGTTTTCCCTCTGCTCCATTCGGGTTCAGCCGAGAGACCCTGTAATTAGTTAGTCTTAGCAACATTGCCAGACTCCGACACTGCCTCACCCCTCAGGCTGCCGAAATCCTCACCTACGCATTCATCACATCAAGGCTTGATTATGGAAACTCCCTCCTCATCGGCCTTCCCAACTCTTCCCTTCACAAGCTGCAGATCAACCAAAACTCTGCAGCTCGTGTACTCTCACGCACCAGGCTCCATGACCCTATCACTCCCACCCTCACCTGACTCCACTGGCTCCCCATCCCTCAGAGGATCGAATTCAAAGTCCTCATCCTCACTTTCAAGGCCATCCATAGCCTTGCCCCCTCCTACCTCTGACCTGCTGATTCCCTACCAACCTGCCCGCTCCCTCCGTTCAGCGGGCTCCAGCCTGTTCCATGTCTCCCGCCCGACCCGCCCTACCATCAGTGGCCGGACTTTCAGCCTCTCTTGCCCCCATACTCTAGAACTCCAACCCACAGTCCCTTCGTCTTGCTTCCCTCCTCTTTGATCGTGTCTTCAGTCCCTCTCCCACCTCTCTGCCTTCCCCATCCCTCCCCCATGCTCGAGTCCTGACCCCTGAATGTCCAGCGCCTTGGGACGTCCTCCTGACGTGAAAGGCCCCCTTAAATGTAATTTTGTTGTTGTTGTTAGTGCCCATGGGCTGGTAAGGTAAATTTCCTGATCCCTATCTAATGACCATCGTTGGAAAGTGTGTGTGTGTATGTGCGTGTGCGTGAATGTCAAGTGAGGCCACAATTGGCTGTGGTTGGTCGAAGAGTCAGCCAATATTCACACACAAAGAACAGCCTCATGGGGAAGGTAGACAACACCCACGGATCCGTATCTCAGCGGGAGTCAGCATCTTCGGGGGAATAAAGAAAAGGTAGCAGAAAACGTCTTTTAAGATTCTGCGAGTGGCGCTAAATATGCAGTTTTTTTAGGAATTTGTAATTGCTAATTAATTGTTAATTGCAAATTACAAATATATCCAGATGTACCAGAGGCAGTTTCTCCCAAACCCCACTCCCCAGGCACCAATGTCATCCCCATGTCCATGAACCTATTTTGCACAATCAACTTCTGGCTCCAGGATACAAAGTTTTACTGCTGGTCTTTCAGACCTGGGGCTTATTCTCAATACTCTGTTTAGTTAAACAACCAGTTATAATCTTGCTTTTTGGGGGGATATAGTACCTTGCACGTCAGGAGGACATCTCAAATTGCTTCACAGGATTTTACTGTGAAGTGGAGTGACGGTATATTTGTAAGCAAACACGGCAGCCCATTTGTGCATAGTGATGTCCACACAACCAGCCATGAAGTGGATGACCAATTTAATGACCAACCGGTAGATGATTCATATGCCAGAGGCCGAATATACAATCCAGCCTGTCAGACGTCAGCATTGAGAACATGCCGAGCACATCCTTGTACATTCGTAATTGATACATTCCAAATAACTAAGTTTACACCACATGTGAGACCTCGATACATAATAAGCAGCTTACTGTATTTTAGCATGTGCCACAGTAACAAAGGAGGCAATTGTACTTCACCAATGATCATGGCTGAAACGTTTTGTGTGTCACTTGTCCCCACGAAACAGAGAATGGTCCTGATATGACTGAATGACCTAAGCATCGTGTTCAGCGTTTCAGGTTCTCTTCATCTCATGCAACATTCATCGCATATCCATTCACAGCAGCACAAGCTCTTGATCCTGTCCCTAGCTGAACTTTTTTTGCAAACTTTCCTCATTTGCATTCTTTTTCTTGGTTTTGGTACCATTCATTTGATCGCCCAGGAGGATTGTAAAAACAATAAGGCAAAACACTTTCTTAGAAAATTT
Organism: Callorhinchus milii; assembly: GCF_018977255.1. NCBI lineage: Eukaryota > Metazoa > Chordata > Chondrichthyes > Chimaeriformes > Callorhinchidae > Callorhinchus > Callorhinchus milii. The sequence continues at coordinate 22,547,385 of NW_024704744.1, forward strand.
GGGTTTTCCTCTTTACGACTGTGGGAATTTGTGAGAGGTGCGAGGTCTCTAGAAGCTGAAGAAACACCGCTTTTTACATGGTATGTATTGTGTGTTCAGAAAGTGAATGCAGATATTTCTCCTTTTTTTCCATTGTACATAGTCGATATGTTGCTTTTATATAGGAATTGAGCAATATTTTGGCAATGCAGTCGCAACAATCTAAAACAAGTGTGTTGAGTTTACTTGACAAAAAATAAGAAACATTCAAATGTAGTTTTTATATCTGCAATTCTGTTTTAAGACAACTAGTTGCCACAGAAATGAAAAACTGTGGATCTTTTGAAAACTGAAAGATCTTCCGATTAAGATATTGCACTTTATATTACCAGATAGCTTGTAAATTCTATAGTGTTTAATTACAACCCAGAACTTTGTTTGGAATTTGAGACCAATAGTTTATATGTTATATTTTACCTAAGAAAGCCATGACATCGTCAATGAACTAAGGACTGCAAAAGTAGAAATGAGCAAGATTGTTTTTTTTACAAAAGGGAACTTAATGAAAATCGCTTTTAAGAGAACTACGAAAAATATTTCCATTCAGAGGAAATTTGTCTTTAAGTAGCGTAACTTTTAATTGGAATAACTTATTTGTCTATAGAAAAACTGCATGTTTTCATTTGATATATTAATACACAATGATTTCAAATATTTAGTTTCTTGCAAAATTGTAGCCAAGTGAAAAAAAAATTGTGTTTGAATGTGAAAATTATGGAAGTATTATTACGTTTGATGATGAAATTGATGAACAGAAGTGGCTAATTTTATCATTCAGACATGAGAAATTCATCGATCTCCAGGTTTAAGGTTCAGGAAACGTTAACATTAGACAGAAGTCCTGCATAGAAAGTCATCTATTTTATTTTAAAATGGTATATTTGTTTTACAGATTTAATGTTACAGTTGTTCAGTGACAGTGTAAAATAAGAATGTGATCTGAGAAAGAGAAAATGTCTTTTGCCCTTGATCTTTGTCATATGAGAATCCACAGTGGGAATAAATGAGGTTATATAAAACGGTACCAATTCTTTCAATGTAAACAAAGCAGCTTCTATGTTACTACAGAAAGTCTTCAATTTAATTTTCCAGCCAGTTATTTACTCGTGTTAATAACAAAATGTATTATATAGAGCAACCTCAAAGACACTGTATTCAAACTTGAAATTGACATTGATTCAGAATTGAGAGTCTGAAAATTGCTTCAGCAATATTGTCTTGTGTTCATTTTGCAATTGTTTGTCATAGAGGATAGTCATCAAGTGAAAATAAGTTGTAAAACTAGGTCTCTGAATTGAGTCTATAACACATCTCCACTGGCTCCCTGTAACTCAGGAGAGCAAATTCAAGATCTCATATTCAAATCCCATCACTGCCCTGCCCCATCCCAACCTCTGCCACCTCCTGCCACCCCAGTGCTTGATCACTCCCTCTATTCATTATACACTGGCCTACTTCATGTTCCCTGCCTACTCCACCTCACCATCAGCCATCCTCACTCTCTGGAATTCCAACCCAGACTCCCTCTGCTTTGCCCTCTTTACTCCCTACAACAAAAACAACATATTGCATTATATAGCGCCTCTAACGTCAGGAGGACATCCCAAGGCGCTGGATGGTGAAGGGCTTGAACCCGAGCTGGGGGCTGGAATCAAGAGGGGTGAAGAACAGGGCTCGTATTGGTGGGATGATGACCAAAGGCCCAGTTGAAGAGGAAGGTCTTGAGATGGGTCTTGAAGGAGGCAAGGGAGGGGGCAAGGCGGAGGGATTCCAGAGGGTGAAGGCCCAACTGCTGATGGTGGAGTGGGTAGGGTGGGGGACTTGGAGCAGACAAGTGTCCACTAAGCAGAGGGAGTGGATAGGTTGTTAGAGATCTAGTAGGTCACACAGTTAGGGAGGAGCAGGACTATGGAGGGCTTTGAAAGTGATATATTGAAAGTTCACCTTATGAGCTATATTTTCAACCACTTTAACCCCTCTGCTCAGCTCCTTCCTTCCCCAACTCAAGCTCCCACTCAGTTTTCTGAAGTGCTTTGAGTAATCCTCCTAATATGAAAAGTGCTATACAAATGTAAAATTTTTGTTCATGTTTTATTAATTTCATTGTTTACTTGTTATTCCATTTTTTGGGGGTCAGCCAGGTGTCCCACACATACGGAAACACATCACCTTAAGAGTATCCAAACTAAATTGAGAGTTCCATGCATCTCCTGTAGCTCAATGGTTAGAGCACTCGCTTTGCAAGTGAGAGACCTGAGTTCAATTCCAGGCAGGGCGAAACCTTGGGCAAGTTTCCTTACTCCACACGTCTAATAATAATCCCTCCAAAACCAAAAACAATAATAAAAATTGGTCATTTTCAATCTACGACTGTTTGTGGGACATTGCTGTGCGCAATTGGCTGCCGCGTTCGCCCACAAATATACAGTCAATTCACTTTACAGTGTGTTCTGTGAAGCGCTTTGGGACGTCCTCCCGACGTGAAAAGCGCCATATCAAATGCAAGGATTATTATTATTATTATTATCTCACCTATATGGAGATTCCAGAAATACTTTGAAATGGAAATATTGAAATGGAATAGATATTATCTCCCTAGAGAGATGCACCCTCCTTACCTAATTCCAAAGAGTATTAGGCATGTTGGCAAGAGCCAAGGCTTGGGGACCCCAGAGTATGAATGGTGTACTGCTGGAGTCTATCCAGCTGAAACAGGATAGCTTGCGATTGAGAGCACTGCCTGGTAAGCTTTCCTGCAGTTTGTCCAGCAAAGACATTCCTACCCATTAGGGCTTTGGCTTGCAGGGTTAACCAGAGTTGAGTGGAAAGAGTCCCTGCCCCCAGTGACTGGTCTGCCCTTCCCATGTCCTGCAGATGAGCCGGGCTGGCTGTCATTACGACATTTCATTCAATTTCATTTCCTCTCTCAGTTCATCTCCAAGGAGGTCCTGCTTACCTGCTCCTCCAAGGAGGATAGTTACCAGGTTTAAGCCCTCACTAGGTGGATGCAGGCGTAATAGGATGGCAGGATCACAGCTCGGCATGAAACGCCTGAGAACATTGCTAACATTTTCCTGCCCACAGCTCAGACAAACCTCTCTTCCCATTGTGCAATGGTTCCACCAGTAACTCAAATGTTAGCTTAACATCTTCAACAATATCAAAATAAGTTTGGAGACAAAATAGTTTACAAATGGAACCAATAATAATCATTTAGCAACCCTTTAGCATCCTACATTATATATTTATACATTATACATTATATTTGGTTCATAGTAAATTATAGCATTACTGCTTTCGCCCCAGTTGATATTTTCACTTTGTTGAGAATATAATTAATCATTAAACACATAATTAATCACCAGAAGCCCAGCTGCACAACTTATTCTCATTTGATGACTTCCCTGCGTGACACTCAGTGGTGCTCAGCTGTCAGTTAGCTACAAACTTCCAGTATCTCACAGTTACAGAACATTTAGACTGTGGGTAAAGGAAAAAATTCTGAGAAAGATTGTAAATCATCCTGTAATGTACAAAATGCTCTGACATTTTATATCAAATGATTTGGGCCAGACTTCCTTCCAAGTGTTGCTAAACACTGTTTTCTCTAATGGTAACAGTGAAGTGGAAATAGGAAACACTGATGAATTTTTCAGGTTATTTTTAAATATACAGTACTATCACAACTTATGTTTTTGAGTATTTTCACATCTTTCATTAAATTATATTTGGTCTATATAGTATAGCATTAATTGCTTTCGCCCAGGTTGGTATTTTTCACTTTGTCGAGAACACAACATGAAGAAGTAAACTCACAATTAATCACCTATTCTCTTTGGTCAATTCCAAATTGTATAAGGCCAAGAATATCCAACCTTCAAGATCTTTTGAGTCTCAGCAAGATTTTATATTAAATGTTGGTTGCTTACTTTCTCCACAGAAAAGGAGTTTTCTCAGGAATGAAGCTGGGGAAGACACGTCCTCACAAGGACGAGCACTCTAAGAAGGGTCATGGTCATGGTGGAGGTAAGGCCTATCTATATCTTCCCCCATCCTTTACGTTGAATCAATAAAAGTCAACAGAAAATTCAATTCCACTTTCTGTTGCTTTAACCTAAGAACAGGGCTCTTAATGAATGTACTGAAACATTTGCTGTTCAATAATTTACCAATTTTGATGATTCTGATTTGAGATGTTGGCACAAAATGGCACATATCTACCAAAAAAAAAAAATGTTTCTGTCTGAAACAGTGTGACTGACATAGTCACTCAGTCTCCCAGCTCTGAAGTAAACCAGGTTTGCAATAAATGATAAAGCGCTATATCAAATGCAAGGATTATTATATATTATTATTATATCTTTGAAAATGTTTGATACTCCTGAAATCTCATGACACACTTTACTTTGAGATGATTCTTTTCCAGGGGTTTCTTCCCCCAATCCCCCAGCTACCCATGGCCCACGTCCAAAAAAGAACCCAAATGCAATCTCATAATCTTTGTAGTTGATATAATGCCTTTTATGTGAGGAGGATGTCCCAAAGAGCTTCACTAGATATATTGTAAAGTGGAGTGACTGTGTTTTGGGGACGAACATGGCAGCCAATTCTGCGCATAACCGTAAACAGCCGTTCAGAGTGAATGACTATTAATTGTTGGCCTGGACACTCGGAGAAGTGCTCTTCTCTTTTTGAATATGCCAACCTTTGAATAAGGATGTAGTTATGGAGATCTTTCACCTTGCCTAAGGTCATTTCCCTTTTCTCCCTGGTTCAGCCTCAAGCTCTGCCACTGTTAAGTGCTTCGAGACTTTATCCCAAGGCTCTTACATTAAGTTATTGTTATTGTCACCTTTTCTTTCTTGTGGCCTGACCAGTTGGTATAATTTCTCTGGTCACAATTTCTACATATTTATCTTCTCCCAGTGAAAAGCACAATAAGATGGGAAAGGTTGGATCTTGTGGAACTACTATAGGTGTCAGCGCTCCTCAATTGGTAACATACTTCCCTCTGAGTCAAACGTTTATGGGTTCAAGTCTCATGGTGGAATTTTGAACTCAGTTTAGGTCATTCCATAGGTGGAGCGCTACATTGTTGGAGGTGCTGTCCTTTGTATGAGACATTAAACTGAGGTCCAATATCTGTTCAGGTGGATGGTAAAGACCTCACAGCACTATTTATAAAGAGAATGGAGTTTCTCCTGATGTCGTGGCAAATAAATCAGGTCATTCACTTCATAGCTGTTTATGGATATTGCCAAATTAGCTGTTGCGTTTGCTTACAAATATACAGTCATTACACTTCACAGTAAAATCCTGTGAAGCACTTTTGAGACGTCTCGATGACATGAAGAGGCACTATATCAGATTTTAAAAATACGTATTATTTATCTCCAGACAGGGTAGGAATCGGTTCTGACATGTGCCCACAGTTCAGTGATAGGAAATCCCACCAGCAATGGTGTCAAACTATACTGTTGTTCAGCACTCTGAGATGCTACCCTGTATGAAGAACACTATATAAATACAAGTTGTTGTTGTTGTTGTGAACACTGAACGCAGCAACATGAATGATTGTCATGATAAATTATAGCAACTCAAAATCCTACATTGAAGGCAGTTGAAAATAGTGGGGGGAGCAACCAGCATCCATGGAACTGCACCCTAGCAAGAGGAGACCAGGAGGAAACAGAGAAGTATGCCAGTGGGGAGTAAAAATTAGAAAAGAAAGAAATATGTGGACATTTTTGTTTTGAAATTATGATATGGCCTCTCAAAATAAAACTGTCTTTTGGACTTTTTTTTAGAGAGTTTTAGTTTGGAGAATGTTTTAATTGAATTTTAAAAAGCGGGATCAAGCATAGAGCTTTAAATCTTTGTTTTATTTCTTGCAGATGATGCTGCTGTTCTGGAAACAGAAGACCTGGACAGGAAGACCATGCGACTGGGCGGAGGCCTGGATCCTGACAGCATCTCACTGGCCTCTGTCACAGCCGTCACCATTAATGTCTCAAACAAGAGGTAGTTAGTTACTCATGGGAAGTAACATGTACACATTGGTATCATCACTGAGTTTGATTGACCAACAATATTGCAATGATTGGTTGAAAAATACTCATATGAAAGGATCCGTTCCTATAATAAGGACTTACTTATTATCCAGAAATGTTGTGGATTAATCACCTCCACATCATCACCCGCCGCAGACCCAGCTTCTGATCTAATAGTTACTGTGAGGTTTGCACCAGAATGGCTTAATCTCATATTTCTCTCTCAGGTCCCGATCAACCTGCAATTAATTTCCAGCATCTTTGTGTCTCAGATTTCCTTTCATAACAGAGTTGAGTTGGAATCCCATAAATAAATCATTTTACATTTTAATTTTAAAGTAACAGAGAATTATCCTACTCCTGGTCCCACCAAAGAAACACATACATTTTCTCTATTTGTTTGCAGATCAAAGCCTGATATCAAAATGGAGCCCAGCGCAGGCAGACCTCAGGATTACCAAGTAAGTTACAGATAGGGTATCTGTTAGAGCTCAAACACTGCTCTGGCTAGGACTGGTTGAAAGATATACACATGTGAAGACACTTTACTTTACGCTACAGCAGGCTAAACTGATCAAATTTAACCAACCATTTGCGGAAGATAGCCATGATGGTGAATTGTTATGCCAAAATATGAGAAAGATCAGTGAGACATTTACAAGCAACCTACACAGGCTGATGCAGTGGGAACAGTCTCCCACCAATGAGCAGAAACTTCTGAAAGTGAAGGCAGCCCAAAAAGTTTAAAAGTCAAAGTTTGGATATTTGTTGGTGTTTTCAAAAAGTTATATATTTAATGTAACTTGACTGATGCTCTTCCATAGCATTATTTTGTGATTTAAATTACTTTTCCAGACTGAAGGTTCTGAATTATAGTACTGTAATTTACCTTGTCATGTGGTGAAAAGGTAGCCAACCGGTTTATTTGAGAGGCATGTTTGAAGTTGTTTGGGAGGGTGCTTAATTATAAAATTATAAATGGATTTGACAAGGTTAAAATAAATATGCTGCTTCCACTGGTTGGGGAGTCATTAACCAGAAGACACACATATAAGATAGGATTAGGGAATCTAAAAGAGAATTTAGGAGGAACTACTTCATTCATAAAGTGGTGAGATTATGGAATTTACTGCTGAAAAAATGGTTGAATCAGATAGTGTAGATGCATTCAAAAGGAAGCTAAAGTTTCACATGAGGGAGAGGGGAATGGAAGGGTATGAGAGGAAGTAAGGAATGAGTGAGGACTCATATGGAGGATGAACACCACCATCGATGGATTGGGCTGAGTGGCTGCTTCTGTGCTGTTCTCTCACTTTTTTTCTTTCTTTCATTTTCGTTCTTTACTGTTGTCTGTCATGAAGCAAATTTTGGATAAAATTGGCCATACTAAGCCCCTCATTAATAATAAAATGCTAGGTGTTGGAAGAGGAATGTTGATAAATGAAAGGTAATACATTCTGAAATGAGTAGTAAGCATGTATATAGATCTCCATTAGAAGAGATGGAGAAGAAAAATTAATGTGGGTTCGTTTATTGAAACTTCAACCCAATTCCTAGTTACATGCGGGTTCACAACACAAAAACAGCCCATAATTCAGCACAAAATGGCATGGTACTCAGGATAAAAGGATAGGCAATGCGCTATGGAAAGTGATTGGTTTAGGAGGGAGTGCTCCTCTGAGACTGAGGTAAACACATATTGGAGAGTAAAGGAAGCATCTGTTAATCCACTCTAGGGTGCTCAATGGAGACTCCAGTGCAATAATGTAAAGGCGTTCAGATCTGCCAAATGCAAATTCTGGTGTGTAAATAATACATTTTCTGCTCCCAAGAGCAGTTCAGATCAGTGGTATCAAATAAGAGGATTGAGTTCAATATAAACTAACAGTATTGGCTACTGTCTGGGGTGGAGAATGGCTTGTGTTACAGGATACATCTAATAGAATGAGGAGAAATTTCTTGCAAATTATGGAATAAAAACACAAACAAATACATATGCAAAAGGTCCTTCAGACGTCACTTTGGGAATTTGTGTGTTACTACTTTTCAGTGCCTTTGAAAGGACATTCCTGCCACAATATGTACTGCAACCATTTGCCTTCCTGTTACATGCAAACATAATTCATGCTTGAGATGAATCTTTCTCTTTCTAAGATGTCTTTCTATTTAAGGTGAGCATTACAATCATTGAAGGGAGGCAACTGGTGGGACTGAACATGGATCCAGTTGTCTGTGTTGAGATTGGTGAGGAGAAGAAGTATACAAGCATGAAGGAATCTACCAACTGTCCATACTACAATGAGGTAAACTATCACGGCTTTTCCACTAGGGTTGACAAACAACTGTGTTTAGTAAACCATTAGCTAATGACGCTTTCATTTCCAAATCATTTTTCCCATTAAAAGGAATTATTTTTCCCATGAAGGAATTATGCAAAACTTTTCCCCATTTCTTTCAAATTTATGGCAACAGTAACATGGTAAAAGATGAATCAGTGGCTTGATATTTGGAAAATCTGAATGTCAGAACACCATCTGCTTAGATTACTGCCAATCCTCTCTAAGCTATTTATGCATTAATTTGAACTTGCACTTTCTGGAGAATGGTCAGATTCATTATGCACTTAATGTATGCCGTCTAATCTAATTCTAATTTATATTCCCCATTAAAAACGCTCTTCATGAAGTATTATGTATTTTTTTCCATTTCTTTCTATATTTAAAACAATAGTATTGATAACATGGCAGCTTTACTCTTTCAATCTTCACTCTTTTTTTTACTTTGTAACGCAATCTAACCTGAAACAATCAAATAGTTTTCCCAAATATATTTATTTCAGCTAATCCATTTTTTTTATTTTCTAAATCTTCTAAATTGCATTTCATGCTGTTTTTTAATAAATGAGATTGTTATCTGAACCACTGTCAGTTATTGTTAAAATGTCTTGTTTAGTGACTGTCTTGATAGATTTTTCTGCATTACGTATAAATAAACATCACTATTTAGTATTCATTTACATAGAACCTGAGTTAGGATTTCATTTATAGCAGAGCAGCTAGATTATTGTGATCTTACATCATTGCAATCTATTTAAAGTCAGCCTTTGAGCCAAAAGTCTGAACATTCAGTTCCTCGGGTATAGAGTAGATTTACTATTGCAAACATACATCAACATTAGGGTGAAACTAACCTGCAGTGACTAGTCAGTTACTAAACTGTTTTTCATTTTTATTCTTAGTACTTCGTTTTTGATTTCCATGTACCTCCAGACGTTATGTTCGACAAAATAGTCAAGCTGTCGGTGAGAACTTTAAAATATTATTGTATAACTGAATGCTTTGAAAAGTTGTTTGGAAATAAAGATTCAAAACAATGTTGTTAGAATGAAAATTGATTATTTTATTTGTAAATGTTCTGCACAAATTTACTTAGAAATGTCAATGAATGGTGTTTCATGGTGAAGAGTTTAAATTTCTTCCACTGTAAAGAATCAACCAGGGCACAGTTTTGTGATCCCATATTCTATAATTGACAATTCACATATCGCGCCTTTCACATCGAGAGGACGCCCAAGGTTGATAGGTTGAATCAACCTTCTGTGTTATAATTTCTTCGATTCTATGATCAGTGAGTATCAAATTTGATTTTGAAAGACAACATTTATGTGCATGTGGGATCAAGCCAACTCAAACAATGTTGCTAAGAGGAACTTTATGAGGCTGTTCTATTCTTGTCAGTAAATGTACTGACCTTTGACAGTGTGCACTTCTAAGGGGGCAAATTTGAAGCATGTGATAATGTCACAAATGGTAATATCACAAACCACAATTTTGACCCTGTAAATGGATTGCACAGGAAACCAAAGAATGCAAAGGGGAGAAAAGATCACTATCAATGATAGTGGAAAAGAGTAAAACGAAAATTGGCATAAGGTGTGATTTTTATTACATGGCTGAATCAAATACCAATACTTAAACAATTCCTGTGTGTTCTCATTAATTTGTGTATATGGTAAAGTACACAGGAAAAAAACATAATGGAAATATAAGGAAAAATAAACAAAATGGTGCAATGTATACAATAAAAGTTAGTGTTGAAACAGTAAAAGCTGTTCAGTGTTACTAAAAGCAATTTCAACATGCTTCCTTGGCCTGTAAGATTGAATTGTTAGGAAATATCAAAGCTCATCCAAATAAGCAAAATTTATGAAACTCTTTAAAAGTTTCTTTTCAATTACAGGTGATTCACTCCAAAAACCTCCTACGGAGTGGGACATTGGTGGGCACTTTCAAGATAGATATAGGCACTATCTATTCACAGCCAGGTAATTGCTGCCTACATATTAGGTTTATTTTTAAACCTTTTTTCAGCTCATTAGCAAAAGCTACTGTCAATCAAACAGCAAGCAAGATGAGTACTTGACAAGTTGTCAAACTGTGCATTGCTTTAAAATGCCCATGTCTTTTACAAGATGTTATGTTCAGTACTTCAACAGAGAATACATGATGTTCATGATAATTTATATAAGGCACATTTTATTATAGGGATTACCGAGGCATAAACATCATCTAACTGGTACTACTAGTAATTGTCTACATTGTGCAACTACTTTACTTTTACAGTTAAGTATAGAAAATCTTATCAGCTTATTTGCAAAAAACTTCTCCCAAGTCATGAAAAGTGATGGAAACCTGTACATCTGTAAATATTCAGATTTAAATCCTCTATTGTGTTGCTTTCTTGCATTTGAACAGAGCATCAGTTCCGCCACAGGTGGGCAATCCTTTCTGACCCTGATGACATTACTGCTGGTCTTAAAGGTTATTTGAAGTGTGACATTGCTGTGGTTGGAAAAGGAGACAACATTAAGACACCACACAGAGCCAATGAGACAGATGATGATGATGTTGAAGGGTGAGAAGTCATGTTACAGAATTCTGGTTAAATAAATAGAAGCATTTGACGAAGAATTATAGGAAATTGTGACAATTATTATTGATACTAATTATTATTAAGTGATCAACAAATTATTAACAGTAATAACAAATATTATTATTTTTGCCGGGGATTTTTTTTAATTTTGTGGCTTGTCAACAGGAACCTATTGCTTCCTGAAGGCGTTCCATCAGAGAGGCAGTGGGCCCGGTTTTATGTCAAGATCTACAAGGCTGAGGGGCTGCCAAAGATGAACACCAGCCTAATGGCTAATATGAAGAAAGCATTCATTGGAGAAAACAAAGACTTGGTTGATCCTTATGTACAAGTGTTATTTGCTGGACAAAAGGTACCCTGACTTAAAAACAAATCCACTTGCTGGAGTCAGTTTGAAGTGTATTACAATAGGAGAGTCAAATATTAACAATGTTTTGATTGCATGAAGAATAGAACATCTATGCTCTCCTTCATTTATTCTTTGATAAGGCTAGTTACTAATCTGGCTTATTTTAAAAAAGAGTGAAATCAACATTGATACAAGGAAATCTCTTGCTTCTTTTGTCCTACGTGTGCGGTCTCCTCATTGAACGAAGGCTAACTGTTTAGTGTAAATCCAATTGAAATGTTAACCCATATACAGAGCCACTCAGCTATATTCTCTACATGCACAACTAAACGCACACAAAGTTCTCAGTATGGGCAAAAATGATTCAGGGTAAACCGTATAAATCTAGATTTCCTCTCCAAATTGTTCTACAACAGCAACTTGCACATATATAACATCTCGCACATAGGATAAGTGTCTCAAAGGATAAATATTTCATATAAATTGGAATGCAGCAATAATGAAAAATGAGCAATGCAATGAATGTGTTCTGAATCTCATTCAGCTGCGATGAGGAGGCAGTCATTGCAGGTCAGGCACAAACTCACCATATATTGTTCACTGGGCTATTGTTATTGACACAAGGATAAATACATATAGCGCTTCCTAGACTGAGAAATAGATAAATGATGCCTTGAAAAATTGGAGAAGCAAGGAAAGACAAATAATTAAAATATACATCATCATATTGTGAATATGTATTTTTATTTTTTTCAATTGAATTTCCAATACGTTTCCAGTAACCTTTTACTTAATTTCCCCTGACACACAAAGAGCTTTATTATAATGTTTGTAACCAACAAACTCGGATTCCAGTTTTCCATTCACTCTAGAGCGAGTGCAGTACTTTTAGTATCTCCAATACTCTATTTTCACTGAGGATAGCTTTGTAAGTGGTATTATTGCTGCTATAACACATCTGTGCATGGCAGTGCAGCCATTTGCTTACAGCTCATGCAATTCTTTAATAAAGGGACATTAATCTTTGCTTTAAGAACAATATCTATGAGATAACTTTATATGCAGATTATTTATGAAATAACTGTATGAACTGAAATATACCTTATTATTAGAACATCCAGTTTTTCTTTTTCAGAATAATTACCTGGAAAGCTAAGATCCATCTGTAACATGGCTTCACTATGCAGCAATAGATTCTCTAATAGTTTCCAAAATGATAGGAAAGATCCTAAAATAAATTCGGTTTTACATCATAATAATCCTAATAATCCTTGCATTTGATATAGCATCTTATCACGTCTTCGAGATGTCTCAAAGCGCGTTACAGAATATACTGTAAAGTGAATTAACTGTATATTGTCCGATGCCATTTTGATCATTTTTCAATTTCCGTGCTCTTTGTGTGCTTGTCTAATTTTCTATCAAATGCTCCAATCAACTCAGCTCTAACTGAGTCTTGGGCAAGTCATTGTATGAATTGTTAAAATATAAATATCATCAAAATTAAAACTATATTTCCGAATTGACAATTTCTTGATGCTCCGAAATGTTAAGAAAATTAGAGTAAATCTAGATCCAGGTGGGATTTCTACCACTAGATTTTAAAATATAAAGTCACAAACACAAAACTAGCAATCTCAATCTGTGAACATTTCAGTGTTCATATGTTCCTAAAATTGTGACAATGCTAATTCATATCACAGGTCTCATTTTTCACCCCAAGTTCTTAAAAAGAAATTTGCACCAGTTCTCTAACATTCATGAATGTTCTTTTTGCAGTTTTTTCTTTTTCAAGCGCTCCAAGCCACTACCCTATGTGAAGGGCACTATATCAATCCAAGTTGTTGTTGCTTTACATAATAATCTTGTTATAATGAACTCCATTATTGTGAAACTCGCTTTACAGTGAAGCAACTTTTCCAAATTATAATGCAGTTTTCAGCCATTCTCAGTCCTTGTGATCTGAACACACTGTACATTTAAATTAGATGCTTCTTAAACTCAATTAGTTTTACAAGTAACCATGTCTCAATTATAGACAGTTTTGTATTATTTTGCTAGGGGAAGACTTCTGTCCAAAAAAACAGTTATGAGCCAACTTGGAACGAACAAATCATCTTCACTGAAATGTTCCCGCCTCTCTGCAGACGAATGAAAATCCAGATCCGTGATTCAGACAAGGTGAATGACGTTGCTATTGGAACCCATTTTGTCGACCTAAGAAAGATCGCAAATGATGGAGACAAAGGTAAGCTGCTAAGTATACAACATAGCAAATTGGATGCTCTTCTTGTTCCTAATCTGATGTCACTAATGGAAACAATATTGGATATAATTTTATCTTTAAGAGTTTTAACCACTCTTCAGCAGACAGCATGAAGCTAATTCATAGCTCAAACAATAGGTCAGGAATTGGTGATATAGGAGGATATAGCAGTAAATTTAAAAACAAATTCCAGTCAAATTGGATTTTTTTAAAAAATAGGCTCAAATTAAATCTTATTTTGATTTTAAAAAACTGGATTTACAGCATGACCTGTAAGTAGCTGCATAAAATTTCCTTGTGATTTTTCAATGGAATCTAATAACACAAGTTTTAGGATCCTTTCACTTAGCTATAATGGAATTTGGCTGAGGTTGGTTTTCTACGTTAGTTGAACAATTGTAAATAAATGATTATACTTATCCTTTCTTACAGGCTTTTTGCCTACATTTGGCCCTGCCTGGGTGAATACTTATGGCTCAACTCGCAACTATAGTTTGATGGATGAACATCAGGACCTAAACGAGGGCCTTGGTGAGGGTGTTTCCTTCAGAGCTCGGTTGCTTATCAGCGTGGGTATGGAAATCTTGGACACATCTTCAACTGAGATAATGAGCTCTACAGAGGTGCAGACAGAAACCATACAACAAATGTCAGAGGTCAGTGATGTTATCTCTAGAACTCAAAAGTGTCAGCTCAATTTCCTGCATGCAAGGAACAAATCCCATTTGCAAATGTCCCATTGATGAACATTGGCATCTCAGGTCATCTGTCTTATTAAGGGATACATTAAGTTTATCCCACATTCCCTTTGCCTTGCTCCCTACCTTGCCTCCTTCAAGGCACGTCTCAAAACCCTCCTCTTCGACCGAGCCTTCGGCCACCCTCCCTGCCCTCCACCATCCCTGATCCTGACCCCCAGCTCGGGTCCAAATCCCTAACTGTCCAGCACCTTGGTACATCCTCTCAACGTGAAAGGCGCTATACACATGTAATTTTGTATTATATTGTAAAGTGCCTTTCACATGGGGTAGCATCTCTGAGGGTTTAACAATGGTAGAGCTTGACACCAAGCTAGGAACAGTGGGGAGGTGTCTGAAGGCACAGTCAAAGAGGAAGGTCTTCATGTGCGATGTGATGATTGGCAAGGAGAGGGCAAGGCATTCAATAGTTAACTCATTCAATGCATTTACTTGTACTCTAAAATTAGCATTAGGGTCAAAAGTGCAGAATTTTCAAAGGATGCCCAAATACTGAATCTTGCCGGTGACTCAATGTTTGTCACACTAACCTATGGGGACCCACCTAAAACTAAAACTATATTTTCCATATTTGGCCCACATCGACAGTCCATATGTTTTACATGACAAAAATAAGTCTGTTGTCATATTTAGTCTGTTCAATTTAAATTGCAGAACATTACAGGGAAAATTGAAGAATTCTTCCTCTTTGGAGCCTTCCTGGAAGCAACGATGGTTGATAGAAAAATTGGAGATAAACCAATCAGTTTTGAA
This sequence comes from Callorhinchus milii, assembly GCF_018977255.1. Taxonomy (NCBI): domain Eukaryota; kingdom Metazoa; phylum Chordata; class Chondrichthyes; order Chimaeriformes; family Callorhinchidae; genus Callorhinchus; species Callorhinchus milii. The sequence goes on from NW_024704744.1 coordinate 22,562,532, forward strand.
GTCACAATAGGTCAGTATATTATCCTTAGAATATTCTTGGTAATATTCACATAAAGGGCACACCGCTTTGTCACAAATCAATACGAAGCAAGGAGATTCAAAATAAGTTGTATACAGTTATAGTTTCCTACCCCAAATCACTGCTACAAATGGCACATGAATTTGGTGCATGCAATGTAACTGGGACTTTGAAGGGAAACTTCATTGTATTGTGGTGCAAGTCCAGTTTATGTAACAATTTAACCTCCTCAAATCCATATCATAAGGTGCTTTTTCTTGAATCATGGTTCAATACAGTTGCGTTGACACTAGCAACTACACACTTGGGAGTCCTTACATAGATACTACATAGGCACAGTACATGTTTAGCACATTGTGAATATTGGCTTATTCATCAATATTGCTTATTGATGAAAAAGGTTGGGCTTGAGAACTTGCTGGGGATGATTATATATGAGGAGCTAGCAGCTCTCAGGTCTTCACGTATCTAGGAATAACTTTGTCCTGGGCCCTTTGATGGGTATCTGAAGTGGGAAGAGAATATTAGTGGATGTGGGGAGCAAACATGAGCATATGATTAGGTTGGTTCATGTGGAGAAAAATAATAGTGCAGACTTGATGGGCTGAATGTTGCTGTGATATAATATTCTATGATGCTGTCTTTAGGATTCCAGATGGTGAATAGCTGACATTAATCTCCTGACTCAATGGACATTTATCCTTGGTGCTTCTTCCTAGGTAACTATGGGAACCAGATTGATGGAGTAAATAGGCCAAGCACTCGGAAAAAAAAGGATGGAGGGGATGGTGATGAAGAGGAGTCAGAACTGCTCCAGAACTCAAGTGACGATGAAACTGAGGACAGTGATCTAGTCTCCGTCTCATCAACTCCACCAATGAAACCTGTTGTAACTGATAGGTCTGAACCCTATACATAGTTCATTATTGCCTACAAAATGCATAGTCATTGCACTTGCAGTCAATTGTGTGAAGCACTTTGAGACATCATCCCAACACAAATTGTGCTATATTAAATGCAAGGACTTTTTTTTATTTACGATATTACTGAATTAGCTGATCTTTGCTTCTGCTGCTGAAAATAGGTTAGTCGTTAGTCAATAAAGAAATTCAGAGATATGGTGATAAAAAAGTAATGGGGAAAGGTTTATTCCCATGAGATTGAGAGCCCCTTCACTCAACCCTTAGCAGTGAAGCTTTCAACCACCATGACCCACTCGTTTTGCTTTGCACCCTCCCTCTCTGCTTTCAAAGCCCTTCTGAAAAACTAGTTCTGTGACTGCACCTTGGATCATCTCTCTTCTACCTCCCTGTTTTCCACCTGGCTCAGGTTTCAATACCATCCTTGTGAAATGCTTCCGAAAGTCATCCTCCATGAAAGGCTCTATATAAGTGCAATATATTGTTGTTGTGACGTTAGCACTTTGACAAGTGCATGGAATAAAGCTGAGCTGTGAAATAGTCATGTGGTTTTGGTAACTTTTGCGCCTAGTACAACAAATTAATGCCTTTTTTTGTGAATTAGAACCAGAAAAAGAAATTCTAGCCATTTTATAATAAATGTTTACTAACGGAGGAATGGATAATGTTTCACTACGAAAGCTATATTCAGCAACATTTATTTGTGGATGGGTACCAGAACCATAGGCTCCATGCATTATGTTTTATCAATTATAGAAAAATTGATCCATGTTATTTATCCACTTGCCTGTCATGAAGTAACACAACAGTCTCCTTCTCAATTTTATATTTAATCTCTGAGGCATCAGAGTTTTTCTAATGGTACTTCTTTGTCATTTCTTTTTAGAAACTATTTCCATCTACCATACTTTGACAAGAAGCCTTGTATATATATTAAGAGCTGGTGGCAAGACCAGCGAAGACGACTCTACAATGCAAATATCATGGACAAGATTGCAGATAAACTGGTTAGTAATTTAATTAAAACTTCTCTCGTTAGTAAATAAGGGGTACGTCTCGAATGACTTTTCCATGGTTTCTGACTGAAGATTGCACCAAAGGAAATTCTTACATATGCTTCAAAGCTGTCATCCATTTATACAGTGTATAATATCTCAAAATATTTATGAGAACTAAAAGAGATAGGTAATGATATCAAAGCATCTCAAACAATGTTTGGTACATACAAGGGTGTGGGTTAACATGACCAAATTGTTGCATAATTGTTTAGTTCTACTGCTACAAAAAAATTCTATTAAAACCAAAAGAAAAGTACAAATGGTGCTATCATTTCCCCAACCCTTCCCAATTGCGCAACATTTTAAAACTTCATTTGTAAACGTGTTTTCACTTTCAAGTTTCAGTGCTGTCTGACTCACATATCAATATTATAGGCTGTGCAAGAACCTATCCTGCCTGAAAACCCACCTTGCGTAAAGGGACAATTCCTTCAAACCTGACAAAACAAATTTGCTGCAGAGAAGCATACTAGGGCTCCAGGCATTGTGTGTTGGAGTGAGTAGCTCGCGAATTTCACACATGACTAGCTGCTGAACTCAATTCGAACATTAGGGAGATACACTTTCTGAGCTGGTTGGGAGGTGAACCCAAGACCACTGTCAAGCAACTCCATGTTAGGGAATATATCCTTGCATGTGTTTCAGGTAATGCTGGAGTACCTTGTACCACTGTGATGTGTTATAGCATGTTATGTTATAGCATATATTACAGTTAACTTCAGGCCCCCTGCTTGCTGGTCTGAGGTGCCAGACTTGAGTATAAAGGACAATTCTAATGGACATCAAGATGTGATTATTTTATTGGCTGGTGTGTTGACTCCTCATTTCACCGTGTGCTGATACAACACTAGTCAGCTTGCAGATTCCTATTTTGGTTAGGGCTCAGTGGAAGGAATGCAGTGAGGAACAGGTTTAATTCCACTTCTAAAAACTGAGATTTTCATGACACACTGGTGCCATTGTGACTATAATAATAATAATAATAATCCTTGCATTTGATATAGCGCTTTTCACGTCAGGAGGACGTCCCAAAGCGCTTCACAGAACACACTGTAAAGTGAATTGACTGTATATTTGTGGGCGAACGCGGCAGCCAATTGCGCACAGCAATGTCCCACAAACAGTCATGGATTGAAAATGACCAATTTATTATTGTTTTTGGTTTTGGAGGGATTATTATTAGGCGTGTGGAGTAAGCAAACTTGCCCAAGGTTTCGCCCTGCCTGGAATTGAACTCAGGTCTCTAGCTTGCAAAGCGAGTGCTCAACCACTGAGCTACAGGACTCCACAGTGTATAAAAACAGTGTGAAATTCTTACATCAAGCATTAAACCTGTCAAGTATTTATACAAAGGATATTTGTAAACTGAAGACCGAGGGTCAAAATTGCTAGTTGTGCCACAAAGCAGCTGTTATGATTAAAGCAAAAGTGAGTTTCAAAACATGATGGTATTTATAATCCATTTACCTGGACAAGGACTGTGGACTTATAAGATCAACATCTTAATAATTGCAAAGGTCATCTCTTTGCATTTTAAATACATTATTTCTAGGACTCTAGAAATCAGCAACCTGAATTGATTGTACTAGTATACTATTCCCCACAGAGGAAATTTATCTAGTTTCAGATCTTTGATCATTTGTTTCTGCTTTGGGGATGCAAAATCATTTTATAGCCTTTAAAGTTCAATTTAGTTTTCCTTGAATGCCTCAATGTTATTAAGAGCGCCTAGTAATGGATCCAAGAATTGTTTTATGACTTGTTTTATACTGCTCCTATTGGAAACAGAACTCCATCATAGATATATATACACATTAGTCAATGACTGTATTTTTTTCACTGGAGTCATGGTTATGTAATATTCTATAATTACTAGGAGGAAGGACTGAATGATGTTCAGGAGATCCTGAAGACTGAGAAGCCATATCCAGAGCGACGGCTGCGAGGAGTGCTGGAGGAATTGAGCAGCGGGTGCACGTGGGTACAGATACAGCTGCTGGGGTCCAACTCGTGGTTTTAAATTGATAAATTTCTTAAATATTAAGCGAAGATTAGCCATAAATGTGATACTGTATCTTGGAAGCATCAAACCCCCCACCCACCCCCACCCCCCCACCCATGCAGTGTACTCAATCCTCATGTCTACAGGGCCTGGTTCCACATTTATCTTCTAGTTCACTGATCGCAGCTTGTGACTGTTATTTGGTTGCTTAGCATGTTGACCGGCCAACAAGCAGGATATTTTTTTTCTCTTTGCTGTGCTTTTTCTTTGTCTTTTATGGTGCTTAGGGCCCTAATTTTAAAACTAGGTCACACACATCTCCCTTTCAAATCAGCTTCTACAATCTCTGGACCTTCCTCTACAATCAACGCGTCTTTCAGTTGTGGCATCACTTTTCATCCTCGATATAAAGTGCTAGCTGTCGCCACTACAGCTATGCTTGCAACCAAAGGATCCAATATGGAATGTAGATTGACACACAGACAGAGATTTCATCTTTATCTATACTCATCTGGGAGGACTCCTGTGGGAGGACTCCTTTTGGGAGGACTCAGTGGGAGGACTCCGAGCTTCAAAAATGTAATTTTGTTGTTGTTGCCACGGGCTAGTTTCGTCAGTGTTCTTTATTTTGTTCCCACTGCTTGGCTACATACGTGACTGTGACACAGGATACCACAGCACCGCTTTGACTTGGTGGCCACCAGGTGTAACTGCAGTAAAAAAACGCAAAACGGAAAGTAACTCACGAACAGAAGGAGATACCCGAAAACAAATATACCCACGTCACTCCCAGATGCAAGACCTTTCCAATGACATATAAATCATGTCTCTACCTCAACTTGTTATTGAGATCCTTCTTGAAGCATAGACAGACATTGTCGTTTTGTTAGTATAGATAGATAGGCTCTTCACATCCCTCACAAATACTTTCCATTCAACCCCCCCTCCAGTCTGACAATGGTTATAAATTCATCTGAGATGACTTACACTGTAGTGAAGTTGGTGAATCTTGCGAATTCTTCAACAAAGCACAATTCAATTTTCGTTCTTCATTGGAAGTAATTTCATCCAAAGGAAAAAAAATGCTTTTCAGAGGTACATAGTATAATCTGAACATCTCTATATATTTTTCCCTCACAGGCGGTTTGTGTCATTGGTGAATAAAGACCAAAATCTGACAGGGAAGACCAAATTGGACAGAGAAAGGCTTAAGTCTTGCATGAGGGAAATGGTAAGTTAGCATACTTAAGTTTTTTTTCGAATCTATTCAGATCCAGCAGTTTTAGCAAGAAGCAATTTAGCTCTGGAAGTTGTTGGAAGATTTACAAATGCTATCATTATACTGAATTTGTGTAAAAGCACAAAGTCTTATTCAATTAATCTCTAGAATGCCTATTATATTTGAATAAAAGTCAGAACCATGAACCTTGAAAATTCAGTGACTATCCTCGTTTGGGGAGAGGTAAATGGGTTCTCCTTCAAGCTGAGCTGATTCCAATGTGGGACAGAGATTCTTCCCATTCAGCTCCTGTTAACCCTGTAAGCTAAAGCTCTGGGGGCATAAGGTAGTGCTAGCAGGCAGAGCGATCCTAGCTAGAAAAGCAGCAGGAATACTGCCAGACAGTGCTCTGAATTGAAAGCAAAACAGTTTTGCTGATTTAGCTGGTTTAGCACTGTCTGAGTATCAGTGCTTTCAGGAGGAAAAGAAAAAGGAAGAAAATTGAGGAAATACAATTAAGAATGGTATATACCAAAAGATTTGTTAACAACACAGTTATTTAATTAATCACCTTTTTCTGAACTGTGAAAACATATTTGTTCTAATAACAAAGTACAATAACAAGTTGTATTCATATAGAGCCCTTCACACAAGATAACAAAATAACTTATGTGAAACAAAATATAGAATGTGAGCATCCTCTATAAAGTGAACATGTAATCCTGCAATTATAACTCAAACACATAATTAATACAAATTTGCATTTAAAAATTGCTCAGTTAACAAGAATAATAATCATGATAATAATAATCATATAATAATAATAATTATCATGTCTGTAAGTGGAATGCAGATGTACAAAATACCATCCTGCCTGCAGAAACTCATCCCTTTGCTTCCTGACCACACTAACCACTACTGTGCTCCACCCCTCTGTCTCAAATCCTCTTTATTTGTCTGTAAATCCCTGCCTTAAAACCTATTTCATCGACTGCCTATGGCACACTACTCTCCTTTCTCTGCCTATGGCACTTTACTCCACTTCACCAAGCCAGTCAGGAACCTAGGCGTCTTGTTCAACCTTCAACTGTCCTTTCTCCCCTATATCCGTGCCATGACCCGCTCTGCCTTACCCCACCTCTACAACATTGCCAGACTCCGCCACTGCCTTACCCCTCAGGCCGCCGAAACTCTCATACATTGATTCGTAACCTCAAGGCTCGACTACGGAAACTGCTATATAAATGCAGATTGTTGTAAATGAATGACAATAGTGTTATCCTACCTGGTTGGATGTTCCAATATGTGAAAATATTTGTTTATTGGTTATTTACCTAAGTGTAACTGATTGCATTTGTTTCTGAGTTTATTTGGCTGAGTGAGATGCAATGTACAATAATAATAATAATATTAATACAAGAAATTATACCCAATTTCATGAAGGCTGGCTATCAGAAAAGTACATTTACTTAATAACAATCAATAAAAAGGGCATTTTTCTGACGATCTTTCCCATATATTTTAACTGCAGGAGAACATGGCACAGCAATCTAAGGCAATAAGGTCCCAGGTGAAGAAAAATACCTTAAAGGACAAATTGAAACAGGTTCACAACTTTCTGCATAAAATTCGCTTCCTGGCTGATGAGGTGAGAAGACTTCACACAGATGATTTGTCTATTCTGCAATATAAAGCACAGAGCACCACATAGTGGAAATTGGGAGTCAATACTCCAAATGTAGTTTCATCAAGTGTTAAAATTGTTTCTTTGGACTTACACATCAACTTGATGGGTGCCATTTCATCCATTTTTTGAATCTCTTTTGAAAGTGACGATCTTAGCCAATACCAGTGACCAAACTTTGGACATGTGGTTTGGTATCTCATTGCACAGTCAATTTAGCATTTCAGCCACTGTGGGGATCTACTTATAAATCCCAACATTTCAATTGCTACATTACAACTACAATTACTAACCTCCTTAAGGGGAAATAAGCAGCATCTCCTTGGAGTTAAGTTGGCTCCAGGGTGATGGATCTGATAATGGAATATCAGAATCAAGTCAATCTTCTGTGGTGGCCTCAGTAGTCGGGTTTCTGAATCAGGGAGGACCACAGTACTCTAAGGCACTTTTGATGACAGCAGCCAGGCTAGCAGGGTTTGAAAAGGTAAAACAATCACTGGGAGGCAACAGGTGCTCAAGCACTGCACCTCCAACTGTTGGGACCATCATTCAATAGGTCAGATGTCAAATGTCGAATGGCCAGCTAGTGACCTTCTATGGGAGTGAGATGGGAGGAAGGACATAACTGAGCTCTCCTCAGAGTTGAACTGGCTCTAAGGTGACATGTTTGGCAACGGAATGTCAGAATTGAGTCAACTCTCTGTAGCGATTTCAATAGTCCAATTCCTGAGCCAGATGGAACAGCAGTACACTAGGGCACTGCTGATAACAGCCCAGCCAGGATAGCTCATTTACAGGACTTGGAAGGACATACTAGTTATTGGGGCATTCTTCCCACTCAGTTCTCGTTAACTCTGCAAGCCAAAAGATGGTCAAGAAGTGAGAAAGCTTGTCAGACAGTGCTTTCAATGACAAGCTATGTAGTTTTACCTGGTAAACTCTAGCAGTATCCCAAAGCACTTGGCACTTGCTAACCTGCGCCTAATACTCCCCAGAATTAAATAAGCCAAGATGTACCCTCCAAGGAGAGAGTGCATTCCATTCCAATAAACGTCTTGGGAATTTCCTTGTAAAGGTGGGATGTATGGAACTTTTTGGATTTGAACGTAAGCATGGTGATGGTTTCTGCATGTGTCAGACACCCGGATGACCCCCCCAAAAAAGGACCAGTTACTGGAGGAGGAGATTTGTCCACTCAGATACTGTTAAACCTGCAAAGAAAAGCCCTAACAGAGAGGGTTGTCCTAGTTGGAGAATCAGAAGGAAGCACGTCAGACAGTTTTTGTAATGGCAATCTATGCGTTTTTAGGTGGTTAAACTCCAGCAGTACTCCAATTCACACTTTGGGGTCTCCAAGCCTTTACTCTTGCCAATCTGCGCCTAATACGAGGATTAGGTAAGCAGGGTGTATTCCTTCAGGAAGCGAGTGTACACTCCATTCCAGACAAATGGGAAATTGCCATGCATTTAATAAAGTAATAAAATAATCATTGCATTTGATGAGTCCCTGTCATGTCAGGAGGATGTCTCAAAGTGCTTCACAGAGTAGACTGGGAGCCTGAGGTAGGAAGGAGGAACTGGGAAGAGGGAGGGGAATGGTAGCTGAAAATGCAGTCAAAGAGATGTGTCTTAAGGCGGGTGTTGAAAGTGTAGAGGGAGGGGGCAAGCCAAAAGACTCTGGGATGGAGTTCCAAAGAGCAAGGGAAACTTGAAGACTGTTTACCGTTTGCTGTTTGCAACTTTTATTGTTTCCTATTTTCACAAGATCTTGTGTAGGACAGAATTGAAGGAACAGATGATTGTCGTGACATATTTCCTTATTGTGGAGGTTAACTCTGGACTTTGATGTTCCTCACTTTATACTAAATCTTACTGTCTTCTTGCAATTCAGCCTCAGCACAGTATTCCTGAAATTTTCATCTGGATGATGAGCAACAACAAGCGGATCGCATATGCCCGCATCCCATCCAAAGATATCCTCTATTCAATAGTGGACGAAGAAACAGGCAAAGATTGTGGCAAAGTTAAAACTGTCTTCTTGAAGGTATTGCATCCTTGCAGGAGTTGAATGCATGCATGCCAAGTGGGGGTACATCAAGATGACACATCCAGTTCAATTATCTCCCATTCTATTCAAGGTGAAAGCTTGCCAGACAGTGCTCTCAATGGCAATCTATGTGGTTTTAGCTGGTTGAACTCCAGCAGTACCTACTGCACACTCTGGCATCCCCAAGCCTTGCACGTAATACTCTCAGCAGGATTTGTCTCTCCATTACGTGCACATTGCATTCCAATAAATATCTCAAAAATTTCCATGTAAAGTTGGGATGCATATTTGGTATGGATACTCTGAGTGTGGTGATGGGTTTCCACATGTGTCAGACACTCAGCTGACCAAAAAAAATGACAATTCATATTAGGTAAATTGTGCAGTAATTATTCCTTAACGTGTTCCTTAACGTGTTTAGTTTTTTTTATGATATCAGCAAGTTGTGTTTGTCTCCAGATGTGCGATTTGTTTGTCTTTGTATTCTATCGCCCTATTTTATGATCCTGTGTCCAGCTTTTTTGTTTTTAAAATAATTAGGCCTGTGGTTGTTTTTGTTTAATAAAAACAAAAGTTGCTGGGAACACTCAGCAAGTCAGGCAGCATCTATTGAGAGAGGAAAGTGAGTTAACGTTTCAGATCGATGACCTTTCATCAGAAAGGCCCCATGCCAAAAAAGGGCCAAAAATGAGCTTTGTAGCATTCAGATGGACTAGGCTCAAAGCCTCCAGATTGTGGACTCCTGGAATGAATGATGTGATTTGACATAATGAAAGGTCATTTGACGTGAAGAAAGTCCTTTGGCCCATCTTACCTCGTCCTCTCATAACACACAATCGCAGAATCAAGCTGCTTATTAAATGAGTCCAGTATCCTGCCACAACCGCTGTAATCTGTGCTGGTCATTAATAATAATAATAATCCTTGCATTTGATATAGCGCCTTATCATGTCATCGACGCTTCACAGAATATACTGAAAGTGTTTTGACTATGTATTTTGAGGCCAAAATGCAGCAGCCAGTTTGAAATTTTATTTGGTGGATCTTGGCCAGGACACCGGCAGAAAGTCCCTTCTCTTTTTTTAATAATGCCACGGGATCTTTGATGTCCACCTAAACAGGCAGATGGAACTTGGCTTAACATCACACCTGAAAGATGGCACCTCTAACAATGTAGCACACCCAAGCATTGCATTAGAGTATCTATTTAGACTGTGAATTAAAATCCCTGACATTGGGGCTTAATCCTACAACTTTCTAATTCAGAGGCGAGAGTGCTACCAACTGAGCTTGGCTGAAATTGTTCCTTTTTATCTATTTCTGGCTCAGACGGTGTTAATTAGTTTGTGCTTGCATTATTTTCAGCTACCGGGAAAGCGGGGCTTTGGTCCGGCAGGCTGGACAGTCCAGGCTAAAATGGAGATTTACCTTTGGCTTGGTCTCAATAAGCAACGTAAGGATTTCCTGAGTGGCCTGCCAAGTGGATATGAGGAGAACAAAGCAATGAAGGGCTTGGGGTTGCAGTCATTCCCTCCCATAAGTCTGACTTACATCAGTGAGTATTTTTGAAAGCAAATGGCTTGCCAATCCACGTATGTGTTTAAATATCTTATCAACAGCGCTTCGGTAACAGATGGTGACTTCACATCATAGGATCTTAAATCTCTACTCAGTACATGTTAACCGAAATCAATTGCTTCCTTTTAAAACTATCCTCAATCATATTTTAATATGTAGTGCTTAACAAATTAAAAGTGTATTCAAACATTGTAGTGGCATTATATTTAGTCTTACTAAAAGGAGAATTTGGAAGGAAAATTAAGGAAGTGTGATATGGTAATTATCACTTCAAGTGTTGCAATGTCCCCAGTTATTTCATGCTGCAATTAATCATATTATTTTTTTTAACAGAGAAGCAGATTTTCCAGCTAAGAGTTCATATGTACCAGGCCCGAAGCTTGTTTGCCGCAGATAGCAGTGGTCTCTCTGACCCATTCGGTCGAGTTTTCTTCTCCACACAAAGCCAATGCACTGAGGTAATGAGATTAGAATCTAGGTCAGGAAACCTACAGCCACTTCTTAAGAACCTCTTCCTACCAGAACTTTCATTCATTTATGCGCCTATTTCCCACAGAGTGAATTGCTGTAATATACATTTCCTAGCAGCAAGCTTATGCACTGATTTAGCAGTGGCAGATTACTTATAATAATCCTTGCATTTGATATAGAGCCTTATCACGTCTTCGCGATGTCTCAAAGACCTTCACAGCATATACCTAAAGTGAATTGACTGTATATTTTGTGGGTGAAAATATTTGATGAAAATGGGGAAATAAATTATGAGTAAAATTTAAGAAAATCTTTAGAGGCCTCTTCTAATTGAAAAAGATGTTGAGTGCTGGGACTCTGAAATAGAAATAGAAAATGCTGGAAATGCGAAAGAGGATACCTGAAGGAGCAATGTAGGGGGAGGAAAGCGAGGTTGCTTTGGAGCTGAATTGGCAATGGACAGTCAGAATCGAGTTAGTCCTCTGTAGTCGTCTCGATAATCTGGTTTCTGTGTCAGGCGGGTCCATAATATTCCAGGTCATTGTTGATGACAGACCAGCCAGCTGGACTCATTGATAGGACTTGGACGGGCAGACTAGTCACGGGAAACAGGGATTCTTCCCACCAAGCTCCTGTTAACCCTATATGCCAAAACTCTAACAGGTAGTAGGGTGGTCCAAGCTAAACAAACAGTGGGAAGCTTACCAGACAGTGCTTTCAATGGCAAGCTGTATGGTTTTAGTTGGTTAAATTCTCAACAGCACCCCAATGAACACTCTGGAATTCCCAAACCTTGTCTCTTGCCAACCTTTGCCCAATACTCTCTCTAGAATTAGGTAAGCAGGGCTCATCCTGCCAGGAAGAGAGTGCACATCCCATTCCAATATACAGGAATTTTCATGTGTAGGTGGCATGCACGAGACTCTTTGTCTGGTTTGGATACTCTTATTTCCGGTGATGGGTTTCTGTATGTGTCAGTCAAATAACTGTCCAAAAAATCTCCTGACATTTTGTGGTAATTTCTATCTATTACATGTTTCATACACATTCTTGCATTCCACGTGCTAATTCTAAATTGTAATACCTATACAACATAGTTCACGTGGATTGTGTTTTAACTTCATCTATTTTATGGCAGATTTGTTTCTCTTTGTTTATGAGTTCAGTGAAGAATGTATAGTCTTAGCTATGATGAGCTAATAGAGATCTGCAGCCTGAAAAATAAATGTCTCAGAGGAACTGATTAAGATACAATGGAAAGGAGAAAGTAAACCCAGAGCAGTACAGTCAATAAATAAGTCAAGGCAGCAGAACAAGCGAGCCCAGGATAAGATTCGGGATGGATTATTTTGGAACAAACACCAAGAAGTTTTTCTTTGAACAGAGGGCAATGAGGAGGAATATAAAGCATGGTAAGAGTCAGACTCCGCCACTGTAAAGCACTTGCGGGATGCTACCCTGGGTGAAAAAAACTCCAGCAGTCATTTTCATGAGTTATGCCAGAAGATATTATTGTAAATATTTCAGTCAGTACATAAGAAAATAAGAACAGGAATATATTATTTAGCCCATTGAGCTAACTGCTTCAAAATGTTATTAGATTATGGTTATTCTGTAATTTAATATAATTTCCCTGCCCTTTCAACCTATCTCTTGAAACATTTATTTACCAAATTTAAATCTGTTTCCCTCTGAAATATTTCAATTGATCCAGCGACAATTTAGGGTAGTGATTTCCACATTTACACAATACTTTGTGTGAAAGAATGCTTCCTGACTTGACTCTTAATTGATTTAGCTCTCATTTTAATATTATATCCACTTATTCAGGGTTTCTCCTATAAGAGGGAAAGTTACTTTCAATTGATCTTGTCAGATCATTTTAAACACCTTCATCAGATCAACCCTCAACCTTCTTAGTTCAAGGAAATGTACCCCATGTTTGCCCAACCTCTCCTTATAATTTAGCCCCTTCAGCGCAGGTACCATTCTGGTGACCTTGGACCCTCCTCTCGTTCAGTACGTTCTTACATACTTTTGATGTTCTTTCTCACTTTCTAAAAATATGAAAGTGGAGTGGTTTGAGTGAAGACTGTTCATGGGGAACAAGGGTTTTGCCCTCGACAAAAGGAGGCAAAAAATGAATTGGGCTTTGAAAATGTGTGATCACAGTTTTACTCTTCTATCATTCACAGGTTTTGCAGGAGACTCTGTGCCCAACCTGGGACCAGATGTTGGTGTTCGATAACGTTGAGCTGTACGGTGAAGCGCAGGAAATGAGAGATGACCCTCCCATTATTGTCATTGAATTCTATGACCAGGACACTGTGGTAAGGTCTAACTAATGGTAGCTTTCCAGCAATTTGGTGGATGCCTTAATTCCATTTCAGTGGATTTTATTAACATAAAACACAAAGAATAAGACAAGTTCTAAAATTATTATAGCTGAATACTTGTAGAAACCATTATTGTAGAACTCGCATTTGTCAACTTTCGCAGGAACTTGTATTACTGCCAGTCCATCTGCTTGTCCATCTGTCGAACCTACTCAATGACTTAATGTGCCACTTAATCCGCCTTTAATTAAAGTTTGTGAATATCTCCTCTTATCCCCCCAAATTTGCTGAAGCTTGAAACTGTAATATATGTGTATCTGTACTGTACTGGTCTTAACCTTATCCTACCCCTGTACTGTCCTACAACTGAGGCTATCTAAACCTCTGCTTCTGAATGTACCATTTTGAACCAACTACAAGGAGGAACACAAGAACCCTGTGGGATAATTCCCATTCCCCACACTTTTTTCCATCTTCCTCTTATAGGAAAAACAGATCAATTTTGCTTCTCCCAGCCAGTCCAGCTAGGAACAGAAGTTCACTGCGTGAAGATTATAAACATAAACACAAGATTACCAACAGCAATCAGTGTGTAGTAGACCCCAGAGGCTTAACTGAGAGAAAACAAATTTCATCCTCGCTGTGTAAATAGCAACAGTTCTTAACCTTTGAGACCAATGTCTGTCCCAAACAAAAGGCCAAGAGCGAGAATATGAGGTTTTAATTACAGAGTAGATTGTTTTTTGCCAATCTCAATGAAGAATTGAATTCATTTAGTTAAAATTGCCATCAATGGTTCAATAAAACTTAATCTGGCCCCAGTTCATTTTCCCCACCCCCTCAAAAAAGTATATTTGTTCTGGCTAGAATCATAGAGATTTACAGCATAGAAAAATTCAGCCCATCATGTTTGTGCTGGCTCTTTTAAAGGAAACTAATGATGCATGTACAAGACAATCAGCTACTTTTTTTATTAATTATTCTTGCAAATAATAACCATCGGTGGCCGGGCCTTCAGCCTCTCAGCCCCGAGGCTCTGGAACTCCATCCCCCAGTGCCTTCGCCGCCTCCTCCCTTTCCTCCTTCAAGGCCAGTCTCAAGACCTTTCTCTTTGACCGTGCCTTCAGCTCCCCTCTCGACTCTCTACCCCCTCCTCGCTCCCTCCCTTCCCTCCCCTCACCCTCACCATTTCCCCCCTGCTCGGGTCCCGACCCAACTGTCCAGCGCCTTGAGACATCCTCCCGACGTGAAAGGCGCTCTATAAATGGAATCTTGTTGTTGCTGTTGCAATATCCTACACAGTATTAATAGAATAGATATTTGGATGATAAATAATCAATGTTGACTGTTTATTTATGGTATTTTTTCCTTTAACTTGCTCTGGCTCTGGATGCCACGTGTACAATGGGCTAAGTAGAGTTTGCTTTGCTGAGGCTAGTTGTAGTTGAAATAGCTTTAGAGGAACATTTCGGCAATCTTAGACGTACTACAAAAGATGCAACAAATATTGTGCAATGTTTAATGCTTATTACTAAATTGTTACAAATGATACTTGTAGTTTGATTTCGGTACAAGTGAGAGCTTTAGTAATTATTGAACAAATATGCTGGGCATAATTTTGATACTAGATTTTTTACAAAAACAAATTTGTAGTTTTTGATTAACATTCAAATGAAGATTTTGTTGCAGCTTAAAGTCCAATAATGTGTACTGTTGGGGTAAACTTTCTGTTGAGTGTTACTTACGCAGACCACCTTTGGGGCAGTTGGGTACCAATCGATTTGCCAGTATAATAGTATTCCCATTGCTAAGGGTACTGTGTATAATGCTCACCAGAACTTTTACCCATATGTGTCCGAATAGATAAGTCTGTATATTAGAAATGAATACGTACCTCCTTTTCCTTGATCGTTTAAGAGACAGTCTTTTCGTACACTCATTGTGGATATTTCAAGCTTTCTGACCTGCAGCAATAGTGCATGGTATTTTTGTGTTGTAGTTAATTTCTGGGCCTGTGAATATTCAAAATATTCTGATGAAAATGCTATGATATTATGGTGCTATATATCATGGAAACCTCACCGTTCTTCTAAACTAGAAAATAATGAGAGAACGATCACAACAACACATATGAGAAGACTATCTCTTTAATGTCCCAAGGTTCTTTGACAATTTTGTATAATGATAGGAGCAGCAGCTCAGAACATTCCAGTAGTGATGAGTAGCCATTTGGCATCAGCCACACTACTATCATGCCACCAGGCATGCATGGGTCAATAGTCACATCATCATATTGTTCTGTCAATTAGATGAGTAATGGTTGGCTTTTGTGTCTACCAGTGTTCGGTTGCTGTAGTGCAGTGTTGCTGTAGTCAGTAGATCCAGTAGTATTTGTGAGCTCCATTTCACACACTGTTATGTTGCATATTGACTCTATAACAGAGCTTCTTGTTGAGTTGTGAGCACTTTATGTAAATGTTAGTCAGAATTCCAGTTTTACATAAACTCAGTGTGGAAAATGGATCCCACTACATGAGGAGCATTGAGCACTAGCACATAGTAGGCTTAGCTTCTCATCCAAGTTGTGTACAAATTACGCATAAATCTACCACAAGGTGAGTCAAACAGAGGAATCAACACATTCTTACTTAAGTAAGATAAATCCTTGTACACATAAACAAGGGATGATGGTGAAATTCAAAAAGCTGTGTTGCCTCTCAGGACAGCAGATTTAGTTTGCAGTACCAATTTGACATTTTTATTTCATAAAGGTTTAGTTCAATGTTTCACCTTTTGATACTTCTTCCGATCAGAGCTTATTCATGTGGTAGTTACAGAGTTACAAAAAGAATCCTTGCATTATTTATAGTGCTTTATAACACCATTAAACATCTCATATCATTTCACAAAATGTATTGTAAAGAGTAGTGAATGTATATTTCTAGGCAATAGCTATTTGGTGACAAATCCAGCTGAGGAGTATGAGCACGAGACAGAGTAAAATTATTTCTTTATTAACTTTGGGTCCGTGGGGTGAACTTCAATGGTCTTTCCAGTCTTATATGCTCCTATATTCCAATAAGGTCTAAACTCATAACTTTCATTTCATGATTGTACTGGGTAACTACTCAATCGTTCTTTCATTGAAGGCATTTATCACAGCTGCAGTGTAAAATATCTCAATGGAACAAACATCAACATTCATGCTTTTTTACACCAGAGCCTTTAATGAGTATGCCGTCTTTAGAATATACTTTGTTATAAGATATCCCTAAATCATAAGTGTAGATAGAAATTGTGATAGTTTTGTTTCAATAGTATTCTAAAATTAACAAAAATATATTTTTTAATGAACAACAATCAACCAAAATTAAATTACTAAGGATTTCCTTTAAATGTTGGTAACAATGAAATGTTGAATTTGGATGAGAACCTGAGCAATGCTGAAGTAGTAGAGGCAAGTGTT
This sequence comes from Callorhinchus milii, assembly GCF_018977255.1. Classification (NCBI taxonomy): domain Eukaryota; kingdom Metazoa; phylum Chordata; class Chondrichthyes; order Chimaeriformes; family Callorhinchidae; genus Callorhinchus; species Callorhinchus milii. Next base: position 22,579,332 of record NW_024704744.1, read on the forward strand.
TATTGGAATGATTATCCATTTGTTGGTGAATTTACAAAACTTAGTGGGAAGAAAGTTGTATTCTCCTCTAGTCCGTATATTTATCAACGACTAGTGAATCATACCAATATTCCTTTGACCACCATCCTGACGTGTGTTGTTGTTGTGTATATATAAGTCAGACTTGTCAGACCATTTGTATTTATTATATGTCAATAGTCAACTAAAATGGAAGTAACACTGTGAAATAGTGGTATCATTCCAACCCATAATTGGCATTAGTGAATAATGTATTATTGTTTTATTTCCCATTTTGCACATCCTTCAATTTTATATCTCAGAGATAGAATATTCCATTGGAAAAGTACCATCCTATAAATGCTATTGTCTTCTTCAATTGAATCTGCAGAAAATGTGCCAATAATCCTGAATCTTTTATTCAGTGTGACATCCCAAAAAAAAATTTGACCCATTTATAAACCTAAGATTTTATCTTGAATAGAAAATGCCAGACTGACTAAAGGAAATGCTTGGCATTTCTTTGAAGATATTTACATGAGTTCCAGTTGTTTGAGTTTGATCAAAGAAAGCGATGGAGAATCTGTCCCTTATCTCATTAGCACTGCAGTAGGACTGCTGAATAGAATATCAAGGCTGGAGTTCCTGCTTTGAAAATTTTTGTGGAAGCCAAAATAAAAGTCTTTTAACATTTTTTAAGAGTAATCTCTAATAACATGAAACAAACAGAAGAAATCAGAAAAGTCTGACTTATTCTAATATTATGACTTTGTTTAAGCATGGCACTAACTGTCTTATTTATGAACACAATGTTACATCAAACAAAACAGCCTTCAAAGTTTGACAAGAATCGGGTAAGAGAATGGTTTTAACTAAAATCTGTTGGTTTTTAGTAGAACCACAGTCAGACTGTGGCAGAGTAGAAGGTGTAGTGAGTAGAAATAATTTTCCATGATAACGGCGATGATTCTCTCTACAAGGTTTTTCAGTATGAACTGGTATAAACTTTAGGACTAAGCAAAAACAGCAAGCTCAAAGACTTGGGGAGCAACGTGCAATGTTTTTATTATCATTGGTTACTGGTACATCATGTAACCAATATTCTGCATCATTCAGATTTGTTTCTCAGTAAACATCTTGCATCACTGAAACAGATAATATGCACTAGGACCTAACACCAACAATGCCTGCATCAGTGCAGGTCTTCATATCAGTCTGTCATGACCGTTTTCATAATAAATATTAACTATAATATGAATCAGAATTAATATTCAATATGAGCAGCTAAATACCAGTTAATTACCAGTTAGGCATCCAACCAGATACGTAGGGGTAAAATGTGTGGTTTGTTGTTTAATTTAGTCATGAAAACCTTTAAGTAACACCAGCTAAGTCATTTGCTGGAGAAATGCATTTCTACAGGTAAGTTATTTATTCCTCTTGGGTTCCTAAGTGCTGAGGCAAGAGCAATTTTATCTTACATCAGGCATTTGGTTTTTAATTTGTTTAAAATTGTTTTCCCATGGATGAAAGTCCATAAATTAAGCATATGTGCTGCAGAGTTCGTAACAAGTTAATGGGGTCGTTAGTTCATTTAGATTCATACGCTTTGCTATGTAAGCAATCTCTATTTATTGAATTGCTGATGATTGCTATATTTTTACCAATCAGGTTAGGGTAAGAAAGCTCAATCTCACTTCTGTTCTTTCAGGGCAAGGCAGAGTTTATAGGTCGAACGTTTTCAAAGCCAGTGGTGAAGATGGCAGAGGAGAAGTACGGTTCCCCTCGCTTCCCCCCACAACTGGAGTACTTCCAGATCTTCCGGGGGAACTCAACCGCTGGAGACCTGCTGGCGGCTTTTGAGCTCCTGCAGGTAATGCAATGCACAGGTGCAGAAGAAACTTCGTCAGTTCCAATTTTGGACAATTAATCATTTGGACAAAATGATAGCGATGAGGATTTAGTACTATTTCTGCCCATGGTCCCAATGGCATCCAGGATATGAAATTGTTATTCAGCATAAAAACTGCTTGATGGGCACTCACAAAGTTTCTGCTTTTAAAATGACTTACCTTTAGTGTGCGCATGTGTCAGTTTGATTAAAGCAACTTACTGAGCCCTTGGCAGCGGCAATATGTATAAGCCATTAAATCTAACGTTTCCTACGTATTCTACCTTGATAAACTGTTTATCTTATTCTACTCTATATAAAGTGGAGGAAAAATCCTATTGCTCACACTGACATCTCTTGCATAAAAATGGTGGGAGGGTGAAAGAGAGAAAGCAGCAACACAAATCATATTTAGTACAGCAAAGAAATAAATAGAAAGTGGTTGGACAGCACATAGATGAAGACTGGTAGACAAGGTTGTAGCAATAAAGTGTATCACTTTAGTATAGGGATGTTGTGTTAGCACATCTTTCTGTATCAAATATTTATCTTGTCGATTGAGCAGACTGATTAAAATGACTGATAAGTTTAGCCATTCTCACAGCTGTTGGAGGCTATCTGGAACTAATATTCTTAATAAAACAAAGTGGGGGAACATTTTAAGAGCTTTAACTCTGGAGCAGCATGTTGAGTACAGGTAAGTACTTAGCGAACAAGGGTTGTGCTAAGAAGAAACAGTAACACATTTGCCATATTCCTTACGGTGTTTCTTCTTTTAAAGCAATGAATGTATTAAGGAATACCTGCTCATTTTGCCCATAATTCCAAACTGAAGGATGTTAACTTGTCAACTGTGAAACAAACACATTCAAGTTTCTTCAAATGATCTATTATAAGGATGAACTGCTTGCTTCTGCTTGATTCTGCTCGAACTGCTACGTCTACCTTCCTAGTAAATTGTAGTGGTACCAGTTCTCAGGTGCCCCCGTCAATGATTCTGCTTACATGTCTTGTGTCTCCTCTGTCTGCCCTCCCTCGCTTCCTCCCTCCCTCTCTGTCTCTTTTCATTGATCTGCAGGAAGCCAATGATGACGATGACAATAGAAGTTCTTTACTGACTGTGCCTGACCTGTCCAGACTGAAGGTGCTTGGAAACTATCACATATAGCAATGTTATTCTGTTCTTCTAATAGGTAGCTTGATAGAAAAGAGGGAAATTGACTAACAAAGTAAAGCAAGAATTGTTATAGGCTCAAGCAGTGAAAACGTTACCAGTGCTTAATTCTGGTTTAGTTAATCAAATTCTCCAATGTGAACTTGGAGTCCCAAATGTGTTGGCTTTTGCCAACCTGTGTTTGTGTTCTCCAGATATCAGCAAGCAAGGTGTCATCCCTCAGATAGCCTTATTGAGTTCAGCAACAACAGAGATTCCTAAGCACGACAATAGGGAAGGATGTTACCTGCTCAGCCATTGGAGGTAATATCACAATAGTAATATCACACAAGAGCTGCAAAACATTTTTCACAAAATCTTGAAAGTATAGAGAAATAAATCCTACTTGTAAGCATCTACAGCTTCAGGAGGGGATGCTGAAGTTCTTAAAGTCTAAGGAGGGGCTTCCAATTAATGGTTGTATTGTCATCTTTTGAGAGCTTCCTAGTTTGTTGATATCCTATTAGTACTTGCCTTGGGGGTAGGGAAGGAAACTTGGAGCTGAACTGGCTCTAAGTTAATGTGCTTGGCAACAGAATGTCAGAATCAAAGTTAACTCTGTTGTGGTCTCAGACATTCATTTCCTGAGCCAGACGGGTTCCATAGTACTCCAGGACACTTCCGATGACAGATTAGGCAACCGGGTTCATTGGCAGGACTCGGGAGGGTAGACTGGTCACTGGGTGCAAGGATTCTTCTCCCTCAACTCTTGTTAACCCTATAAGCCAAATCCCTAACAATTGGGTAGGGTTATCATACCTGGACAAGCAGTAGGAAGCGTGACAGACAGTGTTCTTAATGGTCACCTATGCAGTTTAAGTTGGTTATACTCCAGAAGTACCCCAACATATTCTGGGGGCCCAATCTTGAATCTTGCCAACCTGTGCCTAACACTCAGGAATTAGGTAAGCAGGATGAATCCTGCCTGGAAGGGAATGCTAATTTGACTGATCAAAAACAGGATAAACATATAAACAGAAATGTTTTGCACAAAAAGGGGACATTTGGCTTCTCACATCTATGCTTCTGCTAACTAATTTTCTAAATCATCCTTTTGTTTATTAATCCCACTTTCTATCTCTTTCCCGAAGCTGTAGCCTGTTGTTGGGTAGAGAATGTCACTTGTAATTCATTGCAACCCACGTTCTTTGACATCAACTATTTGGAGGAGATTTGCCTCAACTAAAGACTTGGGTTAACAAAGGAATTATCATCGTTTAAACATGATCACTGAGTATCTATCCATAAGGCCCTTACCTTGTTCACCAGTGAAGCCTTAAAGTTAGATCTAAGAAACTCCAAATCAAAACCCAAAGTTGAAATGTACCCAAACATCTCACCCTAATATGCAGCATTAGCAGGGAGAGTTTGAACTTCAAATCAGTGGTTAATGAGTCAATGAAAGACATCCAAAGAGTAAAACCATTGCCATCCTTATCTCGAAACTTTAACTATCAGAATGTAATCTTGTGCTTGTGCTATTGATTCATTTTCCCGAGATAAAGAAATAATTATTTCTTTAACTGTTGCAAAACGTTACCATCAATTCTCAATATCAAAATATCCACCGAACAATTTTAATTTCAGATATTTCAGGTAGGTATTGACCCATGTACATGTTTATTTCTATTGATCTCTCTGGTCAGATTTCTTTTTCATATACTGAGTTCAACCTACATTATAGGGTATCAGTGATTCAATTTTAACTGTGAATAAAACTTAATTGTGATTTTTGCCTCTTCAAAGAGAACTGCACTGGGGAAGCATCATGAGTTCATGATCTTTTTGGTTTGGAAAGGGAAAAGAGTTGGAGGAACCATGTGTTCTAATAGCATTACTTTCAAGTGATTCAGCTATGATTTTAATGTAGTTTAGTTCATTATATCATGTATTTCAGAAAAGGTTTACCAAACCCCTTTTTGATTAAGTTGATATCGAGGATGTATTAGGGAATAGAAGTACAGCATAGTGTTTACAATTGGTTTACACAGCTCATATAATGGGCCCTAATGTCCGTTACTTGATTTTGTTAACCTCTTCCTTTAAACTGATATTGAAATGGCAGCTTTTTTTTACTTTACTGTGAGTCATGTTTAGATATTTCCTTTAATTGGGTGAATACACTACTTACACCTCCTCTAATTCATTTAAATCTAGATTCCTCCCACTGGAAAGCATGATCTGCCTCCAATCGATGGGCCAACGGACTCCGATCGTGGTCCAATTCTCCCCGTTCCTAGAGGAATCCGACCTATATTGAGCAAGTACAGGATTGAGGTAGGCAACCCTTAGAATCTCATTAAATCTAAACCCAACATATTATTAACTGAGATTAAATTCTCATGAGGGTCTCGCACATCTTCAGTAAAAAACGGATTTTCATTGATAAAGTCCAGGTTTGTACTTACTGCGATTCGTTTTTTACTGATTTTTCAAACAAAATAGACAAATGTGCCAACTTGCCAAATTACTAGATTTTATGATTGTTGTTGATTTTATGAAATGCTTGTTACTTTTCAGAACGAGGCAAATCCAGAGCAGAAGACAGAATTTATTTATTCTGTTCCAAAATCAGTAAATCCAGCTAAAAATAATTGTCTCTTCACCATGTCAAGACACCCTCCTGTATATGCTGTTTTATAATAATGTTACAGAACACCATTGTAAAACATTTGACAACAGATCTGACTACAATTTGGCACAAATGGGCAACCGCATTTGCTTACAAATATAGTCACTACACTTGACAGCAATTACCTGGGAACTGCTTTGAGACATTTGAGAATTAAAGCACATTATCAGATTCAAAGATTACAATTATTTTGGTTAGAAAATTATAGAGATTATTATCCACTTGTCATTGTATTTAGCAACCTTCAGCATTATGTATTTATAATGGGACAGTATAAAACTCTGATCTTGTGCTACACTAAACACATATATTTGCACCAAAAGATAAAGAACCAAAAGTCACACAAATAAGGAGTGTAGTTAACAATGAAAGAAGATTGTAAGCAACTTCCGGGAGTCATAGAAGAATTGATTGGGAAGAGATTTTTTTATTTCTCGGTGAGCGAGTGCCTAGGGATTCAGCATACATGTATACAAACATAAACATGCATGCATACATACACATTCAAAGTGTGTTTGCACCCTTCCAGATATGTCTGTCTGTATGCACACACACACAAGTGGGTTGTAATTCTTCTGTTATTCTTCCCTACAGGTTCATCAAATTCAGATAGTTAGTGAACAAGCAAATGGGAGATTAGGAGAATTGTTTTCACACTCAGAGTGGTTAGCATATGGAATTCCCCAACAGAAGTGGTGGTTGAGGCAGAATCCATATTGTCTTTCAACAGGGAATTTGATAAATACCTTTTAATCGAGTCAGCAACAATGATATGGGGTAATTGCAGAAAACTGAAAGGATTGCTCTTAAACTAGCCAGCACAGACACAATGGGCCGAATGACCTTCTGTCTTGTAAATCTCTATGGTTCTATAACATACAAGTATTACATTGCATCAACACAAACACATACAAAAACATTTGTACATTCACACAAACATGTATACAAACATAAACATGCATGCATCCACACACACTCAAATGTGTGTTTGCACACATCCAGATATATCTGTGTGTATGCACACGGGTGCACATTAATGGAATGTGTTGTAATTATTCTGTTTTTCTTCCCTACAGGTTCTCTTCTGGGGCCTGAGAGATCTGAAGCGTGTGAACCTGGCTCAGGTTGATAGGCCTCGTGTTGACATAGAATGTGCTGGAAAGGGGGTGCAGTCATCACTCATTCAGAATTACAAAAAAAATCCAAACTTCAGCACCCTGGTCAAGTATTTTGAAGTGGTGAGGACTGACTACTGCCATTATATAAAAGGACAAAAAACATGGCAATTTCAGATGGCAATGTCGACTTGTCTTAAACAAAACACAAATTGAAATGATCATTAATACTGGTGACTAAACTCAGGCTTAGGTTTGTTTTCTGGAATAAAATTATTTAAAAGTATTTTATTTCATGGACACTTTGGACGTGGGAACTGGCAGTCTCGTTGCGAGCAGTACCGATCAGTAATTGTGGTTGCAGTGTGTCTGCTCTCAAGCAATGAACACCAGGGATTAGAAGGAAAAAGAAATTGAGCTGAGAGCATTTACGTATAAGAGACTTTAGGTGACTCGTACAGAGCAATAACTAAAATTGATTGTGCTCTAAAACTTCCACTTTCCTAAGTGTGAATTGAAAATTCTGGGTGTGTTATAGTTTTGAAGACTTGGTGCATCAAGCTGTGAGCATCATTCCATCTGCCATTGACACTGCTTCAGCTCTATGGTTTGGCTGCCACAAAATATCCACCCATGACACTTAACACATTTTGTCAGTTCTCAGCTGTGGCACTAAATTGGAGATTACACTCTTGAGAAATAGGTGAGTCTACCAGTTTCTGCTGCCTTTCAAATATCATTTTAATGTGGTTTTGTCCCTTTTGGCTCATTCTTAACATGTTTAATGGGAAATTGTCACTGGATTGAGATGAAAGGAAATTATTAGCTTTTTCTGTTCTGATGGAATTTAAACAATGTTTATTTCTGCATTGGAATAAACATTGAATACAGATTTGTAGCTCAGTACTGCAGGGAATTGAAAAAGAATATCTGTGGGTGTCTTATTCGATAAACAGTTTATGGAGACATGGATCCTTTGCATACCAATGAATAATACAATATTCCCTTCGCTGTTCAGAGATAGAATCGTGAGTCAAGTTCCCCCTTATTTGTAAATGTTCTCAGCTCATTTTCTTTCTCCCTCTGATTTTTCCTCTTAATTTCTAAAGAGCAGACAAACTACAGCACCAATTACTTAATGATGATGCTCACAACATGGCATTCTGTTCATTTCAGAAGGGTTGTCAGGTTTTACCCAAGGAGTTTCTTTCCTTCTCAAGGTGCCCATTCCAGCAGCTCAGCTCATATTTAGACGTAACCAAACTCAGAGATAGACCTGTTAATACATATCAGACTCTGTGAATATCACACCTTGTGCTTGATGTCAAATGTATGGCTGGAGTCATGAAGTGAGCATTGAACTTTATCACTGGATCCCTTGGATGTTCTGCCTCCTTGGTGTTGGGTGTGTGCATGAGCAATTGATTCTAAAGGCTTCTTGTTCTGTTACTAACAGGATCTGCCAGAGAATGAACTCCTTCACCCTCCCCTTAATATCCGTGTGGTTGACTGCCGAGCATTTGGCAGGTACACTCTGGTTGGCACCCATGCTGTCGGATCCCTCAGAAGGTTCATCTACAGACCACCTGACAAGAAAAATTGGGCAAATGCAGGTACCACCACACTTTGGTACCTGACAGAGAATGAGTTGGTATTACATGTTTTATTTTCATAGTTACACTCCCTATTCGGGAATCAAGGATTTCTTTTAAGTAAGATTTTTCCAGGGTTTTTCGCCCCTCAGTATACATCAGGGTCAAATTCATCTAGCATCTGACCTTGTCTGTTATCCTTGTGATGCTGATTATGTAAACCAAAAAGAGTTGTTAGTGTACAAACTGAAAGAACACTCTCTACTGCAGTAGGAGGTGCTCATCATGCCAAAGTTAAAACGTATAATTGAGGTAAATTCTGCAGCATTATCTTAATGGATTTTTTAATTAAGAAATGTTTTTCAGAGTTGAGACATCTTTCATTAACCAAAGGTACATCACACACTTCACTCGGGCCAAGGAGAAACTGTTCTGAATGTAGAGCAAATTTGAATAGCAAAACCCAAAACACGGACTTCCAGACTCCTTAATTAAGAAACCCATTGGCAAATGCCACAAAATAGAGCCCATTTTTGTGCAAGGCAAGGTAGGTGTTAGCCTGACTCAGATGGACTTTCATCTCCGAGCCAGAAGGTTCAGATTCACATCAGGACTTTGAACTCATGGTCCAAGTTGGCACTTCAGTGCATTGCTGCATTAATAATCCTTGCATTTTTGGGGGATTGGTGCTAATTGCCCCCCAGATAAAATATTGATCATTCAATTCACTTCATGGCTGTCTGTGCAGCACTACTGTATATAAATTGTTCCCTGCTTTCACATACAAATACACAGTTATTACACTTTACAGAAACTTCTTTTGAAGTGCTTGGACAGGTTTTGGCACAAAACCTGCTATGTCAAATGCAAGGATTATTATTATTATAATTTGTTCCCTTCAGTGTGTATGGTTTTCTAATCCAGGTAAAATGAGGACTTGAGGTTTGTGGTCAAATCTAGACCATATCTTACTGGAGTTAGGGCAGTATTGTTTCAATTCCATTGTAAGTGCTTACGGATGCCTTTGAGAACTTACTGTGTTTTCTGATCTACATAGCAATTCTTATCACAGTTCTCCCAGTCTTCTAATTTGCATTACAAATTCCAAATGAAAGCAAAATATAGTTGTTTAATGGTTTCCATCCAATCTGCTCCCTATTATCAATTTATTTTGTGGATTATGCAATATTTGTGATATTTCTAAACTTCTAAATTTTAGGTCTTCACTTAAATATACTGTGCCAGGAGAGCGATCCATTTCTTATCACCTTTGTTTTTCTCTTAAAGCAAAAGTTATAGTGCATACCTGGCTTGTGGTATGGAAGACTGTTTTGGCTGAGCAAAGCTGCCTATGGCAGTACAGCGTCACTCTCTTAATCACATCAGTATTGATAATGATAATACTTTATTGTGCAAAAATGACCTGTTTCCTATAATTCTATTCCTTAACAATGTCATACCATTCAGTGTGTACAGGGACATTGTGGCCTGATTTTACAGTAGCTGCAATATAAATAGAAATATTGGAGTTGCACAGCAGGTCTATCAACATCTTAAAAGAAAGTCAGCAGTCTGAACATTTCAGATCTAATCCTTCAATTTTTAATTCTTATAATGGAGGGGAAAAAAAGTCCTTCTGACAAAGTTAATTTTAATAGCATCTCGGTGCTGGAAAAAATGCATTGTGACTTAACCGCATGTTTTTAGCAGAGAATCCCATGCAATGCATTCAGACTCACTCTGAGTTATCTCGAATTAGAGTGAATTGAGCAGCGGACATGAAGCAAATGAGTGCTATCTGAGCAGAGGGAGCAGCCAGGGTGATAGGGTTGCAGAAGATTGCAGGGATATAAAAATTGTGGTGCTTGCACTGTTAGATACTTATCTATGGTAGAATCCAAAAACTGGATCCAAAAAAGTGAACACTCTGTAGGAAAAACTAGTCTTTTTCAAAAATATATATTAAAGTGTCCCCCGTGCAGTTTTAAAAGCTGTTGCAAATAACTGAAATCAGGCCCTTGCGTTAGTTTTCCTCTGTACTATTTCCAGAAATCTTTGAGAAGGGCTAACTTGCTTTGGTCCTCCTTCACATACATGCCAATGACTTAATGGCTGAATTTGCAGTAGTGCTCCGACACAGGACACACATCTGGATATTTATGATTCATGTGTGAATCCAGGTTGTGAATATCTATTTATAAGAAGAAGAAGAATTATAATGTTTTATAATATAATGAGTTATGAGTTGGCTTCTAAAAGAAAGAGATAGTTAGGATCTCGGGTGTGAACCTCCATCTCAACAGCTGAAGAGTCACATCCGAAATGGGAACTATCTTTCTCTTTCAGGATCATCGCAAAGAATGGACACAGTGCTCAGTCATGACAGTGACATGAAGCTTTACCTGATCACATTACTGATCCATGCTAGATAGACCCTTCCCAGTTGGCATGTATTTTGTTACATAAAGATGTGACAGTCATTGTCTTCACTCACCTGGAATCTTTTTCATCCATAGTCTGATATTTTTTGTCTCCTTGTTCTGTCCCTGTCTGTGTCCCGGTTTCTCATTCTTTTCTATTCAGCAAAACTAATGAATGGATACCTAGGATTGGCAAATAGACCCCCGGTCTCTCACCTTGCAGGTGACATCAATATCAACATGGAATCTGATCTTCCAGTGAAGAAAATGGAGACTGTTGTCAAGCTGGATGCTGTAAGTAAATAATTGAGCGTACTTGAGTTACAGACTGTATGAGGGGAATATTCTTAAATTGTTGGTAAATTTACCAGCCGATGTGGTTTGCATTTATAATAAGATTTTCATGCTAACAGCTCACACCGTTAAAACTGATACATTTGCCAATAAGAGTTACTGAGGTCAGTATATATACAGATAAATGGAAAATAAACCCAGATGTTTGAAATACATGCTTCTACTGTGGTTGATGAGCATAAGGTAAAGGACAGGATCTGGTGTTCTTGATATGAAAAACTATTATCTGTGAATCAATTAAATTGTTAGGCCTCGAACCAAGTTTGAAGTGAATATTGATGCTTTTCTCTATGGGGTCTGAAACATGATGATCAGAAACATTTAAGAACAGAGACCGAGTTCTTGGTGGTAATCAGAGGTACTTCATGCCAACCGGCAAGATCTTGTCTAGGAAGTAAATTAAGTAGTGTGGAACCATTCCCCGGAAAGAGCCGGCTTTTCAGGACAAGAGGGGAGATCGTTTGGAAAAAGAAAGGATTTGCAGATGTGTTCCCACAATGTGATGGCCACCCTACCCTCTTCACAATGCTTTGCTCCAAAATCACTTCAATTTTATCATGCGTTTTGTGATTGATCATTTTTCTTTCATCTTTACATTTTAAATGCTTTTCACTTTCTCTGCACGGACACGATTAGTTGTTTCCCAGACAGTATTCTCACATCATTTGTGCTGTGTCAATGTTGTGATGCTGACATCCTCTCATTTTGTTTGTTTCCATGTGATGGCAGAACTCTGACGCTGTGGTTAAAGTTGAAGCGGTAAGTGCGGATACTGTGGCACTGAGAATAGGTTTCAGAGCGTCATAATAGGACCCCAAAATGGTATAATTTAAGGATGTGAGCACAGTGTAGAAACGTAATGCCAACCTTCCCATTCCCCTCAACGTGGAGAAAACAGTAACAGAGCCTGCGGTCTAAAATCAACATTCATAAACTGGTTGACAATCTGAAAATTTAGTGTCCTCATAATAGTTTCTGTGTTGTCAAGATCCCATATTCTTCAGTACAGACTTTCCCCCAGTTCCAATAACGTGGCAGTGGAGAAAGTTTCAAGGTCAATCATTCATAACCTGTTCAATGACTCAGCTTGTCAAAGAATTCATGAGTTGCAAAGCAATGCACCTTTAGAGGTCTGACTGAAGAACAAGGGAATGCAGCCAACGCAGTAGCCTAAAGCAAATAGCTGTAGCTAGAAACAGTTTACAAAATCGTTCAGAGGATCTTCCATTCTGGCAGTTTTTTCATAAGCCTTACTATTAATACCTTGTACTGTATAGGTCACTGAGGAGTCAGTTTTATAGCATCAACATTTCAAGAAGCTACACATTCACAAAGGTTGTAAAATATTGGTCGACATTTGTAAATGTTATTAAAAACTTTTTTTCGAAATTATTTCAACATCAATTCGAAAATATCATTTTTAAATATGCTTTTAATCAGAGTCCCTCCACACTCTCACTGTTTGCCCAATTAACTATTCCAGACTCTATGCCATTTAGAGATGCTGTGGTACCGAGAACAGATAGGTTTAAGAGCATCATAATAGGTGTCCAATATGGTACAATATCAGGCTGGAGTTCTGTAGTGTATTGGTCAAAGCACTCGCCTCACAAGTGAGAGGACCTGGGGTTTGATTCCCGGGCAGGGTGAAACGTTAGGCAACAACAAAGTTACATTTGTATAACGCCTTTCACGTCGGGAGGACGTCCCAAGTTTCCATACTCCTAACGCCTCTTTTTACCTATCAGTAAGTAGAACCCCGATTATTAGTCAAATGGTGGATCGCTTTTCCCACGTAATAATCCCTGGAAAAATTAACAATTTGGTCACATAATCCACAATTTCTGTGAAGCACTTTGAGACACTCGAAGACGTAATAAGGCCCTACATCAAATGCAAGGATTATTATTATTTAGCAGCATAGGCATAGAATATGCAATTCGGCCTATTGAGTTTGATGGCAGCATAAATAGATTTGAAATTTCCGCCCAGGCAGTAAAATGTCTGTTTTTCAGGAGCCTGAGTGCTTAGAATAAATTTCTGCAAAAGTCCATTGAACCTTGGTGAAATGATTGCAATGATAGAGCGTCTATTGATTCCACTAGATGGCGTACCAGCATTGTTATTGTTCACTAGGGGCTTTTGGGCAGAAAAAAAACACAATTCCTGAAAATGTTTGGTCGTGTACATTACACTCACAAAATATTTCACCCTCACTGCCACAATCCAGCTATAATCAAATGATGTCCTCAGATGCAGATAAACATTATCAGTTTAGGTGTGCTGCATCAATTTATAGTAATAGATTAATAATAATACAACTTACCCACAGGTCTCAATAAACAACCTGCATTGACTCCCAACTCTCTAGCCAACTCTTGATGAATAGGATCAATATACAAAACTAATAATAAATGAAATTGTTCACAGAATTTTTTTTAAATTTCATTATGTAAATATACCTCTATCTGTAGAATATATTATGCATTGAATGTTTACACAAACGTCTCTCTAAAAGTCTTGTATCCTGAATGCAGCAGGTATCCATTGAACGGAGGTAGGGCTAGATATGTTATAAAACTCAAGAGGCTATATTTTCACTACATCTTAATTTAACACCACTAATAACTTCATTACCCACTGACAATAGAAATGCACCAAGGAATATGGTGCCATGAGGGCAGGGTTGGTATTCTTGTACACAGGTTAAACCCCTTGTGTTTAATTCCTTATTTTCCTTTGTACAAAAAATGGAAGCAAAGACCAGAAGATACTGGTGGAGATGATTTTCTCAAACATTCCTCCTTCAAAGAGAAATTAGGAACCCACGGTAGGACAAATGCCCATTCCACACCAACACTCTTGTATTAATTGCCACAAATTGGAGTAACTCATCCCTTACCAATAGAATGCTTTAAGTGAAATGAAAGGACTAAACTGATGAAAGATTGGAAGGATGACCCTGGAGATAACCAGCAAAACAATGTCACCAAGTGCTAAGTGAACATCAAACTAGAAGATATATAATCCTTTGTATAGTTCAATGAAGGAGATAATAGAAAACAGTACTATCCTTCACATTCCAGGGCCAGCTACTGTTTTGAAAAAAGGACCAATTGGCCTACATTTTCCAAGAAAAAGGAAACAGATATTCCCCTTTGCTTGCATTAATTCCATTCACACTGTTCCTGTACAGCATGAATTGTGAATTTTTATTTCAACTTCTGTGCCTTGTTTATTTTTGCACCCCTCCCCTCCACCCCCCCATCAAGTGTAACATGTTTGAAAGATTAAAACCAGAGCTCCCTTTATTTTCTGGCTTTTGGAATTATGAATCTATCTACCATTGTTTTATTGGAGTAGTGGGAACTTTTCATAACAGTTTCAATGTGGTACACGAATATCATTTATGTTGATTTTGTCCCATGGTCCATCCCAGATTAGTGTATCAATTTTTTCCCAACATTTGAAGTGAGAGGTTTCTGTTCCACTCAATGTGCACGTCCTCTGCTCAACAGGGCTAGTACGACAAGGGCAATGAGATTTTGCAGTGGGACCACCACAGCTATGATCAGAACAGGTTATCAGCATGGCATTCAATTTTCCCTGTATTTAATTTTTGACCTCTAGAATGAAGAAGAGAAAGAGAAAGAGAAAAAGAAGAAGAAAAAGAAGGGAGAAGAAATCGAGGAGGAAGAGCCGGACGAAAGCATGCTGGACTGGTGGTCCAAATATTTTGCCTCCATTGAAACTCTTAAAGAAGTAAGAGCTTGATTTTTGAATTTACAACATTTTAAGTAATTCAAGGGAAAGTGCCTGAATCCCAAAAGGCTTTAAGGAAGTTCCCAGTGCAAACATGAGCATGCAGATTCTCGTCCTCTGGCCTTGCCCCCTCCTACCTCTCTGACCTGCTGACTCCCTACCAACCTGCCCACTCCCTCCGTTCATCGGGCTCCGGTCTGCTCCACGTCTCCCGCCCGCCCTACCATTGGTGGCCGGGCTTTCAGCCTCTCTGCCCCCACAATCTGGAACTCCATCCCACAGCCCCCTCGCCCCACTTCCTCCCTTGCCTCCTTCAAGGCTGGTCTCAAGACCCTTCTCTTCGACCATGCCTTTGGATTCCCTCCCACCTCTCCGCCCTCCCTCACCCCTACACCATCCCTTCTCCATGCTTGGGCCCCGACATCTGACTGTTCAGCGCTTCGGGATGCCTTCCCGACGTGAAAGGCACTCTATAAATGTAATTTTGTTGTTGTTGTTCAATTCTCGCATTGTGTTCCATAATTGGCAACAACAATGGCTGAAAATTTTGGATAAGCTACAGGCCCAATCTTTGTGATATGAATAGAATTGTGAAACAGCCCACGGCAAAGAACCCCCACCCCTAATTTTAGTGCAATGAGTACAGGCTTGGGCATCAACCTGCGACTTGAACCCACAGGCTTCCGAGTGTTACCAGCTGACCCAAACACTTAAATGAAAAGAGAGATTCTGTGCTCAAATTGGTCGGTGTTTATGTGAATTCAGCTGCAATAACTGAGCAATTGTTGTTAACCCTTTCAGCAAATCCGTCAGCAGGAAGCAGCTGCAGCTGAGGCAGAGGAGAAAGAGGACATGGAGATAGCCATGGACGGTAAACATCAATTACATTACATCTTAGGGAGACAGTCAAATAGAAATAGGTTCTTTGAATATAATAATAATCCTTGCATTTGAAATAGCGCCTTATCACGTCATTGAGACATCTCAAAGCGTTTCAATTGTGTTGATTTTACCCAAAGATCCATCCCAGATTAGTATTTTAATTTTCTTCCCAATATTTGGAGTCAGAGTTTTTGTTCCACTCAAATGAGCACACCCTCTGCTCGACAGGGCCAATACAACTAGGGCAATGTATGCGTGGGGGTGTGTATGTATATACGTATGTGTAACGTACATATGTATATGGACTTAAAGCAGAGAGAATGAATGTCAGTTGGAAGTGTTCATTCAAATGACATTGCATGATGGTCCCAGAGTACGAGATAAACATCTCTGGAATTTCTATGTGTAGGGTGGGTGCATGAAACTCTCAGTTTGGTTCCACAATCTCATTACCCTCTGCGTGAAGTAGTCCCTCCTAAATTCTCTCTTAGATCTCCTTGTTCCTATCTTATATTTTTTGTCCCCTGGTTACAGTCTCCCCAAACAATGGAAACAGCCAATCTATGTTAACCTTATGGAACCCTTTTATATAATTTACACAAGGGAAATAATACACAGCACACACAACATACATTCCCTGCTGACAATAATAGTTGAAAACAATTTTTTTTTTAAAAATTAAAATTATTTTAAAAATTCACTATTCGTAATCTATGACAATTTTCTATTTTTTGAGCCTTGTGTCCCACTCATGTCTTCTACTTTGGTGGTGTTTATTACAAACTCCTGGGAATTTTATATTTGCCTTATAAAAGTCAAACAAATTGCATAGTCATAATAAAAATGCTATCGGAGTTATTATATGTCTCCCTGAGTGTGTTTGTGATTGTTCTATTGACTGTGAGAATGATGTTTGACAGACACTGTGGTGATTTTTTTTAAAAATGTGTCTATCTTGTGAAGGTTTTGGTAAGCAATTGTTGTAGTCATGATTTTTTGATTTCTCGGCAGTGTTTTGCACATGTGATTCATCTGCTGAGTTAGATAGATATATTTTTTCAAAATAGATATGGTATTGGCAGGGTTATGGTATTAGCTGGAGTTAGATTAGAAGATCAGCCATGATTGAATGGCAGGACAGGCTCGAAGGGCCGAATGGCCTACTCCTGCTCCTACATGTTATGTTATGCTGATGGTAGCTTTGAGTTGGTGCTTACTGTAAGTGGCTTGCATTGCTGTTCCTTACCCTTCCTCTTTTTATCATGACAGAATTGGTCACTCTCATTCACATTAAAAGCCTTCATGGAAGTTGGCATTCATGATTGAGGTTAAAGACAGTGGTGATATTAAGGCATTTGCTAGTGGAAAGGTCTAGAAGTCAACAGCTTTAACATAACTGGCATAACTCCTTCTCTTCCCCGAAGAAAATTATTATAGGACCACAAAAAATGTATTTTTCTGCATTTTCTTCATTTATAGGAAACCAGTTTATTTTTTTAGATCTGCAGACTTATAGATTTGAGGCATAATGTTCTTCTGGAATGTTAGGCTTGGTATTTCATCTGTTTGTCAGATGTGTGCTTTACTAAGTTGCATACTAAGTTGCCTACCACACCACAACTTTTCTCCCATCTTTGAAAAGTTTCAAGTCCAGTGCACCAGTTCTTAAATTGAATACGTAACCAGTCTCAACAGTTAAAGTAATGTTTCTGAAATACATTGTGTCCTTACAATGTTGCCTTGAAACACTTTCCACAAATCCATGTTTGAGACAAAGGGATGAAAAGTGCTACATCATTTGGTTATTGTTACTAGTCAGCATGGCATACTTCTGAAAAACAGACACAGACCCCACTTTATTTCTTTATTTTGCCTCATGATGTGGGTGACGCCAGCATTTAATGTTGATCCCTGGTTCCTCTGAGAAGATAGGATTACAGTCCTTGTGGTTGGGGAGGGAGTTTGCGGGTTTTGACCAGTGCAACTTAGAATTTTTGTCAAATAATTTTATTAAGAAATGGTACAAATTACAGGCCAATATTATTTGTTGTACTATAGTTTGATTGAGGAAAGAGCTCATAAGATCAGAAGAGAGATTTGCATGAAGAAAACCCTTCAGCCAATTTGTTCTCATCCTTCCAGAATACCAATCTTACTGTCCTCTCATCACAACATTGAGCTTTTCTTAAACAACTTCAGCATCCTGGTACCAACCATCCTTTCAGATAATCTGTTCTATTTGTTAATCTCTGGACAAATAAATACTTCTTGGTGTCTGTTTTGAAATTGCCTTTTGCAACCCTAAACATGTTTATCTTGTTCTGCAGTCTCAGTGTATCCTAAAAGTAAATTTTACCTTTAATCTTGTAGTTATGCAGTCACCATCAAAAGGTCACACCAGCAAATGTCAGTAATTCAGCAGATTATGATTTGTTTTTCCTCCACAAATTGAGCAGAGGATCAAAGAGATCAAAAATTCCTTCCGAGTCCAGTGAAGGTCAATGTCAACTTTCATGCTAATCATGCTTGAGTGTTTTGTGTCCCACCCCCTCCTCCTCTGTATTCAGATCTCAAAATTGAAGACTCTCCTATTAAAGGCACAAAGGGCAAGGGTAAAGACAAGGTTAAAGCACAGGATAAAGAGAAGAAGAAAAAGCAACTGGAGGTGCTTGAAAAGAAGGATAAGCAGAAAATTGATGAGTTACGGGTGAGTGAAAATAGTTATTTGCTTATGGCTATTGGAAAAACTTCTAGAAAATGCAATTTCTTGTTATTTCAGCTCTTTTAGGGAGTAATTAAATAAGAGCATCCATAAGAGTTATAATCTATATATCCCATTATAATGTCAAATTGTCTTTTCTTATTTTATACCTTCCAATGCTTTTATGTCATTAGTCATATATTGTGCAGTATTTCATGAATCCCAACGTATATATTCCTCATTCTTCAAAACTGAAATGCATCTTTGCCAATCTTACAATTTGTATTATTATTTTTATTTTTGCTGAATCGAGTTGTCTGATACACACAAAAGCTCAGAATGGGGGAAGTGGGGTAAATCACAAACCTGCTTACCTGTGCCCAGAGATCACAGTTATAAATTGACCAGAGATTAGTCAGGGTGATCTTTGGAGGTGACCCCTCAAAAAAACTCATGTACAAGAGAAATTAAAATAAGAAGACTTGTATAAGAGCTTGTGACTTGGCATTTCATTTCAATGCACAGGTTTACAATAAGGAATTGGAAAGTGAGTTTGGAAATTTTGAAGACTGGCTCCACACATACAATCTTTATCGAGGCAAAATCGGAGACGACGATGATACCATCACCGAAGAAGAAAGGATCGTTGGGAGATTTAAAGTGAGTCAATGCACATTGCTTCACTTTTTTCAAGCTGATTGCAACACTGCCTATTGATGTCTCCTGGAAAGTGTAATTGGCTGCAAGAGATGTTTCCTTAAGCTTATTTGTGATTTACAGTGTAAAAGTTCGGAACTTCTTAAATTGGACATGGATATCAGACATTTTCTCTTATGTTAAACAAAGGAAATCCTGACAATAAAGTTTTGTGACAGTAAAGAAACAGCTTTTCCTTGAGATGTGTTTTAATGCATTGGTGATTTAATTACCAGAGATTTAAAGATGTTAGTATGCTCAGTGCATGCATTGTCTATAAGTGGATGAATTGATCATTCCAAAGGAAATGCCAATAGAATTAAATAAATAATGACCTACAAATAATCAGGTCCAGCCACAAGGTCAGCACAGGGAATGTCACAGCTATAAGTAAGAATAAGAGAGACACACATACGCATCTGTTGAGAAGAATGTCAACCTAACAAAGAGGACAAAAAGACTGGATGCTGCAATAGTAAGAAAATTATCCTTTAACTCTGGACCATGGGTTTGGATTTAGTCAAGATAAGTAGGGATGAAATTGTCATCTCTCTATCATCATTAAGGGTCCCATGTGCAGTCAGTTTTCCCAGTCCAGTTTCTGATTGCTATGTGCCCATACCCGCTGGTGGTGACTGACTCTCCAACTCCAGAGCTGAATTTAATGGGATATTACCAGTAATATTTATCACATTGTTGAAAGTCACAGTCATAACAATTGATAAATATCTAGTGATAATTATCACACCTTACAATATTCCCCTTTACATATAAGGCGGTACTTTTTTTAAACAAATGAACAGTATCCCTGTATCTGTGTGTAACTTCTTTGTGCCTTATTATGTATTTTCTATTTTAAAACTGCTAATTAGAAACTGGGAAGATTTTTTTTCTGGTTTTTCCAGAGGTGGCAACATGAGTATGAACACTGCCTACATGTCCATGGTGAACTGTACATCAAATTGGAGCAACTCTGGTTAAATTGAAGGCTCCCAGGCTTCCTCTAACTAAGATTCTTCAGCATGAATTGTCTTCATGGGTGACTGAATAGTAAATAGACAAACACATCTTCCTTTGTGATATTTAAGAATATCACTTGTTCCCTTTTTTCATGATCATCTCAAACCTTTGAGCTTGCTCATATTTACCCTCCCCTCGGCTCCTATCCCAAGCTCGGATGCAATGTTAAGCGCTTTGAGACATCCCGTGACATAAAAGGCACTATATAAATGTAAATGGTAAAGTGTTGTATTATGTGACGGTTCAGTTTGATTACTTTTTTTTAAAAAAACTTAGATCAGCATTGTGACTAGAGTTTGCCAATAAAAGTTTACCAGCTGTGACTTAAATATATTCACTCAATCTCGTGATCTCTTATCAAGTCTGTATAATCTTTTGTCATTACAATGTAGGGCTCTCTATGCGTGTACAAGATTCCTCTTCCTGATGAGATCGCCCGAGAAGCAGGTTACGAGCCTACATTTGGAATGTTCCAGGGCATCCCTAACAATGACCCCATCAACGTTTTAGTCCGAGTGTACGTGGTCAGGGTAAGTCTCCCGTTATCAAGCTGAAGAAAATGTGTTGAGTTTCATCGTTTCGTTCATACAAATTTAGTGCTTCCAAAACATGTGAAGCTATATTACTTTGAAAGCTGTAACTAAAGTTAAATTAAATTAGGTTAATCTGTTGCCTAGTCATGGTTTAAATGCTAGGCAATCAATCAAGTTTGCTGGCCACAATTTAATAATTTTATCAACTCTGACTGAAATAAGGTGTGCAACTTGTGATCAAGAAAATAATTATTCACTCTCCCTCAGGTCTGTTTTAAGCCAATACCGAAAATTTAGATAAAATCATACATCATTGAATTATTTCTTTCACTAAGGGTTAGAAATTTTGGTTCGACCTCCAAGAACAGAGATATTTTAAACGGAAGAGAAATATGTTTTTAATAATCCTTGCATTTAATATAGAACCGTATCATTTGTTGAGCGTCTCAAAGCACCTCACACAGTATATTGTAAAGTGGAGCGTGCTGGGAAAATTCAGCAGATCAGGCAGCATCTATGGAGAAAGGAAAGTGAGTCAATGTTTCGGGTCCACGACCCTTCATCTGACGAAGAGTCGTGGACCCGAAATATTGACTCATTTTCCTTTCTCCATAGATGCTGCCTGACCTGCTGAGCTTTCCCAGCTCTCTTTGTTTTTGTTTCAGATTTCCAGCATCTGCAGTATTTTGTGTTTTGATATTGTAAAGTGGATTGATTGTGTATTTTGTGGGTGAAACACAGCAGCCAATTTTGCGTAACATAGTCCCACAAACAGTTGTGGATGGAGTGTCCAAATTTTTGCAATTTAAACACATGATATTGGGGTCAATTTTTGCAATTAATTTTAGCAGGTCTCTTAATTAAGAAATCCAGTAAGAAATACCGTAAAATCAATATCAATCTGATTCTTTAAGTGCTTTGATTATGCGAATAGTACCATAACATTATTATTATTATTTTAAAAATAAAACATACAAAGTACTAAAACTTCTGCTTGATGTTCTTTGCGTCGAATCTTATTAAATATGTTTTTTGTTTGTTTTTAAAACAAAACCTGCCTTTTTGTTAAAGTCCACAGATTTGCACCCAGCAGATATCAATGGTAAGGCAGATCCATATATTGTCATAAAATTGGGCAAGTCAGAAATCAAAGACAAAGAGAACTATATCTCCAAGCAACTGAATCCTGTTTTTGGCAAGTAAGTCATAAGAGGAAAAAAAGGTGCTTGCATTTTTTAATACTACACAAATAATTACTGTCACGTGTAGAGACATTTGTACTGTCCTAGAAACAGCCATCAGGTGAATGACCAACAAATCTGCAGGATTGTTGGCCATCCCCAGTACGTTGCACTGTCAAACCGAACTATGAGTGCAAGTTCCAACTTGAGGCTAGAACCCATAATCGTTTAACCCAGAGGCACGAATATTACCAAATGAGCAGAGATGGAGCACAAAAGACACTGAGTCACAGATGCATTGTATCACAATCCAAATCAATAATCTATTTCCAGCCAAGACTGTTTAACTTATGGAGTGGGAGGGAAATGCTCACATTGACAACTTGTCAGACTTTCCTGTTTTTGCAATGCTGGCAGTATTTGTGAGTTGAATTCAGGAATCAGATCTATTGCAGAGCAGTCACTGGATGTTAATTTTAAAAATTAAACCATAATAATTAAAAATATTGTGGGTACATAGATTGACGCTATTGATACTGTTCAGTGAGAACACCAAAAGGAAGGAACAGGGAAAGAAGTTAGGATAATTCAAAATGGTAGTAATGCAGGATCCATAATGGATTCTAAAAAAGGCAATTAGACAAACATCTGTAAAGCAAAAATTATAAAAGGATATGAGAAAAGGCAGGGGAATTGCACTAACTGGATACATAGCTCTCAAAGATCCAGAATAGCCAGACCATGTTAGAACACATTATACTAATAGGTACATATAGCAGTTGTGCATTGCATGTGGATTCCTATCAAACGATGTACTGTAGGACATTGGTATTTGTATTTATTTTTTTAAATGTGTCATTAATACTTGTGGGGGAAAAGCACATGTCTCAAAAATTACAAAAACAATTATTTTCAATGTTTAGGAGTTTCCTACAGGAAAATGTGAAAGCTTTATGTTCAAAATATTCCCACTAAATATAGAGAAGAATCCTCCATTTAAAACTGATTCTGAGCCCTGTATCCTCTTGCTTTGGGCCTCTCTGGTGATATAAGAGATGATCAGCAGCACACACACTGAGCAATGCCATGGAGTTCAAAAGAGCAAATGCTTTCTGTCAGCAAAGAAGGTTATCTAGTACCCAGAAGATTTCCAGTACTGCCGAGCATACAATACAGCTTGTAGTGAGTTTTCCCAAGGATGGGTGACAGGTAACTGTGCACAGGATGCACAACAATACTGCAGAACTTTTTTTCCTACAATAGGTCAATGAAGAAGGAGAAGGTGGAGCCCAGGTGCTGTGTTAAAGCAAGTGTCCTTCACTGTAGGGAAAGTGCTTCTTTATAACAATACGTTTTACTCCTCTAACATAACATTGGTACATTGACTAAAAAAAGTCTATATAAAACCTTGGTTAGACCACATTTGGAGTTCTGGTTGCTTTATTCCAGTAAACATATTTCTAGCATCGGAAGGAGTGCGTTGTTGATTTATAAGGATATCACCAGGGATGAGTGAATACAGACATCAAGAATGAATGGGCAAGTGTGTTCTCTAGCGCTGAGCCAATTGAGAGGGGATCCAATAGAGATGTTTAAAATTATAAAATAATTTGATAAGGTGGTTGTTGATAATTATGGGTGAGTCCAAAATGAGGGGCATAAATATAAGATAGCTAGTAGTTTAGGAGGAACCTCTTCACAGAGAGGGTAGTGAGAATGTGGAACCTACTGATAGAAGCTGTGGTTGAAACAAAAGGCATCAATGTATATGAAAGGAAATTGATGATGAAGAAGAGAATAGAGATTTAATGGAATGGAATAGAAGGGATGGGGACTCAACTGGCATAATGTTATATGTGATAGAGTCCGAGCTCAGAGACGTCATCTGGTGTGAAGGGCACTAGATAAATGTAACTTGTTGTCGTAATTCTTCTACACTGGACTTATTTTCCTCTTAAAATGTAAATTTGATGTGCAACTGGTTTGTGGGAGTTCTAACTCAAATAACTACATATAATTTTAAACTGTTTCATTGCATGTCTTCAACTCCTTAACTAGGTCTTTTGACATTGAAGCCACATTCCCAATGGAATCAATGCTGACAGTGGCTATATTTGACTGGGATTTAGTAGGTTCAGATGATCTCATTGGAGAAACCAAAATAGACCTGGAGAATCGATACTACAGCAAACACAGAGCAACATGTGGCATTGCACAGCAATATTCAATGTAAGTAATAGTGCCCATTTACACCTAATATTCAATTCAAATAATATCTATTTGAGTTATTGGTAAATACTGTTTTTTGGGGGGGAATCATGCAGAAACCCCTCACCATGCTTAAGAATATCCAAACAAGAGTTCTACGTAAGTTTGCCACCTATACATGGAAATTACACCATCTGGAACTAACCTGTTTATCTAATTCCAAAAAATATTGCGTGCAGGTTGGCAAAAGCCAAGGTTTGGGTCCCCAGAGTATGTGTTTCATATTGCTGATATTTAATCAGCTAAAACCATTAAGACCACTAGCAAGTCTCCCGCAGCTTGTCCAGCTAGACAAACCCTATTGGATAGGCTTGTATGGCTAACAGGAGCCAAGTGCGACAAATCACTGCCCTATAGACCACTCTACCCCTTCGAGTTCTGTTGATGAGCCAGACTGGCTGGTCTGTCATCAGCAGTGATATGCTTTACACTGCACAGTTGCATGGCATTTATCAGCTCACATCAGTCTTCTCATTATGGCTTTAGCTTATCAGGACTTGTTTAAAACTCCAAGGATCATTGATGGACCAGTCATCAACAAGAGGTTACTGCAGTCCTACATATCTTCAGTGTATGCTGCACAATAGAAAAGTCAGGTTTGATTGATCGCAAAACCATTTGATGAAACTAGTTACCTTTTCTTTAGCAAATTTTGAAACACAACCAAATTCAATGCCACGTTATAAAACTAGTGAATTGAAGCAATATCAAGTTATAAAAATTTAATGACCAGTCATAAATTAAGATGATGTGTAGTTATTGCACCAAGTCTTCCAATGGTTATTTTTACTACTGTTAGACATCAGATCAGTAATTCTTGTTGTCATGAGATATTATACTCTGTTCTTATTGAATACAGCCATGGATATAATATCTGGAGAGATCCAAATAAACCCACGCAGATCCTGACGAAACTCTGCAAAGAAGGCAAAGTAGATGGGCCTCATTTTGGACCTCCTGGAAGAGTGAAGGTGGCCAATCGGGTGTTTACAGGGCCATCAGAGATTGAGGATGAAAATGGTATGAAACCCAAATGGTAGTATGTATTATGTAGTTCAATTCAAAGTTTCAATTCAGCCATTTGAGACTGTGTGCTTTCCAAAATGATGTTCCATCATTTTCTAGCATAACTGGTGGTGGGGGGAGGGAATCAGCCTGAAGATTTGGGGGAATCATCTGATAGAATTTATGAGTGCGTCAAATGGCCTCCATGAATGATTCAGAAGATATTGCTCTCCCAGATTGAGTTAAGTGACTACAACCTGAATAAACTCAGAAACGTGGTTCCCACAAGGCAGAAATTCAAGATGTATATTTTCGCCCAGGGTTTTTCAGCTGGTTTTGGGCACTGTATTATAATAATCCTTTCATTTGATATGGCACCTCTGACATTGGGAGGATATCTCAAACTACTTCACAGGATTTACTGGAAAGTGTAGTGAGTGAGCCAATTTTGTGCAGCAATGTGCCACAATCAGCCTTGAAGTAAATGACCTAGATTATTTGCGGGATTGTTGGCCAGCGCACCAGAAGAAACTTTCTTTTTTCAGATAGTGCCATGGGATCTTGAAAGTCAACCAGAACAGGTAGATATAGGCTTAGTTTTAATATCTCATTCAAATGCAGTGCACCCCCAGCATTGCATTGGAATGTCAGCCTGGACAACATGAGTTCAGAGCCCGAACATGGGTTTCAGAGACTAAAGTGGTACCAACTGAGCTAGGCTGATACCCCTTATTCTTTAAATAAGGAGCATAGTGTGTTTAGGAATTGTATAGTTTTCACCCCATTTACACATTGGAAGGCTGTTCTGAAACATTAAAATCTTTTCTAACAATATACGCATTGAATATTCAGAATTTGCTTTGATACTATCAAGAATTTAAACTGGATGGTGTTCATTTCTCTAATTAGGTTTGAAAAAACCAACTGATGAATTTTTGGCGCTGACTGTGCTACAGCACTGGGAGGAGACCCCACGGGCAGGTTACAAGCTGGTCCCTGAACATGTGGAAACTAGGCCTCTCCTGAACCCTGAGAAACCCGGCATTGAGCAGGTACAAAACAATGCACAGGAAGCAGACATTAGTTACTGCGTACACCTGATTGTATGAGTACATCTGTGTACATATGTATTTATTTATTAACTAACGTCAGTTCAGGTTTTCAGGATATCTGAGCTTTTTGGGGTCAGGTGGGTGTCTGACACATGCAGAAACCCATCACCATGATTGAGAGTATCTGCCTAACACCCACCACCCCCACCCCTGCCCTTTCCCAGGAGGAAATCTGAGCAAGATCTAACACACTCAATTGGAAATACAGAAGAAGATTTGTGAAACATTGTTCAACCCAACAAAGTCCATTTAAACACTGAACACTTGACTTGTTTTCTAGCACCAATTTGCTCACCAGACTTTAGTACTTGGGATTTGTCAAATACAACAAAAATGTAAAGGACTGAAAGTCACAGATAGAAGTTATAATTAATGCAATAGATTCAGTTGTCAATAATGCAAATTAGATCATATTGTTATTATAACAAATTTCCTTTATGCGTTATTAAAATTTGGCATTTCTTGTCATAATGTCAAAAGGTAAACTGTATTTGAAGGAGCACGTTTCCTATTAAAACACAAATAGAAAACATTTATTTTTTGCAAGATATTTGAGTGCAGTTACTATCAAGACACATAATTCATATGTTGCTTGTATCTGTAACCCTCCCAAAAGATAGGACATCTTTAATTGTTGCTGTATGTTGGTATTCACTATGTAAATTTGTATACATTGTGTATTGTATAAAACCTAACCAAACAGTGCTCTTTATGATTCTATGGCACTATATAATGCAATTTTTTGTTGTGTTAAATAGTCCAGCAATGGTGACAATAGGCTCCTCTATTACTATATTTATCCCAGTTGCAAATCTCACAGAAGATGGTAGACTAATTTTATGGTTTCACTGCCAGCTGCCCAATTGATTCAAAGCTGTTATTTTTTGCCACTTTTCAGGGTCGTATTGAGATGTGGGTCGACATGTTTCCAATGGATATGCCTGCACCTGGAGCACCAACTGATATATCACCAAGGAAACCAAAGAGGTAAAGTATTTTCATATTATTGGGAGTTTGCACTGTAATATTGTTTAGCAGAATTTGCAGATTTAACATGCATTGTGACAATAGCTTGGCCTTCTAGGTAGGAAGTGTTCTAAAATAATTAGTCACTTCCTACCTAGAAGGCCACATTTTCTTTTGAATAGTGACAGGCGCTATACAAATGTAATTTTGTTGTAGAAAGGTTTGAAGAGTCAAATTGATTTTACTTTCTATCCGTGAGCTGTTGAGTAAGTATTATTTGAACAAGCAAGGTCCATCTTAAATAAGCACAACTTTTATTTTTACTTGTGATCCCTTATTACAATAATAAGAAATTACATGAAAAATGATACAACGCCTTTCACGTCAGGAGGACTTTCCAAAGCATTGGACAGTTAGGAATTTAGACCTGAGCTGGGGTTTGGTATCAGGAGGATGGAGAGCAGGGAGTTTAGGGGAGGAGGGTGACTGAAGGCACGATCGAAGAGGAGGGTCTTGAGATGGGCCTTAAAGGAGGCAAGATAGGGAGTGAGGCGAAGGGACTGTGGGATGGAGTTTCAAAGAGTGGAGGCAGCGAGGATGAAGGCCCGACCGCCGATAGAGGGGTGGACCGGGCGGGGACCAAAGGAGCAGGCTGGAGCTCGTTGAGGGGAGGGAGTGGACAGATCGATATGGAGTTAACAGGTCACAGAGGGAGGGAGGAGTAAGGTTATGGAGGGCTTTGAAGATAGTTTTTATCTCTATCCTCTGGGGGATGGGGAGCCAGTGAAACCAATCGAGAATGGGGGTGATAGAGTCGTGGAGCCTGGTGAGTAGGAGAAAGGGAATCAGGTGTAAAATCCAAGTTCCATGCTCTAACCAATATTTAGACAATGAGCGGGACGGATAGGATGCATGTTTGTGTCCCCATGATAATGACAATACTTCAGCTTTGAGAATAGGAAAGAGCAAGATAAATCAAGCAGCAGTCATTTGATGACATAAGATTGGTCTGTGGATTTAAACAGGAATGAATGACAAAGGTAAGTTCTACTATTCCAAAGTCCTTCTTTAGAGTAGGAGACTTTTGATGAGTTTCTGATTTCAACACAGTGAGAAGGAAGAACATGTGGGAAAACTTTGGTGGAAAAGATGAGGGGAAATGAAAGCAGGTGACAAGACGTATGAGAGAAAGTTGAGCTCTAATAATAATAATAGCTATTAGAGTTGAGTAGATCCATTCAGATGTTCATCATTTCAAGATCAATAAAACACATATGACTTCCTTGTGTAAAAGGTAAGTGGGGTCTATCTGGCGTCGAACTAACTTCAAGTATACAACACTAGAAAAAACAATAATGAACAATTGGTAGTCAACCAGTCAATACATTTTATTAATAAGCTTCAGAAGTGCAGAGATAACCTCAATTGTGCAAACCAAGCTGGACTTATCAATCTTTTAACTTATCAATACTGTAAGTTATATGATTACCATTATCTAAACCAGCAACACGGGAAAGTAAAATGTTCCATATGTATATAATATTGTGCTTCATTTTTGTGCATTTTCCATTTATTAATACCTTCAACAAAGGTTACTGAATTATATTTATGGCTTTGTCCTTTATTGGGAGGATAATTGTTAAAGGATACTATCAATGCAATTCCTCAGTTGATCCAACAGAATTTACAGTTATAATAATATTGCATTTCATATAGCACCTTATCACATCGTAGAAGTGTCTCAAAGTACTTTTAAAAAAAACTGTAAATTTTGTGGGTGAAATGATTGATATACAGGAGAGAATATCCTTCTCCCAAACAATATTTGCATAAATAATAAAGATACATCAAGTGGAAATATCAATTTAAGTTGGAATTCAAACTTGGGGCTTCCAACTAACACTGTAGCACTGGCCTGCCCCCTGTATGTGAACATTTTCGAAGTAAGTCACAATTTAAAATTTCAGACTTACTTGGTGTTATACTATAAGTGTGAAATATTGAATGAAGTTTAAGGGCAACAGATCAGGATGTCTCTTGATATTTGTGTAATGCTACAGAGTGCAGTAATTAAATCAATAAGAAACTGTTAGCAAAGAGATCAGTGAAAAATACTTAATGGAGGCAAATTGGTAATGTAATTGTAACACATCCTGTTTAAGTTTCAGGATTCTTTATTTGTACCCTTGGGTACTTCTCTGCAAGAGATCCATCAGTACTCTGTTCTCACATTGAAAACAATGGCAACAATGTGTGCGCAAAGTTCATACAGTCTGGAGAAAATACGGAAGATGTGTTATGCGTTCAGTATTGTTCATCCCTCAGCATCTCACATTGTCTTCCTTCCTCCCTGCCAGATATGAGCTTAGAGTGATAATTTGGAATACAGATGAGGTTATCTTGGAAGACGATGATTACTTCACTGGAGAGAAATCTAGTGACATTTTTGTCAGGGGGTATGTACAGCTGTGTGACCTATCTTGGGTCATGAAGTGTGTTGTTTTCCTAACTCTTTTCTTTGTTGCTTTTATTGTTAACCAGTTTTGATCTGCGTATTATTATTTGGAACACTGATGAAGTTATTCTTGAAGATGATGGTTTCATGACAGGAGAGAAGATGTCAGACATCTATGTCAGGGGGTAATGATACTGTTGCACTATCCTTCCCCTCCAGCTAGTCATCAGTCACTACCCCACCAAACATTGTTGTAATGTAGCTACTAGCAACTGCATTTAACTGCATTTTAAAGCCATACCAAACATATTTTATTTAACAATGTACATGAAACATACTAAACCATTGCACAGCATTTAAGAATACTTAGTCCAAACAAAACAAATACTACCTGAAGCACTTTAGTTAGTCTAATGTTCCTGCGTATTTTAATCATATGTTCATGCAGGGCCAAGTCTTCATGAATGATAGTTCATCGGGGACATTAGATCTTCTTGGCTCCATTATTGGCTGGGTGCATTACAAGCTTCATTTTATTACTTTACCTCCCCTCCTCCTCCCACCTCCCTTATCCCCCTTCTCCTCTCCTCTCCCCCTTCTTCCCCCAGAACAACACAGGATTTGGATTCCATGTGAAAAACCAATTAGCAAAATTGGTTTTTAAATTCAGAAAACATATTTTGCTCATGTTTTTTGAACATTTTTGAAAATTTTTATTTCTATCTGAATTACTTATTCTGCCAAATTGTTTTTCCTTGAAGATCATATCCTTAGAACACACTGCAACAAACTGGACTAATAGAGATGTTGCTTTTTGACAAAGGAGGAATGAACCGACTCAGGTTTGTGATTTGAATTTGGTTAATTCAAAACACATTGAACACAAACCTAAGAGAGTGTGGAGGTAGAAGGGGTTTATTTGGTCAACATCTGTCCTCCTTCAAAAGCCATAATAATAATCCTGCATTTGATATAGCGCCTTATCACTTCATTGAGACGTCTCAAAGCGCTTCAGAGAATATATTGTAAAGTGGATTGGTCAAACCCACATGTGCAATATGCACTATCATGGATTCTTCCCAAAATATAATCTCCTGAGGGAAACAACTAACCAATAAAATTTCAAGACAATAAAAGTAAATAAAAATTTCTCCCCCAAGACTCAAATTTCTCCCCCAAGACTTAAAGACTTCTTTAAAAAAAAAGGATATCAGTGTATTATAACCTACGTTAGTCAAATGTAAGATTATGCTCCAGAAAAATGTTAGATATGCATCTAATATGTGCATTATGATTTAAAGTGACAGTGTCCGAAGTGCCTTTCTCCCCAGTGGTCAAAGCAAACATCCTCCTGTATCCACGTGGAGATTGTCAATTGGTGTGTGTGCGTGTCAGAATTTGTCAATTGCCTTAAGAGGCGATCCTGGTACAATCATGAAATTGATTTGAACGTGGCAATTTGTTGGATTTTTACTGTAAAAGTAAAACTTTTAATATTTTTCAGAACAAGAGATTTGTAGTGCTCAGTATCAAGTACACTGATCTAAATCAGTGACAAGGGGCAGATTGACTACCAATACATCATTACATAGAGTTACATAGAGTAATACAGCACATATTGGACTAATAGAGATGTTGCTCTTTGAGAAAGAATGAATGAACTGGCTGAGATTTATGATATAAATTTGGTTTGATACTATCTATTCAAAACATATTGAACCATTTGGCCCAACTACTTTATGCCATGACATTGTAAAACGATAAAGCAATAAAATATCCAATGAAAATATAAAACATGAAAAAATGTAACCTGAAAGAATTACAAATATGATTGGTATGGTGACACCATCGAATGTGCTTTATCATTTCAAAATTTAGCTTTGATGTACCTGGATTCATTTATTTTTTCCAGCATGAACACTAATATTCTCATGCATGAAGAGTATTTAAATTCACGCAGGGTTGAAATATACAGGAGATTTATACATGCTTAAAGAGAATGCAAGAGAGTAAACAGAACATTTATCCATAATGCATGAAAGACAGCAAATTCATAACCTTTCAATTTTGTCAGTGAAGTACATTGGAATCCACATGAACAAAACTCATTATAACACACTCTGGTCCACCCAAAGTAATACAGCTTATGATTCCTGTGGGGGATAATTCCACCTATGTCTAGATTTGCTCTATTTGTGTAGCATTTCAGAGCATTCCAGAATTCAGCATATTCTTGGATTTAGTCTTAACTTTGAAGTCCGATTTCTGGATTTCTACAAGAACTGGCTTCAAAATTAAGACTGAATTTAAGAATGTGTCATTTCTGGACATACTAAAATAGAGTAAATCTAGACATAGGTGGAATTCCCCCCCCCCCACCCCCCCTATAATCAGTAAATAAAATGTCACTTGATTATAGGACTTTTTTTTCATATAATCCTAAAGGAATTGTTATCATGAACATCTATTTTAGCACAATCGTCATTACAATTAAAATAATTGAATGAAATCCAATGAATGAAATCTATATTTATTTCTAACCCGATAACTAATAACATTCTTTAGAAAAAAACAAGGTCCTGAGTGAAGTTTTACTGAAAGGATTGAAAACAAATTTAAAATGGATTGCAAGAAGTAATTGACAAATAGTTCCTGTTTTTTTAAATATTTGCTCACATCTGTTAAAACCTGCCCTCTCTCCCACAGCACGCACTGTTCCATAAATTGTGATCTGTGATCTCTGTAAGTGGCTTCTCGAAGGTCTCAAATACAACTGACTCTATTTTATGTACAGTTTCTATTTCTCCTCATAAGGTTACAGCTATAATATTGTTCTAATGGCAGCTCAGTTGAGGGTCGGGAGCTTGTCTACCTACCAGGGCAATGTGGGTTGAGATCAGTGGGTACAAGCTGTCCCGTTAAAATACAAATTACATTTATGCAGTGCCTTTCACATTGGGAGGACAACAGAAGATATTGATGGCAGCTCATCGTTAGCAGATGACATCTAAACATTTCCACAACAACTGGGCTGGATGCCCCAAGCCAATGGTGCACCTGACTTCCAGGAGGAGAAGCAATATTTCTCCTTTCATCTGCATCAAACATTGCTCCTGTCAACTAGGCACAAAGCCTCTTTGATCTCCAAGCAATTAAATCATTCAGAGCCCACGCAATCACTTTAGCAGCCAATGTGGAGACACAGAGATGAAATTTAATAAGGCGAGCACGGATCCGGAGGGAAAACCTCTTAAAAATGATACCTATTACTAGACTACAATTCTATTATTAAATGCAAACATATGTCACAGGAAGTGGACAGAAGAGCTAATTAAATGCAAAAAGGATTCTTGTTAATACTGCTATTGTCACGTTTTTGTATGCTGCTGCCATATAAACATGTTTAATGCCCAAACTGATCAACATGTTTATACAATATGATCTGATAAGATGCTAGAACCAGTTCTGGTCGTGCATGTTCATGTGCAACACATTTTGCCTTATCAACAGTGTGATCATGCCCAGTCATACCTTCTGCAAAGAGGAAGAGCTGTATTTGTGGAAGCTATAATCATTTCAGAAGCCAATATTTCACTTAACCAGGTTTTTAACCTTTATTCAGATTCAGTGGATTTCAAGCTGTGATTAGATAGGAGCTTCACAGGAAGCCTCTGGTGGGATGCATTTCTCATAGTAAATGTGTCACGTTTTCAATAACATCCATTTTCAAGGGTCTCAATTTTGGGCTATTTCTGGAACATTCACAAAATTATGGTGACAGAAGGCAACAACTTTAGGGAAGCAGCCAAAGTGGTTGCTTATGGCAGAATACTTCATTGAAATAATGTGAGAAGCCCTGGCATTTGCAAATTCCCTCCCAAGTTTATGGTGGGATCATGGGCCGGTCAAACATCTCTATATTCAGTGGTACCCACAGTCAGAATCGCAACTAAATATTGATTGAAAATGAGTCAGTGCCGTTTATAGTTAGTCTTATGTTCCTAAATGATAATGAAGACATTTGAAGATTGCAAGAGTAATTTTAACCTGAATCATAGGGATTTATTTTATTTTATGGAGAAATGTTTCAGGGTCAAAATTGCAGGATTCCCAAATGCATTCCTTTCTGTCACAGTGATAACTAAGGAATGGAGTGGGTGGTGGGGGGGGTTAAACCTGGGTCTAGATTTACTCTAAGTATGTGGCATTTCAGAGCATTCAGAATTTGATAAATTCTTAGCTTTCAATTCAGTTTCTATAGTTCTGTAGAATGGTCTCTTGCCAATGAAACTTCATAAGCTTTTGAAGAAAGATGCATTGTGTACTCATAAGGGAAGATGCTGACTGGCTGGGACATGTGGAATAATCCACAATAAATGTACAACATCTCAGTTTTGTAACCTTCTGATTTTATTGAATTAAAGCACCCGAGATCCAGATCTAATGGTAAAATGAATTAATGGATATTGCCTCATGCCAAAATAGTCAAAATAAACACCTTCAAATTTGTAACTGTTACAACTGTTAACTGTTTGTGTCTGTAGTCCAAACTAAATACCTGAGCATCACATTTAACAACAGGCCTTTAGGATCTGATGGCACACTTTAATCCTACATCGCCACATAGAGTCCATGGTTTCCCGCATGACACAGTTAACTTACATTTCTACTAACAGTGCAGTTATATGTCAAGTTGCATTTAGAATAGAGTTAGGTATTATGGTAGACGTGTAGACTTTGGCAGTTGTAGATTTTTAATAGCAGGTGAATTGCTTGCTGCATGATTTTGGGGGAATGCATGATTGAAGGGAAATGAATGTCAATGCTGATACACGTGGTTTGTAAAATGAGTACTAAAGAGACAGAATCCCTGTCAAAAAGATGTGGAGACTGAGTTGTGAACATCCAGAACATAATCATGCAAACTTTTGCCTCTTGAGGTGTGATTATATCAATTTGGACAAAACATAGAAGAATTCACCAGTAATGAAAAGTTCTCAGTGATAGCCCTGAGCTAAAAATTTGATTGCAGGACAACACTCTGCAGTGGAATCTTTACAATAGTTCATGACTCTAAGCAACCAGTGAGCCTTGCAGTGAGGAGCCAGTGTGCTACTGTTCACCTCTCCCACTTTGGGCATTGCATAACGCGGGGCAACAAAAGAGAAATAATCAGTTATAAAGGTAAATAGTTTTATTCCAGATTTAATGCTTTGACCTAGATATTTCAATTTATGGGAACTAAAGTTTTAAAGCGTATTTTAACTAAGAAGTTCTCAGCTGGATACTAGGCTGGATAAAGTACAATGGAAAAAAATGGTTGTCTGAGTTGTAAACAAGAAGATTTATGGAGAAAGCCTCCACTGTCACAAATATTCATGTTCAGAAACTTCACCCAGAGGTTAATTCATGATGGAAAGGATTTCCACAAAGGATCATTGAGACCAGGACTTGGACTCATTTAACAAATAGTTTGACCATACAATGGGAGGGAGGAAGGCAGGGCAGATAATCTGGGAGGATGAAATCAAATGGAATGAAGGGCCTTCTTTATCCAAGCCTCTCTTGTAATCTTGTGATTCCAAGAAAAATGACTAAAAATTATCACACAACATCAAATTTCTCACCCCTATATTTTTAAATGAATGATTTACAATGGATCATTTTTCTTCTGGATTAAAGAAAAAACTTTTTTTCAAAAAGTTGAAACTCAGTCTTATTTGGCTAAGGAAAAGAGAATATTGTCTCTTTAGGCTTTCATTTCTACCTGGAAACTCAGCAACACAACAGCATTTCCAAAGTGTAATTAAATATTTCAGAGAAACGTGCCATTTCTTTTCTCAGCTTTTCATATCAACATGATGCTGTTCTAACTATCGTTCTGATTGTTGTTACTGACAGTAAATGTGTTGCTGTGTTTCATGTTTTCTTCAGTTGGAAATAAACTGGTGTATCCCTCACAATCCAGGTGATGTTTCTAGTCAAGTCTTTGTCAACCAAGGTGGATAATCCATGACTTCAGCAATGAAAGAGAAAAGGGAATGTGCAATATATTATAGTATATATTTGAATTCATACATCAGACAAATACATGTACATTCACACAGAAATAATTTAACACATTGGTATGAAATTATACAGCTTAACAAAGGACTTAGTGAGGACAGCAAAAAATAGGATTCAAACCAGTGCATCTCAAAGTGAGTCCAAACCCCAAGAATAAAGACAAACAGAAATAGTTTTATGCTTTTTGATCAGCATAAGTTAGATACCAATGTGTTGTTCTCCTAGAGATGAATTTCACTTGTATTTTAGTGAAATCCTCAGAAGGAGGGAAGACTGGATAGATGAAAGGATGAGTACTCATGTACTAATCCAATCAACTTGACCAATGCATGTCTTGAGTCTGTGAAGGTCTTCACTGGATCTCGACTGAGGAGAAAAGTGTAGATATTAGGGCTAAGGAGGTGCTAAGGAAACTGAAGGAATGTGGGAAACTGTGTTTTCCAATTACAAATAGTGATCAGAAAATCTAGTTAGTTAGTTAGTTAGTTAGTTAGTTAGTTAGTTAGTTAGTTAGTTAGTTAGTTAGTTAGTTAGTTAGTTAGTTAGTTAGTTAGTTAGTTAGTTAGTTAGTTAATGGAAGTAAAACTTGTCAATCTTTTTTGTGAGGTATCCATTTCAGAACCACTATCAATGCCACTCAGGAATCAGCAGACTTCAGGAGTTAGTTACTATTAACTTCTATTTTCTCAGGTTAACATCCCTCTCAACCATAAAACATTCCATTGAGAGAGAAGCAGATTTTTCAGAGGAACCGTTGTTTTGACTTTTAGTGGTTATTTTGTTGGTCGATAAATGTCCTAATATTTAGGGCTGAGCACATCTCTCCAAGTAAGCGCATAGTATCAAAAGTTGGTAAAATTACTAGCAAGACGAGAATAATAAGCACTCACCCCAAAGACTGGTAACATGAACAGGGAGAATATAACTCCCCATAATACTTAGGTTTAGATTAATGACATATGAACCTTAAGGGTTGAGTTGAATATCCCGATTAGGTTGATAAAGACAGACTAAAGATGTCACTAATATTGACTAATATATTCTAGAATGTTTTTCCTTCATATATGGATTTGACCCTCACAGTGTCCTTCCTGAATGCACTTACAAGTGCACATTCAGCAGCATTCCTTGATCCAGAACCATTGATGGATAAGTATTTCATCTGGATCTGTACCCTAGTGTAATGTGTACAAGTTTATTCTTTTCAGGAGCAAGTCATGATTTACAATACCTTTCAATAAATAGCAATAGTGAAGGAGGCAAGGGAGGAAGCAAGGCAATGGAACTGTGGGATGGAGTTCCAGAGTGTGGGGGTAGAGAGGCTGAAAGCCCAGCCACCGATGGTAGGGCCAGTCGGGTGGGAGACATGGAGTAGGCTGGAGACCCGCTGAATGGAGGGAGCGGGCAGGTTGGTAGGGAGTCAGCAGGTCAGAGAGGTAGGAGGGACAAGGCCATGGATGGCCTTGAAAGTGAGGACGAGGATCTTGAATTCGATCCTCTGAGGGATGGGGCGTGATGGGGTCACGGAGCCTGGTGCGTGAGAGTATACGAGCTGCAGAGTTTTGGATGATGTGCAGCTTGTGAAGGGAAGAGTTGGGAAGGCTGATGAGGAGGGAGTTTCCATAATCGAGCCTTGATGAGATGAATGCATGGGTGAGGGTATAAAATATAATAATAATGAGTGGCAAGAACATATTTCCGCTTTTTTCTTGTTTTTAAAAATCCTATTTGCTCCAGAAAGGAATTAATAATGTATATCCCCTTTTTAGTTACTGTTCATAGCTATGGATGTATTCAATGTAACAGTGTTGGGTTTTTTGTAGTTGGCTGAAAGGGCAGCAGGAGGACAAACAGGACACTGATGTCCACTATCACTCTCTGACTGGCGAAGGCAACTTCAACTGGCGCTTTATGTTCCCCTTTGATTACCTGATGGCTGAAGAGAAGATCGTCATCTCCAAGAAGGAGTCCATGTTCTCCTGGGACGAGACGGAGTACAAGATCCCAGCTCGTCTTACTCTGCAAGTGTGGGACGCTGATCATTTCTCAGCTGATGACTTTCTTGGTAAGTTATGATCCAATCTCTTTGTATGGTTTCTACTGAAACAAGACTAACTGGGGTGGCTTTGGAGGTCATTGAACACAATATCAGCAACATAGTAGGACGACAAAGTGGCTTGGGATCCTGCTTAATCACTATCCTATCCAGATAATTTTCCTTCTGAAAGTGGTTTTGTGTGCATATTGGATAAGGACAGATCAGGGTTGACTGTGATGTATTGATTGTGAGGAAGCTTTCTAATACTCTGTCCAGACTCACATGTAAAGAATGGTCAATTGTGTAAAGCATGAGTCCCCGTCTTGATAATGTTACTTACAAACCAAAAGTAAACTGCATTAATGAAAAATCACACTGAGGAAACTCTAAAAGAATTCTGTACTGAAGTGCTGTAGCCATCTTTTTAACACCCAAATCAAAATAGCAACAAACAAAAAAAATTACATTTGTATAGCGCCTTTCACATCGGGAGGACATCCCAAGGCCCTGGACAGTCAGTGTTTCAGCTGGGGGTCAGGATTGGGGAGGGTGGAGAGCAGGGATGGAAGCAGGGTGATCGAAAGCACAGTCGAAGAGGAGAGTCTTGAAATGGGTCTTAAAGGAGGCAAGGGAGGGAGCGAGGTAGAGGAACTGTGGAATGGAGTTCCATATGGTGGTGGCAGAATGGCTGAAGACCCGCCCACCAATGGTGGGATGGGCGAGGCAGGGGATGTGAAGCAGGCTGGAGCCTGCTGAGGGGAGGGAGCAGGCCTGATGGTAGGAGGTTAGGAGGTCACAGAGGTAAGAGGAAGGGAGGCCATGGAGGGCTTTGAAGGTGAGGACCAGGATCTTGAACTGTATCCTCTTGTGTGATGGGAAGCCAGTGGAGTCAGGCGAGGATGGGGGTGATAGGGTCACAGAGCCTGGTGCGGGAGAGGATATGGGCTGCAGAGGTCTGGATAATCTGCAGCCTACAGAGGGAGGAGTTGGAAGCTAACAAGCAAGGCGTTTGCACAGTCAAGGCTGGCTGTTATGAATGCGTGTATGAGGGTTTCGTCAGCTTGCGGTGTGAGCCAGTGGCGGAGTCGAACGATGTTATAATAAATAATGATAATAATCCTTGCATTTGATGTAGCGCTTTTCACGTCTTGTAAATGTTACA
The DNA here is from genome assembly GCF_018977255.1 of Callorhinchus milii. Lineage (NCBI taxonomy): Eukaryota > Metazoa > Chordata > Chondrichthyes > Chimaeriformes > Callorhinchidae > Callorhinchus > Callorhinchus milii. The sequence goes on from NW_024704744.1 coordinate 22,618,393, forward strand.
GAGCGCAAACCTGTTGCGGAGGTGGGGAAAGGCAGAGCGGGTCATGGCACGGATGTGGGGTAGAAAGGATAGTTGAGGGTCAAACAAGACGCCAAGATTCCGGACGGGCTTAGCAATATGGAGTGTACATCCGTGGGTGGTGATGCTGTCAGTGCAATACAGTAAATAACACAATAAATGACAGACAATGCACCTTCTTGAAGGGTTAGATTTTTGGCCAACCTCATAGGCTTGATATTACAGTCTGACAGTGGGAAGCCACAAAAGTAGTGTACCTAGACTTCCAAAATACAGGCCCATAAACCTGACAACCTTCCGCTATCTTGCTCAATTAGTTATTGTTAATTTTTGAGTGTAGACAACCATAGAGGTATCACAGCCAAACTCCAATAAATACATTCCTGTGCATGTATTGACATACATGCACGGGAATCATTCATTTTATCCTCTTTCCAGCCAGTGGTACTCAGGCTAACATAGTGCCCCAAACTGAGATCATCTAGCTTAGCATAGCTCAGGAATCAAAGCTGCGATTTACAGTATGCATGCCTGATGGCATGTTAGTTTTCAGTAACATTGGGTCATCAAAATGTTGTATCTCTGCCGGCTCAAAGTGGGTTGTAAATTTCTATTACTTTAATAAGTCTGAGAAGTGGTTTCTTTACCCATTAATCTAGAGTGCTTAATAGATATATTAGGACAACACATAGAACTAAGATGTTTTAAACAAATATAAAAAGATGCACACATAAAAAAAATCACTAATAAAAAAAATCCAATTAAAGGAACTTTGTTGAAGACAAAGGAAATGGGAATTGTCATTTACTGATTAGCAGAGATTCAGTTACTCATTTGTCAAGATCAGTAGATTTACAAATGATCAGAAAATTACCCCCAAGTCTCCATTGAAGAATAGTGAGGTGTAACACAAGGCATTTGCAAAGCAAAAGTTGTTGCGACTCAAATTGTGAAATTTATAATAATAATCCTTGCATTTGATGTAGAGACTTCGAGACATCTCAAAGCGCTTCACAGAATATACTGTAAAGTGAATTGACTCTACATTTTGTGGGTTAAATGCGGCAGGCAATTGCACACAGCAGTGTCTCACAAACAGTCAGGGATTCAGTGACCAAAATTAGTTTTATTTATTTTGAAGGAATTATTACCCCCGGACAAGCGATTCGCCAATCTACTAACAGCCAAGTTCTTCCTTGCTGCTGGGTAAACAGAGGCGTGTGGAGTAAGGAAACTTGCCCAACGTTTCACCCTGCCAGGGATTGAACCCAGGTCCTTTCGCGTTCGAGACGAGTGCTATGACCACTAAGCTACAGGTCTCCACTTTACAGAAAGGCACCAAGTTTACCTAAGATTGATTTCATGAAAATAGTAAAACAATATCAAAATATCTGTGACCGGCCCAGACTGGGTAGGCCAAGTGGCCTGCTTCCATGCTGTGCATGTAAATTAAATACAGTTTCTCAAAACATATTGCATTTGTTACTTTTACTTATCATTCTTTTTTTCTTTGTCAGGTGCAATTGAACTGGATCTGAACAGATTTCCGCGTGGAGCAAAAACAGCCAAGCTGTGCTCGATAGACATGATTATAAATGAAGCTTCTCTGCCTTCAGTCTCCATCTTTAAACAGAAGAGGGTGAAAGGGTGGTGGCCTTTTGTAGCCAGAAACGAAAATGATGAATTGGAGCTGACAGTAAGAATTACAGAGATTTTTCAAACTGTGTAACTGTCTTTACAACACTAATCAATCCTACAGATTCAAACTCACTTAATATCTGAAGTTTACAGGCATTAATGTTCTATGTGTTGCTTTTAAAGGGAGAAAGGTTCATCCCATCATAGGACTATCGGAATTCAGGCAGGGTAACAGATGGGGAGGTTAGAAGTATGATTGTTACACAGAGGATTGTTTTTATAAGAATGCTTTACCACAATCGGCTGCTGTAGTGAATGCGTAACTGCATTTAAAAGGAAATTAGATAAATACCTGAAGGAAAGTAATATAAAAAATTATGGGTGGGTGAGGGAAGGGGGACAACAACAGGGGAATAGGATAAAAACAGATAGCTCCTGTAGGGGAGATAAACAGCATGAAGCACAGTCCTACTGCCAGCAGTGGCAGTGCAAGTGCTGGAATTCGATCAGCAGCAGAGCTTATCTAATATAACTGACTGTGAGACCACATTAGGAAGAAAAACACACTCATTGGATTCAGTGATCAAAATGAATAATGTAAATTCAGCATGTAAGTGTATTCCTCCTACTCTTCTTGTGGGTGCTCTGCCCGCCTCACTGGTTTGGATATGTTTCAGTGATAGTGAGGTGTAACACAAGGCATTTGCAAAGCAAAAGTTGTTGCGACTCAAATTGTGAAATTCACTGCCTTTTTTTTCAAAACAATTGAGAAGAAAAGTGACCCAGAATGTCAACAAAGGCTGTTTAGTGTGTGACACCCAATTCTCGCAATCTTTTGTCGGACCCAAAATTACTGAGCAATGTCACCACCCTGAGCAAAGATGGGGAGAAATTGGGGGGAAAGAAGTCAGGTAAGTTCTCCACATTGATTAATTATGAAGCAACAATAGTCAGCTACCTGCCAACATGTGCTCAGAAATGGGTAGAAAAGAAATTCGTAGATTTTGAAAAGAGAGAGAAAAAAAGACTAATAGAATATTATTACATGAGAAGATTTTAAATCTGTTTTTATCTATTCCCCTGTTGTTGTCCCCCACCCCACCCACCCATAATTTTTAATATTACTTTCCCTCAGGTATTTTTCTAATTTCCTTTTAAATGCAGTTACGCATTCACTTATCACTCCCAATACAATTTTCTTTATGTCCATCTTTGTTAAACCTTGCTGTTTTTAATCACGGAAGGGGAACGAATGTGGCAGCCAAATGTCATCACGCTGCTCTTCCTGCTGTGGGATGTGTGTGGTTCAGTTCTTCAGGTCTGACATGTCCTGCAGGACAAACTCAGTGTAAAAGAGGACATGAAGCGGAGGCACGTGAAGTGGTTTTTACTTCAGTAAATATATGTCACCATGTGGCTTCTCCTTTCAGGGAAAAGTTGAGGCTGAGTTGCACCTGCTACAGCGGAGGAAGCTGAGAAGAGTCCTGCAGGTCTAGGACGCGCAGAACCTGATCCTCTGGAGAAGCCAAAGTAAGTGGTTATCTGTAGTTTCGTTCACAGCAACATCAGTGCACCATTTAAATTGTAGATTCAGTCAATGTCGATCCTCAAACTGCAGCCAATACTTAAGTATTGTTAGATTAGCCTCAGGTTATTTGGTGAGTGAGGAGATGAGCGTTTTATTGTTTTCTTATTTTATGAATCCATTCAACATTCCGTATAAATACTAATATAATTATCAGGGAACAGCATTGTAGAGGATGTCTGCTTTTGTCTCACATACCACCCCTCCACCCTCCAAAAGAAAACTGTACACTTTTGAAGAAAAATCTTAAGTAGAGGAATACGTTTGTTATTATTAACTGTGCAGATTAACTGATGATGTGATGTATGGTCAGGGGTGGGCTGCATAATGTATAATAGCTGCTATTTAGGGCAGAAAGCTGTAAAAGGTAGATTAACAGTTATCTGTTTAGATTTGACAGTGGTTCCCACCGGCTGCAGTGCATCTCTAAACATCACTCTAATGTCCTCACTCCACAACAACAGTTGTTGTTTTGGGAAAATAGTACTCTAAGAATTGACGACTGCACTTGTGATACTGCTCAGTACATTCATAAAACAATCATTTGTTGCATTCCCAATCCCATCAGTGTTTGTTTAAACCATGTTGGTCAAAGCAAAGGTTATCAAGTGTTTGTTTATTGGTATTGAAAAAGAGTGAGAAACAGTACTGATGGATAATATCTGCACTGACTCCAAATTGCATAGGGCCCAACATTATTATAACAAGGAGTAAAGCACGTGTAATTAAATGGGAACGAGATCGCTGGGTCTTTCGAAGTGCCGGTTCTGAGAAATGCAATGGAAAAGAACCAGAAAATGATGTGTGTTTCATGTTTCTCAAGCTGTTAATGAGTCATTTTAAACCTTAAAAGTCCCAGAATAAGTGTGAGGATTGTGGAATTTGTGGAGAAACTGGGTCCGGAAAAAGATACACAAAAGCCGATTTTTCGACAAGGCCCTGCTAAATGCTTGTTGACGCAAAGTGACAACAGCACATTTATTGTGGAGCGAACACCCCACACCAATGTGCAGCTAAAGTAGGAACAATGGCACCACATAGCAGTCTGGTCTCCCCAACTTGGAGGAAATCACGGGAGAAAATGAACACTGAAAATGAAGAAAAGCAGCACAAGGTAAAGCATAAATAATGGTGTGCATTAAAATAATATTAAAGACCCAAATTTTCATGTACAAAATACCCAGTCACTACACTACATCCTGAGAAGTGCTTTGAAGTATCCTACCATGGAAGGCACTATATTAAATGCAAGGATTATTATTATTTATCATTATTACTATTACATGCATATTCAGGAAACTTTACATTTATATTAATAAAGTGGATGAATAAACTGTATTAATAGAGAAATGTTAGCAAAGTAAGATAACAAGTTTGAAAATATAACAGTCATGCAAATTCCTATGAAATTTTCATGATGGATTAATTATAGGAAGAAATTTGAATGGGACAAGTTACTGTTTCCCACTTGCCCCTGCTCCTATGTTCAATTGCAACAACTTGCATTTTTATATCACCTTTCACACAGTTTTGGAGGCCTGTGCATGGGTGAGGTTGGACACCAAACAAGGGAGAAGCTTAGACAGTTACCCCAAACAGAAGTCAACTAAGGCAACATATGGTATAACCCAGACCTCATATTATACAAAGAGATAATGGTGAATTTGTTTTAGTAAGAGACTTACATTAGTGAAGAGAAGAAAAGCATTAGTGGTAAGCACCATATTATTCAGACAACTGAGTCTAAAGGCAGCAATTTATTATGGGATTCCTTTATTTCATGGGAATTCTGCTTCAGAAAATGAATTAAAATGGCATGAGGTGCGTATGGTTACCAGAATGAATCCCCCTTTATTACTCAGTGTTGTAGGTGAGCGATTCTATTTTAAAAAATGCACTTTCGATCCCATTAAACCTATTGTGTAATAGATCACAAACATATGGTAGAAATGAACCTTGCATTTGATATGGTATGGTAGACAATCAGATAGACAAGTACATTATGTAATGTACTTATGTCAGGATGTAACAGCAATGCAATCAATATGTGTGCATTTATATTGATAATGTGCCATCTGCTCTCTCCACAGAACAAGGAGAAACCAGTGTAGTATCCTCTGCAACAGAAGAGCAGTTCACTGTTGAGCATGAAACCTCTACTTGAAATAATCACCAGCTAAGATACATACACTGCAGGAGATTTAGATATTGCTGAGGAAGGGAGGCAATAAAAGCCGAGAAAGATATAGCAGCAGAACTGGGTAGGGGTTGATGAGAGACAGGTTGGCACAGAATGGATGACCAGCAGATTGCATGTCCCCATTAAATTGGGAATACAAGCCTAAGCGGGCATATTTTCCAACAGAGGACCATATTGAAGATCATTCTTTTTTGGTCAGCCAGGACCTCTCGCACCATTATCACACTTTTAAGAGTCCAAACCAAACTACTGAGAGTTCCACATATATTTGGATCTCCATTTGGCTCGTGGAATGTGCACTCTCTCTCTAGAGAGAGAGTCCCAGAGAACTTGGGTGTAGGTTGGCAAAATTCAAGACCTGTTCATTAGGGGTACTGCAATTGTAAAGCGCAGCCTACTATTGTAAAGCACTGGTAAAATTCCTGTTTCTAGTCCAGCTGACAATCCCACCCATTAAAGCTTTGGCAAGGTTATGTGGAACCAAGTCGGAAGAATCCCAGTCCACAGTAACCGGGTGTCTGCCATTCCAAGTTCCCCCAAGAAGACAAGGCAAGCTGCTGGTTTATCTTTTCCACTGCCCTAGAGAACTGCAAGTCTGCCTGTCTCAGGTATGGGAACAACTCAATTGCAATCTTCTGGTGGCAGATGTAACCAACACAGCCACAAAGAAACCCCTAATCCCCCCCTCCCGCCCCACATGCCTCCCGCCGATAGTAATCATTGAACAGAAACCCCTAATCTTCCCCCCCCTCCACCGCACCGATAGTAATCATTGAACAGTCACATGACTCCATTCAGATGATATTTGTGGTCTGGGTTGTGTGGACAACTCCATTCCTTGGAAATGTGGTGCCATCTCTGACATGACAAATGTAATGGTTGCACTGTACTCCATCATTGAACTTATTATTATTTGGCAAGAACAGGACCATCTGCACTAGAGAGCTTTGTTACTCAGACCATAGGCACAGTATAGTAACATTGCTCATAAATCCTCTCACTTTTCTGTGCATGGCACAAATTCAGGTTCAACAAGTCACGTCCCAAATGCAGGAAACAAACTTCTGATATAATTGCTTGCCTATAGTTGGCTCGGTAGCCCATTCAACAATGCTTGAACTTGGAATGCCGCTGTTAGGATAGATATACAACCGGCAAGGAGACAGTCATCATGACACATAAAGGCAGAAAATCACACTGAATATATGCACCAGTGCAGAATAAACTAATGTTCATTTTAATCGGTCCTGTAGTCTGTCATTCCTTAATTGTGTCTAAGATACAAATGCAAATGGAAAATATACATTAACTGTGAAACAAATGTCTAGAGAAGAGATGTTTAAGAGGGGACCCCATAAAAGTGTTTCAAATTATAAAAGGGTTTGATGTAACATAACAGCCTTTAACATAAATAGGCTGTTTCCCCTGGTTGGACAGTCCATAACCAGGGGATACAAGTATAAGATAGGGATCAGAAAGAGAATTTAGGAGGAACTACTTCACACAGAGAGTAGTGAGATTGTGGAATGATGGTTGAATCTAAAATGAAATGTGTACTTTTTCAACCCTTCCCTCCCACCCCATTCCCTGATTTCAGCACAATAGTTTGCCCCTGTTTTTCATTTCAAATTTTTTTTTCCCCAATCCTCGGCAACATTTGAGTTCTATTTCACAGGCTACCGACTGAGTTTATCTCCACTAAAATACTGCTATCCATGATGAGGCAGAAGTAGCAACAGAAATCTATTTGGGAGCAACCATTATACCAAGGTCAAGGGAAAGATGATTTGCAAGCACTTAATCTGTTGTACTGGATTAAGGGGAACTTGGGCAAGATGCAATGCAATTGGTGGACTGGCTATCAGTGCCATCCGTATTGGATAGCTCTCTCAGATGCTTTAGTGTGGCTGGGGACTGCCTGCCTCCTCGCCAGTCAGAAACTGTCTCTTGTAAATAAACCAGTGAGTAATGGGGGTAAGGTCAGAGACAGTGTAGCCCCAGGAAGGAGGGAGAGAGGAACAAACCTAATAAAGGGTGGGGGTAGTGAAAGGGAACAGAGGATTGTGATGGAGAGTGAGCATAAGGCAGAGGAAAAAGAGGTTCAGGGTAAGAATGACAAAATAAAATGTGCAAAGGATATGGGTGATGGTTCAATGTGACAACAACATGAAGGTGACTGAAGGGTAAGAACTTTTAAAGGGGATTGAGGAGTGTGTAAAGGGAAAACAACCAAAATAGGCAAAACAGGAGATTTAGTCTTGGGTTTCGTTCTGAATGCTGACACTCACATTCTCAGCTCATATATTGAAGAATGTGCACTAGGACAAGACACCCACAAGAAAGTTGTTGCCTGTCGAACAATACTCAAAAAAGGAGAGAATATTAGACAAAATAATTATATTTAAAATGAATCCTGTTTAATTACCATTTCTTTCTTTCCTTCCAGCTCTATTTCCTTCTTGCCCTCTTTCATTTCCTTCTCCTTGTCCCTCACTGTTTGTTGTCCTTCATTCTACAGTCGCCCTGACACCAGCTTTATCTGGTTTATGAACCCTCTAAAGTCCATCAGGTATTTCATCTGGCACAACTACCGGTGGCTGATTTTGAAGATCCTCACAATTGTTCTTCTTCTCCTCATGCTCGGGCTCTTCCTTTACTCAGTGCCTGGTTACCTGGTCAAGAAGATTCTTGGAGCCTAATGGCCTCAATATGGTAGCCACATTTCCTCATATTTTCCTGTCTTTGTTTTCTTCATTTCTTTAAATTCTGTTGATTCGTGTCTGTGGAAGTATTTGCTAAGCTTAGTTATAAAGCCTAAGTTGTCTAATTGACCAGAAAGGATCAGTGGGCAGTCCAATTGCTTGTGTGTTTGTGTGAAGGGGAGGATATACACAATGAGATCACAGCACAGATTTGGCACAACGGAAAGCATTAGCATCCCAAAGGGAGCATTGAGAATTGACCCAGCTAAAAGCTCATGGGTAGGATTCCTACTGCCTGTCCAACTTGGACCATTACCCTCCCCCCTCCCCAACCAACCCATAAGGGCATTGGCTTAAATAAGATTGACGCGTATGGAGTACATAAACACTGTTTGAAGAGACTGTACTTCAAATTGTTACATGTAGAAGTATGAGATCAGTCCAGTGACTACTCTGAAATGACATCATTGCTTTCCAATTTACACTTTATGTAATCAATTGCCTTTTAATTTTCATCTCCATTCAGATTTGATGGTACATTGGTGGTCTCTGTTATAATTTTTTTTCTTTTATCTCCACTTCCTGTTTCCATGGTTCAATAGTTATGGCAGTCAAAGCTCCTCTGTGCAAGTCTTAACTACTCTTATTCATTTACTATAACATATTGGTTTCTGCAACTTGATGAATATCACTGAAAATGTTTATAATCTAACATGGCCACTTTCCCACAACAAGATGTTCCATCTTGCAATTTCAAGGAAAAAACACCTTTAAAATTAAGACTGAATTTAAGAATTTTCTAAATATTGCACGATTGTGAATTTCAAAATAATAGTCTTATGAAACAATTTCAGGCCTCAAATGTCTGTAACTGATGCTAGTTTCCAATCCTTATTGAATGAAGGCAGATGGACAGTGTCATCCACAACAATTATTGATTCACTCTTCACAGCATTTGAAAATAAACCCATTCATCTGCCCACTGTCCAATTGAGTCTTTATGAGTCTGTAGTGAATCAGTTGCCACTTGTCTTTCATGTGGTTGACATTCTGTATAATGTGGGTGTAATTGACAAGAAGATTCTCATTTTCATGGTATTTTCATTGATCAAGTGCTAAGTATATTTATCTAAGGATCCTGCTATTTCTGATGAAATACCCACCCATTTATCATGCTTTGATGCTTTCGTATTCTCCAGAAAGCCACATATTCGGTTCACCAGCTCAATAGACATACCGCTTGAAATCGATATCCTCGTGCTCCAGCAAAGATCCAAGCAAAGCATCCATATCCTATATCCTGAAAAAGATTTGAGCAAAGTCAAGAACCACAAATGCTTTGAGTATATTCCAGGCAATTAGAAAAATCACTCAGCAAGATTGGTAAAGTATTTAACAAGGTTCACGAAGGGCATGCATATCATGTTCTGCCAGGGTAGTAAAGTGGCACCTACTTTTCTGATACTCCACCTCATTAATCACATGTAGATCCATGATGACCCATTGCTGTAAGTCAAATAAGATAACTCTGGATGCAAGACGTAAGACTAGATTTTTCACAGCAGTCTCGGTTTAAGCAAAGAAATATAATTAACATCCAGGATTTTATTTACTGAGCATTTTTGCCTCCTATAACAGGTAAAAACATTTACCATTAGAAATCCACAGTATGCAATCCACACTGTTGTAGATCAAGACAAAAATACATCATATTGCTGCATATACACTTGTATATATGGTGGGAATATATGAGCAGATCCTATTTCGCAGCTTCTGTTACAGATCAAAGATATTTGTTCCTGCTCTTACATGCCACAGCTTTTTTTCTGTAGTATGAAATCTCTGAAAAGATAGAGTCAACTAACCAGCTTTCAGGGCAAACATCTTCTTCCATACCCTCTGATTTGGTCTTTAGGATAGTTGTATTGAAGCATTGGAGATGCCATACAATACAAATGTCTGATGAGCCAGTTTGGATCCTAAGAATGCTGAGATTGTATTATACTTGTGAGAGTCTCTGCATGCCCTGGCACCTCCCTAACTCTCCAACCCGGCTTACTCCCCACTCCACCATCTGCCACATCTGTTTGGCTGGCTCCAGCCTCCTGCTAATCCCTAGTCCCCTCCACTCCACTAACGGAGGCCATGCTTCTCTCTCAATCCCCCCCCCCTTGTCCCATCTTCCCCATTGTCAGACCACCTCCCCCTCCCTCCTTCCTCCAGCACCTATCAGGCTCCAGCACTGTTAAGCTCTCCGAGACTCTACCCCGGGTAAATGGGGGCTATATAAATGCAAGTTGTTGTTGTTGTTGACAATGTCATGTGTAAATTTACTTCTTGTGAAGAGAAATAATAAGAACAACTTTGAGTTATATAGCGCCCTCCACGCCCTCCGGATGGCGTCTCAGAGCGCTTCACAGTAACGGATCCCAGGAGTTTAATCATTAAAAGTTGTCAACTTGGCTTGTCAGCTATCTTCTTTCAGCCCGGCTCAGATGTAGCACTGTTGCCTCTGAATTAACAACAACAACACTCAGAAGAATGTGGGTTCAAGCCCCACATCGGGACTTGGAATCATACAGGATAAGCTGACACTCCAATTCAGTGCTGGGATATGTTGTATTGTCAGAGGTGACGTCCTTCAGATGAAACTTTAAACCAAAGTCCTATCTGCCTGTTCAGGTGGATATTAAATGTCTCGTTGCACTATTCGAAAAGAGAAGGGAGTTTCGATCCCTCAAATGAAATTGGTCAGTCATTTGATGGTTGTTTGTGGGACGTTACTGTGTGCATTTGGACTGCCACATTCGTTTACAAATACAGTCATTCCACTTCAGAGTAAAGCACTTTGGGATGTCCTTCCAACTTGAAGGCACTATATCACATACAAGGATTATTATTTAAAAAGAATCACGATGCTGTATGTGAAATGCTATTATACAACAACAAGATTACATTTGTATAGCGCCTTTCACGTCGGGAGGACGTCCCAAGGTGCTGGACAGTGTACAGCATTTCAGACCCGAGCTGGGGTCAGGGGGTAGAAGGGAGGGGAGGGGAAGGGCGGTGACCAATGGCATGGTCGAAGGGGAGGGTTTTGAGGTGGGACTTGAGGAGACTAAGGAGGGGGCGAGGTAGAGTGACTGGGGGATGGAGTTCCTGAGGTTGGGGGCAGAGTGGCTGAAGGCTCTTCCGCCAATGGTGTGGCGGGTGGGTCGGGGTACGTGGAGCAGGCCAGAGCTGGCTGAGCGGAGGGAGTGGGCGGGTTGGTAGGGGGTTAGGAGATCGCAGAGGTAGGGTCGAGCGAGGCCATGGAGGGCTTTGTAGGTGAGGACCAGGATTTTGAACTGGATCCTCTGAAGGATAGAAAGCCAATGGAGTCGGGCGAGAGTGGAGTCAAATATACATTATTTGAATATAACCCATTTTATGAAAGAGTGAAGAAATCCTCGTTATTTGACTATTTCTCATCTGTCATCACACTGGACATAAGTGTAAATTAACCTTAACAGAGTGGATTCCACCCTCCATTCCCCCAACAGAGTATAAGAAATTGAGCACACAACATTCTAAAAGTAAGAATCCCGTAACCAAGTTTTGTTTTTAAATCTGTCCAACTTGTTTCGAGTTAGAAAAAATTTACAGCATGTTTCGACTTTGATAGTAAATGAAATAACTGTTTCGCTGTTTTTTAACATTTAAAAGGTGTAGGCTCTCCATCACCAGCAGCACTAATGTGACATCATCTCGGAGCTTTTGCTGTTCCATCACCCAGCATTCAGCAATTCTTTATGTCTGTTGTGTGTTTGCTCATTCCTGTACAACTAACACAAGTAGCAGCAGCTGTTTCTTGGAATCCAATTGTATGATTACATTGAATTTAAATTACATTGAATTTGAACCCTGTAGTCTTGTCATCAAATACAGTATTTCAGGAGAGTCACAGCTCTTTCTGAATCATGAAAGTAGTTAAAAGTGAAAACATATTCTCTAATATCTATGACCAGCTTCCTTTATAAGGAACATTGCTCATCCAAATGTCTTGGATTTAATTCTAAAGCCAACTTCAATAGCAGCAACTGCTTCCCTATGATACAATTACAATTTACAGGACGCCTTTCACATTGAAAGGACGTTTCTACGGGCTTCACAAAGCTGACTGCGTGGGGGGAGTACTGGAAGGAGGAGGTTGCCTGAAAGAATTTTGTTTTAGAATATGACACCATATGCTATAATGTCATATATGATTTCCTCCTATAGGTTTTATATGTTAACCTCTTTCACCTGTTTTTGTTAACTAAGGTATAAATATCCAAATATTACTATTTAAAGTACTGCTCACAAATTTATTCAAAACAGGACTGTAGTGAAGAGTTGAATAAGAAGTTGCATTTAGTATCATTAACAGTGAGCAGAGAGTAACATTATTTCTGAGAGGAATGGGGAATGGATGGCTTTCTCATTTAAAGTGCTGGCTTCATCTCACATCCACCAGCCTTGATGAAAATCTGCATATTTAAAATGATTGCAATACTTAACAGGGTTCATAGATTAATAAAACTTTAACAAATTTCTTCCATACCTTTGGGGATTTTAACAATATGGAAGTAGCATTTGTCATTAAAGTACCTGACACACAATAACCATCATCACTAACCTGAATGTTGTCTTCCCCTCTCTCTAATGCTGCCATGGACAGTCGGCCAGACACCTCTTTTATCTGGTTCCTCAATCCACTCAAGTCCATCAAATACCTCATTTGCAACAGATACAAGTGGCTTATCGTGAAGATTGTGGTGGCATTGTTGCTTCTGGCCATGCTTGGCCTCTTCCTTTACAGCATGCCTGGCTACATGGTCAAGAAGCTGCTTGGGGCATGAATCAATCTCACCTGTTCTTTCTGGCTTGCGGAATGCAATGAACAGCTCATTCGTTTACTAAACCATCTTGTTTGTGTGTCTGAATTAAAAATAGGGGAAATGGAGGGGATCTAGCAACAGCTGGATGTCCTTTTCAAAACCATTCTGATTTACACTTTACAATATTTAGCAATCCATTTTTTGGGCTTGCAGTGTGCAGTTCTCCAGAATTTATTCCATTAAAACTGTAGTTAAAAATGTTTGTTTTTCGCGCTCGATCACCAAGTATCTTTTGTTTGTACTGGTTTGAGCATTAGAATTTATAACAGAAGTATTTGTATTCTGTAATTTGTGTCTGCGTATTTTGTGTTTCCCTTTTATTAATATAAAAATGGCCTGTTTTACCAGCCGTCCAAATACCAGTTTGTCCTGGTGGTTGAACCCAAACGTATTGTCTGCTTACTAATCTGGAGAAACTACAAGTATCACATCATAGGATTCCTGGCTGGTCTACTTGTTTTACTCTTTGTGGCTCTAATAATCTTCAGCATGTAATAAGTGAGAAAATCATTAATGCTGGCAAATGATTCCATATGTTTAAACAGATTCCCCAAATCAAAACTGTTTTTTTGGGTTGGGAGAGAGTATACTTTATTGAAGAAGACTATACAATATGGCAATAACAACAGTAATTTGTTGTTATACTATATATATCAATATGTTATTTGTTGGGGGAGGGAATATGCTTTGTTGCTGAAGACTATATTTGTAGTACTTACAGCTGACAAGGCACTCTGGCTACAAGTGAGGTCCAGATAAAGCTGTATCTTATTCAGGTACAGAATTTCAGTCATTCCTATTGGTTAAAAACCATGTCAGAACCAGGATATATATAATACATATACAATATTTTGGTAAATAAGCTTACATTTATCAGAGTAATGTTCACAAAAAAGTGATAGAGCTAAAAAAATTCTGCTGCAAAGTGAAGGGAACTTGATGGGATCCAGATTCAAACCCAGTCTAGACACGAGTTAGCATGGGGAGAGGAGGCAAATGAGAATCTGCTCAGCGCACATTGAAATGGAACGAACATCATTTTACTCAGGTAACTTTGGTGAATTTGTCCCTCTACACTTATAAATAAACATGATGCAATCTTAAATGATAAATCATTTGGCATTATTTATATCAAATTTTACTTTAAAATGACATCTTTTATTAGCACAAAGATCAAATTTGAAAAAACTACTGACTGACACCTAGTTGTATTTAGCTCATGTGAAGAAATTCACAAGTATTGCCTTTTCACTTAAATGGAATTTTATTGGTCCAAAAGTCCAGAACTGACTCGATCCAGTACTGAGTCAACACATAAAAATTCCTTCAGTGACACAAAATTTCAACTAAACTACACCAATGTAATACTTAAAAAATAAGAGAAGCCAATGATTATATATAGTGATGTGCTGTCTCCAACATTGTATAAGACGGTGAATGGGTTTGAAAATACAATGTTTCCAAACGAGAGTTAACTGCTTTAATCGAAACCTCATCATAAATTAAATTACAGGATTTGCTATTGGTGTTTGGCTTTTAAGTTTTGTCTCAGCAGAGAAAAGCCCTGAAAATTCTGACGGTTTTTGGTAAACTTTGGGACACAATGTTTTTCCTTTTTTTTAATCTGCAACTTCAGAAACTATTAGTGCAGTAGCTTCCGGTTAGCAAATATTACATTATCAAATCCCAACACAGCAAAAAATGTGCTCTCATAGAAGTGATTGGAACTTTGGCTCATCTATTGTTTAAAAGATTGCAGTTAGGGAACACTAAAAAGGGAAGAAGCTGGTAAGGATATTCGTTTCCAGACAGACAGGATTTGTGACATTGTTATAAACTTGCACTTACAAATGTAAACCTAAGCACTAGCTTGATAACTTTATTAAGGCCATGCTTAAAAAAAAACCTATTTTTCCTATCAGACCAGATCCAGTGTTACTGCAATTTCCACGACTAATAACAGACAAAGTAGTACTTTCGCGTACAAAGCATGATTGCACTGTGGGAAATGGCATTAAATACAAGAATATTTGCTCTAGATAAGATGAATGTTTTATCTGCTTTGCAATTGGTAATTTCCTCTCTTTGTAATAAGATAAACACATTCTTGTCACTGTTTGTTGTATATCTGTGAAAATATGGAAGTTGAATTGTATGTTCATGAAGACCTGTCACATTCTATTTTGTGATATTCTTTGTATGGATTTTTCTGTGTAACTAACATTTGGTTCCTGCTGTGAAAACAGTGCAAAGAAACAACCTATTAAAATTTGAAGTATAGAAAAAAGATGTTCTGAGTCAGATTATGTGAATTTGTTTCAATGTTAAAACAAGATGGCATGATATAAACAAATCACAAACCAGTCCATTCACCAGTCAACTGAACATACTCAGCGAGTTTAGTGTGTCTTGTGCTGGAAACCAGGCAGACATGCAAAAATCAATAACTTTTCATTGCTCTTCTGCTTTAACAATGCCATTCCAGATTTCATCAACAGTGATAGGAGAGCCTTTAGAAAATGATTTAATGGTAAACGTAGACCTGCAGAACTGGATTCAACCTTTTGCTGCCGAGGGATGGTTCCTTTTTTGAGAACGCTCTGCGGTGCCAACAGGTAGCCCGCGGGCCACACTCGGCCCAGCAGGTGATTTTATCCGACCCGAGACCATTTCCACCATTCCAACTTCCGCTCCCGAGTGAATGTGCTCCCATGGCAATGGCAGGAGCCGGCGGTTGGGAGGACGCAGTGGGGAAAGTGGAAATAACGCCACCCGTTACTGCAGTTTGTCAGGAAGACAAGCACATCTCTTACCAACCGCGTCCTTAGCAACCTCCAGCTCCTGCCGCTGCAAATAGTTATGGCTTATAACGTGAAATGCTTATGTCCCAAAAAGGCAAATCCCTACATTTCTGAATACATCATGGTGGTAGCATTAAGGCTATTATCTGAACACTTTAAGATTGTGCAGAATTTTGGAACATTTTTGAATTCAGTCTTCATTTGGAAGTTTTGTTTTGTAGTTTTCTTCATATTTAAGTCTGATTTTAAGAAATTTTCTACAAACCTTAACAATTTCACTTTGCTCAGAAAATACAGTCAATACACTTTACATTAGATCTTGTGAAATGGTTTGTGACGACTCGACAAAAGGCGCTATATCAAATTATTGATTATTATTCATTTTAAATATAAAACTAAGGCTTAAAGCTAAGACCATGTTTTGGGCCTTTAATACTCATAACAGAAGTCATTAGAAAATTTGGCAGCAAGGCAAAAGAAATAAACTTCAACAGAAAAGGAGGAATACACTTGTTATACTTACTTATTTACTTGTAAGTTGACAATAAAATTAATGATCCAAATGCAAATAAATACACAAGCATCAACAATACAGTGATCCACAATGCATCTAATTTGTGACAAAGTTAAAAGTACTCCACAATACGATCTGACAAACGCAATCCTCTACCATATTACATTGTGTCTTCATACGGTTCAATTATATAAAATTCTAGGAAGCAGATGTTTGATTCAGATCAAGGTGAAACAGTTGTGTTGGTGGAATCTCCAGTTCAGAGTTTACCTAAGAAATAAAGATTAATATTTTCAATTTAACAGGTACAAGTCTATCATAGTTTTTCCATTATGACCCAAAGGAATACAAAGAACAACATGGGTGTATTCAAATCTAAATTGTTGCTGTATAAGGCGATGGTCAGATCTCAATTAGAATATGCAAGCAGTTTTGACAAACAAATTTAAAAAGAGCATTATTTCCTAAATAAGGTACCCAATTGAGCCACAAATCTACTTTATGAGGAAGATTAAGGTAGTTGGCTTATTCTGTTTGGAAAATAAGACTACGGCAAGACCCGCCAAAACAGTCACATATAAAAAGTAAATGATCTTGATTGATCAGGGGATCTGGATATCTGCAGCCACTGAAAGGGTCCTCCTCACTGATATAATTCAAGCTGCTTTGTCATTGTACACATTACATCTGTTGCTACGCAGCACTTTGAGATGAAACATATTTAATCTCAGTCTCCAATGGGGTCAAGCTTCAATGCCCCAGGCGAGCTTTTGTCTGTTATTATATTATGAAGAAAGCTTCGTTATAATGCAGTAATAATAAAATAAAAATACTGAATCAACAAGCTGAGCTACTATCAAGGATCCAGAGGGCAGAAGGAAGTCTCCAGACAATATCACTAACGTACAAGGGAAGATGATATATAATATTGCCTTGAAAATGGCAGTGTAAATTTCTCAACACAATCTAAATGATCAGATACACTTGTATCCTGGTATTTCAACCTAAAGGATTCAGATGGAAATAATGACAAAGTATATACATTTTATTATAAAATTTCCTTGTTATAATTATATGCAATGTAAATAATAATCCTTGCAATTGATAGTTTGTTTCCCCAAAGTTTTATGGTATACAACAAAATTACATTTGTAAAATGCCTTTCACGTCGGGAGGACGTTCCAAGGCGCTGAAGAGTCAGGGATCACGACCCGAGCGTGGGGGGGAGGGTTGGGATGAGGGAGGGCAGAGAGGTAGGAGGGCGGCTGAAGGTACGGTCGAAAAGGCGGGTTTTAAGTCGTGCCTTGAAGGAGGCAAGGGTGGGAGCAAGGCGAAGGGATTGTGGATGGTTCCAAAGAGCGGGGGCAGAGAGGCTGAAAGCTTGGCTGCCGATTGTAGGGCGGTCAGGCGGGAGACATGGATCCTTGCATTTGTAAAGAAAATAAAAGCTACAAATTCCACTGATTAAATCAAATTGGTCATACATGCACTAGATGCATTTACTGAAAGTCATTAAAAATGTAAATAATTTTGTCAAAAAGAATGCAAGCTACAGAAAATTAGCTTTTTTCCACTATTGTGGCTCTTTTGCATTATTGGGACAGATCAACAGCTGTCAGCTTCTCTGTGGTCACAAACAATGAGACTCCAGTCATACGTGAAGTGAAGGTGTCAGCACGGTTCAATTGGTAGCATTCTGATTTCTAACTCAGAGGTTATGGGTTCTAACCCCATGTCAGGACTTGACACTCCAGTGCAGGGCTGGAGTGTGCTGTATTGTCCCTATGGATGAGACTTTAAACTGAGATCCCCTCTGCCTGTTGGAGATCATGTGGATGATTTCGAAAAGAGAAGAAAGTTTGTCCTGGCATCCTGGCCAATGTCCTTCCAACATGATAAGACGCAATACCAAATGCAAGAGCTGTTATTATTATAACAATTCCCCAGATAGATTGATCATTCACAAATTGCTATTTCTAGGACAAGTTGCTGTGCGCAAATTGCTACCACATTCACCTTCAAATATAAACACTTTACAGTAAAAAAAAGTGAAGCACTTTAAAATATTTCAACATGAGAAGGCACTACGTTAAATGCAACAACAACAACAACTTGCACCTTTCACGCAGGGTTGTTGTTGCATTTAATATAGTGCAGGGTAGCGTCCTGGAGCACTTGAGTGGTGGAGTCTGACCCCGAGCCTGGGGGAGAGGGAAAAGGGAGATGACAGTAAGCACTATCAAAAAGAACGGTCTTTGGGCGGGATTTGAAACAACAACAACAAGATTCCATTTATAAAGCGCCTTTCACGTCAGGAGGACGTCCCAAGGCGCTGCACAGTTGGGTCATGACCCGAGCAGGGGGGAAATGGTCAGGGTGAGGGGAGGGAAGGGAGGGAGCGAGGAGGGGGGAAATGGTCAGGGTGAGGGGAGGGAAGGGAGGGAGCGAGGAGGGGGAAGAGAGTCGAGAGGGGAGCTGAAGGCACGGTCAAAGAGAAAGATTTTGAGACCGGCCTTGAAGAAGGAAAGGGAGGAGGCGGCGAAGGCACTGGGGGATGGAGTTCCAGAGCCTGGGGGCTGAGAGGCTGAAGGCCCGACCACCGATGGTAGGGCGGTTGGGGCGGGGGACGTGGAGCAGACCGGAGCCAGAGGAACGGAGGGTACGGGCAGGTAGGTAGGGGGATAGTAGGTTGGAGAGGTAGGAGGGAGCAAGGCCGTGAATGGCCTTGTAGGTGAGGATGAGGATCTTGAAATCAATCCTCTGGGGGATGGGGAGCCAGTGGAGGCGAGCGAGGGTGGGAGTGATGTGGTCGCGAAGCCTGGTGCGGGACAGTACACGAGCTGCAGAGTTCTGAACGACCTGCAGCTTGTGGAGGGAGGTGGCGGGAAGGCCGGCGAGGAGAGAGTTCCCATAGTCCAGCCTTGAGGTGACAAAGGCGTGAACCAGGGTTTCAGCAGCGTGAGGGGTGAGGTAGTGCCGTAGTCTGGCGATGTTCTGGAGGTGATGGAAGGCGGTGCCAGTTGTGGTGCGGATGTGAGGGAGAAAGGACAGCTCAGGGTCGAACAAAACGCCGAGGTTCCTGACTGGCTTTGAGAGGTGGAGAGTGCAGCCTTGGATGCTGATGGTGTCAGCGCCTGAGGTGCGGAGGCGCTGATGTGAGCCAATCAGGAGGGCCTCGGTTTTTCGCACGTTGAGCTGAAGAAAGTTGTCTCTCGTCCAGGACTCGATGTCGGACAGGCAGGCTGTCAGGACATCGGTGGTCGTGGAGTTGAGAGTAGAGGAGGAAAGGTAGAGTTGGGTGTCATCCGCATACATGTGGAAGTTAACTCCATGTCTGCGGATGATGTCACCAAGGGGGAGCATATAGAGGGTGAAGAGGAGGGGACCGAGGGCAGAGCCCTGAGGGACACCACATGAGACAGTGCGGGAGTGAGAAATGAGAAAGTGGAGAGGGAGGGATTGAGGCGAGGGATTGAGTTCCAGAGTCTTGGGGCATAATGGTTGAAGACACGGCCACCGATGGTGGTGTGGAGATGATGAGCAATGGTCAGGATGCTGGAGCCAGCAGAGCAGAGGTAACGAGTAGGGGAGTGGGGTGTAAGCAAACCGAAAAGTAGGGAGGTGCGAGGGCATGAAGGGATTTGAAAACAAGTGAGAGGATCTTGAAATCGATCCGTTCAGTAATTTGCGCTCATCCAGGCCTTAATGTCCGTCAAACAAGCTGCCAGGACATCTGCGGACTGAGAGTTGATTTGGGTGTCATCCAGATACATGTGGAAGTTGATCCCATGTCTGTGGATGACATCACCGAGAGCGAGCATGAAGATTACCAGGCGGTAACACGCAAGTGACCGGGCCGGCGGCAGGAGGAGAAAATCATTTGCAGTGATGTATCGTTGGCAATTTATCAAATAGGACTCAAGCCATGCGAGTCCTGTCCCACTAAGGTGGATGAGGGAGGAGAAGCAGTGGAGGAAGATGGCTTGATTGACTGTGTCGAACGCAGCAGAGAGGTCGAGCAGAACGAGGATGCAGAGGGTGACCTGGTCACAGAGAGAGGATGTCATTTGTTACTTTCACGAGCACTGTCTCTGTACTGTGGACAGGGTGAAAACCAGACTGGCGGGGTTCAAGTATAGAGTGGAGAGAGATGTGGGAGCGAAGTTGATTTGCAACGACGCGTTCCAAAACTTTGGTCAGGAAGAACAGATTTGAGATTGGTCTAAAATTTGTGAGGTTGGAGGGATCGTGGGTGGGTGATTTAAGGAGAGGAGTGATGATGGCGGTTTTGAGAGGGAGTGGGACAAAACCCAACGAGTGGGACTGGTTGATTGTGTCAGCCAGCATTGCCCAGAAGAGGGGGAGTTGGGTGAAGCTGGATTGGGAGGGAGTCAAGGCAGCAGATGGTGGGCTTCATCTTGGTGATGGTGGGGTAAAGGGAGGCGGGAGAGATGGGGGCAAATGAGTATAGGGTGTGCAAGGTATGCAAAGTAGTTGAGCCTGCCAGAATTCTATCCAGCAGGATGTGAATTAAGGTTAATTCTGCCTATTATTTGAATTCACCACTAATTAGACATTAATGTTCGATCATAACATCATAAATGAACATTTCTGTAATGTACACCGTGACTCACTTACCCTTGAATGGATATACTGTTGTAATAACAACCTGAATTCTGAATTCTGCTGTGAAAGACCACTTGTTTCCTTGACGAAAGCTTCTCTTTTGACCAAGACTTTGCTGAAAAAGAAAATGCAAAGAGATCTGGAGACAGAGCAAATATCAGGTCTCCTTTCCAGAGTTTTGGCCAGAGAATTGTGCTTGGTATTAAGGGGGACATTTTTTTTTAATTAAATTTAAAGAAAGCAATATTAAGTATATTTTAGTGTATTCTATAACATATAAGCATTAGCACATGAAATGTACATAAAATTAGATTTGCTTTCAAATAAGGAGTTATGTGAAAGCAAAGAAATTGATATTTTTAAAACTGGAAGGAATATTCACTGCTCATATGGATAATATAATAAAGTACATTACAAATTTACATTTAGACAGAGCCTTTCACATCAGGAGCTGTCTCAAGCTGCTTGACAGTCCTGGCTTGGCACTCGAGTGGTGAGATGGGGGTGGGAGGAGTCAAGAGATGGGAAGGGAAAGATGACTAAAGGTGTGATTAAAGAGAATGGTCTGGAGACAGACCTTGAAAGAGATGAGGAAGCGAGTTCGAGGGACTCCAGGATGGAGTTCCACAGAGTGAGACAGATAAGCTGAAAGACCAATGCCCATGGTAGCGCGTATAGAGCGGGGGACATGACCAGGCCAATGCCTGCTGAGTGAAGGTAGTGGCCAGGTTAGTACAGTTTGAAGAGTCCACAAAGGTAGAGTGGGGCAAGACCGTGGAGGGATTTGAAGTTGAGAACAAGCATCTTAAACTCGATCCACTAGGGATGGGAGCCAATGGAGCCAAGGCAGGATGGGGGTGATAGGCTCATGGAGCCTAATGCAGGAGAGAACACTACTTGTAGAAGTCTGGATAGTCTGCAGCTTGTGTAATATTGTCTGATGATGCTTACAAGCCCCAGTGAAAATGACAAATCAATCACTTGCTGTTGTTCTAATGATGTTCCTCCAAACACAAATTTATTTGCTAAAACCTAGTTATTTAGGGACACCAAGCATTATACCAGACATGTATCATTGCTTTACACTGCCCCTCCCATTGTCTGCTATGTTTTAATGTCCAGTTTGATGGAAAGTGTTGTGGAAAATTAGAATTAATACTGATAATGTAACTTTACTATTAGCTGTGGGGTGCACTTACTAGTATTTTCCCAGTGCTCGTTCCAGAGCATCCCAGGTCTTCAGGTGGCTTTCAGAGATGACATTTGCCATAACATTCCAGTATTCCGAATCCTCCGAATCATCCCTCTCCTTTACATGTATTACCTTCGGTGGCTGCTTTTCACTGGAAAAAAATAAACCTGATGATTGAAAGCTTTGTTGGGAGATTACAACACAATATTGCTCTTCCATCTACAGGAATCAGGGTCAGATTTTCTGCATTTTAAGTTTTTTTTATATAAACAACAACATCTAAAATCATTCCAGGCAGGTCAGGGCGAAACCTTGGGCAAGTTTCCTTACTCCACGCAGAGCCTAATAATAATCCCTCCAAAACCAAAAACAATAATAAATTGGCCATTTTCAATCCACGACTGTTTGTGGGACATTGCTGTGCGCAATTGGCTGCCGCGTTCGCCCACAAATATACGGTCAATTCACTTTACAGTGTGTTCTGTGAAGCGCTTTGGGACGTCCTCCCGACGTGAAAAGCGCTATATCAAATGCAAGGATTATTATTTATTATTATTATTATTATTATTGGTGAATTTATTAATAATTACTTTATGGTTTCATTTGTATTCATTACAAATGAAGACATACAAAAACACACAGCAACTAAGCCTCATACCAAGAGCTCAGCTTGTGTGTCCCTTTTGAAGATTTTTTTTGACCTATAGTTTTGTCTGTACCATTTAGGGTCATGAATACTTCAGTATAATCTCCCCTGTCCCTGCTGTTCGTTAGTCAAACATTGCTCGCTTCCTGCAGCCTCTCCTCATAATTTGTTTTTCAGACGGGTGTCTGACACATGTAGAAACCAATCACTAAGAGTATCGAAACCAAGCTGAGAATTCCATGCATCCCACCTACACATAATAATAATACATAAAACATAAAATAATAAAACATGGAAATTTCAGAGATAGATTATTGGAATGGAATTCCATCCCTTTCCCTGGAGTGACACATCCTGTTTACCTAATTCTGGAAAGTATTTGGCACAGCTTGGGGCCCCCAAAGTGCATAGCTTGTCATTTTGTGGAGTCCTGTAGCTCAGTGGTTGAGCACTCGCTTTGCAAGCGAGAGACCTGAGTTCATTTCCAGGCAGGGCGAAACCTTGGGCAAGTTTCCTTACTCCACACGCCTAATAATAATCCCTCCAAAACCAAAAACAATAATAAATTGGTCATTTTCAACCCATGACTGTTTGTGGGACATTGCTGTGCGCAATTGGCTGCCGCGTTCGCCCACAAATATACAGTCAATTCACTTTACAGTGTGTTCTGTGAAGCGCTTTGGGACGTCCTCCTGACGTGAAAAGCGCTATATCAAATGCAAGGATTATTATTATTATTATTATTATTGATATTGCTGTCTGGCAAGCTTCATGCTGCTTGTCCAGTTAGGATCACCCTACTATTAGGGCTTTGGCTTGCAGGATTCAGCTCCAAGGAGACCCTGTTTACTTCCTGCCCTCCCAAGAAGGATACTCACTAGTCGGTCAATCGATATCCGACAAGCCTGGGTCTACACCCTGACTAGGTGGATGGTAGGTACAAACTCCCTGCGAGCTTCCTGGTGGGCAGCACATCTCAACATGAAATACGTGAGAGGATTGGCATCGTCTTCCTGTCCATACCTCAGGGTCACATCACTCAGATGCCTATTTGAATCTAGTTCCCCTTCCCTGTACCCTCTCTGAAGGTCTTTACATTCACCCACAAATACATAGTCACTCTACTTCACAGTAAAATCCTGTGAAGCACTTTGGGATGTCACACAACATGAAAGGCGCTATACCAAATGCAAGGATTATTATTATTATTATTACTGTAATCATTTGCTGGCCAGAATTAGTTTGTGGGATTGGATCTGAATAAGTTCCATGACAGCTTGAACATCTGAATAGTTAAAGAGATAGAACATACGTCAAGGGGCCAGGGAGAGTGCAAATATCACAACTACTTGACACATTATAACTGGAAACAAATAATTCAACAGACGAATAAAACTATTTCAGAAGCTATGCTTTAAATTTCAAAAACAACTTGATTGAGATTTTCTAAGATGGCAACGATCTTGGACCTATGAGAGCCACAGCCTGGAGACCTCACACTGTCAGGGTTGGTTTACACCTAATGGTTGTTTAATGGTAAACACCAAAAGACCAAAACATGTTGTTGTGTAAATTAACATTGGTAATCTTTTTCACCAGAGTTAATTATTACATCAAACTCCCTGCAAATTGTACCTTTATATTCCTCCACGTATTTTACTCACTCCCACATGATACTCTAATACTTTCTCTACTTCATTGCCATGTCACATATCTGGCAATACATCCGATTTCAAATAGTCTTGCACCTGGGATGCAGATTTTGCACTACCTTGCCACGGACTAAAACATTGTTGGTTGATAGTTTTGAAGGGAGAGGTGTTCAGCTCCAAACCAGCCATTCGTATAAAATAAAAAGCAACCAATGATTATCACATTGCAAATTCCAGAATCTCAGCTAAAGGATCTGAAGTACCCTTACCCTTACCCTGCCCGTTCTGCTCCACATCCCCCGCCCTAACCGCCCTACCATCGGTGGCCGAGTCTTCAGCCCCTAGGCTCTGGAACTCCAGCCCCCAGTGCCTTCGCCTTGCTTCCTCCCTTTCCTCCTTCAAGGCCGGTCTCAAGACCCTTCTCTTCTGCCGTGCCTTCAGCTCCCCTCTCGACTCTCTACCCCCTCCTCGCTCCCTCCCTTCCCTCCCCTCACCCTGACCATTTCCCCCCTGCTCGGGTCCCGACCCAACTGTCCAGCGCCTTGGGACGTCCTCCCGACGTGAAAGACGCTCTATAAATGCAATCTTGTTGTTGTTGTTGAAGTGAACTTTTTTATCGTTTGCACATTAATAATATTCTAAGCTGTTTTATAGGAAAAATATAGTCAGTTTTCCAGGACAAATAATGTTTTTTTTTGTAAGCTCATCTGAGTTGTGAGGGTTCTTGAAATGAAAACATACATTGGTGTCTCACGTTCTCTGAGGAAATCCTTGAGAGCTCTGAGGATATCATTTGGGTGAAACAGATCATAAGAATTCTTGGATCTCATAGATAGGCAAATATCTGCCTCTTCATCGACTGAACGTCTGCAAACTTCAGAATGTTCCTCGGTTTCTGTGGCTACTTTATCTGATTTTGTGGATGATTCCGTTTTTTTTGCCTCTTCCTTTTCCAGTTTCTCCAAAAGTTCGTCAGTCTCCTAAAGAAAACCAAAGAAGGTACAGGTTCAGTGGTTTCAAGTGCAACCTTAAGACGGACACCAGGAAGTATTTATTCACACAGGATAATCAACACTTGGAACAGTTTACCAGGAAGAGTAATTAAGGTCAACCCTCGTTCAAGAAACTGCAATATGAAGATGGTGGGGTGGTTATTCTGTAAGATGAGATCAAATGGGCTGAACAGCTTTCTTTATCTGAACTTCTCTTGTGACTCATTGACTACTGTCCATTTCCACCATTGTCTGTTTGTATTTAAGTTGTTTCCAGTGTTGGAAGTGTTGGATGCTCAGTTATACTTTTTGCATCATTAGTCTTTTTAAAAGCTGTATGGTTTACATATGTAGAATAAACTGGGGGCAGATTGTGGTAACAACTTCAAAAGGCAATTCGATAGCTATTTGTAAGGGTTATGAATTCTATAAATTACAGAGTCAATACACTTTACAATATATCCTGTAAACCATTTGACACGGCCTGAAGTGAAAGCAACTATATCAGATGAAAGGATTATTATTATAACTGTTAATTTTGGGGATATGAGAGATACAAAATACACCATTGTTGAGTCCATATAAAATAAGTTCCAAAGGTGCCACCCCACATAAAGGCTGCTGTATAAATGCAAGTTGTTGTCATGCAGTTGTCTATACTTTTGCTTTTTATTTTGAGTTTGGCAAGCTAGCCCCAATAGTCTTCTGTGGTCTAATACATTCCCATATTACTCTTTGAGGAATGCTGTTTATTCCTCTTAATGGTTCAACACACAACTACAGTTAGTTTACATCCCAAGATCTCTGACTATTTGAAATCAAACTACTGCGAAAGTAAAGTTTTTGAATCGGGTCATAGCAGGAAGCAGCAGAGAAGAGGCTTACAATATTTAGATTAGATAGTATTGAACGTGCTGTGGTATACTGCTTGTGACATTCTGGTGGGTGAGAGGCTACTTAAAATTCACACAGTACAATTAACCATTAACATCGAAAAGTAAGACAAAATTTGATTCAAGCAAGTCGAACGGTTCAAACAAGATCACTTCCGACGTGAAAGGCATTATATAAATGTAAATTTGCATTGTAATTTGTATCGTATTATAAATCCCAATGTTGGTTCAATGAGACTAACCTTTAACTTAAGTTATACCATTATTGATAATTTACAATCTATGTTATATCCATTTAGGTTAAACCTGCTGTTGCCCACAAAACACACATTGACTACACTTTATAGTATATTCTGTGAAGCACTTTGAAAGGCATCATACCAAATGTAAGGAGTATTTATTTATACAACTATTGATAACTTCTAATCTAGGTTACACCACTCATTTGTTGCACCTAGAATTGCATGACACAGTAACTGCTATTTTCAAATCCTTTTGCAAATCTTGCAAATTAGAATACAGTGAAAGAGTTAAGCAAAACCATGGAAGCATCTCAGGTAATTTCAAAGGTGGTATTTGCTCATAAAGCAAAATATTATTTGTTCTGAAATATTCCTGGGAATAAGAGAGGACTACATGTCTTAAGGGAGAAATTAAATTTACAAATTCAAAATGTATTTACAATTCTAGTTCTGATGGTGTGGTTACCTTACCTTGTATAATTCAGACGTAGAATGCTGTTTATAATCAATGAAGAAATCTGTCAGCTTGAAGATATCGTCTGCAGACTCAATTCCTAAAGCCTGTTTAAGATCAGAAATGAATCAGAATTTCCTAAGCTTTGAATAACCATTAACTTGATGATACAATAACAATAAGCTGTCTGAACATAAAAGTGACCAACACAATTGGTAAGAAGACATCTTACGGCAAAAATACGTCTTAATTTTAGGAGAAACCGATTGCTTATCTCTTCTTTTCCTCAGTCTCCTTTGGTCTTGGTCAAATGTATAACAGCACCTTAATCATCATAGTCAAACCATTCTTATCAAATGATTAATTCCCTTGCTGGGTTTATAAGGACAAAGACCCAGAGTGAAAAGTTTAAATTTCTGTCCCCCTTAAAATGAAAGAGGATCCCTCTGTCAAATATCAAACTCTATATTGGACAATTTTTTTTAGCTCTAAGAATATTTGGGCCATGCCGAGAGCAAAAATGGTGCTCCATCCTTCTTTAGAGTTCACATGAATTTTAATTGGTCACGTATCAGACCTGGGACAAGGCACACTGATATTTCACAAAGGTTACAAAGATTGTTGCCAGAAACATGCCACTTGCTCCATCCGTGCCAGTATTTATACTCCACACGATTCATCACCCATTCCTCATTCCCATACCCTTCTATTCCCCTCTCCATGAAGGTCTAGTTTCCTCCTGAATGCATCCACATTATCTGATTCAATCATCGCTTCAGGCAGTGAGATCCACAATCTCAGTACCCTCTACGTGAAGAAGTTCCTCCTTAATACTCTTTTAGATCTCCTAGTTACTATCTTATATTTCCGTCCCTGGTTACGGGCTTCCTAGTTTCTACCTTAGGTTCCTATATCTTGACATGGAATGGCATATAATATATCTAATTATGAAGGGTAAAGCTAGTAGGCCAGGGAGCATTGGAAAAGTCGAATCTAGACGAGACAATATTATCTCAGTGAAGTGAAATGGTAACACCGAAAAAGGTTCTTATCTCGAGTATGTGAGTGAAAATCTATAAATCAGACTTGCTCTTACCACAAATATAGCATCCAGTCTTATCAGGGACCGTTCATCCCTCTGGAGTGGGGTGATAATTTGTGAAAGTTTACGTTCAATCAGGAAACCCTGTTAAAAAAAAATTGTCATTACACATTGTGGTCTCCAGACAACAAATACCAGATTCAAGACTAAACATTGATGCAAACTTTGGATTGCGTTCTTTATGTGCTTTATGGGCCCAGGAGATAGTGGAGTAAAGAGGCTAGAATTGACGATGGATAAATAATCTCGATTTTGACTGTATTACTTTCGAAGTCCAGAGTTTCTGTACAGAATGCTCACCAAGCAGATACGCTGGTTGGGTGGTTTTTGATGGGGTAGGTTTAGTGTGACTGTGGGAGGAGTGAACTTGCTGAGTCAAATTACTATTTCTTGTTCCATGTTCTAATTATGTGTTCATGACCCATGTGGCATGTATACAATATGCAGTTACAAAGCATCATGTATAAAATACGAGGGGTGCCTAATTCAGCATAGATCAAAAATTCAAGTCTCAATGTGTTCTTGAACAGAAGAGAGAAAATTGCTCCCAAATGAGCCAAGCTGACACCATCTATTGAACACAAAGATTCCTTAGAATAATTTTATTTTCCAGAATGAATAAAAGAATGAAATTCTATGAGTTATAAAAACATAAGTACGCACAGATTCATCGCACAAGACATCCAGCAATTGTTTGACTGTCTTCAATGAGACCTCTTCGGCTTTTCCTTCGCATCGTTTTTTTCCCTCACCAGTCGTAAAACATTCATTAAAAAAAGTTTTATTTGTAGCTGGCAGCACTGGTGTTTCCTGTACTTCCTCATCCACAGTCAATGTCTCAGTGTCACCTAAACAACAACAACTTGCATTTATATAGCGCCCTTCGCAGCTAGGAGTGATAACAGAAAGAAAGAGCCCACATTTGCTCATTTTAAATTCATTTTGGGCAGCATCTTGGAGCACTGAGTGGTAAGTCTTGATTTCTTGACCTCACTAATTTAGTTTCAGTCAACCAAACCATGTGCAGTAACCCATTATGGTGCTTGAGTGTACAAACCAGCCTGAAAGTCTCACATATACATAGCATCTACACATGGGAATTTCCAAGTGTCTGAAATGGAATGCTTCAGGAACTGGTGCGGACTCGATGAGACAAATGTCCCCCTTCTTCACAGTTACAGCTAGGCTATGATTCTGTGATTCTGATGCACACTCTCTCCCTCAGTAAAAATGCATCCAGCTTACATTAGGCTCAGTATTAGGCGAGAGACAAGTCTTGGAGAACTCAAAATATGTACTTGGGTACTGCTAGAATGTAATAATCTAAAAACACAAACACTGCATTCCCACTCTCTGAAACTCCATCCGGACATCCTGCCAACTGGGACCTTCCCTCCTCTCTTTCAATGTCTGTCTCCAGACCTTCCACTTTGAACACACCTTTGTCCATCTTTTCTCTCCCCAGGCTCTCACCCCCAGCTCAGGGGTGCAAGCCAGTACTGTCAAGCATTTTGGGACATCCTCCCGATGTGAAAGGCATTATATACATGTTAAATTTGTATTATATTGTATAAGCTTCCCACTGCTGGTGGATAACAGAATCTTGATGAGCAAAACCAATAACCGGATAAAAGTAAAGTTTCTCAGCTTGGCTACTTGTAGTTCAACAGTTTAAGATTTGCTATGGTCCAATAGCAAATTAAGTTTGTTTTCATAACACATTAACACTTATCCACTTACCTCCTAATATAATTTCTTCTGCCAGTTGGACAGCTAATTTTCCTTGCTTGGAGCATGGTATAATAGGTCCGACATTAGTCATGAAACACAGATTAGGTTTTTTCCAACACAAACCCAGCTGTTGTTCGTGGATAATTCGATCAGCCTCCAAGGCCTTTTGAACCAGTTCCTTCACTTCCCCCTCATTCATCAGCCAAACATCTTCAAAGTTCTTTGCATCAACAGCAGCAAAATGTCTGATTAGAAAAAAGAATTGGTTTGAGAAATATTTGCAAATTTTCATGCCCATAAACATAAACAGAAGTGTAAAAACTCAGGTCATGAGTAATGTACACGTATTGAGATAACTGATACTATGGTAAAATGTACAATATGAATATTTCATAATGGTGAATGTTATAGAGTATAGATTTTTCAAATATCACAACTTGCAAGCCACTATCCAGCTTTAACAACTGATCACAAACTGGGTAATAAATTACTTATATACTGATAATAAGACACGAAATACCTGTCACTTGCAAATTAATTGGAGAGGGTTAATGTAACATCAATGAAAAAAATATTGTGCTCCCTAAATTGCTAAAGTGCTAAGAATATAACTATCCAAGCAATTCAGTAAGCTGAGTGTCAGTGATTGCAATGAACCAAGTAACCTGGTAAGTATCAATAGCACAGAAATATTGTGATAAATTGTTTCCCAGATTTGCTATAGTGCTATAGGATTGATGTCAGTCCATCAATATCATGCAATGAAACAATACACTGGATCAGGTTTCAAATAGAAATTTTAGAACCTAATTTTGGACTGTATGTCCTTGTACTGTTCTACAACTCGGTTGTATCCATCCGTCAGGGTCTGGTTCTCCTCTTGGTACATCTTCTCTTGTTTAGCCAGTTTTGACTTCAGTCTGTTTAGAGTGTCCTGCTGCCTGTAAAATGATCCACAACAAAGATATTTTGATCAATGCAGTACTGTAAGTAGTGACTGTAAAATAGTTTGGGATCTTTCTAACATCATGAAGTGCTTTCCAAACATTCTTTCTTGGTTTCCCTCCTAAAACCTCTAATTTTAAGTCTATCCCCTAATTCTGGATTCCATCATCAGAGGAAACAGTTCCTCTGTATCTAATCTTTCGAGTTTTATTTAACTTTAAACACCTCCATTAGGTCGACCATCAACCATCTGAATTCCAGGGAGTGTTAGATGTGAAGTTAGTTAACCAATACTTAATCAATTGATAAATATCTTTCTATGCTTGATTTTTGTTGATTAGCTGACTTTACATCTAGCAATCAAAACAAAGAACACTGATACATATTGTAAGGGTTAAATAACAACAAGAGTGTTCACTCATACAATGTCTTTCAAATACAAGGCCATCTTGAAATGCTTTACACAGATGGTGTGAAACATCAATCAAAGTTTCAGCGCTTTGGGACGCCCTCCCGACGTGAAAGGTGCTCTATAAATGGAATCTTGTTGTTGTTGTGTTGAATGGAGAGGGATTAGGGTATAAGCATCCGAAGCAAAGTCAAACAAATAGAATTTTAGGAATGTTTTAAAGGCATAGAGTGCAGACGTGAGGTGAAGAGATATTGAAGGAAATACCAGAGCGTTGGGGGCATAATGGCCAAACACTTGGTTACTGATGGGAAGGAGAGGGATGTGCAACAGGCTTGAATCTGCGGAATGAAGAGAGTAAGCAGGAGAGTGAGGTTGGAGGAGACTGCAGAGGGAAGGTAGGGCAAAGACATGGAAGAAATGGAAGGTCAGCATAAGAATCTAGGTATTGAACTGCTAAGAGACAGGGAGGCAGTGCAACTTGCCGATAGGAATGATGACATGCAGAGGTTAGCATTCAAAAGGATAATGTAGAGGATGTAGAGTCCTGAATTAAGTGGAGTTTATGAGGCTAGGGTGGCCACAGTGGAAAAAGTAAGTCTGGATGTGACAGATATGAACGAGATTTCAGCAGAGGAAGGGGGTAAGGTAGAATCAAGGCGAGTAATGCTCTGGAAGTGGAAAAAAGTAGTGTTGGTCAAGGACTGGATATATGGTTTAAAAGAAAGTTGAGGGTTGAATAAAATGCCAAGGGTTGACTCTGGAATGAACTGGTGATTAGGATGTAGCCAAAGGCAAGCAAATGTGTCTAGAGGTATTGGCAGAGTGGTGAATCATACAGGGAGAATGTACAGAATATTAATGTGGGCAATTCTATGGTTCAATGTAAGAGAGATTCATTTACAAAGTCCTTAATCACCACATTACATTTGAGGTCATTGGGGAGGATGAAGACAGACTCCCTAAATAAATGCTTGTTGAAAGTAAGGTGATCGGGGTATTTTTTAACCTTGTGATTCTTCTCTTTTGTTGTGATTTTGTGATCATATTCTCTTCATCACGTTTCTTCAGCACCTGGTAGTTGTATTCAAGTTTCTCTTGGTTTAGCTGGAAGGTAGCTCTCATCTGCTGCAACTGCTGTTCCAGCATCTAAAAAATACTGATTCTTAAAGGCTGCCGCTTTGAGTCCAGCACACAAAATAATATTGTAGATTGCTATTGTAACAAAGGTTGAAGGGTATAGAAGGGGGAATAGGTGGGGGTTCTTTTGGAGCACAACAGCAACAACATAGTCACGCTTCTATAGTGCCCTCCAACCAGGGCACCGTCTCAAAGCGTTTAACAGTGGCGGAGCCTGACTCCGAGCCGGAGTGGGGGGGGAGAGGTGCCCGTAAGCACAGTCAAAAAGGAAGGCTTTCAAGCGGGATTTGAAAGAGAGAGGGGGCAAGCCGGAGGGATTGAGGGAGAGTGTTCCAGAGTTTTGAGGCGTAGTGGCTGAATGCGTGACTTCCAATGATGGAGCGGAGGGTGTGAAGGACGAGCAGGAGGCCGGTGCTAGTCGAGCGGAGGCGCCGGGTGGTGGACTGGGGAGTGAGGAAGTCGGAGAGGTAGGGAGGTGCCAGGGAGTGAAGGGATTTGAAAACGAATCAAATACAAGGAATATTATATTATTATTTATAAATAGAATGAGACCCTTCTACGATCACACCTCCACATCATTCTCCAATTTAATCTTGATCATATTGTATTCTTCTGCATCCTGCACTCTGAACTCCTGGAGTTGTTCTTCATACTCCTCTACTTTCTCCAATCGAGTCATCAGATAGTCGATCTAAAAAATACAATCACAATACAAATTACATTTATATAGCGCCTTTCACTTTGGGAGGAGGTCTCAAAACATTTAAATATAAAATATAAGAATAAAAATAAGTTGACAATATATTGCTTAAAACAAACAGCCTCTCTATTATAGGCTCTCTTATCTTTATCCTAAACTGCACTGGCTCTTTGTTGCTGTTGTACTTGCACATTTTGTGCACATTGTATTTATTTGTTTACCTCTTTGTCTCTGCGTGTCTGCATCGCACCTTTCCAGTCCCAAAAGTTGTTTCGTTGTAGTCCATGACGCTCCATCTGAAAGGCTTTCTGTCAGAGATAAAAATAAAGATAAGTAAATATGAATTCAAATGTGTATGATCTAGTAGCATAGCCTGATCCGTTCTCACACAATGATTACTGGAGTTTTCTGGAGTTGGCTAGTGAGCTGATGCATTGTTTTATTTGGTCAGCCGTGTGTCTAATACTCTTGAAAACCCAACGCCATTTTTAAGAGTATGCAAACCAAAACAAGAGACTAACATGTACAAGCTGACTAAAGCATGGAAATTTCCCTGGATCTGGAATAAATAATAATACTAATCCTTGCATTTGATATAGCACTTTATCACGTCTCCGAGATGCCTCAAAGCGCTTCACAGAATATACTGTAAAGTGAACTGACTGTATATCTTGTGGGCAAAACCGGCGGCCAATTGCGCACAGCTGTGTGACCACATTATTATTTTTAATAAGCTAATACTTGGAGTTAATCCTCAGAGTGGTGACTAACTGCCGCTGTGATAGCGTGAATCGTTGCAGTGCGGGTATGGAATGAATGGAATGCATCCCCAGAGAGATGCACCCTGCTTATCTAATTCTGGAAAGTATTAAATACATGCTGGAAAAAGTCAAGGATTGGGGGGGCTCCAGATTATGCACCAGGCTCCTGCTGGAATACACCAGCTAAAATCTCATAGCTTGTAATTGTGAAAACTTTTCTGGCAAGCTTCACACTGCTTGGCCAGCTTGGAACAATATCTAATAGGACTTTGCTTACAAGGTTAACTGAAGACAAGTGGAAAGAAGTGCCTCCAGTGACTGGACTGCCCTGTACATCCTGCACATGACCCAGGTTGTCTGATCTATCATTAAAAATTCATTTCTAGAAGGATAGAAATGAAAAGCAGAGAAGTTATGGTAAACTTATATTGAACCTTGGTTAGACCACATTTGGAATACTGTGTGCAGTTCTGGTCCCCACATTATAAAAAGAATATAGAGACACTGGAGAAGGTGCAAAGGAGATTCCCAAGTATGATCCCGGAACTGAGAGGTTATACCTATCAGGAAAGGCTGAACATGCTTGGACTCTTTTCTCTTGAAAAGAGAAGGGTAAGTAAGGGGTGACCTGATAGAGATCTTTAAAATTATGAAAGGTTTTGATATGATAGAAATAGGGAAGATGTTTCAACTTGTGGGGAAGACCAAGACCAGGGGCCATCAATATAAAATAGTCACCAATAGATCAAATAGGGAAGTTAGAAGAAATTTCTTTACACAGAGAGTGGTGGGTACGTGGAACTTGCTACCACAAGGAGTAGTTGAGGCAAATAGCATAGATCTATTCAAGGGGAAGCTAGACAGGTACATGGGAGAGAAAGGATTAGAAAGTTATGCTGATAGGTTTAGTTGAGGAAGGGCAGGAGGAGGCCCATGTGGAGCTTAAACACCAGCCTAGACCAGATGGGCTGAATGACCTGTTTCTGTGCTGTATATTCTATTGTATTCTAAAAATCCCACGGAGTACCTTCCTGGCTTATGGACAAGCCCACTGAGATCACCATAGAGAGTGGACTTGATTCCAAAATTCTGTTGCCAGGTTCCTCACCTTGGAACCAGCTCAGAATGTGCTTACCTCTCCCCAAGGAGGAAAGACACTAGTTAATCATTAGACAAGTGCAGGTTTCAGCCATCACTAGGTAGGCAGCAGGTACTAAGAACTCCTTGCTTGATTCTTAGGGAGCAGCACAACTCTATGGAAATCTATGGACAACATATCTGGTTTATTAGGTCAGTATACTCGGAGAATCTAGAAGACAGAACTGGAACTGATACTGGAATAAGTGAATGCAAACACGAAAAGGTCACATTACATGGAAATGATTGCCAGAGAGAATAATAGCTGTATTTACAGGATGCCCTCTGAGTTAAACTGCTACTCTATTTTCAGATTATCAATCTGCCATTCCCCGTCATCAGAGTGCAGAAAGTTTCAGGTCAGAGGGTTTCAGGCCTAAGCCTCTGGCCCTTGTTTCACAATGAAGAATAAATAACAAGAGTTACAAAAGGATTAGTAACCAGTAAACTATGTGTCTCCGACCTACTATCCCCCTACTTACCTGCCCATCCCCTCCGTTCCTCTGGCTCCGGTCTGTTCCACATCCCCCGCCCCAACCGCCTTACCATTGATGGCCGGGCCTTCAGCCTCTCAGCCCCGAGGCTCTGGAACTCTATCCCCCAGTGCCTTCGCCGCCTCCTCCCTTTCCTCCTTCAAGGCCTTTCTCTTTGACCGTGCCTTCAGCTCCCCTCTCGACTCTCTATCCCCTCCTCGCTCCCTCCCTTCCCTCCCCTCACCCTGACCATTTCCCCCCTGCTCGGGTCCTGACCCAACTGTACAGCGCCTTGGGACGTCCTCCCGACGTGAAAGGCGCTCTATAAATGGAATCTTGTTGTTGTCCTCTTCTTGTTGTCACTGTTGGATGAAGTCAGCATCTGAATAGTGTTCCAGAGGAGTGATCATTATTTACTAAAAGATTTACAAATCTCTTTTCGAATCTTCCAACATAAACCTCAATATGGTGCTTTTTGGATTACTCAGTCCATAAATGAAGGAAAATAAAAACTGAGATGACCTTGCTAACATTTCCCTGTTATTACTGTCAATGTGTTTCTATGATTGGTTGGTAAGTTAAACAGAGAGCTCTGTTTAGCTTGCCAACCAATCATAGAAACACATTGACAGTAATAACAGGGAAAGGTTTCTGGCTCTGACTAACTTACCCTCCCAGCAAGAAAAGGTCATGTCCATTCGAAAAAAANGGTCCAATTCTCACCTCAATTTGTATAATTTCTTCCCGATAGGCTTTAGATATAGTCTTCATTTGCTCTTCCATTCGTTCTGCTAACAGTTCAATGTCTTCTGAAGCTTTCCTCAGGTCTTTCACGTAATGGTCATCCTTTAACTTTAGCTCCTGCAAATATAAATCAAGTAGAATGAATAACAATAGCCGGCATTTATACAACGCCCTTCAAAGCATTGTAGGATCTCAGAGAACTTAAATAAAACATCAATAAACATGACATTCCCATTTGCCTTTTTACTTCCCACTTGAGCCTGCCAATTCAACTCCTAACATATTCTTGCTCTCCTTATTCTTCCTCCCTAAATGTATAACCTCACATTTGCCTGCAATAAATTTCATTATCATTTGAAACTAATCTGTCTATGCCACCCTGAAGTGGCTTATAATCTTATGCACTGTTACCTACACTATTATTGTGTCATCTCCAAACTTAGAAATCATGCCCCCTACACCGCAATCCAGATCATTTATATAAATGCAGAAAAGCAGTGGTCTTAATACTGACCCTGAAAACACTACTATTTACATCTCTCCTTTCCAAATAACAACCCTGTACTCCCACCCTGTTTCCTATTCTTTAACCAACTTTTTATCCACACTGCTACCTTCCAATTAATAACATGCACCCTAATACTTTTAACAAGTCTCCTATGTGTATTTTATCACAAGCCTTCTCTAAATCCATAAATACTATATCCTCAGCTTTACCTATTCTCTCGGTCAATCAGAATTGAACATCAAGTAAACAACAAAATTAAACCCATGCCCATCTAGCTTGGATAGCTACGAACATTTCATTGCCAAATAATGTGACGTCTGCCTTAATGGTTACACTCTCGCCTCTGAATCAGAAGGTTGTGGGTTCAAACCCCACGTAGGAAATTGGAATCACATAATCTAAGCTGACACGTTTGAGGTACCGTCCTTCGGATGACACTTTAAACCGAGGTCCCAGCTGCCTGTTCAGGTGGATGTTAAAGATCCCATGTCACTGTTCGAAAAGAGCAGGGAGTTTCACCCAGTGTCCTGGCCAACAATCTCCCAAATAAAATCGACCATTTACTCCATGGCTGTTTATAGGACACTGCTGTGCGCAACTGGCTGCCACATTTCACCCATAAAATACATAGTCCATTCAATTTATGTATTTCCTGTGAAGCTCTTTGAGATGTCTCAATGACGTGATGAGGTACTATATTGAATGCAAGGATTATAATTATTTTATTATTATTACAAATATTAAACATAAAAATGTGATAACTTAAAGCTAAACCATGAAAATGTTACAGCTTTCTCTCAAGGTATCCAATTATTACCTGCTGCAGCTCATTTATCAATTTGTTTTTATCCTGAATTAGCTCAGTGCATTGCTTCTGTTGACTGATGAGAAGATCATACAAATCCTGTGGAATTTTACGGGCTTTTGCTGATAGCCATTTCTTTGTAATGTATTCAAACTTATCATGACTAATGGCTGCTTCACTCTCCAGCTTCGTCCTCCTTTAGACACCAAAACAAAAACACTGCCAGCATTATGTTGACTGTAAAAGACTTCCAACAGGTAAATATAAAGACTTTTATTCAGGGAGAGCAGTATTAAACAACAACTTGCACATATAAAGTATCTTTCACACCATCCCTTTCCATATAGAATGAAGATGCAGCAGCTTCATGCTACTAGTCTTCCCCCCCAGTACGCAATATTGTACCCAAATAACCCTGCTATACGTGGTGGTTTGGGTTAACACGGACCATGTGTAATAACAAGACACTATAAAAAGGACCAGTGGTCAGCGCTTCCAGGTCATGAAGTCATTGCTGTCATCAGGATCATCAATGGTGCTGTCTGCACATAGAGCGCACATCATACAGTAACTGAGTTCAGTGGCAATTCCTGCACATAATGCATATGAGCAGCCCACAGGAAGTCAGTGTTTTTTGTGCATAGCATGCATGCCCGCAGCACCCAGGAAGCCAGCCTGTCTGCGTCAGAAGCCTACACTTCCTATCCATAGTGCAGCCATACTATAAGCAGACCCGTACTATACTGTAGCGTATTTTATCCGGATCAGCCTATATCAGTAACTATGTCTTATTTCTAGATTTACCTTAGTGTACAACACTTCTTGTTAACATTTTTTAAGCTCTGAAGAAAACTGTCACATTGGAGCTGAAACAAGATTCCAGTATCTGCTTAGGCTGATCAATGTTCAGTTCCAATAGATCTTACAACAAGATGCAAAAGCTATGCTCTTATTTTCTGTGCTAAGTTGGTGGAGCATACTGTTAGCATAAATGTTCTGAACTTGGCTTACCTTTGCCTTTGTGCCTCTTTATCTGCAGCTCTCCTCTTCATCTCCCTCAAGTCTTCTGCTACCTGTATATTCGTGACCAATGCTGTCCCATCTCTTTTCAGCTTGATAAGTCTCTAAAAAAATAAATTGTTGGAATGGTATGTGCACATTCTCCCTGGAGGAACACATCCTGCTTACCTAATTCCAGAAAGTATTAGGCACAGGTTGGCAAGAGCCAAGGCTTGGGAACCCCAGGGTGTGAGTTGGGGTATTGCTGGAGTCTAATCAGCCTAAACCACATAGCTTGTCATTGATATCACTGTCTGGTAAGCTTTCCTGCTGCTTGTCCAGCTAGGACCACTTTACTCATTAGGGCTTTGGCTTGCAGGGTTAACAGCAGCTGAGCGGGATGATTCCCCGTCCCAGTGACTGGTCTGCCTTTCCAAGTCCTGCCGATGAGCCATGTGCCTCCCTGGAATGCTGCAGATCTGCCTGGCTCACGAACTGGACTACCGAGACTGCCACAGAGGGCTCGATCCCGACATTCCATTGCCAAGTATGTCACCTGGAAGCTAGTTCAGTTCCAAGTAGACCCCACATACCTCCCTCTCAAGCAGGATAGTCACGACTTGGTCGTTTGACATCCGACAAGCACGGGTTTTAGTCCTCATCAGGTGTATGGTTGGAACCAGAAACTCCGTGAGCTTCCCAGGTGGCACGGCGAAGCCTGGCAAGGTTTGTGGTGATAGGAATGCAGTTTGGAGCGGGTAAGGATACGTACAACAGAATTTTGTAAAAGCTGGACCTTGATGGTGGAACTGGAGAGACCAGCATCTCCTTGCTATGAAAGGAGCTATATATGAGTCGTTCCTTCCCAGCTTTGCTCCTTCCTCTCCCACAGCACAGAAACAGCCTTGGTCACCTCCACAACATCGCCCAGCTCCGCCAATGCCTCTCCCCTCAGGCCACCAAAAGCCTCATCCACGCATTTATTGCATCCAGACTCGACTTTGCCAACTCCCTGCTTATCGGCCTTGCCAACTCTTCCCTCCACAAGCTGCAGATCATTCAGAACTCTGCAGTTCGTGTCCTTTCCCACACCAGGCTCCGTGACCAAATCACCCTGACCCTCACCTGGTTCCACTGGCTCCCCACCCCCCAGAGGACAGAGTTCAAAATCCTTGTCCTTGCCTTCAAGGCCTTCCAAGGCCTTGATCTGGCCTACTGCTGTGGCCTGCTAACCCCATATCGACCTACCCATTCCCACCGCTACAGCCTGCTCTACGTCCACCACAGGGCCTACCCCACCATCAGCGATCGGGCCTTCAGCATCTCTGCCCCCACCCTTTGAACTCCATTCCACAGTCCCTTCACCTTGCACCCGCACTTGCCTACTTCAAGGCATGTCTCAAGACTCTCCTCTTCGACCGCGCCTTCATCCACCCTCCTACCCCTACCCTCCCTGCCCTCTACCCTTCCTGATCCCAACTCCCTGCTGGGGTCCAAAGCCCTGACTCTCCAGCGCATTGGAACATCTTCCCGACATGAAAGGTGCTATGCAAATGTAATTTGTTGATATTGTTATATCAAATGCAAAGATCATTATTGATATCTAATTCCTCCCTCCCCACCTATTTACACCTATTCGGTTGTACTTAGTGCATAGCAACACTATATAACTCAATGTAATTGTGCAATGACTTGCCAAGATAAGGCTGCAAGGTTAACTGAAATGAGTCTGGCTGGATAAACATGAAATAGCTGACCTGATAGGAGTCCTCAACCTGCTTACAGCTTTTACTCATGTCCTCTTCTTTCACCTCTGGTTCATCACTGTCCATTTCTTCCAGGGCCTCCCTAAAACAACAATCATGCTCACATTTATTATAATGTAGGGCTCTGATTTCACTTTCATAAATTATATAGCAAATACATATGCAATTTATCAAACATCCAACTTATTGTTATTAAACATGAAAACAAAATTTGCCAGTTGAAAATCCAGACCTAATATAATTACACATTTACTGTATAAAGCTTTTACTTAATAATTTATGGTGGTTTCATTTTGTATCATCAATCAACTAATGTTCCATCTAGCCGATACTATTTTATACATTAATTTAAGAATATGGCAGACACCTTCACAACCAGTTACTAGAGATTGGGGCAGACACCTTTTCAAAGGATTGAGGACAGACACTCAGCAACATGAGATGGGAATAGACAGGTTAATGGATTAGGCAGATAAATGTCACAGGATATATAATTCAGAACATTGTGAGTTGATATATTTGGGTGGGGGACAATAAATGGAGGAAATATACACTAAATGGCAAAACCTTTGTAAAGAAGTGTTTTTGCCGGATGCTCTTTGTGCTCACATCCTGATACAACCGGAAAGATACACCTGCAGCCACCTTCCTGCTCATCACGAGCAGCTGGTGATCTCGAGCAGCCTGTTTTTCCATGTGAAAAAAAACTGATGGAGAGGAGATTTTGCCGGAGTTGTTTTTGCAGCTTGCATGTTTTTCAGCCTTGAGAGAGGAGTATGTTATGATACCAGACACAGATGGCTCCTGGAAGCAGGATGCAAGAGGATCTTGATAAGGGGTAAAAAGGCAAACACAGAGATAAAGAATGTATAGTGGTGAATCGGTAATGTCTGTGAAAAAACAAGACATGGTCAGGGGCTGACATGAGATTACAGTATAAAAATGATGAACACAATAACATTGACAAGGAAAGCAAGGTACCACTACCACAGAAGCAGAAAGATCAACTGTCAACACATGATCGACGTACACTAATCGATGTACTGTAATTGTAATGTACACCATCTCTCCCAGGGCAAGAATTTAATCACCCTTGTATCCAAACTACACATCCCAGTTGTATGTATAACAGGTTATTGATGTCATTTTCACTGAATAAAGTACTAACATTATTTTGAATATCTGCTGGTCAGTCTTGTTGTATTATATTGTGAGGAACTCTGAAACTTAAATTTGCCGCCTAAACAGGGATGGTGAGAATAAAACTTAATTCGCCATTAATCAAGAGGTATTACAAGATGCTGAGTACTAATCAATCAATCTAACTGAATCTGGGAGTCGGGAAGCCTCGTAGGTTATAAACAATATAAGCGAACTCCTGGTAAAACAAAGGAAGTTTTCTTCAGTCTGAAACGTTGACTCACGTTCCTTTCTCCTTAGATGCTACCTGACCTGCTGAGTGTTCCCAGCAACTTCTGTTTTTGTAGAAAAAAAATATATACTGTATATATAAATATATGTATGTATATAGTCACAGTATATTCTGTGAAGCTCTTTTGAGGAATTTCAATGACATGATAAGTCACTATATCAAATGCAAGGATTATTATTATATATAGTGGACAAATATTTGAAAAAAATAAAAATATATGAGATAAGGTGAAAGAGAAGGGGAGTGAGACACAGTGGATCCTCTTACAGAGAGTGGGCACTTCAGGATAGCAAGCATGACGACAAGCTATGCGGTTTAAATTGGTAAAACTGCAGCAGTTACCCAACTTCCTCCTGTGAAGCACTTTTGGACAAATTGCATTTATATAGTGCCTTTCACATTGGGAGTACGTCCCAAGGAAGCCTACGGACGTACTCCCAATGTGAAAAGCACTATATAAATGCAATTTGTTGCTATTATAACACACACTCTGAGGTCCCCAAGCTTGGTTCCTACCACCCTGTGCCTTACAGCTTCTGGAAACAGGTTAAGCAGGTTGCGTCCCTGCAGGGTGAGAGTAGGGCACAGGAAATTTAAATTTTTTTCTTGGTAGCCAGTGCCTGAAATCTGTGGTTAAGAGTTTCCAAACCTGAGATTTCCCTGCATCCCACCTACACATGGAAATCCCAGCGATAGATTGTTGGAATGAAATGCGCACTCTCTCCCTGGAGGAACACATCCTGCTTACCTAATTCCGGAAAGTATTAGGCGCAGGTTGGCAAGAGCCAAACTTTGAGGGCCATAGAGTGTGCATTGGAGTACTGCTGGAATCTAACCAGCTAAACCCATATTGGTTGCCATTGATAACAAGAATAATAATCCTTGCATTCGATAAGAGCACCTTATCATGTCTTCTCGACGTCTCAAAGTGCTTCACAGAATAGACTGTAAAGTGAATTGACCGTATATTTGTGGGTGAAAAGCGGCAGCCAATTGCACACAGCATTGTCCCACAAACAGTCGTCGATTGAAAATGACCAATTTATTATTATTTTGGTTTGGAGGGATTATTATTAGGCGTGTGGAGTAAGGAAACCTGCCCAAGGTTTTGGAATTGAACCCAGGTGTCTCGCTTGCAAGGTGAGTGCTCTAACCACTGAGCTACAGGACTCCGGATTATTACCCCCGGAAAAACAATCTGCCAATCAACTAACAACCCGGTTTCTACTTACTGCTAAGTGAACAGAGGCATTTGGAGTAAGGGAACTTGCCCAGTGTTTCGCCCTGTCCGGGATTC
Organism: Callorhinchus milii; assembly: GCF_018977255.1. Classification (NCBI taxonomy): domain Eukaryota; kingdom Metazoa; phylum Chordata; class Chondrichthyes; order Chimaeriformes; family Callorhinchidae; genus Callorhinchus; species Callorhinchus milii. The sequence goes on from NW_024704744.1 coordinate 22,661,416, forward strand.
CAACTCAGATCCTTTCGCTTGCGAGGCGATTGATCTAACCGCTGAGCTGCAAGACTCCACAATGGCGCTGTCTGGCAAGCATTCCCACCGCTTGTCCAGCTAGGACCACCCTACCCATTTGGGCTTTGGTTTGCAGGGTTAACGCGAGCTGAGTGGGATGATTAATAACTGTTGCCGCTGCAGCTTCGCTTGCAACCAAAGGATGCAATATGGCATGTAGATTCACAGACAGCCATTCGGTCTTTATCTCTGCATCTCAGGATCTGGCAGCATCAACCTCCATGGTTGCTCACTACAACTCACCAAGCCAGTCAGCAACCTCGGTGTCTTGTTCGACCCTCAACTGTCTTTTCTTCCCCACAGCCAAGCCATGACCCGCTCTGCCTTCCCTCACCTCCGTAACATCGCCCGACTCTACTACTACCTCACCCCTCAGGCCGCTGAAGCTCTTGTTCGTGCCTTCATCACCTCCAGGCTCGACTATGCAAACGTCCTGCTTGTCGCCCTTCCAACTCCTCCCTCCACAGCTGATAATCCAGAACGCTGCAGCCCGTGTCCTCTCCCGCACCAAACTCCACAACCCCATCTCCCCTACTCTCACCCGACTCCATTGGCTCCCTATCCTTCAGAGGATCCAGTTCAAGATCCTGGTCCTCACATACAAACCCCTCCATGGCCTCGCCCCACCCTACCTCTGTGATCTCCTAACCCCCTACCAACCCGCCCGTTCCTTCCGCTCAGCCGGCTCCGGCCTGCTCCACATCCCCCGACCCACCCGCCCACCATTGGTGGGAGAGCCTTCAGCCACTGCCCTCAACCTCTGGAATTCCATCCCCCAGTCACTCCGCCTCACCCCTCCTTAGCCTCCTTCAAGTCCTGCCTCAAAACCCTCCTCTTCGACCATGCGATCGGTCACACCCTCCCCTCCTTGACCCCAGCTCGGGTCTGAAATGCTGTACACTGTCCAGCGCCTTGGGACGTCCTCCCGATGTGAAAGGCGCTATACAAATGTAATCTTGTTATTTATCTATACTCAGCTGGGAGGACTCCTTTTGGGAGGACTCCTGTGGGAGGATTCCTTCTGGGAGGACTCCTGTGGGAGGTTTCCTTTTGGGAGGACTCCTGTAATATATATTTTCTCTCTCAGTGTCTCGCAGATTAAAGCCTCTGACACCGCGGCCCCGGCCTCACTGTGTGCAATGGCAGCCTGTGTGTGTGTGTGTGGGTGTGTGTGTGTGTGTGGGGGGGGTGTGTGTGTGGGTGGGTGTGTGTGTGGGGGGGGTGGGTGGGGGGGGGGTGTGGGGGGGGTGTGTGTGGGTGTGTGTGGGGGGGGTGTGGGTGTGTGTGGGGGGGGGGGTGTGGGGGGGGTGTGTGTGTGTGGGGGTGTGGGTGTGTGGGGTGTGTGTGGGTGTGTGGGTGTGGGGGTGTGGGTGTGTGTGTGGGGGGGGGTGTGGGTGTGTGTGGTGTGGGGTGTGTGTGGGTGTGTGTGTGGGGGGGAGTCGCTCACCTTTTCTTCTCCTCGAAGCGGTCCTGTATCCGCCGGCGGCGGGCGGCGATCCTGACCTCGGCATCCTCCGAGTTAGTGTTGTAAACCGGCTCCTTCTTATCAGCCGTCTCCGACATCTCCATAGTGACAGGGCCCGCCACAACTGCCCCGACACCGCCCGGGCCTCAGCCCCGGCCCCGGCCCGGCCCCCTCAGCCCCGGCCCCCTCAGCCCGGCCCCGGCCCCCTCAGCCCCGGTCCCGGCTCCCTCAGCCCCGGCTCCCTCAGCCCCGGCCCCGGCCCCCTCAGCCCCGGCCCCGGCTCCCTCAGCCCCGGCTCCCTCAGCCCCGGCTCGCTCAGCCCCGGCCCCGGCCCCTCAGCCCCGGCCCCGGCCCCCTCAGCCCCGGCTCCCTCAGCCCCGGCTCCCTCAGCCCGGCCCCGGCCCCCTCAGCCCCGGCCCCGGCCCCCTCAGCCCCGGCCCCTCAGCCCCGGCTCCCTCAGCCCCGCCCCCTCAGCCCCGGCCCCGGCCCCCTCAGCCCCGGCCCCCTCAGCCCCGGCCCCCTCAGCCCCGGCCCCGGCTCCCTCAGCCCCGGCCCCCTCAGCCCCGGCTCCCTCAGCCCCGGCTCCCTCAGCCCCGGCCCCGGCTCCCTCAGCCCCGGCTCCCTCGGCTCAGGCTCAGGCCGCGCTCTGCCGAGGCTCTGGTTGCCAGGCGACGCTGTTTGTTACCAACCGTTGTCAGGAGACCGAAAGAGAACGCCCCGACGCGTGACGTCATCGGCCTTCCAAACACCCCCCAAACACAATCCAACCCCAAACACCCCCCCCAAATACCCCCAACCCCCCACCCCCCCAAACACCTCCCCCAACCCCAAACACCCCCCAAACACAATCCAACCCCAACCCCCCCCCAAATACCCCCAACCCCCCCCCCCCCCCCCCCCCCAAACACCTCCCCCAACCCCAAACACCCACAAACACAATCCAACCCCAACCCCCCCCCAAACACCTCCCCCAACCCCAAACACCCACCAAACACAATCCAACCCCAAACACCCCCCCCCCCCCCCCCCCCCCCCCCCCCCCCCCCCCCCCCCCCCCCCCCCCCCCCCCCCCCCCCCCCCCCCCCCCCCCCCCCCCCCCCCCCCCCCCCCCCCCCCCCCCCCCCCCCCCCCCCCCCCCCCCCCCCCCCCCCCCCCCCCCCCCCCCCCCCCCCCCCCCCCCCCCAACCCCCCCCCAAACACCCCCCAAACACAATCGAACCCCAAACACCCTCCACCCCCCAAACTCAATCCAACCCAAAACACCCCCCAAACACCCTCCACCCCCAAACACCCCTCACCCTCCAAATACCCTCCACCCCTCAAACACCCCTTCACCCTCCAAACTCCCTCACACCCCTAAACCCTCACACCCCTCCACCCTCTAAACACCCTCAAACACCCCTCCACACCCTCCCAAACACTCTAAGGTTCCAGAAAGTACATGACTGTTAAATGTTTCATTTTTAGTTTTCCATCTTTATTAATTTTGATAAGGTTAATCCTTTACAATAATTACCTGAGTAGCATTCTACAAATTAAATTAGCAGTCCATATCAACTCACAGAACACAGAATCTGCTCTGTTGATCCAAGCGGTAGGAAAATTATGGTAATAAGGCAGATATTTTTACTTCTGCTGAATCAGTCTGCACGAAAGTCATTTGGCATTAACCTCAGTCAGATGAAGTTTAAATTGTGTGAGGGACTTTAGTACACTGTACACTGAATGTACCTATTGTACTATATCGGGTCCTAAATAAGTTTTAAATCTGCAAGAAGTGACAAAAAGAAACTACTCAGCAGCAAGGTTCTTGGTAACATTTCCATCAAAATGAAAGTTCAAAGACCTGAAAATAGTTTTTAAAAGGCACACTTCTGCACAACATTTGAGTACTGCCATGTACACATCAGGGAAACTGTAACATCTACATTACTCTGAACTCAATACAATTTTAGATTATATCCAGAAAAATACACATTTTAAAAAGCTACACATTAAAAAGGTAGATCAAGAAATCATTGTACCCTGGAGAGACCTGCAAAGTAAACTTTTATATCTTCAGTTTTATCTGAATTTTGAAATACATATTGAACAGTTAAGACTTTACAAATACATTTTAATTCAGTAACAATCCTAGTATTAAATTTCTGCCCTCATAATATCTGGCCTGTAATATTTTATTGCAAATTATTTCATGCTACAGAAACTTCCATTCACTGGTTAGCTTTTCGTATTACTTGTACAGATTGTGGGTCTCTACGCAACAATAAATTGCATTTATACAACACTTTTCATGTCGGGAGGACGTCCAAAGACACTTGAGAATGAGAGGTTTGCACCTGAGCTGCGGGTTGGAATCAGAGAGGGGTGAAGGGCAAGGGGGTTGGAGGAAGGAAGATGACTGAAGGCACAATTGAAAAGATCTTGAGGTGGACCTTGAAGGAGGCAATGGAGGGGGTGAAGTAGAACGGGCCCAGGATGGAGTTCCAGAGCATGGGGGCAGAAAGCCTGAAAGCCTGACCACCGATAGTGGAGAAGGCAGGGCCGGGGACCTGGAGCAGGCCATTGCCTGCAGAGAGGAGGGAACAGACAGATTGGCGAAATTTTAATAGGTCACAGAGGAGCAAGATAGTGGAAGGTTTTAAAGAGGACAAACACCATAAACTCGATCCTCTAGGTCTGGGATATGGGGAGCTAGTGAAGCTGGGGTAGGATGGGGTGATTGGCTCACAAAGCTTACTGCAGGAAAGCACTCGATCTGTATAATCCGCAGCTTGTGGAGGGAAGAGTTGGGAAGTCCGGTGAGCAGGGTTAGCGTAATCCACATAATGAAAGCTTGGATTAGCAGCCTGAGGGGAAGATAGTGGCCGATGCAGGCAATGTTGGGAGGTGAGGAAGGCAGGATGGGTAATGGCAAAGATGTGGGGTTTAAAAGACAGTTGAGGGTCGAGCAAAACACCAAGGATCCGTACTGATTTTGCCTCCACTAAAATTTTCACTTAAGTTTACCACCTGCATTTGCAGGGATTTGTAAACACTTTCACTTAAAGCTAAGTACGACTAGTCAGTGATCAGTAATTCACCTATCGTAATTTGGAGGTGAAACATTATGGATGGAAGGTGAGAAACATTGAAGTCTAGATTAATGTTACAACTAAGTTGTATTGAAAAATTCTTCTGGTTCTTCAGAATGAAACTGTACAGTATCTGTTCGAAACGAGACATACATCACTGCAAAAGCTTTCCCTAACAATGCTTAATTAGTTGGTTACACAGAGGGGTATTTTTCCTCCCATGGAGGTAGAAATGAAGGATCCTTTTTACCATCTGTTTACATGCTTTGAAAGTCTCATTCCATTGTCATACCACTATGGGTTAGTTTCACTCCAATCCATAGTCTTAATTAGTTGAACATCTGCAGGGTGGTAGAAGATGTTCTCATCCACAATAAATAATTTAAAAAATAAACTTTTAAAAGAAAACTTGAAACTCGCAGTTCTAGGCAACTTGTTTCACTGGATTTCCTAAACTTAGTTTGTGCATAGATATCATCTTCCGCATATTTAAATGCAGTATATTCTATGTTTTAGATTTAGGACTCAATTGCTACACAACTTGTAAACCAATGGACAATCTAAAATAGCAATTTCATATCACAGAGAGGCTGGATTAAGCAATAAGAACTGCTAACAGGCAAGCAGGAATAAAAACTTGTTCATTTAAGCACCCCCATCCTGAATAAAGTTTGCAAATGCTGCCTTACAAACATGAAAATACACTGCTTGTTTTATCAGTCTTATTGGAAATTGATCATTTGATACAGGTGACAAAATATTTTATTTTGTTTTGACAAATTGGGCATATAAACTTACAAAACTGCCTTAAACCTATCGTACAAATAAACATTTTTTTAAAAATAGAAATTGCCTTAAACAAAATCAAAGATCGCAGTCTTGGGTTGAGGCTGTACAAGAATTTGCTCCTAATGTTGAGAATTCAAACCTGTTTTGTTCTGCAATGTCAGAAAAATATTTGGAAAGTGTCACTAAAGGACTGTTCAAAATGTAAAGGTTACATAAAATATTCAAATTGTGCTCTATTCTGCAGTTACAACTCCAAGGATCAACCACTCAAATAAAAATCAAACCTCCTCAGAATCTTTTCCCTGAAATAGTAAACTAGGAACAATCTTTCCCACTTCATATTGATCATGAATACCTCAATAGCTGGAGACTGATAAATAGGGAAATTGCACAAACAATAATCCCATTTTTTTACAAATCAATATCTATAAGAACATGAATTCTTAATTTTTACAAATTATTCTCAGGTCTAATCAAAATATTTTTCACATCTCAAATTCCTGTCCTAGTAAATTGTGAAAACAAAAAAGATGATCAACCTTTAATGATAAGCCCTCTGTAAACAGATTATTGAAGTATGGTCGGATAAGACATAATATTCTGAGTAATTAATTCAAACAAAAACTTACAAAATTTATAAAACTGCATACCTTTGTTGAATGTTAAATTACAACCTCTGTTCAAATCAATGAAAAGCAACCATATACAGCTTCATGCTTAGATGAAAATTGTTTCATGAAAAAATGTTAGAATATGCAAAATATGGGGGTAACTATAGAAATCCTAAAATACGTTTTGTTGAAAACTCTACTCAACGGTGCAATTGAAATGGTCATAGATTTCTTGGTTACAAGTCACCTGACTAGCACGTTGGATCATAAATTATGAGAAGTATTTAAATACCTAGTGTATTAACAAGCCACTGTGTAATAGCAATTTAACACTCAGTGCTGACAATCACTGAAAGTCATACTGAACCATTATTTATTTTTCTAACAACAGTTTTGTAAAATGTTTATGCTGCATAAGAACAGGCTGAGAAACTTACTGCAATACCATTGGGCAGTTTAGAAGACACCCATCCAGAGGGTGAAACTAGAGTCACTGCTGTTACTTGGAAGATGAGCTGCACTAAAGAGTTGCTAATGTAAAGAAACAGGGTAAAATGTGCAATATTCCTCAACTTAGTGTGTTAATTAGCACAAGCATAACTTATGAAATGGTTTGTAATTTGTACTTAAAGGATGACAATCAAGTATCACCACAAACACTCATCTGCTACTCTCCAAGGCCTCTGCTCCCATACAGCCAGTACCAATAGATCGGTTTTAAATAAAACTTTGGTAAATGGACTAGTTAATTTCCTGATGGATCCAATTTGAAGTCTAAAAAATTATTTAAATTGCGATTTTCAGATACAGGAGAAATTTCTCAACTTTTAATCGCAAATTTCAAACTATTTCATACTTAATGATAAGTTCTGTAGCTCAGTGGTTAGAGCACTCGCCTGGCAAGCGAGAGACCTAGGTTCAATTCCTGGCAGGGCAAAACCTTGGGCAAGTTTCCTTACTCCACACGCCTGATAATAATCCCTCAAGAAAAAAACAGTACTAATTTGGTCACTTCAATCCACGACTGTTTGTGGGGCGCTGCTGTACGCAAATGGCTGCCGCATTTTGCCCACAAATATACTACAATTCACTTTACAGTATATTCTGTGAAGCGCTTTGAGACATCTAGATGTGAAAAGCGCTATATCAAATGGAAGGATTATTATTACTATTATTGTTAGTAAAGGAAACATAAAAGGAAGTCTGTAAATTTTACTCCATGTGGAGTAGACGACTACCAGTTTGATGAATTTTAAGCTATGAGGTTTTTGGAAATGTGAACAGTGAAACACAGTTCAGGATATTCTATGGTCAATTATACGTTCAGAGAAATCATAGATGAAACCTACATCTGTGAAATCTCTTAATTTTGTTCAGACCATATCAAGTTGATAATTACAAACAAGTGTGCACGCTTAACATTAAAGTAAGGTACTTGGTCTTAGACCTTTAGGTTTTAAATTGAGTCATTTCATTTTTAGATTATAGGCTTTTAATTCAGATCAGACTGACTGGTAGTTTGATTTTCACCACCAGTTAAGCTGTTGCCTATATGCATTACTGAAATGGTTTTGTTCAAAGCAATAATACTTCATCAATTAGACTCACGTAAAATTTTCTAGCAGTTGAAAGAAAAAAAATCAAAAGATTCTGTTAAGCTTTACACACACGTTCCCCCCTTGCCAATTTTGTCCACAATGTTGTCTTGTCCTGAAGGTAGCTGGACTCCCTTTGCCCTTCTACTTGGCCATACTTAACAAGCACTGGTCACCTTCAACACCTCACCCAAGTGGCTATTTCACAGCAGACAGCATTTCAACCGATCAACATTTACACTGCACATTAGATAAACTCACTGAGCTTTCAGAGAAACCATCAAAACCTGACATTTAAAAATAAATTTCTTCAGCAGAAATGTGTAGTTTACAAGAAAGGTTAAGACCATTGTGTATTGTATACATTTTGCATTTGAACACCGAGAATTTCCTATGGTTACAAAAAGTTTCTAATTATTGATTTTGTGGAACAATCACTTTGCTATCTGTAGCTTGTAGAAGCGATAGAAATTTTAATGTATATATTTTGGTACACTTGGTACAGAGTGCAAGATATTAATCTAAAATATTCTAAAATCACCTCAGCAATACTATATTGAAGAAACAGAGTAAATTGAATTCATAATTTCCAAAAACATTTATTATATACATAGATTTAAGGTACATAAAAGGCAACCTTATCACTATTTTCTGAAAGATATTTTGTTGTAAACAGCACATTGTCAGAACATTTTTCTGTCAATGATGTGGTTTTGATGTCACATTGGTCATGCTATTTGTATCTGTAATGTCATCAGAGCTGTTCTTTATATCAAACAGGCTTCATGTGTATCTAGTTCGTTCATTTCAAATGGACAAGTTTTATTTTTCATCCTTGGAAAAAAATTAAAGCAACAACTTAAAGAAGTACAATAATGGTTGGCTAGCGATGTCTTGCTTTGTATTATGGAAATATAGCAAGACTGAGTTCATTTAAGAATGGCAGATGCCTCAGTGATTGACTCCAGATTATTATTGTAATCTTCTACTAGGCTCAGTTACAATGCATTGGAACAATTGCCAATAAAGATCAGGAAGAAAAATGATTTTACACAGCTACATGATAGTTGCAAACTCTGATCCTTTAATAGTACTTGCAATAATTATGTAAACATCTCAGTTGATAGCACATGTATGCTATCTGAAGAATTGTTTTTAGTAGGATGATTAAATTACAATCAGATCCAAACAATGGACATGGACATGTTTTAAGTCTGTATTAAACAAAGGTGCATGCATTATCACTTTCCAGTCGTGGCTTCTTAAAGACGGATGTTGCAGGTACCTTATTAGGTTCTCGCACCATTTCAAGTAGTCACGGTTGTCTAGTAAGTCTAGATTGAGAGTACACAGATGGTATGTGCTGGTATAGACCACTTAGATCAGCCAGATCAATTCTGGGAGTTAATTCATTGTAGTTTTGTTTGAAATAAATGATTCAACGGTGACCCAATATCTCGTTTTTAATTTCAATTAAGAATTGAAATAAATAAAATTGGTCTGATTTAGAATTATTGCACAAATGACTTTTGAATATTCAAAGTTGTGCTGATCAGTAAATGCAATGCAGGTCAGTAATCTATTTTCACCTGTCATGGGTCCCATAAGATAATGAATATGAATTAGAAGTGAACTTTGTAAGTTGTTTTTTTTTAGCTTGAAACTTTGAAAGTGGAACTGAATCCTTAGGTATTTAAGTTCCAAACTTTAGCTTCAAGCCTCCTGAAATGCATCAAAAGCAGAACATCAGATGCTCCTCCTCAACAATATCAATTGTGTATGTACAAAAATAGCTGAAATAAGCATTACAGCTAAAACATGAACTATAATTGGAAACATGATTATAGTTACAAATCCACAGAAGGTGGATACTGCTGAACAAAAAAGCAATATGCAACATTAGGTGGGATATTTTCACTTCTTTCATCCAATTTAGTATTGCAGGTTAATTTGGGTTGGTCAAAGAATAGCAACTGGAATTTACAAATATTAGTACATGTCCTGAGACACACATCCATTCACATTCAGTAGTTACAATATCCAATTTCTGATTGGAGATCTGATTTGTGCATTATGGTAGCAGCACCTGGTGGAAAATGCAGTTTATATACAAGTATACAGGTCTTAAATTCATTTTTAACCTAATGATCAATTCAGTTGGGATCTGGTAAACTGCTTTAAACTGGCTGGAACCAATTCAGAACTGATGCAATAAATTCAATAGAATCAATAACCTCAAATCCACGATTTTAGGTGCACTATTCATCTGGGCCAAATTATTAGAAACAGAAATCTGAAGTGTGAAAATAAATCTTGCTATGTTTTATGATGGCAAGCTTCACCAGTGAAAGGGATACATTAACTACATATGTGAAACAGTTGGTTAAATTGTGCTCCACAACATAATGGTCCTACAACACCAATTAACAAAATACAGTACTGTATGTAGGTTCTTAAAATATAAACAGGACTGCAGATTTGTCTTGAAGATTCTTTAGTGTGACTGCGAACATCATGTGAAAACACACAGAATGTGTTCCTTTCCTACAGTTTAGGTACAAATTATGTGGCTCTCTGTACCGAAATTAAACACAACTATTCTGTCAATCGTGCTTTTTCCCTCCAAGTATACATCGTCCAAAGACTTTTAGTAAACTCTTCATTCAAGCACAATCCTCCATTAAATTAAAAAAAAATCTAGAAAGTAGAAAATTGGCATGCATTCATCACCACAAAACTGAACATCTGAAACATTTTTTTAAAAAGTGAACAATAATTTCAGAGATTGATTTGTTTGGGAAAGAATCAAGTTTAAATTTTCACCCAATTCATTTCTTTCCTCCATGCAATTTTTTAAAACTTACTCAAACAATACCCATGCGTTCCTTAAATCCATCCTTCAAACATGGTTTGTAGAAAACTCCAATTTACTGAATTCTCATGTAATCCCCTCATTTTAAAAATCTGTAATTTCCAATGTCATTTTTGCTCAATTTGACACAAATACTACAAAGGCAAGTGAGGTTTTAACCTATCCATGATTGTTTGCAAGGCGTGTATTTAAGAAAGACCAAAATAAAATTTTCAACGAGTAAATCATAACATAATTGCTTTGCCCAAGGACTAGGTTGTCAATTTGCACAAGGTATGAAGAAACGGTTACTAGCTGCCTGTTCTCTTGGATACCATCTACTCTACCAAAAAACTCCAATAGGTATAAGAGAACCTTAAGGATCATCACCAAAAATATCCAGTGCCAGCCAGGTGCACAGTCGGTCTCCACTTGTGCACAAATTAAAGTTGACTTAAATACTTAACTCCAATCAATCAAACTTTTTGAATTATTTATAAAGATCTTATAAAACAATATTTTAATACTTGTGAAGGGTCCATCTGAAAGTTCTGTTTTCCATTGATGGTGGTGGTGGGTGGGGTGCAGATTGCGGTGATGGTATGAAGCAATCAACAGGCTTGTGGAATGATCACACTTTACAATACTTCAGAAGCCTGTAAGCCAATTTTCTCTTCCTCCTCTAGTCATTCTTTGTTTAGTTTCTTCAGAGAGAAAGCATAGATGTTGAAATGTTTGCTCAACTGATTCACCTGAACGAGGGAGACAAAACATTCACAAATTACTTTTTAAAAAGTAATCAAGGTACTTTACACTTTCCTGGAAAGATTCAGAACCATCAGTTTCCAGCATTTATGGGAACTTTGTTCTCCCAATGGCCCAGTATTTCTGTGTGAACCTCAATAGTGATTGGGTACAGGCAAGTCAAAGCAAGAGGAAAGAAATCATCTAGCCCGATTCCATCCTCACTTGACAGTGCAGTTAGGGCTCAACTCAAAATACATATAGTACAACCATGTGCTCCTTAAACCTATAATATAATGAGTACTCTGTGATTAACATCATAAATCTTATCTTAATGCTTATATTTGATATAGAGTCTTATCGTGGAGTCCTGTAGCTCAGTGGTTAGAGCACTCGCTTTGCAAGTGAGAGACCCGAGTTCAATTCCAGGCAGAGCGAAACCTTGGGCAAGTTTCCTTACTCCACACACCTAATAATAATCCCTCCAAAACCAAAGCAATAATAAAATTGGTCATTTTCAATCTACGACTGTTTGTGGGACACTGCTGTGCGCAATTGGCTGCCGCGTTCGCCCACAAATATACAGTCAATTCACTTTACAGTGTGTTCTGTGAAGCGCTTTGGGACGTCCTCCCGACGTGAAAAGCGCTATACCAAATGCAAGGATTATTATTATTATTATTATTATCGCGTCGTTGAGACATCTCAAAACGCTTCACAGGATATACTGTAAGGTGATGCGCCAGTGTGTATTTTGTGGGCAAATAATCACTTGCTTACTACACCATACAACGTGGAAACCCAGAAAAAGTAATCCATTATAGCATTATAGAATTCTATAGTATAACACAATAAGACCCTGTTCTAACCATTATAACACGATTTCTTAGTGATTGAGGTGTCCCAACATCACCGCCTGAATAAACCCAAATGCAAGTTGTCCAGCTCATGTTAAAAAGTTTGCTAGGTCCCTTGCATTAATGGACCATTTTCAGTGGATCAGGTCATAAACAACATCACTTTGTGTGTGCACATAAGGAAGTGCCATCAATGGCAACCTACATGTTTTTTAGTATGGGGAGCCAGCCAGCACTGAATGAATCAAGAAGTACTAACTTGCAATTACACCTCATTACAACACTGATTGAAATTTTATGGATCCCAACCACCATATTATAACAAACCTCTACTGTATGTGTTGTTCATTTCCAACTAAAGTCTACTTACCACACAAACTCCATAGTGAATATGCGCAAGTGATATTACTGTAGTTAGAATCATAAGGAGATGATATTCTTTGTTTCGTACTAGACCAGAGATTACCAGGATTACAACAGTAACCAAGGGCAGGAGAAGCCAGCTGAGCGTCTGACAACGTGTGTTACTCATCTGACAAACTATGAGTTTACACTGCAAAAAAGGAAAAAGAGCTGTTAAAAAAATAAATGGTTCATTAAGTTACATTAAGTTAAACCATGTGATGCATAGTTTCTTTTAAGCATATTATACATTTCTAAGTTTCCCTCCAAGATACCTTTGGGCTCATGGAAAAGGTGCAGTATAAATTCACTATAATGTTCACAGAGATTTATAGGTTTCAGTTATGAAGAGATAATTAGTAGCTTTCCACACTAGTTCTAAGAAGGTGAAAGAATGGCAGGCCTGATAGAGATCTCAAACATTATGAAGGATTGGGATAAAATAGTAATTGATGATTTTTACAGGTAATGATAGGGCAGAAGTTTAAGATGATCACAAATTAGTAAAAGGGATTAAAGCAATTAAAGGGAGGTAAGAAAATCAAACTTCAGTCTTGTTATCGTTCAGTTGCAGAAGGTTTTGGTTCATCCAGGACTTTATAGTCAGAAGAGCAATTGTCCTGCTACTGAGAGTAGTGGTGGAAAATTCCATATGAATTCCAGTATACAAAGCGTGTGATTGAGCACAGGCTGGTGAATGCAAGACGAGTCAACTCTTTCCCTATACTTTTTTCAAATAGTTCTAAAATTCCTTTTCAAATGGTTATAAAAATTCCCCTTCGAGATCTATTATGGTCTCAGCATCAAGTGCTCTATATGGCAAAATATTTCATGTTCTGATAACCCTTGGTGTAAAATGTTTCTTCTAACTTCCATCCATGCTGAGCTTATGCCTTGTTTACTGAGTTTCCAAGCAGTATGAATAATCTTTCACTATCTATCCTCTTAAACCTTTTTTCGAAATCTCTCACCATGTTCCAGGCGATGAGGCACATGCTGTCAACTTACATCAATGTTGAATTATAAAAAGCAGTTTCACACAATTTCTCTACCTGATGTTTTAGGTACCTGCTTATCAGTGTGAGGTGAGAAACTTTACAATGGACAAGCTACCCAAACAGATCTTACCGTAATGTTAGAAAATGCTGTGCCAACCATAAAGTAGAATATTCTTGGATGTTTCTCTATGATATCATAGTGTGATATCAAGACCCACAGGCTGCAGAGACCAAAAAGCAATAGTGGCGACACAAATGGCAGCATGGCTTCATAGAATGAGTTCTGCTTCAGTGTGTTTGATCTATATGCCCTAGGGATCAAGAACACAGTCAATCAATATAGTAAAACCCACCAAGTAATCTGAAATGTCTAGTTAACTGACATTTTTCAATAATCAGGATTATGAGTGAAAAAAGCCTCATTGGGTACACGTATAGTGGGTTGGGGTCCATAAAATTCCAACCCACGCTATAATGAGTCAGTGATAGCCAGTTTCTCTCTATGTGTATGCTCTCTGCAATCAAACTAGTAGAGTGACTCGCACTTTTAGGGTTCCTGCTCTGAATAAAAACAACCTTGGGGTCAGGCTCCAAAATGGTCTTTGCTGATGATTATATCATAATGAAAACAGTCTGAGTTGATCCACTGCCCAATTCTTTGTCTGGGTAAGAGGGTAGGGGAAAGAGAAAGTTTTTTAAAAAAGGATGGACAAGAGAAACTACCTTATTTCTCCTGCTGGTTTAACAAAGATCAGGAACTTATAATGGAGGGTAATCCATAAATTGCACAGCGGTCCTTTCACTTGGATGCAATTTTATATTCCATACCGTTCCTTCTCTTACTTGATACAATGAGTAGAATTTCAGCAGGACATTTGCTACCAAATCAACAATACTTACTATTAAAACAGAGATGATGTACTATAGAGGAGGAATTTTTTTTCTATATTAAGTAAGCACCTTCTACCCACTAATTCAGAGCATTACAGTTGTACAATACAAAGTGGGAAGTAGGCCACATTCCCTGCTTGGTATAAGAATTGTGCACGGAACTACAGATTTTAGATGGGGAAGGTAGAAGAGAGTCATGTGAAGATTTTTTAAAAAAATGAACAAATGTTGGACCAAGTTGCAAAAATGGTGGTACAGAACTATCTAATTAGTAAATTTACAGGCCAAACCAAAGCGAGTTATTTATTATTCAATTGTAATACTATTTATTGCAACTATGAATTTCAAATTTAAAGGGATTCTTCCTTCAGACTGAACTAATGGAATAATGTCATTTTCCCAAAATACTGAAATCGAGGTTAACCTATTGGACTTTCCCCACCATTTTATTTTAAAACTAATTCAGAAGTGTAAACATTTTTCAAAAATCAACATGAAACTTTAAAACGTCAAAATTTAAATAATGCAGGTATTGAACCTGAATGAGCAAATACAAAACATGACTCATTTAAACTTTGATCATGAACTTATCTAAACAGTATACTTACTTGAAAACATTATACAAGCTAACAGGAAGCGTGATGATAAAGGCACAGCCTGGAAGAGAGATTACACTTTCAGTCTATAAGGGTACTTATAAAAAATTGCATTATTATAAATCTATGTTGGCTGTATTATCAATGAAACCTAAGTCTATTATAATATGCATATGAAAACTCGATCATTAAATAGTTGAAGGAACATACGTAGTATCATCAAAAGATGGAAATAGCAATTAAGATAAATGTTCTTGTGCTCAATCAAGAATTTAATACATTTCTGAAAGACTGCAAAAGAACGGGTAAAGAAAATTAACCCTCTGTGCACCAGCATCCACGTGAATCTTTAAACTTGTGGCTCAATTGAGTGAAAAATCCCAGTTTTCAGCAAGAAGCCAAATTAGTATGAGTCCTAATTCCAAAATGGACAGTAGGACCTGGAAACCAAGGAAACAATTAATTATTATTAAAAAGGGTTGCCAGTATTGAAACTATTATTGCAATAGACTGGTTTACTCAACTACTGGCAGTTTAAGCGTGAATTGAAGGTTTTAGAAATTATCACAATGCATAACTTCATGCACGTCACAAAAAGCTGCAAGAGTGGCACCAATCTTTTCAGGGGATGTGAACATAACGGACTAACCCCTTCAATATACAGTTTTATTGATTCTACCCATGGTTACTGACGAATTGTGGATAGAATCAATAAAAATTGTATATTGAGGGGTAGCGTAAGTCACGTTCACATCCCCTTAAAAGATTGCTGCAGTTCTTGGGAGCTTTTGGTGATGTGCATGAAAACTGTATGTCTTACAATAATTTATCAAACGACACTCCAGTTACTTAACTTTTAATTTGAACCATGACCACACACTGGTCCATAAGGAGGTCAATCAAGAATCCAATAAACATTTAATCTATTTCTTTTTGCCAGATGTCCCTGAACTACGCATTGCTCATCACGAGTTTAGGCACTGAGATTGTATTTCACCATCGCTTTATATTTACCTGAGCAACCATTTGTAGATAGTACATGACCCTCCCGAATGGAGATGACAGATAAAGTGGGGAAATTCCCCATGTGGGGAAATTTAAATGTGAACCCATATGCCAAGCAAAGCATGGAATATCAACACCTGGATCTACTTTCATGTTTTATAAAAAAAATTATATTTCTTTAACACAGCAGTCCTCCATGTTTAATTGAAGATTCATACCCAGGATCATGATACTGAAGAGATCTCGATAATGAAAATTAAGGAAGATGGGTCCATTCCAGGTCTCAACCCCAACTCCAGCAGTTATCACATAAACAATAGAGATGGTCTGGAACAGAGACAAGAAAATATGTTTTTTTTCACTTTGCGTGAAGCTTGTAACTATTTAGAACAATGCTCTGTATTTCTAAATTGGGAGTGCAGATTAAAACGTATCTGCATAATAAATTGAACAGTTAAACCACCTCTCTAAGAAAGAACTTTTTTGTAAAGGGTTTGTTAATCTGGAGAAAACATATATCTAGGGAATTCATTTGAAAGATCTTTATTTAAAAGCGTTTCACTTACAAAATATATAGCCAATTCACTTTACAGTATATTCTGTGAAGCACTATGAGATGTCTCGAAGATGTGATAAGGCGCTATATCAAATGCAAGGATTATTATTATCTTTCCCTTTCTTGTCGTTCTAAGGTGCTGAAACAACTAAGTTAGCAGAGGCCAGGCAATGAAAATCCCACTAGATCACCAAATGTTATATGTTCCTATTCCTTTTTATCCCCAAAGCATCATCCAATGAACTATACTAACAAAAATTATAAAAAATATTTGAATTAATTCTGGCTTACAGACCAGGCAACACCAAGGATCCTGGTCCCAAGGCTATTGAAAATCTGACTGCTGAGAAGCAAGAAAGCAGAGTTTCAAGCTATTTCAAATAGCACATTCCCAATCTCGGCTTCCAGCAAAACATGGATAGTTTTTTTGTCTATCTCTGGAATTCCCACCCTGGAATGGAAATTCCAGAGACACATTGTTCGGAATGGAATGCACACTCTTCCCTGGAGGGACTGAACCTGCTTACCTAATTCTGTAAAGTATTAAGACACAGGTTGGCAAAAGCCAAGGCTTGGGTTCCCCAGAGTGTGCTTTGGGGTACTGCTGGAGTCGAACCAGCTAAAACCGCATAGATAACATGGGGAGGGTTACGCTCAATGAACATTGGGAGGAAATGTTCTAGATGAGTAATTTTCAACAAATTTACATATGATTCTTTCCAGGACCACAAATGTCAGGAATTCATTTCCTTCAAGTCTTTCTTTTTAATCCTTCCTCAAATCTTCAGGCTTTCAAAACCAAAACTTGGGGTTACTGAACCACAACTCGTTTCCTCTTCTTAATCCCTCATCTCAGATCATCAATAAAAAAGTGAAAAGATACAACAACCTTTGTTTACAGATTTTTGTTAAGCATCTTTCTACAAGACAATGTGATTGTAATCATTCCCCTGCAATTCTGAACCTTTTTTGTCTAAGATGCACTATCTACATTTGATTAAGCACTGGCATTTAAGTATTTTTGAATGAATATTTTAAAACTTGTTTTGGTCAGCCAAATGTTTCTGACATTTGCAGAAACCCATCATCATGCTTAAGAGTTCCCAAACAAATAAAATTCGATTGTGGCTCAGTGGGTAGAGCACTCGCTTTGCAAGTGAGAGACCTGGGTTCAATTCCAGGTGGGGCAAAACCTTGGGCAAGTTTCCTTACTCCACACACCTAATAATAATCCCTCCAAAACTAAAAACAATAATAAATTGGTCATTTTCAATCTACGACTCTTTGTGGGACATTGCTGTGCGCAATTGGCTGCCGCGTTTGCCCACATATATACAGTCAATTCACTTTACAGTGTATTCTGTGAAGCGCTTTGAGACATCCTCCCGACGTGAAAAGCGCTATATCAAATGCAAGGATTATTATTATTATTATTATTTATCCCACCTACACATGGAAATTTCTGAGATATATATTTAGATATTGGTGTAAAAAAAACTTTCCATATAAATTCAACAAGGTCAAGCTGAAAACAAACAATAATCACTTACCACTTGACTAAGGTCATATCCCCACGGAAGGAAAAGAATTCCTGTGTTGTATTTTTCCCAGTGGGACAGTATGAATGAAAACAGTACGACCCACAGAATGAAGAAAAGTGTGAGGACGCTGACACCTGCCTCCCCTCGTCCAAAGATGGAGTAGACTGTAACTACAAAAAATATACAGGCCCAACTGTCCAAACCATGGTCAAAGAGTTCACCAAGAGGCGTACTGGAGTTGGTTCGCCTCGCTTGCTTCCCATCAACTCCATCTGTAGGATATTGATAAACAGAGCAAGTTCAGTATTTGGAGCAGTCACAACAACAGCAAACAACAAATTACATTTGAATAACGCCTTTTAGTCAGGAGGATGTCCCAAGGCGCTGGACATTCAAAGATTTGGATCCGTGTTGGGGGTTGGGACCAGAAGGAGTGGAGGGCAGGGGTAGGAGACTGAAGGAGCAGTTGAAGAGGAGGTTCTTGAGACGGGACTTGAAGAAGTCAAGGGAGGGGCAAGGCAAATGACTGTGGGATGAAGTTCCAAAGGGTGGGGGCAAAATGGCTGAAGACCTGGCTATCGATGGTGGGCAGACTAAGGTGGAAACGCTGAACGGAGGAAGTGGACAGGTTGGTATGGAGTTAACGGGTCAGAGGTAGGGAGGAGCAAGGCCATGGAGGGCTTTGAAAGCACGTGAAGGACAGAAAAGCATTTGAAGAACAGAATGTACTAGGGATCTTGTTACAGTATTATGATATAGTAAGTATAGGCTAAACATCTATATTTACTCAACTTTATCCAATGGTTTATATTTATATATACTGCCTAACATGTGAGAGGCCTCAATGGGGAATTAAAATGCTGGATGCAGAATGTCCCATTGACCAACTTCAAAGTTTCCTTCTGCACAATATATTCCCTTCAAGTATTCAGGGCAGAGACTGACTGCACTTTCAAGTTACACAATCCCAGTGCCAATGTAAAGTGCCTCAACATCCACTAAAATGGAAAAGGTGTGGATTATTTAAAATAAGAAACAAATGAATGATTAATCCTGCAATTTAATCTTTCATTTCAAATAACCATGTGTTGTTATAAATTGCTACATATCGTTCAATTTTAAGATCGAAGCACAATTTGATTGCCACTGATACGCAATTCTAATCTCTAACATTCACGAAGATATTTGGCAATCAATTTAAGAAATGGCTCTCAGAGGGACAGCCCAGTAGAGGATAAGGTGGTCAGAGTTGCAACATCAGGAGCTCACTAGTTAGAATACTATTCCATGCTGAGTTTGCTGGGATCAGCCAGGGCTGCATGGGGAGGATAAACTGGCACCAGCCTTCCCAGTGTGAGGGAGGGGAAAACCAGCTGAGCCAACTTAGTCCCTCTACAGCACCCTGTCTGAGCATTTGTGGCAGTTGTGTGAGGAGAACTCAGAAGACGGTGATGCCCTCTAGTCACGTGGCCTGCCCAGGCTCACTTGGGCAGTTACCTGTGGGCAACCAATGCCCATGGAGTCCTGTAGCTCAGTGGTTAGAGTGCTCTCCTAGCAAGTGAGTGACCTGGGTTCGATTCCCAGGCAGGGTGAAATGTTGGGCAAGTTTCCTGACTCCTCTGTTTACCTAGCAGTAAGTAGGAATCTGGTTGTTAGTCGATTGGCAGATTGCTTTTCCAGGGGTATTAATCCCTTAAAAAAATGTGGTCACTCAATCCACGACTGCTTGAGGGACACTGTGGGGCGCAATTGGCTGATGCTTTTCACTCACAAAAAATACAGCCAATTCACATTATAATATATTTTGTGAAGCGCTTCGAGACATCTCGAAGATGTGATAAGGCTCTATATTGAATGGAAGGATTATTATTATTATGGAACTGCACCAACAAGGAGACCACGCCAGGAGCAGAGGTATTTGCCAGTGGGGAAAAAAATTAGAAACAAAATTGGACACTAAATGTTTTTTTAAAAAAAGGAAAGGGCGTCAGATCAAACCACTTCAATGTTTGATATTTGTAGCAGATATATATTGCAGCCCTTTAATGTCTGAAATTCAGTTATTCACGTGGTTGTGGAATGGACACCATCACTGAGGATGTGCAATTGTTTCTGCACGGTGATCTATTAAGATAAAAGTCAGCTATTTTAGCTTGCTATGGCAAAAAATGGCAGAACTGTTAATAAAGTTGAACATTAATGAATTTCTATGCGATTATATTTCAAAGTGACAAACCGAAGGGAAAACGTTTCTATGCATCACAGGGTTTACTTAAAAAGAGGTACGATTAGAAAATCACAATAGTTTGCAGTCTGGATAACTAACAAATAAAATGCATCATCACCTAGTGTATATGCGGTAAAGTTCAGCAAACCTGCGGCAATCCATACCCAACTGGGAACATGTGTATGGCCTACACCTGAAACAGGAAGAGAAGGAAGAAAGTCATCACCATATAATTTGACAAGATGTCTAAAGCATTTTTTTTTGGTCAGCCGGGTGTCTGACACATGCGGAAACCCATCAACAACAATTCCACGCATCTCACTTACACGTGGAGATTCCAGAGATAAATTGTTGGAATGGAATGGGCATTAATTTCAAATGGAATGAGTCACAGATTTAAATAACAAAATAAGAATTTTACACTCCATGTTAAAGAAAAAAAAATTTAAATCTCAAGATCTCCCTCTTCCTTCCTGACCCAAGACAGAAAATAAAGGAAGACTCCACCATAAAGTGGTTCTTATTAAATTCAGTGCAATGTTCAATAGGTTACATCCAGCACAAAAAATCTTTATGCACAGATTCCAAAGAATTTCAAACTAATTCTATACAGATATGTTCTGTGGTAACAATACCACAAAACAACAAGATTACATTTGTATAGCGCCTTTCACATCGGGAGGATGTCCCAAGGCACTGGACAGTATACAGTATTTCAGACCCGAGCTGGTGTCAGGGAGGGAGAAGGGAGGAAATGTGCTGTATTCATTTGGAAATCCCGATAGCTACAAATTAATGTCTTAACTTATCAAAACATCACTATGTACTACCGTTGAGGACTTGATATGAAGCCATTAACAAATTTCTGTGGTTTGGTACCAGGGCATTTAATCTAAACCCTCAAATTAAAGGACGAGCAGGACACTGGTTATATTACAGTTAGAGCAAACAGACTGAGCAAAATAAAGAGAAAACAGTTATTGCTACAGTCACATCCTCCTAACCAAGGCCTAGTCACTGACTCTAACTGGGCAAATTGTGCTAGTTCATGGATAGGTTTTTGGACACTATCAAACATCAGATAAAAAAAATCCATCTCACAATAGCATTACTGGTTTGCTATGAGTGAGGTGGGAGGGGGGGGGAGAAAGCATTAAAAAGGAACATAACACAATTGCAAAAATAAATTGAATATGAAGACGTCAAAACAGGCCACCCATATTTGATACTTTCAACCTTTAACCAGAACACATTAATGAACTACAGTGGAATCTTTTATCGATTCTCTTTACCATAAAGACTTCACTATCAGGAATTTATATCAAGAGCCACATGATTAAACTGAGTGTGAAATACAACAGAAGAGTGTTAGAGTAATATTTAACAAGAACAGAAGAGCTGCTCCTCAAGAATACCGAAGAAGAAAGCAGATTGAGGAAATGATTACACAATTCAGACATCAGATTAAAACAGGAAATCAGAAAAACTAAAGAAAAATGCATAAATGAAACAAAGGAAACAACTTGAGAAAAGCATATAATGATAAGTTTTGAAGAAAAAAAATGAAAAACTGACAAGATATTAGAGAAGTTGCGTGAAAAGACTTCTCAGGAATGAAGCTTTTTTTAAAAAAATAGAATTGCATCGAGTCAGGTGATATAAAGCGCTTTTACTGAAAATCTTAATTCATGAAATTAATTTAATGGTTCCTTAAGTTTGCTGCATAATCAAAGATATTTTACCCCGTTGCATAACAAAGTGACTTGGGCCATTCCACTACAAAGAGGTTTCACTGCATTTTTTAAGATGTAAACAAAAATTGAGAACTTACCTGAAGCATAAAAATCAAAGTCGAAATAGGCCAACATAAAAAAATTAAGAACCAGTAACATGAAACCAGAGAAGGTCAACAGATTTGGAGCCAACCACGTAGGTAATATCTAAAAACAAACCAAGAAAGGTTCATGAGCAGAGATCAGACATGCTTTATTGGAGACCTATTATTTTTATCCTTACCACTCTCGTCTTCAGCAACTACTCCAATAAAACTGGTGGCCATTTCTTGCTTCCCAATGTTACTGCCTGTCTACAACAAATAGATCAACTTAAAACCCACCTTCTTCTATGCAGAGTTAATGTATACTAGTTTGGTCAGAGCTATTCTTCACAAATATTAATTCTAGAAGCGAAGGGCAAGTTTGTAAGCACATATCCGGACATTCTGGATCTCAGAATGCCTGCAATTAGTGATAATAGCTGCTTAGAGAAGGACGGAGCTACATCAGTGAGGTGCAAAATTGATGACAAGATAGCAGTTTGGTCTACGCAAAATGCAGGGAGAGAACAATATCGATTTGGAAAGGAGCTATAAAGGACTGAGCGAGTCAAAGGGACTATCCTCCGGATGGAGGGGGTGGGGGGGGGGGAAGAGAAATAGGTAATCAGGGAGTTGGGAGCTAAATCCAAGATGACGTGTTTGGCAATGAAATGTCAGAATCTGTGGCAGTCTCGGTAGTCTGGTTCCTGAACCACGCAGGTCTGCAGGACTCCAGGCACTATCGATGATATTCTCCTCACTCCTGTTAACCATGCGAGCCAAAGAGCTGGACAAGCAATGGGAAGCTTGCCAGACAGTGCTTGCAATGGGAAGCTAGGCAGATTTAGCTGGTTTAACTCCAGCAGGTCCCCAACGCATACTCTGGGATTCAAAACAGAAATGTTTCAAATGGAAATACAATATCTTGGATTGCCATTCAAATAATTTCTGACAAATTTGTTTGAAATATATTACCCTGCACGAGAAATAAAATACACAGCTCAAAATAATAGTGAAAGGCTTACAACAATGAGTTCTTACCTTAACTACAGAGTTCCAAAATGGGTGCATAACATACAGAGATAACGGATTGGTATCCACTGCACTGTACTGAAGAAAAAGAAGACAACATCTTGAAATATTCATTAAATGAAGAAAATACAGTAAATAATTTTAAGTAGCATTCTGAGTCAATAAATCCCTTCACAATTAATGATAATCCTTATATCTCATATAGCGCCTTTCATGTCAGTAGGATGTCCCAAAGTGCTTCACAGGATATTAGTCGTTTACTTAATGGCTGTTTGTGGGCGAACACAGCCAATATGCGCACAGCAATGTCCCACAAACAGTAAGTGAAACACAAATTTTATTTGGGGCATTGTTGGCCAGGATACCAGGAATTAAACCGCACTGCTGGGGT
Organism: Callorhinchus milii; assembly: GCF_018977255.1. NCBI lineage: Eukaryota > Metazoa > Chordata > Chondrichthyes > Chimaeriformes > Callorhinchidae > Callorhinchus > Callorhinchus milii. Next base: position 22,684,917 of record NW_024704744.1, read on the forward strand.
TTAGGAACAGGCCACTTGGCCCATGGAGCCTACTTCGCCATTTTACTAAATCTTTTGTTATTCTCACTTCTCTATATCCCTTAACACCTGTACTGCTGAAGCATACCACTTGTAAACACTATTGATTCTACACGTATCATGTCCTGGACCATTGTTTTCCATATTCTCACAACCACGGTGAAGAAATGATTGCTGTTTTACCTTTCAACAGGCTTCGTTCTAATTTTAAAGATTTAATTTTAGTTTTAATACTACCAGCATCGATTAGATAGTAAGATTGCATTTCAGTTTATGAATCCTGAAATTACTTTGTTAACCTAGATCCTCATTCCTTCTCCACTTATATATTCCCACCTCCCCTTCTAAATCCTTTTGTTATCCACCTAATGAGAGCTCAATCATATTGGCAAATGACCAACTCATCAATTGTCAAATGACCAACTACTGACTACTGCCTGGAGAAGGAAAGAAAGTAAGTGGGATCTCTTTGGAGTTGGACTGACTGCAAGGTGACGTGCTCGACAAAGGAATGTTGGAATCAAATCAACCTCTGATGACGGTCTTGGTCGTCTGGTTCCTGAGCCAGGCGGATCCGCAGTGGTCCAGAACAGCTAGCACCCCACATATTCTGGGGTCCCAAAGCTTTGGCTCTCACCAACCTGCGCTTAAAACTCTTCAGACTTAGTGAAGCAGAATGCGACCCTCCCGGGACAGAGTATGCATTCCATTCCCGACAAACAGAAATTTCCATGTGCAGGTGGCATATGTGGAACGCTCACTGTTTCTGCACGCGGCTGACCACAAAAAGGCCCTTTGTTCAGTTGAATAGACCACTTTTATAAAATAATAAATTCTCAAGTTTACTCCTCACAGCAAATCGTTTCATCTCAAGGCCCTGAATCGCTGACAAACAAATACTGTATAACACGGTTCCTCAGAGTAGTTTGCTTTATTCTAAAATGGGATAGCAAGAATACACGCCAGTAACCTTATGGGATTTTCAAATTGATAGTTGAGTCATGGTGGCATAGCATGCACCTGTCACAATTTTCCTTTATCCAGGCTATAGCACTCTGCCCCAATTCATTATTCTCCCACAAAATACAGTCACTACACTTTACAGTAAATTTTATGAAGTGCTTTGAGATGTCCCCTTGATGTGAAAGGCACTATATCAAATGCAAGGATTTTTTTAAACTAGTTTTATTATTAATGGCCTGTGAAATTAATGTCTACTTATATTCCTTTGATCTATATTGTACAAGGTGGGCTCAAGCATAAAACAAAAGCTAAGCAAACATGCTCGCCTCTGGAGAGGTATCCCAGCTGTAAACAAAATCAGTCAGCCAGGTTTCTGACACACACAAAAACCCATTATCATTCTTAACTCGATGTAAATGGAACTTGTTACTATTAGCTAACCCTTCAATTTGCAGGGGTTGGGAATGGTGTACATTTCTGTGATAAGATCGTCATTTTGCAAAGAGCAAAAATATTAATAAGGTAAGGCACGTTCATCAAAATTGTATTATCTAGATGAAAGCATTTGTATTCTGCTTGTGCAGTAAACATTAACCTGGTAGTAGAGAACAAAGTTCAACAACAATAATAAATTGCATTTATATAGCGCCTTTCAAAGGTTTGCACCCGAGGATTTAGAAGGGGAGGTGGGAATACATAAGTGGAAAAGGAATGAGGGTCTAGGTTATTGAAATAGTTTCAGGATCCATAAACTGAATGATCCACAAGAGGAGTGGCACCTTGACCGATCCACAAGAGGAGTGGCACCTTGACCAGGGCTGTTTGCGTGCTGTGGACAGCATAGAACCCGACTGGAGGGGCTCGTAAGCTCTTTCAAGGACCTTGGAAAGGAAAGGGTAGTTAGATGGAATGATTCACAAGAGGGGTGGAGGCCAAAGAGGGTGGGGAGGGAGAATGACCGAAGGCACACTCTTTGAGGTCTCCAGCCTTGACTCTTGCCAGCCTTCACCTCATATTCTCCAGTATAAGGGAATAAGGATGCGTTCCTTTGGGGAAGGAGTGCGCATTCCATTCCAAACACAGGAATTTTCACGTGGAAGTGGGATTCATGGAAGTCTCTGTCCAGCATGGTGATGGGTTTCACCATACATTAGGCTGACCAAAAAGTTGTATTTACATATATGAACATGAGTTATGTGCTAATGACATTCATACGGTACCTTTTTGTTTTACAGTAAGGAAGTCACATCACCTTTTAAATAACCCCCGAAATACACACCATAGAAAAGCAGCAGTAAAATGTAAATGTAACAAATACTACCATGTAGACTATTTTATGTATTTAACATTGCATCAAATTTCTAAATATGTTTTGCCACGAACGAAAAAGACTTCCAATAGTGCCCAATATGATGTGAAAGTGCAATTAACTACAAAGTTGCACTGTTTATTTCAGCTGCTGAACAGATATTACTTTCTCCATTTCACAGACAACAGGATGTTTTGCAAGGATGGAAGCAGAGGAAATGACAGCGGTTTGTGTGATATCCATCCATCTTTCATTACATATTAGTGCAAAATATACATTATATATTAGTACAAAAACAAAATCTCATGCAGATGTGCAGTACCTGCGCAAGGTGTGCTTTAATATTAATTAAATCAATAGGCACAGTGAAAGAGAGGTAGGAGGGGGCAAAGCAATGAACGGTCCTGAAGGTGAGGACGAGGATTTTGAATCAATCCTCTGAGGATCCAGTGAAGTCAGGCAAGGGTGGGTGCGATGGGATCACAGAGCCTGGTGCGGGAGAGGACACGAGCTGCAGAGTTCTGGATGACCTGCAGCTTGTGGAGGGAAGAGTTGGGAAGGCCGACAAGCAGGGAGTTGGCATAGTCGAGCCTGGATGTAACAAAGGCATGTTATGAGGGTTTCAGCGGCCTGAGGGGTGAGGCAGTGGTGGAGTCAGGCAACATTGCAGAGGTGGGGAAAGGCAGAGCGGGTCATGGCACGGATGTGAGGGAGAAAGGACAGTTGAGGGTCGAACAAGACATCTAGGTTCCTGACTGGGTCGGAGAGGTGGAGTATGCATTCGTGGACACTGATGCTGCCAGTGACTTTGGTGCGGAGGCGCTGGCACAAGCCAATCAGGAGAGCCTCAGTCTTGCTGACGTTCAATTGTAGAAAGTTGGCTCTCATCCAGGAGTTAATGTCTGACAGGCAGTCTGTCAAGACAGCAGTGGTCCTGGAGTCGAGGGTGGAGGCAGAGAGATAAAGTTGGGCGTCATCCACATACATGTGGAAGTTGACCCCATGTCTGCGGATGATGTCACCAAGAGGGAGCATATGTAGATTACAGAGGAGAGAGCCCTGAGGAACACCGTATGTGACGTTGCGGGAGCCAGAGGAGAAATAGAGCCGGTGTGAGATCTGAACCATTCAAGGACAGAACCTTGAAGGTTGAGGTGAGAGGAGAGGTGGTGGAGGAGGATAGAATGGTCTACAGTGTCGAAGACAGCAGAGAGGTAAAGGAGGACAAGGAGACAAAGGAAGCCCGGGTCGCAGATGGACAGAATGTCATTTGTCACCTTGACCAGGGCTGTTTCCGTGCTGTGGGCAGTACAGAACCCGATTAGAGGGGTTCGTAAACTCTTTCAAGGATCCTGGAAAGGAAAGGGAGGTTGGAGATGGGGCAGTAGTTAGATGGAATGATAACTGATTGGAGAAGCACACAATTTGGTAAGATTTGATATTTTATTAAGATTATTCCCAATTAAGCTGCTTTACATACATTTTAAGGTAAATGGAAGAAATTCTAATATCTCTACAAGCACACGGTTTCTTCAAGCTACATTCCCAGAGAAGCTAATTCACTGCAGGCAGCACAATAATTTGAAATAGGAGGCCAGGTTTATGCTTCTGGCCCACACTGGAATTCAATTGGAACAGGGAAAACGTTGATATTCTGCGTATGCCTGCCTTGGCACATGCAAAAACCACAAAATCAAGTGGGGTTTCTGCCACTCTGCCCCCACCCTCTGGAACTCCATTCCACAGTCCCTCCATCTCGCCCCCTCCACCTCAGCCCCTCCCTGGCCTCAGGACCCATCTCAAGACCCTCTCTTCGACCGTGCCTTCAGTCACCCTCCTTCCCCACCCCGCTCTCCACCCTCCCCAATCCCAGACCCCAGCTTGGCTCCGAAACACTGATTTTCCAGCGCCTTGGTATGTCCTCCCGATGTGAAAGGCACCATACAAATGTAATTTTGTTGTTTATTTTATAAAATTAATGAGCTGCTCATGTGATGAAAATGCTCTATTCAAAGTTTCCATTTATTCAAATGATCACCCATTTATAGCAAGCACATGGCTGGGAATTTGCAGCACTCCTTCTGGTGGTGCAGTATTAGAAGCAAGGATCCAATATGATTTTAGCTGCACATTTGCCATCAAATCAGAACAAACAATAAAACTGCCCCAGAGTCATTTCAGGCTGAAAACATCTTTCGTCTTTCTCCTGTGCAGTACAGTACACTGCTTTAAGCCAATTAGTTGACAGTCTGATTTCAACTATTGTAGTTGTACGCCCAATCTAAACATTACCACTTTTGTGCATTATGACTGCAGATCACTGAGCTGAACTCCCACATGGGTCACACATGCAGAATACAGTACATGCTCTGTACTATTCTATAGTTAGTGCTAATTCAGCCAAATGTTATCTACAGCATCGCACCAAATCAGAATGCTAGAGCAATATGTATAAATGCATATATTAATGCTGGATCAATCGTTTATACAGATTTAGCTGATGAATTAATCTCTCCAAGCGCACTAAATGCAACTTATTATATAAAATACTACATAGCAGCATACTGTACATAAGAGCTGCACATTTATTTCATATGAAATTTATTTCATATTACATCTCTTCCCTCCCTCTCCCCTGGTTCGGGATCAGTCTCTACCACTGTCAAGCACTCCGAGACGTTACCCCACGTGAAAGGCACTATATAAATGCAAGTTGTTGTAAATTCTTTTCAAAGTTTTCAGCGACTGTAAATTTGAATGCTTAAATGACAAACTTACAACGTGTATTGCCATGCAGATTCTTACCTATCTTACATTAATTGAAAGTGCTCAAAAATCTGCAAAGGCTTTTCTTTTGAACACAAATTTTCTGATTCACAGTGCACAAGTGCACTTCTTTTACCTTAAATACCCATCAAAGGATATTTGGCTGGTTCACCAACTTAAGACTTTTGAAAAGGAGAAGTTAAAATAGGGGACTTTTGGCCAGATGAATCACACCTATTAACTCATAAATGAAACTGAGCTGTGTTTGCTCTGTACTTTTACAATTGTAATTCATTCACAGAGTACTGTACTTCTCTCTCCTTTACATCTCTGAGCAGCTGCCAGACGCCAATTTTTGTTTTCAATTAAGGTTCTTTATAATAGCTGCAGGAACTCCAAATTCTATGACCCCACAATCTTTGCAACTGCCTACGAGAAATGCTGGAATTGTTTACATTTCTTAATAATGCATTTCAAATTAGATGAGGTTTTAGGACAATTGATTATTTTCACTGTTCTGCTTCAATGTTTTTCTTTGTTAAAGGCCTAGAAGAGAACTGTAGACATTCCACTTTTAACAAAGATTATTTTGAAACTCTATGGATTCGGTCCCCAAGACGAAAAAAAGAACTGATCGCAGTATTCAACAGATGAGCAAACTGAGTAGGATTATACAGTCTGTGTCAATGAATAGCACTGCCACGATGTTAACCAACATTTGCTTAAAAAAAGTTTTAAATATAACTTAAATGCAAAATGCCTTTAATTTGAGCAAGCATGCCTTTAATTTGAGCAAACATAGCTTAATGTAGATCATTCTAGTGCAATCGCTTACTTTCTAATGTAAAGGTTGTGTCTTCAATAAAATCAAATAGGCATGAATGTGAAAATTAATTTTTAAAAAATGATAATTTTTATATTTATCTTTAGCTGCAATAAGGCTCATGTTCTGACTTAACAGCAAGCATCAATGCAGTTAACAGCTGAAAATATTTACTTTATATATTGAGTGTAGTAAGCTATTTAGAAATACATAATACATAGACCAAGATCACACCATGGATAGGAGTTGAAAATAATTCATAGTTCCACCATGATTTATGAGTGGCTAACCACACTTGTATTTTCCAGCTTAACCTTTGAAACAAATTTGTGTTTTCTGGTTTTTATGGAATTTAGCCAAAATATTGAAACAAAGCATATGCTGTACTTACTCAAATCTGAGTCCTCATTAACAAATAAACAAAGTGGACTTAGTATTACTCTAGTGCCAACATCAAAATCCATCTTAAATACAGAACAGTACTGGATACAAAGAATGCTAACCAAAGAGAGATTAAGAAAATAACTATAAAAGTGGTTTCAAAATATTACATTCTTCCATTTGGCAACTGCAGACATACTAATAAGTTTAGTCTAGTTCAGCCAGTGAAAATAGATTAAAGCACCAGAGACATTTTCACAGAAACAGTAGCGCACTGACTAACAAAAAGGGGTGAAAGTGCAGTCCAAGTTGATATGAGGTGCCCTTTTTTTCGACTGGCTCCACATCACTTTCAATCAGCTGGAAAAGTTAGCATTCTGTTCTGTGAGGGTCTATCATGTCTTGTTGTGAATATTAATGCAATATTAGCTGAGGTGCCCAGAAAACAGTGCAAGTAATTTATTCCTGATAGCAATAGCAATTATCCCTGAGCAGATCGAGTTCAAGGTCCTCATTCCCACCTTTAAATCCCTCCATAGTCTCGCCCCGCCCTATCTCTGCAACCTCCTTCAACTCTACCCAGCTAGTTGCTCCCTTCACTCAGCAAGCATTGGCCTGCTTCACCTCTCCCACCCTATCTGCTTCACCTCTCCCACCTCTAGGCTCTTCTGCCCTACTCTCTTGAACTCTATCCCCCAGTCTCTCCGATTCGCTTCCTCTCCTCTTAGGGCACAACTCCAAATGTACTTCTTTCACCAGGCTTTGGGTCACCTTTCCCTCCCCAAGCCCATCTCAAGTGCCCATCAAGTTCTGTGAAGATGACCTCCTGACGTGAAAATACTATATAAATGTAAACTGCATTTTAAACTGTACTGTAATAGGTAAACGACAACAACAGCAAAAATTACATTTGTAAAGCGCCTTTCACGTCGGCAGGATTAGGACCAAGCGTGGTGGGTGGGTGGGGGGGGGGCAGGGTTGGGATGAGGGAGGACAGAGAGGTAGGAGGGCAGCTGAAGGCACGTTCAAAAAGGAGGGTCTTGATTCCTGCATTGAAGGAGGCAAGGGAGAGAGCAAGGCGAAGAGATTGTAGGATGGAGTTCCATAGGTGGGGGCAGAGAGGCTGAAAACCCGGCTGCCAACGGTAGAGCGTGAGACATGGGAGCAGGTTGGAGTCTGCTGAACAGAGAGCACGCAGGTTGATAGGGGGTCAGCCGGTCAGAGGTGTAGGAGGGGACAAAGCCACGGAGAATGAGGATTTTGAACTCTATCCTCTGAGGGATGGGGAGCCAATGGAGTCGGGCAAGGGTGGAGGTGATGGGGTCATGGAGCCTGGTGCGGAAGAGGACACGAGCTGGACAGTTCTGGATGATCTGCAGCTTGTGGAGGGAAGAGTTGGGGAGGCCGACAAGGAGGGAGTTTCCGTAGTTGAGCTTTGAGATGACGAATGCGTGTATGAGGGTTTTGGCAGCTCGAGGGGTGAGGGAGTGGTGGAGTCGAGCAAATGTTGTGGAGGTGGGGGAAGGCAGAATGGGTCATGGCATGGATATGGGGGAGAAAGGACAGTCAAGGTTCGAACGAAACGCCCAGGTTCCTGACTGGCTTGGTGAGGTGGAGTGTGCATCCCTGGATAGTAAAGTATAATTGAACCACTATTTGAAATGATGAGCCAAAATGATACACTTAATAAAACTCCTTTCAAAAGTGGTTAATCTTCAATATTACTAGATACTCCTGCAATTCTCTGGAGATAGGATCATAAAAATTACAGTCCAGAACGAACAGTCAGTCTTTTGGGCCCGTAATGATATCCATCGCTCAGGGAAGCAGCTCCCCACTTGAGCTAACCACACTCATCTCAATTCCCTGCTGATATTGTTCATATACTTATTACATTCTCTTTAAATATTACTTTTAACTCACAGTCATGAATAATAAACCATTCTACATTCTAATCACTGCCTGTAAAAAGATCCTGTTAATCTTCCCATTAATTCATGTAGTAATAAGTTATGTCCCAACGATCAGTTCACCAGGTTGCAGGAATACGGTTTCACAAGTTATGCTCAACACCTTTCAGAATTATAAAAACCTGTATCAGATCTAACTATCGAAATAAAGTGGAAGCAAAAACAGCTATCACTTTATTTAAACAATCACTCTTCCCTCATGGAATCAATGTGAATCTAGGTTCTTTCTATAATTAGGTAACCAAGTACTCAAACTACTATTCAAATTTAAGTTTGTATAGCGCCTTTCACGTCAGGAGGATATCCCAAAGCACTGGACAGTTTGGGATGTGAACTTGAGCTGGGGATTGGGGCTGGGGAAAGGGATGGTCTTAAGGCACTTTGCAGGAGGTGAGGATTAAGTTGAAGGGACTCTGGGTTGGAGTTCCAGAGAGTTGGGGCAGATACCCTGAAAGTGCGACCACCGATGGTGAGGTGGGTGGTGCAGAGGACATGAAACAGGCTGTGAAGCAACTAGGGCCTAACAAACATCTTACATAAGTTTACTGTAACGATAATTTCCATCCTTTTACATTCAATTCCTGCTCCTATACACAAAAATCAGATACAGTTTCCATTTTTATGACCTTTTCTACCTGCATTTCCATCTCTAAAGACCGGCCAGAGCACAGGGAGGATGGAACCGGGGAGGGTGGACATGATGGGCTTGCTAACCCTATTGCAGGACAGGATATGCGTAACCATGTATTTTGTAAACAAACATTTCCCTACATTAAACTGCACTTGAGTACTTAGATGACAGAGTACAAACTTAATGAAACAGATCAAAGGTTTTCTATTATCAAATTGCTTAAATTGGAATGAATAATAATTCAATGTTCAGCTCATATACGCTTAGAGCTTTGTAAACATTGCAAGTTTCCAGACATTTGAACACTTTTCTCTGTGCGATCCTAATCTCTCATACAACAAACTTTTCTTCCATAGTCATAGTTCATATTTCAGCTCTGTATCATCAAAGCAATAGTTTTCTTTCTAACACTCCCAGCTGTGCCTTCACTTCAGCAGCAACAATGGGTTAAGCTACAAATTAATATAAAAAATAATCTCAACATTTTCATTCTTTTCAGCTTATTGACCCATCTATGAAAAACATTAGTTACTAAAGAGAGATTAGTGGCAACGTGATAGTAATACACTTTCAGAGGTTTAGCGTTTATGCTTCAAAAATGAAGTTCACTGAGAGGAGATTAGAAAACTGGCACAAATGTATGGGGGCAAGGTACAATAGACCTACTATAATTGGCTCCCACTGTAAATAATTATTATATTGTTTGGGAAGTATGGATGCTGCACAATAATTAATAGTTTAAAAGCTGAACTGCAACTACAGGAGTATTTAGAACATTGATAACGAAAGCAGAATGAGAATTTGCATCAACTAAGATTGATTTTTAAAAAACGTTTAACCAGAGTATCATCAGAGAAATCGCCTGAAGGAGTTACTGAGCCCAACAATAGTAAAAGATGCTGCTAAGGTTAAAATACCCAGAGCCACTGATGACAATTTTACTCTAAGAATCTGTAAACCTTCTGAACCAATAATGTGATGTTACTTGGAGACGCTATTTAAATACATACAGTAAAACTCACATAAATCGTATCAGTCAGGATCCTAATATTTAATATGACTTTTGCAAAGTATGGGTTACAGGCAAACTTGCATAAGTTGTATAAAATCCAATTTAATCAATAATCCACATTGCACATGCGTACTTTATAGCAGTTGATAAGTGTGCACGCACGAACAGGCCACAACCATTTCCTGTGATTCAATGCACCCGGTAAGTGTGCATACATTCATGGGTGAGAACTTAATTTTCCACAATTCAATGCCAGCATGTGCAGTAGCTGTGCTACAATTTAGAAGATGATTTGCTTTATAAAATATGACAAGCACCAAGAAATCTTAAAGTGTTTTTTGGTAGGAAACTGAATAGAACTCGGGTGCTCTTACCATCCTGCGCCTAATACTTTCCAAAATTAGGTAGACACAGCGCATCCCTCCAGGGAGTGTGTGCACATTCCATTCCCATAAACATCTCTGGTGTTTCCACTTGTATGTTAGGTTGCATGGAACTGTTTGGTTTGGATACTCTTGAGCATGGTGATGGGTTTCCATACGTGTCAGGCACCCAACTGAACAAAAAAAAGTGAACCTGGAAGTCATTTTTTAAAAAAATTGTATGAACTGGTCTAACATCTTAGTAATATGATACAGCTATATCATTCAATGTAATTGCATGTTCAAGTGCAAATGATATTGCACCGAGAACACGTTTGTTCTTTCAGCAACCCAAACACACACATCCGAGTTCTATACCAAATAGATGCTGAATAAATGCCACCTGCAAGAAACACAGGACTTCATATAAGAGCTGATTATTAAATACATATTGCCAAGGAATAAGACCATTTGATAATGGAATCCTTACTGAAGGAGGTAACAGAAAAATATCTGGAAACGGAAAACATAATGAAGAATAGTCAGCATGGATTTCAAAAAGGAAGGTCATGCTTGACCAACCTCATCAAATTTTTTGAAGGGGTAACAGAAAGAGTAGACAAGGGTAATGCGGTAGATGTAATATATTTAGTTTTCTAAAAGGCTTTCGATAATGTACTACATAATAGACTAATGAATAAGGTCAGAGCATGTGGAGTCGAGGGAAAAATAGCAGATAGGATAGCAAGCTGGCTGCAAAACAGAAAACAGAGTAGGGGTAAAGGGTAGCTACTCAGACTGGCAGGGGGTGGGCAGTGGTGTTCCACAAAGATCGGTATTGGGACCACTGTTGTTCACAACATACATTAATGATTTGGATTCAGGAATCAGCAGTACAATTTAAAAATTTGCAATGACACCAAATTGAGTGGGGGGGGGGGGGGGGGGGAGTGGTTAATACAGAGGAGGCCTGCAACAAATTACAGCAAGACATTAATAACCTTGCTGAGTGGGCATTTAAATAGCAAATGTATTTCAATGTAGAAAAGTGTGAGGTGGTACATTTTGGTAGAAGGAATAAGAAAGTCACATACATCCTGGAAAATAAAAACCTAAATGGGGTAGAGGAGCAAAAGGACATAGGGGTACACATACACAATTCACTAAAAGTAGCAATGCAGGCTAATAAGGCCATAAAAAGCAAACCAGGCACTGGGGTTCATTTCTAGAGGGATAGAAATGAAAAGCAGGACGTTATGGTAAACTTCTATAGAACCTGGGTTAGACCTCACTTAGAATACTGTGTGCAGTTCTGGTCCCCACATTATAGAAGGGATGTAGAGGCACTGGAGAGGGTGCAAAGGAAGTTCACAAGGATGATCCCAGAACTGAGAGGTTATACCTATCGGGAAAGTCTGAACATGACTCTTTGACTCTTTTCTCTTGAAAAGAGGAGGGTCAGGGGTGACCTGATAGAGGTCTTTAAAATGATGGAAGGTTTTGATAGGGTAGACACAGGGAAGATGTTTCCACTTGTGGGAGAGACCAAAACCAGGGCCCATCAATATAAAATAGTCACCAATAGATCAAATAGGGAAGTTAGAAGAAATGTCTTCACACAGAGAGTAGTGGGAATGTGGAACATACTACCACAAGGAGTTGTTGAGGCAAATAGCATAGATGTATTTGAGGGAAAGCTCGATAGGTACATGAAGGAGAAAGGAATAGATAGTTATGCTTGAAGGCTTAGTTGACGAAGGGCAGGAGGAGGCTCATGTGGAGCATAATAAACATTGGCATCGACCAATTGGGCTAAATGGCCCGTTTCTGTGCTGTATATTCTGTTGTATGTATTCTTATGTATGTAATAAAATTCAGAAACAGACAGCATTACCAATTGCCAGCAAAGTTTATGTTTACCCCCTTTTTTTTAAGCATTCAGACGTTTTGTTGGACTTTAATGAGCTCTTTCTCTGCCCACAAAAGGTCAGAAAGAAAAATGCTGGATGTCAACAATCTTTGCTGGTGTTCAGGGCGGTGATTTATTTCACAAACCTGTTACTGAATCAAGCAATTTCACTTCCGATTTAAAGTTGGTTCCAATCAGTCCAGCATCTTCTGGTTTGTAAATAACTCGTTACCTATTTAAAATACTCAAATCATTAACAGTTGTGAATACACTGATAGAATACACCCATGAAACTTAGGAAATGTCATATTGTTGTTTGCTTGAAAGCTGATTAAATACAATTACCATGAACATGTGACTTAAACACCCTATCACTTATAGCAGCTTGCTCTTACTTCGACTGTTTTTTGCCAATTTTCTGCCCATCCCTTCTCCTGCGGGCACTGACAACGGAAGCAAGAGCAGCTGTTAAGCCCCTGCAACTTATCAGAATCTTAGGATGGACTATTCACAAGCAACTTTGCAGAATCGAATTGTGAAATAAAAAAAACTGAATTTCAAAAGCACTTAAATGAAATCTCTAACATTTTACAAAGGTTGCACAATAACGAATCCATATAATAGGGATTCTGCTGGACCTCAAAACGTATTCCTTTAGCGGGGCTCGTGTGACCTCATGTCCCATTGCAGACAACCTACTACAGACCTCTCTGCACAAAACTCACTCTGCTCTGGATAGTAACTACAAAGAATAAATGGTCCAAATTCTTTGCTGATAAGATAACCCTGCTTCTGCCCATCCTTACATGAAGGATGAGAAAAGTAAACAAGAAAATCAAATACATCAAATAAATTCCTGCCAATAGTATTGCACAATTCAGCTGGTACCCTGTCCAACATAGATACACGGGATGGAAATGGTGAAATAAATCCTCTAAAGCCAGATGCTGCTTTCAATGCTGCTTTTGCAGATGCACACATGCAAATTAACAAGAGTTAAGTGCATGGACTTGCTACCTCATTGGTTCTCCTAACAAATCTAGAGAGGGGAAGAAAGAGGAGTGGCTGAAATGAAAAATTCTTGGAAAGGCCCAAAGAACGAATTGAAATATCGCTGACAGCAAAGAATGTAGATTTGAAAACATATTTTGATATCAATAAGAAACTTTTGGAAATTCCCTATTCAAAATCTACATCAGAATAGGATGTCTCATCTACTGGGATCCTCACCTAACTTAGCTACAACTTTTCATCAGAATTCATCAGAATACTTTTCATATATTCAGAATTTTAATATGCTTTTGCAGAATTGTTAAATTTTCCCTTCGAGACTTTGCACACAGCAAAAACCTCCAGCATAACAAGGTTCCCCATGTGAAGGCAAATAGAAAGGATTGCAACAAAATCTCTAGGCACCATAGTGACAGAGCTTCAGTTTAACGTTATCCAAGCAGATAACAGAGCACTTTGGGAGGTCGACCTGATGTGAAAGGCACCATACCAAATGCAAGGATTATTATGATCTTCTTTCCTCTCTCCAGCCCCTAAAGATGTCAATTCATTGCTGTTGGCCACCCTCCAGTATGTCACTCAAATGCCTATTCTTCAAGTGTAAACCAAATGAGGGAGTGCCTGAGGGTTATTCAACCAAAGGAGGCATCACAGTTAAGATCAAGTTACATATTTCAAAACAGGATCAGCACCAACAGCAAGTAGTCTAATTGATCCCATAATCAAGCTCATCTGTTGCAGCTATGTGAGGGAGGAAGCGAGTTAAGATAATAATTGTCAAAAATAGACAGCTAACTAAAAAATGATATATGGTTAATTTAATACACATTTTCAAACTATGCAATTGTCCTCTTCTGTACAAGTTGCCCAATGTCCAAATTAGCTGTCTTAACACTTCTAAATTGTGGGCGAAACCAGAGGCAATAATATGCTGCTTCTCGGAAGTGATCAGCCAGCACAGCTCTTAACACTTCCCTCTGAATCTGTTACATTTCATGCTCTTAACACCTAAGTACTTAGAAACAAACTTCTCATAACCAAAATTTAAAACAGGCTGCATTGAGTACAAATACAATGGGCTGAAGCTATCACACTAAATACCACTGTATTTGGTAAAAAAAAATGTTCAGTGACAGTCACCCACTGGTAAAATTACTACCCGGAGGCATCAAGTCTGGTTAGATTCCATTATCCAACATCTACTATCAAACATGCTCAGTTTCTCACAGCTTTCCGCTACTTCTTGCCCCTATGTCTCCTCACAGGCCGCCGAAGCCCTAATCCACTATTTGTTCATCACATCCAGGCTTCATGCTGCCTATTCTCTGCTCACCGGACTTGCCACCTCTTCCCTTCATAAGCTGCAGATGATCCAGAACACTGCAGCTCATTTCCTGTCCGCACTAGGCTTCACAAGCCAATCACCTCATCCTCGTCCGGCTCCCCATCCCCCAGCGCATCAAATTCAAGATGCCCGTCCTAATTTTTAAATCCCTCCATGGTCTTGCCCCACGCTACCTCTGCAAACTTTTCAAATCATACAAATCCGGCCACTCCCTCCGCTCAGCAGGCACCGGCCTACCTCACGTCCCCCACCCTACCATCAGCCATCAGTCTTTCAGCCTTTCTATCCCTGATCTCTGGAACTCCATTCCAGTCCCTGTTCCTCAGCCCTTTCCTCGCCTTCTTTAAGGTCCGCCTCAAGATATTCCTCTTTGACCACACCTTAGTCACCCCTCCCTCTCACCCTTCTTCCCCCGGCGCTCCCAGCATGGTTGCAAATCCTGGACGGTCCAATGGCTTGGAATGTCCAACCATGCCTGGTCTGCTTTTCTCATCTAAAAAGCTGCATATCATTTTAAGACAATGATTGCTTGCTGATCAAATAACAGAGACATCCCACACATACATGGTGGCAACATGGACTATCAAATCATTCTTGATCTGACCTAAAGGTGATCCCAGTACAGATAGGACTAACAGTTTAGGCTAAAGTACAAAGTAAAATTGGTGTACGAACTGCAAGATCATAATTTGAAATGCCAACAACATATTCTTGGGAGAAATAACATACCAGAATAATGACTTTAGGAAGTGTTTATAAGAACTAATCATTTCAAGCACTAATTTTAAAACCCGTGAAGTCAGATACAATTGGACACAGAAACCTGGTCCAAGCGGATCCTGCAGACAATGTTAAATGCCTGTGAGACAAATGTCTACAGGGATGCAAAGGAGATGCATATCAACGCAGTGCAGTAAAAAATACATTGCAATGTATCTGCTCAGATTGTGAATAAATGTAATTTAGTTCTCACTCCCTCTC
The DNA here is from genome assembly GCF_018977255.1 of Callorhinchus milii. Lineage (NCBI taxonomy): Eukaryota > Metazoa > Chordata > Chondrichthyes > Chimaeriformes > Callorhinchidae > Callorhinchus > Callorhinchus milii. The sequence goes on from NW_024704744.1 coordinate 22,700,398, forward strand.
TCTCTCTTTTCGACCTCCCCCCACTCTCCCTCTCCTCCGCCCCAACCCCTCGCTCCTCCTACCCCCTCGCTCGCTCCCCCCACTCACCCCCTCACTCCTGCCCCCCAACCCCACACTCCCCCCCTCTCTCTGAGAGTTACTGTCTCTCTCTCTCTCTCTCTCACATTGGTTGAGTAACTGCCCACACGGGCAGCAAACAGCAGCTACTGGCGGGGCCACCGACATGATCCCGCGGTGACAGGGATGGAGAGGGAGAGGGCTGTGGGGGCGCGGGGGGAGAGGGGGAAGGGGTACAGGAGAGGGGGAGAGGGGGAGAGGGGGGAGAGGGGGAAGGAGTACAGGAGAGGGGGGAAGGGGTACAAGAGAGGGGGAGGGGTACAGGAGAGGGGGGAGGGGTACAGGAGAGGGGGGAGGGGTACAGGAGAGGGGGGAGGGGTACAAGAGAGGGGGGAGGGGTACAGGAGAGGGGGGAGGAGTACAGGAGAGGGGGGAGGGGTACAGGAGGAGGGGGGAGGGGTACAGGAGAGGGAGGAGGGGTACAGGAGAGGGGGAGGGGTACAGGAGAGGGAGGAGGGGTCACAGGAGAGGGAGGAGGGGTACAGGAGAGGGAGGAGGGGTGCAGGAGAGGGAGGAGGGGTACAGGAGAAGGGGGAGGGGTACATGGGTGGGGGGAGGGGTACATGGGTGGGGGGAGGGGTACAGGAGAGGGGGGAGGGGTACGGGGGGAGGTCTGACCCGACAGAAATCCGCCCGCGCCCCCTCGCCTTTAAGAGCGCGCTACCTTGTACTTGTCGAAGCCGGCGAGCTGCTCCGGGGTCACATACTCATAGGAGAACATGGTTGGGTGCGGGATAGGCCCGACCGGGCGGCGGCACAGTGACTGTGAGCGGGTCCGGGCGGCGGCACCGCGATCTGCGGCTCCAGGGCGACGAGCAGCCGAGGAGGGCGGTAGGGAGAAAGAGCGGCCCTTCACCACCCCGCCCAGCGGCCAGGCACACTCCAGCTACAGCGCCCCCCCCCTGAGGTCAGGCACACTCCAGCTACAGCGCCCCCCCCCTGAGGTCAGGCACACTCCAGCTACAGGCCCCCCCCTGAGGTCAGGCACACTCCAGCTACAGCGCCCCCCCCCTGAGGTCAGGCACACTCCAGCTACAGCGCCCCCCCCCCCCCCCTGAGGTCAGGCACACTCCAGCTACAGCGCCCCCCCCTGAGGTCAGGCACACTCCAGTACAGCGCCCCCCCCCCCCCCTGAGGTCAGGCACACTCCAGCTACAGCGCCCCCCCCCTGAGGTCAGGCACACTCCAGCTACAGCGCCCCCCCCCCTGAGGTCAGGCACACTCCAGCTACAGCGCCCCCCCCCCTGAGGTCAGGCACACTCCAGCTACAGCGCCCCCCCTGAGGTCAGGCACACTCCAGCTACAGCGCCCCCCCCCCCCCCCTGCGGTCAGGCACACTCCAGCTACAGCGCCCCCCCCTGAGGTCAGGCACACTCCAGCTACAGCGCCCCCGGCGGTCGGTCACTCCCACCCCAGCCACAGCGCCCCCCCCCCACCCGCCACTGCCCCACAGCGCAATTGTAGCACCGTGTGCAGCTGTGGAGAATAATGTTAAACTGGTATCGGGCTCTGGTCTGGACCAGATTTATAACCCGGTGCGCAGCTCTGGTCACAATGTTAAAGTAATAATAATCCTCGCGTTCGATATAATAATAATAATAATAATCCTTGCATTTGATATAGCGCTTTTCACGTCGGGAGGACGTCCCAAAGCGCTTCACAGAACACACTGTAAAGTGAATTGACTGTATATTTGTGGGCGAACGCGGCAGCCAATTGCGCACAGCGATGTCCCACAAACAGTCGTGGATTGAAAATGACCAATTTTATTATTGTTTTTGTTTTTTTTTGGAGGGATTATTATCAGGCTCTGTGTGGAGTAAGGAAACTTGCCCGAGGATAGCGCCTGATCACGTCTCCGAGACGTCTCGAAGCGCTTTACAGAATATGCCGTGAAGTGAATTGACCGTATATCTTGCGGGCGCGACGCGGCGGCCGATTGCACACAGCGGCGTCCCACAAACCGCCGTGGACTGAGTGGCTAACTGAGAGGGGATGCGTTCGAGGTGTTCAAACTTGTGAAAAGGGTTTGACGAGAGTGGGCGTTCATCGGCCGTTTCCACTTGTTGCCGGGTCCAAAATGAAAGTGGCTTAAACGCGAGTTCGCCAGGAGAAGATCTGAAAGAGATTTTAGGCAGAACTTCTTTACGCAGATTGTGATGATGAGAATGTGGAACTCACTCCTCGAAACTGGTTGAAACATAAAAGCATCCACATATTTAAGCACTCCGAGCTGCCACAGGCATGACGAGCGCTACATAAATGCAGTTTGATGTTGTTAAGAGGAAAATTGATGGAGAAGGGAATAGAAGAATATATGAGTGGGTATCAGGAGACGTGGAAGTTCATTAGGAGTATAAATGCCAGCATAGACAAGTTGGGCTGAATGACCTGTTAACATCATGTAAATTTCTATACAATTTTGTATAGAATCATTTAGTTTTTCATTAAAAGAGTTTTTGTTCAGAAGTTCACTATTTAAAACTGCAGAATCTGCTATGTAGACTGTCAGTGGTAGATACTATTGATTTAAAATAGATGAACATGTAAGCAAGGTCCTTTCTTGCCCTGATAATGGATTTTATTGAAAAGACTACTCAAAAAGGACTATCCAATGATACAAGCATTTTTTTATTAGTCAGTCAGATGTCTGACACATGTGAAAATCCATCATGCTTTAGAGACAAATCAAATAAATGCAAGGAATATTAGTTATCAACATGTATTGCATGCGTTTGCTTTCCTCAGTATTTCATATCCATACTTATTTGGTCATGTTAGACTTACAAGAACTTGTCTCTCTTCTTACGTTGGATCTCAGGTTGGAGCTGAGTTCTTGTAGGTTGGCATGCCATACATTTCTGGAGGAGACATACTGTCCATTGGTCAAATGCACTCCTCGCCGGTCTCCCCAGCTCCACTATTCAAAACATGCAGCTCATTATGCGTTTGCAGCTCCACTATTCAAAACATCAAACTCTGCCGCCTGCATATTGACCCGTACCAAACTCTGTTCACACATTTCACCACTTCTGGCCAGGCTCCACTGGCTCCCCATCACCAAACAGATCGACTTCAAGATCCTCACACTCGTGTTCAAATCCCTTCACTCTCTGGCACCTTCCTACCTCTGCGACCTCCTCACTCTCTCACTCCCCAATCCACTACCTGGAGTCTCTGCTTAACTGGCACCGCACTCCTGCTCGTCCCTCGCATCCTCCACCCCATCATCAGAGATCGCGCTTTCAGCCACTATACCCCAAAACTCTGGAAGACTCTCCCTCAATCCTTCTACCTTGCCCCCTTCCTCCCTTTTCAAGTCCCATCTGAAAACCTCTTCGACCGTGTTTACGGCCACCTCTCCCCCAACCCCCCCCCTCCCCCATCTGTCAGCTCAGAGTCAGGCTCCGCCACCGTTAAGCGCTCTGAGACGCTACCCTGTGTGGAGGGCACTATATAAGTGCAAGTTGTTGTTATACTCTATGTATGCTAAGGGATCATAGGCGGTGGGTAAAAATATACTTGGGTGTGGGGGGGCTGAGTAAAACTGAGTTAAAGGGTCGGTCACTTTTCAGACAGGTGAGCCATTGGCTTGACAGGTCTATCGGTCATCAGAGGTGAGGTCTTAAAGAGGTGAGCTGTAGATGGATTTAGGGTGGGGTGAGCCCCCTGTAGCCCTAGCCATTCCCCACGTTTTTCCAGTACTGAGGCATCATTTGCCTCATGCCTGCTTTTTTTTTTAACTTGAATCCAATCACAATTTATCTTACCTCTTTCACATCTTAATGAACAGTAATGCCTCACTTTAAATAAACCAACATCAAGTTTCAGTATGACTGGAATTTTTTTTTAATCATAAGATTGTTTTTACTGTCACAAAATGTCAAAACGTACAAAGCTTACATTATTTGCAAAGCGCAGAGAGAAGTTAACTTTACACACAAAATAGATTTTCAAGAAATCGGCACAAGATAATAAGTGTGAGTTTATTCTGCTGATTAAAAAGTGCAATGTAAATTAGTTAGTAAAAGTTTTCACATTGTTGTTTGTTAAAACACACTTGAAGATAAACACTTTAAAGATAATTGAAGTTCACGCCATAAAGTTCATTTACACAGTTTGCTCTCAAATATATAACATGTATTTTTACGTATAAAGCTAACCCCAAAGTAATGTGCTGCACACTGCTGGTGTAGGGAAACCGACAGGCTGATTATATCAATAAAAGTTTATGTCTCCATCTATCTTCTGGATGCTGTTTTCTTTCCACAGCGTCCCATTTACACTAAAATTCACAGCAGGCTCTGACTGAACACTTCTGTAAAACATTGTGACATAATACTCTCACACACACACACACACATAAATACATAAATACATACATACAGTCCTGACAAAACAATCATTACATCAATGTTGGTCAAATGTTGATGTTGTACAGATGATGCTCCGAAGCCTGGGTACCATTTTCCTTTTAAACACTGCTGGTATTTGATAGTCTCCAGGGAGGAATGTCTTCATACCAATGTGGTTCTGTTGTTTATGCTGCTGGTGGTTCAATACTTTCATACAGTTACAAGAACAAACGGAATGCCAAATGGCTTTCTTCCGTGCAGTAAATTTCTATCTCTGGTTCCAGGGTAAACGCAGTCTATGTGTCTGGCTTCCAATTGGTGGAGGAATCCTCCATACTGTATGCAGTACTTTGGGGTGCAACTTTAAGAATGTATGTGAATTCATAACCACTGACCTGTAACAGTTTTTAGCTCCTGTTGTTTTTATCCCTTGATCAATTTTGTTGACATGCAATTAATTCCTGAATAAGAGCCTATAAACTAAAGAGCTATCTCCAACCCCCCACCCCAGGATCCCCAAGTTAACCCCCCAAGCTACAAGATTCATACGATACAATCCAGACATCACTGCAATGCTCATTGGGATCTTTGGTATCCAAACACCACCTCATTTCCAAAGCACCTTTTGTTTGCTGCTCATTACAAAGAACAAAGTATAAACAATTTACTTGCACATTTCAATTAAATTGAAATTTGGTAATAAGAAGGGTTTACAAAACTTTTTACTGTCTGTTTTTGTGAAGGAATAATAGTCCTGTGTGTTATGCAGTTTTACATTCTGTTACCATTGCTGACTATTTTTCACTTGTTTGATCCAGAGAGTTCAGAAAGAGAATTGGGATCCAACTAACTGCAGGGGTATGGAACTGAGATAGTGGCACAGATGAGCATTACAGGAGACTGCTGGGCTGTATGAATGATCTCAACACAGCACTGTCAGCTAATGATGACTACTCTTGGTGAATATGTCAATGAGGTGATTTCCTCTTTGTTACTTTGCCTTTCAGCCTGTAGTAATGAAGTTTTCATTTAATAAAACATAGTCAACTTTTTACACTCCTAGAAAGTTTGTTGAACGGCTAATATTCAAACTATTTCACATGGCAAACACAAGGATACAAATACAATATATGTAAAACCACTGGTGCTCAGATAGCAAATATTTAAACAGGTGAATCTCAGCACTAGTTCATTTTTCTGTACATCTTGTTAGTGTTCACTCATTTTTTATTTTACCCTAACAATAATAATAATAATAATAATAATGGAGGAAATTCAACGGTCACAATCACTGTGACTTTACAGTAGTTGGGGAAGGGGTAGGAAAGACATATGTTCATCTGCAGCCATTACTTTAGGTGTAACAATGATTCCATCTCCCAGACTTCAGTGCACACCCCCTCTCCCACCATCAAACACCAAATTCTTAGATGTGGGCTCAAGAAACAACCCCCACCTCTCGCTGACAAGGAGGAATCAGCGTAATACAAATAAATGTATTGATCACCCATGTTCCAGACGCTGCCCATCCCCAGCCTAGCCCAACATTTCCGAATCTCAACAAGCCTGTCTCCAGGTTTTTCTGAATGGGAAAAAGGCCATGAAAGTTACTGATAATATTTCTCAAATGGAATTGATAAACGGTTTGGAGTTTAGATTTTTGTAAGGATTAAAATCTAGCTTGTTTTTTGAGTTACTGAAGTAGCATTGGACCAACAATGTCGACAAATGATCATTTTTAAGAACCCGCACAGCAGCGGGTCGCTGATATGAGCAGTGTCGGCTCTCAGCTAGAGGTGGAGTACCAGTGCCTGCACAGCAACACCTCATAGTGATAAAAGGTATGTGCAAACTGGCACCAAACACACCCTCAAATAGACACAGTAAAACATCCCAATAAAAACGTTATAAACAGACAGTGGGCTCTATAAGCAATCCAGGTTGTGCAAATGGGGGGAGTTCCTCGTAACTGGGAGTACTTGATGGGTACTTCGGTCCATTGCGATTTACTTCCAAAATGGAGTTCTACTCCTACATTGACAGGAATTCTATCTGGATTGTCTATTAATGATACCCCTGTGTGAATGTGGCATCAGCCGTCAGTGCAAAATGACAGTATCTTCCTATATGTTGTCATCTGGCCTGTTCCAGTGGGCAACGGGAGTGGGAGCTGCTGAGAAAAAGGACAATTATTATAGCAATAATACATGTTATTTGAAATGGACTGACAATTTTCTAATCTCATGTTTTCAAATCTGGAATACACTTAACATTTTGCTGTCTCCTTTCATTTATTGTTGTAAAAATATTAAATTTTCCAGTAAATCCATTTCCTATGCCATCAGAGACCTAAATCTACAGAACTGAGCAAATTCCAGGAGATGGAATACATGTAAGATTACAAAAAAACATTATTTGAGAAGAAGCTATACAAAAAAACTCCAGAGGTTTTCCTTAAAACCAATATCTATCGAAAATACACACTTTAACAGGACACTTGTAATAACTTTAGTACTATGTGCCAAATCGGAAAAATAAGAAACTTCTTGTATAAATTAGATATGCTCCACATTTTTCTCTGACCTTTTGTATTGTGGCTTTGTTACTTGTCTGCATTTAATAAAACAACAAAGGTTGCTGCACTATTTGAGGTGTCAGTTTTGCAGTTGAAATTGAAGCGATATGCTAACAAATTATCTCACAAAACAATGAATAAGTTGCGATCATAAATGTCACCAAAGGTTGTTTTGTTGCCGTTGGTTTGCTTTTCAACCTTTTGAAGGACACTTTTTAAACATAATTGTCATATCAAATCTGTTACGAAACATCTAATTTTCCAACCCATTGACCTTTGTTGACTGATCAACCCATAAAAGGAGATATTGAATTTCATATCAAACATACAACCTTATCGGGGATATGCAGCTGTGTTTCTGGTCCACCTTTCCCACTGCATACAGATTCTTGGTTCCTCCATTTAAGTATTGATGGGGCCAGGGTCATAGCAGAACAAGTTAGTGAAACATCTGCTAAATAAAATAATATATTCAGTATTCATCATATTTTTCCAAGATCAAATTAGATTATCATCACTGTTGTGAAGGTCTATGTTACGATCTGTGATCTATATCATATTATAACCACATTAATTCTGTCCATTTGGTTCACAAGCCCCATTTACAAGAGCTTGAGTAATCTGAGTATAAGAGTGAAAAGTGGGTTAGTTAAATTAGGAACCTACATAGCATGGGGTCAAAATGTATTAAATGGCCTCATGGTCAATCCTTGTTTAAATGCCCAGTATTGGCAAACTGAAGTCAGTATCAGGGCACTTTAAGTGATTGGTTAGGATAAGCACTCACGTTCTTCAGTCTTCTGCTTTGTAAGATTAGGCCTTATACACTTCCACATTTTCAGTACATGGTCACTATTGGGCAAACTGGTGGGACGCAGGTTTCCATGGGATGCAAGTGAACGAGGGGACGCAAGAGAAAGACTTTTTCTCACTGGGATCCGACTGGGTCTCAACTGTTGCTCCGAGCTATAAATTGAAAAAAAAAGTCAACCAATGTTACTACAGTATTGACAAGGAACACATCTCACAAGCGATCTCAGAAGCTTTTTAACATACTTTCTGGGGTCCGACATTCCTCATGCTCTTAGGTTTTAAGATCAATCGAGCAAAAGTTGCAGCATTTCTAAACTTCTAAGTTTAAGATCACGGTTTTTAAGACCACCAACGGAGAATGGGGAGAGACTCTCTGCAGACAAGCGGTTTGTTCACTCCGGGTCCTGGTGCTGCCACCTCCTTGAACCCTCAGGGAAGCATCATATTCAGTAAATTTTAGGTCGAACATCAGGCTCTCTATTTTTTAATTTAAAACTAATAATAATCCTTACATTTCATTTATTATTCAAAACTCTGCAGCTCATGTCGTCTCCCGCACTAGTCTCCATGAGCCGATCACCTCCATCCTCTTAATACTTAAACAGGAGTCAATTACATGGGTATGGAGAAAGAACAGGTAAATGGGAATGAAAGGATTGTTCTTAAAAGAGCCAGCAAAAATACAATGGGCTGTAAATTTCTCTGGTGCTACATTTTCTTATTAACCCAGAAGCTTCGAGCTCAGTTGCAATTCCTCACGCACTCCCATATTGTCTAGTAACTTTCAAAACTAAATTCTCATGGTAGCCAAACTGGTTGACTATTCGGGGGTGGGGGGGGGTGATTTTCCGGCATTCTAAAGCAAATATCACTTGAGTATCAAATGTGTCTTATAAATAACTCTCGAGTCATTTAATAGGCCCGGGGGGAAAACCTGCAACAGAATCCAATTACAATCATTCAAGAGACAATTCTTAGGTTACATGGAATAATAGCTCAGGCTGAGCTGGAAAATCAGGAATCAAAGTAAATTGTTTATCATCTTTTTCCAAGATCAATGATCAATATTTCCCCAAACTAAAAGAAAACTAAAATAGTCCATCATAATAGTTTAATCATTACAGCAATCGGAAAACCATCTATGGAAGGAAAACATGTGATTTGGAACCTGCAAAAGACATTTATAACCTGACAGCCAAATTACATAGCTGTTCGTCTCTCAACTTTTCATTTTAAAGATCTGTGGAAAACTAGTTTGGTTTCTAAATTAAGGCTGAAATTAGGACTTTTCCAAAATTCTATACATATTAATTTCGTGACAGTGGTATGATGAGAAGGCCATGAAGAATTTCAACGATCTGGTCCCTATCTTTGCTTTTTCCAATGTTGGTGGCAATTTTGTCTCAGTTAACTGGATTATCTGGCACAAATCTGTTCATTTCTGCATTCCCTGAACAGTCTGTGAAGGTACTTACTTACATGCTCTACATATGAAACCACAATCATGACACCCACTATACCTCTGCCAGGCTTTAAAAAAAGCCAGATTGGATCATTTGAAGATCCTTCAATGCTTTACTTTATTATGTAAAGATTTGTGTGTAAGTACATCATCACTACTGCTGTACCATAGAAAATAGCTTTCAAAAAGATACATTTAATAGTTTAGGTAATGACAATCAACAATTATGTCACTTTTGGACGGACAAAACTAGAATAATCTGTTATTTTTTATTCTAATTATATGGGGTGTGGGGGGATGTAAAGAAATATTATAAAGAGAAATATAAAAAGTTTTACTACCTGGTATAATCCAAAGATTTCCTGAAACATGTTTTGATTTTCTTCAAGGAGTTCTGAGGAATAAAATGTAAATCGTGAGGCAAACAGGATTCAATTGCAAACCGGACAAATAAGAAATAAATGTACAGTTTTCACAAATTATATAATGTTTCAATAGCAAGAGTTTTTTTTTAAAAAAAGAAAATCTAATTTACATTTGAGCTTGTAAAGATTGTTCAGGACCATTGGATAATAATACAAATCCTTGCATTTGATATAATTCTTTAACACGTCGTCAAAACGTCTCAAAGAGCTTCACAGGATTTTACTATGAAGTGTAGTGGCTGTGAATTTTTTAGGCGAATGTGGATAAAGATTGCGGGTAACCTCTGATTTTATAACTCAATATAATAGAATCTATTCCTCCATTAGCACAACAAAGCATGACCGTGGTTTAATATGAAAGATTAGATGTGATCCTGTGATGTATGAAGCTAAAGTACCCAGGTGCAGGAATGAGGTATCACAGCATGTGTATTGGTGACTCTGAGCTTTTACATGAACAAGTCCCAAACTTGGTTCAACTATTGAATGAGAAAAAGTGGCAAAATCTGTAAGCGGTGAGCAGTGGAGGAAATATCTGCATCAGTAAATAGGAATGCCATGCTAATAGAGGGGTGAAAATCCGAATGTTTCTGAAAATAATGAATGTATTGAATGTCACATGGAATCTGTTAAGAAACATTGCATTTTCATCCAAGTATTATTTTTGCATGTATCTGATCTTCTGACAAGTAAGCATTTAGTGACTGACTGTAACCTAAATGAACTGTTTGTCTGAATCCCACAGAACATCAGTAAAAACTTAAAACGGGTCAAGGTGAAAATAGTGTTGGGTGTAACACTCTATCAATTAACAAGGTGGTGAGAGGTAAAGGAATCCAAATATGGAAACATAATTTGCATTAATCAAGATTAGCATAGCTTTTACATTTTTACATACTAAATAACAAAATCGATCTCCACTCTTCCAGACAAATGCAAAATTATATTAAAATATTATATTTAATCACTCATCCAGAACTGCCATCCTTTCTATAAGAGTTGTAGGAGAGATTATGACTCAGTTGAATAATATGCAGTATTAATATGCTTTGCTATATACTTATAGAGGAAGAAAAGAATGGAAAAAACTACACTTTGAACATTTATGAAAAGAGGACCATTTTCGATGGCTTTCAGATGATTAAGATAAATAAATTGAGAATTTTTTTTCCGAATTTATCTTTTTATCACTTATCTTTTTAAATCATCTTTTAACGAAGAGGACTAAAATGTGTAATTTCTAATGTGATTCCTTATTGAGAAATCTCATTAGATTTACCATCAACCTACAGGAACTCCACTCCAGAAGGAGATTATGTTGACATGGAGTTCCCAAGGATTAACATGACTTAATCTTAGTTACGTGAAGCAGTCCGCATTTGCACAATTCAGATTCTTTATCAAAGAATCCCGTTAGAAATCCTACATTTTAGAACCATATCTTTCTGTATTATGATTGGGAGATGAAGTGGTTGTATAGGATATGATATTAAACAATACTTCATTGCAGTTTATGACCTCGGACTTTTCAAAGTACCCTTGTTTAGTATTGAGGTAGTAAAAATAATTGCTCTATACCTTTGAGAGATTCGGTATCCTTCCTTTTGTATCTTCCATTGACTTTGAGCTTTCCAACATTTCACTTCCCAATTTTACAACACGTTGGGAAATGCTATTTTTGGCTGCAGGAGGTGGGGTAGTGCCATTGACCCCTAGAATATTAATGGTTAGAAATTTGAGCATCAAGCATAATGATAGTTATAATATAACAAGCTTTAAGATCTAACCAACTTATGAGTTCTATGCAAATTCTATTGTTATGAATGATTTTATTCTCTATTCTCTATTCATCAAATTTCAGTTATCAATTTACTCTCTATTTCTTGTTCTAACATTCCTGAAGGAGACTGAATTTCATCACTAAAATATACTATCAAATGCAAGGATTATTATTATTATTACTTTGCTCACGGGTATCAACAACAACAACTTGCACTTATATAGCGCCCTTCACGCCATGTAGCATCCCAGAGCACTTAACTGTGGAGGAGGCTGACCCCGAGCCAGGGAGAGAGGGAGGGGGGGTGGTGAATGGTAAGCACGATCAAAAAGGTCTTCAGGTGGGATTTGAAAGTGGGGTGAGAATGGAAAGGCGGAGGGATTGGGAGAGCTCCAGAGCTTCAGGCCATAGTGACTGAAACCACGGCTGCCGATGGTGGAGCAGAGGGGGCGAGAGATGAACAGGAGGCCGTAGCCAGCCGGACGGAGGCAGCAAGTGTTGGAGTGGGGGGGGAGTGAGCAAGTCGGAAAGGTAGGGAGATATGAGGGCATGAAGAGGTTTGAAAATGAGAGAGGATCTTGAAATCGATCTGTTCAGAAATTAGGAGCCAGTGCAGCCTGGCAAGGACTGGTGTGATGGGGGTCCGGAGCTTTGTGCAGGTTAGTATCCGGGTGGCGGAGTTCTGAATTAATTGGATTTTGTGTATGGTGGATCCCACCTACACATAGGAATTCCAAAGATAGATTGTTGGAATGGAATGCGCACTTCCTCCTTGGAGGGGTGCTTCCTGCTTACCTAATTCTGGAAAGTATTAGGCACAGGTAGTCAAGTGCCGAGGCTTGGGGACCCAAGAATGTGGGTTGGGGTACTGGTGGAGTCTAACCAGCTAAAACTGCATAATTTGCCATTGATATCGCTGTCTGGCAAGCTTTCCCTCTGCTTGTTCAGCTAGGATCACCCTATCTGTTAGAGCTTGCAGGTTAACAGGAGCTGAGCAATAAGAGAATGCTACCAACTAAGCTAGGATGATGTGTGATTACCAAAATAATAAAGAAAATAGACATCCAAATCCAACATTGGATAATGTTTGGGATGAGGAGTGTTGGAGGCTCGTGTGGTGCATAAACAGACTAGTTGGGCTGAAAGACCTATTTCTGTGCTGTAATGTTTTATGTATTTCTATGTATTCCTATATAGGTGTTAACCTGATATCACTCTTGCCTCTGAATCATAAGGTTGTGGGTTCATTAGAACTTTGGACTATACATTAGGTTTGACATACAGGTTTAATAGGAGCTGACTGGGAAGAATCCCTACTCCCAGTGACTGGTTTGTCCTCTGAGTCCTGTTGATGAGCCAGGCTATCGTGTTTGTCATTAGCAGTGTCTTGGAATACTGTGGACCTGTCTCATTTACAAACCAGTTTATTGAGATCATCAAAGAGGATTGACTCGATTCTGACATTTCATTGACAAGGATATTGCCTTGGAGCCAATTCCTCTCCGCCATAGGATAATCACTAGTTTGACAACCACAATCCCTCACTAGGTGGATGGCAGATACTATGAACTCCCTGCGAGCTTCTTGCTGAGCAGCACAACTCAGCATGAAATACGTAAGAGCATTGCCACCATCCTCCTGCCCACAATTCAGACATATATCCCTCTCCATTGAACAGCTTACCTCTCCGCATACCAAGGTTGACAGCAAACCTTGGAGATATGGACATACATGGCTTTCCAGTAGCTGTCATCCCAAGTCTCAGATTTTTCTCATCAGCTATTTGATAGACATCTGCCTTCAGCATGGAATCTTTACAGGACAGTTGTGTTGTGCCAGCCACCTGAACTGATCTGGAGATCCAAGTTCAATACCATGTACCAGGCTTACTCAATACTAATTGCTTCATCCAGATCCTCATGTGAGGGGCCTTGGCAAATAGATGTGACCACTGTGAAACAAATTCTACATCCAGAATCTTGTGTGTCAGGTCAGTCTAAGGTGGAGCCCTCTCTACCTGCAGACAATTCCCTTTAACCACACATCCATCTCACTGCTTACAAAAGAAGCAAAAGAAAGTCCTTTGCTGGATATTCATGAGTTCAGAACTATGAAGGAGAACTGTGTGGACACATGTCTTATATGTCACAAACTTAACCTGGATTTGCCATCATTGAATAGAGATGATACTGAATAATGCCACTCAATATACTTGGGGCTGAACTGACCTCTTCTTACTTTGTAATGTTAGTTTCATGTAAAGCTTTATAAATCAAGATTTTTCTACACTTTTACAGAAGACTGTCACTTTATTAGCCCTTCTCTTAATAAGAAGGGTTAGTGAAATAGATGCATTGCTTCATCTTGTTTGGCTTGTGAATTGGGAGCTCCATCGTTCCTCTTATGAAAAATGTTTCTTACTTTTACGTCTTAGGAAATTGTGGTGGAAAGGTTCATGCAAGAGTATAAGTTGGATGGCAGCAAGCTTATCAAGCTAGTACCTGATCCATACAGACCTGGAAAGTCCCATATTCAATTTGTGCTGATTTAACTGATGACAGCTGGGAGGTGAAATCATTTCCTATTTCTAATTAGAATCAGAGATTTACAGTGCAGAGGGAGGCCATTTAGCCCACAAGGTCTGCTCCCGCTGTCAGAGCAAGCTGTTCATTAATTCCTGCTGCCCAGGCCTATCCCCCAAACGCCTTCAAGCTTCTATCTTGTTGATAAGACAGAGGCTCACCGACCAGGCTCCAGTCAGCACTTTCTCACCTCAGGCACTGATAGCATCAAGCTCCATAGGTACAGACTCCACCTTATGGGTCAGGTGCAGAACCTTGGTGTCTTGCTTGAATCCCAACTGTCTTTCATCCATGCTCTTACCTGCTCAGCTTTTCCTCATGTCCCAAACATTATGCACCTCTGCTGCTACCTCTCCCCTTGGCCCACCAAGACCATCATCCATCCATTCCTTTCTAACGTCCAGGCTTGTCTGTATCAATGCTCTAGCTCTTGTCAATGCACTAGACAAGCTGCAAACTATCCAGAGCTCTACACCATTGTTGTCTCCTGCACAACATTCTGCGAGTCTATCACCCTCATCCTCGCTCAGCTCCATTGGCTCCTCATTCCCTAGTGGATCAAGTTTAAGATCATCATTCTGACCTTTAAATCCTTCCATGTTCTCGACCCACCATACTTTGGCAGCCTACTGCCTAGATGCTCCCTTCACTCAGCTTCACCTACTTCATGTCCCTTGGCTTATCAACTCCACCATCAGCAGACAGGCTTTCAGACTATTCTGTCCCCGCTCTCTGGAGCTTCATCACAAAGTCCCTTCAATTTGCTCCCTCCCTCACTCGTTCAGGGTCCATCTCAGGACATACATTTTTGCTGCAATTTCAGTCATCTTTCTGCTCCCCACCCCACTCGGTTTTCATCCCAGCTCAGGTGTCCAGCCAGCAGTGTCAAGCGCTTTGGGGCTTCCTCCCGACATGAAAGGCGTTATATAAATGTAAACTTGTATTGAATTGTATCTTTCATATACTTTCCTCTTGAAACATACAATGCACTCTGTGCATTGGTGGCAGGACATTCCACACCCCAACAACTCTGTGCGAAAAAAAATTCTCCTAAGTTTTTTGATCACTCTTCTTGTGACTATCTTAGATTTTTCAAAGCCCTTTCCGCTTGAGCTACCACTTTCAAGTACTTATGTATCTGCACTCCTATGTCCCTTTGCTCCTCTGTAAAATACTGCCATTCAATATATACTCCACTCTTTTTCTTCAACATGAGTACCTTACATTTCTCTTCATTAAACTTCATCTGCCACTGATTTGTTCATTGCGCTAATCTATTTAAATGCTCCTGCAGTCTCTTGCAAACCTCCTCACCATTCGCTATACTTCTTAGCGTCATATTATCCAAAAACTTCACCCTATATCCAACTTGAGGTCATTAATATTGATATGTATTAATTCCTGGAGGTGTGTGTGTTTGTGGACAATTTGAGTGAGAACATCATTCTGCTGGAACTCTCTGTGAAGACTCAAATATAACTAATTATCACTTGGGCATTGTACCAGAGAGCATTCAGGAGTTATGGAACTAAATTAAATATCTTCAGGAGAGAAAAAGAGGGAAATAGATAAAACTGGCAAAGAATATTAACAGATTACTTGTGTGTAACTTTATTTTCCATGTATTACAATATTGGACACTGGGACACAGTTAGAAATAATTCTTTTAGAAACAATTTATTTAGAAACAATGTTGATCTACGGTTCTATGACATTCAGTTAGGATTTATGAAGTAAAAATGCAAAACTATTTTGATAGCATCAATGTAATTAGTAGAGATTTTTTTATATATAGTTTATAATATATAAAAATATTTTTCAAGCCCATTTTTTGATGAATTTTGTGATATCAAAGTGAGGAGTGTTGTTGCTGGGCAATCATTGTTACAGGAGTTATGATATTCTTTTCTTTTAAATTAATTCAATCTCTGTGACCTTACATTCATTCACTCAAGTATATTGCTTTACTAGGAAGTCAGTGAATTGGACGCAAAAAGTAGATCTACTTTATCCTGTCTGCCTCATGGATTGGGTGCTCCTCAAGTCTTATTTCTTTTTGCTGAAATTTTTCTTATTTTCACTTGTCTCAGGAAATGCAATCTCTTTGCAGTTCCTCCTGGTTCTTCTATTTCTGCCTCCTCCAGACCAAGAGCTAAATGTCCCCCTGGATTTCTCTATTTGAATGAGATAACAGGAAAACTGGTCAATTTTTTAATGATGGGAGATATTCAGGTCAGGTAGACAGGTTTGACAGTACGGGCCTTCTTGAGTGCAGTCTAGACTGACACTCCAATGCAGTGCTGGGGGCCCTAGTCAGAGTTACTATCCCGTCTGCCTCGTTGGTGGATGTTAAAAATCCATGCACTATCCAAAAAGGGAGATTCTCCTGGTGTCCTGACTAACAATCCCCCAGATAAAATTGGTTATTCACTTCATGGCTGTTTGTGGGACACTGCTGTGTGCAAATTCACCTTCACATACACAGTCACTATACTCTATAGCAGTAGTGTGCAACTTTTTGGTCAGCCAATAAAATACATCTTCTTGATTGAATCTTATTCAAACAAGAAAAAAATGGAAACACAATATTGAGTGAACACAGACTTACCTAAATAGACTAGTGTGAATGTTCAGGGGGGCACTTCTTGATGGCCCCTCAGGACATTTCCAGCCCGCGGATCATGAGTTGGCCACCACTGCGCTATAAAAACTTTGTGAACTGCTTTGAGATATTCTCAACATAATAGGTACAATACAAAATGCAAGTATTATCATTTTAGATGAGATTTAACCTGGTTTGGACCCAAAGCAGGTGTCATTACAAAACAATCAGTGAACTTTTCTTTCACATAGCCAAATAGGTTGCTAATAGGCTAATGCAATTTTTAAGTATCCACTTAATGGTGGATGAAAGTTCAATAGAGACGCACAACCTCCTCATTCCCTGTATAGAAAAAGAGGTTTAACATCTACCAAGTGCTTCCTAATTGAACTGATTAAATTAGAAAGTCACTAGGTGAAGAATTTTAGGTATGATTTTATATTGGGTTAACCAGTTGCTTGACACATAGAGAAACCCATCACCATGCGTAAGAGTATCCAAACCAGACTGATAGTTACATATATGTATGCAACCCACACACGTAAATTTCTGTGTCTCAAATGGAAATGTGCACTTGGAGGGACATACCCTGCTTACCTAATTCCAGAGAGTATTAGATACAGGTTTGTGCGTAAAGGCTTGGGGAGCCCAGAGTATGTATTGTGTACTACTGGAGATCAACTAACAATTTGCATTTGTATAGTGTCCTTCACCTTGGCATCTCAGATTGATGAAACCAGCTAAAACTGCTTTTTGCAGAAAACCCAATGCTTTTCCAGCTAGAACCACATTAGGACCAAAGCTTCATATGAGCTTTGGCTCGCAGGGTTAACAGGAGCCAAGTGGGGAAGGATCCCTGGCCCCAGTGACTGATCTGCCCCTCCAAGGCCTGCTGACAAGCCAGGTTGGCTGATCTCCAGACTTGATGCAGATTCCTAACACTGGAACAAAGCTAACCGGTTGCATGTTATACTCTTTGGTTTGTTATAAACCTTGTGATTGCCCCCCACATTTAAGAGCTATATTCTCAACCTCCAGTTCTGAAAGTCATATTTTCACCCAGGGAACACGTCTCACTTGTTTAAATCCAGAGCATAATGACATATTGGGAGAAGGCAGGCTTCACAAACAACACATACTGCTGGAATTGAATCAGCTAACACTAAAGAGTTTAGCACCCCCCTTCCTGTTGAAGATGGTATTGGCTTTCAGAGGTATCACAAGTCAAGTAAGCGTGAAGAATCGCAGCCCATCCCCTCCCCATTAAGTAGCCAGGGGTTTTTTGCTTTATAGAAAATTCAATTATATTCCTAAAATGAATTTTGGTTTGTGACTCTGAGATTATATATTTGTAGTAGTTTAAATAAATGCTGATCGTGCATACAATCACAACAGGCAAAAAGGTAACATTACAAGAGAAAGTATGCTTTTTTCATCAACATACAAATAAGTTTATTTACCAAAAACACACATCTAAACAACTTCCACAAACTCCACATCTTAACAAAAATGGAAAAGGTGATGAGGAATTGGCACAACAAAGCAATTGACACAAAAATGTAAAATATAATTCCATTATCCAAACTCTTAAATAAGGGTTTCTGACATTTGTAACAAAGCAAAACATCCAAGAATTGAAACAGGGAAGAGATGAAAATTATGAAATGGCCTGAACAAACTGAACACATCCTACCATTTTTCTCATTGCTTTTGTGTTTGTGCTAACATGAATGATGGTTCTGTCTTAGAAACATAAACTTTTCTCCTAGTATTACTTTAGTTTTTTACTTAAGAAACTGACCACAGTTTCTGCATTTTGCAAAAGCTGTGGTGTGGGATTTTCAACCCTTACCAGTTCATAAATGACTCTATGAACCTTTTGTTACCTTACACAAAAAAAAAACATTTTCCCTACTATGGTATTTCAAATGCAACACAAAATAAAGTATTAATTTTGTCTGGTCTTTGAGCAGTATAGCCTTTGAGCAGTATATTGGGTATATCAAATGTATATCCAATTTTACACAAACAATTCCTTTTAATGACAAGTTATTGTTAATCACTCCCCAAAGCCTACGTGTCAATGGGAAACAATTATTTGAAACTTTCATTAAACCAATGACCCTTTTACCACACCTGCTAATTTTCTTGTCTGACTAATTTTTTGACGCACATTTTCTTTCCACTGGGGACACTGTCCACAGGCACCAGTTACTCTACGTTTCCTTACAAGAGGCTATTATTTCTGTTTGAACCATGGCAATGTCATTGGACTGGTAAAATATAGGGGCATTACAGCTGAACCTAATCCCGCCCCCACCAGTCTACATCCACAACATATAGACCTTCATCAAGGAAAGCGGGGGGGGGGGGTATCACTGAATATCAATAAGAAACAGAAGCCCTGGATGATATTTCCCCTCTTTAACACAAGGCACTGAGTCCAGTAAATACTACTACCCATACTCTTTTTCACATGATATTAATGAATTAGCACAGACCTGAGATTGAACGTTGAATTTTGCGAGTCTGTATGTTGATTGCATAATCTGGCTGAGCAACCAACAAATTCTTTACTGTATTTTTTTGTCACTTAGAATAATCAGTGTACTGATAAATCAGAGTAAATAAAACCACAGATCAATATGCTTCCCATGTCCATTCAAATCAGATCAATGTAATATTTCTGATTTCAATTATTGTGAAATAAAATCACTTCAGATTAAGCCTGATCCGGAATGTTTTTTTAAATTTTGTCTTTGTTTCATGCCCATGCTCTCACTTGTTCTCAGTAGTTTAGCTATTGCCATTATGTTTTTTGGTTGCATTGTGGAAATCTGACAAATTTTGATTTGACTCCATCACTGAACTATTACTTTGATATTGAAATATATTGCTCAATTATAGAATTCGTTATTATAACATGTTCAAATTAGAATGAATTGGTACATATTTGGGGAAAGATCAGATTTTAGAGCAAGAGCAAACAGAAGGCAGAGGTTGAGTAGCATCATAAAAATACATTTAAGTCTAATATTGGTAATATGCAAAATACATGTACTTATGCCCTATTCATTTGGAAGATTAAATTTTATTGGATAATTTAGACTCCAAAGAAAGTATCATAAACTATTTTGAGCAATAAACTGCATCAAATTACTACCAGATGTATTTATTATACATATACATTATGTCGTACAACAATTAAAAAANTTGTTGAGATTCTAAAGTGGTTGTGTAAAACCTTCATTTAAATCAATTTTCTTTAAACTGAAGAGGTTGATCTTTACTTCCAAGTAGACAAGTAAGCAAATTGACTCATCTGCATGACATGTCAAGCTGCTACAGCTTGAAATTCTGATGAAATCTGAACACCATTTGTTCAAGTTTGGTATTCAAAGATGCACCCAGTTTCAAGTGTTGATTCTGTGGGAGGGTGGAGCTGTTTTGGTTACACTGCCTTCTTTCAGATAGGGAAAAAATATAATTATTTTATCTGAGCTTTCCCAAACAAAAAAAAAGCAAGTGGAATGACACTTCACCAAGCTAAATCTTAGACGTGCATAAATTAGCTGAAACTGATTTCATTTTGAAGAATTGTCTTTGATCTAACTGAAATGCCATATAATCATCAAAGGGGCTTATGAACGAATACAAGAATCATTGGGATTATCATTTATTTTTAGCAAGGGTTATACAACAGCAAAAATCTGATAAATTATTTTTGCAGCATTAAGATAATATTGGAAAATATCACACAGGTTCATTTTTGATCATTTATAATTTTAGTCAAGGTTGGCCAATGACTCAATATGCTTAAGGTTAAACAATAGTATGGGACTGCATTCCAACTGGCATGAATCAAAATAAACCTTTCATGTTTTCTTTTGGTTAGATCACTGTTTCCATTCCCATCTCTTCCTCCTGGCAGATGTATCAAAATATATCCTCAACGAGCAAAATATATAGGTTAAAACTAATTTGGTAACCAAATTACTAAAAGTGAATCACTGACTGTTTTAATTTCAAATATGCAAAGGAGGATTTTGAATACAAAGCTAGTTATTGTAAATTATTTTATTATTCTGCTTTTTATAGTGCACCAAAAATAATTTGACAGAATCATTGTATCCAGTAAGCTTTCTGTAATCTTAGCACTTTATGGGAAGCTCCTTGAAGATTATCAACAACTATATTATGTATTATAAATATACTAATTTAAATATGTCAAAAACAAGTAATCTATTAGTGATATTTATGTTTTGGTGGAGAAATTATGAATGTATTCAGCCTATAAAGTTATAAGAGCGTAGAAACCTATGTACACATACAATGCATTACATATAAGGTTCTTTGCTGGAAATGTAATTTGTAATGCACTGGTCTTCTCTCTCTATATACTTATCCTGGGGAAAGGATTAGTGAAGGAAATCTTGGTTCACTGTTTTTTTTAATTGTACAGTTACCATGTTAGGTATCCTAATGTAATTCATATCCATACTTACATCTTTTATACATTTTTGCTGTAGCTATCATAACAGTTTGCATAAGTGCAATAACAACCAATTGTCAGGTTGGCTGCCAATGCACCAAATTGCTTAAAAACAATTTTAAACTAATTCAAGTTGCTCCAATTATATCTCTACTTGTTCTATCTTAAGTCCCAACTGCAGTCTACAGCAATTGGGTTTATACACACAAAGCATCTTCATGGCTATACTGCACTTTTGCCTCTGTGAATGTGGCCTCCTTCTCCACTTCTTCTCCGCTCACAGCTGTCTAATAGGTTAAAAAATGTGTACCATTTGATGTCATTTTGTCAATTAAAAATAAACAGAATGTTTTTCTTAATTTATTGTATAACTTAATACAATAACATTTGGTTATCTAGTAATTTTAACTATTTTCTAATAAAGTAAGGTGGACTTAGAGAATAAGCAAAGGACTGTAGAACTGACTGCTAAATGTTAGCATTAAAAAAAAGTGAATTTCACTTATTCTATTAGACTACAGTTCGTTGTAAAAGATTGTTCCTATTGATTTTATGACTTTGTGCAGAAACACTCATAAGTAAATATTGTATGTTTTTGCTGTAAAAGCCTAAAGAGGGATATGTTTCAAAAGCCTAGAGTTGGGTAGCAGTGTGAAGTAAAATATTTAAAATAGAATGGATAAAATAGCATAGTAGAGCTATGGATACCCTACCTATATTATTTATATTCCCTAAATGGGCAGTGATAACTTATATGTGTTCCTGAGATGACAGCTAATGCCATGCGTGGAATATACATTATACCACTCAACTCTTCTTCATGGTTTCTATTCTTCACATACCTTATGCAGCATCTTGCAAGAAAATACCGGACAATAAAATATCCTAAAGAATAAATCTCAGCTTGTTATCTTGCAAAACAGGAGAATTAATATATTAATCCATATTGCTCCACGTTCATCCTCTTTATATTACAATGTTCGTTCTGGAGTTCATCTGAAACAACCTCAGTCTTATCAGTTCTTTACGGACTTTCTTGGCAATGCAAGAGGCAAGCAGGCAACCTTCTCCTATACACCATCTGTATTCCTTCCTTCCTGAGCTCCATTCACCAATTCTCTACAGTAGCATAGCTTACGTCTGGAACCCAGCAATGTAGGGATCAATAGTTTCAAACCCTTATTCCACCACAATGTGGCATTGCAAATCGGAATACTAATAAATTGCAACACCATACCAATGCCTGCAGTTGAGTAAAGTATCACATTCAATATGGTCCAATGAAAGTGCATTGCTTTCAATATTGGTTACTGTAGTTTTCAAACCAGATGATATTTTATTTTAAAATAGAACAATTTGGTGACAGATGGATTCAAAACTATAAATACAACTGAGGTTAATTAGGCATCCTGAACTGCTGAAGATGTCCTTTGTGTTTTTGGCAATGTTTATTAAATATATCAGCATTTCCTAATCCGTGCTTCAATCGTTTTTTTAAGCTTTATATTTAAGATTTCAGATGTGCAACATTTGGGGGATAGATTTCTGTATTTCTTTAAATACAGAAAACAGTTTAAAGAACAAATTTAAGAATTTGCCCAAATATTATACAATCTGATATTAATTCTTACAACTAAAGCTTTGTGGAAAATTCAGGATTCAGATGCACACGCCTGTGGCTATCTGATTGATACTTCAACTTATTTATTAATGCAGAGTTTAATTGGTTCTCATCAGCCAGGCTTAGCCAGGAAAGAACATATCCTCCAGCCCATGGACCAACTAATTTTTTCTCAATAAACTAAGCAGCAAAACCACAAACCATAGATGAGTCTGTTGCCTGCCTAATATCTTTCTGGTGTGAAATACAAAAGTAAAGGAAAATAATAATAATAATAATACAATGCTTTTCACTTCTTTCAGACGTCTCAAAGTGCTTCACAAAATATACTGTAAAGTGAATTGACTGTATATTTATGGGCAAAACACGGCAGCTAATTGCGCACAGCAGTGTTCTACAAACAGTCGTGGATTGAGTGACCACATTATTATTGTTTTTTAAGGATTATTATCCCCAGAAAAGCGATCCGCCAATCGACTAACAACCGAGTTCCTACCTACTGCGAGGTAAGCAGAGGCGTGTGGAGTAAAGAAACTTAGCCAACATTTCACCCTGCCCGGAATAGAACCCAGGTCTTTTGATTGCGAGGCGAGTGCTCTAACCACTGAGCTACAGAACTAAATATCTGGAATGGTAACAGTATCAGGTCTTTCAGTTGGATAAGAGAGGTACAGAGGCACTCACTTTTGATTTCAATGCTTTGTACTGTGACAGGTCCATATAATGAAGGCTAATTGGAAACAGTGATACTAAACAATAGGAAATAATTATAACATTTCAAAATAGGAAATATCCTCCGAGTCCATGTGTGCAATTACAGACCACGTAATGTATGAGTTAGGAAATAGAACACAATTCTGTGACAACAAACTCAAATTAATTGCCTACCTTCTCAAAGAGACAGTATCATTTTTTAAATAAAGATCAGACTATCCTGCTCTTCAGTATTATTTAGTGACAACCAAATTAGAGCATTTGCTCTCTTCCCTTTGCCCCCAAACGTTTCTCTACTCCAGAGGTTTCATTAGTTACTGTGGCAATGCACATCTTTTATCCAACTGGGGAGAACAAGCCCCAGTGCGGTTCTTAGTCAAATGTAGCACAAGAATAGCTCAATAATATCTCCCTATTCTCTTCCTTTCTTTCTTCCTCCCAAAGGTAGTCATCTCCAGTTAGGTGTTCCTTGCCGTTAAGTTCTTAGGGTGGGATATTCAACGATCCTATCCTAGATTCATACTTTGCTGCACAGTGGCAGGGTTGAAATAATTTAAATAGTTTAAATAATAATTTAAATTGTTTAAAATAATGAAAGGAAATGTTAAGTTAGATCTGCACAGCTCTTCCCCCTGGTAGCGGGATCCAAAACTAGGCGACATTATTTTGAAAATGTTATTATAAACACCAATTAAAAACTGGTTCAAAATGTATACACAGACATAAAGTTCCTTGAAATGTTCACATTTTTAATGTGTGCACTGCTTCAATATAGCTTATTTTATCTCCCTTAAAAGGATATTGTCTCTTTAAGGTTACGTTTTTACCTTTCTCTTATGTTTGTGTTCAGTGGAATTCTGTAAATATTGAAGAACAGCACTGTAACCACCTATGATTTTACTACTACTGCAAAAGGTATCATTAATAGCCCTAAATGGAAAGTAAAACAAATAACCCATTAGAATCACTTTCCTGGTTGTAGTAGTGTGTTACAGATTTATGGGACTAAGTACCCAAATTTGTGGAAATAAATGTACAAATTGACTGTTTTACGAAGACTGTTTTACTAAGATTCCACAATTTGTCCCACAATCCAAATGTAAAATTATTATACATTTTCATTCTGTTGTGCACACTTTCTCCCTCAATTCTGCTTTCCCCTTCCTTGCTGGCTACTATTCTTATTTGATGACCCCAGACTGCTGGTTCTTTCTCTCAAAAACTTCAAGGAAGGAAGACTGGGATGAAGCAGAGGTGACAAGTGTTTGCCTAAGGACTTGTTCAATAGTCTTGACTTGGGAAGGGACTTTAAGGGCGGGAAATACTTAGAAAAGTGTGGAGTTTGGATTGAATACAAACCTGCCATGCTGAAGGAGGATGGAAGACTGCAAGGCCCTAAACTGGAAGCCCGTGATGGGTCTCTGGAGTAGTTGAGGGAGACAGGCTGAGTGACCTGCATGAAGCGATGGGCAGGATTGCTACGCTGGCTGCTGGGATTGTTGGCTGCTGCTGCTCTCAGCACGGCCTGATGCTGACGACGCTTCTCCTGTGCTCTAGTTTCTATGTGAACAAAACACAAAGGCTACAAGTTTAATAAACAAAGAAGAAAAGCTCTATGTGCAACAATCTTTTGGGCTGAATACAATACGAAACAAATTAAGAGTTTATCTTATCTGTCAATGTATATAAATGTTGGATCTCAATACAAATGTGATTACGTAATATCTGGCAATTTAGATAATTTTGTGAATTATTTTGGAATAAAGTACAATTTGTGATCTTTCAGAACTACTGTCAGCCATATAAGTAATGCCACAATGGTAAGGTTTTGTGTGAATGCCCACCAAATAGCAGTGCCTCCCCCAGAGTGACATCTTGCAATCTCATGGCTGTGTGCAAATTGGATGCTATATTCACCTACAGAATGTACAGTCATTTTATTATTATTACAGCAAATCCTGTTAAGCTTTATGAGGAGCCCTCCCAATATGAAATGTCCTAATAATAATCTTTGCATTTGATATAACGCCTTTTCACATTGTTGAGGCATCTCAAAGTACTTTACAGAATATACTGTAAAGTGGATTGACTGTGTATTTGTGAGCAAAACGTGGCAGCCAATTTGGCACAGCAATGTGCCACAAACAACCACGGAATGAGTGACCAATTTTTTATTTGAGAGATTGCTGGCCAGGACACCGGGAGAAACTTTCTTCTCTTTTCGAACATTAGAATAAATATATATTAGAATAAACAGCACAGAAAGATTCCATTCGGCCAACTGGTTTATGAACAGTACCATGGAATCCTTAACATCCACCCGAATAAGCAGATGGGACATTGGTTTAATGACTCATTCGAGGTGACATAATTTTATTATTTTTCGATTTTATATATTTTTTGTACCATAATCTTGTGAAGCGCAGAGCAATTGGTGCTCTTCCATCCCAGAGATCGCATTTTACCAACTAAGATCGTGATTGAAGCTGCAGGCCCCAGCTGGCCACTCGGAAGACTGCAGCTTCAAGGGAATAAAGAGATTGTGACGGATTCACAAGATTATAGCACAACAATAACTATAAAACCCAAATATTTATTTACAAGATCCTGCAGTATCCATCACTTACAAATTGGATGTGTGTATTATTTTTTGCGGGTGACACGGATCACCACAATTTTTAGCCCTCAATATTAGGTCTCACTAAGATTTTAAAAACAATATTAGTTATTCGACTGTTCCTTTAAAAGTGCATAACATCCTACCTTATGATTGACCAATGCCCCAATGCTATCACATTGCATTAGTTACTGAAATGGTAACTAGAAGAAATCTCTTGCTCCCCCATTAACAGATACATATTAAAAAAACTATGTGCTTTTTAATAATAGCCTTATATTAAAACAAACAGGCAATTGGGTTTTTTAAGCACAAACCCAAAGTACCAAAGTGGAAAGGTGTATCACCCTTGTGTAGCTTAAACTGTAGTTTAAGTTCTGGAACATTTAGGGTGATTGCACTAGAATTATAATAATCCTTCAGTGAGGACATCACCCCTAATAAACTACATGAAATCCCATGGCTAATGGAAGCAAAATAATTTCAAAATAAAAGGCTATAATCCTATCTTGTAGTTCAGATCATGGTTATAGAACACTCAAAGTTTGCAAATGCACCTTCTCTCAGACACCAAATAATCACAGCCTAGTGAGAGAAATCAGTAGGGGAGAAATTATGTATAAAGGTCATATAATTACCCAGAAATAAAAATGCACTTCTGCATCAGAAGGAAATAGATAAATACACTTCAACATTATTTATGAACTGTAGAAAAACACTTTCCAAAGCATAAATTTAAAAATGTTCCAAAATTCTACACAAATATATACTTTACGATGATGATCTTAAGCACAAAACACTACTATTTCAGACCTCAAGATGATGCAAACTAGCAAATTAATATTTTTTAAAGATTTTGCCATGGATACTCTTTCATTTAAGTATTCTTATATACTCAACTTTAAAACTGAGTCAAAGCAATTAATAGCACTACTGCGTCGGCTCTGCACAAATCTTTATCCTATGGTACCCTCACACTTATTATATGCACAAGTTCTGTATTTCACAGTATTTTTGATATTGGTATCCTGATATTCATTCACTTAGTCATCAGCTTTAATATTTCATTTCCTTTAAAGACAGTTCAGGAGTTGTATTTGCGTCTTCTTTTTCTGAAGCTGTCCAGTCACACCAAGGACTTTTGCTTTCCAATGCAAATTTCTAACACCTGGGGGCAAAAACCATTCACGATCACACTTGGTATGTAGATTTTGTCTCTTATGTAAAACAGCCAGTAATAAGTTCTGTGTCTTTCAAGAGATATATCAACCATGAACTCTCTGCTGAAGAGAGCTTTTCAACCGCGCCTTTAGTCACCTTCCCCCCCCTCCCCCTGGCTCGGTCCCAGGATCCGAAACTGTAAAGCGCTTTGAGGCGCAGTCCGGCATAGAGGGCGCTATATAAGTCCAAGATTTTGTTGTTGTTGTTGAATATGATACCAATGAAGTTCCAATGTTAATCACCCTTCAGCAGTTTCCTATTCTGTTTTTCTAATATGTAGAAATTGCTTTGTCCACAACCAAGTTTGGTAGGATTTTGCTGACGATTCTTCCAATGTTTAATATGCTTCCCCAAAGAGCAATTACCCTCCAAGAGTAGCCTTTATTTTGCATCTATGGAAAACTTTAGACAGGGTCTAATAATGTGTACTAATGTAACAGGATACCATGGACAGATATTTAATAACTCAACATCATCAACAGCCCACTTCTGAAACACTTCCACTGTCAGTACCACATCCACTACCAAAAATATGTTGTCTAATACAGGGACACAATAATTTGGCTGGTAAAACACCTTATTCTAATTCATAATTGGGTTGTGGACCCTAATTTTTTTACCTGAACATCTAAAATCCAGACACTGCGGCATCCAAATCTGTTGCCATAGTTCAAATCACACTTCAAATTCCATTGTCACATTTCAAAACATATCATCGCAACCATGCAATTTTGAACGCGACAATGCGATTTCAAGGTTGCTGATGGAGCCAGCCATCTGCACACATGCAGTCACATCACTGATTCACATCACAGATGTTAGTGAATAATTTCTGCCTGCCACATCCAATATGCTTTTTAAAGTATCTTGAAAGTAAACCCTCCTGCCAAGCGTGCAATATAAACAGGAACTCAGACAGCACAATTTGTACGCCACTCTCCTGACATTACCTGGAGGAGACAGTTTCAGGAGCAATGTGATTCATTCAGGTTAACTGTATTGGGCTTTATCCCTGAAGGTCCATTCAAAGATCATGAAAGGAACAGTCTGGGAGTTTGAGCAGAGTATTTTAATGTTATTGAAGAGCTGGACTTTCAGTCTAATTGAAAGCTAGTTGGAACAGGCAATATAAACCCACAGCACATCATTGCAAATAATCCACATCAGTATAAATACAACATAACTGGAAATGTTGGTAAGGTCCTTGCGAAAGTCCAGTAACAAAGGCAGGAGTGTACAGTATCTAAATTCCACTGAAGCCATAGATGCCAGAATAAAAATCATTTAATGTTATTTTCTACAATTGAAGATTCATTTGATAGCAAAGTTTTTGAATGATGCCTAAAGAGGAAGAAGGGGAGTGAGTGATAACTGTAAAACCATATCTTTACAACCAAACGCAAAGTCATAAACTATGATCATAGAGTGTCCACTAGCCAGATTATACTACCAGGCAGCAAGCATCTCCTGTGGCAGCAGTAATAGAAGAGGATAAGAATGCTTTTATTAACTGATAACATTTTGAGTAATGAAAATGAAATTTCTATTATTCATTTAAATGTTTTTGTTATTCATTGTTCTGGGATTAAAATGTCCTCCCCAAAATGAGGGCGGGTTAATAACTAATCATGAACTGATCAGTTTATTGGCACAATATATAATCACATAAAGAATATGCTTTTGTGGGTTATAAATTTATAATTAGTAGTATTAAAACATACAATATGAAACACGTTCTAATAAAATCCTAGGAAATTGTGTTCATTAATTAAAATGTACGTACATAAGAAAGGTGAACACAGAAGATAGATCTCCGTAATTGTTCACATCTTACCTCTCACAGGTCCCAGTGCCCTGTATCCAGTTTTTGGAGGGCTCGAATTCGCTGCTGTTGCACAGCTCCCCTTTGTTAATCCAAGGCTGCAACCAAAGGTGAAACTGGGAGATCCCTTTGCCAGAGAATGATTTTGATGCCCACTGTAGTTTCCGGATATTCCATTTCCATTATTCTTGATCCTACTGAGAGAACTTTCCGAGGCAGAGGTCGTTATTCCACTGAAATGTAAAAAAAATTGAAAATTCAAAACCTTTGATTGCACGGTTCTGATAAGAATATTGCACTCACTGTTATATAATAATTATCTTTGCATTTGATATAGTGCCTTATCATGTCATCGAGACGTCTCTAAGAGCTTCGCAGAATACACTGTAAAAGAGTATGACAATAGGGAGCCAGTGGAACCTGGCAAGGACTAGGGTGATGGGGGTGTAAAGTTTAGTACTCTTGGGGACATAGGTGGCAGAGTTTTGAATTAATTTTATGAATGGTGGAGCTGCAGAGACTGGTGAGGAGGGCATTGAAAAAATCTAGCTGGGAAGTGACGAATACTCAGTGACTGGATTTGGGGAAGGAAGGACAGCTGTTGATTGAATATGATGGCTAGGTTGCACACAAGTTCAGTAAGTCTAAGGGATAGGCCAGGGAGGTTAAGAAGGTCAGTGCCTCAGGTGAGAAAATATTGATGGGAGTCAAGTATGGATTCCATCTTGTCAACATTCAGCTGCAGAAAGTTGCCATTCATCCAGGCCTTGATGGAAAGTTGCCATTCATCCAGGACAGGACATTGGTGGACCTGGGGTCGCAGGTGGAGAAGTAGATTTGGGTGTCGTCCATATACAGGTGGAAGTTGACCTTATGTCTGCAGATGACATCACCGAGAGAAAGCATGCAAATCAGAAAAAAGAGCCGGCCAAGAATAGAGCCTTGGCTTCAATTTTACTTGGGAAATCGTTGGCTGGGACATTTTAGGATTTTTCTGCAGTGTCACCCTACCCTATCTCTGTGATCCTCTTGAACCGTACCATATTGGCCGCTCCCTTTGCTCAGCAAACATCAATCTGTTATCTGCCCCACCATCGGCGAGCTGGCTTTTGGCCATTCTGCCCCCAATCTGTGGAAGTCCTTCCGACACCATCTTGCTCCCTTCTTCACCTCATTTAAGTTGTACCTCTTTGACTGCGCTTTTGGTTATCTTTCCTTTATCCTACTCCTTCCAGTCGCAGCTTGGATGCCCAGCAGTATTAAAAGTGATTTTAACATGAAAGTTCTATATCAATATGTAATGATTTCAGCTTAATTACAATCCATTACAATTTAATGTATATTGGATTGGATTGTAATTAACCTGAAATCATTACATTTTCTATGACTGTGCTCAATTGCTATAAAGTGCTTTTCAGCATTGCAGGATCTTTGTAGTTGTCTGCAGTACAGAAAAAATATCTCGAGAGGCAATGGTCACCAGCAGCAAGATAGATGCATGCTACAGAACTCCACTAACCATATCATATACTCTTAACCACATTGATATGTATATTCACGTCCACCATTCATTTGTATGGAAACAACAACCCTCATCAATGGTTCTTAAAATGTAGTGCAACCTGTTATTTCCTTCAGATATTTACAACTTGCTTCACTTAATCTGACAGTGAATGTCACCGAAAACATTTTGGAACTTACTTGGAGCCTTTATACAAAGTCTTTGTTCCATTTTTTTTTGAATTCCCCATACCCCTTGCATTCCGGACATATTTCAACATCCACGCACGAAGATTTATCAAGGAGCTGAATTCAGACAAAACAATTCTTGGCCAAGGGTTGAGGTCAAGCATATCCAAAGCTGCAATGGCAAGAGCCCTCCCCACCTGAGGAAACAGAAAAGATAACTTTTTAGTAACAGGCAGAAAAAGAAAAACTTGCATTTGGAATTTATAATGTCTCAAATTGCTTCACAAGGCATACTTATTAATACCTATTTGGAATAAAATATGTTAGGGTGGATACATATTTTGGAGATTTTTCCTGATGACCTGTGGGCACTGAGTAAATATCTACACAAAATATATCTCCCAGGTGTGGTGAAATGTACAATAGAGTATGTTTTGCATGGAAGGACGACGCAGACTTCAAGAGCCAAATTAACTTTTCTTTGGGAACTCTGCAGCACCAGGCTCTGTGACCCTATCACCCCCTCCTCACCCAACTCCACTGGCTTCCCATACACAGAGGATACAGTTCAAGAACCTGGTCCTCACCTTCAAAGCCCTCCATGGCCTTGTTCCCCCCTACCTCTGAGACCTCCTAATCCCCTACCATCCTGCCCGTTCGACTCCGCTCAGCGGCCTCCGGCCTGCTTCACGGCCCCTTCCCGCCCGCCCCACCATTGGCAGGTGGGCCTTCTGCCATTCTGTCCCCACCCTCTGGAACTCCATCCCACAGTCCCTTTGCCTCCCCCATCCCTTGTCTCCTTCAAGACTCATCTCAAGACCCTCCTCTTCAACCATGCATTCGATCACCCTGTTCCCCACCCCGCCCTCCATCCTCCCTGATCCCAACCCCTAGCTCGGGTCCGAAACATTGACTGTCCAGCACCTTGGGATGTCCTCCCAACGTGAAAGGTGCTATACAAATGTAATTTTGTTGTTGTTATTCCTTTTTTCAGTAATTTAAATTAGGAGGCGAGGTTAAGGAAGTTCAGCCTGTTTCTTTAGAAAAGAGGCAACTGATGAGATGATCTAATTAAAGTTTAAGATTATGAAGGCAAT
Organism: Callorhinchus milii; assembly: GCF_018977255.1. Taxonomy (NCBI): domain Eukaryota; kingdom Metazoa; phylum Chordata; class Chondrichthyes; order Chimaeriformes; family Callorhinchidae; genus Callorhinchus; species Callorhinchus milii. The sequence continues at coordinate 22,732,382 of NW_024704744.1, forward strand.
ACATAGACTTCAAGCACTCTGAGACACCGTCCGGCGTGGAGTGCGCTATATAAATCCAAGTTGCTGTTGTTGTTGTTATAAGATGATGAAGGCAAATTGCTCATTACGAAGTGATAGCAATTAAAATATTTACATACTTGTTCAAAGACGTCTATAGTGTATTTAGGCGGAAAAGCAGGGGATGGTGGTGGACTTGCTCGCCCACTGTCGTGGCATGCAGGTGGGACTGCATTCACACACCGTCCAGTATTATAATTGCATTCCAAGGTATAGCTGCAGAAGAAATTTTAGGAGCCATTAATTATTATACTGAAAATGTGGGGGTGGGAGAATTCTACAGCTGTCTAATTACTATGCAAAATATTTTTCAATTGATACATATATAGGAGATTAACTCAAAAACCATAAATATCTGGCTTTCTTTTATCACAGTAATTAAAACAAAAGGAAATAGTTTACTGAAGTTTTCTTTTAAGACTGAGAAAAGGGAGGCATATTTTCCTTGTCGAGAAGGGAAATAAATTAGTATTTCATGTTTTGTACAATAACCCAATATGATTTTCAAATATAGCCCAAATATGATTTCCTAATTGTCAGGCCTAATTATGCTTTTATTTTTGGGATCCCCACTTCAGGAAGGATGTCATTAGAGAAGCAGAAAGTGATTCACTAGGATGATCCCGGATATGAGTCAATATACATATTAAGACAGACTGTTTAACTGTGCTATTTCAATGGAAAAGAGATTGGAGAGGTTATGATAGAAGTGCTTTAGATCCTGAAGGGATGACATTTAGGTTGGTAAAAAGTATTTCCTTTAGTTAGGAAATCGGTGACAGCTAGACATAGTATCAGGGTTGTAAACTGAAAAAAGTAGTACAAAGGTTAGAAGGAATGGAACTCAAAGGGTTAATCAGGCATTGGAATTAATTTCCACAAGTAACTATTGAAGTTGGATTAATGGAATTGTGAAGAAGGGACCTGGATAAGCACCTTAGCAATACAAAAAACATTAAGGGATATGGAGAAAGACCCGGAAAGGGTGATCAACAAAAAAAATTAAGAAAAACAAGTCGTGTGGCACAGACAGTACAATTTAAATTTATATAGTGCCTTTCATATCAGTAAGACATCTCAAAGCGCTTAAACAATTGGCTGAAACGGCCTCTTCTGCTGGGTAGAAAATGTTTGTTCTACATATTATATATCAGTACTATATTACGCTTATACCTCGCCCACAAATATACGGTCAATTCACTTTACAGCATTTTTGTGAAGCGCTTTGAGACGTCTAGAAGACGTGAAAAGCACTATATCAAATGCAAGTATTATTATTATATATACATCAAACAGCTTTCTCTCACCTCTGCAATTTTGTCTATCTCTACCACTATATCACCACCCCAGGCTGTCAAGACTCTCATCTACTCCTTCATCAAATTCATTATTCCAATGCCTTGCTGGCTGGACTCTGCAGTCCTCCCTCCACAATACCCCACAGCGGATCAAATTTAAGTTTCTCGACCTCAATTTCCAAATGCTTCCACGGTCGCCCCACCCTACCTTTGCAACCTCCTTTGAGCTTACTACCCCAGCCGCTCTCTCCGCTCTTCAAACATCAGCCTGCTTCATGTCCCCTCCTCAATCCGTCTCACCATCAGTGAGTGCCATTCAGCCCCCATTTTCTGTATTCCATGACCAGAATCTTTCTGTATTGCCCCACCCTCCCCATATTCAAAACCACCCTGAGATGTACGTTTTCAGCCATATATTCCCCGCAATCAACTTCTCCCTACCCCAGCTCGGGCTCCCAGTCAGCAGTAGGAAGATGTCCTCCAGAAATTAAGGGCATTACATAAATGGAAATTATAATTGTAACCTTAAGCTCTCACCTACGAACTATTCCAGTGACTTTGTAAATTGCCACTCTGCCACTTCCCTCTTTGGACTGGCCATCCCTCTTGTCTTTGGCATACATGTTTTTTTCAGAGAAATTGCAACCCATGAAATCAAAATGTGGCGAGTTCATTGAAATCAGTTTTGGAAACATCATGTTCTCAACCTATATGGAAAAATGAAAAAGGAGCTAAAGTAAACTGTTAATGAGTTGCTAGGTAATTAAGCATATAAGGCAAATATTCAGATTTGTGGAAGCAAATGCACTATGTACAGTAAGCAGTTAATTAATATTAATCAATTGTATGTCCGCCTGGCTCAGTTGGTAACACTCCCATCTCTGAGTCAGAAGATTGTGGGTTCAAACCCCATGTTCAGCAACTCATATAGTCCAGGCTGACACTCCAGTGCAATTTTAGAGTGTGCTGCAGTGTCTGAGGTGCTTTCCTTTGGATGAGATTTTAAATCAAGGTCCCATCTGCCTGTTTAGGTGCACTATTTGCAAAGAGAAAGGAGGTTCTCCTGGTGTCCTGGCCAACAATCCCCAATAAAATTGGTCATTCATTTCATGGCTGTTTGTGAGATACTGCTGTTTGCAAAATTGTCTGCTACGTTTGTCCACAAAACACACAGTTACTACACTTTACAGTAAATTCTTTGAAGTGCTTTGAGACATCCTCCATATCATAGAATCATAGAATTATACAGCACAGAAGGAGGCCATTCGGCTCATCATGTCTGTACCGGCTCTTTGAAAAGAGCTATCCAAATCAATCCCATTCCCCTGTTCTCTCCCCATAGCCCTGCAAACTTGCCTCCCCAAATAATTACCTACTTCTCTCTTAAAAGTTGTTATTGAATCAGCTTCCACCACCCTTTCAGGCAATGCATTCCAGACCCAAACAACTCGCTGTGTGCCTTCACCTCCCCTCTCGACTCTCTACCCCACGCCTCGCTCCCTCCCATCCCTTCCCTCACCCTGACCATTTCCCCCCTGCTCGGATCCCGACCTAACTGTCCAGCGCCTTGGGACATCATCCCGACGTGAAAGGCGCTCTATAAATAATCTTGTTGTTGTTGTTGTCGTCGTGTGGAAAAATTTCTCCTCACCTCCCCTCTATTTTAAATCGGTGTCCGCGGGTTACTGGCCCACCGCCAGTGGAAATAGTTTCTCCTTGTTCACCCTGTCGAATCCCCTCATTTGGGTGCCAACATGGGTCCCACGTCAGGATTATTATCATTAATGGGACATCCTCCCAACTTGAAAGGAGCTATTATAAATAAATGGAAATTTGACACCTCTGACAATGCACTCAGCCCTATTATTGCACTGAGTGTCAATCTAGAGATAAAATGGCTTGAACATACAACCTTATGACCCAGAGTTGCGAGTGCTACAAACTTGTCCAAACTGACATCTATGAAAACAACTTGATCATATACTTTATAAACCAACGTAACCATATAATAGTATCCAGCTTCTTTTTCAATGTCCCTAAAAATGTTTTTCCCTGTGTTACTGTCCTTGTCTTACTGGTTTTCTTTTAATGCCTTTCTTTACAATTACCAAAATCAAGGATGACTAAAACAATAAAATGAGTCGATGCAGGTCTTCATCAAATAACTGAATCAAATCACAAAACCTTTAGTAATTAGAACCCAAAAGTTTAAAGTTTCACAAAGCATGTCTATAAACATGAGAGAAATGTGTTAAACATGAACATTGGAACAGAAACACATATCTAAAGAAAGCTTATACATAATAAAGATTGAGAAGATCAATGGGCATATCCTAAATAGCACCAAACGCTTACTAGTTCCAATGAAATTATTGCAAAAAGGAGCATCTCCTTGTGTCAACGTCATGATGTTGAAAGAAGCGCCCATGTGATCAAAATTCTTGCACTATTTGAATCTAAAGCAGGTTTGCAATAGCTTTGACAAGTTGATATCTTCATATTATTTGCAAGGTCTTACAGGAAGTCCCTAGTAAAGGAAACCTGGTGTGTGTAGGATGTCTTGAATTAAATATGTTAAATATCTATATTTAGATATAGTCCTGTAGAAATGGAGTCCTGTAGCTCAGTGGTTAGAGCACTCGCCTCGCAACGAGAGACCTGAGTTCGATTCCCGGCAGGGCGAAACCTTTGGCAAGTTTCCTTACTCCACACGCCTGATAATAATCCCTCAAGAAAGCAAAACAATAATAAATTGGTCACTTCAATCCATGACTTTTGTGGGACACTGCAGTGCGCAGTTGGCCGCCACGTTTCGCCCATAAAAATGTAGTCAATTGACTTTACGGTATATTCTGTGAAGCGCTTTGAAACGTCTAGAAGACATGAAAAGCGCTATATCAAATGCAAGGATTATTATTATTATATCTATCTGATTTTGTAAAAACTAATGAGTGCTTTGTACAGACCTTAAATCTTCTTCTCTGAATCACTATTTTTGAAACAAACAATATTGCTGCTTACACAATAAGCTGTCCTATATCATAACTAAAATAGCCAGCATGCAAACCTGCCTTATAGACAACAGCAACAATAACAACCCACAATATAGTAATATAGGGATGTCAAAAATATCTCAAAAGTAAAGATGCTCCTTGAGATGTTTCTATTGTTGATAAATAACAAACATGAAGAAGAAGTACATATTTAAAAATGGGAAATTACCATGTATTTCATAAGTTCTAGCCTAAACACTCTTATATCAATGGGTGATGCTTCTGTTCTATGGCCTACTAATATCATTCACAGAAAAATAATGCCTAATGATGTCTATTGTAAGTAATAATAATAATAATAATCCCTCCAAAAAACAAAAATAATAAATTGGTCATTTTCAATCCACGATTGTTTGTGGGACACTGCTGTGTGCAATTGGCTGTCGCGTTTCGCCCACAAATATACGGTCAATTCATTTACAGTATATTCTGTGAAGCGCTTTGTGACATCGAGAAAACGTGAAAAGGCGCTATATCAAATGCAAGGATTATTATTATTATTATAATAAAGCTATTAGTCAATAACTGACAACTCCTCAGCCATTTATGTCCTTCAAACAACATGGATACAATTCACTATGTTTCCACAGACAACTTACATCTTGTGTCATATTGTATGTACATTCATTCCTTCATCTTATCTTTCAAAGTACCAACCTGGTCATTTTCATTAGAAAGACAATTTCCATATATAAAACAGCCTCTCTTTGAAGCGTGTCCATGTAAGTCCACATAGTATGCAATGCCACTCTCTTCAGGAGGAATGTAGTCAGTGGATCTTGAAGAGTCGCTGCTATCAGGCGCTTTCTTGCACAGTTCACCATTAAGTGAATTTGTTTCTCCATCATTTAATGCCTCTGAAAGAGGTTGTCCATTGTTATCGTCACCTTGTTTTAATGCATCAGCGGATTGTTTTCTCTCTTCACAGGAAATAAGGCAATTCCTTTCCCCATTTGCAATGTTTTTAAAATTTTTGCTTTTCTCCATCTCGGACAAAATAGCTTCAGAAGAGAAAGAACTGTTGGAATGATTTGAGTGTTTTGTGCTTAAGGAAGCATTAGGGTTAGAGAACCTACTCCAGTCCGAATGACCTATGCAGACACGATTCTGAACATGATGATACAGGATGATTGTCCGTGCTGCATAAATTGATGGGTGCAAATTAAAATCTGGATCCAAGTACAAACGGTTCAGATTCACACCTCTGGAATCAGTTCTAGGAAATACAAAAAGGTCAAATTGACACAGGTAGATAGCATTATTTTATTAATACAGTTTAATTAAATTACTGTGTTCAACTTTCATTGCCCGCAAAATACACAATCAATCCACTTTACAATATATTCTGTGAAGCGCTTTAACTTAAGACTTATCAAATGCAAAGATTATTATATGTGAAAGATTACATCAAAAATTGAACAGATGTCAAATGAAACAAGTATTTGAAATGTTGCAATGAAGTACTCTGAAGTTGCCATCCCTGAGATGGGAATTTGCGCTCTCCCTTTGAACTCCATGTTCAAAGCCCGCCTCAAGACATACCTCTTTGACCATACTTTCAGTCATCTTTCCCCTCCCCAGCCTCTTCAGCTCCCACCCCCGGCTCGTGTACCCAGCCAGCACTGAGACGTCCTCCCAATTTGAAAGGCACTATATAAATGCCTAATGATGTTTTGTGTTGTACTCTATTAAATAGCTAAATGCATTACCTGTAGCAGTAAACGTTTGATAGTTGTAACCTTACCTATAATGGCCCCTCAATACGCCATCTGGATTCAACATAGGTATAAGTTTAAAGACAAACATTCGCCTCAGCATCTGAGCTCGAACATCATCAGGCCGTAAAATAAACTCCAAGAAACCGTTGAAAACAAAACTGGAGGGAGTTTCACCGGGGTGGACTCGACTACTAAGGAAGAACACCTAGAAAAGATGAAAAGAAGAATGATAATACAACTGTAAGTCAATTCATTCAGGTATACCATTACTCAGAATCATAAAGATGAACAAATGTTGGAATTTTCAGACTATAAAGAGAAAAATAATTAGTTACAGCAAATGTTACTTAAGTACCCCGGTGCCAATGAAAGTTTCTACCTTAGAAATTGGGGGAGGGGGCGGGTGAGGAGAAAACAAACATGCTGATCTTGTGACCCATGACATAAGTGCCCATTTGTTAGTAATATGGTGAGCAATGAAGATGGATATGCTATTCCATTTGCCAACAAGAGTGGCAAATTTTAAACAAGTAAATCTGTTTATTATCGGGGGAAAAAAACAGTTGATTAAACCTGAATGAAATTTAAAAATTTCAAATAGCAATGTCCAGACAATCAAACAAGTTGTACATTCAGATTCAAAGGTAGCCCAGATAACCAAATCTCTTCTTCATAAATATTTCCTGCACTGAAAGCAATAGCGGTATTTTATACTTTTGTTAAAAATGTTAGTGTATTCATAAAGGAATCAAGCTTGCAAACATGGAAATGAGAAGTTTTATTACCTGCTTCCCACTGAATCTGTGTGGTCGAGGAAAAGAATTATCAGGAAATAGATTTTCTAGCCGTGGTTCACGTTCTTTCATCATTCCATGACATGAGGTAACTGTGATAAGGTCCACACGCAGTTTGTCCAAGGAATAGCACAACAGCTCACGGTGATAGTAGATTGAATCAGGAGGACTGAAAAAAAAATTGCATAACCTTGTTGAAGATTTCTTCTCGTAACAATTTAGGTCATTCATGTTTTCAAGTTAATCCAGTTACCTGCGATAAAGGAAAAAAAGGTGGACAACAGCCTTGTTGACAACAGCCTTGAATCCTACCTGCTTAAAGACAGTTCTTTGCCGTTTTCCAATTTTTCATCCAGTTCCATTAACATCTCTTGACATTCAGAATATGTGAATGGAAAGCAAAATGCAAAGTAGGTTGTTGCTCCACGATATTCCACAAAACGATGTGTAAAAGAGAGAATAAACTGGTTATCCACAAACTGTATTGAAACAAAATAATAAATTAAAAAACTCAGCTAAAACACAGATATGATTGCAACAAGTTGCACTTACATAGCATTTTTTGAAATAGCATGAATGTTCCGAAGCACATTAAAAAAATGATAGCGCACTGAGCAAAGAAAACAAAGGGAGAATAAAGGATGTTGACCAAAGAGGTGCAGTAGAGTGCCAATTATGTGCACCGATTAGAACTGGCCCTATTGTGGATACGCAAACAGTGTGCGTAATTGATCATCAGTCAGAATACAAATTGGCTACAGTGCTAACTAAAACAATTCTTCCATCAGCATTTATATTGTCATGATGGTACCATACTGTCAGCCTTCCCTCTGTGCCATTCTCATTCTCTCTCATGCTTTCTTTCACCGTCAGACTTGTTTTCCTCTCTAACTCACTTTTCGCTCTTTCTCTAAGCCTCTTTCTCTTTCCAAGATTCTATCTCTTGGTCCCTGACTTTCTCAATCTCTATTTCTCTGTCTCTCACTTTCTCTAGCTCTTTCTGTGACTCTCTTCTCATCTCTAACTGTATACTGTTTTATCCTCCCTAGGAGGAGCATGCCATCCTAAGAACATAAGCAGATAAGAATTTGTTCGGCCAAAGAAGACCAAGATCTATCTAATTCGCCTTCCACCATCCTGGCAGTGGCTTGACATGTCGTGTCACGAACTATATACTGTACGAGATATTATTTTCCAGCAGAAATCTATCTAATTTGTTCTTGAAACAAACAACACTTTCTGCTTCCACTGTCACCTTGCGAGACCTCTCTCTCCTGGTTCCAATTCTACTCAACCCAATATCTCCACTTTGTCTCCGCTAATATTTTCTCCTCCAGTTTTCTCGAACAGTTATCTGCAGTGTACCTGAGGGCTAATCTTCAACCTTCTCCTTTTTCTCATCCTCTCGGTAACATCATCCAAAGGCATAGTCAAATCCACTTTTCCAATTTTATCATCTCCCATCTTGACTTCTCAAATGCACTCCTTGCAAATTTCAGTTCCACCAACTAATCAAATAACCCTGCTCATTTCCTCACTACCTATCACCCAATCCTCGCCCACATTTGCACGCATATCACCCCAATCCCTGCCCAGCTCCAATGTGTGTTGGGTGTTTGTGTGGCAAATGCACTCCTCGTAGATCTCCTCCGTTCCACCATCCACAATTTTTTAATTTGTCAGAAGGTTTTGGGAAATCAGAGAAAAAATCAGTGAGGTGAAATTTTGGAAGGGTTCCAGGGGCAGGGAGAATCGAGGGTACTGGCAGGAGAACAGGGCTGAATAAGACAGCATAGGAAAGGAAGAACAAGATCGTGAAGTATTGTTTAAAACTAATTGTATTTCTATCCAGAGATATTTTAGGAATTTACCAGCGTAATTTAAACATACTCATTTTACTCAGAGTCACCAAATCAACACTTGTCTCTATACTTTCATAGCTGCCATTTTCCGTACCTCAAATGTTGGTCGGTCTCGCACACGTTCCCAGCGTTGTTTTACAGGTAGGGACCTGACAAAGGGGGCCATTCCTTGGGAATAAAGTTTGCTTTGTTTATTCATATTAGTAATGTTGATTTTAATCAGTTTGCCAGGTGCTCCTCCCTTTATACTGAAGTAAAACCAGGATCTAGAGATGGGAAAAGGTAATTAAAACAAAGAGTTCAGAATGCAGCAAGAATTAACACTTTGTACACCTAATAAAAAAAGGAGTTTCACTGCAAAACAACTTTTAATTATCATACCCCAGATAAATGCAGTCAATCCAGTTGATAACCATGGGTGTAAACAAGATTGACCATAGGCATAAACTATAGAGTGTTTAAAATGATATACAATGAGAAAACATTTGAATACTGATAACTGTATAACAGATATTTCAAAATATTTGTGCTTAGAAAGTTAAACAGTCTTCTAAGCAAACTCTACAGGTTTAACCTTCAGAGAAGAATTCAACATTGAACATGTGAAAAGGAACATAATAATAATAATCCTTGCATTTGATATAGCGCTTTTCACATCTTCTCGACGTCTCAAAGCGCTTCACAGAATAGACTGTAAAGTGAATTGACTGTATATTTGTGGGCAAACGCGGCAGCCAATTGCGCACAGCAGTGTCCCACAAACAGTCGAGGATTGAAAAAGACCAATTTATTATTGTTTTGTTTTCGAGTGATTATTATTAGGAGTGTGGAGTAAGGAAACTTGCCCAAGGTTTCACCCTTATAATAATCCTTACATTTGATATAGCACTTTCCACTTCAGGAGGATATCACAAAACGCACCACAGTAATGTCCCACAATCGGCCATGAAACAAATGACCAACATTAAGTGGAGGAATTGTTGGCCAGGACACAAGGAGAAAACTCTCTTTTTGGGAAGTGCCATGGGATCTTTAACATCTACCTGAACAAGCTAACAGAACATCAGTTTAATGTCTCATTCAAAGAACAGAACCTCCGACAATCCAACAAACACCCAGTACTGAATTGGAGTGCCAGCTTTATGAGTTCAAGTCTTGATGAGGGGCTTGAACCCACAACTTTATAACTCAAGAGCCGAGAGTGGGCCAGGCGAACACACACATCTTGTGCTCCAAGCAGCTTTGATCTTGAATAAAAGATTCAATGTACACCACAGAATAAACAAACTTACAGAATGGAAGAACTTGTAGAATTACCTGTTTCCATTCTCAAACTCAGTCTCTCCACAATCTGGCTTCGTCTGCACATTAAACTCATAGTCCGGAAAGGAAAAAGCATTCCCAAATATCCCACAGTTAGTGCTGCCAGTAGGAGCCGGATCCCCTTCTCCTTCAAAGCGATCCACCTTTTCAACTTGAGCAAGGTTTCCAGAATCAAACTTGGAACTGAAAAGCAAGCCACCACAACGAATTTCCATTTTTGTGTCAAGAATATGTGTTTCAAGGTGTATTTCATTCTTTTGTGCACCAACTTGGACAGTTAAATCCTGGAGATCTGTGCATGCAGAAGGAAAATACAATTACAGGCATATATTTTAAAAGGTTGCAAAAACATTGACAACATTTTAATAAAATAAGACATGTGATATATCACATTACTTAAATTCTGAAGGGATTGAGGTAAATTCCACAGGTTACTAGTACATAAACTGAATTGACCACCAAGAGGACGCAGAGAGCGCAGGGGACACTTACCAACCCCACATTAGCCAAGTGGAGTAGGCGAAAAGAGTGGGGTTGGAGAAGATCAATGAGATAAGTTGTGAAGAGATTTATTGGTAAATATAAGGACTTAAATCATTCACTGAAAGACAGAAAACAAGTAAAGCTTGGTGAACGCTGGGTGATAGAGTTTGGTGCAGGTGAGGATGCAAGTGGCAGAACTTTCGATAAGTTAGAACTTATGGATGGTACAGCTTGGGAGTCCAGCTAGAAGAGCATTTGAAAAGTCGAGGCGGGAGGTAACGAAGCTGGACAAGAGTTTTGGTGGCACGTGGATGAGGTAAATCAGTGTTTTCACTCAGATTGAAATATCCATACAGATTATTCTTCAGGAAACAGGCACTTTACAGGTTTCTGCAGAAAAATTAGCAACAGGAGCAATTGGAGGGTGGATAAGACAGTGGAGAAGGGGGCACGATTAAGAAAATAGAGATTCATTTGTGAGGTGCAAGGTGAGCCTTGTGGTGGGAATGAGGCAGTTTGCATGACCTTTCCGAGAGTAGCGGTAGAGTATTGCTCAGCTAGAACTGAGAGAATGCCAAAACTAAATATTTTCATTTGAAATAGTATCTTTTCACGGCAAATGTCTCAAAGCTCTTCTCAGTAGATAGTTTTAAGTGTAGTGACTCTAAAAGTAGCATAGATGGCTAATAATAAAAATGTATATTAAACCTTGGTTACACTATATTGGTGTAGTTCTGGTTGCCATACTACAGGAAGGATAATAATAATAATTCTTGCATTTGATATAGCATCTGTTCATGTCATCAAGACGTCTCAAAGCACTTCTCAGGATATACTGTAAATATACTGGATTGTGTATTTTGTGAGAAAAACACAGCAGCCAGTTTGTGCACAGTAACATCTCATAAACAGCCACTGAATGAATGACCAAATTTATTTGGGGGATTGTTGGCTAGCACACTGGGAGAAACTCCCTTCTCTTTTTGAGTAGTGCCATGGGACCTTTAACATCCACCTGAACAGGCAGACTGGGCCTCGGTTTAATGTCTCATCATAAAATTAAGTTTAGGACAAACTTCTTTATGCAGAAAGTGGTGATAAAGTAGAACTGATGCCAGAAGCTGCAGTTGAAGCAAAAAGCATTTAAGAAACTTGTTGCATACAACAATTTGCATTAATATAACACTGCTCGCTCACAGTAACATCCGAGAACACTTGAAATACATGCTCCCTCATACATGAGGGAGAGGTGTATTGGCAAAAGAATTAGGAGGTGTGGAGGCACATATGGAGCATTGATTAGTTGGGTCGAATGGCCTGCTTCTGTGCTGTAACTACATTTTTGATAAGTTTTATTTCTTACTGTTCATTTCTTTTGTTTCAAACTGAAATACTTGTTTTGTTTACCAAGAAAACACAGCAGACACACAGCCAATATCCATTTATTTATTGACAAATATCTTGCACAAGTCGAGCCTATTACAATACAATGGTTTAGACAGAGTTTAGAACGAGCCGCACTATAAAACAGTCACCGGTCAATGCTTTCAGGTCAGTCCTGTGGTCACCTTTTCCTGTGCGTTGTGTGCATGCAAGATATGCATGGGAAGAACCATTAATGTCACTTTGTTCCAGTATAATGTTCAACAGTATAACTGCGAAACTGGGGTGTATATAAAAGGGTCTGCCAGTACACATCAGACTTATAAGATTGAAAAGAGGAAAATTCTAAGGATTGAGTATTGAACTAAAACAATATTTAAACCTTAGCATCAATGCCCTCAATTGAAAGGTTCATAATATTAAATTCTTCTTAAATATGCATAAAGTAGTTTTCATGCTGAGAATGTTATCTGAGACTGCCATTTCAGAGTCCATTGGGGGATAAACAGACAAGGGGATAACTGGCACTTGATTGTAGCTGTATGATAAATATTAGGTTTATTATTACTGTTATTGAGAATATTATTGTGGTTATTTTGGGGGAAATTTTGAACTTTTAATCTTTAATAACAGAAAGCATCTTAACAATGCAATAAGTTGACTGGATTGGATGCCGAGCAGATCTTTTTTAGATCAATATTTTACAGATATGGTTAACTCAATAGACTAATTGTTTTCCGAATAAGTGATTTGACATCGCACAAGTGTACATACTTTGTGTTGTAGATAAACTTTACTAGTATCTATTCAATGCTGATGATCCATTCTGGAATTCAGAACAGTTTTAATCCAGATCCAGACACAGAACTCTATAATTTGAGAAAAATAAAGCAAAGAACAACAACTTGCATTTGTATAGCACTCTTCATGCAGGGTAGTGTCTTGGACCACTTAACAATGGTGGAGCCTGATACCAAGCCGGGGGAAGGTGACCTTAAGCACAGTCGAAGAGGAAAGTTTTGAGACGTGATCTGACATATAAGTATATATATTTAAGTATATGTTCCCATATTATTCAATGTAGAGGGAGCTGACAAAACAAATAATTATCATATACAAATGACAGGGCAGAAAAGAATGAAGTCACATTCTCAAGTCAACCTTAAAGATCATCTATGTGATTCGCTCTATTTGAGGCCCTTTTCAAGTTGAATGTGAAGAACATTTATTGTATTGTTATCAATAATCTTCCTGACAAGTATTTGTTGTGGAGTGTTTCATAATGATCTCCACTTCCATTCTTTGCATGAAACTTCGCCAGTTGGTTTATCATTTGTACTATATTCTTTTCTGAAAGTCAAACATATGCCACACAAAACTCCTGCAATTTTCCTTTGCATAACATACTCAAGATATCTCTGCTGAATACAGAATTTTTTTATTTTTTTTACAAGTGACAAAGATCAAATTACTACATCTTGTATTAAGTAAATTATAGACCATGAAAGATTTCTCTAACTATTGAAAAATATTCCGCTCTTACTTTTGGAAAATTTTCTATATCCAGCACGGTGCATATAAATTTCAGGTGCAATATTTGAATGAGACAATTATAAGTAACATAAAATTAGTTGAAATTTACTTCTTTTTAAATATAGAAAGTAATGTTATAGTGACAATACAGGTCATCCAGACGAAACAAAGAAATTTCCCTTTGTTATGGCCATGTATTTGCGGAACTCCCAGTCTGGTCTGGATATTAATTTAGCACGTATCAAGAAGCCAGCGAACCAAAAATCTCCCTCAGTCTTTCCCATTTTAATCTAAAGCTTCTAAAAACCAAGATTGAACGTAAATAATCACTACTGCTCAATTTATCAAACACTTTATTAGATTTGGATTAACATTGATCATGCTCTCCTTTCTTTTATCCGGATTTCTTAATTTACAAAATTTCTGCACATTTTGAATATAGCCAATAAATTGAGAGGAAAATGAGAGAACCAAAATCTCAGGTAACTTTTTTTGGGGTCAGCCGTGTGTCTGACACATGCGAAAACCCATCACCATGTTTAAGAGTATCCAAACCAACCTACACATGGAAATGTCAGCCTTTTTTGGAATCCAATGAACACTCTCTCCCTGGAGGGATGCATTCTGCTTACTTAATTCCGGAAAGTTTTAGGCGCATGTTAGCACGAGCCAAGGCTTGGGGACCCCAGAGTGTGCATTGGGGTACTGCTGGAATCTTACCAGCTAAAACCGCATTGCTTGCCATTGATATTGCTGTCTGGCAAGCTTTTCGGTTGCTTGTTCAGTTAGGACAACCTTACACGGTAGGGCTTTGGCTTGCAACAACAACATTACATTTGTATAGCGCCTTTCACATCGGGAGGACGTCCCAAGGCGCTGGACAGAGAACACCTTTTCAGACCCGAGCTGGGGTCGGGAGGAAGGAGGGTGGCCGATGGCATGGTCGAAGAGGAGGGTCTTGAGGTGAGACTTGAAGGAGGTTAAGGAGGGGGTGAGGCAGTGACTAGGGGATGGAATTCCAGAAGTTGGGGGCAGAGTGGCTGAATCTCTCCTGCTAATGGTGGGGTGGGTGGGTCGGGGGACGTGGAGCAGGCCGGAGCGGGCTGAGCGGAGGGAATGGACGGGTTGGTAGCGGATTAGAAGGTCGCAGAGGTAGTGTGGGGTGAGGCCATGGAAGGCTTTGTATGTGAGGACCACATTGTAGTGGTTAATGGGACCCGAGTGGTAAGAGTTCCTGCCCCCAGCAACTGGTCTTCCCTTTTCCCTTCCAAGTCCTGCTGATGAGCCAGCCTTGCCCTGCTGTCATCAACAGTGCGCTAGAGCACTGCGGATCCACCTGGCTCAGGAAGTGGACTATTGAGATGGCTGCAGAGGATCGATGCAATTCTGGCATTCAGTTGCCAGTTCAGACCCAAAGAGATCCCACTTACCTCCCCCAAGGATGTTAAGATAACAGGTAATACAATGCTTACATTACCAAAGCCACCTATGTATAAATAAATTCATATTCAACATCAGCTCTTTTAGATAATACACATTTTTTTTAAATTGGCCCAATCCACAACTGTTTGTGGGACACTGCTGTGCGTATTTGGCTGCCACATTGCGCCCACAAAATACAGTCAATTCACTTTACAATATATTCTGTGAAGTGCTTTGAGACGTCTCAATGACGTGATAAGAAGTTATATCAAATGCAAGTATTATTATTATTCAGACTTGATTGGAGTGAAACTTGACCAATCATTGCCAATTAATGATATGGGAGAAAAGCATATTATGTTCTGAGTTTAGCACTGGGTCAGCACTAAGCAAATTTCATTAAAACACAAAGTTAGAGAGAGGAAAAATGACAGAAAAAAAATCATACTGTTCTCATCGGTTTAGATTGAATTTGAGTCCAGAAGTGAAGAACAATTTTAATCATAAGTTTATTTATTGCATATTGTAAGCAAGAACTACCATGAACATTGAAGTATGCAGTATTTACATTGTACACCAATGTGCAAGGAAATATTTCCTCAAATAAGTAAACAGAATGAAATGAATCCAACTCACCGTATTCGGCCAATTCACCTTCTGTACACTTAGCACTTCCATAGTGGACATTTAATGCCTTCAGACAAAACAAGTTTAAAAACAGATTAATATTTG
This sequence comes from Callorhinchus milii, assembly GCF_018977255.1. Lineage (NCBI taxonomy): Eukaryota > Metazoa > Chordata > Chondrichthyes > Chimaeriformes > Callorhinchidae > Callorhinchus > Callorhinchus milii. The sequence continues at coordinate 22,748,040 of NW_024704744.1, forward strand.
TAAATAAAAGTGATCTTATTAAGGATAATAAGTCTTTACAGGAAAATATCAAATTCTATGTAGCATGAAACTATCATTTTCAGAGTTTGGCTGTGTTACATTTGCAACAGTTTGTTTTGTTTTCTTGTAGCAAACATAGCAGTTGCTTGTTAAGGGGTAGGGAAAATAGGAAAATTCACTTCCTGATTTGCAATTAGCCATTCGTGACATGTGCCAGCAATCCACTCTCGGTCCATGTATTAGAATGTGTATTCTCTCACAACCTGATTACCTAATTCAGAGAGAATTAGGCACAGATTGCCAACAGTCAAGGGTTGGGACCTCATAGTGTGCATTGGGGTACTGCTGGGAGTCTGTCTAACCAGCTAAAACCATATGCCACGATTCGGCAAGCTTCCTGCCGTTTGTCCAACTTAGACCATTCTACCTTGACTCTGATTTGTAGGGTTAACAATCCCCCAGATAAATTAGGTCATTCACTTCATTATTGTTTGTGGGACACTGTTGTGCACAAATTTGCTTCTACAAAACACAGACACTACACTTCACATAAAATCCTGTGAAGTTCTTTGATACACCTCCCAATGTGAAATAGGCAATGCAAGGATTAAAAGGATTATTATCACCAGAATATTCAGTATTACTATATTTATCAACAATATTGTTAGTATAATTCAAGTTACAAAAGTATTTATAATAATAACAATCCTTCCATTTAGTTTAGCACCATTCATCTTAGAAGGATGTCCCAAAGTGTTTCACATGATATACTGTAACTGTGTGCTTAAGTGAATATGGCATTATTATTAATATTACTATATCAGTATTAATTGATTTACCATACAACAGTCAATTATGATATTAGTTATCATTAGATGAAGCTTTCCTGATATAATGGATACTGTTTACTCTCTCTGGAGTCAGTAGATGTGGCATTTGACTACCACTATAACTTGTTCTATCACCAGTGCCAGTAGATGCCAGTTTACTGATTGATGCCGTGCATTATTATTACTGACGATTCTGGTTATTTTTTATCTCTTGTTCCCTCTCTCTCTGTGTCACTGGATGCAGGTTTACTTACGTTGCAGTCTTTACCCCAATGTTGGTGGATGCAGTTTATTGGCTGTTAATGTTCTCTTTCTGGTACCACTGTACCAATGTTTTAGCAGCTATTACTGTTCCCTCTTTGGTGCCTGTGGTTTACTAGTCTCCACCTTGTGCAAGTGATATACTGGATGCCCCTGTTACCTCTCTTATGCCAGTGGTTTATTAGCTCTCCCTGATGATGTCTGTGGTATACTGACCATCATTGTTGTCTCCCTGGTGCCAGCGGTTTTCTGTCTGTTACGATCTCTGGGGCCAGTCACTTACTGACTGTTTGTTTCTCTCTCTGGTGGTTTACTACCTGTGTGTGTCTATAATCAGGGATATTAACTGTGTCTGTGTGGCCAGGGTTACTGTCTGTGTGTGTGTCTGTGTGGCCAGGGTTACTGTCTCTGTGTGTGTATGGCCAGGGTTACTGTCTCTGTGTGTGTATGGCCAGGGTTACTGTCTCTGTGTGTGTCTGTATGGCCAGGGTTACTGTCTCTGTGTGTGTCTGTATGGCCAGGGTTACTGTCTCTGTGTGTGTATGGCCAGGGTTACTGTCTCTGTGTGTGTCTGTATGGCCAGGGTTACTGTCTCTGTGTGTGTATGGCCAGGGTTACTGTCTCTGTGTGTGTCTGTGTGTGGCCAGGGTTACTGTCTCTGTGTGTGTGTGTATGGCCAGGGTTACTGTCTCTGTGTGTGTGTGTATGGCCAGGGTTACTGTCTCTGTGTGTGTGTGTATGGCCAGGGTTACTGTCTCTGTGTGTGTGTGTATGGCCAGGGTTACTGTCTCTGTGTGTGTATGGCCAGGGTTACTGTCTCTGTGTGTGTATGGCCAGGGTTACTGTCTCTGTGTGTGTATGGCCAGGGTTACTGTCTCTGTGTGTGTCTGTGTGTGGACAGGGTTACTGTCTCTGTGTGTGTCTGTGTGTGGACAGGGTTACTGTCTCTGTGTGTGTCTGTGTGTGGCCAGGGTCACTGTCTCTGTATGGCCAGGGTTACTGTCTGTGTGTGTGTGTGTGTGTGTGTATGGGTTACTGTCTCTGTCTGTGTGTGTGTGTATGGGTTACTGTCTCTGTGTGTGTGAGTGAGTGTGTGTGTATGGGTTACTGTCTCTGTGTGTGTGTGTGAGTGAGTGAGTGTGTGTGGCCAGTGGTGACTGTGACCGGCTGCTGTGTGTGTGTGTGTGTGTGTGTGTGTGGCCAGTGGTTGGAGTGACCGTTGGTCAGTTGTTATTTGAATCTCCCGTGTGTTCGGGTCTCGCTCACCTCGCGCTCTGGGCTCAGCGCCGCCGCCTGGGGCCAACCGCGGGCCCGACCGCACCCCCATCACACCCGCCTCTCATCTCCTCAGCTCCCGCTCCGAGCAGCTGGTGAACACCAGCCCGGGCTTCCCAGTCACCCCCCTAACACAGGCCCACCCCGCTCTCTCAGTGCCAGTCCTCGGCCTCTCTCTCTCTCTCTCTCTGCCCTCGGTCCCCGCTCTCCGTTTTCCTCTATCTCTGAGTCGCCCTCATCCTCTCCGGCGTCCCTCGCTCTCCCCCTCCATGTCTCTGATTCTCTCTCCTCACTGGGTGTGTCTTTCCGTTTCGCGGACTCTCTGACCGTTTTCAGAGCGACTCCACACTCTCCTCATCTGCCAGTCTCTCTCTCTCTCTCTCACTCCCCCTCACTCACTCTCTCCCCCAGTCTCTCTCTCCCCCTCACTCACTCACTCTCTCCCTCAGTCTCTATCTCCCCCCTCACTCACTCCCCTCACTCAGTCTCCAGCTCTCCCCTCACTCACTCCCCTCCCTCAGTCTCTAGCTCCCCCCTCACTCACTCCCTCAGTCTCTAGCTCCCCCTCACTCACTCTCTCCCTCAGTCTCCAGCTCCCCCTCACTCACTCCCCTCACTCAGTCTCCAGCTCTCCCCTCACTCACTCCCCTCCCTCAGTCTCTAGCTCCCCCCTCACTCACTCCCTCAGTCTCTAGCTCCCCCTCACTCACTCTCTCCCTCAGTCTCCAGCTCCCCCTCACTCACTCCCCTCCCTCAGTCTCCAGCTCTCCCCTCACTCACTCCCCTCCCTCAGTCTCTAGCTCCCCCCTCACTCACTCCCTCAGTCTCTAGCTCCCCCCTCACTCACTCTCTCCCTCAGTCTCCAGCTCCCCCCTCACTCACTCCCCTCCCTCAGTCTCCAGCTCCCCCCTCACTCACTCCCTCAGTCTCCAGCTCCCCCCTCACTCTCTCCCCCAGTCTCTCTCTCCCCCTCACTCACTCTTTCTCTCCCTCAGTCTCCAGCTCCCCCCTCCCTCACTCCCCTCCCTCAGTCTCCAGCTCCCCCCTCACTCACTCCCTCAGTCTCCAGCTCCCCCCTCACTCACTCTCTCCCTCAGTCTCCAGCTCCCCCCTCACTCACTCCCTCCCTCAGTCTCTAGCTCCCCCTCACTCACTCTCTCCCTCAGTCTCCAGCTCCCCCTCACTCACTCCCCTCCCTCAGTCTCCAGCTCCCCCCTCACTCACTCTCTCCCTCAGTCTCCAGCTCCCCCCTCACTCACTCCCCTCCCTCAGTCTCCAGCTCCCCCCTCACTCAATCCCCTCCCTCAGTCTCCAGCTCCCCCCTCACTCACTCCCCTCCCTCAGTCTCCAGCTCCCCCCTCACTCACTCCCCTCCCTCAGTCTCTAGCTCCCCCCTCACTCACTCCCCTCCCTCAGTCTCCAGCTCCCCCCTCCCTCACTCCCCTCCCTCAGTCTCCAGCTCCCCCCTCACTCACTCCCCTCCCTCAGTCTCTAGCTCCCCCCTCACTCACTCTCTCCCTCAGTCTCCAGCTCCCCCCTCACTCACTCCCCTCAGTCTCCAGCTCTCCCCTCACTCACTCCCTCAGTCTCCAGCTCCCCCCTCCCTCACTCCCCTCCCTCAGTCTCCAGCTCCCCCCTCACTCACTCCCCTCCCTCAGTCTCTAGCTCCCCCCTCACTCACTCCCTCAGTCTCTAGCTCCCCCCTCACTCACTCCCCTCAGTCTCCAGCTCCCCCCTCACTCACTCCCCTCCCTCAGTCTCCAGCTCCCCCCTCACTCCCCTCAGTCTCTAGCTCCCCCCTCACTCCCCTCCCTCAGTCTCTAGCTCCCCCCTCCCTCCCTCAGTCTGGCCCCAGTCTGTGTGTGTCCCCCCCGGTGCTCCCCCCCGGCTGCCCCTCCGGCTCTCTTTGTTTTCAGGGTGACCACACTCTCTCCTCTCACTGCTTGACATCAACAACCTCCCCTCTTATTGGATGTTTCACTGGAAGAACAAAATGTTTAGTGATTGGCTGCCTGTAAAGTGGGGGTGTACCTGCTCCTCATTGTGGAGCTCTGTCACCCAAACCCAACGAGGTGTTGGTATGTGGAGAGGGCAGCTGTCCAGATGGTGCTTGTAATGGGAAGCTTTGTGGATTTAGATACCTAAATCTAACTCCAATATTGCCCCTAATGCATACTTCAGGTCCTCAGCATCTTGCGGAACCTGATGCGGGAGAGGACGTGGGTTGTGGAGTTCTTGATGTTCTGCAGCTTGTGTAGGGAGGATGGAGGGAGTTTGGCCGGCACGCTGGTTTCGTCAAGCCCCAACGTGATGAAGCCTGGGGTAGAAGCAGTACAGAGACGTGCAATGTTGCAAAATGAGGGAAATCTGTTACAAATTGTTACCAGCATTAAACGCACGGTTGCCAGGAATGTCCAGATCACAATCTGGCAGTGTGGTTAATATCAGCACCTCTCCCTCTCTCTCTGCGGCTTATGATCTCAGGCCATTGGATCACTTTTCGGGGGTAATATTCCCTTCAAAAATTAAAACAGAATTATAATTATTTGGTCACTCAATCCACGACTGTTTGTGGGACATTGTTTGCGCAAATTGGCTGCTGTGTTTTGCCCACAAACTACAGCCAATTGACTTTACAGTATATTTCAGTGAAACGCTTTAAGACGTATCAAAGATGTGATAATAATAATAATCCTTGCATTTGATAAAGCACTTTTCACGTCTTCTAGACGTCTCAAAGCACTTCACAGAATATGCTATAAAATGAATTAACTGTATATTTGTGGGCAAAACGTGGCAGTCAATTGCGCACAGCAGTGTCCCACAAACAGTCGTGGATTGAAAAAGACCGATTTATTATTTTGTTTTTTGGAGGGATTATTAATAGGCATGTGGAGTAAGGAAACTTGCCCAATGTTTCGCCCTGCCTGGTATGTGTGTCAGCCCAACTCAGTCTGTATCTATGTTTGCCTGTGTGTTTAATGATAAATAATAAGGTGCTATATCAAATGCATGGATCATTATTAAAGCTGAATAAGGATTTGGAGGACAAATTTGTGTTTAACAAGACATTAAGGATCTGCAACAGGAATTCTGATACTTGAGGTGGAGAAAGCAACTCAGACAGGCAGTGTGCTTCACTCCTTCCCATCCATTGGGATGGATTTCCCTTATATCTTACAATGAATATTTCCAAATGCGTCACATTCAGTTTCACCCACAAAATATACAGTCATTTTACAGTATATTCTGTGAAGCGCTTTGAAACTTTTCAGAGACGTGATAAAGCGCTATGTCAAATGCAAGGATTATTATTATAATGGTCCAAGCATTGCCTATGAAGCGCTTAGAGACATTTTGATGTTATCGGTACAATATCATGTTGCAGGAATTACAACAACAAGATTACATTTGTATAGCGCCTTTCACATCGGGAGGACGTCCCAAAGCGCTGGACAGAGTACAGCATTTCAGACCTGGGTTGGGAAGGGAGGGGAAGGGGGGTGGCCGATGCCATGGTCGAAGAGGAGGGTCTTGAGGCGGGACTTGAAGGAGGCTAAGGAGGGGGCGAGGCGGAGTGACTGGGGGATGGAATTCCAGAGGTTGAGGGCAGTGGCTGAAGGCTCTCCCACCAATGGTGGGGCAGGTGGGTCGGGGGACGTGGAGCAGGCCGGAGCCGGCTGAGCGGAGGGAGCAGGCGGGTTGGTAGGGTGTTAGAAGGTCGCAGAGGTAGGGTGGGGTGAGGCCATGGAGGGCTTACCTCTCCGATCTACTATCCCCCTACTTACCTGCCCGTACCCTCCGTTCCTCTGGCTCCAGTCTGCTCCACATCCCCCGCCCTAACTGCCCTACCATTGGTGGACGGGCCTTCAGCCTCTCAGCCCCGAGGCTCTGGAACTCCATCCCCCAGTGCCTTCACCTTGCCTCCTCCCTTTCCTCCTTCAATGCCGGTCTCAAGACCTTTCTCTTTGACCGTGCCTTCAGCTCCCCTCTCAACTCTCTACCCCCTCCTCGCTCCCTCCCTTCCCTCCCCTCACCCTGACCATTTCCCCCCAATGCTCGGGTCCCGATCTAACTGTCCAGCGCCTTGGGACGTCCTCCCGACGTGAAAGGCGCCCTATAAATGCAATCTTGTTGTTGTTGTTGTTTGTATGTGAGGACCAGGATCTTGAACTGGATCCTCTGAAGGATAGGGAGCCAGTGCAGTCGGGCGAGAGTGGGGGAGATGGGGTCACGGAGTTTGGTGCGGGAGAGGACACGGGCTGCAGAGTTCTGGATTACCTGCCGCCTGTGGAGGGAGGAGTTGGGAAGGCCAACAAGCAGGACATGAGCCGGGAGGTGATGAAGGCACGAACAAGAGTTTCAGCGGCCTGAGGGGTGAGGTAGTGGCGGAGTCGGGTCATGGCTTGGCTGTGGGGAAGAAAAGACAGTTGAGGGTCGAACAAGACACCGAGGTTCCTGACTGGCCTGGAGTTGAAGTGTGCAACCACTGAATTGGAAGATAAAATAATAAAGTAATACGATTCCACTGCCTTAATTACGGTACGAGCAAGGATTGCAAGTGGCGGTACCGAATACTGAATCGCGCTGATAAAAAGACTAAAAATATTATTACAAAACAGCAAAGAACGCCACAAAAAATAAATTCACACGCCGTAACCTTTAACATGACACAGCGGGAAGGATTGTGCCAACTCTCGGGAAAGAAAGCTGGACGTCTAAATACACGACACGCACAACCCGGAGCAGAGAGCGGCGATATGATATGACTCCCCAACAAAGTTATTAGGAGGAGAAACAATTTTAAAAAAAATTCTAAAAGTTTTTTTGTGAGGGTGAGGGGGGAAAAACTGGAGGATGCGGGCATCGATCCCGCTACCTCTCGCATGCTAAGCGAGCGCTCTACCATTTGAGCTAATCCCCCGCCACGGCCAAGCAGCGGGATTGCCGGTTGGTGTAGCTCCACCCCTCAGGCGGCTCCTGGGTCTGACGCTCAGCAGCGACTCCGCCCAACTTACACCTGAACCCCATCATCCCTCATCCAATCCACTCCGTGATGCGTGTGCCCCCCCCCCCCACACACACACAGACCAGCAGCAGTCTGTCTGCTCCCCCCCACACACACACACACACACTCTGGATCTCCTTCCATCTTGAGATGACGAGTGACTTTCCTCCTGGGGGGTGTGGGGGGCGGCACTGTTACCAATTTAGATTTCTATTGTATTATACGCCATGTTCCTCGTCGATCACCCACCCGGCGGTGTTTGGGGATTATCGTGTTAAAACCTGTCCCTATTCTCCCGGGTTCTCGTGAGCCTTTCTCGCGCCGCCTGACGGGGGCCACGCCGGGAATCGCGCGACTTCCCGGGGGCTTCGCCGCCGCAAGACTCGAGCACAAGGCTGGTCTGGAGGAAGGAGGCCGTCTCGGCCCCATCTGATCTCATCCCTCCGGAACACCCGCCCTGTCAGTCCCCCTGATCGCTGCCTCGCACTGCTCTCTGAATGCGTCGCTGTATCCCCGCCCGCGGCCGCTCACCCCCTTTCCCGGTAGACCGTCATGTTCCAGTCGTACCCTCCGGGGGGTGAAGACACACTTACCGGTGTCTGTCCTGAAATTGCCCTTTATCTAAATCTGGTCTCTGTGAGTGAGACGCAGCACCGGCCGGAGTGAGCGAACCAGAGGCTCAGCGGCTGGGCCTTTCCACTCTCCCTTTCTCTCTTCTTTTTCTCTCTTCTCTCTCTCTCTCTCTCTATCCCTCTCTTCTCTTTCTTTCTCTCCGGTTTCTCGCTCTTCTCTCTTTTCTCTTTCTCTCCTGTTTCTCTCTCGCGCGCTCTCTCTCTCTTTCCTTCTCTTTTATTCCTCTTTCTCACTCTTCTCCCTCCTGCTTTCTCTCTTCTTATTTATTCCCTCCCTCCCTCCCTCCCTCTGTGTGTGTGTGTGTGTGTGATGCTCGTATTGTTTCCCTGGTGTTGTGGGGCCGGGCCTGGCCGGGCCGGGCCTGGCCCCGGGGTGACACGGGCCTGTGTTGGTGTGGGACCTGTCACAAGTCGTGGGGTTAAGAGACCAAAACGCTCTTTAAATAAGCGAGAGAGGCTTTAAATTGAATTAATTTTTTTTTAAAAAAACAAAGAAAAGCCCTCCCCCCCACACACGCACACGCACACAATCATCCAGACTAAAAGTTTTATTATTTTTAATTGATTTACTATTAAATAAGAAAGAGGGGGGAAAAAAATACGTGGCGTCCTTCGAGCCGGAATCGAACCAGCGACCTAAGGATGTCCATGTCCGCTCGGGGCCGCTACAGTCCTCCGCTCTACCAGCTGAGCTATCGAAGGCGCTGAGGACCGACCGCCAAACACTCGCCATGTCCGCGCCGCGCGCAGCCTGAGACGACACGTCATAGAGTCTGAACCCCCTGAGTGGTCAACACAGAGAGTGATACAGAGAGAGGAACACAGAGAGTGATACAGAGAGAGTAATACAGAGAGTGATACAGAGAGGAACACAGAGAGTGATACAGAGAGAGAGGAACACAGAGAGTGATACAGAGAGAGAGGAACACAGAGAGTGATACAGAGAGAGAGGAACACAGAGAGTGATACAGAGAGAGTGACACAGAGAGTGACACAGAGAGAGCGACACACAGAGAGCGACACAGAGAGAGCGCGATACAGAGAGAGTGACACAGAGAGAGCGACACAGAGAGAGCGCGATACAGAGAGTGATAAGAGAGAGGAACACAGAGAGTGATACAGAGAGAGGAACACAGAGAGTGATACAGAGAGAGAGGAACACAGAGAGTGATACAGAGAGTGATACAGAGAGAGGAACACAGAGAGTGATACAGAGAGAGAGGAACACAGAGAGTGATACAGAGAGAGGAACACAGAGAGTGATACAGAGAGAGGAACACAGAGAGTGATACAGAGAGAGGAACACAGAGAGTGATACAGAGAGAGGAGTACAGAGAGTGATACAGAGAGAGGAGTACAGAGAGTGATACAGAGAGAGGAACACAGAGAGTGATACAGAGAGAGGAGTACAGAGAGTGATACAGAGAGAGGAGTACAGAGAGTGATACAGAGAGAGGAACACAGAGTGATACAGAGAGAGGAACACAGAGAGTAATACAGAGAGAGGAACACAGAGTGATACAGAGAGAGGAGTACAGAGAGAGGAGTACAGAGAGTGATACAGAGAGAGGAACACAGAGAGTGATACAGAGAGAGGAGTACAGAGAGTGATACAGAGAGAGGAACACAGAGTGATACAGAGAGAGGAACACAGAGAGTAATACAGAGAGAGGAACACAGAGTGATACAGAGAGAGGAGTACAGAGAGTGATACAGAGAGAGGAACACAGAGAGTGATACAGAGAGAGGAGTACAGAGAGTGATACAGAGAGAGGAGTACAGAGAGTGATACAGAGAGAGGAACACAGAGTGATACAGAGAGAGGAACACAGAGAGTAATACAGAGAGAGGAACACAGAGTGATACAGAGAGAGGAGTACAGAGAGTGATACAGAGAGAGGAACACAGAGAGTGATACAGAGAGAGGAACACAGAGAGTGATACAGAGAGAGGAGTACAGAGAGTGATACAGAGAGAGGAGTACAGAGAGTGATACAGAGAGAGGAACACAGAGAGTGATACAGAGAGAGGAGTACAGAGAGTGATACAGAGAGAGGAACACAGAGTGATACAGAGAGAGGAACACAGAGAGTAATACAGAGAGAGGAACACAGAGAGTGATACAGAGAGAGGAGTACAGAGAGTGATACAGAGAGAGGAACACAGAGTGATACAGAGAGAGGAACACAGAGAGTAATACAGAGAGAGGAACACAGAGTGATACAGAGAGAGGAGTACAGAGAGTAATACAGAGAGAGGAACACAGAGTGAAAAAGAGAGAGTAATACAGAGAGTGATACAGAGAGAGGAACACAGAGAGTGATACAGAGAGAGGGACACAGAGAGTGATACAGAGAGAGAGGAACACAGAGAGTGATACAGAGAGGAACACAGAGAGTGATACAGAGAGAGGAACACAGAGAGAGGAACACAGAGAGTGATACAGAGAGTGATACAGAGAGAGGAACACAGAGAGTGATACAGGGAGAGGAACACAGAGAGTGATACAGAGAGAGGAACACAGAGAGTGATACAGAGAGAGGAACACAGAGAGTGATACAGAGAGAGAGGAACACAGAGAGTGATACAGAGAGTGATACAGAGAGAGGAACACAGAGAGTGATACAGAGAGAGAGGAACACAGAGAGTGATACAGAGAGAGGAACACAGAGAGTGATACAGAGAGAGGAACACAGAGAGTGATACAGAGAGAGGAACACAGAGAGTGATACAGAGAGAGGAGTACAGAGAGTGATACAGAGAGAGGAGTACAGAGAGTGATACAGAGAGAGGAACACAGAGAGTGATACAGAGAGAGGAGTACAGAGAGTGATACAGAGAGAGGAGTACAGAGAGTGATACAGAGAGAGGAACACAGAGTGATAAAGAGAGAGGAACACAGAGAGTAATACAGAGAGAGGAACACAGAGAGTGATACAGAGAGAGGAGTACAGAGAGTGATACAGAGAGAGGAACACAGAGAATGATACAGAGAGAGGAGTACAGAGAGTGATACAGAGAGAGGAACACAGAGAGTGATACAGAGAGAGGAGTACAGAGAGTGATACAGAGAGAGGAACACAGAGTGATACAGAGAGAGGAACACAGAGAGTAATTCAGAGAGAGGAACACAGAGTGATACAGAGAGAGGAGTACAGAGAGTGATACAGAGAGAGGAACACAGAGAGTGATACAGAGAGAGCGATACAGAGAGAGACTGAGAGATACAGAGAGAGTGACACAGAGAGAGAGTGATACACAGAGAGAGTAATACAGAGAGAGGAACACAGAGAGTGATACAGAGAGAGGAACACAGAGAGTGATACAGAGAGAGAGGAACACAGAGAGTGATACAGAGAGAGGAACACAGAGAGTGATACAGAGAGAGGAGTACAGAGAGTGATACAGAGAGAGGATGATACAGAGAGAGGAGTACAGAGAGTGATACAGAGAGAGGAACACAGGAGTGATACAGAGAGAGGAACACAGAGTGATACAGAGAGGAACACAGAGTGATACAGAGAGAGGAGTACAGAGAGTAATACAGAGAGAGGAACACAGAGTGATACAGAGAGAGGAACACAGAGAGTGATACAGAGAGAGGAACACAGAGAGTGATACAGAGAGAGGAACACAGAGTGATACAGAGAGGAACACAGAGTGATACAGAGAGAGGAACACAGAGAGTAATACAGAGAGGAACACAGAGAGTAATACAGAGTCATAGAGAGAGGAATACAGAGTCATAGAGAGAGTAATACAGAATAATACAGAGAGAGTAATGCAGTGAGTAATAGAGAGAGTAATACAGAGTGAGTAATACGGAGTAATAGAGAGAGTAATACAGAGAGTAATAGAGAGAAAGTAATACAGAGAGTAATAGAGAGAGTAATGCAGAGAGAGAGAGAGTAATACAGACAGAGTTTGCAGAGTAGAGCCTGGATGTTCTGAATGTGTATATGAGGGTCTCGGTGGCCGGTAGTGTGAGACTGACAGTGGAGGTGGGGGAAGGCAGAGCGGGTCATGGCTCAGATATGGAGTAGAAAGGATAGTTGAGGGTCAAAACAAAACCCCAGGGTTTTGACTGACATAGCAACCCCAAGACTGGCTTAGGAAAGCCTCGGTCTTGTTGCCGTTCAACTGAAGGAAGTTAGTTCTCATCCAGGACTTGATGTCCGACAGACATTCTGTCACCGCCCCATCTCCAACGTCCCTTTCCTCTCTAATGTCCTGGAACGAGTCATTGCTTCCCAGCTTTGCTCCTTCCATTCCTTTCCTGAACTCCTCCAATCATGTTTCAGTGCCATCCACCGCACAGAAACAGCCCTGGTCAAAGGGACACGTGACATTCTGTCCATCTGCGACCAGGGCTCCCTTCTGCCTCCTCGTCCTCCTTGACCTCTCTGCTGCTTTCGACACCGTCGACCTCATCCACCGCCTCTCCTCTCATCTCAACCTTCACGGCTCTGTCCTTGACTGGTTCAGATCGTACCTCTCACACTGCCTCCACTTCATCTCCACAAACGGTTTCTCCTCTAACCCCCGGACCATCTTGTGGGGCATTCCTCAGGTCCCCTCCTCTTCAACATCTATATGCTCCCTCTTGGTGACATCATCCGCAGACATGGGGTCAACTTCCACATGTATGCGGATGATACCCAACTCTATCTCTCTGCCTCCCCCTTAAAAGAGACCTATCCAGAGCCAGACACGCACAAATACAAAGAGAGGAGAGAGCAACAGACGAGAGAGACATTAATACAGAGAGAAAAACTAACAGAGAGCAACAGAGGGAGACCAAAAAAGAGTCAGACCAACACCGTCAAAATCAGAGAGAGAGAGACCAGAAACTTTTAATTATAAAGTACCCTTCACGCGGACAGCATCTTAGGATGCTCGAGAGAGGAGAAACTAAAATACATCGTCATTACAATTTAGGGCAAATCCTATGAAATGACATGATAAAACCCTATCCCAAAGCATTTCATAGAATTTATTAAATAAATTCCAACATCCATCAATAGTATTACTCTATTGCTGGATGTTGGAATTTATTTAAGTGTCTGTTAAATTCAGATGTCTTGCAGAGGCAAGATTATTATTTATTTAATGGTCAATGGCAAAATTCATTGCAGTGCCCAGGTTCGGAGGACACATAATCTTTCCACCTTTGCCTTTCTTTTGAATTATTATTGTGCTATGATAATTGTCTCCTTACAATCATGCACCACTGTCCATCTAGTAACCTTGGTTTTATAACTGAGTGTTTTCTAAACATTTCCAATGTGCAAGTGAGTATGACAAACATTTTTGACATAATCTTTTATGAAAATTGAGGGATTTATGTCACGGCCAATACTGCAATAGTTTCCAACAGTGAAGCTTACTTATGTTGGAAACTAATTTATTAGCTTACTTATGCTTATTTATTTAACATTATCAATCACATGACTGAAACAGTGTCTGTTAAATGTAGGTGTTTTGCAGAGAAGTGGTAGCAATGTTTTCATCTCATGATTGGTCGACCAAATGAAATATGGTCATTCTTCCTGACAGTATCATTCTCTTGGCCACATGGCTGTAACAAATATCTGGTTAACCAGGGTTATCAGGATGAAAAAGAGGAATACTGATGGGTTGGCCAGTTTGCAGGTTCTGGATCAGCAGTACCCCATTGATGGATGTTGGAAGTTGTACATTAATGGAAAAAAAGTAGCATTGATATTGTGCATCCTGAAGGCTCGTAGTTGCTGAAGTTGGGGTCCTGACCAGTCTGTGTTGCGTCACCAAAGAACCATGTTTTACACATTGCTCAGTCATTTTTTTTCTGGTAAATCCATTCTACTTTCAGGATTGCTTCTTTAAAACTCTACATCTTATCAATCACCTTGACAAACTTATGTAATAATTTAGATGCCATTTATCTTTTGGTCAGCTGGGTATCCGACACACAGAAACCAATCATCATATTACAGTCTCCAAACTATATAAGTATGAAAATTTCTGGCATGGAGTGTGTGTGCACTCTCTCTCCAGCTGAGCTATGCTTACCTAATCTGAGTTTAGCCACAGGTTAGTATATTGCTTGAATATAATCAGCAAAAAAGTCACGGCTGACCCTTGCACTCCAGGACAGGCGCTATATAAATGGAAGTTGTTGTTGTTACAAATACTGTGTTTCCCACTGCTTGTCCAATTAGAATTATCCTGTTCGGCCTTTGCCTTGCAGAGTAAACAGGTGTAGAGTGGAAAATATCTCAGACCCCAGTGACTCGTCTGCTCTTCAAGAAACCCCTAAAAAGCTGGGCTAATTGGTCTGTCAACAACAATGCCCTGGAATAGTGCATGCCTCAGGAATTGGACTGGCAAGATAGCAAAAGGTGTACGTGATTCTTATCTTCCAGCACCAGATATATGACCTTAGGCCCAATTCATCGTCAGAAACATTTATCCTTCTCCCCAGGATATTCACAAATTGGTCATCAGATAAGATATCTGAGAAGTGCAGGTCTGAGCCCTAGCTAGGTGGGCAATAGGCTCTAGGAAGTCCTTTTAAGCCTCACAGGGAGCAGTGCAATTCAGCATAAACTGTGTGAGCGTTGCCGGCATCCACATGTTCACAGCCCAGAAACGCAGGCCCAGCCCCAGTAAGTAGTTCCAATAGTTGGAGATGCAGAGCTGCTCAATGTTCTGTAAACCAATCAAGATAAACATCAAGTATTTCACGGTTGCAAAAGCTGTTGTCCCAAACTTCCTAACCAGTTATGCAATGCACATTTGCCTTCAGTGTGATTCGAGGGCCTATGCAGGGCAACTTGCAATACTGTACCAACCATCAATGTTCTAGAGGTCTTGATGCTGCTCTATGCACTGAGGTCACCAACTTCATCTTTTTACCAAAATCTACATAATTAAGTGTGGCCTGGGTTTCAGAAATCTACTGTGGAAATCAAGAAGGATCAAGCACCATAAGGTAGTCAAGGCTTACAACAGTTGCTATCATTGTTCAGCATTCCAAGACGCAACCCTCCAATGAAGAGTACTTTATAAGTAAATGCAAGTAGGCGAAGAGCACTTTATTATTGTAACGCCTCATCTTTACCATTGTAGCCACACTTAACACCGATGTATGGAAGGCAGAATATTCAAATCATCCTTCCCAATTAATAGTAGTGGGAGGAGATGGTTTATGTAGAGAAAATCAGTATAGATTTGATACACTCAATGATCCATTTCTGTGCTGTAATTTTATTTAGAGTAAGTAATTTAGGATCACAATTCAAAATTCACTAAGCAGAGAGCACAGCCCATATATGTACATTGCACTTTTTTAAAAAAACACCAAAAATTATGACACCCAGGCAATTTTGAATAGGTAGAAATGATATTTAAAACACATAAATTGAGACAATAGGTCAAACATTTTTATTTTTAAAACAAATAAATTCATGATTTAATTTACATACATAGGTGCATGCACACACCGCAACAGATTTCTTTTAGCTAGTCCTTCCGCTGCTCAACCAGAACACCGATTCCCCAATCATATATTACACATACAATTTTCCTTGGGTTATAAAATTATCCGATATTAATAAATTAGTCATGAAGTTACAGTATTTACTTTGACACAAAAGAAAAACAGTCATATGAAATATATTGGAGTCAGGTATTGGGTCATCCAAAATATTTCTAACCAGTAACAGCTTTACTTGACCATATATAATGTATTTAATACAGTAATAATAACAATAATCCTTGCATTTGATACAGCGCCTTATCACGTTGTTTAGACGAAGTGCTGCAGAGAATAGACTACAAGTGGATTGATTGTGCATTTTGTGGGTAAAACATGGCAGCCAATTGTTTTACTGTTTACTTGACTCTGGGTTTCGGAGATCTGGATCTCACCCCCCCCCCCCATTAGCCTGGCTAGCCACAGTTTAAGTGTCATTGATTTTTGGGGGAGGAAAGGAAGAGTAAAAAGGAAGTGAGAGAGAGGGAGAAAAAGGTAACATGAATTGTAAACCAAATCTTCTAGCAACTGATTCTCACACTTCTAAAGCTAAGTTAAGGTACTACAAATTACACTTTGTTTTAAGGGGTGAGGGGTGAACTTGGGCAATGGAAAACAGAACCAAAACACTGCAATTGAAGTAGTCAACACAATGTCTTTCATTAAAGACATGTTAATGCCAGCACTCTACATTAATTTACAAGAACACGGCATACAGGGAATATGATTAATGAGGGAAAATTGCTTACTGATAGCATCACTACCTTCTTGAATGGCAGGCAGCGCTCGTGGGATTCTGCCAGCTCACTTTAGTGAAAAGAAATGCTGGAACCTTAAACTAAACATTTGTCATAATTTTTTCAACCTGGTTCCCTCCTAAATATGTTCATTTGAAAGGTTTGGCCAAAAAAATATTTTGTGGTTTCAATTACAGTCAAGATAAAGAAAAGGGATTTGGAGTGCCTTCAGAGAACATGTTAGCAAATTTGCTGGCGAGGACAATTGTAACGATAACCTCCATGTGAATTAATATGGGAAAGATAGCATTAAAGGTCTGGTTGGGTAAGAGTTATACATATTTTAATTTTTAATAACCAATAATAACCAGGAATGGAATTTTTATTTTATTGTTTCACAAAAAAACGTATCAGCCAAACCACTACAAGAAGAAATAGAATTCACACAATATTTCACCATTACTCCGAAATAAGTCTCATCACAACAGAACCATTCATCTAGTGCATGCATGTCAAATTATCCTTTTAAAATTATAAACTTGATATTGTAGCACAATAATCTTGGGAAACCTTCACACACACATGCAATTAATTGCTTCACCTGAGCACGATTTGGGCACATTGGACCAGCTTGTTATGCAAGATGAATTCCTTAATTTACAAATTAAGACTTTACTAGACACAGGTTCACAAAGCAATACAGGGGAAAGCCAAACTTTTACCTGAAGTGATAAGAAAAAGTCACAAACAGTGATCCCACAAGTCAACTGATGAAATATCAGTAAAAAGATTCCTTTGGCAAATGCAGTCTTCAAATTAAGAATTGATTTTCTCAACAGTATGAATAATTGTCTAATGGAGAAATAACTGTTACACACAATAGGTTGAGGGAAAATTATATGTGAGAAATAACTTTAAATACATTATTAGCAGACTCATCATCCAGACGTGAAGGTCATTCATTCGACTGCATGATGAGTCCCATTTCAACAGAGGTTAATTTGAATTTACGGTGGATACAGGAAAGGAACACAATGAAAATTAAATAATTAAGATAATAAAAGTGGAGTATTTACAATACTTGCATTGAAATAGCACTCGATTGGGAAAATTGTACCTAAAAGCAGGTCCCACCTGAAAAACATAAGGTAAGTCTCTGCGGGGAATCCCATGTTGGTTAGTTACACAGATCCACGAGATCAAAAAATGCCTCAAGAGTCAAGGTTTTGCAGTCGCTCAGCCAGCACGATACACAATCGTTTCTCTGCAGGACATCCACTTTATATGCGAGAGCGTTTTTTCAAACACTTTGCCGGGTAATTGAAGTAGCCGTGAAGTGTGTGGTGCCCAGATATCTCCCCAAACTAAAATAAAATTACAGATAAACTAAAATATAAGAAAAGATTGAGCTAGGATAGAAATGTCAGTGCCCCTTTTCAGATCAATTTGTGGCAAGAAATTAAAGCTGGGTTTGACCCTTTTTCTTAAGACTAGACACATAAGTAACCTACATATTGTTGATCGTTCAAAGTATCAGCTGATCGTTCCAGCTTCCTGCCAGACAATATGCACCACAAAACAGCTCAACTCATTATTTAAACAGATGGCAACATTTAACATGGCAAAACCACTAAATTAGGTGTCCTCAAATATTCAGAGGGCACAGGGCTAGAAAAGAAAACAATATGAATAGTTGCAATATTAAACTGGTCCACGCCTGGCATTAGACGGTCTATTTGAACCAAGAGTCTGGTGATTACAGCAGAATTGAGATGGGGGGAAGGTGGTGGGGAGTGAGAAGAGCAAGATACAGCTGCTTTATGACACCGAGTTAACATTTTCAAATAATGTTGCAGCATTACGTTAACAGTCGCTCGTGATCCAGCATCAGTGTTGGAGCATCGGAATGTGTACAGTCAACAGTACAGAAGACACTGATAGTTAAGATCTTGAAGAGCTTTGGAAAAAAACTGGATACAAAATACATGCATTTTAAGAGATAAAAATTCTGTTATAACAAAGCCTAGAATTAAGTGTCATTTTTACTTTTCAGGTTCCCAAGTCTGTCCACTGCAGATAACGAGTTAACCAAACCTTCTAAAAATTGCTTCATTGGAATAATCACGAGTCTCAAAAACATGAGACACACCTTCAGTGATTGGAGATCATGGATGAGGCCCAGTTTTTGACAGCTATTGTGGTGTTCTGCACGTAACTCCATGTGAAGTGGCTGCTGTTAATGAAGTGATTTTTAACACAGTCCCAGCTGATTTCACCCCTGAAGTTTGGAAGAAAATAAAATTAGAGGAAACACTGAACACAGACTGTAACATCTCAAAATACATGTACAGACTGTCCCATTGGTTAGATTGGAAATGACATGTAGGTCTCAGAACTTCACATTTCATGCAGGAACAGGATGAGTGTAGCTCATTAGGCTCACAACAGAAATATGAATGGACATTTGATTTGAATTGCAAAAAGCATTACGACTACGCTTTATAGCTATACAGCATTTCATGTTATAACCATTGATTGCTTTAAAACAAAAAATTAGGAGTTCGCTCTCTTCACCTTCCCACCCCATGCCCAGTTCAGTTGGCAAGCAATACAATCCCGTGTAGAATGATCAGAGATACTTACTCGCAAGAATTGACTAGATGTGTCCACCATTGTTTAATAACAGTTTTCACATATTCCAATGCTGGGCACAGGTAGTTTTGCTGTATAAACAGAAGCAATTCTTTTACATACTTCATAAACTGCAACACTGCATCTGGGAAATTAGAACGAAGCTGCAAAAAGAACAGAATTTTAAGTGAGTGCATAAAAAGCTACTAAAAAGGAACAAACTATTTAGACCCATATAAATTAAAATAATTTAGTGTCACTGAGAGACTCAGATCACAAGTGCATTGGAACTTTTCTTTTTAAAAAGATGTTATTTCTCCTGCAGATTGCTAGCTTTTCAATCAGAAACATCATTTCAGAGACTGACTATTGTGATGCAACATAGCTCTGGTCCTCCCAATATTCTTATCACCTTTTCCTATTTCCTTCCATTCCCAAGTGAAAAACTGTGTTTTGACAGTTGCCCAATACATATTGAGGAAACGTTACCCTCCAATTCCCCAGCTACGTAAGCAATGCTGACATTGAACCACACACTGCATTAGATGCACGACAGTAGTCCTGTGACTAACTTTCTCCTAGTTTCCTTCTTGGGGCGAGAGGCCTTGTCTTCAGAACACAACAAATTGAAGGATGGGTGAAAAGAGAGAAAAAAAATGACCTAGATCTTACTATACGACACTAAGTCAGATGGAATCCCTCTCCGATTTCAGCATTAGCATACAGTACATATTTACACTGCGTTGTTTTGAACACACAAACTCAATTCTCTTCATTTCCCTCCCTTCGAACCCATCTTTTTCACAAATAATTGGAAAACCTAACAAATAAATCAATGAAAAAAAATCTGCATATCAGAAACTAGCCAGCTCAAGTTAAATGAGCTTGCCAGGTTGAGGACCCCGTATTGTACAATACTTGAAACATACTTGCGACTTGCAAACTGACTACAACTTACCCATTCAATAAGCTTGGGTACATTTTCATTGATCCATATTATCTGATTGGAGAGTTTGTCTCTTGTATACACAGCCAATTCAATCAGCTTTCCCCCTACCAGCTCAAGGTTTGGCCGCACCTTTGTTATAGCTTCAGAGTAGTAATGAGGAGTATTTGTTTCCATCCAACTGTGAAGACAACGGGCATGGTTGTTATGAGACCACAAATATCAATCAGATTGCAGTAGATGGTAATTTAGCAAGAGAAGGTGACAACACAAGCTGAATGGGGTTTTGTTGTGCATTGCTCATTAGAGCAATTGAAAAGCTAGAATGATACCTCATTTGTAGTGTATAATGGTGCCAAATCAAACAAACAGAATGGGAGATTTGGCAATGAAAATTAATTTGAAATAGATTAATACACTTATTTGATGGGATTGAGTTATTCTGACCAATACAAGTGCTGGCAACCTGCTCACCAAAGATTTTGTACTGACCCGATGTAGTCATTGGCATCTCTGTGAGGCCAAACTGGTTCCAATGACTTAAGCTGAAAATGATAAATCTTTATCAAGTCAATCCTCTGTGGCAGCCTCGGTATTACTGTCCCGGAGCTAGGTTAGGTCTGCAGCATTCTACAAACTGTTGGACGAGCAAAACTGGCCCATTAGCAGGTCTCAGAGGAGTAGCCCAGTCACTGGGATTCTTCCCATTGGTGATAAGGATTCTGCACACCTGGCTTCTCTTAAATCTGTAAACCAAAGCCCTAAAAGGTAGGGTGGTCCTAGCAGACAAGCAACAGGAAGCTAACTATGGTTTACAATGGCAAACTGTGATTAAACTACAGCAATATTAAATAAAGGGATGTTATTCAGATGTGTTCAAAATTATTACAGTCCAGCAGCCACAACCTGTAAATATAATATATATCATGTTTGGTACTCCATACTGCAAGGGATAGCGGAAACTCAAATGTATTTATATCCAAGAAGATTTCCTACACATCAATAAGGAAATGTTTGGGGGGGGGAAAGGAGAGGGGCCAAAAGCTAACACACACACAAATATATGTTGTACTAACCTGTATCCCTGTTTAGAATAATAAGAAATTTTATTCCAAGCCTGTTGAGACACGGACATCACTCCTGACTGCTGCAGGACATGGGCAGAAGATGAAGCTGGGGAGGAATTTAAATGGAAGTCATCAAGTCACCAATAATAGTGGGATTGTATCTCCATTACACCATAATTCTCAGCTATTTCAGTTACACTAATCAGACATAAATGGTCCGGCTCAGTTAAGAGGACTTGTACAGTTCCTACTGAGTTCCTGCTGTTAGTCTGTACAACAAGGACATCAAGCAGGAGAGAGCATCTTAAAACAATCTTAAAAGCTAGAATCTTTGCAGAACCGCCTACAAATACTATTAAACTTGTTTCAATCTCGCACGGACAAAGATAGGGGACGGTAACAACAACAACAACTTGGATCTATATAGCGCCCTCCACGCTGGACGGCATCTCAGAGCGCTTCACAGTAACGGATCCTGGGACCGAGCCAGGGGGAGGGGGGTGAAGGTAACCAAAGGTGTGGTCAAAAAGAAAGGTCTTCAGCAGGGACCTGAAAATAGGAAGAGACGGGGAAGAGCCTCAGGGCATAGTGGCTGAAGGCACGGCTGATGAGGGTGGAGCGGAGGACTTGGGAGACGAGGAGGAGGCCAGACCCGGAGGAACGAAGGCAACGGGTACTGTTTTGAGGAAAGAGGTAAGAGAGGTAGGGGGATGCAGAGGAGTGCAGGGACTTGAATACAAGGGTGAGGATCTTGAAGTCGATCCTCTCTGGGATAGGCAGCCAGTGCAGTCTGGCAAGGACTGGGGTGATTGGGGAGCGGAGTTTGGTGCGGATGAGAATGCGGGCGGCAGAGTTTTGAATGATCTGGATTTCATGGATGGTAGTGGATCGGAGACCAGCGAGGAGGGCGTTTAAATAGTCCAGTCGAGAGGTGACAAATGCATGGACTAGGGTTTCAGCGGCTTTTGGGGAGAGGTATTGGCGGAGACAGGCGATGCGTCGGAGGTGGAAGAAGGCGGTGCTGGTGAGGGACCGGATGTGGGGGAGGAAGGATAATTGGGGGTCAATTCTGACGCTGAGTTTGGGTACGGGTTCGGAGAGTTTTAGGGGGAGGTCGGGTAGGTGGAAGAGGTGAGAGCCGTGAGATTTTAGACGTTGACGAAAGCCAAAGAGTATGGCTTCCGTCTTGTCAACGTTCAGCTGATGGAAATTTCCGCTCATCCAGCCCCTGAGGTCTGACAGGCAGACTGACAGAACATCAGGGAACTGGGGGTCGCAAAGAGAGGTGGAAAAATAGAGTTGGGTATCGTCCGCGTACATGTGGAAATGTACCCCATGTCTGCGGATGACATCCCCAAAAGGGAGCATGTAGATCAGAAAGAGGAGGGAGTCAAGGATGGATCCTTGGGGTACTCCGCAGGTAACCGGGTGAGAGCGGGTGGAGAAGCCGTTTGTGCAGATGTACTGCTGGCGGTTTGTGAGGTAGGACTCGAACCAGGCGAGTGCGGTCCCACTGAGGTGGATGACGGAAGAAAGGCGTTGGAGGAGGATGCCGTGAGCCGACTGTGTCGAACACTACAGAGAGATCCAGGAGGACAACAACAACAACAACAACAAGATTCCATTTATAAAGCGCCTTTCACGTCAGGAGGACGTCCCAAGGCGCTGCACAGTTGGGTCATGACAAGGAGGCAGAGGGAGCCCTGGTCACAGATGGAGAGGATGTAATTTGTGACTTTCACAAATGCAGTCTCTGTACTGTGGGCAGGGCGGAAACCGGATTAGAGGGGTTTGAAGAGGGAGTGGGAGGAGAGGTGTGCGCGAAGTTGACTGGCAACAATGCGTTCCAGGACTTTTGCAAGGAATGGCAAGTTAGAAATGGGGCGGTAGTGGCTGGGGTTTGAGGGATCTACGAAAGGTTTTTTGAGGAGGGGGGGTGATGATAGCAGTTTTGAGAGGGGTAGGGACTGATCTGGAGGAGAAGGACTGGTTGATGACGTCAGCCAGCAGTGGGCAGAGGAGGGAGAACTGGGTGACAAGGCTGCCTGGCGGATGTTGTATATTTTAAATGAAAAGAAATCCGTGACCTCCTCGCACTTGGCATTTGATACGAAGATTGAGGAGGCCTGAGGGGGCGCACGGAGGAGGTAGTGGGTGGTGGAAAAAAGGATTTTAGGGTTGTGTTTAGCCTCCAAGATGATGTTGGAATAGAAGGCCATTTTTGCGTGTGTTTTTGTACGGTACTACAGACGTGCTCGTGGAACTGCAATGAGGTATAAAAATAGCTTTGATGCAAAGGTCAAAGCGTACACTGTAAAAACATTTTAAATGGTTACATAATAAGGGAAAACTTATCCTTAAGGTTTTGTAATTAATGAACCATTTTTAAAATGCAGAAGCGAAGTTTGACTGTTATTATTCATACTCCTTCTTGTCCTATCCTTAAATCAAGATGAAGATTATCACCACACAAAAATCAAGTCTACATGAATTACTGTGTCATACTCAAAGCAAGATACAAAGCAGTGCTTCAAATTGACTTGTGATACCCTCGCTCATAACAAGCCCAAAGGAAACCAGCAGTGGTGCTCCATTATAAATGGTGTTGTATTTGAGGTCCTTAAAATTTCTAACTTGCCTTATAAATGGAAACATTCACTACACATTCACTACCGGCTGGCTTCCTATGGTTTATATAAAAAGAGTTGATTTGAGAGTCAGATTGCTGCCAATGTCACTTCCTGCACGCCCTCAATATGTAAGCTTACTTTAGCTCTGAAATCACATTTCAAGGCATCAATTCGCTAAACTTTTCAGTAATGTTGAGATTTGATTTTAAGACAAAATGTTGAGATCCACATCTCATCCATGTTGTAACGAAGTACATTATCACAGGGTCTACTGTATTTAGGAGATTGTTCAGTGTTTATAGCTACTGGTTGTAGCAATTCATAAAAGTGCAAATTCACTGATTAAAATTAGTAGTTTTCCTCATCTCTGCAAAATGTTGAGTGTTCAAGACCCTCCCCCTTCTACCGCACCTTCGGTTACCCTCCTACCCCTAACCTCCCTGCCCTCCTGATCAAAACCCACAGCTCAAGTCCAAATCTCTAACTGTTCAGCACCTTGGGACGTCGTCCCGATGTGAAAGGCGCTATACAAATGTAATTTCTTGATGATGCATCAATACCATAGAACTTTATGCCCCTGTTTTGTGGCATTGAATTCTAGTGACTAATTGCATTAAATCTGCATAATTTTCACACTTAATACCACTTTAGTTACCTTCCTTTCATTAAAACAGCATCGTGCAGCAGGAGCATTAAGGCGGTGATAAACAATCAATGTAGACACAGTTCTATTTCTATGTTTCAAATATGCAGAAATATTTAGCAAATCAGAGGGACAATTTTTCCTGCCCACTCTCACAAAAAACATGCAAATACTTTCACATTAATCTGTAACACTAGGTTCAAAATGTCACCTTGTGCCATCTGGACAGACAACATTACTGTTGTTTCTTGAAATTCACATTCAATTACGATAGGTAATTCATACGTTTACTAACCATTGAAGGAGCCATGTATTCTGATATCCTGTATCACAAAACCTGCAACAAAAACTACAAGAACGAACAGCAGACGAGACCAGGGGAATCCACCACCTTTCAACTTTTGCAGGAGGAACTTGAATAGAGAGGGGGGAGGAGAGAGAAAGAAAACAAAATACTAGTCACCACACACAAGTTAAACAAGCCTAAAAGATTGCAAGAGCCTTAAGTACATGCTTAACTCTTCATTCATAGATTGCTCATTGCTCTTCCCCTCCTATTACTTTCTCTTTGACCGTGCCTTCAGCTCCCCTCTCGACTCTCTTCCTCCTCCTCGCTCCCTCCCTTCCCTCCCCTCACCCTGACCATTTCCCCCCTCCTCTCTCCCTCCCTTCCCTCCCCTCACCCTGACCATTTCCCCCCTGCTCGGGTCATGACCCAACTGTGCAGCGCCTTGGGACGTCCTCCTGACGTGAAAGGCGCTCTATAAATGGAATCTTGTTGTTGTTGTTGTTGTTCTGCAACACGAATTCAGAGTATAGTTTAACAGTAACAAAAATCAATAAATTTAAAACTGTAGTCCCCAAAATACACATAAAATTATGCCTTGTAACACGGCAACAATACATTTTGAAAAGAAAATTTAGCTGGGGGTAGGAGGGAGGGAAAGATGATGTACCGTACTGATCAATGTTATACTTCATTTTCAAATAAAGATTTGTTCTGAAAGTTGTGTTTTACCTTCATCCAACCCCAGCCTTTAAAATGAGAAATGGAGAAAATAAAAGCTCATTGCAAAGCGGATTATGTGAGCTTGAATGGTTATTACCATTTCAGCACCAAGATGAGTTATTGGGCTTCTTCAGAATAAAATGTTTTTTTTTTTTGGCAGAGAGATCTGAGGTCCAATTGCTGCTCAAACAATCCGCACAAGGGGGATCAATGGTGTGCACATGAACAGAGGATGGGACAAGACTCATCTATGATGGTCTCACCATTCCCAGGACAAATAGCAACTCACTGTCCAGGCTCCCACAAGAATGGCCACTTGAGAAATGAACAACCCTACACCATATTTGGAGCTCATCTAAATATGTATATTACATCTAAATATTGGATTTTTTATGAGAAGGAGAACAAAAGGAATTGGAGAACTGGAGTGCAAAGAATTTCTCAACCAAAATAGAGGGAATACACAGGTGGTAGAGGTCATTAAAATTTATGTAATAGACAGTTAATTGAGATTCACCAAAAGTTTTGTTACACAAAATGGAAGTAAAAAAAACAGTAAGAATTGTCACAACTTGGAAACTGCAGCAATGTGCAGTTACCAGGGCTTCCGACATATGGCACATCAGAAACAATGTTAGTGACACTTCCTAAACACACAAAGTGATAGCAGCAACCAACCGGTCAACCAGTAAATCAACCAGTTTTTTTGTACTTTGCATATACTGGTTCTGACGAAAGGCCATAGACCTGAAACGTTAACTAATTTTCCTCTTTCCATGGATGCTGCCTAACCTGCTGTGTGTTCCTAGCGACTTCTGTCTTTATACCATATCTTCAATTGACTAAATGTTAACTCACAGTCAATATTAGTCAGCAACACAAAAAATTCCCAAATATTGAGATAAACCACAAGATAAAAAAAAAAATCAGCTAATCCCTTACATTGCAGGCAGTGTTGCAGGCAGCTATTTCCTCTACATTGTTGGCACCTTTCGCAGACAGTTCCTCGTTTGTTACTTTAAACGAACGTACAGTCTCCTGCAGAGCTTTCTGCACCTGCAATCAAAGAGGTTCATCAGTTCTAGCCCAACACATCTTCAGCCAGCCATATCGAAACAAAATAGGGTTGCAGATTAAATAAAATAACCACACTAATAAACCCTTAGACCGATTTCATTCCACATATGAAATCCCAATACTGCTTTTGCTATAATTCCAAGTTTAAGGTACAACGCCAGCTGGGGTGAACTTCATAGATTGTACAGAACATAAACAGTTATTGGGCTGGTCGATACAAGTGGTTATACTCCACGTGAGCCTTCAGCCACTCTTTACTTCCTCCTAGTCCTGTAGCTCAGTGGTTAAGAGCACTCGCCTCGCAAGCAGGAGACCTGGATTAGATTCCCAGCAGGGCAAAACGATAGCCAAGTTTCCTTGCTCTACCTCCGTCTGTTTACCTAGCAGTAAGTAGGAACCCAGTTTTTAGTTGATTGGCAGATCACTTTTCCACGGGTAATAATCCCTTCAAATAAAAATAATAATTTGGTCCCTCAGTCCACGAATGTCTGTGGGACACTTCTGTTCACAATTGGCTGCTGTGTTTTGCCCACAAATATACAGTCAATTCACTTTACAGCATATTCTGAGAAGCGCTTTGAGACGTCTAGAAGACGTGAAAAGCACTATATCAAATGCAAGGATTATTATTGACGTGAAAGATGCTATACAAATTTAATTTTGTTGTTCTTGTTATTCTACATACTTTACTACCAGTACTCAGAAAATTACATCCCGTCCCCAAAAGCCAAATGAAAACTAAAAAGAAATTTGATTTTACAGAAAGAAATTTGTAAAGAAATCACACAAGAATAAATACATTTTGTAAGAGATAAAATAACCACGTTAATAAAACATTAAAAATGAGAAAGTGTTTAATAGAGCTCGAGAAATCATTGCCACACTTCAAATTCATTTTCTCAAAAAAATAATTACCTTGGCTGGAGTGTTGGCCCAGGTTTCTAAGAGATTATTCAGCAGGAGACTAGAAGGAAAGAATCACCATTAATGAATAGGCAATTGAGTACAATTCATCTTGGGAATGTGCAATTAAAATATAGAAATGTCAAGTATTGGGGAGGATGCCATTTGAATAAGTTTCTGGTTGGGAGCTTAATGATTAATTGTGCCTGGTAAGAACATGTTTAATAGAAGAACCTTTAATCCTGACCTATTCACCACCCAGTCCTTTCCCACTATAGCTCAACCGTGATAAAGCCTGATCTCACTCTTCCCTATTGATTCCCACATTCAAGGTTCCTGTGCTAATTTTTTATCCTAGATAATAGAATTATCATGGAGTCCTGTAGCTCAGTGGTTAGAGCACTCGCTTTGCAAGTGAGAGACCTGAGTTCAATTCCAGGCAGGGCGAAACCTTGGGCAAGTTTCCTTACTCCACACGCCTAATAATAATCCCTCCAAAAAACCAAAAACAATAATTAAATTGGTCATTTTCAATCTACGACTGTTTGTGGGACATTGCTGTGCGCAATTGGCTGCCGCGTTCGCCCACAAATATACAGTCAATTCACTTTACAGTGTGTTCTGTGAAGCGCTTTGGGACGTCCTCCTGACGTGAAAAGCGCTATATCAAATGCAAGGATTATTATTATTATTATTATTTTTCACATTTCACCAGTGCTCAAATATACAATACAAAACTACATTTGCAGCCTTTCAAATTGGAGGGACGTCCCAAGGAGCAGGACAATCAGGGATTTGGACACGAACCGGGGGGGGGGTTGAGAATAGGGAGGGTGGAGGGCAGGAAGAGTGGCAGAAGAGGAGGGTATTGAGACGTGCCTTGAAGGAGGCGACAGAAGGAGAGAGGTGAAGGGAATGTGAGATGAAGTTCTAAAGGGACAAGTTTCAACTTTGAGCCCCAAAAAGTTGTTCTGGCATATTTTACTACTGCTGGAGTATTTCTACATTTTAAAATAAAGGCAGAAGTAGGATTTATTTTTTAAAAGATTGTCAAGAGGCAACAATAACCCAGGTGATAGTTGGTTACTTAACTTGGACTGTCAGCAGAAAAGTAGATGAAATGAGATCAAATATAAATTGAACAATGAGGTAAGATTTGATTAGATTGCGTTTTCCACATGCACCTTATATCAGGGATTTATGGACCAGGCTCCCCACCAAAGTAGTTAATGTTGTTTCAATACAATTTAATACGGCGTGAAAATCTTTCTTTCAGATAAAATAGGGGCAGGGGAGAGAGAGAGAGGAAGTAAAGTTAAGTAGATCAGAGAAACGTAAACATGTAGGAATAGGCTTGATGGGTTGAATATCCTTTTCTAGTTCCCTTGTTTATTTGCCATTCTCCTTCATTTTGCGCAGTAAGGATTTTTTATTGAGCAGCTTCTTACAATATTAAAAGTCTTTCACAGCAGTAACATGCTACTGAGTGAAGCTGAACCTACAGATATATTAGGTGCTTATCTACTAGCTGTGAAAAGGTCCACAATTAACACTGAACTGTATTTTACAGATTACTCATTTAAACAATATTAAGAGTAACAGTATTCTACATAAACAGGCATTGTAATTTTCAAAATGTATATAGCAATATTCACATTAAAGCCCACCTCAAAGTATTTGATGCATGATTACTGCAGAAACCAAGCAGGCAAATAAAATACTTAACAGAATATACTGAATCTGAGGAGCAACTTGGAAGCAGTCAGTGCTCTCTCTATTTGGTTTATTTTTGTGAGTTTGGTTGCGATTAAAAAGGGTTGCACCCCACTACTGGGCTGGATTCAATTACTTCAACTATGTGCTATTACAATATCCCCAACCAAGCCCCACCCAAAAAAAATCACAATTTTTTAAAAAAATGTTGTACCCAAGTTTAACATGACTGCATCAAAGTGATCAAAAACGTATTTTGTGAATGCAAACCCCCCCCCCCATGCCCCATCATAAAAGCCCTCCTTAGAACAATGTCCTTAGAGTTTCAAACATTAATACTGTACCACTAGAATATATTGTATTTAAATCAAAACTAGTTGGGCGTTCATTAATTTCTTGTGTGAATATCTTTTTTAAATACTGTATTTAAGAAGAGAAACTAATGCACCATAAAGGGTAGCTATTTCAACCAAAGGCCACCAGTACTAGATTCTCTGTACAAGAGTAACTTACCTTGATTGCGCCAAATGCTTTGTGTACAGCTGTCTCCAGACGCTGAAGCTATGAGAATCCTTGTTCAGGCACTCCACCATACATTGCAAGAGCTAAAAGTCGAGAAGAGAAAACATTCATAATTTTAAAAAAAATCATGTCATGTCTAATTACGTTTATTCCACCCCTCCATACACTGGAATATGGGTCAGACTGGCATTCCTGGTGTAGTCTTCTTTTTACTGGAGTGTTTTTGTTTCCCCTCCTAACTCTCAGAAGACTGTGGCAAACTCTCCACTCAACCCCACTGAGCAGCAGCAAATTCAGCACGGCCCAGGAATTGAACCAACTAGCTCCTGGACCTATCGACTACCCCATCAGGAGTGACCCCATAAATGCTTTAGTATCAATTGTGCATGGGTTCTGTTAGCATACCTGCAGAAGAATATTGGGATAGCAATGCCTAACAATAAGACGCAACATTCAGTCATGTCACTTACCTCTTTTTTCATGTCTGCAGGGCAGTTGGGAGTTGCTCTGGACAGGAAGGAAGGGAAGTAGGTGTGCAGGGTAGATTCAGGTTTAGCACCAAATGCCAAAACTTTCAGTCTAGGATAAAGGTGGCGCAATTGATCCTGCAAACTGAAACCACCACAAATCAGAAAATCACAATGAAACTGCTCTCGTCAGCAAAACCAGCTAAGATTCGAATTCCTAGCATAGCAAAATGTTAACACTTATTCACATACAATTCAGTCATTATCTCCATAGATCAGCCAAGATAGATGGGGGGAAAAAGAGCTACACAGAAGGGAGAGTGGCAACCATTTACCAGCTACATTGTGAACAAACTAAAGCATAAAAACAGGGATTTCACCAGTTGCTGGCAGGTTTGTTACATGTACAGTAGGCTCCAGTAATTCATTAGGTTAAGGGAAAAGGGCTTAGTGACGAATCAGGGATATGTATAAATACAGTCGGGATATTGACAGCAATGACGACTTAAGCGGTAGTTACAAATTAAGCCAGCGGTCAAGTTATTAGGAGTTTACTATATTGACTTTAAACATTCAAACTTACTTAGGTGAAAGAGAATTATTGGGCATAAAAGCAAAATCTAGCAGAGGAAAGAAGTCCTTTGGTCCAATTATTCCAAATCCTTTGATCAGATTAGAATGCATCCTGAAAAACAAGAATTGCAGTAGAAAGATATCACAACAAACAGCAGGTTATCCCTTGAGTAAACCTCAATTATTGCAATTGCACAAAACTGTCACCCAAGGGCAAGTGAAGGATGCTGTGTGTGAAAGTAAGCAAAGGAAGACTTCACAAAGTGTATTGTCTTTTCATCTCTACACCCAAGTTTGAATAAAGTCTCAGCTGATCGACAAAATTATGATAATTAAGTTTGAAACTGAAGAGTAGGGTAGAATAATTTGAATTATCGGTATTAACATATCAGATGAAGGCCTTATCTTGAAGAAAATCTTGAGTAATGCTTGATTGTTATCAGTCCCACTGAACGTTTATTGCTATAAGGTTATATCAAAACATTTCTGAAGGAAATAAATGTTTATTGAGGACCTGTGCAGTCTTTTTCTTACTCTACACTGTGGAAAGATCAAGCTATCATTACATCTGAGGATTCAGAAGACAAGTTATAAACTAAAGTTTGCTTTAGTTACTTATACCTCTCCTTTCTTTCCTCTTCCCTATTAGAGTTGGAATGATGATCAGGTCATCTGTTGTTCTACTATTACACTATTAACTGTAAAAAGGAACTGGTTAATTTCCCTTGGTGGTTTGCAATTCACAATTTCAATACTAATGGAAAACACTGAAACATTCAGCTGAACTATACAATGCATGTAATGTGGAGCTCACCAAGTGATATAGGCTTGGAATGTTTTATTACAGGATTCTGTGTATACTCACATTAGTAGTTTGTCCAAGTAACTTATGGCATAGGATGATAGAGATTTGATGCCCAATACAGGAAGCATGATTCCAAGCCAGACTAAAGTAGAAAGAGAGTGAGATAAAAANGTTGGACCAGAAATGTTGCACAAGAATTTTATAAAATCAAACATGTGGATGTGTTGATGCACCCCAATGATTGATGGTTTGAGCAGTAGAGCTAAATAATAATAATAATCATAATAGCTCCTGGGCCCTTTGCTCCCGCTGCTGGAGCAGAGAGCCCAGCGGCGTGAGGAGGGAACTGAATTCTATTAAAGAATTTGGTGAGAGTGAGAATTCGGTGCAGAAGGGGAAAGAGGTGCAGAATTATAAAATGTATAATATTTATATTAAAATAATATAAAACATGTCTGACAATACGGCAGGGCAGCTGAGCCTGGTTGCATGCACAATGTGTGCCATGTGGGAACTCCAGGGTGCTTTGTGTGCCCAGACACATGTGTAGGAAGTGCCTCCAGCTGCTTGAGCTCAGAGTTTCTGAGCTCGAGGAGACGCTGGTGTCACCACATAGCATACGGGAGGCTGAAGAGTTCATGGATTGAACTTTTCAGGGAGTGGTCACCCCACAGCCACAGAGGGTTCAGAAGGAGAGTCAGTGGGTGACCACCCGGCACGGTAGGAAGAGGGGACAGGCAGTGCAGAAATCCACTGAGAGTGGCACTCACAAACCAGTTCTCTGTACTGAATACTGGGGAGGGGAGTCAAAAGTAAATGGATGCACAAGAGACAGGGAAGAGTGTCAATGCAATTGTCATTGGGGACACAATGGTGAAGGGAGTTGACAGGTGTTTCTGCAACCAAAGACGTGAATCTCGCATGGTGTGTTGCCTCCTTGGTGCAAGGGTTGAAGACATCACGGAACAGGTGCAAAATGTTCTACGGGAGGAAGGGAAACATCCAGAAGTTGTGGTCCATGTTGGGATCCATGCCGTAGGGGAAAAAAGGTATGAGATCCTCCAGGGAGAGTATCAAAAGCTACGGAAAAAGCTCAAAGGTGGTGATCTCTGGGTTACTCCCAGTGCTTCGTGCAAGTGAATATTTGTGGAGTCCTGTAGCTCAGTGGTTAGAGCACTCGCTTTGCAAGTGAGAGACCGGAGTTCAATTCCAGGCAGGGCGAAACCTTGGGCAAGTTTCCTTACTCCACACGCCTAATAATAATCCCTCCAAAAACCCCAAAAACAATAATAAATTGGTCATTTTCAATCTACGACTGTTTGTGGGACATTGCTGTGCGCAATTGGCTGCCGCGTTCGCCCACAAATATACAGTCAATTCACTTTACAGTGTGTTCTGTGAAGCGCTTTGGGACGTCCTCCCGACGTGAAAAGCGCTATATCAAATGCAAGTATTATTATTATTATTATTATTATAAAACAGCAGGATCAAACACATGAATGGAGAATTTGGCTGGAGAAATGGTGCCTGGATGATTGGGACCTGTACAAGGTGGATGGTTTACACCTGAACAGGGCTGGGACCAATGTCCTCACAGGGAAGTTAACTAGTGCTGTGGTGAAGAGTTTAAATTAATTTTGAGAGGGGGAGGGAATGAGGATGTAGCATTAGAGAGGATAAATAAGTTACATAGAGGGATGGGAGAGATGAAAAGCAATGTAATCAGGAGTAATTCAGAAAAAGGAGGGATTAGATGGGGGAGAAATGCAGAACAGATTAAGTTGGTCTTGGAGTACATGTGCATAAATGCACGAGTGTGACAAATAAGATTGGTGAGCTGCAGGCTCAAGTTGCCATGTGGGGTTATGATATAGTGACAATAATGGAGACCTGGCTCAAACAAGGGCAGGAATGGGAGCTGAATATTCCTGGTTACAATGTATTCAGGGGGGATAGGGAAGGAAAAAAAGGAGGGGGTGTGGCAATATTGATTAAAGATTTAGTTACAGCCCTGGAAAAGGGTGATGCGTTAGAGGGTCCAAAAACAGAATCTATTTGGTTAGAGTTAAGCAGCTGTTGCTCTGTTAGGTGTATACTATAGACCACCAAATAGTGGGAAGGAGATAGACAGGCAAATCTGCAAGCTAATTTCAGAAAGATGCTAAACCAATAGAGCAGTGATAATGGGGGACTTCAATTATCTTAACTTAGACTGGTAAAATAACAGTGTAAAGGGCAAGAAGGGGGAAGGATTCCTGAAATGTGTGCAGGATAACTTTCTGGATCAATATGTTTCCAGCCCAACGAGGAAGGACAGTGCTAGATCTAGTTCTGAAGAATGAAGTGGGAGAGTGGAGAAGGTTTCAGAAGGCGAGCATCTGGACAACAGTGATCACAACATCATTAGGTTTAGAGTACTTATGGAAAGGGACAAGTGGCAATCAAAGTTGAACATACTCCATTGGAAGAGGGCTAATTTCAATGAGTTAAAAAAAGACCTAGCCAAGGTGGACTGGAAAGAAAGATTGGCAGGTAAAACAGCTAAAGAGCTGTTTTAACTTCAAGGAGATAGTTCGGGGACAGAACAAATACATTCCCACAAATGGGAAAGATAGGGCATCCAAACCTCCCTGGATGAATGAAGAAATTGGGATCAAAATAAAACAGAAAAAGGAGGCTTATGATAAATGTCAGGTCCAAAATACAGAAGATAATCAAATATAGAAAATACAGAGGAGAATTGAAGAAGGAAATAAGAGGGGGAAAGAGATGGTATGAGAAAAGATTAGCGGGTAACATAAAAGGATACCTTAAGGTATTTTATAAGCATATAAAGAATAAAAGGTGAGTCAAAGATATGATGGGTCGAATTAGGTATCAAAGAGGATATCTTCTTGTGAAGGCGGAGGGCATGGCTGACGTACTGAATGAGTACTTTGCATCTGTCTTCACAAAAGCCAATGCCACAGTATTGGAGGAGAGGGTAGAGAAATTGGATAAGAATAAACCAAGAGGAGATGGGCTTTATAAAAAGGTTGTCGCTGCTCAAGGTAGATAAGTCACCGGTCCGGACGGATGCATCCTAGGTTACTGAGGGAAGTAAGGGTGGAAATAACGGAGGCTCTGGCCACAATCTTTCAATCCTCCTTGGACACTGAGGTGGTGTCAGAGGACTGCAAATGTTACTCCCCTATACAAAAAGGGGCAGAAGGATAAACCCAGGAACTACAGGCCAATCAGCCTAAGATCAGTAGTGGGAAAACTTCTTGAGACTATAATCCGGGACAAAATAAATTTTCTCTTAGAAAAATATGGGCTAATAAAGGACAGCCAACACAGATTTGTTAAAGGCAAATCATGTCCAACAAACCTGATAAGAGTTTTTTGATGAAGTAACGGAGAGGGTGGACGAAGGTAGTGCAGTTGATGTAGTTTATACGGCTTTTCAAAAGGCATTTGATAAAAGTACCACACAAGAGACTTCTAAGCAAAATAGAAGCCCATGGTATTAAAGGGACAGTGGCAACATGGAGACAGAACTGGCTGGGAGACAGAAAGCAGAGAGTGGTGTTGAAAGGTTGTTTTTCTGACTGGAGGAAAGTGTGCAGTGGTGTCCCCCAGGGGTCAGTATTGGGACCACTGCTGTTTTTGATCTACATAAACGACCTGGATTTGGGTATCAGGAGTACAATTTCCAACTTTGCAGATGATAATAAACTAGGAAAAGTAGTAAACAGTGAGGAAGATAGTAGTTGACTGCAAATGGACATAGACAGACTAGTAAAATGGGCAGACACGTGGCTGATGAAGTTTAATGTGGAGAAATGCGAAGCGATGTATTTTGGGTGGAAGAATAAGGAGAAGCTAAATGGTACAATCTTAAAGGAGGTGAAGAAACAGAGAGACCTGGGGTTCATGTAAGTAAATCTTTGAAGGTGACAGGATAGGTAGATAAAGCTGTTAAAAAAATATGGGATACTAGGCTTTATAAATAGGGGCACAGAATACAAAAGTCAGAAAGTTATGATGAACCTTTATAAAACACTGGTTAGACCTCAGATAGAGTGCTGTGTTCAGTTTTGGGCACTACACTTTAGGAAGGATGTCAAGGCAATGGGAGAGGGTGCAAAGGAGATTTACCAGGATGGTATCAGGAATGAGGGACTTCAGTTATCAGGAGAGGCTAGAGAAGCTAGGATTATTCTCCTTGGAGCAGAGAAGGTTAAGAGGCGACGTAATAGAAGTTTTCAAAATTATGAGGGGATTCAATAGAGTGAACAAGGAGAAACTATTTCCACTGATGGGTGAGGAGAATTTTTTTCACAGCGAGTTGTTCGGATCTGGAAAGCGTTGCCTGAAAGGGCGGTGGAAGCTGATTCAATAACAAATTTTAAGAGAGTAGATAATTATTTGGGGAGGACAAGTTTGCAGGGCTATGGGGAGAGAGCAGGGGAGTGGGATTGAATTGGATAGCTCTTTTCAAAGAGCCGGCACAGGCATGATAGGCCAAATGGCCTCCTTCTACACTGTATAATTCTATGATTCTAATACTGATATAATACTACTAATAATGATAATTGTTATAGGTCAGCTGGTTCCAAAATCTCGGTAGGCTAGGGGAGCTGGCCATTTTAAGAGTCGGAAACAGGTTTGTAAATACCGGAATCTGGATGTACCGCATTTCTAGGTTGTGCATGTCAATGGTAGACTAGGAATACAAGAGAAAATGACTAGTGAAGGGACATATAATAGGGTTTCCCTATAATACAGAGCAACCTCATTGTAACACAGTACTAAGTGATCCATATGATCCCATATCTGGTTTTGCTGTGCATGGTTATAACTGGCTAGCATATATGAAGCATGATGGCTAGTTTAAACACTAAAACAAAATGGCCCCAGTTCCATGTTGGTGAGTCACAATATTTTGTCCTGATTTTCATGAATGTACATTGCAGGATGTAATCTCGCCAGCAATCTGATGACCCGGAAGTCAGAGAGTTTTAGAGCAGGAAGCTAAAAAGGCTGACTTCTAAAGTCATTAGATCGACACCACTTCCTGCTTTAGACACATGCAGCAAATTATGTATAAGGCAGACTAATGAATCAGAAACTGGCCGTTTCAGCGTAAAAAGTTGGCCGTCAAGCAACCAACCGTCTGTATATTTGCGCAATGAACAGGATCCACTGT
Source organism: Callorhinchus milii (assembly GCF_018977255.1). Taxonomy (NCBI): domain Eukaryota; kingdom Metazoa; phylum Chordata; class Chondrichthyes; order Chimaeriformes; family Callorhinchidae; genus Callorhinchus; species Callorhinchus milii. The sequence continues at coordinate 22,784,476 of NW_024704744.1, forward strand.
GCAAGAAAATTTGTGCTCCAGTGAAGTACGTATAGCAAAACTGCTCTGTATTATTGGTTTTGAATCACATTATGTCAGCCAAAACCGATCATCAACTTTGAGTTTGACCTTTCCCTAAACCTCTCCACACCAAAGCTCCTTACCTTTCAATCCTTCTGACAAGTCTGTACCAGCCTGCCCCAATGCCCACATGATGGTCAGGCATTTAACTGGCCGGTTCTGATGGGACCTCAGCAATTCCATGTGCTGAAAGATATTAAATGATTACTCTTTTAAAAAAGTAAATTAAACACTGCGCTGGTTACAAGGAAAAAAACAATCAGATAGCTCTTAAAAGTTAATAAGGTAATGTTTTGAGAGATTAAACAACTGTAACACTCAACTTGATACAATCTTTTACTCAAGAATCTACATTCATATCGTCCCCAAAATTATTGAATCTAACAGTCTCAATTAAAAAGGAGAAACAAAATCACCCTTAAGATTTAGACTAGAAACCAGAAGGGGATAGTACTAAGCACAAACAGTCTTATTGGTGAAGTTCAATAAATCTCCCAATTGGTGGTCCTTAGAATGAGTGGCGTAAGTAATTGGACGGGATGTAGTGTATAACATGCAATGAATTTAAAGATAGAAGTAATGGTTGCTCTTGTTTTGAGTTGGTTTAAAATGAGATTTGAAGGAAGGCGAATGGCATACAAGCCTAGAGATATCCTTTTGAATATTTAGTCGGGAGTTCTATAGGGAGTCTTAATGTTGCCTGGGGCAGCCTTGCTGGGCACTCTTCCTCCTCTCCCCAAAGTCTTCTTCCTCATCTGGCTTTGACAACCTATAGAGAGGTACAATTCATAGGCAACTGTTGCCATCCAGTTCCCTTGCCTCAATGACCATTTATAATGAGCCTTTGATCGTCAGCAAGTTGTACAACCGTGTAACTAGTCAACCCTGACCCAAACTTCATCCGACGTGCATGACTGCTGTGTGATGATCTATCACAGAAAGGGTGGGTAGATAGCTAAATTGTACAAGAAAACAGGATCTTAGTTAATTTCCCAATGTTAACCTTCCATCCCCATCTTCAGCTCACACCTGAAGGCCTTCCTCTTTGACCGTGCCTACCATCAACTCCCACCCAAGCTCAGTGTCGTGCTCTGCCACTGTCAAGAGCTCTGGGACACTATCCTCGCTATATAAATGAAAATTGTTATTAAAATTCCCCCTAAACCCAGAATATGGGTAGTGGACTGCAAGCAGTATTTGTGAAAACGATTATTTTCCATGAAAAAGTCAATCCAACTGAAAATAGATTGAATACAAAAATGTAATTAATGTCGAGATTGTAGGTTGAAAGGAAAAAGAACCTAATAACAACAACTTGTGGTTATACAGCACCCTTAACACAGGGTAGCATCTCAGAGCGCTTGACAATGGCGGAGTCTAACACCGAGCCAGGGGGAGAGGGAAGGGGAGGTGACCTTAAGCCCGATCAAGCACGGGGGCAAGGCGGAGGGATTGAGAGAAAGAGCTCCAGAGTTTCAGAGAGGAGTGGCTGAAGACACAGTCGCCGAGGGTGGAGTGGAGGGGACGAGGGACAAGCAGGAGGCTGGAGCCAGCTGAGCGGAGACAGCGGGTGGTGGAGTGAGGTGTAACAACAACAACTTGGATGCTGGACAGCATCTCAGAGCGCTTATTGGATAGGTAGGGAAGTGCGAGGGTATAATAGTTCTGCTCATCAGTCAGCATTCTGTGCATGTCTATTTTTGGTAGATCAAATAGAACCCCTTATAAAGGTGGTAGCTGGGGTCTATAAAATCCCAATCCACCTTATAACAGAGAATGGCCAAGACCAGCTGCTGATCGGTGTTCCCGCATTGGAACATCAGTACTCACAACCAAGGACATCATTGTGCATCTGTGCAGAAAGCCAGCCGGATCCATCATCACACACGGCTCTTGATATCTTGGCTTCAAAACGAGTCAGTGTACTTCAAATCTATCATTGTTCTCACCAGTTTTGAAGCAAAACAACAGGATTTGCAGCAGGACGATAGATTTGAATGTCACAATTTTGGATTTTTAAGAAAGAAAATGTCAGGGTCCACAACTCAATCACATTACAGTATAAACAAACCCACATTATAATGAAGTGTGTTATAACAGGGTTCTACTGTAGTTTGTGAAACCTCAAGATGTCTAGTTTTCAAAACATTTGTAGAATTTGGAGTAATATTCTGTACTTACCTTCCCCAGATTCATTGTTCCAATTTTAGGTGTGTCCAGCAATATAGCTTGAATACAAATTCTGAAGCCATGCAAAGATTCACCTGAAAGAGGCAAGTGATTTATCACTTAAAAAGATGTTCTGATGAAGGAGGCTCCATAGAGTTAAGGAGGGCTACAATGGACTTCTGATTATAACACTATGAGCAGTGTAGTTGGGCACTTCTTTCAACTTTTCTGCATTATGAATATTTTTGAACAAGTGAAGAAAGGTTAAATGATTGACAGAGCAGAAATGAACAGACGTAGGTTAATAAAAGTCTACCTGAATATCTGAAGGGAATGTAATCTAGAATTCATAGTTACAAAACTAATCCCCAAACTAAATATAATCCCATATTTTACATTTCCACCTAAAACTATACTTGATTTAACATCCAGGTAACATTTACAGGTCTAAAGAAAAAGGGAAATAGGCTTTTAAGTCATTCTGAGGCTTATTTTGACTTTTTTGTTAGCCAGATGAATGACATGCAGAAACTCATCACTATGCTCAAGAATAACCAAAATGAGTTCCACATATGCACGTCACCTATACATAGAAATTTGTCTGGAATGGAGTGCAGACTCTCTCCCCAAAGGGACTCAATGTTTATAAATTAGGTGCAGATTGGCAGGAACCAATAATAATAATAATCCTTGCATTTGATATAGCGCTTTTCACGTCTTCTAGACGTCTCAAAGCGCTTCACAGAATATGCTGTAAAGTGAATTGACTGTATATTTGTGGGCGAAACCAAGGCTTAATGTGAGTACTGAGGTACCTATTTTGCCCACAAAATATACAGTCACTTCACTTTACAGTATATTCTGTGAAGCGCTTTGAGACGACTCGAAGATGTGATAACGTGCTATATCAAATGCAAGGATTATTATTATTTACCTCATTGCTTATATTGTAATAACTGTTTGGCAAGCTTCTCATTGCTTGTCTAATTAGGTCCAGCATACTGGTTAGAGCTTTGGCTTCAAGGTTAATAGGAGTAAGAAGAATCCCTCTTCGCAGCAACCAATGGGCCTCTCCATTGGATGTCAGCTCTGACAGGGTGGTCCAACTGGCAACTCTCGGGCCGCATCTGGCACTCAACAGCCAAAATGGTGGACAACCCTGGCTTAGACAATGTGACTCCAAGTCCTGACGTGGGGCTTGAACCCACAACCTTCTACCTAGGAGATGAAAGTGCCACCACTGAGCCAGGCTGACACACGGGATGTGGATATTGATTGAAAGCAGCATCGGGTTCAGCTGTGAGGTGATGCCCTCTACAACCGGCCAATACTCACCTGCTGGGCTCATACTTGAAAAATGGGTGAGGTGCCAGAGGATGCCTGTTGACCCATCCCCCAGACTCCATGATTGTCTTATTATGATTATTATGAAGTGCTTATTGACAATGTGATAAGGTGCTACATCAAATGCAAGGATTATTATTATAGGATTATTATTGTCTTCAGAAAAGGCTTTGCTGTAATACAGTCACATGAATTTTTTTAAAAAAATTAGGTTGCTCAATCCATGACTGTTTGTGAGACGCAGCTGTGCTGCTGCGTTTTGTCCACAAAACATTCAGTCAAGCACTTTACAGCATATTCTGTGCAGCGCTTTGAGACGTCTAGAAGACGTGATAAGATGCTACATCAAATCCAAGGATTATTATTATTAGTCAGTCTACCCTTCAAGTCCTTCCGAGTCAGTCGTCAGCAGGGCCCTGGAGTACTGCGGATCCTCCTTGGCTCACAAACCAGGCTCCCGAGACTGCCATAAAAAAGCCTCAGTAGGTGCATAGCAGATGCCAGTGTGAGAGCACTGCTATCATCTGAGCTCAGGTCCAGGCCTCAACCCACTGAATGGGGCTTCCACTAGTTGGAAGTGCAGAGCTTATCTCTCTGCATGCCAATCAAGGAATATATTAAGTCATGGATACCAACCGGCAGGCTTTCCTGGAACTGGACACTATGCGTTCCAGCAGCTGTTAACTCCAGCCTTAAAAATTCCTCATCAGCAATTTGACAAATTTGCCTTTAGCGTGGTGGGAGGACCTTTACAGGACATCTTTCACAATTATACTTTTCTCAAAATCTAAATTATTTCTCACTAGATCTTTCTTTACATACCATGGACTGGGGTATTAAGAAATAAATGGGAATTCTATTTCCATTGGGCCTTTTCAAAGAATAAAAAAAATGCAGGATTCATTTTGTTGGCACTTACTGCAGTTATAACAGTAAAAAGCTGACTATGGCAAATATTTTTGCAATGGCATTTAGTAGTAATATTTGGCACATCACCCAAATGCTCACTACATCGTACTGCATCAGCTAGTTTACAGTGTCTGGATACTATTATGCTGTCTTGAACAGAATGAGCTAGAGATAAGATAGCACAGCTCACAGGACTTGAGAAACTGTATGCTGCCGAGTTAACACTTCAAAATGACTGGTTTCCCTTCACAAATATAAATCTAACAAGTCCACTGAGCCACACTTAGAGTCAGTAATCAGAACATCATACTGTTTGGCCTTTATCCAAATAACAGAAAAATTAGTCCATAGTAAGAGATCAAATAAATGCAAGGTGACAGGAGTGGTTTGATCATGGCAGGACACCCTGCACACATTTAGACAAGGCAGATCAGTTTGATAATGTAATTACATTTTTAGAGGAAATAAAACCTTTAGGGAATACAAAGAAAAGTGGATCTAATGCATATGGATTTTTAAAAAGGTACGGAGTGCCACATAAGAGACCTGTTGCAAAAAATGAGGGATTGACGGAATGGACATTGGGAACAGATAAGGAGATGGCGAAAGAAAAGCAGAGAGTCAGTAAAGATATATTTTTCAGACTGGCATGATAATAAAGTAGTATAAGCCCTTACATACTTAAAATGACTCATTAAAATCACCCCCTCCCCCCAGTGTGCCAAGAGGAGAAAATTAGAAGTAAAAATACAAGTAGGCTAGACCAGGTATATAAAATCTAGTTACTTACCTGAAGTCTTATCCTGTTCACGCAACATTGTGTAAATGCAATGGTCAAAGAAGTGCTCCAGGGTATCACCTGCTTTTGTTAACAGTGATTTAATAATGTTCCGAAGCTCCTTCCCAGCAAGGTTGTATGGATAGTCTGCAAATAAAGGGAATTTTAAGAAACGTTGAAAATAAAAATTCTTGGCTACTGCAAGGCTGTTTAAGTTACAAATGCAAGTACTGCTTTATGGAGATAACACATTTTCATGAATTGTGAATGAAGAATTTATTTCCCTTAGCAGCAACCCAATCAGAATAGAGTATTGTGAAGCATTGGAAAGTACCCTTTACTACTCTAGAGCCTGTGGGCCTATATTGCAGTTTTAAACTGCCCCCACCCTCTGGCACACCATCATGCAGTTCCTCCGCCTCGCCCCCTGCCTGGTTTCCTTCAAGACCCTCTTCTTTGATCGTGCTTTCGATCATCCGGCTCCGCCCGCCGCCCTCCCCAATCACTACCCCCAGCTCGGGACTGAAACACTGACTGTCCAGCACCTTGGGACTTCCTCCTGACGTGAAAAGCACTATACAAATGTAATTTTGTTGTTGTTAAAGCAACTCAAACTACATAAATAGATGCAAAAAAAAATGAACACCACAATTGAATTCAAAAAGGCAGACAGTTTACTTTAACATATTCTTCAGATATAACAGCCTGGGACCTTAGACCTACCCTCGAGTGAATTGCAAATTTGTTACCCTAATTTTCATAATTCACGTTGAACAAAAACGTAATAGGGAAAAACAAATAGGCGTTTTTGGCGAAATGTTATTGTAATAGACTATTATTACAAAGAACTCTTAATTACAATGATCTCGCCTACAACAACAACTTGCATTTATATAGCACCCTCCAAGCTGGGCAATGTCTCAGAGTGCTTGAACCTACCCTGTAGACTTAAGGTTTCCTTAATCTTTTAGCTTTAAGGGCTTTTGTTTATTTACTCACAGGCAGTGCTGTTTTATGCTATTACACATTAAGATTTAAAAACAAATGAAACCAAAATACAAAATCAATTTAAAGAAATGAGCCTTTGGTCAGTCTCTGCAACAGTAAGCAACAATTTAGCATCCAAGTCCTCTCTCACGATCATGGCATCAGAGCTCATAACCAAGTAACAACTTCAACTTATATAGCTCCCCTCACATAAGATAGCGTCCTAGAGCTTGATATTAACTCACTTGCTCTCTTCTCCCTCCCCCCACCGCAAATCTTCTGACAAAAATTTGAACATGAGAGCAATTTCGTTTTAGAAAATGTTGGAAGATAAGAAGGTACTTTTTTGTCAGCCAAACAAGAAATAAATATACACATCTCCCAACAAGCTTTTTCTCCCTTTCCAAGAAAATAGGTTAAAACCAAGAATAACCTTGACCGATTATGCAAAAACAATTGCTCAGTGAAGCCAACACAGATGCCCCAAGAACAATTATAAACCAGTTGTTTCATCAAAGTGTTCAGATGAAGGCACTAGAATCAATTCTAGTCACAGTTTTTTCGTGGCGGGTTAACGCCATTTTAGATTCACATTATAACTGGTCCACAAAAGGCGGCCACTAGTCCGCTTCTGACTCAAGTCACTGCTGACTTCATGTTTGGCTTCTGGGTTAGCCAACTCCCTCCCTGCAAGTAGCCACCTGCAACAACTCACAAACATTTCTAGCACTAGAAGTTCCTCCATGTTTATAGGACATCTGTATTACAAACAGGTCTAAGTTCCAATGAGATACGTTGTACTGAGGTTGCCCTTATCTAATATATATGAAATTTATTGGTCGGGTGGGGGCACAGGAGTTTATATATACAAATTTGAGCTTCATTCAGCTATCAGCTATGGTCCCAGGCATCTTGACAGATTTTATTAAGGTGATCTAAGCCAAATCCAACACTAAAGAATAAGAATTCCAATGTAATTACAACAAACGATTTATCACATAATAATTCAAGAGTGAACAGAAATGTTTTAGAGTATTATATAAAATTAAATGCCAAATTACCATAAGAATATTGGCTGAGGGTCGGGTCAGTTTCTGGTGCTTGCAGTTTGTAGTTCAGATAGCTAGCCAAATCCTTCACCCAAACAGAGGGATTTCCAGGGAACAGGTTCTGACTTTTATCCAACTGTTCCTGGAGTTCTTTCAAATCAAGCTGGACAGAAGCAAGAGACACAAGATGATTAGATTCAGGTCAACTGCTATTTTAAAGGAAAGTAAAACTGGTCTCTCTCACAGTTAATTGGGTTTATATTTCTCTCTTAATCCAAATTTACCCCTGAATTATACATCTCTCTCCAGGTTTATATTAAAATCTTCAGTTCAATAACGGGTCAGAATAATCAGCTATATTTATGGAACACAATTTTGTGTTTTTCTTAAATTAAATGCAAAAAATACATTAACACCTGGAGAAAAATATTGGATTATAAAAACAAAACGTACTGCATTCATAATTAAAGCTACTAGAAAATCAGTCTTTGTACATTGCCAACTTGTTTAACACACCGTTAGAGGCCACTGCATAATAATTTAAGTAAAAATATTGCAAATTTATAGATGTTTGATTCAACAGGGAAGATGGCAGAGGCTCACTGTCAAGATATAAATCAAATAATGTTACAGCTGCTGAACCTGTATCCAAAACAGTCCAAACAACTAATGTTAAAAGACAGCTTCTCAATTCTAGTTTGGTTCTTACATCAAATGCCCCACTACTGTATGCTCTGAAGCAGTCGGGCAAATGGCAAGAGAAACTTCAGAAAAATGTTGGATCTGCATGTAATTTGAGCAAGATTTGAGGCTTCTAATAAAAGAAAAAGTTCAATTTTGATACTGGTTAAAGCTGGTTGAATAAAGCAATAGAGGATCCATAATATAACACAAGACTTTCATGAGTTCTTTACAGGCAAATAAAACCATTCTATTGAGATACTATACTTTAGATATACATACAGCTTTAACAGCAGCCTCCAAGGAAGGAAAGGTCCTTGGCTTCTGGCCTGCATCACCTCCACCAACACCACCTCCACCAGCAGCTCCAGGCTTCTTCAATAGCTTTCCTCCCGAGGCTGCTTTATGCTGGTGTTGCTGAGGGCCTGATGTCGGAGGAACTTGCTCTTTGTTCTGCTTCTTTCCCATTTTTTCAAAGCCAAGCTCAAAAATGGTTTCAGCAGGTTTCAAAGGAGCTGTGTGTAAAAATAAATACTGTACAGGACTGTATATCATCTTCAAATACATGCACAAACACAAAATTAAAAAAGTTTGAAAGTCAGCTTGGCAATAAAAATCCATTTCCATCTGGGACAGGGACCGGTGATGTTCCACAGTGGCTGGTTTATGGTATCCCAATATTCAAACTATCCCTAAACAGTATTCATTGATCCAATCCACGTGGCCAATGACCAGTAAAAAGACAGGACTAATGATAATCCTTGTGTTTATTATCTTACTTCAGTGAGACCTCTCAAAGTGCTTCACAGTGTTTACTGTAAAGTGGTGACTTTAATTTGTAGGCACAGTCCCTCTGAACAGGCAGATAGGATCTTGATTTAACTTCTCATCAGAAGGATGGCACCTCCGACAATGCAGCACACTGCACTGGACTGTCAACCAAGACTGCGTTCCAAGTCCCAATGTGGGGATTGAACCCACAATGTTCTGACTCAAGAGTGCTGCCAATCAACACTCTTAGATAGATAGTGAATGAATACTGAATAGCATATTGAGCAACAGATGTCAGAATCAAGTCAACCCTCTGTGGCAGTCTCAGTTCCTGAACCAGGTGGGTCTGCAGTACTCTCGGGCACTGCCGATGACAGCACAGCCATCCTGACTCATGGATAGGACTTGGTTGACCAAAAACAAAAGCACAAGTTGAAATACAATCGGATCTGACAGGACACGCAATTCAATGAAAGTATCCAGTCAACGAGGCTTATCATCACATACAGTACTGGGATCTATCTCGAGGACATCAAATTCCAAGTCAAACAAGATTATTGTGATTACAAAATGAACACAATACAAATCTAGAGCAAGATTAAGATGAAATTTCCCCACGGAGATATAGCATATGTTAGCACAAATTCTCAACCAAAGCTAATGTTACATTATTGGTTAAGAACAGAACTAAAGACATGGACAAGTACTTCACACAATGCTCAACCTGGGACTATCACAAGGCAATCAGCAGCTTGAAAGAGTTGCACAGCACAATGTCTACTTTTCTTATTGCACTGGGACTTAAGATTTGTTTTCCTCTTTCCCCTCTCCCCCAACAGAGCTACACATTATCCACAGCATTGATAGGAAGTCATATGTGGATTCACATGATGCCAAAAGAATTTCTTAAAGAGACAACATCCCTTTGGACATTGCAACAATCCTGTACAAGTATGACCAAATCCCAAAATTACCAGCAGTTATAAAATGTAAGGCAAGGCTGCACTCACTGTTAGGATCTCTTATAGTGGAACTGAAAGCCTTATATTAAAGGGTGAAATGTAATCTTCTAAAGGTTTACAGTACAGTAAACCTCACATAAGTTGCATCAGTTTAGACCATACATTTAATATGACTTGTGCCAAGTCCGAGTTTGTCAAACTTGCATAGAATGTAAACGCGTGAACAGGATTTGGACAGATGTATGACTCGGCTGATTATACGATTTGTACAGATCAGACTTATGCAAGTTTTACTGTAATAGATATTTTATTGTCAAAATTCAAACCAAAGAAAAGCAAGAGTTCCAGAGGTGAAGACAACTGTGTCCAATCACATGCCGCTTTCAGGAGGGGATCTCTGTATGGTTAGAAATGAAAGACATAGAAATGTACATATTAACATGACTATTTTAGTATCATTTTGTTTAACTTAATATGCCATATATTGATGTTTCGTTTGTAATGCAAAAAGTCATGCCCAGATGAGGCTGAACAAACTGCAGATACAAGCTCCTAGCCTGCAATTTAGACTCATTTCCTAGAAAGCGTACGGTGTATCACTTCATTGTGGGTTCACAGAATGAGAAATCTCCATTTGCAATATGCAAGCATTTCATCCAGCAAACAAAAGACACTCGTGCTTCTGCTTAAACTTTTTGAAACTTTCAACAACACTCAGCTTCCACACAAATGTTTGCCTCTGGCAGATATACAAAGTGAAGAGATTTGGGTTAGCAACACATTTATAACTGGAGATGTCACTGTAGTCTTGCTGCACATTGTGTTTAAATAGCACCTTAATCCAGCATTGTCAAACCATACAATCACGAGCACATGTGGCTCGTGAGGGTCTCTGTGTGGCTCGTAGCCACCTCAACTTCAACAGAAAGCACGGGTCTCAGATAATTCCCGCTGACAATTTTCTTACAGACATTTGCGTGGCTAGTTAAATATGTTATACACGCAAGGTAAAAATTACTCTGGTCAGAACTTTTGAATATTGAATTGAAATAGTCATCGAAAATAATTCTTGTCTGAATAACTGAACAACTACAACATCTTGCACTTGTATAGCACCCTCCACACAGGTTAGCGTCTCAGAGCGCTTAACAATGGCAGAGCCTTACTCCATGCTGGGGGGACGGACAGTAAGCACGGTCTTCAGGTGGGACTTGAAAGAGGGGAGAGGGGGGGCAAGGAGGAAGGATAGAGGACGAGTGTTCCAGAGTTTTGGGGCGTAGTGGCTTAAAGCGCGACATCCGATGGTGGGATGGAGGGTGCGAAGGACGAGCAGGAGGCACGGTCAGAGTAATTACAATTAAATTATAATTACCTAACCTGGAACACTCATGTAACTGATAATGCCCCTACCAAGATTAATTAAATTTACACAGAGTTTGATAGATCTGTTCAAATGGGCCTAAACAAAAGTGACATGGTATAGCCTACTCCAACTTTGGCCACTACCATTATTCAGAAATTGGGAGGAATTTAAAAATGCACTTTCACCTTGTTCCTTAATTAGGGAACCAAACTTTTGACTCCATTATGTGGTTCTTATAAGGGCAGAAGAAAATCATCGCAATGTATTGCGATCTCGTCCAACAGCACCCTGTATCTACTACACATAAAAGACGAGCAAAAATGTCAATGTAATCAACACCTCCCGCTTAATAAAAGAATGGTATATAGTAATGACAATATCCACCTCAGTAGCATACAGGATCTCCACAATCTTCTGAATGACAATGGGGTTGTCACTTTCATGTTCTTGGCAGATGAGTTCAATGTCCCTTAGTTTACTGAAGTAAAAATCTCTCTCCTTCTCAAGGCCATCCACAGTCAACTTCAGTTCCATTAGCTTTGGATCAAAAAAAATATTAGAAAGAAAATTACTTCATTTATTTTTTGATTATTAGCAGGAATGTAAACATGGTTGCTTACAAATTACAGTATCTGAAGGGAAACTATTGTTTAGGACAAGTATTATTAACTCTAAATGTATAATCCTAACGAACTGGCAGTAATTATCTTTTTAATTGAAATAATTCTCCATCGTCAATGGAGTTCCATTGTCATTCAGGTAAGTGATTCAGGCTTCACAAGATTATTCAGAAATCGATTATAGACTGCTTTCTTCCTGATTTTGTAAACATTTACAATGTTTTCCTCAGCAAAGTTCATTACAATCAATTGTAGCCAATTGTAATAAAATCTATATTTGCAGCAAATTTATACTGCATCATCATTTAAAAAACTTAATACTTACTGCAGTCTTGATCTGTCAAAGTCATCTCACAATTACTATTAATCCTTGCATTTGTATATCATTGCTGTTTGTGGGACATTGCCGAGTGTAAATTGGTTGCTGAATTTTACTGTGAAGTGTAGTGATATATAGTCACTACACTTCACAGTAAAATTCAGTGAAGTGCTTTGAGACCGCCTCTCAACGTTAAAGGTGCTATACAGTAAAACTCATCTAAGTCGTATCAATCGGGACTGTAACATATAATAGCATAGAATATTACAGCACAGAAGGAGGCCATTCGGCTCATCGTGCCTGTGCTGGTTATTGGAAGAGCTACCCAATCAGTACCACTCCCTTTTCCCATATCCTTGCAAATTTTTCCTTTTCAGGTACCTATCTAATTCCCTTTTGAAATTGGCAGGACAGTTGATTGAGCTGTTAAAAAAGCATATTAAAAAAAACCTGTCCTGCCACCCTCAAAGACCTGTCTTTGTGAACCCTCCCAGGTCTCTCTGTTTTTATACCCGTTTAAAACTGTACCGTTTATTGCCTCTCCTCATTCTTCCTCCAAAAATGCATCTCCTCACACTTCTCTGCATTAAACTTCACCTGCCATGTGTCTGCCCATTTCACCAGTCTATCTATGTCCTCCTGCAGTCTGCTACCATCCTCCTCACTGTTTACCACGTTCCCAAGTTTAGTGTCATCTGCAAACTTAAGTCCAAGTCATTCAAATATATCAAAAGAGCAGTGGACCTAATGCCGACCCCTGGGGTACATCATTGTATACTTCCCTTCAGCCTGAAAATCAACCATTCACCACTAGCCCCTGCCTCCCAGCCAATTTTGTATTCACGCTACCACTGTCCCTTTTATCCCATGGGCTTCAATTCTGCTAACTAGTTTATTATGTGGTACCTTATAAAACATCTGCAAAGTATCTGTTGTATAAAATCTGATTTAATCAATAATCTACACTGTGCATGCTTACTTTAATAAAGCCAATAACTGTGCATGTGTCGACAGGTCAGAACTTAATTTCCTGCGATTCAATGCAACCAATAAGTGCAGTAGCGGTGGGTATTACGAGATGATTTGCTTTTAAAACACAACTAGTGGAAGACATCTAAGTGTTTTTTGATAGAAAACTGAATGGGACCCGGGTGCATGTACGATTTATAAAGATAAGACTATGTGAGTTTTACTGTACCAAATGTAAGAATTATTATTAATAAATCTTGTGAAGTACTTTGATACTTCCTCCCGATGTAAAAGGGCAGTGTATCAAATGCAGGGATTGTTAAATTCAAGGATTATTATATTATTGCTAGGCACAAATTAAAGCCCTTTGCATTTTTGTCAGTTACTAATTATTATAGAACTGCATAAAATTACTGATGAAGTGTTTTCTATCTTTCAATGTTCCACCAAATTAGTTACCACACTATGATTTAGTGGCACATTGAAAGATGGATGTTCTTATTAACTCAGGAAATGCACTTTAAAGTGATACTCTCTTGCTTCACTCTGTATTCTTAAAACAGCTTACAATCCCATGTGATGAGCATTACAAAACTAAAAGAGTGAAGAAATTGTAATGAAATACTTTTTTTTTCCAGAATGAGCATCTAGGGGATTCATTTCATAGATTATCTTCTGATGGAAAACAATTAAGCCTGCATGTTCGGCTGAATTTTTAAAAAACTAAAAACTTGCCTTAATTAAGGTTTAAATTTTTTTGTCAGATGAAGTTTGAGTCAAAAAGCTTTTGTAACATTAATAAAATGTATCCAGGGAAAAGACCAATTTATTTCCATTTCTTGCATATCTTATATCCAATATTGATAAGTATAACCAGCATGATTTACAAATAAAAATACGGCAGTCACTTTTACTCTTTTTAATTAAGTATGGTATGAATTATACAGCATGTCCCTGTTTGAGACCAGTAGAACCGTAATAATTATATTATTATTATTTGAAGTACCTTGAAGAATCATTATTGAAATTTCTTCAATAAATATAATTATCCTGAAATGAAAACTGGGGTTACATGCATACACAATCACTTTGATGCGATTGAATAATAAAACAAACAGCAGTTTCTTTAACTCTGTAGCACAAAAATTCAAAGTCAGGGCAGTCCCAAATGACCTCATCCTGCTCGGGAGATGATTCATCTGGACCGTGCCTCCTGCTCGTCCTTCGCACCCTCCATCCCACCATCGGATGTCGCGCTTTAAGCCACTACGCCCCAAAACTCTGGAACACTCGTCCTCTATCCTTCCTCCTTGCCCCCCTCTCCCCTCTTTCAAGTCCCACCTGAAGACCGTGCTTACTGTCCGTCCCCCCAGCATGGAGTAAGGCTCTGCCATTGTTAAGCGCTCTGAGACGCTAACCTGTGTGGAGGGTGCTATACAAGTGCAAGATGTTGTAGTTGTTCAGTTATTCAGACAAGAATTATTTTCGATGACTATTTCAATTCAATATTCAAAAGTTCTGACCAGAGTAATTTTTACCTTGCGTGTATAACATATTTAACTAGCCACGCAAATGTCTGTAAGAAAATTGTCAGCGGGAATTATCTGAGACCCGTGCTTTCTGTTGAAGTTGAGGTGGCTACGAGCCACACAGAGACCCTCACGAGCCACATGTGCTCGTGATTGTATGGTTTGACAATGCTGGATTAAGGTGCTATTTAAACACAATGTGCAGCAAGACTACAGTGACATCTCCAGTTATAAATGTGTTGCTAACCCAAATCTCTTCACTTTGTATATCTGCCAGAGGCAAACATTTGTGTGGAAGCTGAGTGTTGTTGAAAGTTTCAAAAAGTTTAAGCAGAAGCACGAGTGTCTTTTGTTTGCTGGATGAAATGCTTGCATATTGCAAATGGAGATTTCTCATTCTGTGAACCCACAATGAAGTGATACACCGTACGCTTTCTAGGAAATGAGTCTAAATTGCAGGCTAGGAGCTTGTATCTGCAGTTTGTTCAGCCTCATCTGGGCATGACTTTTTGCATTACAAACGAAACATCAATATATGGCATATTAAGTTAAACAAAATGATACTAAAATAGTCATGTTAATATGTACATTTCTATGTCTTTCATTTCTAACCATACAGAGATCCCCTCCTGAAAGCGGCATGTGATTGGACACAGTTGTCTTCACCTCTGGAACTCTTGCTTTTCTTTGGTTTGAATTTTGACAATAAAATATCTATTACAGTAAAACTTGCATAAGTCTGATCTGTACAAATCGTATAATCAGCCGAGTCATACATCTGTCCAAATCCTGTTCACGCGTTTACATTCTATGCAAGTTTGACAAACTCGGACTTGGCACAAGTCATATTAAATGTATGGTCTAAACTGATGCAACTTATGTGAGGTTTACTGTACTGTAAACCTTTAGAAGATTACATTTCACCCTTTAATATAAGGCTTTCAGTTCCACTATAAGAGATCCTAACAGTGAGTGCAGCCTTGCCTTACATTTTATAACTGCTGGTAATTTTGGGATTTGGTCATACTTGTACAGGATTGTTGCAATGTCCAAAGGGATGTTGTCTCTTTAAGAAATTCTTTTGGCATCATGTGAATCCACATATGACTTCCTATCAATGCTGTGGATAATGTGTAGCTCTGTTGGGGAGAGGGGAAAGAGGAAAACAAATCTTAAGTCCCAGTGCAATAAGAAAAGTAGACATTGTGCTGTGCAACTCTTTCAAGCTGCTGATTGCCTTGTGATAGTCCCAGGTTGAGCATTGTGTGAAGTACTTGTCCATGTCTTTAGTTCTGTTCTTAACCAATAATGTAACATTAGCTTTGGTTGAGAATTTGTGCTAACATATGCTATATCTCCGTGGGGAAATTTCATCTTAATCTTGCTCTAGATTTGTATTGTGTTCATTTTGTAATCACAATAATCTTGTTTGACTTGGAATTTGATGTCCTCGAGATAGATCCCAGTACTGTATGTGATGATAAGCCTCGTTGACTGGATACTTTATTGAATTGCGTGTCCTGTCAGATCCGATTGTATTTCAACTTGTGCTTTTGTTTTTGGTCAACCAAGTCCTATCCATGAGTCAGGATGGCTGTGCTGTCATCGGCAGTGCCCGAGAGTACTGCAGACCCACCTGGTTCAGGAACTGAGACTGCCACAGAGGGTTGACTTGATTCTGACATCTGTTGCTCAATATGCTATTCAGTATTCATTCACTATCTATCTAAGAGTGTTGATTGGCAGCACTCTTGAGTCAGAACATTGTGGGTTCAATCCCCACATTGGGACTTGGAACGCAGTCTTGGTTGACAGTCCAGTGCAGTGTGCTGCATTGTCGGAGGTGCCATCCTTCTGATGAGAAGTTAAATCAAGATCCTATCTGCCTGTTCAGAGGGACTGTGCCTACAAATTAAAGTCACCACTTTACAGTAAACACTGTGAAGCACTTTGAGAGGTCTCACTGAAGTAAGATAATAAACACAAGGATTATCATTAGTCCTGTCTTTTTACTGGTCATTGGCCACGTGGATTGGATCAATGAATACTGTTTAGGGATAGTTTGAATATTGGGATACCATAAACCAGCCACTGTGGAACATCACCGGTCCCTGTCCCAGATGGAAATGGATTTTTATTGCCAAGCTGACTTTCAAACTTTTTTAATTTTGTGTTTGTGCATGTATTTGAAGATGATATACAGTCCTGTACAGTATTTATTTTTACACACAGCTCCTTTGAAACCTGCTGAAACCATTTTTGAGCTTGGCTTTGAAAAAATGGGAAAGAAGCAGAACAAAGAGCAAGTTCCTCCGACATCAGGCCCTCAGCAACACCAGCATAAAGCAGCCTCGGGAGGAAAGCTATTGAAGAAGCCTGGAGCTGCTGGTGGAGGTGGTGTTGGTGGAGGTGATGCAGGCCAGAAGCCAAGGACCTTTCCTTCCTTGGAGGCTGCTGTTAAAGCTGTATGTATATCTAAAGTATAGTATCTCAATAGAATGGTTTTATTTGCCTGTAAAGAACTCATGAAAGTCTTGTGTTATATTATGGATCCTCTATTGCTTTATTCAACCAGCTTTAACCAGTATCAAAATTGAACTTTTTCTTTTATTAGAAGCCTCAAATCTTGCTCAAATTACATGCAGATCCAACATTTTTCTGAAGTTTCTCTTGCCATTTGCCCGACTGCTTCAGAGCATACAGTAGTGGGGCATTTGATGTAAGAACCAAACTAGAATTGAGAAGCTGTCTTTTAACATTAGTTGTTTGGACTGTTTTGGATACAGGTTCAGCAGCTGTAACATTATTTGATTTATATCTTGACAGTGAGCCTCTGCCATCTTCCCTGTTGAATCAAACATCTATAAATTTGCAATATTTTTACTTAAATTATTATGCAGTGGCCTCTAACGGTGTGTTAAACAAGTTGGCAATGTACAAAGACTGATTTTCTAGTAGCTTTAATTATGAATGCAGTACGTTTTGTTTTTATAATCCAATATTTTTCTCCAGGTGTTAATGTATTTTTTGCATTTAATTTAAGAAAAACACAAAATTGTGTTCCATAAATATAGCTGATTATTCTGACCCGTTATTGAACTGAAGATTTTAATATAAACCTGGAGAGAGATGTATAATTCAGGGGTAAATTTGGATTAAGAGAGAAATATAAACCCAATTAACTGTGAGAGAGACCAGTTTTACTTTCCTTTAAAATAGCAGTTGTCCTGAATCTAATCATCTTGTGTCTCTTGCTTCTGTCCAGCTTGATTTGAAAGAACTCCAGGAACAGCTGGATAAAAGTCAGAACCTGTTCCCTGGAAATCCCTCTGTTTGGGTGAAGGATTTGGCTAGCTATCTGAACTACAAACTGCAAGCACCAGAAACTGACCCGACCCTCAGCCAATATTCTTATGGTAATTTGGCATTTAATTTTATATAATACTCTAAAACATTTCTGTTCACTCTTGAATTATTATGTGATAAATCGTTTGTTGTAATTACATTGGAATTCTTATTCTTTAGTGTTGGATTTGGCTTAGATCACCTTAATAAAATCTGTCAAGATGCCTGGGACCATAGCTGATAGCTGAATGAAGCTCAAATTTGTATATATAAACTCCTGTGCCCCACCCGACCAATAAATTTCATATATATTAGATAAGGGCAACCTCAGTACAACGTATCTCATTGGAACTTAGACCTGTTTGTAATACAGATGTCCTATAAACATGGAGGAACTTCTAGTGCTAGAAATGTTTGTGAGTTGTTGCAGGTGGCTACTTGCAGGGAGGGAGTTGGCTAACCCAGAAGCCAAACATGAAGTCAGCAGTGACTTGAGTCAGAAGCGGACTAGTGGCCGCCTTTTGTGGACCAGTTATAATGTGAATCTAAAATGGCGTTAACCCGCCACGAAAAAACTGTGACTAGAATTGATTCTAGTGCCTTCATCTGAACACTTTGATGAAACAACTGGTTTATAATTGTTCTTGGGCATCTGTGTTGGCTTCACTGAGCAATTGTTTTTGCATAATCGGTCAAGGTTATTCTTGGTTTTAACCTATTTTCTTGGAAAGGGAGAAAAAGCTTGTTGGGAGATGTGTATATTTATTTCTTGTTTGGCTGACAAAAAAGTACCTTCTTATCTTCCAACATTTTCTAAAACGAAATTGCTCTCATGTTCAAATTTTTGTCAGAAGATTTGCGGTGGGGGGAGGGAGAAGAGAGCAAGTGAGTTAATATCAAGCTCTAGGACGCTATCTTATGTGAGGGGAGCTATATAAGTTGAAGTTGTTACTTGGTTATGAGCTCTGATGCCATGATCGTGAGAGAGGACTTGGATGCTAAATTGTTGCTTACTGTTGCAGAGACTGACCAAAGGCTCATTTCTTTAAATTGATTTTGTATTTTGGTTTCATTTGTTTTTAAATCTTAATGTGTAATAGCATAAAACAGCACTGCCTGTGAGTAAATAAACAAAAGCCCTTAAAGCTAAAAGATTAAGGAAACCTTAAGTCTACAGGGTAGGTTCAAGCACTCTGAGACATTGCCCAGCTTGGAGGGTGCTATATAAATGCAAGTTGTTGTTGTAGGCGAGATCATTGTAATTAAGAGTTCTTTGTAATAATAGTCTATTACAATAACATTTCGCCAAAAACGCCTATTTGTTTTTCCCTATTACGTTTTTGTTCAACGTGAATTATGAAAATTAGGGTAACAAATTTGCAATTCACTCGAGGG